>NC_069661.1:144867500-146117500 GCF_027244095.1 Hemicordylus capensis
GAAAATTAGAATATTACATGGAACCAAGAAGACAAGGATTGAAGAATAGAACAATATCAGACCTCTGAAAAGTATACAGTGTACTGTGTTTGATTTGGCCAGCAAACTCGCCTGACCTGACCCCATAGAGAATCTATGGGGCATTGCCAAGAGAAGGATGAGAGACATGAGACCAAACAATGCAGAATTGCTGAAGGCCGCTAATGAAGCATCCTGGTCTTCCATAACACCTCATCAGTGCCACAGGCTGATAGCATCCATGCCACGCCGCACTGAGGCAGTAATTGCTGCAAAAGGGGCCCAAACCAAGTACTGAATACATATGCATGCTTATACTTTTCAGAGGTCCGATATTGTTCTATTCTTCAATCCTTGTCTTCTTGGTTCCATGTAATATTCTAATTTTCTGAGATTGTGGATTTGGGGTTTTCGTGAGCTGTACGCCATGATCATCACAATTATAACAAATTAAGGCTTGACTTATCTCGCTTTGCATGTAATGCGTCTGTCTCATATATCAGTTTCACCTTTTAATTTGCATTACTGAAATTAATGGACTTTTGCACAATACTCTAATTTTCCGAGTTTCACCTGTATTTAATTCTCTAAGGCATACCTAGGGCTAATCCCATGGGTGGCAGGTCTCGCAAGAGTTTGGAGAGCTGCCGGATAGGCTAGCCACGGGATGGGTGAGAGAGGAAAGGTGGCAGTGGCGGCTAAAGAAAACTGCAGTGGGCAGCAGGACAAAACGGTGGGGGGGGGGACAGTGCGACGGAGGACGGGCGAGTAGAACGTTGGGAGACGGGTGGTGATGGTGGGTGGGGAAGATATCGTGTGGCCCAGCAGGAAGGGGAAGGAAGAAGCTGGATGGGGGTGGGTGGGAGAGAAAACAGCGACGGGGGAAATGGCAGTGGTGGTTGGGGGTGGGGTAGGCGGCGACAGGGCAGTTGGCTAGAGGCACAGATGCTCTGTGCCTGGCCCAGCTAGTATAACTAGAATTTATAATTAATATTCATGATGATATCTTTGATCTAGGTTATTTATGATTTTTAAAAAATCAATTTAAATCCAAAGAATCCAATTTAAATTTTAAAAAAACAACACCAGATTTTTTATTTTAATGAAAATCATTGCTTTTTATTAACCCTGATACTAAGTTATGGAGTGCAGATGCTTAGGCACTCATAAACCCAGATTGAGAGAGAACAGAACCAGCTTGCTGCCAGAAGTGAAAGGCAAGCAGCTTCTGGCTCCACCCTGGTGCAGATGCCAGCTTTGCCTCTCTTTCCCCACCCCTCTCTTGGGCTGCCTCACCTTCCAGGTGTGCTGGTGCTTTAAGTTGCAGGTCAGTGGAAGCAACTCGAAAAGGGTTGAGCTTCATGCATGCAGTAGCCTCTCCGCACTGCATGCACGAACACCTCAAATTGGGGAACGTGTGCACTGGGAGAGAGGGAGGGAGGCTGCCACTGTCACATACAAGAAGCCCTGTCCTTGCTGAGTTGCTACTGCTGGGAAGTGAGACAGCCTGGTGAAGGGAAGAGGCTGGCAAAGGAGGTGGGTCCAGCAGAAAAGCGGGGGGGGGCACACAGAGAGCGCATTACCGAGCTAGGGCAGTAGAAGGCAGGTGAGGCAATATTGCGGGGAGGGCAGGGTGCCTGTACTCACTGCCTCCTAGTCCAGTCACTGCCTGAGACCATAGATTCACTTTCTCAGGGGTGACTGCCCCATGAGATGGAGATGAAGAGAAATTTTCCCTGCAAGTAAAATTGAACAAAACATCGACCATACATCAGTGAAAATATGGTGCAATCAGAGAAACTTGGGGATCTTTGTTCTAGTTCTGTTTAGTCCATTCACATTATTTATTCATTCATTTTATTTAACACACTTGTATACCACCCAAAACTTATGTCTCTGGATAGTTTACAATAAAATTCAAATTAAAATAGAATTAAAATTCTGGGTTGGCTTTATCTTTGTAATAAGCTGCAAACAGTTGTTATAAGCATAGATCAACACACTACATGTCTAACTTAGTTTGTGCATGCTTAATACATTGTTCCAGACTTCTTCCTATCCTACTTTGAGTGGCAATATTATCTCAGATGCAGATAATTCAAATGTGAAGCAGCTTAATCTGGAAGTATACTGTGAAAAATCTTTAGCATGCTCATCTGTTAGGACAATTTAAAAAAATTACTTTAAATGCAATATTCATCACTCGGATGCAAAGAGTAAACTGGTATTATGTAGTAAATTGTTTGGTTTTGTTCATCTAGTGGAGACTTTACATATCTTTTGGATAATGATGGCTGCATGAATCAAACATCCTATTGAAAACAAAATCACTTAATCTTCTCTCACTCCCTGTTCATTTAGAGGATACCTTCTATTGCCAGTAATTGCGTTATTGCTTCCTTCAGAGAATGGAAGGGTTCTGTAAACAAACAAAGTAAAGTTTAATTGTTATAGAAATGTTTGTCAATCTTATTCCACTTAAGAAAAAGCATGTTGAGGCATCTTCATCAAGCAATGATCAAATTGGAGTGAAGATATTGAAAGTCACAAGGTTTCAGCGCAACATCTAAAGCATGGATCCTCAGCTATGTGCAGGGTGGTGCAACCGTGTACTTCTGACTGATGCTTGAAGATGCAAAGGGGAGTTCAGCTATTAGAGAATACCAGTTTCAATAGTCTGACTGACCCAGCCTAACAATTCTGTGTATCCATGCCATGCTAACAAATCTGTGTATCCATGTGTATCTGAATGCCTTTTGGTAAATACTCAGTTGGTCCATCTGCAAAGGGGAGTGAATAAAAGGGCACTTTACTCTGAGAATAACTGAAATCAAGAGCTTAGATAGGCCAGCAGAGTATTGTGGAAGCACTCACACCTATCCTTGCATTTGTATGCCATGTTCCTGCCATGCTTGTAAGGGTTTATTTCATAGGTACTAGGATTCTTGTTGTGGTTTATGATTTGCTTTGGAATAGCTTGAAAATGGAGGTCTTAAGAAGTACTAAACAAAGTATAACTAAAGAGCTTCCCCATTTACATAACTAGCTTTTAAGCAAACAATTAAAATCTTGAAATGAAAATCATTAGAATTGGCAGCCTGGAGGGCATTGCCATAAAGACACTGGTTACTCTATTGTCCTAATCCTAAAGCTTCCTGTAAAACTTTAATTGCAAGACATAGAACTTCCATTTACTCAAAACCCAATCTTGTATTCAAGAACTAGTTGACGATATCAAGTTGTAGTGTAGCCTGGGATTATTATTATCATCTTTGTTTATGGTCTCATATGCATGCAGAGCAGATTGAAATTCGCAGTAAAATTAAGCAAAAAAAACCCCCTCAAATCCACCTGCAAAACACCTCACCCAGCTAAAATCACAGCAAGGTGGCAATGCGTGAACAGCTTTCAGCTGTTGCTTCAATCTGCCATTACAAAAGCTTTCTGAAATAGTTATTATTTATTATTTTTACATTTTATATCCCACTCTTCCTCCAAGGAGCCCAGAGTGGTGTACTACATACTTAAGTTTCTCCTCACAACAGCCCTGTGAAGTAGGCTAGGCTGAGAGAGAAGTGACTGGCCCAGAGTCACCCAGCTACTATCATGGCTGAATGGGGATTTGAACTCGTGTCTCCCCAGTCCTAGTCCAGCACTCTAACCACTACACCATGCTGGCCTCTGTTGGGTTTTAACTGTCCTTTCAGACTTCCTGTAAGATGAAGGAGAACAGGCCTGATGAGCTTTGCTAGAAAGGGAATGCCCGGGGTGAAGAAATGTTGGCTCAGTTCACCAGCTGGACAAACATTTTACTAGTCAGATGGTTCCTCGAGCTATAGAGGTACGCTAAACAAATTCTAAATAAAACGCTTCCCACAGAGTTGCAGATACCAAGCTTTGCACGGGCAATCCTGCCACTTAAATTAGCGGAATATATTACTTTTTAAACTTCAGAATATGCTAATAGGTGTTCTGGAGGGAGCTCGTGCTCTCCAGCCCTAGCCTACCTGCCATTAGCTCCACTTTGCCCTTCTGAAGTTGGTGAATACACCAAGGCTGAGATTGCTGATTAGCCAACATATTTCAAAGGAGGGGACTCACAAATGCCCTTGGAAGCTGCTGGCTACTGCTCTTCTTTGCTGGCCAGGGTCAGCCTGCTTGTTCTGGTTGCTGGGTGGCTAGTCAGTAAAGGGATCAAGGGCAGCACCCACCACCATTAAAAAAAGAAAAGAAAAACGGGGGGAGCACTTCTGCCCAGGACAAAACTTACTGTTGCCTGCCAGAGCCAGCACAAAAACGGTGCAAGAGCTTGGGAAAACAAGCAGCTGTAACTCGTCCTGTGAAGTGGGGAGTTGCCTCCAGCTCCTCCCTCCGCTGCTTTGCTTCTTCCACGTGTTCCATTTGCTGGAGTAGCTGCTAATCATGGCTATTTCGGCTCCCATTCCTTGGGCGCCTTGAGTGTTGCCACTCCAAGGAGACCAAAAGGAGCAGGGGCAGCAGGAGAGGGTGCCGGACCTTGGCCTATGTTGGTACATTATCCACCAGGCTTTTTTCACTTGTTGGGCATCATTTTTCACTCTTCGTAGACTAGTAGATTTCCTCAGCCCTGGGAATTCCACAGGTGGTGGGCCACCACTGAAACAACACTATTATTAAGCGGCAACCCAACCTTTGAAGCTGTGGCACTCTAAATTGGGTCTCTTCATTTAAAAAAACCATTTGAAGGGGTTTATATGAGAGAAGATGGTGTTAAGGAGGAAGGGAAGGATCAAACTGAGGAGATATTGAACTTCTTATCTATTGACCTATTTGTGGAGGTATATATCTCATTGCTGTTGTACAGATAAAGGTTAAGTGTGCCATCGGGTCAGTGTCAACCCCTGGCGATACAGAGCCCTGTGGTTGTCTTTGGTAGAATACAGGAGGGGATTACCACTGCCGCCTCCTGTGCAGTTTGAGATGATACCTTTCAGCATCTCCCTATATTGCTGCTGCCCAATATAGGTGTTTCCCACAGTGGGCTCATACCAGCAGGGAATTGAACCGGCAACCTCTGGCTTGCTAGTCAAGTTATTTCCCCACTGCGCCATTGCAGTGTTAATATTGAAGTTCTTCTCTGCAGCAGCTACCATGGAGGAGAATTAGCTCTACAAGAAGTCTTTAATTAGAGAATGACAGTTTTTAATAAATCCTCATTAAATTCTGTCTTCAGGCTTCTTTAATAATAAATAATTGCATCAACTAACATCATGATATAATATGTACAACAGCCCGGCATTGCTGTGAACAGTTGGAAGACTGACCAATGATTTCTATGGATGACTCTATATTTTTGTGCTTTCCTAAGTGGAAGAGACTTAGAGCCACTTAGCCACAACTTTCTACAAGAATATGTTGTCCATGTGGAAAACCTGAATGTACAGCATTTATGCACATGTAAGGAAAGCAGAGAAAATGAAAACTCTTAATTGTGTGTTCTTGCACACACAATTAAAGTGACAAGTGATGACAAGTGATGTCAGCATAGGAAATGGTCATGTGAAGTGGCAAAAACTAGGGATGTTCTCTAAATGCGTTTCAGTATCTGAATTGCGGGTTCATCCTTTTAAAAACGAGGGCTTATGCAGCCCCTTTAAAGTGGAGGAGAGCAGGTCCATACCTGCTGCTCCTCCAATTGCCACCTTTGCCATAATCCTGGTGCTCCTCCCAGCTGTTCCAGCCGGCGTGCTAGTGGGGCATCTCCCAGCTGCCCCGTGTGATGCCGGCACACACATGGTCATCACACATGCACAGAGACCGTGTGTGTTGGCATCGCGCAGGGGTAGCTGGGAGATTCTCTGATGACATGGAGGCAAAACCGAGGTTGGGGGGAAGCACTGGAATTATGGCAGTGGCAGTGATCGGAGGAGCAGCAGCTATGGACCTGCTGTCCTCGTGCTTTAAAGGAGCTGTGTAAGCCCACAATCTTAAAGGGATGTGCCCACAATGCCAAATCACATTTCGGCACATCCCTAGCAGGAACTGTCTCAGTCTCTGACATCTTGACGAATGAAGTTTGTGTGCTTTGAATCCCTGCAGGCATACAGCACTAGCCTCCACACTGCTTTTGGGGTCCTCTAGTAGTGCACACTCCAGAATGACTCTGGAAGATCTGAAATACATCGCAGTTCTGCAGCATATGAGGTGGGGGATCCCTCCAGACTCTTAAGTCATCTTCTGCAATTGCACACATGCATTGCTAGAGGACCTGGGGTGTAGCGTGAGGGTTAGTCCTGTGTTTCTGGAGGGGCACAAAGCACTTGGTTAGTCAGGATGTCAGCCTGGGTTGTTAGAACCAGTTGGTGGCATTATCATTATTTTCAGATAATACAGTTACTGTTAAGTTGGTTTCAGGCCACCAGTTTACAACTGTGCAGTGGCACATTCTCATTGGCACACAAGTATGGAAGCTATTATGGAAGTGCAAGTTCAGCATGTACCTGTAGCCCTATTCTGACATCAAGTTATACCTGCATCGAGATATCTGTACACACATACATATGTTTTTGTGAATGACTTTACATGTGTTCATTTTAAAGGTGAACCCTGAAGTGTTACAGGCCCCATGAAGTGTAGGATATAGATACAAAGTTGATTGCTATGCATGCATTCAGCATAAAGTGAATAACTGTACTTGTGTACAGATCTGTATCTGTGTACACTTTACACAGATTGTACAAGTGTTGAATGGAACTCTTAACATATATTCTGTAGTAGCTTTGAAGTTGCTTTTGAAGTACACCAAGTCTTAGCTTTGGCATTCTTAAAGTAACCTTGCTGAAGCAAGGTTCTAGTCAGTCTAGTCTATTTGGGAACCCTTTGAACACCTTGAGCTCCTTGATGGCACAGGACCTTGAGCTTCTTGATGGCAGAAAGGTAGGATGTAAATAAACTAAATATAAAAAGTACCACAGGGGAGAGAGGTGCAAGATCTTGCTCTTCAATAATCAAGGAAACTGAGTCTAGTGTTGCTAGGTTTGGGGAAGTTCCTGCATATTTTTGCCTTTTGTTATCTTGGGAAGGCAAGATAACTGTGGCTGCTCTTGCCTGTTTTGCCCCCAGTTGTCTTGTTCACTTCTTCCTGCCTGCTGATCTTTCTGTAGCAAGGAGGCCTCTAGGTGTGCTGCACAGCAATAGAGGGCAGATGGGAAAACTTGAGAAAGAAAACAGGTAAAAGATGCCACTGCTCTCTTGTCTCCCAAAGCAGCAACAAAACGCCCAGGGACTTGGGTTTTGGGTGGTATACAGATGTGTTAAATAAATGTAAAGGTACAGAGAATCTCCAGGTTGCAGCCTGGCAGTCCTCACTGAGTGTGTTCAGACATCAGTGTTTACCCCCTTCACTGCCAAATCGAGAGTTATCTCCTGTAGAAGCATTAACACGTGATTTTTTAGAGGAAGAGAGAAGTTGATTTAGAGTAGCATGTCACCTGAAAATAATGCTATTTCTGGCCTCTTATTTATTCGTTAGTTTCTATACCACTTTTCATTAAAATAATCCCAAAGCAGTAAAACATGGTGCAGTGAGGAAATGACTTGATTATCAAGCCAGAGGTTGCCAGTTTGAATCCCCACTGGTATATTTCCCATAGTCTGGGAAAAACCTATATCAGGCAGCAGCGATATAGGAAGATGCTGAAAGGCATCATCTCATACTGCGCGAGATGAAGCAGTGGTAAACCCTCCTGTATTCTACAGAGATAACCAGCAGTCGAAACTGACTCAACGGCACACGTTACCTTTACTTTTACAATTAAAATACAAAGTACAAATATTAAATATAAAAATATATATCTCTATTTAAATTCTTTAAAAACTATATAAAACAGTAACACAAAAACCACGATGGTTGCAGCTATTTCCGTCCTCGATTTGCACAGTGTTGATAGTTTGAGGGCCAATGACTTAGTCTGGATGCTACCATTTGTCTTTTTTAAAAGGAAATTCATTTTAAAGTTAACTGCAAAATCTTTCTGTAGGGGAGGTGAGTGCAACTGGCTACCAATCAGTACTGTGAACATCTGCCTTCTGCTGCCAAGTGGCAGAATTAGTTTCCCCTGAATTTAATCCTGGGTAGGCAATATGCCTGAATACAACATGGTGGGTATGCTTTGACAGTGGCATGACCATTCAAATAATGTCCATTGGTATACACCTTTTTATTCTCTCTGATTAGCACTGCTGTGCTGTGACCATGTTGTATCTTCTGATTCAGTCAAGAGTCACATTGGATTGGGTCAAATATGACTTTATGCCTTGCATATTGAGAGCAGGAGCAGTTTGTACACAGTGTTTGCACATACAACTCTACACATGCAGTAATGCACATCTTAGGTTTAAATGACATCTAGCAGTATAGTTCCTACTTGTATCCTGAATTTCAGAAGGCCTGTACCCAGGATCACGTTTAAAATGAACAAATGTGCAGTTATTCATTCTCTCTCTCTCACACACACACACACACACACACACACCTGAACTACTGCGAATATTTATTCAACACTTTTCAACAAAAGTCTTCAAAGCGGTCTATATGCCTTAATAAATAAGACGGTTCCCTGTCCCAAGAGGCTTACCATTTAAAAAGAAACATAAGGTAGACACCATCAGCAACCACTGGAGAAATGCTATGCTGGGGTTGGATGGAGCAATTTTCTCTAAATGTAAGAGAATCATCACTTTAAAGGGTGCCTCTCTGTTCACTTAGCAGGGGGCGCATGCAACATAATGTCTGGATTGGATTTTAAAGAACTATTGCTCAGTCTTCTCAAGGGGTAACAAAATCAAAGCTTGTATTTTGTATAGAGCTTCTGTACTTGGAATTTAGGTATTTTAATCCCGATTACCATGACCATCTTTCTAACAAGTGTCTGTCACCATAGGCAGGCTTTTTTCTTTTTCTTTTTTCTGTTTCTTTAGAGGGCTAATTGTTAACACAGACTTCCTCTGACCGGGGTTACAGTTCTTTCTTTGCAGATGTTTGTACTAGAAACAAATTATTTCCTGAATGAGAGTCTGTTTATTTATTTTTTTGACTGCATGTCTGCAGTAGCTGCCTCAAAATGTGTGTTCAGCTGGGGAGATAGAGTTTCAGGTGGATGTTCGTTGATGGTTTCACCAGTTTGGGACTTTCTTGGTCTATCTGTCCTAGCTTTTGTGTTGCTACCTTTGCTCCGTATAGTGTCAAACCATTTTGCAAAGCTTGAACAAGTATAACTGCTGCCTGTGACTAGCCATTAAAACATATCCTATCAAGTAATTCTGTCTTTATGTCTAGAAGGTGTAGGAGAGGAGAGCTGATCTTGTGGAAGCAAGCATGACTCGCCCCCTTAGCTAAGCAGGATCCACCCTGGCTACATATGAATAGGAGACTAGGAGTGTGAGCAGCACTGTAAGGTATTTCCCTCAGGGACTGGAGCCGCCCTGGGAAGAGCAGAAGGTTCCAAGTTCCCTCCCTGGCATCTCCAAGATAAGGCAGAGGGAGACTCCTGCCTGCAACCTTGGAGAAGCCACTGCCAGTCCGTAAAGACAATACTGAGCTAGATAGACTAACGATCTGATTCAGTATATGGCAGCTTCCTATGATATGAACTGTTGTTTCTACAAAACAAGTTTTGAAACACTTATCTTTAAAAATAAACTTTATGTTTTTTATTTTTTTATAAATAGTTGGGATACATAAAACTGCTTGTGTGAAGCACTGCTCCAGTCTTATTTATCATGCCATCTCCCACTAGGTTGGATGCCTGGCCAGCAGGCAGAAGCCCACTAGCCGTGGACCCAAAGCTGTCAGGTCAGGAGGATCCATCCAAGCATCCATTGCAAAAGCAAGGCAATTGCTGTGTCAAATTGGTTAACCATTCCTGTTCATAAAAGCAGTCTGTAGTGCAGAGCTCACCAAATTTTCTCTGGCTCTAGGAGCCAGCCCCAAAATTTAGGAGCCAGACTTCTCCATGGGGTGTGGGAGGAGTGGATGAATCACTTGCCCCTGGCAATGCTCTCCATTCTATGTGGTGGTGGGGGGAGGGGAGGGCTCTCTGCATTGCTTGTTCACTCTTCCTGGTCACATCCATCTGGTTCAGGCAGGCAGTGGATGGATGTGACCAGAAGGAGGAGTGTGTACGTGTGAGCAAAGCGGGGCAGGTTACTCCCTCCTTTTCCTGGTCACATTGGTCCATCACCTACTGAATCTGATGGATGCAACCAGGAAGAGGAGGGAGTAAGCTGTACCTGTCTTGACTGCTCACTGTTCTTGGTTGCATCTGCCCATTGCCTGGCTCAGGTGCCACACTTAAATTTCCAGGCACCATTGTTGGTACCCTGGGAATAGTTGAGCCTTGTAGATATGCAGGAGGTTATGCAAGGTGGAATGAAAGGAGGTCTGTCTAAAACAAACAAACAAAAAAACTAGAAGAGCAAAGTTCAAGTGGGACTTCGCCTTCAGATTATCTGCTCTAGATGTTTCCAGGAAGCTATGATGAGAACCACTTGGGAACCAGGAATACGTAGAAGGTAGGAGATATTTTGTAGCTTCCCAGGCTGATTTACTGGTTTCTGGTAGCTGATGTAGTTGCCCTTCTGGACTCTGTTCCTCTGCAGAACCCTTCTTGGGTAACTGCCATTTTCCCCTGTACTTCATGCTACCAGTTAACTTTCTCCTATTGAAGCTGCATTGCTTCTTATGAAGCACTTCCTCTTTAATTTCATTTTTGTCTTAGCCTTGCTCATAAGCCCTTTTGGCAGGTGTGTGTGTGTGTGTGTGTGTGTGTGTGTGTGTGTGTATTGCCATGGTTTACAGAGCACATCAGTGAATCGGGTGAACAGTTTTATTTAACTTATAAATACAGATAGAAAGGAGTTAGTACTCTTCTCCCCTTCCTACTTCTTCCCCAAGGCCTCTCTCATCCATGTCTGTTGCATGGCTATTGGTTTTGTAATAGCTCATCTAGGAACAATTTCTGACTATTTCGCTCAGAAAGTGACCAAGTGGGTCTATATATCTACAACTCATTTTGGGAGATTCTAGCAGTTGAGGGCTTTAAAGGACATGTGAGGAGGTACCTTTTAGTTCTAGCGGCTGTCTTTTCCTCTTCTCTAGGAGTTTTCCTGATCTTCCTACAACGGTGACTTCATTGACTTCAGCTTTAAATAGTGTTTTCCTTGATCACACTTACGCCAATAGCTGTCAGCCTTTTTTGGCAGCCAAGGCAGGGCTGGGTTTACTGGAGAGGTTATTTTAAGGGGCTTCTTTCATGTCCTTTAGTCCATAAAATAATCCTGCCAAGATATTGTGCATATGTAGGCTGTACCAAGTAAATTCCATATTTGTCTTGGATGAAGGCAAGCTTATGTCTGGAAAAACTGAAATTGTAGTTTGGGTGCAGTTTCCTTGTATTCAAGGATGTTAATCATTGTCAGCAAAGCACCTGACTTATATGAGAAAGTCATTTGGAATCATGCCACTCTCGTATGATTCACTGTTCATGTACAATTGCTGTTCTTGCATATGCTTATTTCCATTCATGGTTTTATTTTGGTGGTGATACTACTGGCTACTTGTGCTGCCAATGTAGGGGAATAAGGGAAAGCCTGTATGTTCTGAAGTTACTTTTGATGTATGCAAAATATCTCTGGCCAGCAGCTTAGCAAAGGAAACTGCCGACTTTAAAAGCTGGTAGTTGAGCTGAATAAATATATCTTGAAAGAACAAGAACATCTTTAACCTGTATATGAGTTACAGCATGTTTCAAAACCATCATTTGCTTTTGACAGTTCTGAAGACTTTTGTATAACTGCATGTTTCTAGACTAGCCCCTTAACATACTCACGGTATGCATTTATTCAATGAAGGGATCTAAGGCCGAAGTTAAAGGAACATAAAAAGTAAATAGCTAATTATCAGCAGGGGCATTTCTGGCTTTTTAAAACTTCTGATAAGCTGACTGTATTAAAAATATCAGATGGTGTTTGCCATTCATAGTAATTGCACAGTGATCTAAGATGTTTGGCAGAATAATGTGAATGAAAATTCAGGATTCTCTCTTCCGATGAATGAAGCCAAGCTGAAGTTATTAACTTGAGATAATCCTCTGTTAAATTTTTTGTAACCCTGTTGGGTAAATGAGCTTTGATACAAACTTGTTGATTGAAAGACTTGCTTGGCATCCCATGTAGCATCCTTACTTGCTGCTGTTTAATTTGGAGATAAAAATACAGTACATTATGGGCAGCCTGCAAACCAGTCTTCACTGGTCTGTGACAGCAGCTTTGTATTTGGAGAGAATCTTATTTGTTAATGTCTTCTGCTGGATTATTGTGGCCATTAGGATTTGTTGCATCACACTTCTATTCTGTCCTTCCTCTAAGAAGCTCGATGTGGTGCATATAATCTTTATTTTATTTGTAACTCTGTGAGGTAGGTTATGCCAAAGAATAGTTTATGGTCTGCAGCAATTCAGACAGCATTTGAAAAACAATTTTTGGGTCACGTCCTTACAATCAAGAAAGTTATTTTGAGGAGCAGCCAGCTAAGATTCAGAGCCATGAGTGCTCCTGAAAACCACGAGTGTAGTGGTGGAAATTCTGGTTGGAGGACTGAGAAGTGATCCCATGTGAGGGGGTTGTAGTTGGGCGCCACACCGAACCGACATTCCCAATCTTAGATCTGATCTATGGTGACTCAGTGCAGTGCCCAACTACAATTCCCCTTCACATGTGATCACTTCCCAGTCCTCCGACTGGGATTTCTGCTGCTACACTTTTGATTATAAGAACACAACCGTTGTTTTTAATATTTTACCTCATGTATAAAACTCCCTGCAAGTAGAAACTTAACCTATTAGGAAAAGGGATTCTAGCTTGGTCATCTCTTTGCTATACTAATTTTTCTACTTTTAGAAAAAGTGTCCTCCACCACCCACATATGGTGTAAAACAGCATTACAGAATGTGAACCTCTCCTACCTACAGTCTGAAGTAATACAGTCCACTTTACCACCTGACTACTGCAATTTCATTCCCACTTCATTCTGTTTCCTGTGTGTAACCAGTATCAGTCTAGCTTGTGACGGGACACATCTCAATTTTAGTCCTAATATGAGGGAGTCTTCACAGAACTTCTTGGAAAGATCTCTTGAAATGATGCTTAAACAATCTTAAACAATGCTTAAAGAATTTGGTGACTCTGCTGTAGGCTAACTTCTAGGTCGCAACCATGCCCCTTTAGCTAGAATTGTGGCTTTTCAAATTGTGTCTTGGGGAACCCAAGGTTCCCTGAAAGCTGATCAGGAGTTGGTCAGTGGGAAGTTCAGTATGGTGGACAAGCTTTCCTGGATGACAGCTTGTTCACTGTTGCTGATCTTCCCCTGTAATGTGAGGAGCATTAGGTTTGTTCTAAGGCACACTGCTACCTCTTATGGCTTGTGATAAAGGTTGTTGGCCTGACCAGCACTCCACATGGGTCCTAAAACAATATAGCAGTACAAGAGCCACTGTGGCTGTGATATATTTCTCAGGTTAAGTAGATGCAGCTAATTATAGTTTTACTTTACTCTTGAAGTTTGACAGTTATGCTCATGCAATATATTAGGCCTGCTCAACTTCAGCCCTCCTGCAGATGTTAGTCTACAACGTGGCCCCTGATCAACTTGACTGCCCTCTTCTGCACCTTTTCCCAGTACTACAGTGTCCTCCTTAAGATACAATGACCAGAACTATATTTAGTACTCCAGATGTGGCCGCACCATAGATTTGTATAGGGGCATTATAATATTAGCATTTTTATTTTCAGTCCCCTTCCTCACAGCTGTCATAAATATCTTTTGTAGGTTGATGATTTTTGTGGACTTCTTTGCAAGGCTGTGTTTAAAAGACAAGTGACGGCTGTGGACTAACTTCATGGACTACTCCTCACGCCCAAAGCTCTTTGACCAAGCTTGCACAATTTCATCCCTCCAGCTGTAGTTGGACTAAAATATTTATACCCTGCCCCTCCAGTGCACTACTACTCGGGATGGCTCACAACAATAAGATAGACACAGATACAATAAAAGTAATAAAATTAACTAAAAAAATTTAAAAGTCAGATTAAAAACCCCAATTATTAGGTTCAAATTAAAACTGAAAATTATAAAAAGCTAAAGAATCTTCCAGCTATAACAAAACAATAATGGAGCTTTAAAAAGCCTCCTTAAAAGGTGCGTTTTGAGATGTTTTTTAAAAACACTGAGGGAGGGAGCATGGCAAAGCTCTTCAGGGAGGGCGTTCCAAAGCCGAGGGGCCACAACCGAAAAGGCCCTGTCTCTAGTCCCTGCCAACCGGATCTCTGTTAGTGGCGGGGTCATGAGCCAGGCCTGAGATGATGAGCGGAGGGCCCTGGCAGATTCATATAGGTGAATGCGGACTGGCAGGTACCCTGGCCCCAAGCCATGTAGGGCTTTAAAGGTCAATACAAACACCTTGAATCTAGCCTGGAAGTGGACGGGTAGCCAATGAAGCTTATGCAGGATGGGTATAATACTCGTGAAGGGACTCATACCCACGAGCATCCTTGTGGCAGTGTTCTGAACCATCTGAAGCTTCCAAACAGTCTTCAAGGGCAGCCCCACGTAGAGCACATTGCAGTAGTCCAATCTGGATGTTACCAATCCATGAGTGACTGAAGTCAGGTCCGACTTATCCAAGTAGAGTTGCAGCTGGCATACCAGCTGTAGTTGGTAAAAGGCGTTTCTGCACTTCGCTGCCACCTGCACCTCCAAGGACAGTGTTGGGTCCAGAAGCACCCCCAAGCTGCGGACTTTGTCTTTCAGAGGAAGCATGACCCCTTCCAAGACCAGATTTACCTCCTTACTCGGATGATCAGTTCTACCAACTCAGAGCACTTCCGTCTTTTCTGGATTGAGTTTCTGCCCCCATTCAGTCCATAACCGCTTCCAAGCCCCAGTTCAGAGTATCCACTGCTTCCCTGGTGTCTGCTGACTTAAAAGATAGGTAGAGCTGGGTGTCATCAGCATATTGATGGCACCACAGCCCACACCTATGGATGGCCTCTTCCAGGGGCTTCATGTAAATGTTAAACAGCAGGGGGGACAGAATAGATCCTTGTGGCACCCCATAGGCCAAAGGCCAAGGGGTAGAGCAGGCATCCCCCAGCACCACTTTCTGAGTATGACCCCCTATGTAGGAACAGAGCCACCGTATAACTGTGCCCCCAACCCAAAGAGACGTCGCAGAAGGATACCATGGTCGATGGTATCGGAAGCAGCTGAGAGGTTCAGGAGGATTAACAGAGTCACACTCACTCTATCTCCCGGTGTATGTAATCCACCAGGGCGACCAAAGCAGTTTCAGTTCCATATCTAGGTCGGAAGCCAGACTGGGAAGGATCTAAGTAATCAGATTCATCCAGAGCAGTCTGGAGCTGAGACGCCACAACGCTCTCCAACACCTTGCCCAAGAAGGGGAGGTTTGAAACTGGTCGAAAGTTATTTAAGTCATCTTTTAAGCAGGGGCCTAATGACTGCCTCCTTCAGGCAAGGAGGATCACCCCCTGCTCCAAAGAGGCATTCACTACCCCCGCCACCCACGGACCCAGTCCCTCCCTACAAGCCTTCAACAACCATGAAGGGCAAGAGTCGAGGACACACATGGTAGGCCTCAACCTTCCAAGCAGTCTGCCCACCTCCTCAGGCAACATAGTCTGAAAACCATCCAATATAACTAGACCAAACAGTGTGCTGGCAACATCCAGTTCTGGTGCCGCAAAAATCTTGGCATCCAAGTCAGAACGGATATGAGTGATTTTATTTGCAAAATGTAAAGCAAATCAGGCACAGTGACTTGAGCTCCCATCAGCCCCAGCTATAGTGTCCAGTAGGGATGATGGAAATTGTAGTCCACCAAAGTCTACAGGAGGGCCAAAGTCGTGCAGTCCTGTCTTAGATCTTAGTTTAGGAACTACAGACTTGGTATCCTCAAAATGTTCTGTCTCTCTGATTCCATCAAGTTTGCATTAACTGACAGGACAATCCACTGGCTTATTCCCATGCTGTGAATAGTTTGGGCATATTTTCTCACAGTCCCATAGCCTGTTCTTGTATGCTATGAGTTATGACTAGACAAGTTATGTGACTGTATCTGCTTTTATTTGTAGATCTCTCATAATGGGCATTCCATAGAACAAAGCGGAATAACTTTAAATGGCCAAAATATTTGTGTGCTCCTTTTTTCTTTTCAAACTAGGAATGCTTGTTATAAGGAGAACTATGGGGTGTGTGCATTAATTTTAGGATTGTATGCCGTTGTGCGAAAGAGTTTTCTAACTCATGTTTTAATAGCAAAGTTTTTCACAGTTTAAAAAATCTGCTTTGTGGGCTTCTGATTCTTGTTTAAACATTATAGTTGAAGTTAAGCACTTCTGAATCCTGAAGATTTAAAAAGCAAACTTGAGATTGATATTAAACCTTCTATTTGGGGGGTAAAAAACCTTAAGGAAACCAAAGCTGTAGTTTGCATTCCTCTTACTTAGGAGTAAATCCCACTGTATTCAATAGGAATTAAACCTACGTGGAATTGAAAGGCCTTCCAGGGTTTTATTTATCTGTTTGGCCTGGCCTTCCAGGGTTTTTAAACTGTTTTAAATGTGTTAATTTTTAATGGTTTTATACTATGTTAAAATTGTTTTGCAATGATAGTTTTTGAAGGACTAATTGGTGGGTTTTATTTTTGTTGCTATGCACCTTCCAGAACTGTCTGGATGGGGTGGTATATAAATGTAATAAATAATGTCTGGCTGGATTATACTCTGGCCATTTTATCATTAAGCATCTGCTTGGAAGTAATTGTTGAGGCTAAAATAAATGTTCTGTAAATACTCATTGACTTTTTATGTTTAGTTTTATATAGTTTGACTGTTTTTAATTAAGATTGTAAGATGTAGGAGAAAATCTGTCTTAACTACTCTTGTTATCTATATTTTATAATATGAAGTAGACCGTCAACTTGTTTGGTAAAAATTAATAGGAGGCTAGTAAAATCTGGTGATAATTTGTCGGTACTCACCACCACCACCACCACCAGCAGTTCCCTTGCTTTGGAAGTTCTGCAACCTTGCCTCTGGCTCCTAACGTTACTGCTTTCAAGCTCTCTGCAATTCATAGAAAACTGGGAGGAGGGGATGGCACATCTTTGTGTCCATAGCACAAGTGGTGTCCAGCAGAAGATTCTCAATGAATGTCTTGTTTTGTGAAGTCTTGCTCATTAATCATGGCAAGTATCTGCTGGGAAATATGCAAGCATTGAAAAATTGGTGCTGGCGTTGGTGTTCATTTTTACAATCCCTGCCCAAAAAAGACATCTGCACAGGCTCCTAAAATTTGGTTTGGGCACATGGGAATTTGACATTCTTGCTGTGTTGCCTAGCTGGCTGCATCATATAATTTCCATTTTGTCATATCATCTTTTGCAGACTTAATTGCAATCAGTTGGTCAGGCTGGATTGATTTAAATTAAGTTGTCCACTTGTGAAAGTAATAATAATAATAATAATAATAATCTCTTTATTTCGGTCAGCGACCAGCATGAGGTTAAAACAAATGTAGAAGAGAAGACAATCAAACTTTTATTAAAACAATAACACCAAATAAATTTTTAAAAGTCCTCAGCATAGATCAAGGTACCGAAAATACTACTAAAATAATTAAAAATAAAGGAGGCAGCAGTATTTCATACTTATGAGACTATTACACACAAATCAAAACTCAACCAGTTGCCTTCTCAACTCCTAAATCTGAGAGGGGTGAAACAATTCAGGAGCTTGGGAAAATATTGTCGTTAGATTTGCTGATGATATACAGATGATACCAGTACCTGCGTGCCCACCTGCAGCTCGCCACATTACAGCTACAAGTTGCTCTGGCCTTAAATCCATCACCTATTTTCCCATTATTAGGCTCTCATGCAAACAGAGGGCTGCACTACAAAATTTAGCTACCTGTCTGGTGGCGCAGGAATTACTTCCTTCCAACAGCCTGTCAATCATCTGAGGAGAATCAAGACCTGGGCATTTAGCTATCAAAGGGTAAATGAGATCCCGATGCAGGTCTCTATAAAACAAACATTCCATTAGCACATGGGTGACTGTTTCCACTTGACCCTCACCACATGGGCAGAGCCTCTCCCCATAGGGAATCCCTCTATATCGGCCCTCTAAGAGGGCCGAAGGAAGGGCATTGCATCTTGCCAGGGTAAAAACTCTTCTAAGTGGGGGCACCTCCAAGACAGTGAGGTAGGATGCTGGGTCCAAACTATATCTGACTGATTCCTGGCTCTGAAAGTCAGGAACCCTTGCTATATCTGTTTGTCTCTCAATATCCTCAATTCTCTGTTTGATGAGCTTCCTAGCTGTCTCCAAACTTTGCGTAAGCAAGGCAGACTGATCGAGGCCCAAAGTGGTCATCTTTTGGTTCAGAGCACACTTCCAGGTCGACTGATAAGAATCCTCTAATACTAAGTGGCTCAGCCCTGTGTCCTAAGAAAAAATTCTCAGCCAATAAAACAGCGCCATTTGCCAACATCTGGCCTCAACTCTAGTGAGACCCGCCTCCAATCTGAGCCTCGCATTAGAGGTACATTTGGGTGTCTGAAATATTGCTCTCAAGAATTTAGACTGCACCACTTCTAAGGGGGACAGATCTGGGTAAGGACCCAATTGGGCACCATACAGTAACTGTGCCAATGATTTCACTTGAAAAAGTTTTAAGGCTGCGGGGATAAAATACCCTCCCCTGGTTCTATAGAACCGCAAAATAGCTCGGGCACTGTTTTGGGCAGCCTGGGCCACATGAGAGGCATGGGCCCGTCTTGATCCCGATGAGTGAACAGCTGCCCCCAAGTATACAAAATTTTGGACCTGCTCTATCCTTTGTCCATCGATTTTCCATACCCGTCTCTTAGGTCTCCTAGCAAAGGAGAGCACCTTTGTTTTCTGGTAATTAATACTCAGCCGTTCTCTCTTACAATAAACAGCCAATGCCCCCAAGGCCCTCATTAGACTGACTGGGGTTCTGGCCAGAATGGCCTCGTCATCCGCATATAGCAACACCGAGATACTTCTTCCAGCTAGCTTGGGAGGATAGAAATCACAGCTATCCAGATGGGTCACCATATCATTAACAAAAAAGTTAAACAGCAAGGGCGCCAGCACACATCCTTGACGGACCCCCTTTCCAATTAGAATAGCTCTGGTTAATCCTCCCTGTGGATTGCACCTAACCCTCATGGTTGGCGATACGTGTAGGGCTCTAACTAGAGCTAAGAGTCACCAATCAATGGAGGAGGCTCTCAGTTTATCCCAGAGCCTATCCCATGGGATTGAGTCAAAGGCAAACCTAAGATCTACAAAGGCAACATGCAAGGACTGAGCATATTTCTGTGCTATATGATGCGGAACAAAACAATGGTCAACAGTAAACCTCCGTTCTCTGAACCCCGCTTGCTCTTCTGCAAGAATGTTATCCTGTTCCATCCAGTCCCTCAGCTTCCCATAAAAGTGTTTAGCGTAAAGTTTGCTAACTGTACTCAGAAGACTGATCGGCCTATAATTGCCTGGCTTACTTCTGCACCCCTTCTTATAGATAGGTACAATGATGGACAGGCCCCAGTCTTTCGGTATGCACTCTGAACTATCAATAGCAGTAAACAATGATGGAAGCACCAGTGCCCACCAGTCCACATTGGACAAAACCAACTCCGGTGGAACCAAGTCAGCGCCGGGGGCCTTGCCAGGCTTCAGTTGGCGTATTAGGTCAGAAACTTCTGCTGTGGTAACAGGCGGCCAGTCAGGTAATGGCTCCTCATTGAATGTAAAGGGGCCTGGCAAAGTCCCTTCCTCCCAGTACAACTTTCGAAAGTGCCTCTCCCAAAGCTCCAGATGGATGTGGGCATCGGGCGTCAGATGTCTTCCAAGTGGAATCCCTGCCACTGTTCTCCAGAAAAGGGACTGTTGTCTAGATCGGATTGAATACAATAACAAATCCTAAGAAGATTTCATATAGACTCGCTTTTTCTGTCTGATCAGCTGTTTATATTGCTTTTTCTGTAACAATAGTTCTTGGACTGATGTTGAAGTGGGATCTACCTTATAAGCTTGGAATCTGTCCAAAAAAAGATGTCTACACTCCACACAATCTTGGTCAAACCATGGTTTGGAAGGTCTCCACTGTCCTTTAGAGGATTCACACTGCTTAGAAATAAGATGTTTTTGCAATTCCAAGGTAATGGAGTTATAGACTTGTAAGAGTTGCACCGGGTCCGAGAGATCAAGCATATCTTGGCTCAACTTCTGTAGATGATGCGACTGGAGAAGAGTGGAGATTTTATCAGCCAAACTCTAGGACCATCTGAAACAACAGCAGTTATCCTCTGTCTTCATAGAAGGCACTGACTCATACTGTTTAGGGCCCAGCGGGTTTTGCAGCAGCAGAGTAACTGGGTGGTGGTCACTTTCCACTTGTGGGACCACCTCCAGACTTGGGGAGCACTGGGCCAGGCACCTCAAAATAATAAAATAGTCAATGGCACTCGCTCTCCTCCCCGCCCAAAATGTCAGCTCTGCCGGGTGGTCATCGTCCAATGAGCCATTTAAAACAAATAAATCTAAGCCATAGGTCATTTGGGCCAAACAATATCCACCCAAATTTGAGATGTTGTCCTTAGAGAGGTGCATGTATGGAAGCACATACTCTTCCCAAATAGGGGACTTCTCTTATATCGGGCATAAAGAAATTCATCACTGGGGCCCATTCTTGCATTAAAAGTCGCCTCCCAGAATTATACTTGCATTGGGAAATTCCTCTGTGAGGGCAACGATGTACCCTTCCAGCTTTCCCCAAATTTCCTTAATTTCCTGGGCCCTGCATTTCGGGGGGAGATATACGTTGACTATCAGCACTGCAGTCTGATTATGAGCAACTTCCACAGTCAGTGCTATGTTATCCAAAGAAGAAACCCATTTTGATGATGCCCGTAACTTAGTTGAGATAAAAGCCCCCACTGGGTCTGCCCTTTTTCTTACTCTTAATGGCCTGTAGGGAAAATACACAAAATCTGTTAGCAATAGCACTTACATTTATATACCACTCTATAGCCGGAGCTCTCTAAGCAGTTTACAATGATTTAGCATATTGCCCCCAACATTCTGGGTACTCATTTTACCGACCTCAGAAGGATGGAAGGCTGAGTCAACCTTGAGCCCCTGGTCAGGATCGAACTTGTAACCTTCTGGTTACAGGGCGGCAGTTTTACCACTGTGCCACCAGGGGCTCTTTAAGTACCAGATCAGAGAGCACCCAGGTTTGTTGCATCAATATGATGTCAAATGTGTCCAAAAGGCTCAAACATGAGGGGTCCTTGGATCTAGCTTCCCATCCCCCCGCATTCCATGACACTAGAGCAAGCTCATGCTGATCTGCCTCCCTTCAGTGGCTGAATGGAGCCTCTCTACCCATGAGAGTTTCCTGGGCCAATATCTCTTGACTTGTTTCCAGGGGGGAGTTCTCTTGTGTTTCCTTCAGAACCATTGGATTGGGATCTATGTGAGAAGCTAGAGTTTGCGATGGAGCAGTAAGAGTGTTCGGGTTCATTGTAGCAACTTGTTTTTCAGAGGTAATGCTTTTAGTTAGAAAATCTGGAGTTCTAAAACAATCTTGGCCTGACTTCAGAAGTGGCATAGCAACTGCAGCTGCAACGTGGGGATCAGCCAACAAATTAAACCACCGATCTTTCTTAGGGGGAGTTTCTGGCTGGTTAAATACCTCTGCAAGGTGTACCAAAAGTGGGAGGTCGGTCTTAATTAATTCCAGCTCATGTTGCAAGTCAGCCCCCTTCTGGCCCTGTGAGGAAGGCATATGATCACTAGTCATAACTGTTGAGGAGGAAAAAAAGTCTGCCTTATTATCCATCAGCTCCTCGGACTGTCTCCGGATAGGCTAGTTACTTATATCAGTCGGATCTTCTATCATTGAAGAGATGCTAATTACCGAATCGTTCAGCTCATCGATTATAATGTTAATTCCCTCTGTAAACTGCATGAAAAGAGAGTTAACTGAGTGAGATTCCATGGGCGAAAATAATTTAGACACGTTAGGTTCTGTCTCAGCACGTTTACAGTGCCCTTGTTCACCTGGCTGCTCTGGTATTTTCCTGGGAGATTTTAAAATTAAAGGCTCCAAGATGGTGTTGGCAAAACAGCGATTAGGGAATATCTCAAAACCTTCAATCCAGGATTTTCTTTGGAAAATCCTATTCGGGATCCGGGAAGAATAAAAATCCAGCATAAACCTACTTTGGAAATGGTTAGATGGTAGCCTTTCAAATCGTTTGAGGTCTACATCTCTCAGGCTACAATTCAAGAGCTGGCTTAGTGAGCATCTAATAGCATAGACATTGTACCACTTGTAGTTTACCCTATTCAGGTATACTACAAGAGAAATACGGTGTGGTTGTAATATTCTATTAACTGAGCTTCTTCCTCCTGGAATCACATGGGAATTGTGGTAGGTCTGATAAGTGCCACAGCCGTGCTTCTTCTCCCCACTGATATCATTATCAAACTTCCCCCCTTAGTCTGCCCTTTAGAGAGATCATACAAAAGAGTCTTAACAATGTCCACTTTCCTCTCTAGTAGTGAGAGTCTATCAAACACATCTTTGAGCATTTCAGCTACTAGCCGACGATGAAAGTTCTGTAGGCTGCTGAGGCTGAGGCTTTTGGGGTATCTTAGTTTTGGGGGCTGATAGTTTACCCATCCCCTCATTGCTGTTAGAGTTCTGGGAGTTATGGGAAGTTGCTTGAAGAGATCTCCGTTTCCTCCCTTTAGCATTGGATGTAGGCTGCTCTGTTGAAGTTAGTAAGTCATTCCCTAAGCATAACAGCTTCTGGGAGGCTCCGTTTCTCTCCATGGTATGCCTAAGCTGTATAAGGTCTTGCTCTGGTGCACCTGAGATTTGCATGTGACCCTGCACCACCAAGTTAGTAGATAGAGCCTGAATCCAAAGAACTTACAGTATCTGCAGTTGGCAAGTAATGACGAATTGAAGCTTGCTTTGAAGCTTGCTTTGAAACTTGCTTTGCACGCTTATTGGGCTCCGTGGTCGAATTGCATGGGCTGTTTCTTGACCGCTTTCTTCCCATTGTAACCAGCTGAAGTCTAACTCAGACTGAGTCAGCAAACATAGAAAGCAGATGGGAGCTTCGGACTTGTATCTCCTACTCCAAGTGCTGACCTTGAAATACCTTGCTGACAGGTTCAATGTTAGCAGTAAAAAGTAATGAAGGGCAGGGGAGAGAAAAAACAAAGCCTCAAAAGATTAAAACAAGAAAAATAATAGAATTAAAAACAAGGCTCAGAGGAGCTTGGAAGGACGCTGCCCTCCCTTCAGCAACCAAAACCGGAAGTCTATATCACTTGTGCTTCAGATATTTCATAATCAAAGTTGTGTGCCAATTACTTATCTAGCCATTAAAATAGATTTTATTTTTTATAGTAGAGCTGTGGAAATGGTAAAGCTTTCTTGTAAGCATAGTTCCAACTTCCTCGCTGGCCGTGCTCACCCTGCTCCTCACCCCACTCACAGCCTTTATCTAGATACATACTCTGTGTGTGCCATGCCTAAAATGGTGTAGTTCAGTGATCTTCACTGTTTTTTGGCAGTGGGAAGGCACTAGGAGAGATGGAGCCCTCTCTGAAGCACTCCCCACTTCCCAGCACTCTGAAGAAGTGGGGATAGGGGCTCTCAAGAGGGCTTGGTTTCCTTTAAAGGAGCCTTACTGGCAGTGGGCAAGGCACAGCACTGCACGGTGGGAACAGTTGCCTCTGCTTGGTGCCAGGGGGCTATGCAGAGCCTTCACAGAGACACAATAAAAAATTCATCAGGGAGCTGCTATGGCTGTTCAGGGTTTTTGTTGTTTTTCACATCTGATGTTTTGTTGTTGTTGTTGTTTACTGTTACTCTGGCATACAGTATGTATACAGTACTTTTATCTCCGTTGCCACCAATGATTAGGGATGTGCACGAACCGGTTCGGCGCTCCTATTCTGGAGTGCCGAACCGGATTGGAAGTCTAGTGTTGGAGATGATTTGGGGGGGGGGTGCCTTTAAGAGGCAGAGAGGGTGCCCTTACCTGCCCTGCTGCCCCCCCCCGGCACTCTCGGTCAGCATCGAACCAGGAATGGCTGATGTGCGCATGGCATGCATGTATGTCGGCCATTTCTGGTACAACGCTGACCAGTATAGTAAGGAGGTTTGCTGTAGTCTTGCGGCAATGATTTTGGGGAAGAGTGCCAGCAGTGGGGAAGCAGTAGGGTAGGTAAGGGCACCGTCCCTGCTCCTTAGGGGCCACCCAACTCTTGGGAGTGCACGGACCAGTCCTTGTACATCCCTACCAATGATATTATGAAGCTTCTGTAATGTTTATAGTTCCTTTAGCTTGATAACATAGCTTTGCAGAAGTGAGGAGGGTTTGACAGAAATCACTCAATTAAGATGCACTTTAAAACAAAACAAGACTATTTAAGTTGATACCTGAGGTTGGTTTGTTTTCACTACTATCCAGTAGAGCTAAAATTTTGCTTGATTACAAAGTTGTTGCTTCTTACTCCTCACAGCACTTCACACACAGTGCATAAAGCTTTGCAAACTTGAGCTCATTCCCAGAATTGTATCTCACACAGTCGTTGTTTCAGACTGCCTTATTCCTAATAACCCAGTCTTTTATTTTAGACACTCTCATGCACTGAGTCTCAGCACATCTCCACCTTGAGACTGTCCCTAACCAGACTCCATCCCCAGCTAACTGAACTTCAGCTGTCTCTAACGGATTTGTATGATTTGACAGTTCTCCAAGGTTCTAACCCTATTTGCGTAAAAGTGGTTCTGCACCAGTTAATCACAGCTGCACTTGGAATTAATGGAGGCTGCCACTGCCCCCCAAGCCTTACAATAAAGAACATAGGTGTAGTTGCTTAAGTGAGAATGGAGAAGGATGCATGCTGAAGGGCCAAAAAAAGCAACATCTTTCCCACTCGATCCCTGGCAAGGTATATTTTGATATTCCGTATCTGATTTATGAATCTCTTAAGTATATCATAACTTGGGTAGCTGGTCTTGTGGTAGCAAGCATGACTTGTCCCCTTAGCTAAGCAGGGTCTGCCCTAGTTGCATATGAATGGGAGACTTGATGTATGAGCACTGTAAGATATTCCCCTTAGGGGATGGAGCTACTCTGGGAAGAGAAGAAGGTTCCAAGTTCCCTCCCTGACATCTCCAAGAGAAGGCTGAGAGTTATTTCTGCCTGCAACCTTGGAAAAGCCACTGCCAGTCTGGGTAGACGATACTAAGCTAGATGGACCTATGGTCTGACTCAGTATATGGCAGCTTCCTATGTTCCTAACTAACGAAAACTCTCAGATTGTCCAGTACTTGGGATTTTCTTTCTAGTACTCTTGTATAAAGTAGAAATGTATAATGTAGAGATTGGAACATAATAATAGGCAATATTTTGTCATAGTGTTTCCCTCTTTTAAAGAGTATTGAGTGTTTCCTCCTCTCATTGGGTAGCTGGGCATCAGATGCTATTGCTTCCTAGTCCTGCCAATGCCTATAGTACCATCACCTCTTAGCTTTTCTAACTCTAGATGAATGGCTTTGCATTGGGAAATAGAGTGGTGGTTGTCATCTTCTGTGAACTTATTAGATGGTTTTGAGCAAGCACGTGTTCCCTTTGCGTTAGGCCTTTCTGCCGCCAAGAGAGAGAGAGAGATCCATCCATCCAAATGTCTCCTTTTGGCTCAGAGTTACTGAGAGAATCCATAGTTGAGTTAAATTAGTGTTTTCCACCGTAATTGGAGCCCATCCTAGGATAATGGGTTGTATTCCCAGCGTGCCTCTGGACAGGATGCTTCCACAGCAGAATACAGGCGTATCCCCAAGACCCCAGTTCCTTTCCTGTTTTACTTTGACAGTTTTTCTGAATGTCACAATATTCTTGGTCGGTTGTGTGTGCAGTTGTGTGTTGCAGAGCCTTTTTTGCTGTTGTAATGGCTAAATTGTATCACAGCAGTGTACAAAGAATGTCTATTTCACTGGAATTTTTAACTAATGGAAGAGCTTATTTTAGGAAAATATAGAATCTGACATAATCTGCCACTGAACTGACTTCATAAGTTGATTTACTTTAAGGGTGGTTTAAGGTATGCATGTGTGTATGAGTCCCTCTCTTTACAAAGGCAAACTGGTATTCTCTCCAAATTGCAAAGGTGGGGGCAGAAGGTCCTAATGCTAAGGGAACAGACTCCCCCCACCCCCCACACACAATATCTCATAATTTCCTAATAGCAAATGTAAAGCAGTTTTGGCCTAAATTTAAAATCTGTAGCCATGTTTGGTTTTTTCCAGAATTAAAAGAAAAATTTGTACATGATTGGGCTCTGTGGTACTCAGTTGGGAAAGCTATAGCCAAATAAGACTGACTGGTTAAATGCTGTTTTAAAAACTTATACATCTAGTGCTGCAAGGACAGAATAATTCCATTATGCAGGTGCCAAGATCTTGAGGTGGGATAATGGCTCCTTTATGGGCATTTCCAAGAAACATGGGTGGCCCCTTTTCAAAACACTTAAAACTAATAGAGTGGGTTGAGGGAGTGGAGTGTTCAAATGACATTCTGAATAGGAACTCCCATCAGCAATATTTTTCCAACTTCCGTTGCTTATGTTGCTCATAATGTGTTCCACTGTGGCAACAGATCACCTAATGGTGTAAAGGTGTGGTTGCTCCTTGCTGATGGAGCAAAGAAAACCTTTAAAAGTGGTACTTCTCTTATATTTAGCAGGGGGAGGGCAACTGGTCCTATCCAACCACAGCCCAGCATTCCTCCAGTGGCTGTTGCTGGTGTCTATTTTAGGTTTCTTTTAAAATTGTGAGCCCTTTGGGGGACAGGTGACCAGTGTGTGTGTGTGTGTGTGTGTGTGTGTGTGTGTAAAAACCACTTTGAGAACTTTGGTTGAAGAGCAGTATATAAATATTGGTGGTGGTAGTGGTGGTTGTTGTTAACTGGTACCATTTGGAAAGAAGTAATGGAAACTTAGGAATATGGTTTACTCAGCTTTACTTAGAAATCAAACACTGAATTAATGAGATATTAACGACCAAGTCACTGATTTAGTTTCATGCCTTGGGACTTTATTTTAATTATTTAAGGTATTTGACCTGCCATATCATGCCAAAGCACCTTGAGTTGAAGAGTAAAACATTAAGAGTACTAGCTGACCCTGCACAGAGCATCTGTGCAATTGTGCACTGAGCCTGTGGCATCCCCCTGCAGCGCGCTGGCTGGCTCGCCGCCCCTCGCTCGCTCGCTCACTAGCTCCCCCCCTCTGCTGGAGCGTGTAAATCTGCTGCAAGCAGGTGCTAGCATTCGCCTCCAAGCACTCTCGGATCTCCCAGAGTCAGATTTCACTGGGCTCCTCCTCCTTATCTGCATAGGGAATCCCCACTACCCAATCACCACAGTGCCACAGGCTCCTCCTCCCTATCTGCATATGGAATCCCCACTGCCCAATCACCATGTTGCTTCTGCTCTCACAGGCTTCTTCTCCCTATCTACATATGGAATCTCCACTGCCCATTCAGGTGCTTCTGCTTGCAAACTCTGTCAGCCAATCGCCTCCTTTCTACCCTGTCCCCATGCATGGCCCAAGGTCTTGGAGAAATAATAATATAGATAATGCTTATACTATAAAAATGCTCAAGTTTTTGTTTTTTTAAAAACCCAGAATTGATTTGATTAGAATCAATCAAATTTATTCTAATTTATTTTAAAACTGACTTTAATTTAAATTTTTTTAAAAAAGAATCTAGGTCAATGATATCATGAATATTAATCATAACTTCTAATTATATTATATGAACATGTTCACTGCAGTATATGGGGATGAGATTCAATAGACCTGATCAATGCTATTCTGCAGGTGGTGTACATGCAACGCATACATACTCTCTCTCTAAAAGTGCAAAGACAAAGGCAGCCAATGGATTAATTGGTGGGGGATGGTGTAGATCTGAGTGAGGAGTCATCTTGATATAAATGGAAGGGATAGGAGATAGGAATAGAAAGTGAAAAGAATGCATTCATGCAGTCCTGAGGAAACTTCTGAGTGTATCCTCCATTATAGAAGGGAAACACTTATCATGGCAGTACGTCATAAAAGAAACCCCATTTGGGAATATTTTAATGAAATTTCTATGGATAAAACAGGCATGCATGCACAATGTGAACAGTACAACAAAGAAAGGCATAGTTGCCTGAATGGTGTGTATTTTGGGAATTTTTTTTTAAAAAACCAAAGCAGGATCTAGCTTACAAGCATGAACCTCGGAGCAGAAGCTCCAGGCCAAACTAGACATGAGGTTGAAGTTCCATAATCGGAGCTGCTGATATCTTTCTCTTTCAAAAAGCAGTTGTAGTGGGGCCTAGTTTGAACTGGGTTTGTGGTGTAGGGGAGAGTGGAGTTTGGATCCTTTGCCCTGATCATGGAGCATTTATTATTTTTATTTTGGCCAGGTCTTTATTTGGTTGATTTTGGGGTTTTAATGCTTTGCCGCCCATGCCACACTCTTCTGAAGCTACTCTCCCTGCATGGCTAATAGCAGCTTTGGGAGGAGATGATTTAATTCTCCTTACCAAATTGACACATGCTAAAGAGTTCACTCCCCACACACCATGGCCCCAATCCAAATCATCTCCTCATTCCCTTGGCATTCTCATTAGTTAAGCCAGCAGAGGGTTTTGATGTCCTTGGAAACCCACTGTTAATTGGCACTGGAAGATTAATGGGCAGGAAAAGCAGCAGTGCGGCCAGTGGAGTTTTTGTGGGGGCAATAACCATTTATGTAATTTGCAATGCTGTATGTCCTGTTGCATCAGATGGGAACTCCTCTGTAACTTTCCTTTGTTTAGAGTTGGAATCACCCACACTATTTATAGCTTGATGGTTTGGTGCCAGAATTCTTATCTGCTCCTTCCAGGCTTAATAAAACCCAGCATCTTGTATGTATCTTTTTGATGGTGTCTGCATCACTGGACATAGGCAAGATAACAAGGAAACAAATTATCCTTGTTTTTTACCCAGCCAAATAGTAGACTTGGCTAGTTCTACAAAAACCCATCACTCGGTGGAGTATTTTTTTTAATTAAAAAAGTAGCTTGGAAACTGGTGCAGAATGCGGCAGCCTGGTTGGTATCCAGGGCCACCCATAGAGACCATATTACTCCTATTCTAAAAGAACGACACTGGCTGCCAATTAGTTTCTGGACAAAATACAAAGCCCTGAATGGCTTTGGCCTGGGGTATTTAAGGGAGCACCTTCTTCATGATCTTTTAAGATCATCAGGGGAAGTCCAGTTGTGGTTGCCAGCGGCTCACTTGGTGGCGACACACAACCGGGCCTTTTCTAGGGTTGCCCTGAGCCTTTGGAACACACTCCTAAATGAAATCAGAATCTCCCCCTCTCTGGTTGTTTTTAAATGACTTTTGAAAACATACCTGTTCCATGAGGCTTTTAGTTAGTGTTTTATTTATGGTAATTCTAATTTATTTAATATGATTTTTAGGCTTTAGTTGTTCTTTGTACAGATTGTCAACTGCCCCGAGACTCTTATATAGGGTGGCATATCAAATGTGGTGGTATATAAATGCTTGGGGAGACCTGATCATCCAGGGTACCCAGCTGGTATGCAAAGGGCTTGCCAACTGGGAGAGGCAGATGGGCAGCACATCTATGCCTTGACGCCGCCAGTGCCTGCAGATGCCAATATGTTGGCATGCTTCTGACGTGCCACCCATCTGCCTCTTCCTGCCGATGAGCATTTCCCTCAGGTCCAGGTGTACAGCATGTCCAGGTGATCTGCAGTTCGGTGCTTCACTCTCTTCCTTGCTCAAAAGGAGAGCATTCTGCTGGCAAATGGCTGTTGGGTGTCACATCCGTGCCTTGAAGCCAGCCCCACGCCTGGCACATCGAGGTCATGGCCAGGGCTGGGACATGGTTTGTGGGGGGCCCACTTTCAAATCTAGTCTACTCCAACCATGCTATGCCCCTGTAAAAGGGGAAAGTCTAATCAGGAAAATAACCCCTTTGAACTTCTAAGGAGTTCTTGTGGGACTTATCAAAGTTGTTGTTGACAGCACTGGGGCGGGCAGGCGGGGTTCCTTAACTTTTTCCCCATTTCCATGTCAGCACCAGTGGCTCAAGCACTGCTTGTTGTGCTAATAATATTTCCAACAGGCAGCTCCTGTTGATTGCCTCCCCACCGCCCTTGCCAACCCAGAATGCACAGAAATACAGTGTATGTAACATTGTAGCGTCATTTTCCTGGTGGATTCTAGCGGAGCATGGGCCCTCCATCATACACATTTGTCATTCCATGTGATATACATACACTTGATTCCCATGGTTCCTCCCCACCCCACCCCTCTCTCTCTGACAGCAAGTGAGAGATCTCTAGAACCATTTGTGTGGATATACAAGTATATACCCTGTATACATAATGTGTGCCCTTGGGCAAGGCCATATGATATCTTATCATGTGCAGAGTATTTGCAGGTGTACATGAATGTAAATGGTGGGGAGGACAATGGCAACCTGCAGGAGCAGGCTGACAGGAACATTATCAGTACTGCTGAGGCTGCTGCATTGGAAAGTTAAAGAAATGGGGGGCAGGGCAGCTTGACACTACCACTTTCCCACATTTTTTTTTTAAAAACAGGTTTTGTCTAAATATAAATCTTGGTCACTTATGGCATCCAGACAAGTACTTAAATACAAGGCTAGTTTAAATGATGAAACCTGCATTTAGTGGTGCATGCACATCTTAAGTAGGTCTCCCTGAAATAAGCATGGAAGCTAAGATCTAATCCTTTTTGAATTGCTGCTTCAATCCTTATGGCAGAGAAAGCTACCCATTTAAAGATACATCCACTGTTCACAATTGCATTAGGGGTATGCACAAAACTGGTTTGCCTGGTTTGGTTCGAGTCCAAACCGGACAGGGCATGTTCAGTTTTATGCATCCCCCAACAACTACTGGTTCAGTTGGGGTTTGGGGGTTCAGTTTTTTAAAAATTTCCAACTTTTTTTTAAAGAATGAAACTCACCGCTTCCCACTCCGGAGGCTTCTCTGTGGCTGTGGGGAATCTCAGGTGTTTCCCCTTCTCTCCACTGACCTTCAGTTGGTTATAAATATGCCTGGGCAGTTTTTGGCCCATATTGGGCCTGTCCTCCATGGCAGTGGCCGTTTTGAAGGCCACCATGGAGGACAGGCCTGGAACGGGCTGAAAACTACCCCAAAGGGGTGTATTTGTAACAAACTGGAGGTTTGTGGGAGGAGGGTGATGCTCTGGAGACTCCATGTGGCCCCAGAGAAGCCCCCAGAGAGGGAGGTGGTGAGTTTTCAGACTATTTGAAAAAATTAAATTGAACCCCCAAACCCAAACAGGGTTGTTTGGCTTGGCTTGAGATTGGGCCGAACAGGGGCAGGTTTGGTTTGAGGCCGGCTCGATGTTGAGTTGAACCTGTATGCACACACCTAAATTGCATGCATTTTGCCATTTAAACTCAAGTACAAGGATGTTTTCAGTCCAATACAGAAATGGACCAAAAGACTGATCCTGATCCTAAATACTTATACTGTCCCTACAGTGTCATTGTCACCTTAAGTGGTGCAGCGGGGAAATGCTTGACTAACAAGCAGAAGGTTGCTGTTTCGAATCCCTGCTGGTACTATATCGGGCAGCAGTGATATAGGAAGATGCTGAAAGGCATAATCTGGTACTGCACGGGAGGAGCCAATGGTAATCCCCTCCTGTATTCTACCAAATAAAACCACCGTGCTCTGTGGGAGCCCAAAGACGAAATCGACTTGGCACACTTTACCTTTACAGTGTCATTCTGACCGTTTTGTGGTGATGTGTCCCATGCTAACCTCGGGGCTCTGCCCAATGAGCACTTGCTTTCCTGATTCCTGGCATGATGTGTGTTCTCTTCCCTAACAGGTACTTGTATCGCCTCAGCAGCAGCTTCCCTTCCATGCTAATGTGAGTCTGGAAGCTTATAAACCAAATTGAATAACTCAAAACTATAATTTCCACTGAAAAGCAATAGGTGATAAAGATTTCAAGAGTATAAACCATGATTTCTGAATGTATATGTTGGTAATGGCTGAGAAATGGAGGATAACATTCTTGCAGGAGTAAACTTAGGCAGCATGTTATTATTATAGCAGAAATTAATAATGATGGGTTTTGCTGCTCTTGTATATATGCACAACAGTCTCTCAGCTGCTTCACTTATGGGTAACTTAGGAACATAGGAAACTGCCATATACTGAGTCAGACCATTGGTCTATCTAGCTCAGTATTGTCTTCACAGACTGGCAGCGGCTTCTCCAAGGTCGCAGGCAGGAATCTCTTTCAGCCCTATCTTGGAGAAGCCAGAGAGGGAACTTGAAACCTTCTGCTCTTCCCATAGTGGCTTCATCCCCTGAGGGGAATATCTTGCAGTGCTCACACATCAAGTCTCCCATTCATATGCAACCAGGGCAGACCCTGCTTAGCTATGGGGACAAGTCATGCTTGCTACCACAAGACCAGCTCTCCTCTCCATAACATTTTGCTGTAAGGTTTGCAATAAGCAACTTGCATAGCATTTTAACTGTATTTATTACTCCACAGTGTAGTTTGTATTTATACCCATTTCTAGCCATTTGTAATTGTCCCCCTATCATACAAAACTGAATTTAAATGTTGAGTTACAGCCTAGTGTATAGATTCTCCAGAAAGTTGAACATTCTAAATTGGATTGCAACCTATTTCTGCTTGGGCTTTATCTTGGTTTATTGAGATTCTCATTGTTCTGTTGTCTCCTTGCAAAATTGTTCAGGCACCAGATTGCGATGTCTGCCACAATTTCACATAGTAAAGTGAAAAGTAGGATGCAAGCATACAAATGAGTGTGGATTTAATTGCAGCTCCTGTTGCCAGGGCTGAATTAACATAGTAGCAAATGTAGCATTTGCTACGGGCCCCGCACACCTGACTTGAATGTCTGCCCCTTCTTTTGCTCTCTGTTTGGTGCTCTCTGCTGACTCACCTCATTGCCTGCTGCTGCCCATTCTCTCGCCTCGCTCAAAGGCATTTAAGCAAGGTCTTCCTGGCACCATGGTGTTGATTGGGTTATCTATTATGTTAAGCAGCACGGGAGGGAGTAGTAAGAACAACAATAGGAACAGATAGCTTGCAAAGGGGTCTCAAAGATAGCAATAGCAATAGCACTTACATTTATATACCGCTCTATAGCTGGAAGCTCTCTAAGCGGTTTACAATGATTTTAGCATATTGCCCCCAACATTCTGGGTACTCATTTTACCGACCTTGGAAGGATGGATGGAAGGCTGAGTCAACCTTGAGCTCCTTGGTCAGGATCGAACTTGTAACCTTCTGGTTGCAGGGTGGCAGTTTTACCACTGCGTCACCAGGGGCTCTATCCACCAGGGGCTCTTTAAGATAACTTAATTGCCAGGGAGTTGGTCCTTATTTGTTTAAACTGTAAAAGTTTTTAAAAACATACACAGAGAGAGTAAAAGAAATAAAAGCAGTTTAGATTAAAAAAACAATCAACTATTAATGAAAGGAAGCTAAAGAAGATGCTAGTTGCCAGCATTTTCCAACTGATTGGGAGAGGGTGAAAATAAACAATGAGAATGTGTACCTTTAAGAGGAAAAAGAAAGCTGGAAGTAACTCAGAGGAGTCTCAAAGTTTAGTGGATCAATTGAGGGGAGCTTGGAGGGAGATTATATTATGGTCTTGTTGGGTAAGGTCACTTATATCCTCCTTTAGTGCTGTTGGGAGGGAATTTGTGATCATTGCTTTTCAAGGAACTGCCAAATTTAAGGTGAGCTCCTTTCCTCTCCTCTAGAACTGAAATAACTACTGCTGCGTTGCCAACTTCATTAGCTTTACATTGGGATGCCCGTTGAAATTGTCCAAAGATAAACGGAGGCTGCAAACCTAAACATACTTACTAGAGAGCAGGGTGGATTTGATTTAAATCAAACTGATTTAAATCACGATTTAAATCACTAGCAGGGTGGATAAAAATCAAAAAAATCCGATTTAAATCAAAAAAATCGGATTTTTTAAATTTAAATCGGATTTTTTTGATTTTTATCCACCCTGCTAGTGATTTAAATCGTGATTTAAATCAGTTTGATTTAAATCAAATCCACCCTGCTAGAGAGTAAGGCTCATTGAGTTCAGTGGGACTTACCTCTGAGTAAACATGCTTAGGGTTGCACTGAATGATTTGTGCATTTCCTCCTCTTAATATTAAGCATGTTAGTGTAATTTAGATTGAAAGAGGCTGTGCCTTCTGCCAAAAGATTGTCTTTTGGATACTTCTGTTTTCATGGAAGTTGCTAATGCACCTCATCATAATCACATTCATTTGCAATGCATCAACTATTTTAAATATACATCTGCTTTCCTGTCAGGCTTACACAAGCGCTTAAAAATATATTCTTAATATTGTCAAATGGCCCTTTTAATGTGATGGCTGCTGGGATCCAATATGTTCTGCACACATTGGAATCAAACATCCACTGTTGTGTGCCAAAATTGCTAATAGGTTCAGATTTCTCAAAGTACAGAATTCCTGAGAACCTTTTAATTTAAACATTCAGAGTTTTGTTTCCCACCCCCTTTCTCTTTGTGAAAATAACTCCAAAGGAAAACCTATGGTGAGGAGTCACAAAAGTAAGTGTGTGTGTGTTTTGCAAAGTTTGTTGACTGGCTGGCTCAGCTGAGTGGAGGCATGGGGTGGTTAGTGGGGGGGGGGGCACTAGGCAAATGAAAAAATTGAATTACTTTACTATGCAAGTAAATAATTTATGTTTCAATATTTATGTGCATTTTTAAAATTTGGGGCCCCTTCATGACATATGCTACAGGCCCCACACTGCCTGTTGCTTACTATCTAGTAAAAAGATGAAGTGCCATTGTATGATAAGATACCAGTTGTCACTCATCTCCATCTAGCATGCACACTTCCCATTCCATTAATCCTCTGGCTAGAGAGAGAGAAAGAGAGCGTGCGCACGCATACACAAATGCTTAGGTCGTATGTGGCAAGCCCCGCACACACAGTGTTAAGTGCTTGTATGGCGAGAGAGATGGTGGTGGCCGAAGAGGGCATCTTGGCCAAGGAACTGGAGGATTCTGATTGGGCAGCCATCGCCAGAGATTAGGAGGAGGAGGAACAGAAGGGCAGCGGAAGTTGCCACACTGGTACTAACGTTGCTGGTTGAGCATGACATAGTAGGCAGGAAAGACCCGAGGGCAGCAGGGCTCCAGAACTGGTGGCCCTTCTTCTGGGTCATCATCTTGATTGGGGTCAGCACCACTGCCATGGCCCACCTTCTCCGCTACCTCATCAGTGTTTGCCTCCAAGCAACAGTTGTGGGCGCTGCGGGCCGGATGCAGCAAGGTGGGAAGGAGAAGGAGGACTGGCTGAGGGTGTTCGTCGGGCTTGCACAGGAGGTGGCAGCAGCCAGGAGCAGCAGGGAGAAGGAGGGCAGCCACGGTCTGGCTGGCTGAGATGCTGCCTCTCTAGGCACGCTGGCCCCATGAGCCAGTATGCTCCTGGGGGGGAGAAGGGAAAGGGCTGGAGAGAGCGGGGTGTGGTCTCAGCTGGGAAGTGACCCCTCACCAGATAAGGGATTGGCACAGGGAGAGAGTATTTGAAGAAGAGGGGGAAGGCAAGGTGTGGGAGTAATTAAGAGGGAATGGGGGTACTAGCATGCAGATGCTCTGCGCCAGTCAAATTAATACCTAATGGCTGGGCCGGGTGCAGAGTATCTGCGCCTCTAGTTTTCCCTGCCTGCCGCCACTGATTTCTTTCCCAGCCTGCCTGCCACTGTCGCTGCTTTCTTCCCCCGCCCGCCCGCTGCTGCCATTGCCACTTTTCCCCCCTGCCCGCCTTGCCACTTTCTCTCGTGCTCCCCACCACTGACATTTTTGTCCCCCGCCCCTCCATTTTGTTTCCCGTCTCACCTCCAGTGCCGCCGCTTTCCTCTTCCCTTGCTGGTAGTTTGCGAACTCTCATGAGAGCTGCCACACATGGGATTAGTGATGGGAACACCTAAGAGAAAGGACTAAATAAATAAACGTGTGTGTGTGTGTGTCTTTCTGTGTGCGATCAATAGACTTGATTCCCATTGCGCGCTCTCTGTTTATTTTTTGAGTGAGTGAGTGATCAGTGGAACGATGTGTGCAGATATACACTCTGTATACACATGTACACGACATGCACATGACTGTATGTGAAGGAGCATGTGATATCTTACCACATGTAGAGTATAAGCAGGTGTATGTGACTGTGAATGAGAATCGGCCATTTAAAGGCATCAGAATGTAACTTTTCATTTTACTTTTACATCTATTTCGCATGATGCTTGAGGTGGAATACAATTTCTGTATTTAAATGTATGTTAAATACAGAATGTATTTAAATATATTCACAATTTCTGTGTTTAAATGCACTCTGATCATCTTTTAAGGGATTGTTTGTCCCAGTAGTTCTTGCATTTTTGGTATTGGTGGGCATAATCCGTACTAAACCAGTTTGGAGCAGGTGCAAGTCAGTGGAGCCAGGAGCCTAGGCCAACAGCAGTCAGCAGACTCCTCGTAGGCAAGGGGATGCTATGAGCCAGAGGCTGGTGGTGGCATTTAGCTCATGAGTGGGCTGTGGGCATACCTGGGACAGGTGGCAGCTGAGGCAGATGCAGGGGTAGCCCTGCAAAGAACCAAGGTATGATAGGTGACTGGGCAAGGCAGGTCTGCAGCCATCCACTCCCTGGATGGCTGGTTCTTTATGTGAGAGTGGGATTAGTTGGCCATGAAGTGAATAAGCCTGTGGGAGGAAGTTCTGTTACCATTGCCAATGTGCGTGAATAAACCATTATTTTTGAAAGAGGAGAAGCACATAGCAAGCTTGCTCATGCAGGTCTTGGGGCCAAACGATGTGGAGCTGCCTCTCTGGGTGGAGGAAGGCATCGCAGTGGGTGTATGGTACTTTAGTACGCAACCTGAAAATATCCACATTTAATTGCCTGTCCCAAGCATAATTGTTTTCCTATGTGATTCAGTCTGTATTCATTTGTACTAATTGTTTGTAGATGGGTGGGTAGTGCAACATTCTCCATTACTAAACCACTCCAGATAAAGTTAAAACTGTATGGGACTCTGTGTTCCTCATCATGGTTCTATTTTTTTGGTGGGAGAAACAAAAAATTGCTTCTGTTGAGTAATTTATTATTGTATGCACTCTGTTTCAGTACATGTTACTATGGCAATGACTGCAGGGACTCCAGCATCCTTTCCCATGAGCAACCACACCCGGGAGAGAGTGACAGTGGCCAAGCTCACACTGGAGAACTTTTATAGTAACCTAATTTTACAGCATGAGGAAAGAGAAACCAGGTACTGCTGCATTGGATTCTTTGCAATTTGAAAGTTTTGTATACAGTACTCACTCACTCAAATAAAAATGATAATTAGCTTCACAGACAAGATTGTTGGGGGATATTCATATTATATTGTATTGAAAATTTATACAACACTGGCAGGCAAATAACTTAATAGAAATGATCTTTTTGATTTGAGCAAGATCTGAGTGTTCAGCAGAACTGGCTCTGCCTGCTGTTTCCCATTCAGGCTGAGAGGCAACCAAAGGGCTCTTGGAATCTCTCTCCTTCTCCTTCTCCTCCTCCTCCTGACATCAGTGGTTCTTAACGTGGGGTCCGCCAAACGTTGCTGAATTACAACTCCCAGTATCCCGAGCCATGATTTATTTATGCTGGAAGTTGTAGTTCAGCAACATTTGGCGGATCCCACGTTAAGAACCACTGCTCTATATGAATAGTAAAAGCAATGTCAGTGCCTTCATTCCCAAGTTGACTGAGCGGCTATTGGCAGCTCCCCCTGTCCCACGAGCCAATTGACTTGCTTTCAAAGGCATCCTTGCAGGGGCCTTTAAGACCATGTTCAGGGGCTGGTGGGAGAGGTGGAGTCTCTCACAGCAACGCCTCTTCTCCTTCTCCCAATGCCATAGGGAGTTTCTAGTGGCAAAGATGGTGGGGGCACAAGCCTGTGGTCAACACTTGCCACTATTGCCATCTACAAGGGGGTCAGGTAGGCAGGTGTGGGTCCTACTCCTGAGGCCCATGCCCAAACTGGCTTGCCCATACCATTCCTCTGCAAAAGAGGTATTGGCAGAACTTGTATGTTGCAACTGCTTATTCTGGGATTTATCTGTTGGCAAGACTTGTTTTATGTGAATTACATTAATTAACATGCAGAGAAATTAAACTCTTGAAAGAAGTTTCCTTTCATCAAGCAGTTCAGTTCTTGCAAAAGTTACCTTATTCTAATTGGAGGTAATTATTTAGGAAAAATCAGTGAAGAAAACGCTTCTTAAACTGGGAAGCAAGATTATGGAGGCAGTTCTTCTTAAGTGGTTCAGCTTAGCTAGCAGCATGGAATACATCCCATGCAGTGTTCAAAGAAGCAGTGCGATCATTTCCATTTACTTGTGATGTCACAAGAATCAAGAAATCTTATTTTTATTTGACATATGGTATTTATATACCATGTATACACACATACACACACACACGTCTCAAGGTAGCTTACAAAAGTTAATATTCAAGGGCCTTAAATATTTAAATACAGCAGTTAAGACAATGCAAGTATTTTAAAACTACTTAAATTAACACCTAGCCTGGTTAAATAGGGCATCTTGAACATTTTTCTAAAGGCTGCTCGAGATGTTCTTATTTCGACAGGGAGTGCATTCCAAAGTCTCAGACCTTGAGTAGCCACCTGATGTTCTGGTGGCAACTGTAGATGGACCTCCCCAGATGATCGTAATGAGTGGTGGGGCTCATGAGGAAGGAAATGTTTTTCTTAAATACCTCTGGTATTTAAGCAGTTTAGGGCTTTATAGGTAATTACCATCACTTTATATTTTGCCAGGAAACACATTGGGAGCCAGTTTAATTCTTCTAAGATGGGAGTGATATGTTCTCTTTGGGCTACCCGGAAACCAACCTGGTTGCTGCATTTTGCACCGGTTGCAGTTTCCAGACTACATTCAGAGGCAGTTCAGCATAAGAATGCATTGCAGTAGTCAAGCCTGGAGGTTACCAATATATGCACTATTGTTTTAAGACTACTCTCAACCAGAAACAGATACAGCTGGAGTATCAACCGAAGCTGATAAGCACCCCTGGCCACTGCCACCGTCTGAAGAACCAGAGAGAGGTTTGGGTGCTGAACTGCTCTGTGCCTGTTCCTTCTGGGGAAGTGTCATCTTTGTCATTAATCAAACAAATTTTACTGGACTAGATTTTTATAAGACTAAAACAATAATTTTGAAGAAAACATTTTTTCTTTGTAGTTACCCTCTGTGACACATGCATGCACCAGCTATCTTCTTAGCAGAGGCTGGCCCTCCTGTGAGAGTGAAAGGGGAATGCTGGTTCTCAAATGGTACTGCCAGCTGCAGTTTATTGGTACTTGAAAAAACAATCGTCTTAAAGTTGGGCCAGTTCAGACATGCCATGGACCAATGATTAAATCCTGTCTTCATGTGACATCCCATAGCTTTGGGCACGTGTGTGTGTGTGTGTGTGTGTGTGTGCGTGCGTGCGCGCACGCGTGCACGTGCACACCCACCCACCCCAGAACAATTCTACTTCTGGTTTAGAAAAGGCCTTGTTCTTCTGTTGCATCTGAATTGAGCAAATCTGGCTTATTCTAGCCAGAGTATCAAATAAACCAGGTTCTGAAGCTGTAACACAATCCAGCTTCAAATCCTGATTTAGTTTGAAGCTTTGGCTAGAATAAGACAGGATTACTTATTTTGGACATAACTAGAATTCCTGGCTTGTTCTGAACTAGAATTGGAAGTAGACGTCTTCCAACCCTCCTACATGAAGGGGAGTGGAGAGCACACTTGTGAAGCAAAGGGACATTGTACAGAACTCCTGGCTCCGAGTTATATCTGAACAAGCTCATTGGCTTTTCAGATTAATTGGGAGTGCTTTAGTCGATTAAAAGGGGTTAAAATTAATTTTAATATAACAAATTATTGATTGCAGCCCTTCGATTTATAGGTCTGTCAGACTACTATTGAGGAAAGACGATTCTGTGGTATCTTACTTAATTAAAACCCCTGCCACAATACAACATTCTGTGTAATGACCATTCAGTTTTTTTCTATGGTGGATCTAAATGCTGCTTTGTAGTCACTTTTAACAGTCCTGATAACGTCCGAATGGAACTCAGAAGCTATAAGAGTCATCTGTCATAGGCTGAATCTGAACTGAACTTTATAATACAATAACTGAGCTATCTTGTTCAAAAAGATCCAGCCTCTCTTAAGCTTCAGCTAAGAATTTCTCACTCGCTCGCACATATGCATGCACACACACTCTCACACCCCATTACCCTTTTAAAATGTGTGTTTCACCATCTTAAGTATATGAGCAGTAACTGGAAAACAGTGAAAAGCTGAGCTGAGAATGGAAGTGAGAGAGCCAGCCAAGGTACCAATAAGAAGCCTTCTGGCCCAGAAGTGGATGGACTTGCATTTGAGACTCCCTTTTGAAACAAAAATAAGAATTGTTGTCAGTGATGCATGTTGCTCTTTGTATTGGGGCTTGAAAAGACTCCAGTAGTTCCTCAGGCTGTTAGCTCTTTTGTCCTTTTCCTTCTTTTTCAGGACCTTTTAGGGCAGTTTTTCATTCAGTGAACAACTGGAAATAAGGCCGGCACAGAGATACCTAGCTATACCAAGGGCAACTTTTTTGTGAAATTGTTAGAAAGAGGAGCTCACATTCTGCACAGCCAAGTGCAGGCAGTTCAGCACCACTCATGCCGCTGCATGTATCTAAAACATTGCCCTTGCTGTTACGGAGCATGGCTGTTTCACTGTCACTTAAAACTGCACAAAGCAGTTGAGTGATGCTATCTCCATTGGAAATAACGGAGGTAGCGTTGTGGAACTGCCTTGTGCAATTAAGTCACAGTGGAACAGCCCTGTTCCACAACAGCATGGGCGGCGTGTTAGACACATGCAGCAGCATGGGCAATGCCGAACCGCCCACATTTCACTGCGGGAGCTGACTAGGAGCAGAAGAGTCTCCAGGGGCTTGAGTAGCACCTAGGTTTGCTAGAAGTTCACTTTGAGGAGACAGCTTGAGATAGTATGGAGAGTCTTGCTAGTCTCCAAAAAGGCCACTGGAGAGCCCACCGCTAGCATAATTGCCACACTTGTTTATGGGAGAGGGCAATAAAAGGCTATTGCCTAGTAGCAGCTTTGCATATCTGTAATTCCTTACAGAAAAGAGGTATGTAAGATGGGAAGAAGTTCCATCCTAGTGTTGCCTCCATGCTCTCATGTCTTGGTTGGCAACCAGAAGCTTTGGGGATTTTGTCGAGCAAGTTACAGGTACTGCCTCCTCCCTGCCCCCAATTAGGGAAACAACAAACGGATTTCAGCAGGAGTGAATGAAGGGTCTTCTGGGTCTGTGAAGGAAGTAGAACGCTTGGCCGAGCAGCTTTTAGTCTGTCATAAACGTGTATACTGTGTTCAGCAGTTACATATTAAGTTTCCTCTTGTTGATGCAATGAAGAACAGTGAAAACAGTTTATCTTGCCGTGGAAGGGCAGGTTGGTTGTGTGCTAATACGTGCTTTTTATGTACCAACATAGGCAGAAGAAACTAGAAGTGGCCATGGAGGAAGAAGGCTTAGCAGATGAAGAGGTAATATGTGTGCAATTAAAGTTGAATGCTTTTCTGATTATTGTTTGTGATTGATGCTTTACTGCAATGTTCTCTGTGTGGGGCTGCCTTTGTACGTAGTCCGGAAACTACAATTAGTACAAAATGCGGCAGCCAGGTTGGTCTCCGGGTCATCTCGAAGAGACCATATTACTCCTATATTACAGGAGTTGCACTGGCTGCCGATAGGTTTCCGGGCAAAATACAAAGTGCTGGTTATAACCTATAAAGCCCTAAACAGCTTAGGCCCACGGTACTTAAGAGAGCGTCTTCTTCTGCATGATCCCCATCGTCCACTACGTTCATCAGGGGAGGCTCGTCTGTGGCTACCTTCATGTCGTTTGGTGACCACCCAGAGACGGGCCTTCTCTGTTGTCGCCCCCAGACTTTGGAACGCACTTCCCGTGGGATTAAGAGTCTCCCCATCTCTAGTGGCTTTTAAAAGGGGTCTAAAGACTTATCTTTTTACCCAAGCTTTTTAGCTTTTTAATTTTTTAAACTTTTGATTGTTTATTAATTGTTTTAAATTTTTTTTACTATTTGTTTGTTGTGAACCGCCCTGAGACCTTGGGTTAGGGCAGTATAAAAATGTGCTAAATAAAATAAATAAATAAATAAATAATGATTCATAGGACTGTACGTGAATCATTAAAAAAATAAATAAATCACATAGCCCAGAAAAAGCCAGCAGAAGTAAGAGGATGCAGGAAGCAATAACTCCACCTTCCTTGTGAGGGGGAAATAGGATTGCTAGATTCAGTACAGATTAAGGTTATGTAGCAAAAATTTGTGACGTGTGAGTTTGATGGTGGGCAGTGGTTCCTTTGGCTCCTATTAAAGGCACAAAAGCCATGTAAATATCCATATTGAATTAGCAGCAGCAAGAAATGAGTGGTGTTAACTGATTTCTAGTAACTGCCCTTCCCTTAATGGGGGGAAATGTACAGGGTTTTTAGTTGAATCTAGCATGTGTACACACCTGTCTGGTTCTTGTGGTAAATTAGGTGTTATCTAGTAGTTCCACTGACATGTTAAACAAGCAGCATTGTTTAAACACCAAAGCACATTGTAATGTAGAATTCAAATATGTAATCTCTTGAGAGACATTCACACCTTTGTTGAGTACATAAAACATTTAGTGTAGAGATAGAAATAGATGGAAATAATAGATGAAGTTGAAACTTGGTAACCAGAAACATGTGAATTGGCCAGAAAAAAAATCAAGCGAACTTATAAAGGTGTTCTCAGACCTGTGTTTGAGGAAACGGTCATGGTAGGATGGGGGATGCATAGAGGAGAATTAGCAGAGGAGGATGTTTAATCCTCCTTGTGCCTGTGAATTCTGCCTGCATACATTTCTGTTGGGCTTACTTTGAGTCAGAGTCTGACTGGAGAAAAGGACATTTGAAGGAAATAACTGGTGAGGAGGGGGAGTAAAGACCGCTCCCTTTCCCTCTGCCAATTATCCTGTACAAATGTACCACTTCTGCATCAGTATTACAAACATTGGTTGGCAACTCTGTGTTTTACCTCATAATGTGTAATTCTGCCTAGGTTATAGCATATTGCACCCCCAGCCCCAATGAAGACAGGATACACGTAGTTGGAGTAAAATAAGGCCACTTTATTAATGTGCAGCAGAATAAGACTTGCAATGAGGTACCTAACTAACCAGAGTGTAGGTGGTACTCGTATGTGGGACAGCCTCCTAGGGAGGGCCATCACCACACCAGGGTGAAGGACCAGGTATTGATTCAGTTAGGTGCGTGGTCCTGACTGCCTCTCACCCTGCTGAGGCGCTCTCCCGCTGGGGGTGGTGGCAACCCAACCTGACACACCCCAACTCAAGCCTCCAAACTCTGAGTTGGTGAGGTGAGGCACCACCCGGAAATCACAGGGGCCATTTTCAACCCTTCAGGCCACCAAAACCTTGACAGGATGTTGCTTGGGCCCTCACCTCAAATGGCCCTCCTGCCAAACATAGTTAATCAATCTACCTACCCAACACCTGCACTCTCCTGCCACAAAAGCGGGGCAAGCCCCACTTACCCTGCCCCTCTAGCAGTTCCTGAACACCTTGGTGCAAGTCCCAGAGGAACAGTTCATTCCTCCGATCAGTCAAATGTACTCCTCCCCTCCCCCCTCCGTACAGCGAAGCGTCCCGAACCTGAATGCCAGGATGTGAGATCACCCGCTCTACCAGTCTCCCTGTTCACTTTCTTGTGTGCCCAATTAATGCAATAAGAAAGGTTCCCACTTAATGAAATAGATCAATGTTAAGCCCAATTAATGAACTAGGAGTACTCCTGGTTACTCTAATTAATGAACTAGGAGTACTCCTAGTTACTCTAATTAATGAACTAGGAGTACCCCTAGTTACTAAAATTAAATAAATGCAAAGCCCAGTGAATGAAATATGCCCCCTGCTGAATGAATTAAATCAATGCCAACCCCAATTAATGCAACAGAATGAACTAGGAATGCCCCCCGCTTAAAGAATGATTCATTGTATAGCCAAATTAATGAGAAAAGAATACACAATGCCGAATTAAAACCCCAATGCCCCCACAAAGCAAGGCTCTGCAGCCATTCCACCGAGACTGCACAGGGCCTGGCTCCAAGTAGCAATAGGCCACGTTTGCAGCTGGGGCCTGTTCGCAGCTGGGGCCTGGTTCCTAGTAAGCCACATTCGTGGCTGTGATAGGCCTTGTTTGCGGCTTGGGCCTGATGCCTCACCTGAGGGGATCACAAGGCTGGTGCCTGGTGCCTAGTAGGCTGAGTATGTGGCTGTGGCTGGGGCCTGGATGATTAAAAAGAGCAAGGAGGGGAAATCACCAAGGGGCAGTGAGCCCCACCACTTCTCTGCCTCTTGCTGCTGCTCCTGCCGCAGAGAAACTCTGGCCCCAAGGTGCCGTCGCTCTCCATTGTTGCCCCCGCTGCGATGCTGCTGGTGATGGCCAGTCCTGTCCCAACCCATCTGTGGCCACTATGAGAGAGCTGCCACAGTGATCCTCATTGGTGCCAAGCGGCAGAGCAACTGCACAGGATGGAGGTGGCCAGGACCTAATCGGCTCGCCTCCTTCCCTCATTGGCCGATCCCTGCCACGTGGAGAGGGAGGCAAGATGGCGCCTATGCCTGCCTCGTGACGAGGGCACAACCCCGCCTCATCACGCTGGTGTGGCAGCAGGAACCAGCAATTCATTAAGCTTCCTCTTGCATGTGAGTTGTTCTAATTGTGGGAGAATCGTTGAAGAATAGTAAAATATAGGTACTGACTTGTTGCACAGACAAGCCTTTCTGAACTGGCTATCATTTATTTATTTGATTAATTGATTGATTTTTCTATACCACCCTTCCAAAAATGGCTCAGGGCGGTTTACATTAAAAACACTAAAACCAATTAACTGTTAAAATCAAAAATGGTAAAAACAACATAAAACCATTGTTAAAACAATTGAAATAGTTTTTAGAACCCTGGAAGGCCAGGCCAAACCTTTACAGTTTAAAAACCCTGGAAGGCCAGGCCAAACAGATCGGTCTTAAGGGCTCTCCAGAAGGCCAATAATGAACTCAGATTACAGATTTCTGCCAGGAGTGCATTCCACAGCCCAGGAGCTGCCACAGAGAAGGCCCGCCTCTGAGTCTCCACCAGACATGTTAGTGGCATCTGAAGACGGTGGACCTCCTTAGATGACCTTAATGTGCGGTGGATATCGTACCAAAGAAAGCACTCTCTAAGATAAGATGTATGTGGGCATCTAAAAAAAAGTGCTGGCAGTCTTGGGCAAGAGTGCAAATAAGTAAACCTGTGTGATCACACTTCTGCAATGCTACAGTTAACATATTTGCACTCTTGCTCAAGACTACTGGCGTGTGATTGCACTTCTCTGATGCTACTTATATTGGAAATAAATACCATCACGGAAGCATGATAGCGTGAGTTTACATATTTGCGCTCTTGCCCAAGGCTCCTGGTGTGTGTTCTAGCTGTCTGTTGCCGCTCAGAACCACTCAGGTTACACTGCACATGTCAACTATCATTATTTGTAGTTTGTAACCTAAGTATATGCTTTTTTCAACAGTCATGATTCCAAACAAATATAAGGAGTGTGTGGGTGGGTGTCCTCATTTCTGCCTCCTTAGCATTTGGGCAATTACGTCTTAAAATTTATCTCTGTGACCATGGGGAACAAAAACCTACATGTAGCCCAGTCCTATGCATGACTAGCTAGAAGTGAATCCCACTGTGTTTCTTTAGTCTTACTCCAAGAAAGACTATAATCTATGTACACTTAAAAAAAAAGATTGCAACATTAATTGGTTAATTACTTTCTGCCAAAGTACTCAAGGTAATATATAAGCAATTAACTTAGTATGGTTTCATTGCCTTTTTCTGTGTCTAACAGCTGTTCTTTCAGGTATCTTGAAAAATAATTGCTTTCCATTGCATTCTTGCTCCACGTAACGGATCTGTGTTACAATATTCCTTTTCGTTAGACTTGGGACTGCATAGGCACTGTGGGTTGGTGGCATTTCCTGACAGAAGCGGGAGAGGCAGGCAGCCGTGGGTCCAGCTGTGGCATGCAGAGTTGCCTCTGCTCTAGCAAGCTTTGTCTGCACTGCGGTGCTTCTCTGTTTAGTGGAGAAAAGGTAAAAGCATACCAAGGCATACAGATGCTCCCTATATACCATACTGTTCACGGGAATGGCACAGTCTCATACTTTAGAGTATATGTGTGGCAGGCAGCCAAAAATATGATTACAATGAATATTTATATACCACTTTTCAATAAAAGTTCCCAAAATGGTTTACATAGTCATAAATAAAATGGCTTCGTGTTCCCAAAGAGCTGGAAAACACACACACACACACACACACACACACACACACACACACACACACACACACACACACACACGATAGATAGTAGCAACAGCCTCTGAAAAGATGCTCTGTTTGGGAAGGATAGAGCCAGTTGCTCTCCCTCTGCTAAATAAAGAGAATTGCCACTTTAAAAAGGTGCTTCTTTCCTTAGTTAACGGGACAAAATGGTTTGCCACCACTAGCAAAAAGTATCATAGACAATCCCATTGCTCTTACAAATGTGGAATATAATTTTCTCAATTGTTAGTACACATTGCCATCATGTTTGTAAAAGCTGCTGCCTTTAAAATATTTTACCACCATGGGCCTCTTTGAATAAGGGATGATGTAGTCTCTACCCTTCATATCCAATGGCATCAGAATTGTACCCAATGATCTGTTTGCCATTAAACTGACATCTTGTGATCTCTCTCTCTCTCTCTCTCTCTCTCTCTCAGCATGTAAAAAATAACCTTTGCACTGAAGCAGGCAAAAGCTAGAAATCTCTTTGTAGAGATAAATTGGTATCTAATGCCCTCTTGTGGCTTTAAATGAAAAAGCTCTTTTCTGTAGGCAGCAGTAGCTCTTCAGAGTACAGTAATCCCTCGACCTACGAACTACTCGACATCCGATGTTTTCGAGTTACGAGCGACAAAAAAGACCGGAAGTAGTTGCCGGTTTAGATTCAGCTTACTCGATCTATGAATTTTTAGATGCGGTTTCCTCGATTTACGAATGTTTCCAGACTTCCGTGGTGCGCTCTTCGACTTACGAAAATTTCGACCTCCGAACGTGCGTTCGGAATGGATTAAATACGTAAGTCGAGGGACCACTGTATTTTTGATGCAAAATATTATTTGGTGGTCTTTCCAAGTCAGTGCATAGCCTGCAGAATGTCAAAAATACATTCACGTATTTGCTCAAGGCTGGTTATGAAACAATGGCTTTAAATTACAGTGGTATATGAAACTGCCCTTGATAGGGAGAGGCCCTATATATTTCAGCATATGCAGTGGCAACAGCTTTCTGAGGTATGTCAGAACTGATACACTGAGGTCCATTGAGCTGTCTTGGCCTGAAACCTCACACCAATGCCCATTTAGCTGTAATGGCCTGGAACCTTGTATTTGAAACAGATCTCAGTTCTTCATAATAAGGGGTTGAAGGAAGATTTCTTTGGTAACAGTCCTACAGTGGCTTCCTTAAGGATAGATTGCACTACTTCGTTCTATGCAGAAACATTCAGAATCGCTATAGCTAAATTTTGTGACTTCCTGTCACAAGCCATCAACATGGAAAAGGATCAAGCAGGAACATAGTAGGTTGAATGATGCCACACACCCCAATTGTTACTACTGAAACTCATTCAGAACTATTGAATAAGAGGAGACTGCCCACAACATGGAATCCTGGCTGGAGTAACTTTTATTCATAAAGTCATCAATGTGACTACTGCAATATGCTGTTAAGGGTTTTTCAGCTTCAGATGGATGGGAGCTAGTTTGTACTACTCTCACCACTGAGCAAATTTTTGTTGGATAGTGGTGGAGTTAAAATGTGTGTGTGGCAGGGGGTTGCTACCACCCCTGCCAGAGAATAAACTTAGACTTTCAAACAGGCCATATTCTCTGGGATGAACACATTTTTTTCTTCCTTTGTCTTCTAGCCATGGATGCTTCTGCCTTGTTGCCTGCATCTTCCTAGTGTACCAGGGAAATGGTTGAGTCTAGATAGCGTGAGAGGGCAGCCAATTGAGTTCCCTGTTATAAAAGTCCACAAGAACTTGACAGATGGCTGGTAGAATTAACTGAACATGTCTTTGGAGCTGTCAAGAAAACATCCATATCTTTGGGGAATAGACTGTGCCTAGGTCCTGCTCTTCTGTGGAGGATCAAGGAAACTACAGCTCATTCTTCTGAATATGTGGTGGTGGTGGTGGTGGTGGTGGTGGTGGTGGTGGTGGTGGTGGTGATGATCATATATTAACTGTCTCATAGTCTATTGGTTGTATTGCATATTCATACTGTTTGTTTAAGAGTTAGTTACTTTATGCTTTCCACACAGTCTAAATACATAATGCTTCCCTTCAGAAAAAGCTTCGAAGATCTCAGCATGCCCGCAAAGAAACTGAATTTCTACGGCTGAAGAGAACGAGGCTAGGCCTGGATGACTTTGAATCTTTGAAAGTTATAGGAAGGGGTGCATTTGGAGAGGTTTGTGCTTTTTCTTATGATTGTCCATTACTACTACTACTACAATGGATATTTATATACTGCTTTTCAACAAAAGTTCCCAAGCGGTTTACTTAGAGAAATAAAAATAAATAAATAAAGGTGGATCCCTGTCCCCAAAGGGCTCACAGTCTAAAAAGAAACATAAGACAGACAGCAGCAGTAGCCACTGGAGGTATGCTGTGCTGGGGCTGGATAAGGCCAGTTGCTCTCCCCCTCCTCAGTAAAGAGAATCCCCACTTTAAAAAGGTGCCTATTGGCTCAATTAGCAGGAGACATCTCTAATCTCTGTTACAAGACTAGAATCTCCCTAAACATTATTACCGATAACTGTTCTCAGTCCACTATGCTCAGTACTGTTCTCTGTTCTTATAGTCAGCATCAGCTGTCCACAGTGAAATAACCTGATGCTAATTGAGATTTTTTTTTTTTTAAATCCCTAGGTACGCCTCGTTCAGAAGAAAGATACGGGTCATATTTATGCAATGAAAATACTAAGAAAAGCTGATATGCTGGAGAAAGAGCAGGTATGCTTTTTTAAAAAGTATTTGATGACTAATATGTATCATGTTGAATTTTTGTATGTGCTTCCTCTGGGTGATATACAAGAACTAGAAGTCTGTTTTGGGAGGGAAATTGTGTATCTGATTATAGCATTTAGCAACAATTATCTGTAATGAATTCTTTCATTGCTTCTAGAAATGGGCCAACTGATTATTTATGGAGGAAGGTAGTTCAGTAAGTAAGCAATTGTTCTTTCTCTTAACCTAAGCACTTTGTGTTGATTTTCAATACTCTTATTATAGGTGGCTCATATACGAGCAGAAAGGGATATACTAGTAGAAGCAGATGGTGCCTGGGTGGTGAAGATGTTTTATAGTTTTCAGGACAAACGAAATCTTTATCTGATCATGGAGTTTCTACCTGGAGGTAAATAAATATTCTGTACTGGATTATTGAAATCAGTATCATTCTGTCTGGACTGATAGATTGGGAGCGGAGTGTGGGTTTAATTCTTGGGTCAGTCCCTTTAAAATTGTTAAAGGGTGGGAAATGCTATGATTGCGCTGGCCTTGACTCTGCACTATAATGTAGCAATAGGCAAACCAGCTATTTAAATAGGATGGAAAAGTCAGAGAGCAGGGACAGCCTAAAAGGACTACATGAAGTGGATATTTTCCCCTTGCTCTCAATGGGAGGGTCTTAGCACTCTGTCATTTTTGAAGTGATGATTCTCATTGAATTGTAAAATGTTACAGTTGTACACTTTTCTTTGATTCAGGTGATATGATGACCTTACTTATGAAGAAGGATACTTTATCAGAGGAAGAAACACAGTTTTATATATCTGAAACTGTGCTAGCCATTGATGCCATTCACCAGCTGGGTTTTATTCACAGAGATATTAAACCAGATAATCTACTGCTAGATGCAAAGGTAAGAAATGGGTTTTAGGTTTCTGATGTGTTATAACTTCATTCTGATCTTGGGTGTTAACAGCACCAGAGGATGAAGGGGTTGAGGGGAGGGGAGGGAAAATGCTGAAGAAAATGATTAAAATAAAATGTAAAAGCCCCTCCTAAGCTCCTATAATTAAAGTTTTGGGGGTGTTGGAAACCTCAGTGGGTTTTAATAGACATTATTTTCAGTCTGGAATTGGAGAGAAGAGAGAGAAGGGGAATGGGACACCTGAAAAGATGGGGAGATGCATAGAGTGGGCCTTGGGAGGGTCTTGTAGCTTGTCCTGTTGCCTGACCATCAGGTGTTTGGCTCTTATGGAACAATCTGATAGATTGCTGACTCCATAAGTTTTTTGTATCAGTTCCATGTTGGCTGCCATTTTTCTAGTTCCTTTGTTTGAATAAAAGTAAATATCCTGGTGCATAAGAAAATTACTACTACTACTACTACAAATATTTATATACCGCTTTTCAACAAAAGTTTCCAAAGCGGTTTACATAGAGAAATAGCAAATAAAGAACACAGGAACATAGGAAACTGCCGTATACCGTAGTCAGACCATTGATCCATCTAGCTCAGGATTGTCTACACAGACTGGCAGTGACTTCTCCAAGGTTGCAGGCAGGAATTTCTCTCAGCCCTATCTTGGAGATGCCAGAGAGGGAAGCTGGAACCTAGATGCTCTTCCCAGAGCGCCCCATAAGGAATATCTTACAGTGCTCACATGCAGTCTCCCATTCAAAGAAGATGGATCCCTGTCCACAAAGGGCTCACAATCTAAAAATATCCTAGTGCATAAGAAAATTGTTTCCATGACAAGATATTTATAAACCAGTGATCATTATGGGGATTAGGGAGATCCCATTATGACCTGTGGGTATTGGTGTTGATTAAACACATGTGAGGTGCTCTCATCAGGGCTGTAGCTATAACTGAACAAGGGAAGGGGACAAATGTCCCTGAGGGAGGGGGGCCTGCTGGCTGGGTGATAACTTACTCTTTGCTCTCCCCTTCACACCTTTCTGAAGAATGGGGGGAGCAGGGGCCCACCCTCACTTTTTGTCCCAGAGCCAACTTCAGCCTTGCTTTGCCCATTAAAAACCCTCTGAACAGGATCCAAAGTGCCACATGTAGACTTCTCATGGTTTTCCCCTTCCCTCCACATCACGCTATGATCCCTTGAAAATTTGTTCCTGATGGATGGAGTGGCAGCTGCCACAGCACTGAGCACTGCCATTGAAAGTGCAAATCAAGGAATCCCCTTTGTATCTGTGGAAGCACTGATCTGCATCTGAAAGCACTGTTGATGGATTCCTTTTTCCTAGTCCATTCCTTTCCTGTACATCTGAAACAAAACAAACAACTTCTTCCTATGACTAGTTAAAGTTAGCACACTTTCAAATAATTTCAAAGCTCAATTAATGTTTTCTCTTTGCAGGGTCATGTAAAACTCTCTGATTTTGGACTATGCACAGGTTTAAAGAAAGCTCACAGAACTGAATTCTACAGAAACCTTACACACAATCCACCAAGTGACTTCTGTAAGTGTAGCATATTCTAGCTTAAGGGTTAGGTTACTCTTTGTTCTTGATTGTTAGGTCTTTCAAGTTTAGGCCTCTAGATTATAAAGGGTTTTGTCAGAACTCTGGGTTTGACAACAAAACTCTCTCCTCACAAACAGATCCATGTGTTTGAATGGAGAGTGGGACCATGCCTGTTGGCCTCCCCAACATCAGTAGGTTTACCCAGAGTGTGAAAGACTCTATATACACACACACACACACGTCTTCCAATCTGAGAGCCCCATGCAGTTGGCATTCCCAGTTATCTGGAGGAGGAGGAGTGAGTGTGTGTGTGTGCAGCTGTATGTACATTCGGCCTCTTTCACATGCCTGTTAAATGTGCAGACATTTGAGTGGAGAAGGGCCACTGGGTACAGTCCTGCTCTCTTCTTCAGGTTCACAGAAGTATTTGTGTGAAGAGGACTCTCTCTATAGCAGGGCTACTCAACTTCAGTCCTCCTGCAGATGTTGGTCTACAACTCCCGTAATCCTTGGATATTGACCACTGTGGCTGGGAATGTAGTAGTCCAAAAGCAGCTGGGGGAGCCGAAGTTGAGCAGGCCTGGTCTACAGAAACTGTTAAAGGAATGAGATATTTTCTGTTCTGTATGCACTGGTCTTTCCTTGAATTGAGACTTTGCTCAGTACACATAGTACTGGGTCCAACAAAACAATGAGCTAGTAGAGTGGCTTTGTCTCAGCTGAAGCATAACGTCTCTGGTTTTAGTTGCAATTAATTACAACTAAGTGTAGATATTTAATTAAAATACCTGAATATTTCATACATTCAAACTAAGCCATAGCTGAGGATACTGGGTTGATGTAGGGCAATGGTAGCAGGAGCTTCTCAGTCCTCTCATCCCTAAGACAGTGCAGGATGATCAGTCAGCAGCCCCTCAAAACTTCTCTTGCCGTGCTGACTATTTGGAACATTGGTGGATGAGAATCTTCCCCAGCAAAGATGCAGAATCTTCCCCAGATGCAGAATTGACTTGACCACTTCAGACTTCAGGGAAGGATCCCATCTTTTGGCGGAGGGAAATTGCAGGTGGAAAGCGAGTATCATTAGGAGTGGGCTGAGCTAGAACTCTTCTCCACAATATCCTAACTTTTGTTCCCCTGGAGTTCATTCGTGTTCCTCTCTCTCTCTCTCTCACACACACTCACTCACTCACTCACACACAGAGAGCATTTAAAATACATCACCACTACCTCACCTGCAATCTAGTGCACTCTATTTTACCATCTCATTCTGCTGCAGGTGTAGACCAGGTCAAATATTATAACAAATAAACTTGCATACCTTGTTTGAATCGGAATAAATGAAGTGCAGTTGTCAGCTTTTAGAACCGGAGTTCATAATAAAGTATTGTGGTTCAGAATTTGTTTAGAATTGACTCTGAGAGCATTGGAAATAGTTGTTTGAATTCTTCATGGCTTATCTCTATAAAAATCCAATTCAGATGTTACCTTTCTATGAAGACTGCTTGTGTCTGGTTCCATGCTGTATAATGTACCTAAGTGGGTGCCATGTTTTGGCAGGGGAGGGAGATAATGAAGTTACTTTTCATATCCTCATGCAAAAGTAACCAAGTAATTCCTCCTCCCACAATCACGATGTTTGTTTACACATTACCACAGCAGTATGAAGACAGACTACACCAAAATGGCTCCATGCTGCAAAGGTAACATTGGAATTGGATCTTAATTGAATTATTTAAACTATAATTAAAATTGAAATTAATTGAAATTAAAAATAGTTCTTGTGCTATTAAAGCTGAAAAGAATTCATTTTGATATTTGTTTTTGTGAATCAGCATTTCAGAATATGAACTCAAAGAGAAAAGCAGAAACATGGAAAAAGAATAGGCGACAGCTGGTAAGTACCCTTTTGGACAGCTATGCTAAATTTCTGAGTTCTTTCTGCAAAGATTTTCAGAATAAAAGCCATACTACTCACTTTATCATGTCCCAAGCAATAAATGAAAGAGGCTGTAATTAGATGTTGGGTGAGTGATTATGTACTGGTTACAGCATTGTAGGAGAAGCTTCAGGTGCTCACTAAATATCTCACCTAATACTTATTGTTTTCAGGCCTACTCTACTGTTGGGACTCCAGATTATATTGCTCCAGAAGTTTTCATGCAGACAGGGTACAATAAATTATGTGACTGGTGGTCTCTGGGAGTTATTATGTATGAAATGCTAATAGGTAAGAATTCTTAGCCCTGTTCTCATTATGTTTTTAAATTTTATTTCCATCTCTATAGTTTTAAAGAGAATATCTTTTTCTTCTGAGGATTTTTACTAGTGAATAAAAGAGAATTACAGAGTTAATATTAGGTTGCTGTAATTTAGTCTAATCTTGATGTTTAAACAGTTCCTGACTTCTGAATTACTCACATTTATACAGGGTATCCCCCTTTCTGCTCTGAAACACCACAGGAAACGTATCGGAAAGTTATGAACTGGAAAGAGACTCTGGTATTTCCTCCAGAAGTGCCCATTTCAGAAAAATCCAAGGACTTGATTCTCAAGTGAGTAGATAATATGTAATGAAATTCTGTTTAATGATATTTCCTGCATGTGAAGCAAGCATATTAGTGCACCATTTTGTTAGCGCTAAAATTCAGAGAATTGGAAAAAAACACAAAAACTGCTTCAAATAGGCTCCCTGCCCCAGTGAACCAGAACTAAACTCTAAGCTAGAATCTCTTGGTTGCCTTGAACCTAACCAAATGTCTGAAAATACAAAGTGATAATCGGTTCTGAACAGTTCAATAACTGGGCATTCAGGAGATTATTTTGAAGCATGGTAAGGGCATGCTCAAGCAATATTTGGATAAACGATATTTCCCAGTGAGCTACCTGAAAAGGAGGAGGAGCAGAGGAGAATGGTAAGGCCTCAGACGGGTAGTCTTCCTGAGAGGCTTGCCCACCCACAAAATGTTGTTCAGCAACAAGGCCGCAATGTGGAGGATTCTTGAACCAAGACTTGAAGCTTCTTGTGTTTCAAGTAATACTGCAGGTCCTCCTTGTTGCCATTCTACCACTGATTGTAAACAGGGTATTTTCCTGGTTTTTCATCCATTGAAGTTAGAGGTGTGTGTGTTTGAACCTTTAAAACTTTCAAAAATAGACAGTGGTGTGTTGTGCTAGCAACATCCAGTCTAGTTTTGTGCAGAGAGAAAGGAATGTCCTAGAGCATCCTTGCGCTATGTAGACAAATTGCACAACACATTGTGCAACTTTGCATGTTTCCCAGAGAAATATGCTGGTGGAGTGGAGCGGAGCACCATAACTGGGCAGCTCTCCAAACTTAAGTGTGCACAACTTTTGTTGTTGTGCTAGCACAGCACTAGGTCTGGACGCCAGCCAGTTAAACATAATTTTTCTCAAGTGAATTGACTGTTATATTCATTTTATAGAGTTGCATTCCAAGCAAAAAAAGTTCTATATTCTGCATGAAATGCATCTAAACAGATTCAAAAGCAGGTTCAAGGAGTCTGAACCAATGATCAAATAAGTTAGTGTCTGAACCAGAATTGAATTGGAGAGTTAAAAAATATTGTTGAACCAGAGCAGAAGTCAGACTTTTGATGGCTCAGATTACTGGCTAAAATTGTAATCTAGGACCCCTTTGTTATGCCAGTGCTGTGGGAGCCACTGCTATGTAGTTTCATCTGTGTACACTTCTGAAGTATTAGGATCCCAGATACTTCTGAAAAGGGCTGCCAACACAGCTACTTTGCATGACAACTTTACTCCTTCCTAAAATGACAATAGTGAAAGCTTGTTGGATTGGTAGCCCTCCCCCATGAATTCTGGCTTCCAGCATTACCTCAGCACAATCTGCCTTGCACCCGCTCCTATAATATTGGGGCAACATCAGAAGGTGCTTCTAGTATATCGTAAAAACATATTCTTGAAGCAAGGTGAGTCAAAACGGAAAGTGAAATTACCAGTAAAATTAGATGCAGAAGTGAAGTTCTACAGGAAAGGTAATTCTAAGGGCTTGAAGGAAAATAATGTCTTAAGTAGCCTTCCAGTGTATACTTGTCCGACAGGATCAGCAGCTAATTCTGCTTCCTTGTTGACATTTAGCAACACCAGTGAAGATGTGTTCGGCATTTCCAAATGCTAATTTCGCTTATTGCTACTCGTGTTCTCTTGTATACATGCATGAGTCACTGGATCTTTCTGGCAATGGCTGTGTTGTACAGGTCACTGCTTATTTTTCACTGGAACTGGCATGCCAGAATTAAGTGTATGACTAATGACAATACAAGTGGTTTTTAATAGTGGTGGCTATAGTTTACTGCAACACATGGTCTTGTAGTAGAGCTAGCTAGTCTTCCCCTCAGTTGCCCAACAACAGGAGTGCAAATGGAAAATGGTTGCACATCCATGGCCATATTTGACTTAAGAGTTTATGTGGGCAGGGAAGAAATAGCACTCTGTCAAGACACAGCACAACTTGGAAGGAAACGTCCATCCTTCTGTTCCAGGCTGGGCTTGGCCAAAAGCACTGCTCTGAACAGTTTCATTGCCTTGCTCAGAGTTATCTGCACCCCTTTACGTCAATTTCTCTTCTTTCCCAAAAACTGTTGTTTGACTCCGCTCACCTGTCATTCTAAGTCCCAATAGCAGGAGGCCTGGGTAGCCTACCTTCAGGAGCTGGCCTTGTTTAAAAATGTTTCCTCACCTCTGCTTTTATTATGCTGCTGGCAGAGGTTGTTCAAGTTGCTTGTTGCATTCGAATAGTCTGTCATAACGTTACTTAGATTACTGGATTACCTGTCTGGACTTGCTTCATGCTTCTATGCGGGAGGGTTTGCTTCTGTGTTGAAAATTTACAGGGTGTTACTACTCTGAGTCTCTTATTTGTGTTTGTATAATTCAGTTCCATTGTTAGAGTGAATAAAATAATAGAACAAGATATAATGGAATATATAAGAACTTGCCTGCTCTGCAGCTGCCTTATACAAAGTCATCAGACCATGGGTCTTCCTAGTTCAGTACTGTCTGTGATGACTGACTGTTGCAGTTATCAGTTGCTAGGACTTTTGAATTGGAGGTACCATAGACTGGAAGAAATCCATTCTTCCTCCACACGAGGCTCCCAGTGGTCTCCCATGATCTCTGACCAGGTCCATACCTGTCTAGCCTGATGATTGAATTGGGGAAGAGAAAAAACATGCAGACAAAGGAAGGGCAGTGCCAGTTAAATGGGGGTGGGGGCGTGCAGACAAGGAGGTAAACACAAACAGTACTAAGAAATAAGTGTCATTCTTTTTAAAGACACCAAATCTGTGCCTAATGCATTTTGAATAACTCTGTTCAAACACTAAGATGAATGCAAACAATATTTTCATGTTTGTACATGAAAACTACATTAACTTTATATTTGAATTTGTCTTGTAGTCTCCTCTGAGGAAGAGTTATTCAAAATGCATTCTGTGACCATAGAGAGTTTTTAAAAACAAAACACTTTTCACAGCACTGCTGGGGTTTATCTCCTTACTTTTTTCCAAAGAAGAAAGCACCCACTTTGTAAGTCATTGCAAGTCTAAAAGTGTGATCTGTGAACTCCATTCAGATATTGCTTCTGCCATGATCCACTAGATGGCTTAGGTGAGCATTTTTTGTGTATTTTATTGAGAGCATTTATAACCTTCCTTTCAGTATTGCCCACATCAAATGTACAATGTAGATGCTAAGTGTTCACCTATGAATCTTATTATTAACCTGTCATTAGAAATTTTTGGCAAGAGAATTTTTTCTAGTAGGAAGCTTATACCAGTAGTAATTGTTTTGTTATAATTTATTTTTTTTAAAAAAAAAATATATTATTTGATGTAAGCTGCCTTGGACATCAAATTATGGTGGGATATAAATGCCTAAAAAACAGAACCTATTTTTTGTAGCACTTTTTCTGAAGGTGTGATGGGAGAAATGTTCTGGGCAGGGGTCTAAGCATTTTCTTTGTGTTTTGCCACCCTCTTCCTCCATTCTCTAGAATTTAAATGGCTTGAGGGTAGGGATGGTTCTTTTTCTTACTTGCACCTGGAGTGTGAGAATGCAGGACTATCTCTTGGGAGCAGTGCAAGTCTCTTAATTTTCTGAGAGCTCGGGAGGGAATCTTTGTGCTAGGCATGAGCAGAACAGAATAGACAGTTGCTGACACAATCATTTCCATTGGCAGCCAGATTTGTGGATCCTTAGCTTTCATTTAAAAACAAACAGAGAGATGATTGTGAATCCCTTGGGGACAGGATTATTACTCCCCAAATGCTGTAAGCTGCTTTGAGCCTGGGGGATAGAGCAGGATATACAACTAACTAATAAACAAACCAAAGGCATCCTTGTATTTTTCAAAGATTAGTTTGCCTGCATTGTTCATCTTGGTTATAACTTTTTCCCCCATCTTTCCTTTGTTCTAGATTTTGTACTGATGCAGAAAGCAGAGTTGGTAGCAATGGAGTGGAAGAAATTAAGAGTCACCCATTTTTTGAAGCTGTTGACTGGGGACATATCAGGTATAGAGATGGAAAATACAGCTATGGGGAAAAGGAAGTGGGTCTCTAGTAGGCCTGTGGGGAAAGCACTGAGAAAAACTACATTATACAGCATTCCATATGTGCCAGCCGGCACAGCTTCCACCAGATCACTAAAGCTTCCCATACCTTCACTCCTTTAATTGACCCCCTCTCAATGCTGTGCATGGATTGCTCTATGTGGAAGTAAGCAGGGAGAGGCAGCTGTTTCCATGCAGGACCAGGTGCAAATGATTTGGCTTTGAAAGCCAAAGTTTTGTAGGCTTAGCCTCTTCCTAGGGAAAGTAATTGGAAAGTAATGATGGTATGAGTTTCAGGGTGACTGTTTGGCACCCAGTTGGGGACAACTCATAACATTTAAGACATACAGTCTCCTAAAGGAACAGGTATGTAGTTTGGAATGCTTCTGGACCCAGGCCTCACCCCAGTGGAGGCTATGTCCAGGGGCACATTCTATCATGTCGTATCGGTTGATACAACAGCTGTTTCTGTTCCTTGAATGTAATCTCAGAACCGTGGTGCACTCACTGTTAACCTCTAGGCTTGACTACTGCAATGTGCTCTACATGGGGCTGCGTTTGTATGTAGTTCAGTTAGTTCAAAATGCAGCAGCCAATTGGTTTCCAGGGTTTCCTGGAGAGACTTAAATTACTTAATGAATTAATTACATTTCTACACCTCCTCATCCAACGGCTCTGGGCAGTTTACAAACCAAAACAAAATATAACGATTCAAAAATCAAACTTAAAACCATAAAATCAGAACAATTAAAACAGTTTTAAAACTGTTAAAACAATTTAAAATAGTTTAAAAACCCTGGGAGACCATAACATTTTGCCTGTTCTAAAACAGTTCCACTGGCTGTTGATATGTTTCCAGACAAAATACAAAGTACTGTTAACTAGCTTTGAAGCCCAAAACGGCTTAGGACCAACTTACCTGGGAAGGCTGCCTTCTTCAGTATGATCCCCACCACACATTAAGGTCATCAGGAGAGATCTGTCTGCAGCTGCCACCAGCTCGCCTGGTGGTGACTTGGAATCGGGCCTTCGCTGTAGCTGCTCCTGCGCTCTGGAATGTGTTCCCTATGGATATTAAGAGTTTTAGCAGTCTTTAAAAGAGCCCTAAAAACATAACTTTTTAGCCTGGCCTTTAGTGATTACAGAAATGATTTTAAATTGGTTTTAATATTTTCTGCTTTTAATGAGTTATTTTGGTTTTTATGTTTGTGAACTGCTTAGAGCATCTAGGTGAGGTGGTATAAAAATTGAATGAATAAGAATAATTTTGAAAGGGCCTATTTACTAGCTGCTTGGCCTCTGCAGTTGTGTCCGGCAGGAAAGAAGCATCTGAGGCCTGTTCACAATCTGTGGGCAGGGGTGAAGTGACAAGTGAAAAGGCCCTGTCTGTGTGTGGAGAAACCATTGCACATCATTCGAGACAGAGAAAGACTAGTTTGGGAAAGTTACAAATGGGTTCCACAAACTAATATGCAGCCTTCTGGTTAGTATGAGGGAAACGGAGAAATTGCTGCTGTTTGTGGTAGGCTGGGGGAAGGAAGGGAGGAAAATAATAAATGCAGTTGTATGCATTAAATGTTGCACTATTGGATCTGAAAGGGTTGAAGTATAAAGCTGAGCTTATTTTATTAATATCATAGGTTTTTAGATTACAAAACCCATTACAATTATGGCAACAATAGGTTAAGCCATCGAATCAATCCCTGATCCAGTTCTGGCTTCATATGGATAACGATTCCTATGGTGACAGAGGGTAAGGTTCACCCCAAACTGTACTTACAACTACTTAGTTGACAACACAGCAAAAAAATACCTCCTTCCTTTTTTATGCCTGTCTTGATGTAAAAAGAAAATGTACAATAGGACCCCCATATTTATGGACTCGCCATCCGTGGTTTCGTGTATCTACGCACAGGTGATTGACATCCAACCTCAGCATATGCGAATGAAAAATGGCAAAAAAGGGGATTATCTCTGCATATCTGCAAATCAGAGGCAGCCAGAAATGGCCGCAGAGGTCATTTCTGCCTGCCATTTTGGGAATCGGAGCCATTTCATGGCTTGTTTACTTAGGAAAAAATCGTGGTTAAAAACTCAAAATTGGACTACATACATACATAATATTTATTCGGTCCTTGATCAGCAGTATTACAAATACAGACATACAAACATAAACTAAACATTTGCACGTATTTTACAAAGAATATAACAAGATTTAGCCACAGTTCTAATTTTATTTTCGTCACATAGAGAAAATAAAAACCTCAATAAAACATCATCTGCTCTTCCATTAAAATTTATCAGAAGGGGAGAAAGTAGCTTTCCTCTGGCTTCATCATAAAAGCGACAATGTAAAAAGGCATGTGCTATTGTTTCGACACAGCCCTTATCACAAGGACATACACGATTCGCCAAGGGAATTCCTGCATATCTACCAAACAGAACTGCAGACAGAAGGACATCCAACCTGGCCAGCGTCATGGCTCGTCTATATTCAGGAATCGTAACTACCTGGAGATAGAGGGCCAAATTAAATCCAGTCAGTTGGTCACTCAAGAACGATCTTTTAGATATCTGGGAAATTTCATATTGCAACTCAGTATCCATTAGGCGTTGAATAATTTGGATGCGAGCTCTGTTGTAACCAAGCTCCTGTATGGCCTCTAAGGAGTATCCACAGCGGGCCAACTTATCAATGGCCTCAATATGCCATCTAAATTTAAAGGAATCCTGTTTTATAAGAGCAACCAAATCCTCCTGCAAAAAATAAATTTTTAACCAGTAAAGAATAATAACTCTCCATAAGCATGTCTGAAGCCTAATCATTGCGACCTCTCTTCTAAGAGCCACCATGGGGGCATATCTGGGAACAGCCAGTACAGCTCTTAAAATTTTTGACTGCAGTGCCTCCAACGGATCAAGATTTTTAACTATGCCCAACTGAGCTCCATAAAAAAGTTGAGGCAAAACCTTTGCCAAGAATAGTTTGACCACAGCCGGAACATAGGATGCACCCTTAGTGTAATAATAAGCCTTTAAAATTGCCGAATCGAGGTGAGGTTTATGTGAACAGGAAGAATGAAACAGAACTCCTAAATACCTAAAGGACTTAACCTGCTCTATCCTATGTGAGCTTATTGACCATTGATGCCCTCTGATGCAAAGACCATGACTTTTGTCTCTTGATAATTGATCTCCAAGTTCTCCTGTGTACAGTATTTATCTAACAGAAGGAGAGCACGCTTTAGGCCAATTGGTGTTAGCAAAAGAATTGCCATATCATCCACATATAATAGAATGGAGATATGCCTATTCACGATCTTGGGAGGATGTGTGGAAGGGGAGGAAATAAAAGAAACTGTAGAATTGATATACAGGTTAAATAGTGTAGGGGCCAGTATACATCCTTGGCGGACCCCTCTATCTGAGGGGATTGCAGCGGTCAAAGCCCCTTGGAGGTTGTAACATACCTTTAGAGTGGAACCAGAATATAAAGTAAAAATTAACAAAAGCAGTCTTTTCTCGATGCCCAAATCCCAGAGTCTTTTCCAGAGTCTTTCTCGAGGGATAAGGTCGAATGCTGATTTTAAATCAACAAAGGCTGCAAAAAGTCCTCTACGTGGCTTTGTTGAATACTTAGCCGACAGAAATTGAAGAACCAGGGCATGATCCAAAGTGGATCTCCCCTCTCTAAAGCCCGCCTGCTCTAGAGCCAGGATATCCCGTTCCTCAAGCCAATCTTTTAGCTTTAAGTACAGATGTTTAGCATATATTTTGCTAATTATGCTTAGCAAGCTGATTGGACGATAGTTTTTTTTTATCGCTCCTAAGTCCTTTTTTATAAATTGGGACCACTATAGCTACTTTCCACTCATTAGGTATTAATGCTGTTACATCTATAGCCATGAAGAGAGAGGAGAGGAGCAGGATCCACCAGGTCATATTTGCTTTAAGAGCCTCTAAAGTGATACTGTCAATTCCAGGAGCCATTTCATGGCTTGTTTACGCAGGAAAAAATCGTGGTTAAAAACTCAAAATTGGACTATTTTTTACTTTGGCGGGTGGCAGGGGGTGCATTGCTGGATCGCCGGAGGCCAACAGAACTGGTAGGGCACTTTATTTTGCCCTTTAAAACCTTCCCTCTCCATGCACTAAACTAATTTTTAGGGCTCCAGGAACCTAACCCCCACAATCCAATTGCCCCAGTAACCCAGTATTCACTGTTTCCATAGTAGCGGAGAACAGAACCCCCGCAAATATTTATTTATTTAAAATATATTGAGTATACTTTAAAAGGATGCGTACAGAGAAACCTATTGATTACTACTGGCTCTCATTCATATTTTGTTTTGATTTAGAAGGATATGAGCAGTGTGAATTCTGTGCCATGGAAACTCTAATACTGGGCTCTTAAAATTATGCAAATAAAATGTACAGTTAGTTGCATAATTCTACTTAATGTCTGGGTTCTGCACCAGTGTTCCCTCTAACAGGGATTCCAAGACATTGTTGACTACAACTCGCACAATCCCCAGCCAAAGGCCATTGCAGCTAGGGATAGTGAACATCATCTGGGAATCCCTGTTAGAGGGAACACTGTTCTCTACTGCCCATCAGCCATTTCACCACTGCTGTTCTGCTTGCCAGCTTGTTGGAGGCTGAACATAAGCCTGCAAATGGTCAGTGGGGCAAAAGAAGCCCCAGGGAATTCAATATATAGCTGTTACTTACATGCCAAAGTGTCATTCATTGAGGCTGACAGTGCCTATGTTTTCATGGCAGTGAAGCCAGACTGAGCCTCTCTGTGAGATCTAGAAGGCCCATTAAGCACATGTGCAGCTTGCTGCATTGGCTTGAATGGGAACAGCCTATCTCACTCATTTCTCTTTCAGAAGCAAAGATGTTTCTTTGCTCTCCTCTGAATCAGGGGGCCCAACAAGGAGGAGGGTGGCAAGGGTGATTTTAACTCCCTCTCTTCCATAACTGAGGCCACAGCAGCCGGAGAAATTGCCCTGCTCCTGAGTTCCCCCAGCATCCCGAGCTGCTGGGAGAACAGGGTCTTGGCTGCCTGTCCAATGAGGATTACTGGGAAGAGGCCCCTAGTTGCAAATTTTCAGTGAGACAGGGAATTCTACAGTAAAATAATTCCATGGATACGTGAAGGATATAGAGGCTGCTGGTCAGGAGAGTTAAGTGGGAGATGGTAGGCATGAGGTAGAATGGGAAGAGGGTTAGGTGCTATGTAGCACTTCAAAATGGAGCACTGGAATGCTGCAAGGAACTTCCTTACAAAGAAGAAATATTGAAATGGAGGGCCCTTCTGGAGCTGGCCAATAACGTTGCATGCCTAATCCATCCCTCGATAAAAGAGCAGTGCCACTGTATATTTAAAGAAAAGCATAATACTTGAATGGTGGTAAAGTTGCTTATTACTTATGTGAATTACTCTGATCTTTTTCTTTTGTTGCAGAGAGAGGCCGGCTGCTATCCCTATTGAAATTAAAAGTATTGATGACACTTCCAATTTTGATGAATTCCCTGAATCCGATATTTTACAGCCAGGTGAGAGAACAAAATGCTGTAGTCCTCTTTGAACCTGCCCATAATCTAGGAGTTAGGGAGTTCTCTACTTTTTAAAATTGTGCTTTGTTATCCTGATGGTTGCTTCATACCATGTAGTTTGGTGAGCTACCCAAAGTGGTCTTCATTTCAAATGCTTTGCGACTCAGAAAATGTAGTGTGGCTGAGCCGCCCTAACTCCACAGGCTGACATTGCAGGCAAAAGGGGCTCTGCCCACCATTTGCAGAGCACATCCACAGAGGCTACACATCCTATAAAGAAAGGAAGAGAACCAAGTCCTAGTCAAGAAAGAAGCTGAGGTGCTTAGGAAAAGATAATTGCATTTATTCCAGAGGAAGGGAGGAATCTGAGAAGGAAAGAAGTTGTGGGGGAGAGCTGCAGAAGCAAGGAAACCTGAATTTCATATACTGATTCAAGTTGATCTCTGGCTACAAGCTTCTAGTTTCTCCAATGGTGTGTGCTATGTGCCTGCATTAAATTGACATGGTGAGGTGGTTGTCCAGATCAGCCCTACCAAGGGTAGGGCAGTGCTAGCCCAGATAGAGCGGGTCATGAGAATCACCCGTATCAGTACCAATCCCGGTGATCCTCTGCTGGGTAGCCCAGGTTTTGTACCTGAGCTAAAAGTGGGGTAGGAGAGCAAGCACACCCCCTCCTACTTCACTTTCTGGCCGTGTGGAAGCTTAGGCTAGCAGCATCCCGAGCTTCCAGGCGGAAAGAGTGCCTGGCAGCATGAAACTCCTCACATTGTGGGATACTGACGGACTTCTCCTCTGGATCCCAGCTTTGCTGATTGCTGCTGTGCCGGCTATTTGGGCACGCAATTGGCAGAGCAAGGAAGAGCCTCTGATCGTCTGCGAGGAGGCAGGTATGAGCCTGTCTGCCCCCCTGCCCCCACTTACCCCAGTCTGGTCATGAGATTACAGCGATATCTGCTGTGGTCCAAGTAACAGACAGATGAAGGAGAAAGGAGCACAGGAGAACTTAACCACTAGGAGACTGCCCAGTGAAGCTGACACAACAGTGTTCTTAGAAAAGCATTGTGGTTGAATTGTGTTATGAGGAGAACATAAAGGAGGGTAGCTAGAAAGAAGAAGCTGTTCCAAGGCCTATGGAGCAACATAGAAGAAGGCATAAAAGATCAAGGGCAAGATCTACAGATGCGGCCCATTTCTGCCACAGGTGCCAGCTGTTTCTTGCTTCTAGGTTGGTCTGAGAAGAGAGGGACAAGAGGCAATGTATTTTTGCAATTAGTTCACCTTCCGATCCCAGCTAAAACTCTGTCCTATGCTGTGTAACTTTTTAAAAATGGCTGGTCTTCAAATGCAGTACTCGAGACTTGGCATTGAAATGTTATGTTTGTATTAAATTGGTATACCACCCAACTGACAATACCCTTGGGGTGCTTTACAATCAAAAGATACTCAACATTAAAATCGGATGTAAAACAATCATACAACTTCATACTTGACTGTGCTTAGAACTTTGTATTGTGCATGTGTGTATCTAACATCATTTATTTTTGTATTCTAGTGCCAAACACCACAGAACCCGATTACAAGTCCAAAGACTGGGTTTTTCTTAATTATACCTACAAGAGGTTTGAAGGGCTCACTCAACGTGGCTCCATCCCTTCTTATATGAAAGCAGGGAAGTTATGAAACACAGCAAGAAACAAAACAAAAAGAACTCAGGTAGCTGCTGCATCACCAAGACCTGCTTGGCATAGATCTTGATACACTGAAATGTTCACACAGACAGACTGGTGCACATCGACTTCACAGAAGTTAGGAAATTCTACCGGATTAGGATTTCTAAGACTACTACAAGAATTAGTTGGCAGTGCCAGCTGGCTTCTTCTTCTTTTCTTTTTTTTAATAGTGAATATTTTTGTTAACTTTATTATAACAAAGGTACTGGAATAAAAGGAATGGATCATCTTTGTATCTGCACTGCCTGCGTGTGTGTGTAAAGGTTAAGTATGCCTCTGTTTGTACTGTGGCTCTGTTTGTACTATAGTATGTCTAATTCACCCAGTAGTTAAACACATATCACATATGTAAGAAGCAACATTAACTGTTTCTCAAGAATGTTGCCCCATCATGTGTGTTGGCTGGTAACCTGGGCCAGGTTTTAGATAGATATACAGCAGGAAAACCATCAGCCACTTTATGTTATGCTGTTGGATAGGTGCCCTTGGGTCGAAGTGTGGCAACATACAAAGTTGTCAGGGAACTTACTTTGAAAGAAAGAAAAAAAACACACTGGTCCAACTTAACTCTGTGAAAGGTTTTCTCTGCACTTAACAGCTTATGCTCAAGAGTGCAGCTCAGTGCTCCTAGATATAACACTAAAAAGAAGTTAGACTGCAGATGGTAGTCTGTCTAGTGTACCAGTGGGAGCTGTAGCATGGTAAATTTAGCATAATGAGCCTCTGAGAGAGTTGTACTTCATGTTTAGGGGGCAAATGGCACTGTAGTCAAATCAAAGGTAATTAAACTAGACTTCCAGATTCATAGTGGCGGGGATTTCCAGAAAGGTGGGGCGGGGAAGATGGGAATATGATACACTCAGCACAGCGGAAGATGTTTTCCAAAATCAATAATGCAACATATGTTTTGCTTTTTGAATTTCGTTTCATCCTCCTAATTTACTTTTGCTGTAGGGGTTCTCAAACTTGGGTCCCCAGATGTTGTTGGACTACAACTCCTGTCATCCCTTTGGCCATTATGGCAAGGGATGATGAGATTTGTAGTCCAAAAACTACTGGGGACCCACGTTTGAGCACTTCTGCTGTAATGGTTTGTCATTGTGCCATTTTATTCTCCTCTGAGTACCAAAGATCCTGAAATGGCTTGATTGCAATCTTATGCAGCTCTTTTCCCCCAGAGATCTGTGTGGGTCACTTATGTTCAAAGTGGGATGTTAAGATGGGCCAAAGCCTTTACTCGCATGTTTTTGACAAGCATTGGGTTAATTTTTCTGAACTGAAATCCTGAGGATTGCCAGGATACAATGGTGGTTGGGTTGACATCTTTCTGGATGTGGAGCATGTTTTACCATGGCCTAGAGCTGAACTGCAAAATCAGAAATATAAATCGGTTCTGTTCTTCGGTAATGTACCTCTTCAGAATGTAGGGTTGAGAAGCTGTGTCTTCTAACCACAAAAAAGGAAGGGTGCTGCTCTTACATACAGTGTATAGACATTTAGCAGCATGCTGGAGAGAAGACTAGAACCTTCTCCCTGACTTGGCTTTCTAAAGGCAAGGAGTTTTGAATGTGAAGGAATGCTCAAACATCCAAGATTCCATGGACAACCCCTCCCCACTCAAGCCTTTGAAGTTGTGCAATCTGACAAGACCTGAAAAAGTAAATAATGGGCAAGGATTTATATGTTCAAAGGATGCTGATTCAACTAATGTCGGCAGCATTCAGAATCTAATACCTTAGCTAGAGCAATTGCACTGTTCATTTTCCTTGCTAGAAAAGTAGGTAAATTTTATTTTTTACAGATGGGTTACTGAAAACCACAATAACTGGATACAAAATGAGGGAGGTGATGTTAGTTAATGTTACAACTGAGAACAAGCTATGTGCTCTGCTTGGACCCAATTTTAAAATCCATTTTATTTCAGTTTCATAAGCTATCTAGCACAGTGTCCATAATCCAGAATGCTGAAGCACGTGTTAGAACTCTGAACAACTAGTTTTACTGGGAGGCAAATATGAGGAAAGGGACAGCTGCTGGGAAATCCCTATAGCTGCCATTCCTGCTTTGTACCCCTCTTGCTTCTGAGTTAGCAAGTGTATTCTGGGGACTGGTTTGGTCCAAGAAGTGCTGATTCCTGATCCCTGTTACATGAGGATGAAATATTTCACCATGTGTGCTTTATAAGATTAGAATCCAAAACAGCCTGGAATCTTTCTAGGATACAGAAAAGCTTGTGACTGGCTTGGTTTTTGGTCTTGGATTTATTTCTCTCTCTTAAAAAAAAAAAAATGTCCATGGCAGCAGCAGTTCTTACCCGGTAAAATAGTCAAGGTTTCAAAAGTACTCATGTTTATAAACTCTTAAACAAGCTGTTCTTTGACCTTGTTTAATGTTGATTGCATCTAAAAAGTTCACTTTAAGAATGGAAATGGCAAATATCTATCTTTTTTTATAGACAGATTCAGTAGTGGTTTGGGAAAAGTTACAATAGAAAGCATTATAAAGATTTATATAACGCTTTTTACAGCTATTAAATAAACATGGCATTCTTTTGTAAAATTGTATTTTTGTAAAATGTGTTAACACTCTGTGAGTGGGGGAGGTTTGTTGAATGGTGAGGCTTTAGAAGCTTTCTTTTCCCGGATTCCTCCAAAGATCTTTCACCCAAACAACTGTCTATTCAGTTAAAATAATTCTTCCACCATAATAGGTACTTTGAAGTGCAGGCATATGACATTTGCTCTAAAATTATCAGTATTTTTCAATGGGTTCACAAATGGCCTTTCCTTGTGATGGATCAGCTTCTAATGGGGCTTTATCTTTTTCTTGATAGGTTTACATCCTCATTCAGTTTGTGAATGTACATCATTCCCAGCCCCATACAGAAGCACAGCATGTAACAAAAGTTGCTATTTTGCACAGTGAAATGATCTGTGGATGAAATTGCTATAGTCTTTTAGCCTGGGGCTGCCAGAATAGCACGGTTGGGTTTTTGTTTTCTTTCTTTCTAAAATGGGCACTCTTGAACTGTTGCGGTGCAGTGTTCTGAAAAGAGTACCAAATTAGATGGTCAATAGTATCACATGATGCAGTCCTTTGAACACTGTACCACTTCAAAATGTAGACTGAGGGATCATAGGACTGAATACTCCCTCACTCACATATGCACTTCCATGGAAAGCTAGCATGCCAGAGAGAGAAATCTAGCCAAGCCTGCTTCCTGCCATGTTAGCTTTCTACACACTTTTTACATGGGGGAGCATTTTAAAGTGCAATCTTTCACTCCTTCTGGAAGATATGATTTCTTGGATATTAGTCTGGCCCAGCTGGGCAACAGATGTACAAAATGTGCCACCTCAGTAAAGACATCGTAAGAGAACACATAACTACTTTAAACGAGTTTGTTTCCACATCCAGATGAACTACATCCCTGGATACTAAAGGAATTTGCAGGTGTATTCTCAGACCTAGTGTCTGTAATCTTTGAGAACTGGAGAGCAAGTGAGGTGCCAAGACTGGAGATGAGCAAATGTCCTTATCTTCCAAAAGGAGAAAAAGGATGACCCTGTCAGCTTGAGACTGATACCTGGCAAGATCCTAGAACAAATGATTAAGCAGTCTTTCTGTGAGCACTTAGAAAAGAATCTGGGGTTTAATAAGAGCCAGCATGGATTTGTTAAGAACAAGTCATGCCAGGTAAGTCTAGTCTCTTTTGATGGAGCCACTAGCTTAGTAGATCAGAGGGATGTTGTGAACATAGTGCCTTGATTTTAGAGAAGCATTTGGCAAATTCCCATGACATCCTTGTTGACAAGTTGGTAAAATGTAGGCTAGATCATGCTAATATTCAATGGATTCCCAGTGGGTTGAACTACCATAGCCAAGTGCACATTAATGGCTCCTCTTTATCCTGGAGGGAGGTATCAAGTGGACTGTCCTGGATCCTGTGCTTCAACATTCTCATAAATGATTTGGAGAAGTAGAGATGATACTTATCAAATGTTCAGATGACACCAATCTGGGGAGAGGGAGAGCTAGCACTGCAGAAGAAAATCAAGATTAACCTGGCTTGGACAACCTTGCATATTGGGTCGAAACCAGCAACATGAAGTGCAACAAAGACAAATGTAAAATTCTGCATTTGGGTTGGTTTGTTTTTAAATGGTAGCTATACTTGTGAAAAGGAACCTAGGTGGACAATAATTTGAACATGAGCCAGTACTGCTCTATACATTTTCCTGCAATGAGCAGGGGATTGAACTAGAAGAGCTGTGTTTATTCCAGCTCTAAAATCCTGTAATTGACTCTTTGGCAAACAAGCTCGGCTTCCCGAGGGAAGGAAGCTTGAAAACGATTGGGGTTCCAAGAGGATCTATCAGCACAACTCAAAAGAGCATCTGCTTTAAAATTGGACTTCTCGTTGGAGCTGAAATTCTCAAGCAGAAACCACACAAATCCTAACCATGACAAGTAAAGGGGGAGGGGGGGGGAAACTGCCCTAATGAACAGCCAGACAAGTCAGGGGGAAAAGATGAGATAGTCTCCTTCCTTCCCACCAATGGAGCCATGAGTACAACCTTCACATTCTCTACCAAAAACACACTTGCAGTCCTGGGCACGGAAAACCCTCCCTCACATCACCACCCCAAGAGTCTACTGCAAGGAAGACTGCATTACACCAGGCATCTCCTACTCCATCTCAGAACTCTGGCCAGGGAAACCCCCCACAGCAGAGAGATAGGAAATGAGAGGGCCAGACGTCCCCCTCACCTCCCCCTACCCCAGTGAATTGCTACTAGAATACCTAGGTAACTCCTGCCTCTTAACCACTGAAACTGTAATTCCAATTTTGGAATGCCTAAACACAGTAACAAAGGTATATAAGCTCAGGCATGCCTTTGATGCATTCTTAGCACAAGACAACTGGGGAGAAAAGCCCAAATAAAATCCAGAATGCAGCACTCAGCAATATCAATGTAGCTCCCTCAACTCTGCCAAAATTCTGCACAAGCCCAAACCCCACTCATTTAATATATCATGGGTACTTCAAATTTCCCAGGTGCTGCTTCAGTTTGTAACGTAGGCCGGGGGTTCATTTTGCACAGCCATAGTTCTCTGAATCTGCTTTTAAACTGTCACCGAAGATGTAGAGACCTTTTTACTTAGATCCATCCAGAGGCCAAAAGAAATTTTCTAACCTTCAATTGCTCAACCCTCCCACTCAGATTCGTTAGAATGGTGGGGGGGGGGGGCATCTCTCTCATAATTACAACATAAGGACCATCAGAATGTTCAAGGACTGCACAATAAAACCACTACTAGCAGGGAAATTCAGAAGCAAAACTGCCTTCTGCAAATGTCCTTGATTATAACGTCTCCAGGGGAGCAAGCTTAGACTTAAGTAAACAACCTGGAAACATCTCTGCTTCACTCAAACCAGAATCGGCAGACTAACGCTTCATGGCCTGGAAAGAGTTAAAGCCATAAATCCATACTTAGGTTTTGCTAAAAAGACCTATTCAGACTGGAAAAAGACTGGAAAAACTATTCATGGCTGTTCAAGCACAAAAGCAGCCACTGACAACACTCTTCTGCTCAGACTAAATGCACAGACAGTGATAATGATATGGACACTCTCCCTCCACAGGTCACAGCAGAAGGATATAATAGCATATCTGCCCCAACCAATCCCAGCACAAAGACCCCACCCAGAACAAGAAACAAACTCTCAGTTCACTGCCTTTAATTCTGACTCCAACAGTGACAGAGGTCGATAACAGCAAAATATATATTACTGAGATCTCTCCCTCACAGCCAGATATCTGGGGGAATGGGGCTATCTGATCTTGCCCAACCTCAGTTCACAATCCCTCTCTGCATGCTTCCTCTAAATGCTGCAGAGCCTCAAGCAGGCCACATGGTGACTGCATTGCCAAAGAAAAGGGCGCCCACACCACCTCAAGAGCCACAGTTGCCTCACATAAGCCTCAAGGATCTAAGGAATGAGAATGCATATCTAACATTAACTTAACTGACTCAAGGTACAGATACAACTGTTCCAAATGTAGGGACTCCTATATCACCCATCGAATCTCAAGAGCTCCAGTCACCACATGTATCCCCAATAACCCCTATGAAATTGTCTACATACCCACCATCGTCATTATTGCCACAAGAGCTGGAAATTTCTCAGAACCACAATAGGCTGGCCATTGCACCCTTTGAAGGATCGTTGGAGCTGACTCCACCAGAAATCTCCCAAGAGACTTCTCTCTCGGACTCCATAGTTTGATGCATTCAGCTACCGTTCCTCAAGACACTCCACTGGGAACCTTGTCACAGATCTGTCAACGTAACCACAGACTGACATTCGAAAGACCAACATGAGGTCTCCCTCCTGACCTGGAATGTAGCAGGTTGGCACTCCAGTTTCAGGGATGTCGTCTTTATAGACTTCATCTCCTGATTTGATGTCATAATGGTGCAGGAAACCTGGACATCCAAGGATCTCTCACTCAACGACTTCAGCTCATATTCACTGGGAGCAGAAGCCAGTGCGGGAAGGGGCAGACCTAAAAATGGCTTGGGAGTAATCGTCTCTACTATGTCGGTAAGACTCTCATTTAAGCAACATGCTATGGCTGCTATGATCCACTTCAGACACTGTACCCTGCAGTGATCAACATCCACCTACCTCCAAGGCAGAAATCCCAGGTTAGGGAACTGTGGTCTGATCTGGAAAGCTACCTAACTGATCTTCTCTCTACTTTGCTCAATACAGTAGTAGGCAGCGATCTTAATGCCAGACTAATCCTTGACAATGATACCCTATATGATACCCTATCAGTGCTACCCACCTAACGCAGAAGTAGATATACTCCCCTTCACACACCACTTGGACAGGAAGCCAAACTACATAGGACTCTGCCTGGCCGAAAGCCCTGCTGGATCAGGACCAAGTCCCATATAGTCCACCATCCTTTTTCACACAGTGGCCCACCAGATGCCTACAGGCAGAAGTTGAGGGCATGCCCTCTATCCTGCTGTTACTCCCCTGCAATAGCCCTCTGACTAGTAGCCATTGATAGACCTCTTCTCCATGAAGTTATCCAAACCCCTCTTAAAGTCTCCCAGGTCATTGGCTGTCACCACATCTTGTGGCAGAGAATTCCACAAGTTGATTATGCATTGTGTGAAAAAGTACTTCTGTTTGTTGGTCCTAAATTTCCTGGCAATCAATTTCATAGGATGACCCCTGGTTCTAGTGTTATGTTAGAGGGAGAAGAATTTCTCACTATTCACTTTCTCCACACCATGCATGATTTTATAAACCTCTATCATGTCTCCTCACAGTCATCTTTTTTAAAAAACTAAATAGCCTCAGGTGTTGTAGCCTTGCCTCATTAGAAAGGTGCTCTAGGCCCCTGATCATCTTGGTTGCCCTCTTCTGCACCTTTTCCAGTTCTACAATGTCCTTTTTTAGATGTGATCACCAGAATTTTATGCGGTACTCCAGGTATGGTCGCACCATAGTTTTGTATAAGGACATTATAATATTAGCAGTTTTATTTTCAGTCCCCTTTCTAATGATCCCTAGCATTGAACTCGCCTTTCTCACAGCAGCTGCACACTGAGTCAACACTTTCAAAGAGCTGTCCACCACAACCCCAAGATCCCTCTCCCGGTCCGTCACCGACAGCTCGGATCCTATCAACGTATACTTGAAGTTGGGGTTTTTCATCCCAATGTGCATCACTTTACACTTGCCAACACTGAACCGCATTTGCCATTTTGTTGCCCTCTCATCCAGTTTGGAGAGATCCTTTTGGAACTCCTCACAATCTATTTTGGATTTCACTACCCAAAAGAGTTTGGTATCATCTGCAGATTTGGCCACCTCACTGCTTACCTCTGCTTCTGGATCATTTATGAATAAATTAAAAAGCACCGGTCCCAGTACAGATCCCTGAGGGACCCCACTTCTTACTTTCTTCCATTGTGAAAACTATCAATTTATCCCTACCCTCTGTTTCCTGTCCTTCAACCTGTTAGCAATCCACACATGTACTTGTCCCCTTATCCCTTGACTGCTAAGTTTTCTCAGGAGTCTTTGAGGAAGTTTGTTGAAAGCTTTTTGGAAGTCCAGCAATACCATGTCAACTGGATCACCTTGATCCACACACTTGTTGACACTCTCAAAGAACTCCAAAAGCTTTGTCAGGCAAGATTTACCTTTTGATTCATCTCTTGAGCCAAATTGTGGGGGAAACTGGAAGCCTTTTTGAGTGATTGATCGTTATCTGCTATCTCTCATCTGTACCTTCACGACAGCACGTTCCTGAAAGTCAGATGCAACCCCCAAGGTCATTTGTCAAGTACCATCCCCACTTGTAAGGGCATCAAACAAGGTTGTATACTTGCTCTGCTTCTATTCAACTTTTACATAAATGCTATATGGGCCACCTAAACAACTTGTATTTTCATCCCCACCACCACTGCCGGCAATTCTCTCTAGGACTTCCATGGGTCTTAGAAGACCACTGGGGACTCCAGAGGTGCTCTTAGCCATGGACCTTGACGATCTGGTCCATGGCCGCCTGTCACCAGGGGGGTCCTCCAAATGTTCTGGAAGGCTTCCCTAGAGCCCCACCACTGCCCCATGCCCATTTCTCCATACCAATGTTTGCCATTCACCACCATTTGCACAGCCAGGGGAGTGAGCTGAGCAGCGCAGGCCTCCCCCCATGGTGATGGCAACAACAGCAGGCAAAGCAGCTGGTGGGCCTGTCCACTGGTCAGCTGCCATGGACACACGGTCTCCTTCTCCTCGATGGCAGCAGGCAGCATTGTCCACCAAGGGACCTCATGGGTGGGAAGGGAGAGCCGGTGATTGCCCTATCGGATGCCTGGAGATAATCACAGGCTTGTGATGCTCCATACTCCTTCAAGAGGGGTGGGTGGGGCAGCAGCGACAGGAAGGGATTCGCAGTGGTGGCAGAAGCAGCATCAGGAAGAAGCCTTGGTGGTACACAGGAACCCTTGACTTGGTCCCCGGAGGAGGAGAATCCTACCTGCCACAGCACAAGCCCGTCAAGAGCGGGAGAAGGAGCAGGGCAGGTGAAGCACACCTGGAAATCATGGGTGGGCTCCTCTAGGCATCCGAAAGGGTGGTCACAGGCTCATCCCCCCCCCCTCCGGCTCATCCCCCCCAGCTCATCCCGCCCCCCCCGTGGTGGTCTTTCAAGCATTTGGCACCAGGAAGGCCCACGGCAGTTATGTTGCCCCCAAAACCCGGAGGATCGCTGCTGCCATCTTAAAATTCTTTTGGTCAAAAGAAAGCTATTGCATACCTGCAGCCTTTAAACTATTTTGAAGCTAAATTGCTGGGCCAACTTCTCTATGGAGCCCAGCTGGCCCCCTATCCAACATCACACTGCTGGAGCTTGGCCAGGAGAGCAGTATTCCAGGTACCCCACTGTGTCTTCAGTGCTGGTTTATGACTGGAGGCAGGCCTGGTGAAAAGTGGAAGTCAGAGTATGGTTGATACTCAACTTCTGGCTAAGACTATCCTTCTCATATCTAATGCAGCTAGAGTCCCCTAACCACACGAGAGGCTTCACCCTGGCTTGCTGCAGTGCCCTCCCTTCAGCTGTAGTAGATGGAAGATACAAGAAGATCCCCTTCCTAGAACTTCTGTGCCCTGCGATGCTGGGCAAGTTGAAACCACCAAACGAGTCCTCGCACATTGCCTATTTTATAGACACATCTCCAATCTCCTCCTCCTCCTGCTACTTACATGGCTGCCAGGCTGCACAAGCTAGTTCTGAGTCTCCCTATTATTTTCTCACTGCAGCTCTGTTACAACACACAGTTTTGCCAAGTTCTGCATGGCGGTGTGTAAATTCCGCCAGGATTTGACCACGGGCAAAAACTAATTAGGCCCAACCTAGTTCATACCTACACTGCTGCCTCTCCTACCCAGCTTACAGTTTTCATTTTGTCATATTTTAATCAAATTTTATTTCTAATCTTAACTTTTTTATAGCTTATCATAGATTTGTCTTATGTTCATGGTTTTAAACTTCTTAATGTTTATGCATTTTATCATATTTTAATTATATAACATTCTATAGTTCTTAGTTCGAACTTTACAGTCACTGCTTTCCTCAGGCATAGACTGTTTTTAATGATGGTGTTTTTATGTTTTATCTTATGCTGGTCAAAAACCAAAATAAAGATTGATTGAAAAACCTCGTACCTATTCAGAATGGCCTGTAAGTATATACAGTCCTTTGTATGACTGTACAGTTTGCTTTTTGCTTTAAAAAACACACCCACTCCGAGATCCTCTTAGTTGTGACAGCAAAGAAAGAATGAGCAAAATGCAACCAAACACAACAGGCACCAGCTGTGAAGAGATTGTATAAGAATAAGAATGTTTTCAGCGTAAGACACTTTCATTGAAAAAAATGAACCCTGTGGAGAAAAAACATTTGATAATCCATGTTTGTGGTAGAAAGTAAGTTCGCTTGTCTAGGCTTGCTTTAATAATTTTAGTATGCAATCTTCATTTGTTGCCTCAGCAGCTAAAGGCAAAACGAATAAATATTAGCAAGGCCAGCTCCAGGTTTTTTAGTGGGCCTTCAGCAACTGCCCTTTTGTGCCCTTTTGTTCGTAGGGAGGGAGACCCCTGGCAGTAGCCTAATTATGCTAACTTCTGGCACTCGTCCTGTGTATTACAAATGAACCTTGTAAAATGACTAAAATGTATCACATTGCCTTTTGCACAAATAGGGACTTTTGCATTTGTCACCAGAACTTTTCGATTAGATTCTTACATTATAGAGAAAATGGAAGTGTTTTACCCTTGTTCAGCATGTGTAAATTGGAATTATTTGCAGAGGATTCCTATGGGCCCTGAAACACCAGTGTAATGTCAGTATAATTTAGTGGTGATCCTCTGCACTTCTAGAACAAGATGGGAAGTAGCAGTAAGAAAACCCAGAAAAGCACAAACCTACCAGCAAGTCTCTAATACCCATGGCACCACTGCGGTTATGCATCAATCATGGGCAGAATGCCAATGCTCCTATGGGAGCCAGGCACAGAAGGAGCCAATCCATTCAGGGTGATGGAGAGATGCCTCCATAATGTCACCCTACTACATGCACACAAACCGACCTGCTACACACGTGTGCCGTAGCACTTGCTACTGCCCAAGCTGCTATGGAACAAGCAGCAAGAGGCTAGAAACAAAAACCCTCAGGGACTCCAGCACCTAGGGTTCAAATCCACTTATGTCATTCCCTCTTCCTCCCATCACCACTTTGTAGAATACAGAATGTAAAGACGAAAGATAACTCCTTTGGGGAGGGGACAAGAGGCATGTAAAACAAACACAGGTTTCCCATGGGAATGGTTTAAGGAAGCAATATTTATATAGAGGATGGAGATGGAGGAATCAGACCTGAAAGAGGACAAGGGGCATATTTTTCTCTAATGTACCCTGCCTGTCTCACTCTGGCAACTCCGACCTCATCAGCTACTGTGTTATATCCACTGACATCTGTTGCTAAACTGTGTGAAAGGTCTTCCTGCATTTCCTGCCACATCCTATAATTGATACACAACCCTGAAAGATCAGACTACACTCCATACCATAATCTTCTACATTCAGTCACCACCACATTTTGCTATAGATGCCTCAGGTACATTGAAAACAACCCTTGCCATGTTTTGTTTCTCTCATTATTCTTTGCCTCAAATGCATATAAACATGGTGCTAGATTGTACACCACCCCATGTTACATTAGATGGTTTTAAAGAAACCTGTTTAAGGCCAGAGTTAAGGCTAAATTTAAATTACCAGATTAAGACCAGAGATGAAGCTATATTAATCTGGCTCAAGCTCCACAAAGCCAGGAAATTTGAACCTAAGGCATCTGCCTTGAGAGATGTGCCACACAATCATTTGTGCAGTGTCACAAATTGTACTCATTTCCAACTTGTCCTCCATGAACCCACACATTTCCTTGATCTTTGAGGCTCAAATCAAGATAGGAAAGATGGAGTGCCTGGCACCAGCAAAGTAGCCCCATGTTATCAATTTTCTAACAGTTTTCAGCACTATTTAACTAGCTGTAGCTGTGGCAATTTTTATCAGATCTCCTTGAAATTAAGCACATTTGTAGACCTCACCCAATAGATTATACATGCTAAGTTTCAAGTTGTTAGCTCAAGAGTTGTCATAATTAAAAGCAATAGAATTTTGAAGCTTATAATGGTAGAAGCAGCTTAATAAAATTATTTTATTTTTGCTGCTCACCTTAACTAAAGGGCACTCCTGTGCCCCTTTAAGCTTGTTTTTCAGGTAAAAAGTGTTAGGAATAATTTGCAAGTTAATAATTGTTGTGTGTTTCCATATTCTTGGAAAAATTCTGAACTGTAATTCCAGAGATGAAACTGAACAACACAGGATGCTTCACTGTACGTCCAGAATGGTCCTTAGTAGGTATGTGCAAACAAGTTCAATGTCATGACCCAGCTTATGCAGAGGTCCATTTGTCATGTGTGGTGGCCTCCAAAATGGCTACCACTTTGGGGGTGAGGCCTAGAACTGGCCAAAGACCACCTTTACTGGGCAATTTGCCACATAATGGAGGCCAGTAGGGGCAGGACCTCCGGAGACCGCCCCATGGCCTCGGAGAAGACCCCCCAGAGGAGGTGAGTAACCCCCCCAAAAAACCCCATGAACCCCCTGAACTGAACTGGGAGGGTTGAGGGGGGTGTAAAACCAAACTGGCCTGGTCAGAGGATGCCTCTGAGTACCAGTTCCGTTGGAGTAATAGCAGGAGAGAGGGCATGCCCTCAACTCCTGCCTGTGGCTTCCAGCGGCATCTGGTGGGCTACTGTGCGAAACAGGATGCTGGACGAGATGGGCTTTGGGCCTGATCCAGCAGGGCTGTTCTTATGTTATGTTCTTATGGTTCGGACCCAAACCGGACTGGACCAGCTGGTTTTGTGCACAACTCAAGTCCTTAGGTTGTTCAGTTTGGCACCTTCCAAATCCTTTTTGTAGCTGAATTACAAAAACAAATCACTGGGCTGGCATTCAAGGAGATAGAGGACACCAGTGGGAGCATCAGGCAAGTAGCCTGTTTCTCCCAATTGCCACACATTGGATCCTGGAGGTGTGAACCTAAGCATGCTTACTTGAAAGTTAAATCAAACACCTAGAACTTTTTAAAGGCAAAACCTGTTTAGCATGGAAACAATGTAAAATATGCAGTTATTTCTCTTTTTGAAATCAGTTTGTGAAATAAAGCTCATCTCCCTGCAAAAATGCTCTTTTGCCCCTTCTGTGCTCCCCAATATTTCTTTCTGGCACTGCTGTCATTGTTCTGAGTGTCACAAGATCAAAAAGATTGTTTTTTTTAAAGTATTGGCCTGGATATGATACAGCATCTCAGAGGCAGGCTTCCGGTGGCAGGGCTGCATGATATGGAGGGACTTAACGTTTAGTTCATGTGCAACCCCCACCTCTGTGTCTTGTTCAAAATGTTGACAGGGAGCGAGCGAGTATTGCACCTGCAAACACCGGCCAGAAAAGTAAGTGAAGCTCTGAGCTAGACTTGACGGTAGGGCACCTCGTAGGGAACTGTTTTATACAGAGTGTACAACTTATTTGGGAATGCCCAGACCTTGTTCTGAGAAGCCAGAGAGAGGCATGCAACAATTACAAACTTATTGCTCCTTTTGCATCTCCGTGTTGAATAGGAACGAACTTCAACGGCACAGTGCGACCTTCAGTGCTTGAATAATTGATTAAAAAGCATAACTTGGATTACTTGGTGCCCTGGGATGAGTAGGAGCTTGAAACATCGGTAGCAATAGTAGCTTGTATTTAAAAGTGTTTGGATTCTCCTTCTCCACACTCCCGTTTTTCAGTGTGTTTGCATTCTCTCCCTCTCCCTGCCAACGTGTTTATGTGTTGTCGAATTATCCTGATCTACAAACTAATGTCTGTGAGTTCAGATGGAAAATACGGCTGTGATTCTGGATTAATTGATCCGTAGTGTTCTGTATATCAGGGTCTGAAAGGCAATGGAGTGTGTGTGGTAGTGGTGGCTGGGTTGGAATCCGTTGGGATTAATCATGGTGTGATTTGCGGCAACCTGAAAAATCTGGGTCAGCGAGTCCCAGCTCAGCCAATATGGTGGAATTTAGAATATCTGGGTCAGTGGGTGATGTTAGGGTGGAGCTTAGCTGGTCATTGATTGCGTGCCAGCTGCGTGCGCGTGCATGTGCATATTAACGTGGAATTAGCAGCCCGATCATGGTATGTAGAGATGAACTGACTACTGTCGGCGATGGATTTATCCGCGTCGAGCGCGACGCAGGATCGGGCTGTAGAGTGACAGGAGCTACAGGAGACAAGGCTCCAGTGCTTCACTCCTAATACCATAAGAAAAGAGGCTTACAGAGGTGCTAAGGATAGGAAAACTGCACCTGCAGAAACGCCCGTCTACTCTGAATAAAGGGGTTCTCTCTTTGCATCAGGTTATTCTGAAGGAAATATCGAGAAAGGAAATAAATATCTTTTAGGCAGGCTTAGTAGGGCTAGAGGTAGAGTTGATCGGTGGGGAAGAGTCGAAGCGCTGAATGCGCGCTGCATGGATAGGTATTGATAAACTGTGATAAAGAGCAGGAACGGAGAGGGGGCTCAATCCTCTCCACGGGGCCAGCGGCAGGCCCAAACTCTATTCTCTGTGTACAATTGCGCTCTAATGAAGCCGGCTGGCTCTCGCGAGAAGACGGGCGCTTCTCTGATGAAGACGACTGCTAGGGAGAGGAGGCGCTGCTGCTGCTGCTGCTGAGACGACTTTTGCTCAGGTGCGCGCTCGTTCGCTGGGCGGCAGCGGTTTCTGCTCCGTCCTACTCATCCTCGACACGCACCTCTCCTCTCCTCCCCCCCCCCCCACCCGGTCACATCTGTGCTCGCCGAGGTGGCCCCCGCTTGCCTTCCTCTATGCCTAGAGGGCAGGGGGACGCTGCTGCTGCCGCCGCTGCTACAGCGGAGCGGGGTAGCTGGGGACGCTCGCCATGGCCGAGGCGGCGGCAGCAGCAGCAGCAGGAAGAGTCAGCTCTGAAGAGGCCAATGAAGGGCTGAGAGCGGCTGTCGCGGTCGTGGCCGGAGCAGGTGAGTGGGAAGGCGCAAGCAGCAACACCTCTCTGTGGTGCGGCAGCAGACTGCCCAGCCCTCTCTGTGAAGAAAGTAGCGGGAGGGGAGGCTGTTCAGACGCTCGCTTTAAACACACCACTTTGGGATAGGCAGCTGGTGGCGGGTGCGCGGGGCGTCAGTCACCTGGCTCCCACCCATCCCCCGCCGCAGGTGGCTCCCAGTGCTGAGAGGGCGCTCGGTAGATTGCTGCACTCCCCAAGACCCAGGTCCTTACAGAGAGAGCCAGCGTGGTGTATTCAGCCATGAAACTAGCTGGGTCACTCTGGGCCAGTCACTTCTCTCTCAGCCTAACCTTTATTATTACATATAAATGTAATAATAAAAATAATAATAACCCAGGAAAGGCGTCTTGTTGACTCTTCTGTGTGAAGCTGCACCCCAATTCTTCCCCAACACACAACAGGCCACATATAGTGTGAGGAACAGAAGTATAAAAGAAGGAGGATGTGAAACTTTTCCTCTTCTGTGTCTCACTGCAATGACTTATTTTGTCTGCCTAGTTCTTGAGATGTGGGTTTTTTTGAGGTGGTATCGAATCCATTGGGTTTACGCTTCTAGCATCGAATCCATTGGGTCTACGCTTCTAGTTGCTGCTTGCTGCTGGCTCTCTTCAAAAAATCAGAGGACAAAATGGGCAATGAAATTAATCGACAGTGATCGTTCTGAAAATTGCTGTGGATCCAAAGTAAAAATGTGTCCCTGTGGAGCTGTTGTGTTCTGAAAAGAAATTAAAATAGGCCATTGTTGGTAACCTTAATAGTATAGGAGTCAGCGTGGTGTAGTGGTTAGGGTGCTGGACTAGGACCGGGGAGACCCGAGTTCAAATCCCCATTCAGCCATGAAAACTAGCTGGGTGACTCTGGGCCAGTCACGTCTCTCTCAGCCTAACCTAAGTCACAGGGTTGTTGTGAAAGAGAAACTCAAGTATGTAGTACACCGCTCTGGGCTCCTTGGAGGAAGAGCGGGATATAAATGTAATAATAATAATAATATTGTGTTGTACACTTAAACCATACAAACTGTATATTTTGCATTTGGCAGACAAGATTAAATCTTCATGGCTGAGAGCATGACTTTGATGGTGTTTAACTCTGTACTAGGCTGCTGAAAGTTTGGAAAGCATTTTAAATTAGATTTTAAACCAGCAATCTATAGATGTTGGGAAATAGCATCAAAATAATTTTCAGAGAGGCAGCAAAAACAGTCTTGTGGCACCTGAGATACTAACATATTTATTGTAGCTTAAGTTTTCATATGTAACATCTAAGGAAAGTAACTTCCTTTATCGTGTAGGTAGAAAGTGCCACAAATGACACCTTTACTATTTGACATGGTGTACATGTAACCACAGCCATGCATCCTTGTCTGATCTACTTAACATCTGGAATATGTCTTTATTTTATGTAGCCTGTCTCTCTTAAATCCCAACTTTTCCCCTTAACTTTTCAGTGGCTGTGTGTGCTGAGAGTCTTCTGGCATGTTGTGGTGTTCCATAGTCTAAGTATTTCTTATTTTTGTAAATTAATAACCCTTGTTCTTCAAATGATATATAAAACATTTTCAAATAGCAGGCTTTCTCCTTGCCACTTCTGTGTTGTCTTTGCTGCAGTTTTAATTTAGAAGTGAATATGACTACTTATTCCAGTTTTAGATACAAAGATGAGTCTTTTATACTTGTCAATTCTATTTCACATTGTGCTGCTAGAGAAACATTGTGCATGTAGGTTCTGGGTCTTGAAAAGTAGGTCAGGGTTTGTTTTTCTCTCCATATCTGATTTGCAGACTACTATCTTGCTTGCAGAGCTTATAACTGGTCTGTTTAAATGTAAAATTCTGATGTACTCTCAAGGAATTAAGCTTTCCAAAATGCTTCCCAAATGCCTATGTTGGGGATTTGAAACCAGAAACTCTGGCCCAAACTGGCCCTTTGTCAATCCAGAGGTAAAATTGGTGTGTGGAGGAGAGTGGTGGCTATAGCAGCAGGAATATTTTATACAGTAGGAGTGGGCTTCTGGCTCACTGCATTCTGTCACTTACTCAAAGTGGAAGTGACAAAAAAACTCTTAATTTAGGTTACTGACCAGAGGTTTGCAGCAACATTTTCTTACCTTGAAAGAAGGTTGTTGTTGTTGTTTTTACATTTATAACCCACTCTTCTTCCAAGGAGCCCATCTTCCAATAACCCACTACATACTTGAGTTTCTCTTTCACAACAACCCTGTGAAGTAGGTTAGGCTGAGAGAGAAGTGACTGGCCCAGAGTCACCCAGCTAGTTTCATGGCTGAACAGGGATTTGAACTCGGGTCTCCCCGGTCCTAGTCCAGCACTCTAACCACTACACCATGCTGGTTGATACTATAAAAATGGGCAGCAGGCAGATAGATACATTTTCTAAGAAGTGGATATGATGAACTCACAGAGAAGCATTCTGAGTCTCCACTCACACCATCTTAAATGTTAATTTGAAGTGATCTTGGATAAATGTGTACGAAGGTGGGATAAAAATCTTGTTAAGTACAACAATCATTCAGATATGCACACGTGTGTATATATGCTTGTATCAAATTGGAAAACTTGCCCTCAAACTGTTGGTATGGATATTCTTCTTAATTTTAAATTGGGTGAAATGCATATAATGCTTAGTTGGATAGAAATACTTTCGAACCAATAAAATGTATTTAATAATTGACAACCTGTGTCTAAAAACTGTGCACTTAATCATTTAATAATTTTATTATTCATTGCTAAATACTGTCTGTATTGATTGTACCCAGAACATTAACATTACTGATTTTAGTGTTGGGTGAATTAAAGCCTTCAGGTAAATTAACCCACTAAAAAAATGTGTGAAGCTGTTATTGGCAGAATTCCCTTTTAGTTGAGGTGTACATCAAGTTTTCAGTCCTTTCACTAATCTGTTGATTAAGACTATTGGTTGAACCCAAATATCCAATACTAACACACACATGCTCTCATAAACTTTAATCCAGTCTCTACAATCAATAGCATCATGTTATCAGCCTGAGAAGCATCTGGAAGTGACAAAGTCAGTAATCACCATAATTTATCTTAGTACAAATCTGGGTGTATACATCAGCATTGCACAGTTGAACAATGTTTATTTAATAAAGGTTTGTTGACCTGACATCTTGTAATCTTGGGAGAAAACAAAATAAACAGTATAATAACTGAGCTGATAAATTATCCTGTAGTATAGGAGAAATACTTGTATTTTGCTAAATAACAGTAAATCCAAAGCTTTCTGTGATATAAGGGCTTGTATTCATATTATATATTTGTAACATTGGCTAGAAACCTCCACAGGGCTTGAAGATTTTGTTTAGGATTGTAATGTACTTTGGGCCTTTTGGCTGCTTATGTCATTTTGGAGATCTGTTTAAATATAGCCGCTCGCTCGTTCGCTCTGTCTCTCGCCCCCCCGCGCGCGCCCCTCTCGCTCGCTCTGTCTCTCGCGCCCCTCTCGCTCGCTCTGTCTCTCGCCCCCCCGCGCGCGCCCCTCTCGCTCGCTCTGTCTCTCGCCCCCCCGCGCGCGCCCCTCTCGCTCGCTCTGTCTCTCGCCCCCCCGCGCGCGCCCCTCTCGCTCGCTCTGTCTCTCGCCCCCCCGCGCGCGCCCCTCTCGCTCGCTCTGTCTCTCGCCCCCCCGCGCGCGCCCCTCTCGCTCGCTCTGTCTCTCGCCCCCCCGCGCGCGCCCCTCTCGCTCGCTCTGTCTCTCCTCCTCCTCATTTGGTGGGGGCACTTGGACCAGGGTCTCCAGTAAGGATCCTAAGATCCAGGTAGGGACGTATGGGGCAAGGTGTTCTTTCAGGTAACATGGTATCAAGCTGTTCAGCATTTGAATCAGATCTTGAAAAGAACTAGAAGCCAGTGCAGCTGACCAAGCACCATTATGTAATCAAAATGCCTGGTCCCAGTTAATAATCCGCCAGCAATTAATTTCTACCCTTTAGATCATACCATAAAATGTTTACTTTGTTGGTGTACTGTATGATAGATTTCTTATCTGAATGTTGTATAATTTGTTATATTTATGTCTGATCTAAATTGTAATAAAGCTATTCACACACTTAAAGGCAGCTCTACAAATACTGTTACTAGCCATACTTGGTATGCTATTCTGGGGTTGTTTCAGTGTACCTTTTACTTAACCATTTTCTTCCCTTAGCTTGCTTGGAAGAGAAATTCTGGCTGCATTCCGGACAAAAGGTCATTCTTACATTTCCCACACTGCCTGTCAGATCAATTTGCAAAGTATTGCAGTGGGCTGAAGGAAATGCATCTCTCTGATTGCATATGAGCATAGGCAGAGAGGGATGCTGGGTAGACCCAAACTAGAGTTGAAAAGAGACAAAAGGGAAAGGAATTCAATCTCTCTTCCACCCATGTAAGATAAGGAGGTTCAAGGCTAAACAAATCTCTCACCTCATTTCCTCACCTATCAAATGAATGAAGCAATGCCAGATGTGCCCCTTTTATTCAGGTGATTGCCTAAGGTGATGGCTTTCGTGAACCTCTTTGTCTATGGGAGCATACAGAGGAGCAACCCTGACATAACCTAATCAACCAATATTCATACATCATTTGGAGTCGGGAATTGGGAATCTCTCAAGGAGGGCCTGCAACTCTTAGCCAACCATTCAGTTCTTTATTACAGTCACCAACCAGCAAAACACAACCAACATTAAGCAAAACAAAATGATTGGATAACAAGCCATTACATTGAAACAATAGCTCATGTAAATTAACAAAGTGTTGATGAATTTTCAAGCTTTTAACCTTTTAGTCATGCCTTGGGATATGTGGCCTATTTTTTTTTTAAAAAAAAAAACCCGCTCAAAAATGGTATTGTGCTCTTTTCATGCCATCATTGCTACACCTACCACCCTTGCTGTCTGTTCACCCACGTGAACAGACAGCAAGTGAACACGTGAATCAGTATTGACTACTGATCAGTGCCTCACCCTGCCTGGGCGTACTTCATTTGCTTGCCTCTTGCTTGAGCCACCAGAGAGACAGATTTCCCTAGCTTGACACAGGTAGCTATGACTAACACTTTTTTCTCCTTTCTCTTTCATTCACCCTCATGCTTCTTTCCCTTCTCAGTATTGTAGCCTGATAATTTGCCTCAAGAATAAACAACTTATTTTCGCTTTTTGTACCCCCATTATCCCTAAGAACAATTATTTGTTTTTATGATCAAGTATCTATCCTCCTTCATTCCTTCTAGTGTTTCCACACTGTGGCTGCAGTTCTGCAGGAATTTAAATACTTTATTGCTGTTGATTGATATGCACCCATGCTGAGCCTAATTTCCCCCACTTGAACAAAGCATAGCCATGGACTGTTATAGCTGCCACATGTCCACATGCAGACCTTTTAACACATTGCAGTAATATGCTTCGGAGCTATCAAAGTGTGGGTAACTGTGGCTAAGCTATCTCCATTGAGGTAAGGTTGCTACCAGCATATCAGCTGAAGCTGATAAAAGGCATTCTGAACCACAGAGGCCATTTGAGCCTCAGATTAAGTTGATTATGGTTCAAAACCAGAAAGCAAACAAGCAAAATCAGAAACAAAGGGCAAAACACAAAGTTACAGGAAAACCAATGCAACTCACATCTATTTACAAGTACACTCAATCAGTATGCAAAACCCAACACTTTTCCAGGGTATCAAATTGCAGATTTAATTCTCTGACTCCAAAGGAGCAGGCCCTGGAACAGAATTTTGCAACATGAAAAGTAATATCCATATTGGAATCTGAAAAGTGAGGTATAAATTTTGTGTGACCTGCCTGGGAATTTCCTTAAAATTGGAGTTCTACAGAGACATTTGTTCTCTTTATAACTGACAATATAACACATGGTCTACAGTTGCAAACTCACCTCATCTGAGCAGGGACAGATCTGATCTGCATACGGGATTTGAAGGTACCCCGCATTGGTGTGGGGGGGAAGGGTTTATTTTTCTCCATCACTGCTACAAGTAGGCTAAATTAATGATATCTAACCCATATTCGATCAGACTTGCCCTGAGTTTTCCTCCACTTGTGTTCCAGCTGTCTTCCTACTTGTTTCATCACCTTTGAGAGGAGCATAAGCCGCACCAGCTGGAAAGCCTCTAGAGTCCTCCCCACTGGAATTCATTAGCCTCTTAACCCCTTGCAAATGGGTATAATGACTGAAAATCTAAATCTCAGCAGAAAATGATCCTGCCATGAAAAGAATAAATGACTAACACCTCACTTCTCCCTAGTGAAGATAACCAGACTAGGATTTGATCGAGCTAAGCGCTTGATTATACAGCGTATACAGGATGTAGAGCTGCAAATGGAACAGGCAAACTTACCGGGTGGTATATATCTTGGAAGTCAGAACACTGAGTTTAAGCCAGCTCCATATTTAAGTAATGTCTTGATACCAAAGTTCAGGTGAGCTCTCACTCTTGCCTGATTAAATGCTCTACCTACAGTGGTTTTATTTGGAAGATTCTCAGGCACGTCAAGTGTATCTAGAGTGTGCCCATGTGGATCTGGCCATATTGAAACAACCACTCATGTCCTGTTGTACTGTGATCACTATAGAGAAGTAAGATGTAAAGTAATAGGCCTGCTCTTGAATAATTTCCCGGGTCATCAAGATGAATTTTATTTAAATTATCTGCTTACCAACCTAAATTCTGATGATGTAGATACGGTGGCTAAATTTTGCTAACACCTCACTTTCAGATCACCATCCTCCTGCCCAGTTGAGAAAATCAAATCCCAGTGTGTGTCCAAATTCATGTGTTGAAACAGCCCCACAAAGTCCTGAGCTGCCCCAGACAAGGCAGACTTGGCATGGATGTTGAAATCACCTACTACAATCATCCTGGGAATTTTCAACACTTAACTCTGAGACCACCTCTGTGAACAGGGAGGGAGACTGTTGGACAGTGTGGTGGACAGTACACTAGCAGCATCCCCACTCTGTCCTGAATGCCCAACACCAGATACAGTACTCCAAACTGATGTTGGATACAACACTCCAAACTCAGATAGAAGACTTAGAGAGCGAGAAAGAGAGCTGGAACTCTTTGATTACAGCAATGTGTCCTCCTTGGTCCTCCAGTCAATGCCAATGCTGCATTAAATACCTAGGCAGGCATGACTCGGAGAGACTAATCTCTCCAACCTCCACATACACCAGGTCCTATAATACAAATCAGGTTGGCCTCTTCATCTACAATTAAATAGTGGATGATAGAGATTTTGTTTTGAACTGAGATGGCTTTGAACAGCAAGCCAAAGGGCAACCAGGAACTCACCCATTAGGATAACAGCCAAAAAGATGAGATAGGAATGAAGTTGTCAAAGTACTCTTCCTCTCTCCTGGCGTAAGTGAGCCCCTGAATCATATTTCCCTGCACCTGCAACCACTCTAACCCAATCCTCCCTAGATTCACATAATCACCAAGGCACATAATTAAAACAACTGAAACAGCAGTTGCAGTAATTGGAGTAGGGTACTTGTGGCTTCCAAAGAGTAGGGCCCTTTTGACACCCACTAGTGTAACCAGCTTCCAAGGTAGTATGTCTAGGGTGGTCCAGCCTAGAAAATGATGCAAGACTTGGCAAGAGCTGACAGAAACTGCTGAGTTGGCCATCTGGCTTACATAATACATGGTGTGTTAGCTTTGATCTTGGGTGCCAGGGAGACATGGCACCTAGAAATTTAACTGTGGTGCCTGGACTAAGATATTCCAAGATATTGAATAAAAGCTTCTTGTCCCAGGCAGGCCTGCTTCTGTTCTTTAAGAATATTACTTGTACAGGGCATAAAGACAAGCCCTGTACAAGTAATATACTTCTCCCCCAACCCCTGCATCCATCATGAAGTCTGTTAATTTTGTGCTAAATATTTTGATTGATTCCTGGACTGGGGGAGGGGAGTTTTGGTTTGGGGTGCACCTCATGGGAGGAGAGCTGGTCTTATGGTAGCAAGCAGGACTTGTTCCCTTAGCTAAGCAGGGTCTGCTCTGGTTGTATATGAATGGGAGACTGTGTATATGGTTGTACATGTATATGGTTGTATATGAATGGGAGATGTGTGAGCACTGTAATAAAATTCCCTTAGGGGGATGGAGCCGCTCTGAGAAGAGCAAAAGGTCTCAAGGTCCCTCCCTGGCATCTCCAAGATAAGGCTGAGCGAGATTCCTGCCTGCAACCTCGGAGAAGCCACTGCCAGTTTGTGTAGACAATACTGAGCTAGATGGACCACTGGTGTGACTCATATATGGCAACTTCCTATGTTCCTATGTACCCTACACATATTCTGTAATTGATCCAAGAAAATTTGTAAAGTATGAAGTGTAACAACTCATTCTAGATTGAAAAAAAATGTTAGTTACTCTGACTTGGGGTCTAACAATTGTTACATTCATAGAATGGGACTTTCCTACACCTTCCTTCATGCTAAAGCCCCCAGTGCTACCTTTTTGAAAAGCCAATCATGAGGGTGCCAGGATATTAAAAAATGATATGGGATGTTGGGGGGAGAGTTGGGAAAAACCATATCACCCAAGTAAGAGCAGAAGTGCCTCTTCACTTGCACTGCTGAATACCTTTTGAATCCTATCTGCTGTATTTTGTTGAGCGACATATGCAAATATTCGGAGGGTCAGACCCTTGGTTTTCTCTGCTTCTATGTCTGAGCATAGGCGTCGGTTGCAGATTGATCCATCTTGTTCAATAAGCCCTACTATTTTATATTGGTTCAACTACTTGAACACATTTTGACTGGAGTGCTTACTAGATTCTTACCTCCAACTCTCCCAGATACTGTTTCAAGAATGAAATTTTGTGGAGTGAGACCACAGCTCTGTAATGCCTGAGCAAAATCTATTATGTTGGGTTAGCTGCTCATAAAAGCACATGCTTTGGAAAGGGAGAAGCAGGGGTGTGGGTGTGTGGAGTGGGGGTGGGAGATAAATAGACATGGTAGGCATTATGTTCACTAAGTTATGGAATGCACAAGATGTAGTATAGTACAGGACAGGAGGACAGGTGTTCAAGGTGACATGAACTATCATTGCTAGGGACACATCCTCGGAATGTTCCAAATGGCTCTATAGCCATTTGCAAGTTGTGCTGTAGCAGCAATTGCACAAAAAGGTAAGCCATAGCACAGAGTGAAGAAGTATGCTGCTGCTGCTGCTGATGGTAGGGTTCTGCTTCATGTTTTTAAAAAAATATTTATCAAGGTCAACTGGATATTTGGGTCAGCAGTCTTTGGTATAATATGCTTTTTTAAAGATTACCCAAACAAAAGACAATAGAACTCCTGTTTTCCTTTCTCCAGATAATCTTCTAATGGAAGGAGCCCAGTGTGTTGTCTCTGCAGTTTCAAGCCTTATGACTCCCACAGCCAAGCCTGCCACTGTCAGTTCAATCAATACATTTGTGGTGGAGTTTCCAAGGAAACGCAAAGGAAGTGATTCTGATAATCAGTAAGTGGGTTGGCTTATGTTCTGAATTCCAGTAAGAGAATGGGTCTGTGTTAGGGTTTTTATTGTTAGATATCAGATGCTAATAAATTTTATTTTGGAAGCTGGAGTACTTTCACACAGTTGAAATGATTCTTCAGTATGATGCTGCTGCTGCTTTGGGGGCTGATTTCACTTGTGTGTTGACTCTTGGTGACCACAGAGCCATGTTGTTTTCTTGGTAGAATACAGGAGTGGTTTAGCATTGCTTTCCTCCTGCGTAGTATGAGATGATGCCTTTGCCATTGTCACTGAAGTGATCGTCTGCCTCCAGCACCTTCCTATATTGCTGCTTCTCGATTCAGATGACTACAAATATATATTTGCTAGGCACAGTCTGGGAAGCACACCAGCGAGAATTTGAACTAATAGCCTTTTGCTCCCTAGACAAGCTGCTTCCCTGCTGCACCACCGCAGCCGAACTACATGCCAAATTAATGGTAGGAAAGCTGTGATGATGTGCTATCAGCCCTTGAATCTCCTAGTTCCTGCTTCTGCTGTTATTCTTTCTACCATGATACATTCTATGCCTGGAATATTTTGAATGTATCAAATCAGATCCTTGTATGTTTGTTTGTGAACCACTCAGAAATCAATTGTTATGGGATGCCTTATGAAGAAAATTATTTATTAACAGATCTTGTAATCATTTTACTGTGAAGTCTGACAGCTGCTGTGGTACCTTGGAAGGGTAGAGGATGATCAGGCTGGGATGACCCTTCCAAAACATTGTAGAGAATTTGCTAGATGACACATTCAAGCGATCTGTCACCAAACAGTAATTTTAACACATTTTCCTCTATAAAAGTCTGAGGGAGAGGTGTGTGTGTGTGTGTGTGTGGGTATAGGGATTCATTGTTAGTGTTTATCAAGATTTCTAGACTTCTAGATATCTTTGCCTTGATCTTTTTATGTTTTACATGCCTTTTCATTAATACCATCAATGTATAGAACAAACTGTGCAAGAATTATTTTTTAAAAATTTACTTTAACATATGAAACGCTGAAGAAGCAAAATTGAATTTCTGATGACACAAATATATGAGATAGAGATATCATATTCATATAAATATATATAGCACAAAATTGAATTACTGATGGCATATTAATGAAAAGGCCTGTAAAACATAAAAGATCAAGACAAAGATATTTAGAAGTCTAGAACTCTCAATAGAGGCTTGACACTAAGAGCAATGAATTCCTATACCCAAAAGACACACACCTTCCTCAGACATTTTTATAAAGGAAAACTGGACAATAAGGGTCGGGGCGTATCTAGGGTGGGGCAGGCAGGGCACATGCCCTGGGCGCCACTTGAAGGGGGGGTGCCATTTTTTAAATTTAATTTTTTAAAAAATAGCTGCCAAAAATAAAATGGCCACCATGGATGCTCAAATGGTCTCTGTGAGGCCCTAGGCCAGGGGTGGGGAACCTTGGCACTCCAGCTGTTGTTGAACTACAGCTCCCATCATCCCCAGCCACAATTGTGGCTGGGGATGATGGGAGTTGTAGTTCAACAACAGCTGGAGTGCCAAGGTTCCCCACCCCTGCCCTAGGCCATGCCAGGCCTCACAGAGGCCATTTGAGCATGTACAGCAGCCATTTTGTTTTCAGGAGCCATTTAAAAAAAATATTTTTAAAAATGGCCACTGCACATGCTCAAATGGTCCCTGCGAGGCCCTAGAGGCCAGCAGGGGTAGATGGAACCTTTGCAGCCCCCCCTTTAGGAAGCCCCCCGAAGGGGCTACAGGTAATTTTTTTTAAAATTAATATAAGTCACTGTACTATATTATATTATAGTTTGGCACTATGTACAGAGAATCAGGGCTTATGAATACTGAGCTGAAGCTTATGAGCTAGGATTGTATTCATTTGCTCTTACTTTGCTTCTTGTGATAAGTGCGTTGAATGTGATGTCTTAATAATATGGCTATTAATGGTGAGTTTGTCTTTGAATCAGTGTGAAATCCTTAGTATTAAGGCCCACTGGGAGTTTCTTGCTCTCTTTCTCTCATTTTAACTGTCTTTCTGAAATACTAGAATATATTCCAAGCAGTGACACAGTTTACTCTGCATATCCTTTAATTATTTTCAGAGTATCTGGGAAAAGTCAAATTTTCCATTTATTTTTAAAACTTATATTATAGTGATGCTGAAATGCATAGTAGAGAATTAGACAGGCACTTCTGTTTAGTTTTCCAAGTACACCTCCACATAGTATTTGGGTATTTCATGAGCCCCAGCATACTGAAATTTGTGGTTTTCCAGCATTTTTTGGTCTGGCTACGTCCACTTAATCCAAAAGATTAACAAGCTTAACTTGTATTTTTGAGCTGATATTATGGTAAAGTTATCTGAAAGATGTGTGTCAGATGTTTGGACAGGGGTGCAATTTCAGTGCTTGCCCTAGGTGCTATTTTCCCTAGATACGCCTCTGATAAGGGTCAACACTAAGCCTGAATGGATTCAGCATAGGATCTAATGTTATTCAAATGAAGGCTGTATTGGGCAACTGCCTTAGACTTCTACAGCTTACAGTCTACACTCTCGCTTCCATTTTAGTTGCAAGAAATAAAAAGTATTGGAATTGCATTATTAGAATACTGCTTTTGTCTAATCTCTTTAACTGTTCAGAGTGTAGAGTAAGAACATACTTCTGTTCTAGCATTTTTCTGTCTTTGTGTTTTTCAGCTGTAGGAATAATAGATAAAAATCATCATGGTTTTCTTTTCCATTATACTGATTTTTTGTTCTTGATTTTGATGTGTTCTAACTAGTTTAAACTCTTTCCTCAGGTATGCATGCGACATTGATGTTGATGATCTTCAGGGCAGGTATAATGCTTTTTAAATGAAAGATGAAAACACCATGCTTCAACAGTGTTTATGGATGAAATGGGGTGTGGGAGCAATTGTGAAATTAAGTGTCTGGCTGTCTTCATACATATGTAAAGGCACACAGCAAGTTTGTTATATTTGTTGCAAGTTTGTTAACTAATTGCCTGAAACTTTCCAGAAAGGTGTAGTGGTAATTGAGTAAAACAATGTTTCTCTCTGAGATAAAAAGTAAATATTTTTGTTTCAGTTGCGATAAGTGGTAGGTTTCAAGATTGCATTTGTATAACAAATTTTATTGTACATCAGATTCCTAAAATAAAACGTCTTAGAACTAAAATTTTCAAAGCTAATTTAAAGAGATACCACTATTTTTGTCGTTTATTTTATGCACCCCGAATACTGCCATCTCATACACATACCAGTATTTTCTCCCATCTATTAATCACAGCTATTAATCACAGTGATCAATGTAAGTTTTGTGTATGTTGAGATATAAAAATAATTTTGCAATGTGTTTGTATAATGTTCACAATGTCTTTTGCTAACTAATAATATGTAATTTTGTGAAATAGTGGAGGAACTATCTTAATTGTAACTATGATTTTTTTCCCCCTTTCACAACTGAATAATAATTTTTAGCTCTCTTATGGAACTGGGAAACTTCTATGGTTTGTGTTTGAAACTGTTAAGTCTGGTTTAGTGGGGGAGTTGTATGCAGGATTAAGCAGTGTCATCAGTTAATACTATCTTCAAATGCATAAGTATCCTTTTTATTAAAACGTAATGCTTCTTTCCTGTAGGAGCGAAGATGAAGAACATGTAAAAATTAAATATTTCAGGTACTACAAATTAGGGGAAAAAAAGAGTTTTCTGGAAAATAACATTATTTAAATGTTAATCACAGTGATCTTAAGCATTGGTATCTGCCTGGAGTATCAGGATGATGATATAAGGCATGATTCAACCCAGGGTTCAGCAAATTTCCTCTTATTTTCAGTGGGGAGTTAGTTATGTGCTTACCTGTTAGCCATTAACATAACCAGTAGAGCTTAAAATATTTAAGTTTGGCTGGTTTATAGCCATTTTTCATTATTTGCTATGTTTGGTATTAGGGATGTGCAAAACGTTTCAACATTGAAATGTTACAACTCAAAACAGGCCATTTCAAGTATCTTGAGTTCAAAACAAAACACCCTTTAAATAAAGGGCCTGTTTCAAGTTTGGAACAAAACAACCCTGTTTTGATTTGAAACATTTTGATTTTTTAAACAGCATTTTGGAGGCCTGTTTTTTCCCCTTGCTGATTGGTTTTCTGGCACTGGCTTCTGATTGGCTTGGGATCAGTTTTCCCTCTAACAGGGTTTCCCAGATGTTGTTGATTACAGCTCCCAGAATCCCCAGTTGCAATGGCTTTTGCTTGGGGATTATGGGAGCTGTGTAAACAACATCTGGGAATCCCTGTTGGAGGGAACACTGCTTGGGATCCTATGGGGGTTTGGGGGAAAGGTTAAAAATGTGTTTAAAATCACCTAATTGCCCACTTCTTTTGTGGGTTGGGTGGTAAGTAGCACCCATCACACCCTACTACCCAACTCATTTTGATGTCGCTAGGAGCTATCCATTAGGGGTGTGCACAGAACCAGCTGGATCGGTTTGAGTCCAGACTGCATTCGAACCAGACCGGCCAAGTCTGGTCTGGCCCCCATCAAACCCCTCCCCGGTCCAGTTCGGGTCCGGACAATTCGCGGATTTTATTTTATTTTATTTTAAATAAATGTAAGTCCCTTTGGGGGCTTCTTGTATGCCGCGGGTGTGTGTGTCTGTGAGGGTTCCCCTTCCCCTCGCTGGCCTCTGAAATCACCACCGTGGCCCTGGAAGCTGATCATTTTTGGCCTGTTTGGGCCTCTGTAGTACATTTACGCACATGCGTAAATGGTCTCTGTGAGGCCTGGCATGGCCCAGGGCCTCACAGAGGCCATTTGAGCATGTGCAGCGGCCCAGCCACTTTGTTTCGAGCTTGAAACAAAAAGCAAAATCCATTTCTTGCACATCCCTACTTGGTCCCCTACTCCATCCTGTATGGTTGATTCATATGGATTCATACTCCATCCTGTATGATTGTTGCATTAGAATGTAGGCACAGATTCTTACAGGCCAATACTAAATGTGCTTACTTAGAACCTTTCATAAAATTAGATTCTGTTCAAAACATGAATGCTATGAGCTCAACTTGGATTTGCTCTACAGATGTTCTCCCCCCGTTAACTTTGTTTTTACTTTGAGATGCTAGTTTTCCAATTCCTTTGGTTGTCTTTGAAGACACCTGCCTCAGAGTTGTTTTAGGAAATGATGGGTAATATATCTAGGGGTATATACTGTTGTGCAAGTGATTGTAGCTTATTATAATCAACCTTCCATATGCAAGCATGCAGGTGCTCTTCCCAGAGTGGACCCATCCCCTAAGGAGAATATCTTACAGTGCTCACACATGTAGTATCTCATTCAAATGCAAACCAGAGCAGACCCTACTTAGCAAAGGGGACAATTGATGTTTGCTACCACAAGACCAGCTCTCCAAGATTGCACAAGTTGCTGCACAACTTGCAGATCCAATTGTTTTGGCTGTAGTCATCCAGGTGCCTTCCCATGGTAAACCTCTCCTGTCAGTGGGTAGGATGTTGCTGCATCACAGCACTACCATATTTTTCAAACTGTACTTCATTTTGATTTGAGGGATAGTGCCCTCGGAAACCCAACTGCTCATCAACCATTAGGTCAGACCCAGGAATGTAGCTCTACTGCACAAACAAGGTGCCAGCTTGTCAATTGCTCCTCATTCTGCTTGTGTGGCTTTGTCATCAAATCTTAAATAATTTGGGATGGCCCCAAACTGATTTCCGGCAGTGTTGCACAAGTAGGGGTGCTTATAACATATTGCCCACAGTTCCTGCAAGGCTTCATGATTGGCATGAAAAATATCAGCCAGGATTAGCAGGCAAGGTCAAGGGACTTCCAAGTTCATATTTTTTCAGGATGGCTCTCAATACATATTCAGTCTCTTGATTGGTTTCTCTGATGAGCATGTTCAAGATATCTTCTGTGACCACAAGCATGAAGGTTTTCTCTATTGTGCCTCTGCTTGTTTCAAGCACTGCTCCTGCGTTTGGATATTTGGTGTTGTCTGCATTGAGCCACTGATGGATATGTTGTGGTGTTGTATACCATCTTCTGCCATTCCTGCCTGTCATATAACCCAGGGCCTTGGTATCTTCACTGTCAGGTGAGCACAGTTCAGCAAACTGTTCAGTGCCATGCATACCACCTCTATGTCCTCTTGCTCTTCTATCTCTTCCTCGGCAGGGGAGTAACCACGGTAGGGCAGATAGGGCACGTGCCCTGGACACCGCTGGAGGTGGGGGGGGGGCAAAGTGCCTGCCATTCCCCACCTCTGCTCCCTCCACCACAAATTTTTTCAATTTTTTTTTTAAAAAAGTCTGGACTTTTTTCGAGTCCAGACCGGTGGCGGCGCCCCCCCCTCAGTGCAGGCACGCTGCGCGACTTGCCAGATCTGTCTGGATGTGGCGGTGCTCTCCCATTGGCTCCTGTTGGCGAGAGGAGGAGTGGAGGAGAGCATGCTGCCCTCGTGTTGTGTGTGCTGCTGCAGCCGCTGCTGTTCATGGCCTGCCTGGACCTGGCTACCGAAGTGAGGAGGAGGGAGTAGACGACCAGGGAGCAAAAAATCCATTGATTCTGCTCCCTACCTGCTTCACTTACTCTTGCAGTCAAAGTAAGTGTGCTGGTTTTGTGATGAACAACTTGAAAACACTACAACTTGAAAGCGAGAGTTCATAGAGCTCAGGAGCTGAAGGCGAGCAATTTCCTGCGCTAAGTGCCATGCGATTCCCTGCCTGCCTCGCCTGCACACAGTCAGGTGGACAACGAGGAGTAGTTGTCATGCGCCATTTGTTTAGCTTGATTGGTCCCAGCCCTTCCCGTTTTCCCCCTCCAGCAGCTCAAACATCACGCTATTTACAATTCTGCTGGGGCACGAGGGAGTGGGTTGCTCAGCCTTCATTGTTGGGCTGGAGCTGAGGAGGTGATGTCACGTCCTCTTTGCAGCCTGCCTCTGCAAGGGGGGGACTTGGAAGCAGGGCGCATTGCTACAACACACCAAGCAAATTTGCAGCAGAACAGTTTTGGGAAATGGGGTGTGCGGGAGTAGCATAGCAGCAGCAATTCAAGAGTGAGAGCAGGAGGTGGCAATCAGGAGTCTGCGAGGGATGTGCAGGAGGCGGCCAATGTAAAAATTAAAAAAAGAGGAGGGAAGGGGGCAGCCGCCCGGCAATCGACTGCCCAGGTGAAGGGGGGCGTTTTCCACAAGGCGGCGAGCAGGGAATTTAGGGAAGGGAGGACTCCCGTTATTGCTGAAATAACCTTCCCCAACTTCTCTTGGCTTAATGCCTCTTGCATCTCAGGATGCCGTCGTCTGGTCTTTTTTTGCCCACCAGTGCCAAGGGATCAGAGAGAGCTGGGTGAGATTTGGGATTGGGAGGGGAAGGAGAGCTGAGCAGGAAAGTGCTGGCAAAAGCACCGGGGCGTGTGTGTCTTCTACTGATTGCAGGGACGGAAGGGAACTTAGGGAAGGGAGGACTCCAATCACTGGCAAAATAACCCATAGATCTCATTTTAAAATCTTATTTCCACTTGTCAAAACCCTATCTCTAGAAGCCAGTGCCTGAATAGTATAAAGGTGTAGAGGATGCTCTTCCATCAATCAAATCTGAACTCTGATGAATGCAGCTGTAATATTCTGCCTCTCCCACATTCGATGTTCTATTCTAGTCAGTTCTGACCCTGATCCCCAACATCTCATCAGTTCAACAGAGTTTATGTCCCCATTCAAAGTATATCTACTAGGAAGTAATGAATATACTTCCTAGTAAATATATGTTGAGATTGAGAGTTCTTTCCTCACCTGCAAAGGAAGGTGAGGAAAGCAGGTGAGATTTGTTTCCATCCTTAGTATATTTACTAGGGAATACCACTGAAACAGGTGAGACATGTTTCCAGCTAAATATGTTTAGGTTTGTGGTGTCCATTGTGTTTTTGAGAAGAGGGGAAACTTAAGTGTGTGATTTCAGAATGTCAGAAGGGTAATAAACTTGTTTGTTTTAGAGGAGAGCCATGGATTGGGTAAGCTTCCTAGAGTTCTTTAAGTTTGCAAGTCTTGTCTCTGAAACAGACATTTCTGTGCTACTCTTGTGATACTACATTTTCATTAACTTTTAAATTCGGGTGTGACTCTTCGGCCAGCTTCTGTGTCTGCTGAAAGTAATATTGGGAAGCAGCCTGAATTCTCCATCTGCAAGTTGTATTGCATGTAACTGTCATATTGAGGCTGTGTCTATGGTTTATTTGTGCCCCCAGTGAAGCAACACTATAAAATCTTGGATCTTACAACTTGTAGCTGGATTTTGCTATATCTCTTCAAATTCATCTGTACATCCAGAAACTTTGAGACCAAATGTTTTTCTAGTAGTAGAACACCACAAATCTGGATCTCATCACTACTTGCTATATATATTGTGGCTAATTTGGAATCTAACTTTTGGATTCTGCCTGCTGTTGAGTTCATGCTTTTCCTTGAGCCTCTAATTTATCATTTGTGTACTAGAAGTGGTTCTTCACAATTTTTACAGTGGTGGCTACATGTATGGAGATAAATCATATTCCTTACTGAACACTGGAGCAACTATATAATAAACTAAGTTCACAATGCAGGAAATTTAGCTTCCTGAAAAACAATCACCTGTTTCTAGCCATATGGACTGTTCAGCACAGGCACATGAAAGAGGAACACACTTGATTAGTGTAATATAAAAGCTAGAGTCCAATATATATACCATGTTAGACTTCAAACCAAAGGCTGTTCAAGTATACAATCTGACCATGCACTTTTCTATAGCAAAATATATTTAAGCAATTGTATATTCGGAAATCATATTTTTAACTATTTTCATGCCTTTTTAAAAATCTCCAATTGGAAAAAGTTTTTTTTTAAATCAAATCCACATTAATCATGTGGATTAATACATAGATATTTTTGTATTATTGAGCTAATAAAAGACAAGTTTTCTGAAAAATGAGTGTCAGATGTTTGGGGGGGGGCGCAGTTTCAGTGCTTGCCCTAGGCACCATTCCCTAGTTACGCCACTGTTCCTCGGAGTCCTTCTGGTGCTGTTCTAATAGGTTGCTCATCATCCAAACTTGATGTAGATGAGCTTTTTGAGGAAACACAATCTTTTCCTGAGGGACTCTCAGCATTCGGCACATAGGCATCACTGCCACTGCCTGCTGATTTATTGCCCCCAGTGGATTCCTTAATGTCAGAAAAGTTGAGGGACATCTGTAATGCCTCAGCAACTGAGGAAGATTTCCTTTTTGTTGACATTCTGAACTGCAAGACAAAACAGAACTGCATTGATTACTGGGGGACATAGGTGCCTGTCAGTTCTTACAATTGTTTTCCACACATCATGGATTGGGGATAGTTGTTAGGTTGTTCATATTTTGTTAATTGAAGGTTTTATTTAATACATGTATATCTGTATTGGAACTATTTTACAAATAACAATGTTTGTCTCCTCTGATTCGGGCAGCTAGAGACAAGTTAGTTTTGAACAGGCCTAATGGTTTTCCTGGAATTCTTTATCACTGCAAAATGTAGGTGTAGTCATAGCAAACTGTAGCCACTTTGAGAGAGAACTTTCTGCTTCTTTGCTTTGGAATATTCTGCCCAGAGAATAAGAACAGAAACAGATTATGGGAGTTGTCAGTGTCTCCTGCATTGCTCCAAAGGGGGCTGTATGCAACAGGATGGCATCACTTATTGCTCACTTTGGGGTCTGTCCAACACCCATAACTCCAGCACACACACCCAGCCCCAATAAGCTCTTCCTATATACATGCAACCAAGTAACACACATAACTAGGAGTATATACACAACTAGGTGTGGGCAAAAACCACTGTCTCCACCTGGAATCATGCTCCACTACACACATTTTGTTGGGCTGTGACCCACCATGAGCAATGGGGAAAGAGAAGATACATATTCTGCTCTTTTCCCTAGGATCAATGGTTGATCCTAGGATGATAAGCATTAAGATTGATGAGCATTAAGATTAAGATGAGCATTAAGATTGGGCTGCGCATCTGATGACTGGGTAAATCTGATATACTAAGTTAGTATGGTATTACTGGAAATTATTTATTCCTGTGATGCATGTGTAATATTTTAAAAATAATTGTGGTGCACACCTTTGTAACTTGAGAAGATTCTGTGTGGTGTTTTTCTATGAAATGTTACCTCCTGTTTTGCTATTAGATCGTAAACGTGTACCTCCATCAGCATTCTACTTACTTTAGAAATCCCTGCATCTCAGGGGCAGTGCTGTAATTGGGTGGATGTGTTCAAAGAACATGAGCCACCCAGCTCCTGGGAGCTGCCTGGCTCGTGCCAAGTTCTGGCTGACTTCATTCCCAGTTGACAATGAAGCTGGCCAGGAAATGAACTCCAGAAGGCCACACTGGGCCCTTCCAGGTGCTGGCCATGCCCCTGTGTGTGCCATGACTTGTAGGGGCGTGACTGGCATGTGCAAGGGACTGCCAGGGAGAGGGAACCCTCCCCTAGCTACATGCCTGCTTAATCTCTTGCATATTTTAGGCACACTTTTAAACTCAAATAAGGTCAATGGCTCACATCTGGACTACTGAAGTAGGCTGGTAACATGATCTACATGTCCATTTTGGAGGACCAGAACTACTACTACTACTGTTTATCTACTGCTTTTCAACAAAAGTTTGCAGAGCAGTTTGCACAGAAAAATAAAAAATAAATAATAAATAAGATGATTCCCTGTCCCAAAAGGCTCACATTCTAAAAAACATAGATAGACACCAGCAACAGCCACTGGAAGGATGTTGTGCTGGGGATGGATAGGCCAGTTTCTCTCCTCCTCCTAAATATAAGAGAATCACCACTTTGAAAGGTGTCTCTTTACCCAGCAGGGGTGCCCTGCTAGTTGTGTGTTGCCCAATGCAAAGTAGGGAGGGCAAATTTTGGGGTTTCTACCTTTCTTGTAAATCACTCTCTAATGTGTCCCTGAGGGTTGCATAGCCCTGGGGGAAGTAATTCCGTGTGCTGCAGTGCACTTCGAGGGGAAAGAGTGGTGGTGGTGGGTTTAAATGTTGCCTATGAGAGAGCCAGCATAGCGCAGTGGTTAGAGTGTTGGACTAGGACCGGGAAGACCCAAGTTCGAATCCCCTTTCAACTATGAAACTCACTTGGTAACTCTGGGCCTATCTCACAGGGTTGTTGTGAGGATAAAAATGAGCATATACACCACTCTGAGCTCCTCAGAGAAAAAGTGTGTTATAAATGTAAATTTATGATAAAAAAATAAAATAAAATAAAACACTGCTCCTTCCCCGAGAAACACTCTGTGACATGTGGTAGTATGTTCCCATGGGCTGTGAATCCCCAGGGACTCGTACAAGTTACAGGAATTTTAAAAATATATCTAGATTTATATCCTACTCTTCTTCCAAGGAGCCCAGAGCAGTGTATATAGTTATGTTTTTCTTCACAACAACCCTGTGAGGTAGGTTAGGCTGAGAGGTACAGTGAGGGAAATAAGTATTTGATCCCCTGCTGATTTTGTCCGTTTGCCCTCTGACACAGAAATGACCAGGCTATAATTGGAATGGTAGGTTTATTGTAGCTGTGAGAGACAGAATAACAACAAACAAACCCTCAAAAGCCCAGTGCCCAAAAGTCAGCGATGGATTTGCATTGTAGTGAGGGAAATAAGTATTCGATCCCCTATCAACCAGCAAGATTTCAGGCTTCCAGGTGTCTTTTCACTATATGCAGGTAACCAGCTGAGATGATGAACACCCTCTGTAAGGGAGTGCTCCTAATCCCAGCTTGTTACAGTACCTGTATAAAAGACACTTGTCCATAGAAGCAAGCAATCACTCAGCTTCCAAACTCACCACCATGCCCAAGACCAAAGAGCTGTCGAAGGATGTCAGGGAAAAGGTTGTAGACCTGCACAAGGCTGGACTGGGCTACAAGACTATCGCCAAGCAGCTTGGTGAGAAGGTGACTACAGTTGGCGCGATAACTCGCAAATGGAAGAAACACAAAACAACTGTCAATCTCCCTCGGTCTGGGGCTCCATGCAAGATCTCACCTCGTGGAGTTGCAATGATCATGAGAACGGTGACAAAGCAGCCCAGAACTACACGGGGGGAACTTGTCAATGATCTCAGGGCAGCTGGAACCATAGTCACCAAGAAAACAATTGGTAACACACTACGCCGTGAAGAACTGAAATCTTGCAGTGCCCGCAAGGTCCCCCTGCTCAAGGCAGCACATGTACAGGCCCGTCTGCAGTTTGCCAATGCACATCTGAATGATCCAGAGGAGAACTGGGCGAAAGTGTTGTGGTCAGATGAGACCAAAATCAAGCTCTTTGGCATCAACTCAACTCGCCGTGTGTGGAGGAGGAGGAATGCTGCCTATGAGCCCAAGAACACCATCCCCACCGTCAAACATGGAGGTGGACATATTATGCTTTGCGGGTGTTTTTCTGCTAAGAGGACAGGACACCTTCACCGCATCGAAGGGACGATGGACGGGACCATGTACTGTCAGATCTTGGGTGAGCACCTCCTTCCCTCAGCCAGGGCATTGAGAATGGGTCGTGGATGGGTATTCCAGCATGACAATGACCCAAAACACACAGCCAAGGCAACAAAGGAGTGGCTCAAAAAGAAGCACATGAAGGTCCTGGAGTGGCCCAGCCAGTACTCCAGACCTTAATCCCATAGAAAATCTGTGGAGGGAGCTGAAGGTTCGGGTTGCCAAACATCAGCCTCGAAACCTTTCTGACTTGGAGAGGATCTGCAAAGAGGAGTGGGACAACATCCCTCCTGGGTTGTGTGCAAACCTGGTGGCCAACTACAAGAAACGTCTGACCTCTGTGATTGTCAACAAGGGTTTTGCCACCAAGTACTAAGACATCTTTTGTGAAGGGATCAAATACTTATTTCCCTCACTACAATGCAAATCCATCGCTGACTTTTGGGCACTGGGCTTTTGAGGGTTTGTTTGTTGTTATTCTGTCTCTCACAGCTACAATAAACCTACCATTCCAATTATAGCCTGGTCATTTCTGTGTCAGAGGGCAAACGGACAAAATCAGCAGGGGATCAAATACTTATTTCCCTCACTGTACATGACTGGCCCGGAGTCACCCACTGAGTTTCATGGCTGAATGGGGATTTCCTTGGGTCTCCCCAGTCCTGGTCCAACACTCTAATCACCATACCCCTGCTAACTTGGCAAAGAGGCACCTTTTAATGTGGTGATTCTCTCTGTTTAGTAGGGGGAGAGTAACTGGCCCTGTCCACCCCCAGCACAGTACCTCCAGTGACTGTTGCTGGTATCTATCTTGTGTTTCTTTTTAGACTGTGAGCCCTTTGGGGACAGTGATCCATCTTATTTATTTGTCATTTCTCTGTGTAAACCACCCTGAGCCATTTTTGGAAGGGCAGTATAGAAATTGAATAAACAATAAATAAATAATAATATACCACACTGGCTCTCTCCTACAACAACAACAACAACAACAACAACAATAATAATAATCTGCAAGAAACAAACCAACTAATGTACAGTGCAGCAACAATAACAACACAAGAGCTCGGATATAAGATCAGTGGACCTGTAAAAAAAGAAAGCAGTACATCACCTAAATGGAAGATTCGATTAGAAAATAAAATCTCCAGGCTTAGATCAGATGCTACTAAATTGAAAGATATGAAAGACAAGAAGCTGAAGAATGAAAACACCAAACAGTATCTGATCCAAAAATACCACCTAGATTCAAGGAAAATTAGAGAAGTCCTGGAAATACAGTAATAAAGCAGCAAATAACAGCAGTGTGAAAGAAGATTAGCAGATATGAAGCCAGAATTACACAACACAGGCAGAATCTCCAATTCTAGTCGAATCAGAGACGTTTCTACCAAAGCATAGAAGGAGAAACTGCAAGAAACGTAGAAACACCAAATAAAGAAGAAACAGTGCAATTCTGGGGGAAATTATGGGACAATCCAATAGATTATAATAAAAAAGCAGGCTGGATGAAAGAGGTCAACAAATGTAACCAACAAATGCAAGATCTAATAATAACACCAGAATTAATAAGTGAAAGAGCAAAGAAAATTAAAAATTGGACTGCGCCAGGCGACGATGAACTGCATGGCTTCTGGCTTAAACACCTAACAAGCCTTCATAAACAACTATCAAACAGTTCAATCACATTATGAAAGGCGGTGATATTGAACAATGGCTAACAACTGGGAAAACTCATCTCATCATGAAAGACCCAGCAAAAGGTGCAGTTCCAAGTAATTATAGACCCATAACCTGCCTGCCAACCATGTTCAAATTATTAACTGGAATAATAGCAGATGAAGTGATGCAACACTTATTAACTAACAAACAGCTTCCAGTTGAACAGAAAGGAAATTGCCCGAACACCAGAGGCACAAAAGACCAGCTGCTGATTGACAAAATGATTTTAGAAAACTGCAAGAGAAGAAAAACCAATCTAAGTGTTGCATGGATTGACTACAAGAAAGCCTTCGATTCATTGCCTCACACATGGATACTAAAATGTTTAGAAACAACTGGTGTCAGCAAAAACATTCAGATATTTATTAAAAAAGCAATGAGCATGTGGAGTACACAGTTAACAGGTTAGCATTAGAAGAGGCATTTTCCAAGGGGACTCACTATCCCCTCTATTGTTTGTAATCGCCATGACCCCACTTTCACAAATACTAAACAAAACAAGCCTCGGATACCAAACATCTAAAACATCCAGTAAAATCAACCATCTGCTGTACATGGACGATCTGAAGTTGTATGGAAAGTCCCAGTCAGAAATCGAATCACTGCTAAACACTGTCCGTATATTCAGTAGCGATATAGCAATGGAGTTTGGACTAGACAAGTGTGCTGCATTAATAATGAACAGAGGGAAAATACCAAAAACAGAAGGAATAGAACTGACCAATGGAAGCAACATCAAGAACCTGGAAGAGAAAGAACCTGACAAATATTTGGGCATTCTCCAGGCTGATAACATCGCACACACTGAAGTTAAAAGAAAAATTGGAAGTGTATACATCAGGAGAGTCAGAAAAATCCTCAAGTCCAAACTCAATAGCGGGAACACCATACAAGCCATAAAAACCTGGGCTGTACCTGTTATTAGATACACTGCAGGAATAATAGACTGGACCCAGGCAGAGCTAGAGACGCTAGATTGTAAGACCAGGAAAATCATGACCATCAATCATGCTCTGCACCCCCGCAGTGATGTAGATAGGCTCTACCTCCCTCACAGCTCAGGTGGAAGAGGAATGCTGCAAGTCGATCAAACAGTAGAGGAGGAGAAAAGAGGCCTTGAAGAATATATAAGGGACAGTGAAGAAGATGCACTTCAAATGGTCAAGAACGCGAAACTATTCAACACCAATGAAACAAAACAGGCCTACAAGAATGAACAAGTCAAGAACCGAGCAGAAAAATGGAGAAATAAGCCCCTGCATGGTCAATATTTGCACAATATAAGTGGAAAATCAGACATCACCAAGACCTGGCAATGGCTTAAGAATGGCAACTTGAAGAAAGAAACAAGAGGGTTTAATACTGGCTGCACTAGAACAGGCACTAAGAACAAATGCAATAAGAGCAAAAGTAGAAAAAACCACAACAAACAGCAAGTGCCGCCTTTGTAAAGAAGCAGCTGAAACAGTGGACCACCTGATCAGCTGTTGTAAGAAGATCGCACAGACTGACTACAAACAAAGGCATGACAAGGTAGCAGGGATGCTACACTGGAACATCTGCAAAAAATACAAGCTACCTGTAGCCAAACATTGGTGGGACCATAAAATTGAAAAAGTGGAAGAAAATGAAGATGTAAAAATATTATGGGACTTCCGACTACAAACGGACAAACATCTGCCACACAATATACCAGATATAACTGTAGTCGAGAAGAAAGAAAAACAAGTCAAAATAATCGACATAGCAATACCAGGGGATAGCAGAATAGAAGAAAAAGAAATAGAAAAAATCACCAAATACAAAGATCTACAAATTGAAATTGAAAGGCTGTGGCAGAAAAAGACCAAAATAATCCCAGTGGTAATTGGCGCCCTGGGTGCAGTTCCAAAAGACTTTGAAGAGCACCTCAACACCATAGGGGCCACAGAAATCACCATCAGCCAATTACAAAAAGCAGCTTTACTGGGAACAGCCTATATTCTGCGACGATATCTATAACAATTGACAATAAAATTCTGGCATCCCAGGTCCTTGGGAAGGACTCGATGTCTGGATAAAACAAACCAGTCAATAACACCTGTCTGACTGTGTAAACAAGAAGTAATAATAAAAAATAATTCAATGTCTATACCGCCCTTCCAAAAATGGCTCAGGGTGGTTTACACAGAGAAATAATATATAAATAAGATGGCTCCCTGTCCCCAAAGGGCTCACAATCTAAAAAGAAACATAAGATAGACACCAGCAACAGTCACTGGAGGGATGCAGTCCTGGGGGTAGATAGGGCCAGTTACTCTCCCCCTAAATAAAGAGAATCACCACATTAAAAGGTGCCTCTTTGCCAAGTTAGCAGGGTCAGAATGACCTGAGGGAATGGTTGGAACCCTGATATTTGCCACGCTCACTGTGTGCTGGGCACAGCCTGAGTGGGGAAGGCTGCCACAGTGAGTGTACAGCTCTTCCTTACATGTCTGCTTCAGTAGTCCAAACGTGAGCCAATCTAAACTGGTGGGACTTGCTTTCAAGTAAATATGATCTCAAGTAACAATCTTTCAAATAACAAGGTCTGAAGGGGCCCATGTTCAAAATTTGAGCATCCTGCCCCCATTCTTCTCTTCTCTTCTCTTCTCTTCTCTTCTCTTCTCTTCTCTTCTCTTCTCTTCTCTTCTCTTCTCGTGGTGCCGTAGGCACTGCCCAAGGTTTTGAGGATGTTTTCCACATTTTTGCTCCAAACATGAGTTTCTTGGAATGTAACTGAATATTGTAAACTGAGTCACACACAGGGATATAGGTGGTCCCAGCACAATGGCACTTTGTGCATCTGTCTGCTTATGCTTGTTTTACATTAGCTGCCTTCTCTTGTTGCCTCCGTGCCTTGTCTTGCTGCTTGCCCACAACTCACTTTTCAGACCCTGAGGGAGGCTCCAAGAAAGACTAAGTTGATGAGCTGGCTGTGCAGCCAACATATGCAGATGATGGCGCCATGCTTGTGCTGCAATCAGCTGTTGGGGTGGGTGCTGGCCAAGGCAGCAGTGTGCTGGGTCTGTCCTGCTTTCTGCTCCATTATGCCCCCAGCCAGGCCTGGCCCCAGTCCAGAGCAGTTTAGCCTAGTTTCTGCAGGAGGTGCCCATGACCCCTCTTCCCTTGCAACCTCCAAATGACCCTCTTTTCAGATGGTGCATGCCCCTTGAATACATCCGCTCAATTGTAGGTACACCCTGTATAAGGCTGCACTGGCTGGCTTACAAAGTCTGTGTGTGCCTAAAAAGGAAAGGGAGTGACTTTGATAGCTATTGTAATTATTTGTGCGTTGATACTGAACAAAGGACATCCAGTTGTGTGTGTGTGATGGCTACATTAGCATGGCTGAAATTAATAAGGAAGCCACACAACGGAGGGATACGTGTTAATGTGTGGCAAATCTTTAGAATATAGCAATTAAAAGAACATTTATAAATCCATGGTTGCAAATAGTGTTTACTGAAAAATCTTACTCATGTATAATATACCCCCGCTAACTTGGTAAAGAGGCACCTTTTAACGTGGTGATTCTCTTTATTTAGCAGGGGGAGATAAACTGGTCCTATCCACCCCCAGCACATTACCTCCAGTCTATCTTATGTTTCTTTTTAGATTGTGAGCCCTTTGGGGACAGAGATCCATCTTATTAATTAATTAATTATTTCTCTGTGTAAACTGCCCTGAGCCATTTTTGGAAGGGCGGTATATAAATCAAATAAATCATAATAATAATACCATTTCAGCCATATGCTGGCTAGTAACTTGCTAACAAGATAAAATTGCTTCTTGCAATAAACTGGAAAAGTGAACAAAAAACTGGTAGTAGCAGAATCTTGATTGAACTAGAAGAACTTGGAATATAATGATGCTGTGTAAATTCTCTTTGTTTGCAGTGACTTGTATTGGAAATTGCAATTTTCAGGTTATCATAGTTTTTCACAGATGACTGGTCCATGGTTTGGCTCACTGATTCCTATGTGTGGTGTATAGAATATATTTCTTATGCAAAAATAAGTTTCAGGAGCTGATGGTATGGCAAGGAAATCTAATAGAAATATATTTGCATTTTGCATTTCCTAGGGAAGCTCATAGCCAAACAGAAAAGCGAAGAAGAGACAAAATGAATAACCTGATAGAAGAATTATCTGCTATGATACCTCAGTGCAATCCAGTAGCACGTAAACTGGATAAACTTACAGTATTAAGAATGGCTGTGCAGCACTTAAAGTCATTGAAAGGTGAGTGAGGAATGATGTACATGTATAAAAGATTCTGGTTTGAGTAGGAATTGTATAACATACCTCTGTACTTCTTGGAACCTGATCCTACATAATTACAAAGAGTAACTAGTGCAGAGTGGCTTGCACACATGTAAATATAACAGCATTATATGTGAGACAGATGGAGTAAGTTGACCTGCTAGACTTCCTGTTGGTGGCAATTGCATTTGAACAAGTTAATTCTGTATATTATCTGATACTTTATCACCAAACTAAGTCTAAATGTTGTGCAGACACAGTATACCTTATGGCGCCAATGAAGTAGCTCATTGGATTGTGTAATTGGTCTGAAGAATTGGTATGTGGTACTTTTGCATTTAACTGTTTAAGGAAAGAATAAAGAGATTTTCATTCCTATCAGAACCTTAAGAAAGATCCTTTACACCAGCCTGGTTCAGATATAACCCTAACATGGTGGCTTAGTGCTATGAGAACAGTCTGTGGCAAGCTTGAGATTCTTGCTGTTCCTCTTCTTGTCTGCATATGACAGTAGGAGGTCGAAGGCTTTCCCTTTAGTGTTTTAACTAACCATAATTTCTTCTTATGTCCAAACTCAGGGAACTGTGATTTGTTCTAACCGATTAGTTAAAACAAACCAAGACCAAGCACACCTGTAGTTGGACTGCAAGCTAATTATGACCTTTTCTGTCTTGTGCTCATTGGTAGGGCTGAGAGAAAATTCCTCCTTGAAGAAGCCCTAGAGAGCCACTGCCAGTCAGAGTAGACATGACTGAACTAGACTGACTCAGTAGACAGTAGATTTCTATGTTCCTGTGATTATTTCTGTGTGTAAATATTCTTTAATCAAGGCTGCATTTCCCCTCATTATGTATTCTACCATGTGAATAATCTTGTTTTATTATTTGTTTTTTTTTTTAAGTCTCTTTCCCTTGTCGGTAATTAGAGCTGTTTGCTCAGCTTGTGGCTCTTTAGATTCATCCACTTGCTTGTTCTTTCAGTTGATTATTTTAAAAGTTCTTTTTCCTCAGCAGTTCCAGGAATCAGGCTTGGTAAATTGTTATCTGTTGTTGATGTGGAAACCCAGCCACCACTTTTTGATAACTGATAATATACTGTAGCATCTGTACCTTTATGTACATTTATGAGTATCTTGACAGCCTGGTAACCTTCCTTTCTTGTATCTATCTGTGTTTGCATCCTTTACTTCTATTTACTATATTCTTTAAGTACCTTTCCCTGTCCCTCCTCCCCCTACCCACATTTCAGATGAGAGTAATGTTATGGCAGTTATACAATACTTTCTGTCTTACATCCTAACTTTATGCCTAACTTGTCCTTTTAATTTCTTTGGGACTTCCTTGAATAAATTTAGACAGGATGTCAGCCACTAATCAACAACAACAACAACAACAATAATAATAATAATAATAATATAAATAAATAAATTTTGTTAGCTGCCCCATAACAAAGCATTAAATCATAAAATAAAAACACATAACACATAAAATCACAACATGGGATGAACCTGTGGGCATCCCATGAAACTAGATGCCAGGAAATTTAGGACCAACAAAATGAAGTACTTTTTCACGCAGTGTATGTAACGCTATGGAATTCTCTGCCACAGGATGTGGAGATCACCACTAGCTTGGATGGCTTTAATGGGGCTTAGACAAATTCATGGAGGACAAGTCTATCGACGGCTACTAGTCTGGTGGTTATAGGCCATTTCCACCCTCAGAGGCAAGATGCCTCTAAATACCAGTTGCAGGAGATTAACAGCAAGAGGGAGGGCATGCCTTTATCTCTTGCCTGTGAGCTTCTCAGAGGCATCTGATGGACCACTGTGTGAAACAGGATGCTGGACTAGATTGGCCTGATCCAGCAGGGCCATGCTCTCATGGATTTAGACATAGTACCATTTCCCACTTAGAGCAGATAAGATTCTTCTCTCATATAGTCTCATATAGCTATTCTCTGTTTCACCCTTCCAACCCCCCAACCCCACCGGGGCCATGTGTGTTTCTCCATTCATTTCCAGAAAGAATGGCTTCCTATCCCATGCCTCTGTTCCAGGCTTCCTTGGCTACTTGTTTGTGTTTTTTCTTATGTAGGCTTCAAGGATAATAAGTGCTGGCTACTGACATTTATGTTCTCTTAGCCATCTGCTGCAGCTTCAGACAGACCCTGTAGTGCAGGGCAAAGAATCTGGCTTCATAAGACAACACTGCTTCAGAACACAATTTCCAAATGTGTGGCTGGATAAATAGGCACTCATGCAGGTTTTACACATGATGGTGTACATATGATGGTTTTGTTGCATCAATGTAGAAGAATTGTAATGTATTCAGTTGCACACTCAGAGGCAGCAGGAAGAGAAACATTGCTTATACATGAATAACATATTCCATGTTTCAGTATACATGCAATTAATATTATGTTTCTAGTGTGTCTTTGTGAAGATGATTAACTTTTTGAGTTGATCATATTCCCACTTCCCTATTTTTTCTAAGATTTAATAATGGTAATGGCTTGTTAGGCGTAATAGCAAGTCATAATGTACATATAATAAATGACAACCTTGTAATAACTGGGATGTCTATGAATAGTTTTGATTTGGGGAGTACAATAACTCATGACATCACTCAGAATATCATTTTTAAAATCATGTGTACTTCAGCATGTCTAAAACTTGATTCATGTATTACTGTGAGAACAAGGGAATCTGTGTAATCAAGGCTGTACAACTGGCAGAGGCTGCATGGAACAAGATCTCCTCTCAAATGTCTGGTGATCCTGCCAAGGACAAATTCACAGCCATTACTGCTGTTTCTCTGGGCTTCTTGGAGGAAAAGCAAGATATAAATGTAAAAAACTAAAATTGTTCATCCTGCAGTGGTTCCATTCAGGGATCTACAAATTTAGGCTTGGCTTACTAGCTACTAGCCATTGTTTGTGTTCTCCAACCTCCTCTCTTTTCTCAGATCCTTTTCTGTTTCATGGGTAGAAGCAGATCTTCTGCTATTTGCACTGCAATATGAAGATAGCAAGAAAGAGTGGGAGCCCCCTCTCCTACTACTCAAAAAGGATTCCTTTTGTTTCTTACCTTCTCAAAAATGGCAGTGGAAATGAGCCCTCTGGTGAGGAGACCTGTGATACAGGTTGTCCTGCTCACCAGCGAACTGGGAGCACTCACCATGAGTGTGCTGGCAAGTGGATTTGTAGATGCCAGCCTCCCTTCCCTTCCCACTCATTCTGGCATTGTCTGCTTGCCCTGCAGATGGCAAAAATTCTCCTCATAACCTGTTGGGAAGATAGTGAGTCAATTACTTCCTCAGAGTCCCCTTGACCTTTTTTACTGGATAATTGAGGTAGTTGATTGAATTGTCTGTTTCTATCTGTTCTTGTTGGTTTTGCTTGCAGACTGATATTGGGTGTCCTGCTAATTTGCATAAAATGGAGATAAATGCCAAATGTAAATGTGTTCCAGGGTACAGTTTTTATTTTCTTAGTGAATTAAAGACTGTGTGTAAAACTTATTCTGCAGGTTCTACCAGCTCTTTCTCAGAAGTCCGCTATAAGCCTTCATTTTTACAAGATGATGAACTCCAACATTTAATCCTTAAGGTAAATAAAAATGAACTGGGGATCAGGTATGTCTGCTTTTCCACACAACCAGGAGTAGGCAACACTGCCTCTCAGGCTGTTGTTGAACTGCAGCTCCCATAATCTCCAGACATAATTTATTGTGGCTGAGGATGATGGGAATTGTAGTAGAATAACTTCTGGTGAGCCAAGGTTGGCCTATTCCTGGTTTAAAGAATAATACAATACTAACCATGTTAGGAGCTATTTGTGATTCTAAAGCACCACACATACTTCTTTAATTCCACTTAAAATTGTTAACTGCTGACCCAGTTCTGAAATGAGCCAAAGGGAGTTTGTAAGTGAATGGGCAAAGTTGTTATGAAGTAAAAATAATACTAAATAATAAACTTTATTTGTTAATGTCGTTTTAACAAGTAAATTGTTAAGTGGAATTCCTACTAAACATTTTTCTTGTTAAAATATTCCACTATGATTTTTTGAGATTTCCTTTATTTTACATTGTGCATTTCTTTTAATAACTTGGATTTTTTAGACCACAGTTCTACCTTCTACTATAATGTTGCAAGAAAATACTAGATGGGTTGCAGGGTAATTTCTCCTTCCTGTAGTGCCAAAAGGCCCATGTAGCTGTCTGCAGCACTGCCCGCTCCCCTGATTCCCCGGGGGGGGGGGGAGCTAGGAAAAGAGGTGGAGGAATTAGTAGACTCTGAAATACATACAATAAATCGGCTAACCCAAAGAGAAGTATTAGCCTCCATTTGGGGGGGAGGGAAATTGACTCTAGACCAACTAGTTTGGAGGAACAAAAGGGTATTAAAGCCCCAATAAACACAGTGGGACTTACTTCTAAGCAAACATACATAGAATTAGACTGTAAAATGCCTAAAAATACTCCGCCCTCTACAATTTGTTTCATTTTGTGCCCTTGCTGTACCTTGAAGTCTCTATTTTTTGTAGCTGCCTATAGTTGCCAATTACTGTTAGTGTGTGTTAATGTGGTGTTTGTTTTTAATATATAGGCTGCAGATGGGTTCCTCTTTGTGGTTGGATGTGACAGAGGAAAAATCCTGTTTGTCTCGGAATCTGTTTGCAAGATACTGAATTATGACCCTGTAGGTGACATTGTTTTGTAGATTTTTAATCCTCCTATAAAGTGTACAATGTGTGTAAAGTTTTTGAGTAGTTGGTATAGAAATCACTTTCCCTTGATTAGAAAATAGCTTTTGTAGAGCTGGATTATAGTTTAAGAAAACTAGGGGAAACTTCCCTTCCCTAGGAAGCCTTTTCATATATGGGATAGAAATGCAGGTTGTCTAGAACACTGAAAGGCCCATGTCCAAAGTTATTAAATTGCTCAGAAGCAATATGTAAGAGAGCATTTGTGATTAATTTTTACAGTTCAGCAATATCATTTTCCAACGGCGCCCTCTTCTTTAAGCATAAGGATTTCTGCCTTTGGTATGGAGTGTGTGTGTGTGTGTGTGTGCACACCACTCTGTTGCTTATACCAATAGCCACTCTGTTCAGAACCAGCATGCTGTCTGGAGATATCTGTGATGCAATGGAATAATCACACAATCAGGCGCAGAACATGGAGCAGATGCCCTCCCTAAGTGCCACTGCTGCTTTCTGCATTTTTGGGATATGGATTTGCAAGGGGACAGGAGTCTGGCCTCCTGTTGTCTGGAAGTTGGAAATCTTAGTGAAGATTTCTCCCCAGCAAAATAGCTTTACAATCTTCTAACACTGAAGTTCCCGAGAGCTTTCACCTTAGCTCAGCTTAATGCGTTGCCACCAGCTGTACTGGAAGAGAGATACCCCCAAACTCCTTATGCAGATCAGATTTGTTGCTGTCAGGTGGAAGAAGTTGAAACTGTGGACCATATGATATTATACTGCCAGTTTTATAGTCATGCATTTTCTTTTTACAACCCCAATTTTAAAGAAATTTCCAGGCAGGTCAGATACATTTTATACCTCTCTTCTTTCAGACTCAACACAGACATTACTCCTAATGTTGCAAATTTTTGCTCCATAGCCTGCTCAGTTAGGAGTCAGATGGTTAAATCTGTAATTTGATTCCCTTGGGAGGTGTTAGTCTCTGAGTATTGATTTAGTGCAATGGTTCTCAAAGTGGGCGGTATCGCCCCCTAGTGGGCGTTGGAGCAATCCAAGGGGGCGTTGGAAGCTCCATGTAAAATTAGGGGGCGCCAGGAACCAATCGGTGGGCGGCAGAGGATTCAGCCGGCTCCCCTGCTGCGCCTGCGCAATGAGCCAAGGGAGGGGCTCATTGCACAGGCGCAGCAGGGGAGCCGGCTGAATCCTCTGACGCCCACTGAGACTCCACTGAGACGCTGGAGGTCTTCAGGCAGCTGCCGCCCTGGGCTTCAGTCCTCCAGCTATCCCACCCACCACCGGCCAAAACTTTTCAGGGGAAGGTGGTCACTAGTTTTACATGCAGTTGAGGGAGCCCGCCAACTTTTTAAATGCTCCTGCCCCTCGGAGCTCCAACGCTTCTTGTTTCAGTTATTACCAAGTCTGAGGCAAAGAAAAAATGCAGGCAGTACAGTGTTGATTATTTGAAAAATGGTTTCATTCCATCTCCTTCAAATAATGCATTACCAATGTGTATAATATGCCAAAAAGTTTTCTCAAATGAAGCTATGAAGCCTTCTAGACTCCAAGAACATCTGACAAAAATCCATCCAGATAAAAAGAATAAAGATTTGCATTATTTTCAAGGACTCAAAGAAAAGTTTGTAAAACAGCCCAAATTGGAAACTATCTTTTCAACAGCTTCCAAACAAGGTAACGATGGGTTGCGTGCTTCTTACAGTATAGCTTTACTTATTGCAAAATCAGGGAAACCGCATACTATTGGGGAAGAACTTATTATACCAACCATAAAGGAGGTATTACAGACTGTGCTACACAAGTCACCAACTGACATTGTCAAAAAAATTCCTTTTGAGTAATGACACAGTCCAAAGAAGAATTGATGAGATGGCTGAAAACATTGAAAACTCTCTATGTAATTATTTAAAAACATCTCAGTTTTCAATGCAACTTGATGAGTCAACTTTGCCAGGGAATAAAGCCTTACTTCTCGCTTATGTGCGTTTCATAAGGGATCAACAAATCTGCCAAGAGTTATTGTTTGCCCAAACTTTAGAAACTGATACTAAAGGAGCATCATTATTTTGTGTAATGAAAGATTTTTTTGAAGAGAAAGAAATTCCCCTGAATAACATATTATCTGTTGCTACTGATGGTGCTCCAGCGATGGTTGGATGCTACAATGGTTTTATGGCACATTTAAAGGAAGAGGTACCAAATATATTGGCCGTACACTGTGTTATTCACCGGCAACATCTAGTAGCGAAAAACCTGAGTGAACGCTTACATAGCTCACTTCATCTTGTCATCAGAGCAGTGAACAAAATCAGAGGTAATTCTTTGCAGGACAGGTTATTTGGACAACTCTGTATGGAGAACAATGAAGATTACAATCGTCTGCTTCTTTATACAGAAGTTCGTTGGCTATCAAAGGGAGCCAGTTTGAGCCGTTTTTCCAACCTTTTGGAAGACAAAGATGCTACTTTAAGAGCAGATTTGATAAAATCAAAACCAGATATAGCTTATCTGACAGATTTGTTTAACAAATTAAGTGAAATGAACCTTCTGCTCCAAGGTGATAACCTGAATCTAATAAAAACTAAAAATGTAATTTCTGCATTTGTGGGAAAGCTTCAAATACATAAAATAAACTTGGGACGGGGAGAATTTATCCACTTTCCAAATTTGTCAACAACAGAAAAAAATGACGAAGATTTACTTGAATATTGCCAACATTTGGAAACTCTGGAATTGGACTTCAAACAACTATTTCAGGATATTTTAAAAATGGATGTACCTGATTGGCTTTTGGACCCATTTTCCTGTGAAATTTCAGAAGCATCTCCAAACTTAGAAGAAGAGTTGATTGAGTTAAGAACAAATGAAGAGCTGAAATTTAAATTTAAATCTGGATACCAACAGTTTTGGCTGCAGAAGCAGATACCTGAACTTTATCCTGGTTTATGGACTATTGGTCAAAAACTTCTTATTGCATTCCCTTCGTCTTATTTAGTGGAACGTGAGTTCAGTGCAGTAACAACGCTAATAACAAAAAAAAAAGAAATAGGCTGCAGATAGCTAATTGTGGAGATTTGAGAATGCTGTTAACAAACATGGAGCCGAATATTGACAAATTGTTAGAATCTCATCAGGCTCATCCTTCTCATTAAAACTTATTCTGTTACTAGTTTAGTTCGTATTCCTGTCCTCTATGTCCTCACCATTACTCGGGGCTGGCCCAACCCCCAGCAGTGCCTTAGGCAAGGGGCGGGGTATTCTAGGGGTGGGGCTTGGGCAGCTCACCCCCCACCCTGGGGGCGGGGCTTGGCAGGGGGGCATTAAGCATTCAATTTTTTCTAAAAGGGGGCGGCGAACCAACAAAGTTTGAGAAACACTGATTTAGTGTATCTGTAATATTGCAAATGAATGTGATGTAAACTGTAAGCTGTTCACATCACATCCATTTACAAACTCCTCATTTCCCCCGATATTTCTATTTTGTTTTCTGGTCTTGGATTGTAATAAATTTAATCTGAATCTTCTTTCTGTGTTGTTCCTGTGACTTGCAAAGTGAGGGCTTGCACTTCCCACTCATGCAAATATCTGTGATGCATTGTAAGTGAAATCTACAAATCCCCTTTTTAATTCTTGCAGGGCAAGTCATGAGTTGTGAGTTGTTTTACGTTCACAGAGCTTGGTTTTCTGTTTACCATAACATCTTATGAAGATATTCATTAACTTAAAATTGAATACACATAAGGTCCAATATCATAAGACTTACTATGGCAGCAAAGAACTAGTTGCTTCTGCTGACAACATCAGAATGTAAGCCTTAATGGTGGCTTTGAAAGTTTTCTTTCAGGTAGACATGCCACAGTACAATATTCAGGATAAGTATTTCTTTATGTATAACTGAACATTCTGATCTGGTTACTGGTGCCAGTTCTACATCTTCTACATGTGTGCCTCCTTCCTGTTGTTGGCTATGACAAGAGGATTTCTTCAAGTACATGTGACTCTGTACTTTAAAAAAACCCTGAAAACAGGCAAGTCTTACCTGTACATGCAGGTCACTCTCACAGAATTGCGCTAACTAGCAGAATTAGCACTAGCTAGTTGCTTGCTTATAACTGCCTTTTCAGTTTACATGTTGTTACTTCAGAAACTGTCAATTCTGCGTGCCATAATGTGAAAATATTTGACGTGTAATTATTATTTTATTATTTTCAGTTACACCTTGAGAGAGGCAACTGCGTTTGATGATTAAAATGCAAAAAATTAAGACCTTGGTGAACTTTCCTTCCAAATCATCTTTATTATGGTGTCTGACCAGAAAAATAACCACGCAAACAAGGCCTTTGCAATTGTGTGTTTGGTATATGGGCTGTATGATGCATAGCTAATAATATTATGTTTCACTAGGCCAGTTTGATTGGGCAGAGTCTTTTTGACTATCTTCATCCAAAGGATGTTGCCAAAGTGAAGGAGCAACTTTCATCTTCAGATGCTTCACCAAGAGAGAAGCTAATAGATACCAAAAGTAAGCATGCACCTAAGAATGCTTGTACTTTGTTATATTTCATTATTTAATTGTTTTTAAATATATATGTATTGATTTGCTTGCAGACATGTTTCTACAGACCTGATTTGTTTGAATGAAATAAGAACAATTGTTTGTGCTTACGGGAGTACATTGATAAGTGAGAGCTGCTTAAAAGTGTAGACATATTTTAGAGACAATAACAGAGTAATGTTTAAGCTGTTGGATATATGCCAAGATCTTGCATGTCATCTTTACCAGGGGTACTAGTTTATTTTTCTTGTGTTTAATAGATCTTGTCAATAGAAAAGACCTGGTGTAGTCAACCATGGGATAAAATGCTTCAGTTCCAAGAATCTCTCTACTCAGAAAATGTTAAGTTCCAGTTCTAATGTAACCATATATTATTTCTATCAGACATTATATATTTCACAGCTACTTTTGTATGAATATTGACAGAATTTTTCCCCCTCTGCCCCAGCCAAATTAGAGCTGACGTAATATGGAGTTAAACTAAATTTGATCTTGTATAATGTATTCTATCTACTAGGGTTGCAAAACATCTATGTATAATTCACTCTTGAGTTGGGCAGTCATATTTCTTCATTTTTAGATCTGAATCCATCAAAAGTTTCTAAATAGTTAATTACAATATCAGAATTCAAATAAACTGAAAACATGCTGAGAGTATGTTTAAAATATTTTAATGATTCTATAAAATGTTCATAATCCACTTGACAAACTTTCCCCCCCTGTTCTGCCCTTATTAAATTTTTAAAAGCTGGTTTGCAAGTTCATACGGATTTTCAAGCAGGATCATCTCGTCTGCATTCTGGTGCTCGGCGTTCATTTTTCTGTCGAATAAAGTATACAAGAAACACAGTGAAAGAAGAGGAGTCCTTACTGAATTCAAAAAAGAGAGGTATTTTTCAATGAGTGAGAGCAACTTATTTCAACCAATGGATATTTACAAACTAAGGTTGACCAATTTAATGTTGCACTATAGAGTGACTATTCAAATTGTGACGTGTGTGTTGCTTAAGGGCTTTAAATGTGCTTTTTACAGGGGTAAGAAGAAACTTGTCACAATACTAATTAAGTTACAAGTCATGACCTTTGATATCGGGGCCTGTGAATATAGGCTGATAAACTGCACAGCATCCTACAGGCATTGGCACCACGGGAGCTGCTGCACAATGCACACAATTGTACAAGAGCACTCTTTCACAAACACTAGAACTGTGCAATCGCAGTTGTGTGTTGGTACAGTTATTGGAAATAATGGCTGTACAATCATGCAACCATGTTTGTGCAATTCTAGCACTTGTGCAAGAGCTCTTTTTCACAACTGGATGCACACTGTTATGAGCATGCAGCAGCTGCTGTGATGCTTACAATGCCTGCAGGATGCTGTGCAGTATGTTACCATGGAAGTTTGCAGGAGAGCTCTGCCTTCACTTGGCATGCATGAACCATTATTTTTTCTTTGGTGCCTGTAGGGAATTTGCATTCACAGTTATCAGTCTTGTAATTTGTGCTCTCTTAATTAGGATGGAACATTGCTTTTCCTCATGCCTGGTTTCCTGACAACTCATTTCTTATTTAGTTCATTTTCTGTAATTGTCACCTCTTCAAAAACACTTAAGCTGAACCTCAATCTACCCCCACCCCCCATTTATCCTCATGCTGAATCGTTGTTGTTGTTTTGGCAGGGGGAGGGAGTCTTTTTCTGAATATTATTATTTTTGTACTGGTGTAAGCTGAAGAATTGGAATTTCATCATTCAAAATACCTAAAGCAATATATAAAAAGAAATGTGCTTTGTATTTGTAAATATGCTGTGTAATTTGTATTGTGTAGTGAGAGGAGAGCTGGTCTTGTGGTAGCAAGCATGACTTGTCCCCATAGCTAAGCAGGGTCTGCCCTGGTTGCATCTGAATGGGAGACTTTTTTCCCTTCCAAATTCAATTTTTATTAATTTTAACAACCGTAATATTATCATTCATTACAAATACACACAAAAAGGTGGACTTCCCGCTCACATTTCTTCGTGAATCATCAACTATAAAATTTACCCTTGCTATAATAAGAATTCAAAACATAAATTCAAACCCTTACAAACATAATTAATCTAACCAACCTGCGATTTTTACTAAATTTCAAACCCTGCTGTCAAGTCCATAGTAGGGAAAAAATTCTTTAGATACAACAAAAATGGTTTCCAATCTTCTTTAAAACATTCCAAGTTTTGATCTCTTAATAGTGCTGTAAGTTTTGCCATCTCCGCATATTCCAAAATTTTTATCAGCCAGTCTTCTTTTGAAGGCAGTTCACTGGTCTTCCATTTCTGTGCATATATAATTCTAGCCGCCATCGAGGCATACATAAAAAAATGTTAAATTAGTTGTAGAAATTGCACCTTGTGTTATTCCCAGCAGGAAGGATTCTGGCTTCTTAGGAAATGTCATTTTAAATATTTTCTTTAATTCATTATATATCATATCCCAATAGGCTTTAGCCTTCCCACAGGTCCACCACATATGAAAGAATGTGCCTTCAAAATGTCCACACTTCCAGCATTTATTTGAAACATTTTTATACATTAATGCCATTTTTTTTGGTGTCAGATACCATCTATACATCATTTTATAATAGTTTTCTTTTATAGCATAACATGCAGTAAATTTTAAATCATTTCCCCATAACTTTTCCCAGGCTGCTATTTCTATATTATGCCCCACATCTTGAGCCCACTTTATCATAGTCGTTTTAACCACTTCCTCTCTTGTCTCCTCCAAAAGCAACAATTTATACATTTTATAAACTAAATTTTCATCGTTTTGACATAATTCCTTCTCAAAACTTGAAGTCTGGTCCTCAAATCCGACTTTAAGGTCTTTCGTATATATCTCATTTAACTGATGGTATTGAAACCAATCTCTAACCAAATCTTGTATTTCATTTAAGCTTTTTAACTTACAATCCTTTTCCTGAAAATGTAACAAATCCCTGTAGGTACCCCAACACATTTGCATATTTACTTCTTTACGTGATAAGGCTTCAATCGGAGATACCCATAACGGAGTTTTAGGTTCAAACCAATTTTTGTATTTTAACCACACCCTATTAAACTCCTTCTCACATAGTGGTTCAAAAAATCTTTATGTATTTTACTTTTTTCATACCACAAATACGCATGCCATCCAAACATTCTGTCAAATCCTTCCAAATCAAGAATTCTAGGGTTTCTGAGCGTTATCCATTCTTTTAACCATGTCAAACAAACAGCATCAAAATATAACCTTAAATCTGGCAAGGTAAGACCACCTCTTTCCTTTGCATCTGTTAGATTCTTAAAATTAATTCTTGGTCTTTTCCCCTGCCAAACAAACTTAGTTATGTCCTTCTGCCATTGCTTAAAACAAGTTAGAGTGTTAATTATGGGAATAGTCTGAAAGAGAAACGACATTTTAGCAAGACATTCATTTTCACCATTGAAATTCTTCGCATTAAAGACAAATTCATTTTAGACCATCTTTGTAGATCAATTTTCACTGAGTTCCATATTTTAACATAATTATTTATAAACAACAAGGAGTTGTTATTTGATAACCAGACCCCCAAATATTTAACTTTCTTCTCCACTTTCAACTCACTTATTTAAGAGAATCTGTCTTTAGCTTTCTGATCCATATTTATAGTTAAAATCTGAATGGGAGACTTGATGTGTAAGCACTGCAAGATATTCCCCTCAGGGGATGAAGCTGCTCTGGGAAGAGCAGAAGGTTCCAAGTTCCTTCCCTGGCATCTCCAAGATAGGGCTGAGAGAGATTCCTGCCTGCAACCTTGGAGAAGCCACTGCCAGTCTGTGAAGACAGTACTGAGCTAGATAAACCAATGGTCTGATTCAGTATATGGCAGTTTCTTATGTTCCTATGTTGTTCCTATGTTCACTGAAAATCAATGCAACACTGAGCCTTAATGTACGTGTTACATTCCTGGTCAAAGATAAAGTTAATTTCTCAAATGCATTAAGTATTTGAATTTAACGCTTGTACTGGAAGTACAGTTAACTAACTAACTAATAAGTACCACACACCAGTAGTGCTATAACCTTATATAAGCATCCCGAAGCAATTCCTATGTATTAGTGAATGGCCTCCTGGTAGTAACCCAAGTCCATATCCTGACTAATACATTGCAGTCTCCTAATGGACCATGAAGGGCAACAATTTTATAAGTGCATGTAATTATTTTCATTGTGAAATATTCAGTCATGCTGTCCAATTGTTAATCTGAAGTTATACAGTCCATGCAGATTGTGTGTTTTATGCCCTTGTTCAGCAATATCTAAACTGGTAAGTTTTAAATTTAACAGCTACGTTTGGAAAGTTCCTTCTGTGGTTCTCTAGCTCAATATTAATCATACCATGATAGAAACCAATTTAAATATTGCATTGTTTGCAATATATTTCTAACATAGCATGTTATAAACCAATTTAAAATAGTACAAGAAAGCAGTCTCTCTTACTAAACTGTATATTTTTCTTTTTATGTGAGAACACATTTTAATTATCAGCACTTGTGACTCACTTTCCCAAATGTTTTATAAGATTATAATTGCGCTTCTGTAGGTAAGCCAATAGTGTAAAAATGCTCTGTGTAAACCCCGCCCCCCCCAACTTTAACTTTGCAGTATTATGTATAGATATATAGAAACTATGCCTTTAGCACAGCACAGAACATTTATGTTTTGGAGAAGAAAATGAAAAACTGTTTTGTGTTTTGACTAAATTAGATAATAAACAGTACTGTACTGTTCATTGCACTGGGTATCTGAAAAGCTGGCCTCCTAATGAGGTGGGAGTTGAAGAGAATGATATGGAAAAAGACATCAGTAACTTCAACTGTCTTGTTGCAATTGGACGATTGCACCCATACATTGTTCCACAAAAGAGCAATGATATAAAGATCAAGCCAACAGAATTTGTAACGCGCTTTGCTATGGATGGAAAATTTGTTTTTGTAGACCAACGGTAAGCATTTTTGTGTCTTTAATTTATGGCAATAATCTAGAATAGAACACACACACCCTTCTCGGAGAATCCTCATTACCTTATCAGCATTCTGTAAATATTTTGCAGTCCTCTAGTGTGAAACAAATATTTAGGGCTACCTAAGCTAGTTGCTTACGAAGAGGTGCTTTATTTTATTAGAACAGTTGTTTCAAACCTCTGAATCAAATCAGTGTCCCATTTCAAATTGTTACCTTCACTAAAGTTGCCAGCTTGTGAAGTTATTGGTATAAACAAACATTAAGCACTTAGTTCTGAGGTATATTGTTTCAGAACTAGTATCTAAAATGAGGTGGTTTTTTAAAATAATAAAACTTAAGAATTACAGGGTAATATTTTTGTCTACCATTTTTGGCTATGTTTTTGAAAGATCATTTTGGTACTGTTTCATTTCAATCATCACCATCTGTTGCTTTGTATGTATTTTTTATTTTGTAAGCTGCCAGAATAAAGTGTTATAGATGTTTGTAAAGTCAACATAGTGTTCATGTTTCCTTACAGTGCAACAGCAATTTTGGGTTATCTACCACAAGAACTCCTAGGAACTTCTTGTTATGAGTATTTCCATCAAGATGATCATAATCATCTAACTGATAAACACAAAGCAGGTACAACAAAAAAGCAATTCTCTGGTTATTTATATATAATGTGGGGTACTGTTGCAAAATGAACATCTTAAGTTTGAAACAAGGACCTTGAGTGTGTGTTTGGAAAAATGCGGACTATAAATGGAATAAATCTGTGTGATCTGATTTCATGTTTGTACACATTAACAACTTGACAGCACAGTCCTGGATTAAATTCCCTTTTCTGGGAATTTGGTCTGGAGTCCATGGACTACAGTGTTGAATTAAGTAAACCTGTGGCAAAATGGTAGTGTTGTGGTTGTATAACTAATTCTTGCAGCACAAATATAATTACAACATGGCATTTTCCAGACTGGGGGACTTTACTGCAGGAGACAGTATTGCAGGTTAGAATGAGAGTATATAAAGTGTGTATAAGCATAAATCAGAGTTAGAATTAGCCATACACATTGCTGCCCTTTGATGGGTCATTACATTTTTAATTCAGTTCGCTCACACAGCAGGCTTGCTCTCATCCATCCCGTCCATTTCTGGCCAATAGAGTTGTAGAGGACATGGGGGCCCTGCTTCCTACTTCATCTGTGCCCTGGAATGAAGAGAGTGCATCCCTGCGGATCCCCTTCCAAATGTAATTTTCTGTCTTGTTAGAGAGAGTGTGTGTGTGTATATACAGGGGAAACTCGGAAAATTAGAATATCGTGAAAAAGTCCATTAATTTCAGTAATGCAAATTAAAAGGTGAAACTGATATATGAGACAGACGCATTACATGCAAAGCGAGATAAGTCAAGCCTTAATTTGTTATAATTGTGATGATCATGGCGTACAGCTCATGAAAACCCCAAATCCACAATCTCAGAAAATTAGAATATTACATGGAACCAAGAAGACAAGGATTGAAGAATAGAAGAATATCGGACCTCTGAAAAGTATAAGCATGCATATGTATTCAGTACTTGGTTTGGGCCCCTTTTGCAGCAATTACTGCCTCAATGCGGCGTGGCATGGATGCTATCAGCCTGTGGCACTGATGAGGTGTTATGGAAGACCAGGATGCTTCATTAGCGGCCTTCAGCAATTCTGCATTGTTTGGTCTCATGTCTCTCATCCTTCTCTTGGCAATGCCCCATAGATTCTCTATGGGGTCAGGTCAGGCGAGTTTGCTGGCCAATCAAGCACAGTACACTGTATACTTTTCAGAAGTCCGATATTGTTCTATTCTTCAATCCTTGTCTTCTTGGTTCCATGTAATATTCTAATTTTCTGAGATTGTGGATTTGGGGTTTTCATGAGCTGTACGCCATGATCATCACAATTATAACAAATTAAGGCTTGACTTATCTCGCTTTGCATGTAATGCGTCTGTCTCATATATCAGTTTCACCTTTTAATTTGCATTACTGAAATTAATGGACTTTTGCACGATATTCTAATTTTCCAAGTTTCACCGTTATATATGTATGTATGTATGTATGTATGTGAAGTGTGTGTGTGTGTGTGTATATCCTAGTGTTCTTGTGCAACAACTGCATGCTAGATCAGTGGGAAACTTAAGCTACTGCAATGGAGCACTAACTCCAAACCACCTCACTGAAAACAATATCTTATGGGATAGCAGGGCACCATGCACACTCCCTCCCCAGATACCATGGACCTGTTATTACTATTTCTCCCTTTATGAAAGGAAACATTGCTGAGTTACTCTGAAGTACTGGTGTTCTTACACAAGAAGTGTGTGTGTGTGTGTGTGTGTGAGAGAGAGAGAGAGAGAGACCATAAATTCTACCTCCCCAAGTGCACCATCTGGAAGGGAACACAGCCTTCCCAACTCCCCCCAAGACCCCCTCCCAAACGCTTTTTTGATGGGGTGAGGATCAGTATTAGATGGAGCTCTGGACCAGAAGGAGACTGCAGGGCCCAGGATGCAAGTCTGCCCAGGAGTGGAACTGAGAGGGCAGGTAGAGCCCACACTCCCCAAAGTCACTCCCAGACAGGTAACCACACGTCCATCTCATGGGTCTTGCTACACAGCTCTGCTAAAATGCCTGAGTAGCCCACACTTAATGCTTATATTATACATTAAGGGCCAGTTGTTATGAAAAAAGCAAATAATGCCACTGATAATATGAACAACATTTTGCTGTTATGTTGAAAGCGCTGTAAATGCTTCCTTTGTATGAATTTGCTCCACCCATGCTAATCATAGTGGAGTAGGAGTAAATCGCCATCTGGAACCTGCCCATGTGAGAGCTCAAGTAGCATAGTAGCCTAGGATTTGAGCTACAAGTGGAGGAGTCCCTGATTGCACTTCACCTTAGTCATAAATCTGCTTGAGGGCATTTGAGGCAAGTTACTATTTTTCGGCCTCTGCTCTCTGCCTGCAGTACAGAGATGAGGCAATACTATCTTGCAGGACTGTTGTAAAGATTACTGGACTAATGTATGTTGAGCACTATGAAGGAATGAGGCACAAACCTCTTCTCCATTGTATATATGTATAGAATGTTGGCCGGTCTCTGTGTGGGGTCAAAAATTCAGTCTTGTTTTTCTCTAGTTTCACATTTGGTTTAGCATTTGACAGTTGGTTTTTGGAGGTAAAGGAGATTTTTTAAAAGAGGGAGTTTTTTTGTTGTTGTTCTGATTGGCTGGGCTGAGGAACTGATGGGCAGAGAAACTGCATATATTGGGAATGCTTAGAGAGGAAAGACAGAGTCCTGGGAGTGAGTCAGCAGAGTTGGTAGTCTGCAGAGAGTGAGCAGCAAGAAGAAGAGAAGCCTTTGAGCTGAAATCTCTGAAGAAAAGGAAGAGCTAGGCTGGATTGAGCCTCAGACCTGTGCCATACTCAGAACAAATAGTTTGCCCAGCAAGCCCAGTAAAAAATACAAGAGGACTCTGAGTAGGGACCTGTATAGAGGCAGGTAGTGATTATGTTTCTCCAGCTCTTTATTTTCCCTGACCTGTTTTGAGTTTGTATTTTATTTCTGTAAAAGAAATGTTTTCATTCAACCAATTTTTCTCAAGTAAATTTTCTTGTTAAAAAACTAGAAGCTTGTTTATTGTCTCCACCCCACACCAATAAGTCTTTTCACACTACTGAGGTTTGTTTTTGTTTTTGAAATTTTTGATAAATGTGAAGGGCTGTTGTGGTGGACCCAGCCATACCAAAAGTTCTCTTGGCAGCGGTAAAAAGGTTAGGAGGAATAGAGGGCTGTTCCTCCATGCACACTTAAACATACTGTTATCTCACTGTTAATATCCCCAGCCCCAGCCCACTGCATTTAGACTGTATCATTAAGTTGTATTAGATTGATCTGTGGCTAGGTTAACAGTATACAGAATACATCCAGATACTAATAAATAAGAGCATCTTCTTTCAAATACTTTAGTGTCTTTGGTCATGCAAGCCTGTCTTGTGAACAAGAGGATCCATTAGAACCTAGCATTGTGTCTGGTCATTAAACATTGACTATGGAAAACCTTAACACTTTAAACAAATCTTCAAATTACCTTCTCTCCATGTTTAGAACTAGAAATGCTTCTAGTCATTGAGAATGTGCCTGTATCTGTCTTTATATGAACATTGTGTTCTTTTCTATAACCACTTTTTGGAAATCCAACATTGGAGTCTGATTGAATTAATGAGTAAACCAGCACATATATCCTGCAGATAACAACCACTAGTTTCAGTCTGTGTGGACAGAAATGGATGTCTAGAATGCTGCCCTTGACTCTACAGTCACAGTGCTTTTTTCATAGTGCTTCTATGTTTAGCAGAGATATGCAGAAATTGGGAATGGGGATGAGTCACGAAAAACTTACACCCAAGGCATTAATAACGGAGTGGGTTCAGCACTTGTCCTACAAGTGCTTCATACTAGATAAAGTGTGTAGCCAACTAAGCAGGCACTCGCCTGGTCACTTGTGCGTGAAAACATCCAGCAATGATCGCACTCCACTGTGGGCATCCGGAGCAGGGGCAGCTATTGTCGGTCATAGCGTTTTTCCCAGCCAGGGAACAGCTGTGTGCTGTGGTTGCTGCAAGAGATTGCGCTCATTCCCGGAACTTTGATCTCTGAACTGGAAGTGTGCTCACTAGTTTCGGTGTCTTGGAGCAAGTTGCTGCTCATGGTCTTCATCTGTTAAATTGAACTCCTAATGACCTGCATAATAGGATGAATGTTAGGCGGAATGAGAAATGTTTCAAGTACATGGCACAATGCAACTGTTAGATAAGCAAAAGCAAGAGTAATTACAGTTGGGTTTAATGTTGTCTTTGTTTATAAGCTATTATCTTCATCTGTTTTTTCCTCTAGTACTGCAAAGTAAAGAGAGAGTATTCACAAATTCCTACAAATTCAAAGCAAAAGATGGCTCTTTTGTCACCTTAAGAAGTCAGTGGCTCAGTTTCATCAATCCATGGACCAAAGAACTGGAGTACATTGTGTCAACCAATACAGTTGTTTTGTAAGTTACTGTTGATATAAAAAGTGGTGAATGTTTTTATTCATTATGAAATTATAGTTTATTAATATAGAAATATAAAACACATAGTAAAAGATGTATTTGCTTTTACCATCTAATTATGAACTTGTAGTATAAAAATAATAGGTCTTTTTCATTGTGCAGCTGTTAACACTGTGGTCTATGGAGTCTTGCCCTGCATACCAAGCAAGTGTCATTTTGTATAACAGTTTACGGCAATTGTTGGCCTTAGTGACATGTTGAAAAGCATGCTGGATTTTACTAAAATATATATCATGCTCATTGCACTGATACCAGATTTGGGCCAGTCTGATTATCTGTGTGATCTTTCTAATTGAACTTAAGACCTTTTCACATGTCAGGCACAAAGGGTAAAATCCATATTGGGGTAAAGGAATACTCTCCACTTTGTTTAATCCCCAAAGACCCTTGTCTAACAGAAACAGGCTTGAAAAATCACAATTCTGACTTGGTATTTAAGAGACCATCTCCTTTGTCATGAACCCTGCCACCTATTAAGATCATCTGGGCAGGTCCAGTTACAGTTGCCACCCACTCATCTGGAGGCTACTTGGGGCCAGGCCTTCTCTGTGGCTGCCCCAGGGCTTTGGAATGCAATGCACTCCCTGTCAAAATAAGAGCTTCTCCATCTCTGATTGTTTTTAAAAAGACCCTTAAGACCTGTTATGTTTTTGCAGGCTTTTAATTAAAATTAATTTTAAACTGTTCAGTATTTTTCCTGTGAAATTATTTTGTTTCACTCTCTGACTTATTTTTAATTGTTTGTATTCTGTAAATGTGTTTTGTTTGTTTTTGTTTTTATATTGTAATTTGGATTGTGTCCATTGCCTAGAAGTGTATATATCAGGTAGTATATGAAGGGAGATAGATAATAATAGTGAGGTTGGGGTCTTGTGTGTGCACTTCAGTTACATATTACAGCCAATGCATAGCGATGAGCTAGTTATGAAAGCTGAGCAGACAGGTATAATCTCATTCTCCTGAAGGTGGGTTGGTTGATTGGGGGCAAATCAGTATGTGCGGTGACCCGTTAACATTTCAATCTAATATGCATAATATGTAAAACACAAATGCAAACATACGCAATTTAACACACTTGCATTCCAAACTTGAATTTCAAAATTGCATTATCTTGCAATAAACATCTCATTTGATGAAGGAAGACACTTGGATTCCCAACACTTAACTCAAAGTTAGATGGTGGCCACTGAGTGTAGGTTATAGTTAAACAATCCATTATATATGTTGGATAATTTGTGGAAAATGCAGTAATACTTCCTAATGACCTACAGATACCAAATTTTGCATGAACAATCCTGCCACTGAAATTAGATGAATGCACTACTATTTACACCAGAATATGCTTGGGGGGAAGGGGGCGGGGGCGGCGGAGTTTTAAATATTATTTTGCTTTTTAAAAAAAGAAATGCTCAAGATAACTAGCAGATTTTAACTGTCGTCTTTCTCAACAGATGTTCACCACTCAATCAGAACAGTAATTCCAAAACTACATCATGCCCCAAAGAAGCTGATCTTTCTCAGATTCACATTTACCATATATAGTTATTATTCAATAAAATTAAAATCATTTGAAGTTGAATCCTACAAATTTCAAACAGTTTTTTAACTTCTCTTTTGCAAGCACATTAATTTAAAAAAAATCTATTACCTATTTGTAAATCCTCTATTAGTGCGATCTATGCAAAATTACTTTGCCCAATCAACAACAGGCCTCACCTACTAGTTGAATACATAGGACAGAAACCCAGATATGAACTTGCTCCTATCTTTAAACTGACAGTAAAACACCTTGTAAAGCATACAAGTGTATTGCTTTGCTTCTGTCAAAAGCAGGAATACCATGAAGGAAAATGGGCATGAATCAGCAAAACTTGTACACTTCGTGAACTGAAATTCTTTGTGTTTACCATTTTTGTTTGTGAAATAAAAATAAATAAATAATAGGCAAGATTTGTCAAACCAAATCTTGATCCTGTTGCTTCCCCTCCCATTTTCCCCAGCCCTTCTGGAAACTGTCCCTCTTGCCTTACCTCTGAAGGTTTACTGCAACTTAACAACACCAACACTTGCTCCTTGCTTCAACCCACCAAAGGTTGTCTATATACAGTAAAAGTTATTTATATATGAGCTACTTTGTAAGCACAAAGCAAAATAAAATAGTAATGATTATAAAGGGAAACGCAGAGAAAACCATTTCTTCATATTTTGCTATTTAAGCCATTTTGAGAATTTGATTCACTTAGAACTCATGGCAAATTACATTCAAACTAGCCGACCCCGCACAGAGCATCTGTGCACTCTTTGGGGCCGGCGGTTACCTCTTCCCCCCCACCTTATGCCCCAGTCTCCACTTCCAGGCCCAGCCGCCTCTCCTCCCCACTGCCACTTCTGCCCCCACCCCACTCCTGAGCCTTGCCTCCGTGGCTGGGCTGGGCCCGCCGCTGCCTCTGGCTTCTGTGGCCAGGCCTGCTGCTGCTGCGGCAACCAATCCTCCTGGGTGGGCCTCAGCCAATCAGGCCCATCCGACACCCAGCCAATCAGCTGGGCGCTGGGACGCACATTCCAAGGCACACCAAGGAGAATTATATATATAGATGCCAGCCAGATTGGAGATGGGCAGAGGGATAGGAGCACAAGACCCCTGGAGAACAAATCAGGCAGCTCCTTCTGGGAGAGGGCAGGACTAGCAGAGCAGAGTGTTAACCTTTTCTTGACTCTGCTGCCGCTGAGGAAATGTCGATCTGGATCCAAATTCGATCTGGATCCAAAGGGTGCCCTCCCCCTGGATCCACCCCCAGAACAGTGAGATGAGCTTCTGCTTCTCTGCCTGCTGCTCCTCAGCTGTGGTGACTGCAGAGCGACACTGCCTGCCGGTGTGGAGCCTCTCCTGGCTCAGGGCAACCGCCCCAGTCACCCCGCCCTAAGGACAGCCCTGAGAATGTGTCTGGAAAAGCTTCTTTCCTTAATTTTCTCTATTATGATTTGCAATTTAGAGGTCACAATGAATCAGACAAAGATGCATTACTACCCTGCAGTTCCCTGTCCTCAGAAGGTGAGTTCTCTTTCTTGTTGTTCAAATAGTATGCACATTCTTCCCAGAAATGTTACTGCATATAGCAAGGGTGCACAACTCAACCCATGCTTTGAAGGCTGAATTTTGGTCACACATTAAAAAATGATTCCTAACATAGGCCACAGCTTGTATTTTATTATTTTTATAAATTGCCAGATTTATGCAATTTGATCAGTTCAACAGAGCTTTTGATTTCTTTTTCTAAAAAGTAGCTTTTTCTTTCCCAGACCCACCACATCACTTTTGAAACTGAGTGAAACTTTTTGAAAGTTCAGAGGATATTTTATTGTATGGCATTGGGTTTGTTCTTGGAAGATTTTTTTGAGAAATGAAAGTTTTTTCAGGCTATTAAAAGACATTTGTTTTAATAACCATGATGCATTTTCTATATGTATCCCTTAAAACAAGAGAGAGATCCAGCAATATCAGCCCTTGAAGTGAATAAGCCTGCAGGGCCATTTAAATAACCTGTCCCTTCCCTTCTTACTGGTATAGCTGTTCAATCTGTCTCCATTCTCAGGACTCTCATTTGTCTTCTCCTCTATAAGTACATCAATTCTCTCTTCTTTGCTTGGAAAACAATTTGGTCTCTCCAGAAGTGTGGCTTCTCCTTTGCTAGCCCTGCAGCATGGGAGCCACCCATGCTGACCTCACCTTGGATATCAAGCACCCCAAGAAGTGGCTGGAACACAATAATACTCTGCTTTTGTATACAGCAGATGATATTATTCTTGTTAAGTGGCATTATTTTTTTTAAAGTGGCATTTCATGCTGAAATACTCCAAAGTGTGCATATTGTTTGAGAAAGCAAAGTGCAGATGATCTTGGATATAGGATGCTGTCTCTGAGACAATCTATACTGTTATAGAGGTGTCTCCAAAAGCATACATGATGTGTATATACTTTATATAATACAATTTTTAATTCTTATTTTAGTATTAAAATGAGGCCTCACTGGTTTGGTTGCCTTGCTGCAACATTTTGATATTTATCTAAGGTAAATAAGAGTAACACAATTACATCTAGTATTTTGTATGCACATTATTCATAAATTGGGAGTGGGGGTACAGTAAGGTCAGTTGTTTATACATTTCACCAATCTACTTTGGAGAAACTTCGAAGTCATTTTGGAGGCTTTAAAGTCTCTTTTATATGACTTAACTTATAATCTGTTTTGTTCTTAGCAGTTTGTAATTCTTAGCCAAATGTATTTATTCCATGGTTTTTAAAATCAGTGATCCATAGTTTGGGTTGGTCTTGGTTGCCAAGTCAAAATTGTTGTTGCCTACCTAAGCGGCGCAGCAGGGAAATGCTTGACTAACAAGCAGAAGGTTGCTGGTTCGAATCCCTGCTGGTACTATATCAGGCAGCAGTGATATAGGAAGATGCTGAAAGGCATCATCTCAGACTGCACGGGAAGAAGCAATGGTAAACCTTTCCTATATTTTACCAAAGAAAACCACAGGGCTCTGTGGGTGCCAGAAGTTGATATCAACTTGATGGCACACTTTACCTTTACCTCCTTTTTTACCAGTTGGGCCAAGTAGTGGCTAGCTCTCCAAAGCAGGAAAGGGAGGTGTGGAATGTGTCCATACAGCTTCCTCTTGGCCTTAGCCAAGAGGCATGCAGCAGCTAAGGGCTCCCCCCTCCCCCCACCCCGGTTCCATAGCAGGAAAGCATGGAGGATGTTTTCTAATTTGAGCCTACATGGCCAAGTTGGCATGAACACTTGGGCCACAAAGCAGCCAATAAATCTCCAGCTTTCCTACGAGTCTCAGAGCTGGGGAGGTGCAAGGATTTCCACACAATTGTCAGGACAATCCCCACCTAACTTTCCAGCTCTAAAGCTGGGAGGAAGACTGAGGCTCATCAAATAGTGCCAGCCTCATCCGAGTGAGCATGATAAGCAAAATTGTAGAAGTTAGTTCTCAATATTAAATTTGGGTATTACTTAAGGATCTTTTTATTCTATAGAGCATATGTATAGTACTTACATATTTACTATAGTATCAACTTGAATAATATTATTTTTCTACCTCTTTTCTTTGCAATAGTTTTGTACCACCCAAAAGAACACTATATCTACATCTTAATTTTTATTATAGTTCTTTATTTGTGATACTAGACAATGGAAACATCTTAATATATTACTGATAATCTAAAACATATCAGCTTTAATATACACACTGGAATAGTAAAATATATATATTTAAAGATTTCTATGGTAGTTATGTGTCATAGCACTGTATTATTAAAAAGTAATCTTGCAGTTAATTATAAATTAAACTGTTGCACTACATAAAAGTTAAAGCACCATCTGTATCACCAAAACTGAAAGAATGAGATCTTTTCCAGTCATTACAGGTGAACAGCAACCTTTTAGGTAAGGACAAGAATTAAATCAGAATATATATTTTTAAATGGGAAATAGTCTAAAATGTAATAATAGAATCAAATTGATTTTCTTTTCCCTTGAAATGTAGATACATCAAAACCATCATTTCTTGATGTACCAGGTATGACTACGGGAACTGTACCGTGGGCTGGAAGTATCGGAACTGAGATTGCAAATGAAGTCTTAAATTTACAAAGGTAATACTTTAATTTGCTGTAAACTCTACTAAGGGTGTAGAACGTTTTAGAAAAGCACATCCAGGACATTTTATAAAAGCACATACAATACATACAGTATTGCTCCTCATCTAAAACTTTGTAAAGTATGTACTGTAGCATATCAAATTTTATACAGTAGAGCACATCTGGACTATGAAGCAGAGGCTAGTAAGTACACTGTACTTGCTCATACCCTTATTTCATTTTAATTTGTCCTATTGATACAAGTTAGCACTCTGATCTATACAAGTCAGCTCAACACATAAAAAACAAAAACAAAATAGCCATTTGATCATTTTAGCCTGAATTTTAAAATATCATATGGTTGAATGTGATTCATTTTCTCTAAACAGGTGACTGGCTGGAATAGTAGAGCTGAGATTTTTGATAGATGAATGCATTTAAATTGATAAATTTCTCTTGGATAAGGTATTGTCTCTGTCTCACATAGGTTGCATACTTCTCCTCCTCTTGGTGAATTAAGTCCATCAGATCTTATGAGGAAGTCTTCTTCCCCAGTTCTGACAGTGAACTGCAGTAATGTGAGTATCCATAAACCACTAGCCTCTAAGAAGGTCTGGAACTTTGACTTGATCTATCTTATCATTGCATAATGCTGTATACAGAGATTATTAAAAGGCACCGTTTTAATGTGGTGATTCTCTTCACTGAGCAGGGGGAGAGCAACTGGCCCTATCCATCCCCAGCACAGTACCTCCAGTGACTGTTGTTGGTGTCTGTCTTGTGTTTGTTTTTAGATTATGAGCCCTTTGGGGATAGGGAGCCATCTCATTTATGTATTTATTATTTCTCTCTGTAAACTGCTTTGGAAACTTTTGTTAAAAAGCAGTATATAAATATTTTGTTGTCGTGGTTGTTCGCTTGGACCATTGTGACCTGCCTGCCATATTCCATCCACATTATGGGAGGACCACTTTTGTAATTTATATGCAGCAGAGGGTCTGATGATTTTACTTTAGAGTTCGGTGAAGAGGCCATACCAAAATGGTTGCCAGTTACAACATCAGAAGTGGCCTCATTGGTCCAGAAATTCAAAGTAGATAAGGCTCCAGGAAGTGATTTGATAACAGTTCATCCGATAAAGGACAATCTAGAATAGTGGGTGCCTGTGTTCTAACACACTGCAATTGACACTTTTCACTGCAATTGATGCAACAGCCCAGGTGCCAAAAGAATGGGAAATTACAATAATAATTTCTTTATATAAGAAAGGTAAATGAGATACACCTGCCAGCTAACACCCTATACGCTTACTAAGTGTGATGAGCAAGATCTATGCCAAGAATGTGCACGAAAAAGTGAAGGATTGGATTGATTCTGAACGCCTCAGTGCATTACATACTGCTGTGCATGAAAGACGATTCAGTGTTCCCTCTAACAGGGATTCCCAGATGTGGTTGACTACAATCCCCAGAATCCCCAGCTACAATGGCTTTTGCTTGGGGATTATGGGAGTTGTAGTCAACCACATCTGGGAATCCCTGTTAGAGGCAACAATGTTCAAGACAGTCCCATATGCAGAATGTCAGTGCCCATTCAGGTAGTATTGAAACAGCTCATGTATTGCTGTGTTATAATTTTTACAAAGACATTTGGGATCATTATTTGCTGTAATTTTAAAAAGACTTTCCGGGACTGTCGGATACCTTTTTATGTAAATTAGCTTTTTAGCAGATTTGAATAATATATCTCTAAACTAGCTGGGCTGGAAGCAGAGCATCTGCACCTCTAGCCCCCATCCCCACCAGCCGCTGTCCCCCCACCCCACTTCTCTGCCCACTTGCCTTTGTTTTCTTTTCCCCCACCCAGCCCACCCTCTGGCCACCATCATATTCTCATCATTTCCCCCCGCCCGCCTCCGTCACCACCATTGCCGCCATTTGTCCATGCAGCCGCCGGCCTGCTGCCAGCTTGCCTTCCCACCCACCCATCCTACTCTGCCACTGGCTGGCCATCACAGTTTCCTTCGCCCGCCGGCCACTGCCATTTTCTCCCCCGCCCCCGTTCCATGGGTATCCGGAAGCCTCTGAACTCTCACGAGAGCTGCCACACATGGGATTAGCCACTGGTTCGTCTTAAAGAAATAAATATGAAGAAGATGTTGCCAAGTTCTACCTAATAGTGAGTATAGTCTGACAGAGGACATGTGTTTTACAAGACTATATGTAGAATGAAATGGCAGTGGTTTTTTATCTGTTGCAAACATTAGTTTGTTTGCAATGTTGGTGGCAACTGGTATGTAAGTATTGATTCACAATTGCCTTGTTATGATTCTGATTGGTGATTGAAATAAAGATTCCATCATTTTCTTAATGATGGATATTGATACTTGTGATTTCTTGAATATGTTTTTTTAATATTATATGATTTTTAAAAATATGATTGAACATTGGCTTTTGTTGTCACCTTTTGTGTTTACAGGTGCCAAATAAAGAACTTAATCAATTATGTCCTTCAGAGATGGAGAATTTGGAGACTTTAGGGCAAAATTCTACTGCTATTGCATTTCCTAGCAATGAACCCCTTCTCAGTAAGCTGCTTGTTACTTGTTGAAAACATGTAGCCTCTGATGTAGTAGATTGTATAATTGAATATTCTCTGTTTCTAACAGCTTGAGATTGCCCAGCAGTCCTGCTTATAAAAAAAAATCTTAGGTTAAAAGTATAGCTTGTGAATGCAGATCGAATGTACCTGTAAAACTAGATGTAAAACACTGAAGCTAACCCAATCAAAAGGGCTTACCTAGTCTAAAAAGAAATGCAAAAAGCACTAACCGCAGACACTGGAATGCCAGAATGAATAGGATGAAGAATGAAGACAGTTGCCATCTTCCATTTAAACACAAGAAAGCCACTATTTTAAAAGGTGTGTCCCCTTCAGGACAAGAGGGGATGTTTATGCCTGTCATCCTATTCTGAGTAATGGTGTCCCAGGTAGTGAACGTAAAGGAAAAAGAAACCCAAATGTTTGTTCCCTCTTATCAAAAGATTTCAGTTATCTTGCAAAGAAAAAGTGGCTGTCCTAAGTAGGGGTGTGTGGGATTCGAACCAGTCTGGTCCGGTCTTGGGCTTGGCTAAATCCGTCTGGTTTGGCCATTGAGCAAGGCCAAGCCAGCTTGTAGGCCATTTGGGGGGTAATACTTGAAAAAGGGAATCCGGCTAGGATTCCTCTTTACAAGTAAAGGGCGATTCCCTAGCTTAGTTGGGGGTGGGGTGGGGGTGGAAAGATAAAGATTCTCTTTTCTGTTAGTTTCTTGCTGGCGGAGGTAGCCACAGAGGCAACATGGGAGGTGGCGCCAGGGGCTCCTCCAAACCTCCCAGCCTCCCAAATGACAGGGCAGGCTGATTGAAGGGCCGGAGTCTTTACAGAACATTTGGCCGTTCAGAGACAGTGTCACTGAAGAATGGTCCTGCTTCTTACAAAAGTTTTAAGTTCTGAACAAGTGAGAGATGGTGAAACTGGATTTTAAAAATGTATGGGTAGAACTCTAGGGTAGGAGTTTGAACCAGACAGCCCCAAGTTCTAAAAACCAGCTTGTGGGTAATACTTGTAAAGGGGAATCCGGTTATTTTATTTCATTTAACATATTTTTATACTGCCCAAAGCACAAGTTCTCTGGGCGGTTTACAAAACAATAAAAGGGGGATTCCCTAGCCTATTGAGGGGGGCAGGCGGTGAAAAGGGAATCTTTACCATTAGTTTCCCACAGGTGGGGATAGTTGAGGTGGCCGCGGCAGCAACGTCGGAGGCTCCTCCAACACTAGGGGTGTGTCCGAACCGGTCCGGAAGCCATTGTAAAGGCCTCCGGACTTTCCAGACCGGTTCGGATCTGGCTGGTTCGGGTCTGGGTGGGGGGGTTCCTTTAAGGGCGGGGAGGGTTTACTTACCCCCCCCGCCACTTGCCCCCGTCCAGCGTGCGTATTTAATGTAATAATTGGGGCAGCAGGATACTTCCCTGCTGCCCCTTGTCCCTCTGCAATGCAGCCAGCCGCTTTGACTCACAGTTTTGAAAGTAATTACTGCTGCCCAGTGCCAATAATGAAGTTGAAGAAGAAGCCGCGGCGCCGCGGCGCGTCCTCCATGGCAGAGCCGCTCTCAGTGGCTGCTGGGAGGTGGCGGCGGCTCCTAGGGGAGCCGCTGGGCGGAGAGGCGCCGAAGTGGAGGCCGGCTTCTTCTTCAACTTCATTATTGGCACTGGGCAGCAGTAATTACTTTCAAAACTGTGAGTCAAAGCGGCTGGCGGCATTGCAGAGGGACAAGGGGCAGCAGGGAAGTATCCTGCTGCCCCAATTATTACATTAAATATGCGCGCTGGACGGGGGCAAGTGGCGGGGGGGTAAGTAAACCCTCCCCGCCCTTAAAGGAACCCACCCCACAGTGCCGGACCGCAGCTCTGCGGTTCCGTGCACACCCCTATCCAACACACACACCCCGCTGGCCTCCCAAATGACAGTCCAGGCCCCTTGGGGGACTGTGCCAGTTTGAACTCGGACCGCTTGAACCAGGCCAGCTCAATGTCAAGCCTGGCTAGAAGTGAACTGGTTCGCACAACCCGAATCTTAAGCAACCCCCAGAGACCTGCATTTAGGATTGCTATAAGCTCTCTGAATTAGGGATGTACACAAAACCGGTTTGCCCAGTTTGGTTCGAATTCGAACCAGGAGGGGGTGGTTCAATTTTGGTTTTGCTCAAACCTCCCCCTGGTTTGGTTCAAATTTGAACCGGTTCAGACCAGTTCTGACTGGTTCGGACATCCAAAAATGGGTAGGATGGTAGCTGGCACCCAGGGGTACCTGCCACCCAAACCCCAAAGCAATCGGACATTCGTACGATTTTTTATGAATTTTTGAATTTATTTTTATTTTTTCCCTCATAGGGTATAATGGGACCCAAACCAGCCCATATCCCCTATTGTGGAGCACCTAGGGGCACAAAAGTGGTGTGGGTAGTAGACACCCAGGGGTACCTACCACCCACAAAGTTCCAAGGCAATTGGACACTCCTCTGATTATTGGTGAATTTTAAAATTATTTTGGAATTCCTCATAGAGAATAATGAGGATTGCAGCAAATGTATAGCTTCGCGTCGGGGAGAAAGGGGTGTCCTAGAGTGGAATGTGGTGGGTGGTAGTTCCCAAGGTGGGCAAGGAAGCTATAAGAATTATTTGAAAGGAATTGGGCAAAAGGCTGGTTTTTAAGTGATTTTTGAAGTTTACGTGACTTTAAGGTTAGCAATGAGAGTGGATTCATGGTTTGCCATTGAAAATCTTATATGCTACCAAAGAATCTACACTCAGAACACTTCAGAAACAACAAAACCCAGTACCTCATGGGTTAGCAACCCATGTGGGTGGTTGGCACCCTCGCTCTGGGCCACCCCAGCACCTCCCAAGTGCAGTTATGGGGCTGCTGAAACCTCCATTCTTCCCTATGGAGAAAAACCTTAAAGCCACTTGTGGGGTGCTGGGACAGCCCAGAGTTCGTGGTGGCCTAGTACACAGAGGGTCCCAACCACCCCCATGGGTTGCTAACCCATGGGGTACTGGGTTTTGTTGTTTCTGAGGTGTTCTGAGTGTAGATTCTTTGGTAGCATATTAGATTTTCAATGACAAACCATGAATCCACTCTCATCTGCTAACCTTAAAGACACATAAACTTAATAAATCACTTAAAAATCAGCCCTTTGCCCAATTCATTTCAAATAATTCTGATAGCTTCCTTGAACACCTTGGGAACTACCACCCACCACACTCTGCTCTAGGACACCCCTTTCCCCCCGACGTGAAGCTATAAATTTGCTACAATCCTCATTATTTGCTATGAGGAATTTAAAATTCACCAATAATTGGAAGAGTGTTCAATTGCCTTGGGGTTTTTTTGGGTGGTAGGCACCCCTGAGTGCCTATCACCAACCCCACTTTTGTGCCCCTAGGTGCTCCACAATAGGGGAAAATGGGCTGGTTTGGGTCCCATTATACCCTATGAGAAAAATAATTAAAAATATTTCAAATATTCATAAGAAATCATAGGAGTGTCCGATTGCTTTGGGGTTTGGGTGGTTGTTGGTACACATGGGTGCTCCACAATATGGAATAATGGGCTGGTTCGAGTCCCATTATACCCTATGAGAAAAAATTAAAATAAATTTCAAAAATTCATATAAAATTGTACAAATGTCAGATTGCTTTGGGGTTTGGGTGGTAGGTACCCATGGGTGCCAGCTACCACCCCACCCAATTTTGGAGGTTTGAACCAGTTCGAATCAAACCACCCCCTGTTTGGTTTGAATTCAAACCACCCTGGTTTGAATTCGAACCAGTTCGCACATCTCTATTCTGAATAGCTAGTTTCTGTGTTTGAAAAGGTTGCCCACCCAACCAACCATCATTCATTCAGAAGGATTGCAAGGACAGAAATATTAGAGAAGCTCTATACTGAACCTCCTGTCAAGGAAAATGCTTTATTTTAAATAGATTAAAAGGAAAGACCTTTTCAGAGTCATTCAAAAATGATTGATGCTCTAAAATGTTCCTGTCTTAGGTCACAGAAGTCCTGAGGTTAAAAAAAACTATCCTAGATTTCTACCCAGACATTTTTATAATCCAGTTTCACCATCTCTCACTTGTTCAGAACTTAGAACTTTTGTAAGAAGTAGGACCATTCTCCATTGACTGTCTTTGAATGGCCAAAAGTTCTGTAAAAACTGAAGCCAAGTGTTAGTTCAAAGGCATCATTCGTTATGTCTTATTATTTATTAGAAGATCTCTCACCTAATATCTTATGAATGTCCTGCTTTTTATTACACATTTTCTTAAGGAGCATAATTATGAGTAAAACTTACAATTTAAAGTCCAAGAAGATTGCTACTTAGTGGCATAAAATAAAGTGAACTATATTAGCAACATAGAACTTGAACTGATCCATAGCAAGCTAAGTGCTTTTCAGTGAATTGGTATGGAACTGTAAAACTTTGCTTACTTCCTCATAAATGGAAAACTTCCTCCAAATACTTATTACATATTGGAAGTAGGAACTGCCTTGGCAAATCTGCATTTAATTCTTTTTTGATTCAGGATATCCAAGATGTTGCTATGCAATAAGCTTCCTATCTGCCTACATATATCTTAGGAACTTTTTCTCATGTATGTGTACGTGTGTAATTATAATTAGAAAGTGACTGTTCTGTGCTAGGATGGTTAGAATACATGTCATTCCTATTTGCATTCCAATACCATATTTTCTGGTAGAAAGGCCGCGGCACATAAGTTTTTAAAAGTTATTTTAAGGTGCCTGCGGCCTTTATGCTGATGCTGCCTTTACACCAGAATTAAGGGGCACGGGAAGGAGGTGCAAGGCAGGACCCTCCAACCAACAATAGGCTCCACGTGGTCGAGAGGGCCTGGAAGGAACAGAGGCAGCGGAAGAGGAGTGGCAACAGTGCAGTTGGGCCTTCCTGGCCCTGGTTTTGCATGCTCCCCCCGCTTTTCATTTTCCATGCAATGCCATTTGTGCTCCATGTGGGGGCCTTTTGACCCCTTGCTCTCTCCCCTGAAGGTGTTTGCTTGGGTAGGAGTGGCCAGGTTAGGCCCGCAGCGAGGCCATGACCATATTTAGCTGCCAGAGTAGGTGCCGCAGTGGGCGACAGGAGGCACCTTTACGTGGAAATGAGACGGTGCTTACCTCCCTGTATCGCTGGCCCTGAAAGCTCTTCCCAGCTGTGGTGGAGGATCAGCTTCACCACTCAGCTGCAGCCACTCTTCCAAGCAGTGCGTGCCCCAGCTGAGTGGCGGAACTGATCCGCTGCTGCTGCGGGGAAGAGCTTTCAGAGCCAGCGATGCAGGGAGGTAAGCACCTAATTTCCACTTAAAGGTGCCTCCCGCTGCCCCCGTGGTGCCCACACCAGCTGCTAAATATGGCTGTGGCCTCGCCATGGGCCGAACCTGGTCACCATCGCCCGAGCAAACTCCTTCAGCGGGGAGAGAGCAAGGGGCCGAAATGCCCCCGCATGGGAGCACAAATGGCTATCCATGGGAAATGGAAAGGGGTGTGTGAACTTGGTGCTTTAGCTGTGGCCTTTATGTCGATGTGGCCTTTCTGATATGATCTTTAACAATCTCAGCATTTTTTTCAGTGGTGAGGCTCTTACGCCGATGCGGCCCTTCTACCAGAAAATATGGTACTTGTAATAAGACCTAGTTTCTGGCAGCCATTGACACAATACGGGGTAAAGCCCAATGTACCTTTAATATGGGCACACATTTACAGCATACTCTACAAACAACCCAGAAGCAGCATCTGCAAATTGCTATGGATCTTCTTCTGTTTTGAGTATCTTGTTACCATTTTTACAAGAACGTTGTCCTTACTCAAGGATATTTGTGCTTGAGAGTAAATGGTGAGTTGTGCATTCTGTTGTTGCAATTTCATTGTGGTTCATGAAGTAACGGGTGACATTTCTTGGCTTGTTTTTTAGGTGATGCTTCTCAATTGGATTTTGATGCAGTGTGTGAAAATGATACAACTATGGCTGCTCTTATGAATTACTTGGAAGCTGAAGGAGGGCTGGGTGATCCAGCAGAACTCAGTGATATGCACTGGACACTCTAGTTTTATACCACTGAGGAGCATACACACATTTTGATGCACAAAAATGATTTGTACATCCTCAAGTACTGTGTTGGCACATTTTTAAAGGCTTTAATTCATATTTACTTTCTCTATATTGACAATATATATATTTTTGAAAAACCTGCCTTGTTTATAAAGAAATGGTTTTGGCTGCATATGTTGAAAAGATGTGATATTTTTTAAGGACACAGAGGACCTCAATTTTGTTAATGATACACTTGTTAACTGGAATCCTTAACATATTTTTGTGAAAAAGAAAAGAAAAAGTTTGGCAAAGATTCTGTAAAATGGACATAGGGAATTTGGTTCTGATATGTTTTAATCTTTGAAATATTTATTTGTGGTTTGGTTAGGTCCCTAATTTATTAGTGTTACTTCAGGGAGAAAAACATTCTGTAGATCAAGACTTCAGTAGATCAAGACTCTGTGTCAATTCCTGTAGGATTTCTAGATATATTTGGTTGTCTACAAAATCTGGGATCAAGAAGCTGACAGTGGATGTGTTTTAACAGTCATCCAGCATATTGATCAGGAAATATTACATTACCCCTGTAGAAATCTACTGTAGAAATGCGGGAGTTGAAACAATAGAACTTGGCAGACTTCATAATGTCATTGAGATAGTATTAGAGGGATATCATCAACATAAAAAGTGCATACAAGATGCTTTTGTTGGTCACTCAAAAGGAACTCCTTAATGAAACAACCCAAGATAGAAAAATTTAGATAAATTTAGTTTTTTTCTAATTTTAAAATATACATATGTACAGATGTGATGTAAAATAAATTAGTTTAAAAATAGGCCATAAAGACCTTTTTGTATTTATTTTTGAGAGAAAAATAACTGAGTAAGATGCATGCATTAAAATGTACATGTCACATTGGACATGAGATTAGCACTTGAGTGTGTGTGTCATTAAAATTGTAATATGGGAAGTATCCCTAACAATATAAGCAATAGCTAATTTAGAAACTTGAAGATAAATGTCTATATATTATAATTTTCTGAGGCTATATTTGTTGCTCTTAGTACTCCTGTTTTACAATACAAGGCAAGATGTCTGTTTGCAGCTCATCACACTTGAATGCTTGGGAATACATTCATCATTCATGTTATGCATGAAAGTGCTAACATGGTATCATAGAAGTTGGGGTAAACACAGTCTTTTAAATATGAATTTTCAAATTTGCTTTAAAATTATACTTTAATATAGGCAATAGTGAATAGTTTTTCGGATGTATCATAAAAATTATCGCTTTAGTGATGATGATGATGTGTGCATGTGATTTAAAGTTTGTTCAGATTTAATGTGAAAGATCATGTTTATGTGAGGGCCTCTTCACACACTGTGAAATTAGCAAATGCATAATTTGTACCTATAATTTGTACCTATAAGTTCAGATAATATTTTGGCCCTTCTTGCATAAGAACTTGTGAGTGTATATGTCCTCCAGCACTCTCTGGATGCTGTTTCTTAATCAAGTGGTGGGGAAACATATAATTGATTCATATAACTGTCACTCTGCAAGTGCAGAAAACACAACTTTGAAGTATTTATAGCGCATGTAGAAGAGTGATAGATTAACTGCATCCCCACACAATTAAGGAACTGTGTACCAGACATGGGGAGTGTGTGCACCCCCCTGGTGTGCACACACGTTCTTATGTGAGGAGGACCAGTCAGATAATTTTTTTATCCAAACAGGCCCAGAGACGACAGGTCTCAGCATGTACATGGTATCAAAAAGCAGGGGGCGGGGAGTGTTTCTTCTTGCACATTACAGATTACACTACTAGTGTACAAGGGTGTATCTACAAATTATAAAATGTGTTAAGTGTCCCCGAGAGTGTTTGCTTCTAGAATAATTGTAGGAAATTGGAGTAGTTACTCTAAATAGCCACTAGATGTCTGTCTTGGTTCTGTTCTAGAGTAATGTATAACAGAGTAATGTATAACAGAGTTATTGTATGAGCTGCATTGCTTTGTTTGATTTTCCTTGCTAACTGAGCAAAGAGACACCTTTTTAAAGTGGTGATTCTCTTTATTTTGTAGGGGGAGGGCAACTGGCCCTATCCATCCCCAGCACAGCATCCCTGCAGTGGCTGTTGCTGCAGTCTGTCTTATGTTTCTTTTTAAAGATTGTGAGCCCTTTGGGGACAGGGAACCATTTTATTTATTGATATCTATGAAAACTGCTTTGAGGATAATTCTATCATACAAAGAGGATAATATAGAAGGGGATAATTCTATAGCGGCAGAGCAGAGAGGGTGAGGAGAGGAACAGGGGAGGAGGGTAGATTCTGTCAGCTTCCCTGATCTCTCCTGACGAACAACAGCTTTCTTGCCCTGCCTGCATATTCCTGATCTGTTTGAGGAGGTTTCTTTTTGCAGCCCCGGACCTTCTGAAGACCAACCTGCTTGCTGGTTGATTGCTTTCCTGTTCCACCTGTGCCTTCTACCCAAGTACTTGACTGATTCCACCTGTCCCTGAGGACCAGAGATGTCTCGTGAGATGGGAGATTTATGGAACCCTTGGGAGCATAAATTGGAAGAAGGCATACCGGAGGTGTAGCTGATGGTGTAGTCAGTGGACCGCCTTCATGTGGCCGCCAAAGGGGGCTGGCCTTCGGTGCCGGGCCTTTGGTGTGGGTCTGGGGGAAGTTATATTAAAATGGGGTTGTAGGTCTGGGTTGAAGTTTATTAGTCCTCCTTTTATTGGATTGGCCAGGCCTTTTGTTATGTGTTTTGAGTTCTCTTAGGCAGGATGATGCAGGGTGTGCATCCAGCAGCTCTGGGACAGCTGTTACTGTTGTGGTGGAGAATAGAAGAACTGGCATTGGCAGAGCAACTGGCCATTACAGGGAAGGGAAACCAGTAATTCAGTCACTGTTTCCACTTCCGACTTCCCTATCAGCTCTCTGTCCTCAAAGCAGTTCCGACTACCCACAGAACCTAGCCCTGCTCCTCTGCAATGCCAGATCGGTTCAGAATAAGATCGAAATCATCCATGACATGATCATGGATGAGGGAGTCAACCTGGTTTGTATGACTGAGACTTGGATGGGGAGGCTAGAGGCCCAGTGTGGGCCCAACTTTTCGGAGCAGGCTAGGGGAAGTGGATGGGGGGCATGGAATGGCTGTGGGCCATAAGAATACCATTTCCCTTACCAGGGCCCATGTGAGACAATTGACTTATATTGGGTGTTTATTTCTGAGGCTGGGAACTAGGCATAGATTGGGAATTCTGTTGGTGTACCATCCACCCCACTGCCCAATTGGCGCCCTGATGGAGCTGGTCTCAGAATCTACAAAACTTTTAGTGCTGTGGAACTTCAATATCCATTGTGAGGCTGACTTGTCTGGTGCGACTCAGGAGTTCATAGCAGCCGTGACAACTATGGGCTTATACCAACTAGTTTCAGGACCAACTCCTGTTGCTAGCCACACACTCGATTTGGTCTTTTGTTTGGATCAGGAGGGTGTTCCGTGGGTGGGGGATCCTGTGGTTTCCCCATAGCCATTGATGGACCACTACCTGGTTAAGGTTGGTTTCACAGCCACAACCCACTGCAGGGATGGAGGACCTATTAAGATGGTTCTCCTGAGATGGCTGCTGTGAGTGCTTAAGTGATTCTACCTGTCCCTGAGGACCAGAGATTTTTTTGTGAGAGGGGAGATTTCTGGAGCCCTTGGGAGCATAAATTGGAAGAAGGCATGCCCGGAGGCCAGTAGGATTCCAAAAAGCCTTGGAAGGTTTTAATGTTGGTCCTGCCAGTATTCTGTTGATGCCTTGGTGGGAACCTGGAATAGGGAACTCACCAGGGCAGTAGACACAATCACTCCTAAGCGTCCCTTCCAACCTGCTTTAAAAGTGGCCCTTTGGTATACATAGGAGTTGTGGGGTCTGAAGCAGCAAGGTAGGCGACTGGTGCACAAGCATAGAACCAATCTGAAGGTTTATGCGGAAGCAGTGCATGCAGCAAAACAATAATTCTGGCCTGCACACGTTGCTTCTGCAGGTTCGCGTTCAGCAGAGCTGTCCTGGGTTGTGAGGAGTTTGATTCAGGCTCCTTCCATTTCAAAACAGTCCCTGGAGACTTTGTTCTGCTGTGATCCTTTTAATGGATTCATTGCAGACAAAATCTCTTGTATTTGGGCTGACTTGGACTCCACTGTTTTTGCAGAGTCTTTTAAGGTGGTTCCACAATCTCTCTTGCAGTATTAGATTGGATCCGAGGACACGGACAAGCTGCTTTGGGTGGCATGGCCTACCACTTGTTCTCTGGATCCTTGCCCAACTTGGCAGCTTCTAAAAAGCAGGGAAATTGTTGGAGATGGCCTAGCTAATATCAACTCATTGCTGAGGGAGGGCAGGATGCCTCCTTTTTGGAAGGAGGCAACAATTAGACCACTTCTCAAAAAGCCTTCCTTAGATCCTTCAGTGATGCATAGTTATAGGCTGGTCTCCAATCTCCCATGGTTGGGCAAGATGATTGAAAGAATGCTGGCTAACCAGCTCCAGGCAGTTTTGGAGGAAACAGATTATCTAGACCCATTTCAAACTGGCTTTAGAGCAGGTTATGGGGTTGAGACTGCCTTGGTCAGTCTGATGGATGACCTTTACCAAGGAATCGACAGACTGGAATTCTGTTAGTTCTTTTGGATCTCTTGGTGGTGTTTGATACCATCGACAATGGTATCCTTCTGAATTGCCTAGGGGAGTTGGGGATAGGAGGCACTGCTTTGCAGTAGTTCTGCTCCTATCTCTCAGGCAGAGTCCAGATGGTGGAGCTTGGTGACAGTTGCTCTTCGAAATAGGAGCAATTATATGGTGCCCCTCAGGGCTCCATTCTGTCACCAGTTCATATTCTACATGAAACCGCTGGGTGAGGTCATCAGGCAATTTGGTGCAGGGTGTTATTAGTATGTTGATGACACCCAAATCTATTCCCCCTTATCATCATCATTATCATCAGGAAATGGCATTCACTCCCTAAATGCTCGCCTATGGGCAGTAATGGGCTGGATAAGGGATAACAAATTGAAGCTGAATTCAAGCAAGACGAAGGTGCTCAGTGTGCAAGATTGGAATTTGAGGGATGAGTTAGATCTCCCTGTGCTGGATGGGGTTACATTCCCCTAGAAGGAACAGGTACGCAGCCTGGGAGTGCTCTTGGATCCAGGCCTCACCCTAATATCTCAGGTGGAGGCTATGGCCAGAAGTGCTTTTCATCAGCTTCAGCTGATTCAACAGCTGCATCTATTCTTTGAGGAGAACGATCTCAAAGCAGTGGTGCATCAGCTGGTAACCTCAGACTTAACTATTGCAATGCACTCTATGTGGGTCTGCCTTTGTGTGTAGTTCGGAAACTTCAGTTAGTTGAAAATGCAGCAGCCAGACTGGTCTCTGGGGTAACCCAGAGAGACCATATTATGCCTGTTTTAAAACAGTTGCATTAGCTGCCGATATGTTTCTGGGCAAAACACAAAGTGTTGGTTATTACCTTTTAAAGCTCTGAACGGCTTGGGTCTGGGCTACTTTAGAGAGTGCCTTGTTCTGTATGATCCCCTTCACACGTTGAGGTCATCTGTAGAGGTCCATCTCCAGTTACCACCAGTACATCTGGTGGTGTCTTGGAACCGGGCCTTTTCTGTAGCTGCTCCTGGCCTATGGAATGCGCTCCTGGCAGATATCCGCATTTTAGGCTCACTGTTGGCCTTTAAGAGAGTCCTAAAAACTTACTTGTTTGGCATAGCCTTCCAAAGTTTTAAAATTGTTTAAGTATTTTAATTGGTTTCAAATGGTTTTGAATTGTTTTTAAATTGTTTTGTTTTAAGCAGTGTGTTTTAAATTGTGTTTGTTTTTATGTCTTTTAAAACTTCTTGTACACCTCCCAGAGCCTTTAGATGGGGCGGTCTATAAATGTAATAAATGAATAATAAATAAATAATTGAAACAGGAAACATATATGCTTGATGCACGTTAGATACCATTGCAGAAATTACTGTACATTACTGTTAGAGACAAGCCTTTTATGGGACTGGTTATATTCAACGATGGCAATGTTTTTTATTTGAGCAAATTGTACAGGATATTTGTCCATTTGCTCATTTATGTGCATTTGCTCACCTGAAAAGCTTGCCGATCTTACCAATTTATACTTTACATTCAGTATATTCTGTAAATATTTATACAAATTGATTGATTAAGTGCCTTCACATTGGTGTCAACTCTTAGCAACCACATAGATAGATTCTCTCCAGGATGATATGTCTTTAACTTGGCATTAGGGACTTCTCAAGGGAGCTGGGTTTTCGCATAATGTGTCCAAAGTATGATAGTTTGAGTCTGGTCATTTGTGCCTTGAGTGAAAATACTGGATTGATTTGTTCTATGATCCATGTGTTTGTTTTCCTGGCTGTCCATGGTATCCTCAAAAGTCTTCTCCAGCATCAAAGTTCAAAAGCATCAATACTTTTTCTGTCTTGCTTCTTCAAAGTCAAGTTTTGTATCCATAGAGCGTCATGGAAAAAAACATTGTCTGAACGATTTTAATCTTTGCAGGTATAGACATGTCACAACATCTAAATATCCTTTCCAAGGCCTTCATTGCAACCCTACCAAGTGCTAGTCTGCAGTGTATTGCTTGACTGCTGGATCCTTTACTGTTGACAGTTTATCCTAAAAGGCAGAAGCTATCCACCACTTCAATGTCTTCATTATCAATTCTGAGGCTGGTTGCTGTACCCATTGTCATTAGTTTAGTCTTCTTTACATTTAGTTGCAGTCCCTTTTCCCCCCCACTTGCTCTTTGACTTTCATTACTAGAGCTTGCAGGTCAACCACATTCTCATCTATCAGAGTGGTGTCATAAGCGTAGCGCAGGTTATTGATGTTTCTTCCTCCAGCTTTAAAACCATGCTCATCTTCCAATTCAGCTTCTCTCAGTATATGTTCAGCACAGAAGTTGAATAAATAAGGAGAAAGTAGACAGCCTTGCCTTACTCCTTTGCCGATCTGGAACCAGTCTGTTTCACTATGTTCCATCTGGACTGCGGCTTCCTGTCCTGTGTGTAGGTTTCTCATGAGAACAATGAGATGCTCTGGGACACCCATTTTCCTAAGGATCTTCCACAACTTGACATGGCCGATGCAATCGAAGGCTTTTCTGTAGACCAAGCACATATCGACTTTTTTTGTATTCTTTGGCTTTCTCAATTATCCAGCATGTATCGGCAATAATGTCCCTTGATCCTGGGTCTTTTCTGAACCAGCTTGAGCATCTGGCATTTCCCTTTCCATGTAAGGCTCTAATCTTTGTTGGATGATCCTGAGCATTATTTAGCTAGCATCTGAAATTAAGGATATTGTGTGATGGTTTGTGCAATCTGTTAAGTCTCCTTTCTTTGGTATGGGTATGTAAACTGACCTCTTCCAATCTGTTAGCCACTGTGTTCTCCACATTTGCTGGCATAGTTTGGTTAGAGCCTTGACCAGTGTTCTCATCTGTGTGTGGAATGAATTTTGTTCTGAATTTTGTTCTGAGTATCATGACAATATATGCACATGTGCATTCAGAATAGGCCTTCCTGATTCAACCTGAGTGGAATCTAAAATTAACTGAGAAGACATAAAAAAACTTGTGAGCATGCACACGCCTTAGAGGGAACGCTGGCCTTGACTGATTCTTCTTCTGTTGCTTGCCATATTTCTGTAGCTATTCCATCAATTCCTGTAGCCTTCTGACTTGGTAATGACCTGAGTGCTTGTTGGAAGTAAAGGACTATGCACTGCCTCATGCCTCAGTAACAGATTAGTAAATCAGAGGGCTAGAGGGGTAAAGTCACTGGTCACCACTTCTCTCTACTGCTCTATCCCTTTGATATATAGATTGCTACTCTCAGGGACTTCCTTCCTTCCTTCCTCTCTCTTCCTCCTCCTTCTCTCTAATACACATGCTTGCCTCTCTCTCTGCACCATGTGTGCACAGAGATGCAGACAGCATCTGTCTGCATCCAGCTAACTAAATTAGAGATTCTTTCTCTCCACTTTCCTATCTAGAATGGAGTTCTCCAATAAAGACTCCTTATATTGGCTTGAAACTATGAACTGGCTCCAAGTTTCTTTTGCTGTCAGCATACACACACGCCTAGGCAGACTCTGCTGTGTTTTGCCTCTGTGCACTCTGTTGTAATAGAAAGGACAGAGAGAACCACAGAGAACTCCCAACAGTGCTGATCTAACTTCATCTTCCCATACTAGAGGCTCTTGCAAGTAGGGAATATCTTTTAGAATATCTTGGAGGTTGATGTCCCTGCTGTACAGATTTCCAGTATACTCCTTCCATCTCTATTTGATCTTCTGTGAATCAGTTACTAGCTGTCCTTTGGCATCCCTTAACATATCAATTTGAGATCGGAACCTCCTTCTGAGTTCAGAGATCTTTTGGAAAACTTGTCCTGTTTTTCCATGTCTATTTCCATCCTCAAAGCCTTTACAGATGCCATTGTAATACTGCTCTTTATCTCTTCTAACAGCTGTCTGAAATTCCATATTAAGTTCCTTCCTGAGGTCTTTATCTTTCTTGACTTTGGCTTCTCTCTTCTTCTTGGCAATTTCCACCGTCTGTTCTGACATCCATTTTGCTTTCTTCTGTTTCTTGGTCTTTGGCAGTCTCTTTTCACATTCATCCTTAACAACTTCTTTGATTTCATTCCAGAGTTCCTCTGGTTCCTTACCAATGAGGTTCAGAACTTCAAAGTGGTTCCTGATGTTCTCCTTGAAAATGGTGGGTACATTTTCAAGATCAAATCGTGGACGCTGGGTAGCTTTGTTTTTCTGCTTTAGCTTGACTTGGAACTCGCATTGAGCAGTTCATGATCTGTTCCACAATTGGCCCCCGGCCACATTTTTGCTATTATAACCAAGCTCTTCCACCTCCTTGCACCAATAATGTAATCAGTTTGATTTGTGTACTCCATCTGGTGATGTCCATGTGTATAGGCACCGCTTTGGTTGTTTGAAGAATGTGTTTGTTAGCAATGAAGAGATAGTTGGCTTGGCAAAAACTAATAAGTTGTTCTCCTGCTTCATTCTTGTTTCCTAGGCCATACAGTACGATTGAATTTTTCACTTTACCATTTCCAACTTTGGCATTCCAGTCTCCAACCACCAGCATCACATCTTGCTTGCATGTGCTGTCAATTATAGACTGAACTTGAGCATAAAACCCATCAACTTCCTTTTCTTCTGCATCAGTTGTTGGGGCGTAGACTAGAAGAACTGTCATGTTAAACGGTTGTCCACGAAATCTAATTGATATTAGGTCACTGACCGCATTGTACCCAAGTACTGTCATTGCTATATCCTTTCTGACTATGAAAGCAACACTGTTCCTTCTTTGTTTTTTGTGTCTTGAGTAGTAAACTGTATGATTTTCTGACTGAAAGTGTCCTATTCCAGTCCACTTTAATTCACTGATTCCCAAGATGTCAATTTGTAGTCAATTCATTTCATCTTTCACTGTGTCGAGCTTTCCCATATTCATGCTTCTTAAGTTTCACATTCCCATTGTAATTCTGTCTTTGCAGCTTCGGATTTTCTTTTCCTGCATGGCAACATCAGCCGCTAGACGTCCAAAAGGCTTTAATCTAACCGCATCATAAACACCATTGGTACTTTGAGAGATCCTCAGAACATCCTCAGTAGCATGATGAGTGCCATCCAACCTGAGGGGCCTTTCATCCGGCACTCCATTGACAATCATTCTATTTTGCCTATCCATGTGGTTTCTTGGTAAAATACAGGAGTGGTTTACCATTATCTCCTCCTGCGCAATATGAAATGATGCCTTTGTCATTGTTACTAAAGTGATCATCTGCCTCCAGCACCTTCCAATATCGTTGCTGCCCAACATAGGTGCCTGATAGCTGGGCATCTGGGATGACCTTCGTGCTTGGGTAACCCTATTGGGAGTATAACTCCTTGCGTACTTTGCTCATCCCTCCCAGGAACACCCCCTGAGGCAGCATAGCAGGACTGGGGGGGGGGTTTATACAAATAGACAGGGGAAATTAAAATATATTTTATTTAAAAATTAGTGTGTTTGATAAAACACAGTTCTTCGACGTGGTCTCTGTCTTTTACACAAATGGGCTATGCGCCTTCACAGAGACCTCATCGGAACTTAACAAGCTCATGTCTCCTGATTTTGGTGGGAACCCCGCCTCCAGCCACTGTATGCAGCTGGGCCACTTCCCATCCCCTCAGTCTTCGTCGTCCATGCTTCAGTAGACATTGCGGAATCTTCAGCTTGGCAATGAGTAGGACTGTGTTTTCTTAGACCCTCTTGGTTTTTTTCTCCTGTTTTTCCACGTTTCAAGCCTGTTGTTTCCTTTACTTTACGCAGTAGCGGTTTTTTCTTGGCGTTTTTAACCCCCCACCCCCCACCTTCTCTCCTTGTTTGTTTGGCTCCAGTCCTGGTCAGGACGGGCTTTATGGCTGGCTAGCCAAAAACTTCTACGCCGGACACAAATTTTTTTAAAAAATGTGTTTGTTGTGGATTTAAGATCCCTTCCCCCAATACTCATACCGAGTGTCGACTTTGTCTGGGGGAATCCCACATAGTTGAGACCTGCATTCATTGCCAAAGGTTCATGAAGCAGACTTGAAAGAATAGGACTTTTCGCTTGCATGTTACCCTGTGTGACTTGGCCCTCCATTTGTCAGAGGCCTTATCGTTGAAGCAGTCATTTAAAATAGCTTCATCAATACCGTCAGAGTGTTTGGACTTCACTCCGCCGGCGCTAGAATACCTGGCTTCAGACCTGATACTGTCGGTGCCTTCTTCAGACCCGCCTGTGGTTCCTGTTCCTTCTGTGCCATTGGACGAGTTGCCTAGGCCCACTATACCTTCGGTAACAACTCCCTCTTCGGTCCCTTCGGGACCTAAGAAGAAGAAGCCGGTGCAAGTCCATCCTCTACTGACAGGACAGTATCTGCCTCCTATTCCCAGTAAGAAGAAGCCCCTGCCAGCTTCTTCTTCGAAGGCGCCTTTGGTCAAGAAGCCAAAATTGGCCTCCTCGGTTCAAGGCTTGGCAGCTGTTGTTCAGGCATCAGAGTATGCCAGCCGCGGTACTGGTTTCTTCAGTACCGAAGTCTTCCGGCCCTTGCCCTTTCACTAGTTCCCTGGTGGCTAGGAAGCCATCTAACCAGATGCCTGACGTACCTTTCCCAATGGCGGACAGGAAAGCTTGATAGCGGCTGACAAAACAGACTATGCTGTGAGCCATATTCACCTGACGGGGTGGTGCGAATTCGGCATGGCTACCGAGACATCGTTTGTCTCCCATACACCATGCGGAAGGATCTGTGGGGATTGAAGGGCGCGTTGGGAATCAGAGGACCGCACCTCCGAATGTAGATATGGGAGAGACTGGGATTGATGTGGTCAGTCATACTCTGGTCGATACTGTGACTCTGTGCGGGGTTCCATGTGCCACATAGAGAACAAACCCCCCTCCTGTGGAGATTGGCACTGAGAAGACAGCATGCATAGACAGTTTCTCTCTGATTGCCACTCTGGTTATTCTGACTATGGGAGGTCGTGGTACGGATCTCGGTACTGGGAGGAATTTGCGACTGATTACTGGGGGAATAGACGTGATTTACATAGGGTCCATTTGCATTTGGAAAGAAGACCTCGCTCTAGTTCTACTCGACGGTATCTGTGCGACCGCATTAGTGGGCACATGTCGCCATTGGAAGTTCCAGTTCAGCCTCCAGTCACACAGCCTTTGTTGATACTGACTACAACGGTGGATGGGTCAGTACCATCCCCTTTGGATAACCCCTTGGAGGTTCCGAGCATCCCTCTAGACTTGGTTCCAAATCCGGTTGCATTTCCAGAAATGGATAATGAACCTGACTCTCCTGCCTCAGACCTAATTTCTTTGGGATTGTCTCCCATGGACATTCAATCTGACTCTAAACCTGTGTCTCCATCAGAGGATCTGAAACAATACTTAGCTTATGTGTCCTACATGGCCTTGGCTTCAGGGGTGAGCCTTGATATGCAACAAAAAGGGGAGCTGGACCCTTCATTTGGTCTCATTGATGCGGAGGCTAAAGTACTGGCATCTCTGCCACTTAATACAGCTTTACTGGAAGTCGTGTGTGGGCATTGGAAGAAGCCAGCAACCCTTTCCCAACATAACAGAAGTTTGGAGAATTTCTATGGGGTGCAGATGCAGGATAATATGACCTTTTAATAATATGATAATAATAATATAATATGACCGACGCCAATGTCCATTGTGGTGAAGGCCTCCCTGAATAAGTCTAAGGGTCGCAGTCACTCTGCGCTGGGTGATAAAGAGGAGGAGAAGTTGGACTCCTTTGGGAGGAGACTCTATTTGGCTTCAGCTCTACATTTGCACGTTGCCAACTACCAGGCCTATAATGCCAAGTATAACCATTTTCTGTGGGAAAAGGTGGCCCCCTTTTTGGACCACCTGCCCCAGGATAAGCGGGATCTGGCTCAGAGACATTTTGCTTGCCACTAGGAAGCCTTCGACGAGAAAGTCATATGGACATAAATGGGCTTGTTTTCATGCCTTTGCTTCTCAAAATGGTTTTGATGTTCTTAACCTGTATGTTCAAAATGTTTGTACTTAACTTTTGTATTTAAGAGTCTGGTTTGAAACTCTCCTCTCTCAAGGCACATTTGGCAGCCATTGTGGCACATTCGCCCACCACTGGGATTTCCTGGTTCAGGGACCCACTGGTGAAGAGTTTTCTGAAGGGGCTGTCCCATGTTTTGCAGGATGACCCTGTAATGTCACCGGCTTGGGATTTGTCTGTGGTACTGGCTGGTTTGCTATGCCCACCCTTTGAGCCTTTGGCTTCAATCGATCCTCACCTTCTGATGTGGAAGATTGCCTTCTTAGTGGCAATCAGCTCCACAAGGAGGGTGAGTGAGCTGCAGGCTCTGAGGGTTGATTTGCTATACCTTCAATTTCATAAAGATGAGGTCGTGCTCCGACCGGATGTTCAATTTCTTCTGAAAGTTGTTTCTACCTTTCACCATTCCCAGCCAATTACCTTACCTGTATTTTTTCAGAATCTTTTGTCTGATGCAGAACGCAGGTTGCATCGTTTGGTTGTTTGGAAGGCATTGTCCTTCTGTGTTCAAAGGTCTGCACAGTGGAGAAAAACCCCTCCTCTGTTTGTTCTGTATGATGGACCTCACAAAGGTTTGCAAGTTTCTTTGCAGTTCCTATCTATGTGGATTTTTTCAGCTATTGAACTTTGCTATAGCTTGGCAAACAAACAATTGCCTGGGACCATTAAAGTGCACTCAGTTAGGTCCATGACGGCCTCTGTGGCCTTTGATCATGCGGTCCCTTTAGACACTGTTTGTCAGGTGGCTACTTGGGCTTTGCCCCATTCCATTATTCCTCATTATGCTATTGATAACAGGGCACGGAATGATGTTCAGTTTGGCAGAACTGTCCTGCAGTCTATTTTCAGTTGATCTACTTTGTTTCTTTGAATTAAATACTTCTTGCAGAGTGCATCCATGTTCCTGTTTTAATTTTCCCTCCACCTTGGGTGGAGCTTGCTATGGAGCTAGCTTGTTATGCGCCCATTGGTGTAAAAGACAGAGAACACGTTGAAGAACTACAGGTTGCTTACCTGTAATTTCGGTTCTTCTAGTGGTCATCTGTCCTTTTAAACACCCTCCCATCCTCCCTGCTGGATATACTGAAGGTGGACTCCATGACTTAGGGGATAGGAAGTCTTCTATTGAACCTTTCCTGCTGTAAAACAAAACTTTGCTACACTTAAAGGTATCATATCATTCGTATCTGATAAAAGATGATTTACATAACTTATCAGAACACCCTGGATAACCTTTTTAAAAAGGCAGTAAAGATTAACTACTAATATTATAATAAAAATTGCAATAGAACGTAAAATGAGCTGGGTTTGAGCTGTTTCAGTAACTCCTGTGTTACACGGACATAGACTCTCTGCTTAGGGAACCTTCTTAAAACTTCCCTCAAGCTCAGCTGTATGAAATGGGCTAATGAAAAAGTTTTAAGATTTTTGGGGACAGTAATCTGACCAAGCTCATCTTAAGTGGCACAGTGGGGAAATGCTCGACTAACAAGCAGAATGTTGCCGGTTTGAATCCCCGCTGGGACTATATCGGGCAGCAGTGATATAGGAAGATGCTGAAAGGCATCATCTCATACTAAGTGGAAGGAGGCAATGGTAAACTCCTCCTGTATTCTACCAAAGTAAAGGGCTCTGTGGACGCCAGGAGTAGAAATCAACTTGACGGCACACTTTAATCTGACCAAGGTAACTGGTAGGCCTGATGTTAAAAACTTGAATGTCCACCACCACAGACTTGTTCTCATGGCTCAATTCTATTTGCTGTTCCTCGCTTCTTATTCATTAATCTAGCTCTTTCATAACTAATTGATACAAGAAAGTCTGGGGAGCTGTAATGACATAATTTCCTTTCTAATGAATGTTATCCAGCAAGATGAAAATTTATCTCGTAATACAAAGGGTGCTAGGGACCAGTAGGATCTGGTCCTACTGGTCCAGAGTTTAACCACAATTCAAAAATACTAAGCCACTGACCCACTTCTATTTTTGTGACACCCACTTCCAAGCGCGTTCCTGCATTTGTAATGCAGCGTGGTGTCTGCATTAAGCTCCTCAAGAACTTTGCTGATGTGTATATTGCGGGAAACAGATACAACATTCTTCACAGTAGACACTAGTCTTCATCTTCATGAACTTCAAAATTTACCTTACATGCGTATTCATATGCAACTTGAATGCTAGATCAGCTGTCAGTCTTGCCCTTCCTTTGTGCTTTTAGAAAGCCACCTAATGGCACAGTGGGGAAATAAATTGCCTAGGGAGCAAGAGGTTGCCGGTTTGAATCCCCACTGGTATGTTTCCCAGAATATGGCTTAACACCTGTATGAGTTAGCAGCGATATAGGATGATAAGCAGTGGCGTAACTAGGGAAAACGGCGCCCAGGGCAAGCACTGAAATTGCACCCCCCCGCCGCACCCCCCCGCCACCCCCCAAACATACATCTGACTGACACACATGTTTCAGAAAACTTTTATTTTAAAAATTTAAAAAATTACAAAAATTACCAATATCATACATGTGGTCAAGCTCCTATCTACCACTTCAGATTTATTTTTTAAAACTATCCAAATTGTGGGGCTATCATTAATTTGTTTGGATAGCTCAGGTTAAAATGCTGGAAAACGACAAATTTCAGTATGCTGGGGCTCATGAAATCCCCAAATATTATGCGGAGTTGTACTTGGAAAAACTAAAAGAAGTGTCTGTCTAATTCTCTGCTATGCATTGTAGCATCATTATTACATAAGTTTTAAAAATAAATGGAGAATTTGACTTTTCCCAGATACTCTGAAAATAATTAAATGATATGCAGAGTAAACTGTGTCACTGCTTGGAATATATTCTAGTATTTCAGAAAGACAGTTAAAATGAGAGAAAGAGAGCAAGAAACTCCCAGTGGGCCTTAATACTAAGGCTTTCACACTGATTCAAAGACAAACTCACCATTAATAGCCATATTATTAAGACATCACATTTAACTCACTTATCACAAGAAGCAAAGTAAGAGCAAATGGATACAATCTTAGCTCATAAACTTTAGCTCAGTATTCACAAGCCCTTATTCTATGTACATAGTGCCAATCTGAATATGTGTACAGTGACATATTATATTAATTTTTATTTTAAAAAAAATTACCTGTAGCCCCTTTGGGGGACATCTTAAAGGCTGTGGGGGGTCTGCAAAGTTTCCCCCTCCTCCCACTGGCCTCTAGGGCCTCACAGGCACCATTTGAGCATGTGCAGTGGTCATTTTTTAATTTTTTTTTTAAATGGCCACTGAAAACAAAATGGCCACTGTGCATGCTCAAATGGCCTCTGCGAGGCGTGGCATGCCCTAGGGCCTCACAGAGGCCATTTGAGCATGCCCAGTGGCCATTTTGTTTTTGGTGGCCTTTTAAAAAAATATTTAATTTTAAGAAATTGCGCCCCCCCCTTCAAGTGGTGCCTGGGGCACGTGCCCCCCCTGCCCCCTATAGATACACCCCTGATAAGTCACTAGGCATCGACACCGACTCGACGGCACAACTAATCCCCTTTACAATATGACACGTATGCATTTATGAACATACTCATCATTTGCCTCATTCCCCTGCCCCAAAATCCCCAATGTTTGTTAAATATTTGCAACACTATTTGTAGGGACTGAGGTGGGATAGTACATCTAGTACAATGTTATGGGTATTAGTCAATAGGTGTCCACCACAGCTGACTTTGCTAACATGCTGGAACCTTATTGAATCTTTTTGTCTTCTCATCCAAGCGTTGGACATTAAAATGCAAGTATACTAAAGGCAGTAGAGGTGCTTGTAAACACTTAAAACATTACATCTGTCTTCACTGTGTGGCTTAGGTTTGGCTGCTAGTTGCTGTGATCATCTCTTTGCTTTTTAGGTCTTGTTCACACCTTTTAAGCAGAGTTAACAAGCAGATCTGTGCATGTCAGCGGAAATTATCTATTGCCACTGGAAAGTGTAACCAACTCTTTTCCAGCTACCCTTGTGAATTCTGTTATTAAAATCTGGCAAATAGGCACCAAGTGCTTAATACTGGTTGGAGAATCCACTTGTGCCTTAATTTTGCCTTTCCAAGATTGGTTCACAACAACCAATCAATGCACGTCACACCTCCAGGATTAAATGTCTGCATGTATTTATTATCATCTATATCCCACTTTCTATATTAAAAGTATACTTAGGGTGGCTATCTCAACTTACTCTTGTTGTTCCTGTGCATAGCAGAAGTATAAACAGAGGAGTGGCATCCTTTGATTTGAAGTTCCAGTGCAAGTTAACTTAATTCAGTACAATTCACTGCTTGTGGGGGAGAGGCTTCCAACTAATCTGTTTATCTGTTATTGATGGATGATGTATCATCTTCCTAAGTAAATAGGTAATTTATTTTGAATAGTATCTGTTCACGTACTTAGGTGCTCTGTTCTACAAAAAAGACACCTAAGGCAGACAAATATTGTTTTGTCATTTCACCACTGTAATCCAACAGGTTTTGGGAAATTTAGCATAGGCATTCAGTTTTCTAAAGTAGGTAGCAAGGCTTATTAACATCTTATTAATGAGGTACAAATTACTAAGGATTAGGAGACAAATTACTTCTGAGCAGCTGTGGTTGAACCCATATCTAAGTCTTGGTGGCTGATTTGTTCAGTAATTTGTTCAGTGGACAAGCCCTTCAGATTTATTATATAAATACTAGCTGAACCCGCACAGAGCATCTGTGTAGTAGTACACAGAGCCTGTGGCATCCCCCCCATCCTCCCACAACTCACTCTCCCCCCCCAACTTGCTCTCTCTGTCTGTCTCCCCCCACGACCCTTGTGCTCTGCCCCCCACAACTCAGACCTCCTCCCTGGCCCGCCGGCAGCCGCTCCCCCTTGGCCCACTGGCTGGCCCAGCAGCAGCCGCTTCTCCTTGGACCGCTGGCTGACCCGGCAACAGCCACCTCCTCAACCTGTGCCTCTTCTCGGGCCACTGGCCGGCCCAGCAACAGCCGCTTCCTCAACCCGGTCACACTGCCACCTCCTCCCTGCTCCTTCCGTCTCCTTCCTCCTGAGGCCAGTGGGGCTTCTTCCCCCCTCCCTGCTAGGCCGCTTCTCCCCCCACCATCACAGTGCCTCCTCCTAAGCTCACCAGTGACCTCCTCCAGGCAGCAGGGCTTTGTCCGCCACCCGGTTCCCTCCCTCTCTGCCTGCCAGGCAGCCACTTTTGGGTGGCCGTGCTGCCGCCGCGTCGCTTCCTAAGCCCATTGTCTGTCCCGGCGCTGAGCAGCAGCTCCGCCCCACCTTCGCATTGGCCATGGCTGAAGCGGGGGTGGGGCTTGCCAAACATCCCCACGCAGTTCTCTTCTCAGTTGGCCATTAGAGAATTAAATATATAGATAATGAGGGCGATAAATAAAACCCATTGTTTAGATTTAGGAAGTCTGTACTTTAAGTATCATTAACAGCTGTCAGCTGCAGTGAATGACTGATGAATAACTATACTTTGAGATTAAAGATAAACCATGTCAGATTTTGATGGGAGCATTTTAAAGTAATTTACAGCTTAGTAATATACAGTTTGCAAAATATTATTTGGCTTGTATAGTTCTAATACTCCTGCTGTCCAACATCTACAAGGAATATGTACCCTTTGCCAGCAAACCTAAGTTCTGTATACCCTGGAAACTAGATATCAAGATTTCAAAGCTGAACCATGCTGTGTGTAACCTAAACTTCTGAGATGCTTGGATATGGATTTAAAAGAAATTTAATTGAAATGAATGTGTATTTTCACAAAATATATTCTGAATATTAAAAGGATTTCTCTAGTCTTATCATATACCTTCAGTAATGTTGGGGCACAAAATTATACCAAGAAGTGTGTCCAATGAGTGTCATAGAGTGTCATAATATTTATGCAGTGATTAGTTCACTCACGTATTGTTTGCTTTCCAAGTTTATATAACTGAAAATATATGTAACTGCATAGAGTAAAGTTTGGGTGTGGCTTTCCCCCTCTCTATAGCATATCTGTACTGGCTTTCCTAGGCTTGGATTCTTGGAAAAATCTTACATGAATTATCAATCAATTATTTTTACTATGGTCCAAGACCTGCATAGGACACTAGAGCATGATTCAACAATTCAAAACAAAACAAAACAGATTATGGAACCATAAAACTATATTACTTAAAAATTACTACTCTAATACTATAAAGCTATATTAAAATACTGTAAAGCTGCTACCCTTAGAAAAGAGGGTAGCTGTGAGATTAAACTGTCTTTTAAAAAATTATAAGCATATACAATGGGAAATATATAAAATGCAAAAAGCAGTGGCTAAAACAGGGTATGTGAAATAAGACCTCTAAGTAAAGTAAAGTTGTGCTGTTGAGTCAGTGTCAACTCCTGGTGATCACAGAGCCATGTGGTTTTCTTTGGTAGAATACAGGAGGGGTTTACCATTGCCATCTAACACTCAGTATGAGATGATACCTTTCAGCATATTCCTATATCGCTTCTGCACAATATAGGTATTTCCCATAGTCTGGGAAACATACCTGCAGGAATTTGAACCAGCTACCTCTTGCTCGCTAGGCAAGTTACTTTCCTGCTGCACCATTAGGTGGCTAAGACATCTAAATAGGAACACTAAAAAAGATAATATAGTCACAGTTTAAAACTATGCAGAGCTGATTGATGGCCTGGCAGTCATGACCTGGCAGATCCTACATGCTGCCATGCAGAACTTGGCAGTGTTATACTTGAAGGCTGGGTCTTTATCCGAAAGCAGCAACTGGGTATAGACATGGTTTGGGTGGCCAGGGTACTTGCGGAGTAGTGGAAATATAAGATTGGCCCAAGTATCTGTGTTAAATGGGCAAAAGAGGAGTACATGTTCTGTGGTTTCTACCTCCCCCATGTCACAGGGACGTCTCTCTGCAAATGGGATCTTCCTGTATTTGCCTTCCAATATGGCGGAGGAAAGGGCATGGCAATGGGTGAGGGTAAAAGCCCTTCTGTGGTGTGGGATTTCTAGCTGTGACATGTACATGGTGGAGAAGGCAGAGTATCTGTGCCCATCTCAGGACAGGAAGGTTGGAACCCTGCCTAGGTTGGCCTGGTGCTCAACTGGTGCTCTGTTTGATTACATGAATTAACTTTGTGAATTTTCCAATGTTCATCTAAATATTTGATTTTAAGGCTGAAAGCAGAGCTTTCAGAGCTTTCATTCTTGTTAATGTTGTATTTCTGCTGCTCTTCTAGTAGTGTCTTATCTGAGTATTCTTTTTCCTGGAAATAGCTACTTGGTTGAGTCCAGCAAAACAGAAATTGCATGGTAACAATGTGGAAGTTACAATACTTTATGTTATGTTTGTGTATTTTGGGGACCCCCTCTGTTTTCTTCTTCTTTTATTTCCCCTGTTATATATTTTGTTGTAGTGCTGAAAAATAAACATTTCGTTACATGACTTCACTGAGGTTTATCAAAGCCAGCTGAGAGTGAGGGCAATACATTGTAGTTCACCATTGCCTTACTCTGGCTGAACATTTTCTGCGACTTTCATAGCAATCCCCACCCCCACCCCCCAAATGGTTGAAGGGTTGTGTGCTTTTTGACACTAAGAATTGTTTTTCCTGGAAATTTACCCCCAAATAAAATTATTATTTGAAATAATTTTTGAAATTATTTTATCTGGCTTCCTAATCCTAGTCTGTTTGAGCAGACTATTACTTTCCTGCAAGGAATTTGAGACATCTGTATATTGCAGTAATGGGAGAAATTATCTCCTAACAAAATCCTGTTTTCAAGAAGAGAGACTTTAAGAAAAAGTTTGTGGAGCAGCCAATAGTTGGCATCAAGGATGCCATGTTGAGGGTGGGTTGGGCCTGAGGAGAGTGAGTTAGGCCAGCCACCAGAGTGGCTGCAAAGTGCACAGGGGTTGACAACTTCCCATGTTGGGTTGGTCTTGTGAGTGGATAAGTCCTAGCAGGATGAGGGTTTAGTTTCTCACAGGATCTGCACTGGCTGTCAGGAAATTCTTAAGCTAGGAACATAGGAAGCTGCCTTATACGGAGTCAGACCATTGGTCTAGCTAGCTCAGAATGGTCTACACAGACTGGCAGCAGCTTCTCCAAGGTTGCAGGCAGGAGTCTCTCTCAGCCCTATCTTGGAGATGCCAGGAAGGAAACTTGGAACCTAGATGCTCTTCCCAGAGCGGCTCCATCCCCTGAGGGGAATATCTTGCAGTGCTCACACTGTATGTAGTCTCCCATTCAAATGCAACCAGGGCAGAACCTGCTTAGCTAAGGGGACAAGTCATGTTTGCTACCACCAGACCAGCTCTCCTCTTTAAAAAAAAAAAAGCGCAGCATGCAGAGTTCCTGGCGGGGCAGCAGGGGTTCCAGTGACCTGAGCCTTCACTGAGGGGCCGGTACCATGTGCCTCAGCTTTCCAAGTTGGGAGACTGCCTGCAGAGATAGGGAGAAGAGAAGGCTGAAGAAGCACTTCCCCATTTTCATATGAGACTGTACAGGGGAAGGCTAAAAAGTGGCAAGTAGACTTGGAGATGGAGTGGGTGAGTGAACTCCCTGCTCCCTTGGATTTCTGAAGCCACTTCCAAGGAGGGACTGTTAAGAGCTGTATCTACCAGGAGACTCACATGGCTGACAGTTCAGAGAGAGGCAGGCTTATTTGTTTCCCAGGTGGGTCTTAAAATCAAAGAGTGAAGGCTTTTTTAGAAATGCTATTTATAGAAATATTTCCATGGATTTTGGCTGAAGATTTGTGGTGTGGATGGAAAAGTTAGTATTTAATCTATAATGCGGGCATATTTCCTAGTGTTGATTGTTTTGATGGATTACTTGTCCTAAGGTTGATGTCAGAACAGTATAAAAGCAAGGTAACAGGAAAATCTTTCCAAATTTAGCATTTGTTGATCTGTATTGCAATGCCAGCGGCTGTTCCACCCTAGCAAAATATAGTGTTCAAGTAGTATTTTTGGAACAAGTAATAGAAGAACTGGTTCACCCTTAAGACTGGGTCCTTGACTGAAGCTGAGACTGAGGAAGTTCTTGTGATTTGTTTTAGATACAACATATTTGCTTTGGGAAGAAAAGTACAAAACACTCTGCTTTGCGGGGGGCGAGTACAAAATAGCAAACAGTGGAAGCCACATCAAATTAAATGCAAAGTGCTATTTACAATTCCAATTTTAACGCTATAGAAGTCAAGGAACCTAAATTGGCTTGTGTTAAAGTATTCGTGAATAGCATCTGCTTGTTGCTATAGTTAGTGATAACTAAAGGTTACATTATTTCATTAGCAAAGCTGGCCCAAGTCATGTTAGGTCCTCAGATACAAAAACCAATGCCCCCTGCCACAGAAGTGAAACCTAAAGTAAGAAATGACTGACAATTTTCTGCTCCGTAGTACTGTCCAAAATCTGCCACTTGAGCCAGCTGCCTCTCTCTCATTGTAAAGCCCATTCTGACCATTTGGTGGTGGGGCAGGATTTTACACTCCTACAGTATGTATTTTTTTGTCCAGGAACAGATGTGTAGATATCTCAGTTTATGCTTAGTCACTCCCACTGAACTGAACTCATTTATTTACGGTCAATGGCCAAATAAACACTACAGCAAAGAGCAATACAGACACTCTCACCTTAAAGGTAAAGTGTGCCATCGAGTCGGTTTTGACTCCTGGTGGCAACCACAGAGCCTTGCGGTTGTCACTGATAAAATACAGGAGGGGTGTACCATTGCCTCCTCCCGTGCAGTATGAGATGATGCCTTTTAGCATCTTCCTATATCACTACTGCCCAATATAGGTGTTTCCCATAGTCTGGGAAACATACTATCGGGGGATTCAAACCGGCAACCTCTGACTTGATAATCAAGTCATTTCCCCGCTGCACCATTAGGTGACTCGCCGTACAGGTGAGATAATTGGCTAGGCTAGTTATAAGTGTGTGGTTGTGACAGAACTACCTAGAGTACCAGGTTGGGCCTAAGTATTATGAAGCAAATAGCATGTTAAAATGAAAAGTCACTTTAAGGGTGTTAATCAAAATTTCTGTATTCTGTCACAAAATTCAGTTGTTATACCACAAGAAGTCTCCTTTGCACCTTTTGCTGGAGAGTCTTCCCAGACTCAGAGCTGGAAGTAGGCAATCATCCCTACAATCCAAACTTGGGCGGAGTGGAACTTGTTATGTTTGTGGGCAAGGGAGACACTTGCCATGGTGAGCAACTATTGTGGGCTAGTACTCATGTATTACCCCAACCATTATAACTTCAAATTCTAGAAACAGTAGGCTGCCCAATGACTGCCTTTTTCAAAAACAAGGGCTGTAATTTTCATAATTACAGGAGGAAATATTTTGGAAGAAAAAGCTAAGGCTAAACAGGCACATGGTTGTAAACCTGCATTTTAGGTTCTTGACTACCGGTTAATGAACTCTCTCTGAGTCACAAAAGTTCACCTTATCACTGTATTAGATTTATCACCTTATTAGATTTTTTAATATGGCATGGGCAAATCTCCAAGGGAAGGTAATTCAAAAGTTGAGGGGCAGCCACCAAAACCAATTCCCTACGCTCTCCTGGACCCGATTTAGCACACAAAATGGTGTACTTAGGGTTTATTTATTTATAAGAGTCTGGCAGTAAAATGGGGAAAAAACTTTTTTGGCTCAGTAAAGGGTGCTTCAGCAACTTCAGACATGAACTGTGTAGTTGTTTGCATGCCTTGGCTGAAACTTTCAAGCAGCTTAAGTGGTCTGACTGCCCAATTCCTGTTGTTCTGTTGGACATTCTAATCTTCTCAAGTGCCTTTGAGAAGTTCAGCCAATGAAAGCATATTAACATTTTTCTTTAGAAATACTTTATTCACTGTTGTATTTAGAGTGTATGGCTTCAGTTCTGAATAAGTGAAGTACAGGGGAAAGCAACAATAGAGTCTTGGCAGTATTGTCAGTCATTAAGCTGCAATTTCCCGTAATTTTTTGGGAAGTAAATTGTATTAAGAAATTAAAAAGAGCTCTGCTGTCTTAGAGACTTGTCTCCTTCAGCATCCTATTTTCAACAGCCAGGTAGGATCGGTGAACTTTATTTTAAAAAAACAAAAAAAACTTTATGGAGGATTGCAGCCAAAGCTCTGATCTGTTGGACTGATGTACACATACAAGTCCATTTGAACAGGGATTACTTGATTTTATCTGTAGTTTGGGAATGCTCTGTAGAGAGCCTTCCTTCATCTTGAAATTACCAGGACAACACCTGCTCCTATGGAACATGTATGCACATCAGTGCTGCTGTTTGTTACCATAAGAACACTCACAAGCACATGGGTTTACAAAAGAATTGGAGCATGAGCCACATATTCTGGGATCTTTTGAACACATGGGCTAAGGTCTTATCGCCCAAAGGAACCATTTTGGAGGAAGAATCCCTGGTGCTGAGATAAAAATCCGACTAAGCTAAGCACAGTAAAAACTGGAGAAGGGCAGAAGAAGGAGATACTACTTTACAATCCTAGCAGTGTCTCCAGATAAACTTACTGTGTGTGTAATCAACTTACACTTAAGGAATACACTGGAATTATTTACAAAAGTAATACATACTTCCAGGTTTTCTCTGTAATCAAGTATACATTTTATTCTGAAAATCAAACTTTTCTTTGCCAAATTTTCAGTTGTCTGGGATTGAACACAGAGCTGGTGTCTAAACGGATATTTTACTTTTAAAAATGCCACTAGATTATTTTTGTTCATTAATTTTAATGCTCTGTTTCTATCCTCTTTGAAACAACTGTTTGGGAAAGGGGTACATAAATAAAGAGATTTCATATCTGCATCAGGCTTTGTCCCATGGAAATTTCTTTGTTGTTTGGATTTTGGCCTTGGCACAGGTAATAACCATAGTGCATAATGGCAGTACTGTACCATTCTGTCGGTGATGACCACTTGTTATGCCTCTACTACCAAGAATTACTTTGGAATTCTATCAAGCTGCCAAGACTCAACTAGAAAAATACTTATTTGATTCTGACCTGGACAAAACATGTCCATGTTTTGCTGACCTTCACACACTCTTAAACTTGAAACTATTTTTTATTATTTGTGATGCCTCTTTGAAATCAGGAGGAAGTTCTTGTGATGAATCGGACAGTTGTTGTACCTACCAACAGCAGCCGGCCTTTAAGGGTGTCTTATTTCTGACAAATGGTCTGCCAGTAGCGTTTCCTCACTGGTTAACCAACAGGTAGCATTATCTTGGCTCCTGCTTAATAAACAGGGGCACCTTTTAAAGTGGTGGTTTGCCAAAATTCGGTGGGGAGGGATGGCAATTGTCCAGCAGTGGCTGTTTGGTGTCTCCTTTGTGTTTCTTTTTAGACTTTGAGCCCCTTTGGGACAGGGGGTCATCCTCTCCTTCCTTTCGCTATGTAAACAGCTTTGAGAATGTTGTTGTTTAAAATATTTATATACTATTTTAAAATAGAGCTTTCTCAGCGAATGTCAGTAGGGCTCAAGTACCAAATGCTTTCAAAGACTCTTTCTTAAGACACTTAGTTAAGTGTAAGTGTGTGTGTGTGTGATATTAACCATGTACATTTTCCTACATAGGAGGTTTAGGTGCTAAAGGGAATATGGAGATTCATTTCCAATTGCTTTATGCAACTTAGGTGTGAATATCATTCACAGACTTTCCCAAAGTTCCAGCAAGTAAAGAAATAGGTTGTTCTTTCATACCGTTTTTAAATATAAAATAAGATAACATGAGTGAGTGGTTCACATTGTTGCAGTCTTTCAGTATGCTTTAACTAGGAAAGGATCAAGTTGCAAAACATTAAGACTCCCCTACCGTAAACTGACCACTAACTGAGCACAGCCATATGCAGGGCAGTAAAGTACAAGGTACCATATAGAGGGGCTGGTTCAGATGTCACGCGAAACCTTGATTAAAGTCAATTTCAGCTCGATGTCCCACAACCTCAGAAGTGAACTCTTATCCCTGTGCGAGTGTCTCCTCTTGGTCTAGGTTAGGATAAGCCAAGCTTAGTCTTGACATAACTGACCAGTTTTGGCTTATTCTAATTTACTTGTTTCAGAGATCTGAATGTGAGAGTTGAAGTGAAGATCTCAGATTCTCTAAAGCAAGTGGGTTAGAATAAGTTGAGATTGGTCAGTTCTGGTTCAAGACTAACCTTGGTTTATCCTATCCTAGATAGGAAGTAAACGCTTGTGCAGGGATGGGAGGAGGGAGCATGCACTCCCAAGGCTGAGGGATGTTGAGTGGAACTTTGCTTTAAACAAGGTTTCACATGACATCTGAACTAGCCCAGAGAGAAAAGGGGCAGGTGACACAGAACTGCTTTCCTTTTGTGGATTATGGATTGTGTCTATTACGTGCTCCTTGCACATATGGCATTTTCAATCAGGAACCAGCAGTACAGGTATCTAGTTTTCTCTATGTAAACTTCACTTTGAACTTAGAAAGTTCCCTTATCCTAAGTCAAATGATTGGTCCATCCAGCTCAGTATTGTCTCTACACTGACCACTAGTGGCTGATCAAGGTGTTCAGACTGTGGTTCCCAGGCCTACCTGAAGATGCCAGCAGATGGCACCTGTAATGCATACAGAAAAATGAGGATCCATAGTGAAAAGCACAATGACTACAAATGTATGTTAATTCCAAAAAGTCCTATGAACAGTTCCTGATTGTACCTCAAATTATGTTTTCAGTAGAGATGGGAGACTACATGTGTGAGCACTATTATGTATGTGCTTTAGGGGATGGGGCCACTCTGGGAAGAGCATTGGAAGGTTCCAAGTTCTCTTTCTCTGGCATCTCCAAATAGGGCTGAGAGAGACTCCTGCCTGCAACCTTGGAGAAGCTGCTGCTAGCCTGTGTAGGCAATACTGAGCTAGATGGAACAATGATCTGATGGTGTAAGGCAGCTTCCTATGTTCAAAACCCTTGGAGTTTAGTGCAATGTAAGAAAAGTGTGCATAATTATTTATTTCCTGTCATTGACTCATCCTCATTTTCCAGATCATGTTCCCTTGAGGACTATATTCTGTGGAATACTATTGCTAAAAGAGAGAGAGAGAGAGAGAGAGAGAGTGTACACACACACTCTGGGATGAACCCTGCTGGATCAGGCCCAAGGCTCATCTAGTCCAACATCTAGTTTCACACAGTGGCCTACCAGATGCTTCTGGGGAGCCCACAGACAAGAGGTATGTGCATGCCGTCTCCTCTGTTGTTGCTCCTCTGCAACTGGTTGAGAGGCTTTGAGAGGCATTGTGCCTCTGAGGCTGGAGGGGGCCCACAGCAACCAGACTAGTAGCCATGGATAGACCTGTCCACCATGAATCTGTCTAAACACTTTTAAAACCATCCAGGTTGGTGGCCATCACCACATCCCATGGCAAAGAATTCCATTGATTAATTATGCACTGTGTGAAAATGTACTTCCTCTTGTCAGTCCTAAATTTCCTGACCTTCAGTTTCATGGGGTGACCGCTGGTTCTAACGTTATGAGAGAGGGAGAAAAATTTCTCTCTGTCCACCCTCTCCACTCCATGCATGATTTTATAGACCTCTATCATGTCTCCCCTTAGCCGCCTCTTTTCTAAACTAAAGAGCCCCAGATGCTGTAGGCTTGCCTCATAAGGAAGGTGCTCCAGGCTCCTGATCATCTTGGTTGCCCTCTTCTGCACCTTTTCCAGTTTTATAATATCCTTCTTAAGATACGGTGACCAAAGCTGTACACATTACTCCAGATGTGGTCGCACCATAAATTTGTATAAGGGCATTATAATATTAGCATTTTTATTTTCAATCCCCTTACTAATGAATCCTAGCATGGAATTAGCCTCTTTAACAGCTGCCGCACACTGAGTTGACACTTTCAATGAGCTGTCCACTACGATCCCAGGATCTCTCTCCTGGTCACTTACCAACAGCTCAGATCACATCAGCATATATGTGAGGCTGGAGTTTTTTGCCCCAATGTGTATCACTTTTACACTTGCTTACATTGAACCACATTAGCCATTTTGTCGCCCACTCCCCCAGTCTGGAGAGATCTTTGGCAGCTCCTCACAATCTGTTGTGGATTTCACTGCCCTAAATAGTTTAGTAATCTGCAAATTTGGCCACTTCTTTGCTTACCCCAACTTCTAGATCTTTTATACAATACAATACAACAGATATTTATATACTGCTTTTCAACTAAAATTTCCAAATCGGTTTACACAGAAAAAAATAAATTAGCAAGCAAGTTAAAGAGCACTTGTCCCAGTACAGATCCCTGGGGACCCCACTTCCTAACTACCTCCATTGTGAAAACTGTCCATTTATTTCTACCCTCTATTTCCTGTCCTTCAACCAGTTACCAATCCACACATGAACCTGTACTCATATTACATGACTACTCAAGACCCTTTGGTGGGGAACATTGTCAAAAACCTTTTGAAGTCCAAGTACTGTATACTATGTCAACCGGAACTCTTATCAACATGCCTGCTGACACTCTCAAATAACTCCAAAAGGTTAGTGAGAATTTAAATATTTTTGCTAGGAGATCAGCCACTTTACATTTGAGTTCCTTCAGTACTCTTGGGTGGATGCCATCTGCCCTTGGTGATTTGTTAATTTTTAGTTTTTCAAGACAGTTTAGGACATCTTCCCTCAAATTGGCCCAGTTCTTCAGCCACTAAACCTGAAAAGCTCAGTTCCAGAGGGGATATATGGTCAGTATCCTCTGCCATGGAGACAGATGCAAAGAACATAGAAACATAGGAAGCTGCCATATACGGAGTCTATCTAGCTCAGTATTGTCTTCACGGACTGGCAGCAGCGTCTCCAAGGTTGCAGGCAGGAATCTCTCTCAGGGAAGAGATTCCCCTATCTTGGGGAAGCCAGGGAGGGAACTAGAAACCTTCTGCTCTTCCCAGAATGGCCCCCTCCCCTGAGGGGAATATCTTACAATGCTCACACTGTAAGTGCTCACACAGTGTTTCCCATTCATATGCAACCAGGGCAGACCCTGCTTAGCTAAGGGAACAAGTCATGCTTGCTACCACAAGACCAGCTTTCCTCTCATTCAGCTTCTCTGCAATCTCCTTATCCTTTTGAATCATCCCTTTCACACCCTCGTCATGTAAGAGGCCAACTGCCTCCCTGGCAGGTTTTCTACTTCTGATATATTTAAAGACGTTTTTGTTATTCCCCTTGACAATTCTAGATATATACTCCTCAAACTCTTTTTTTGCATCCCTTATTCTCTCCTTGCATTTCTTTCACCAGAGTTCCTGTTCTCTTTATTTGGGCAAGGCTTCCATTTTCTGTAGGAAGTCTTCTCTTTTATTGCTTCCCTGACTCTACTTGTTAGCCACACTGGTGTCCTCCTGAACTTGGTGGTACCTTTCCTCCTCCTTGGTATACATTCCAACTGTGCTTCTAGTACTGTGGTTTTAAATAAGTCCCATGCTTTCTGGAGTGATTTGACCCCCTTGACTTTCCCTTTCAGCTTCCATCTTACCAGTCCCCTCATTTTTGTGAAGTTTCCTCTTCTGAAGTCCAACACATCTGTGTCGGACTTCCTTGAAAATTCTCCACTTGCATATATGCTAAACTGGATCACACTATGGTTACTGCTATCCAATGGTTCTGCAACTCTGATATCTTGCACCAGGTTTATATCCAGGAATAACTGTGTCCCACTGGTTCTCACCATTCCACCAGGTTTCAATTACACCCGCTATATCTATGTTTTTGTTAGTAACCAAATATTCCAGCTCACTCACCTCGGAGGCTTCTGGCATTGGTATACAGACACCTATAGGCCGGGTCCCTCACCTGGTGGTGGTATGTGCCACTTACCATCATTTGACCTATTTGGCAAGCTGCCATATGTTTCCTTCTGCTCAACTCCTGGAACTACTCTGTCACCTTCTGATTCGTCCAAAACATATTCATTCTCAGACCTTTGGGGATTTTGCTGGCCGAAGCAGATACCACCCAGTTCCTGTCAGCAGCCCTCCAGGTGTCATTTTAAAAGCTGCTCTGCTACCTTTTTGATTTTGAGCACCAGCAGTCTGGTTCCAACTTGGTTCAAGTAGAGCCCGTCCTTTTGTACAGACTGCTTCCCCAAAAATGTATCTTAGTGCCTAATAAATCTAAACCCCTCTTCCTGGCACTACCGTCTCATCCACATATTGAGAACCCTCAGCTCTGCTTGTCTCATTGTCCCTGCACATGGAATAGGTATCACTTCAGAGAACCCTACCCTAGGGGTCCTGGACTTCAGTATGCTGCCAGCAGTCTAAATTTGGCTTCTAGGACCTCCCAACTGCAATTCCCAACATCATTTGTGCCATTGTGCACCACAACAGCTGACTCCTCTCCAGCACTGCCTTACAGCCTACCTGGATGCAGCGCGATGTACCAGGCAGGCAAGTCACCATGCAGTCTACATACAGGTCACAGACCCATCTCTCTATGCCCCTAATGATCAAGTCACCCATTACTAGGAGGCCCCCACCCCCTGGAGGAGTATCCCCTGTGCGAGAGGATATGCGTGCATCACCCAAGGAAGGGGTCCCTGCTAAGGGAGTGTTTCCCTCTTCCTCAGACCTATGTCCTCCTTCCCTAAGACTCTCTGTAGTGGACTGTGGGTAGTGGAATAATTTTCCTTTCCTGACTCAGGCCAGGTTAATGGATAACCTCCCTGACTGGTCTAAACCAGTTCTGCAGCATGAGCGAAGACTCTAGTGCTGAAGCATCCCTTTCCTCTGCTTGAAAAGCAGACTGACTGGCTTAAAAATCTTTAACTTTCCAAAACCCAGAAAAGCTAAGAAAAGATTCTGGTAAACTCAGAAGTTCTGATAGGTTCCTGCTGCCACCAAGCACTCTAAAACTTGCATAGAATCAGACCATTGGGTTGAGTACTTTAGTCCAAGGTCCCTCTATAGCTGGGTACTGGGCAAATGCAACAATCTGCTCCCCATTTTTGATAGCAGGCAAGACTAAAGAAAAGCTCTCTTTGAGACGTGTTTTGCACCAGAGAAATCCCCCCTTTGCCTCCCCCCCTTTCTCCTGCTGGGTTAATAACCACCCTTGGAAGCTTGAAAAGGGTAAAGAGTCAAGAAAAGACTTTTATTCAATTACTACAGACCGGTTCTGTCTAAAGCTTTTAGCTTTTTAGAAACACTTAAAAATACTTCATTGATTCCAAGAATACTTCAAAAACACCCTGATGATTCCACAGTGGCACACTTTGAACTCTTAGTTACTCTGTTGCAAAGAACAGATATTTAGGACAATGCAAAGCACACACACCAAAGAAACAGAAATTCTAACACAAATTATTAATAAAACATTTACTCCTGCCCTAAACTTCTGAAGCCCCTAGCCTTGGCTTCCTGTTCCTTTGAACTCACCAAGCTTCTGATGAGAATCAAGCCTCCTGTAATCCTGTCTCACAAGGATCTGCAGTCATCCTGCTGCAGCAAAATTTCATTAATGCAAGTCCTCCTCACTCCTCCAGCACAGATTGTAGGCCAGTCCACACTCTTTACCAAGACTTCCTTTCCTGTTCTCAGAGTTCCCTGCAACAGCTCTCTAGATCCCACCCACCTGGTGTACTGATCAGTTGAGCCCTGGAGTCACCAGCCTGTCAGTCAAGACAAGGGTTCATTTGCTGTTAACTCTTTAGAGGGAGGTGAGACTGGTCACTTCACTCTCATTCTCTATGACATCAGAAGCGCCGTCAGCCTGGGAGTGAGATGCTTCTATCGCATCCCTGAGGGTCTCTTCCACACACTCCTCTGCCTCCCTGAGCTTCTCCAGATCAGTCACCTTGGCTTCAAGGGAGCGAACCTTTTCCCTGGGAGCCAGGAGCTCTTTACACTGAGTGCACACCCACAATTTCTGCCCCTCAGGCATGTGACACTCTGTGCAATACACTGGGAAGCACCTCCTTCCCTGCTGGCACTTATAACTAAGCTATGTACTGGGTGCAGTTGTCAGGTAATTAAAGGTTTTTAGCTTTGTCCTCCAAGAAAATCACAAAAGTGGGGTAGTACTCAGATGTCTGTGATGAAGAGGGACCACTTTTTTTTCCTACAGAGTTTCCTGCCAATCTCCCACTAAACTCCCAATAAACTCCTTCAATATCTGTGAACAAAGCTCCTCTGTTCTGAGCCTTGTATTCAAGACCAGCAGGCAAACTGACTCCCCTTCGGAATGTGGCCCCTCCCACAAGCTGAGGCACTTCCCTGGAATGAATCCCCCACACAGGCTGCTCCTCTGTCAAAGATACAAACACTTCCACCCAGCCAGAAATCAAACCCTAGAAAATCACCAGCCCTAACAGACAGTTTCTCCTTCCCCTCTTGTTTTCTTGGTTATTTATTTTATTTTATTTTTATTTATTTCCTTGCTGTGTTCCCTTGCTTGATATCTTCTTTAGGAGAGAAATACAAGCTTGTTGCTTCCTCTTGCTCCAAGACCAGCGGGTAACTGGTTGATGACAGCAGCATCCAGTTATAACTTGCATTTGGGCCATCACAGACTTAATACTGCAGGTAGAATATTTTCATTGCTGTACACACAATTCTTTTCAATTGATTCAGATTACCAATTCAGCTGATAGTTGCCAAGTGTAGAGGAATCAAGTGAGGTGGGAATCAGCCCCTAGAGAGCATTCCACCTCAGGGGCGTAACTATAATAGGGCAAGGGCAGACAGTTGTCTGGGGGCCCACTGCCTTGGGGGCCCCCCAGAGGCAAGTCACATGACTGATTCCCTCAGCCACATACCCGCCAGGGCTTCCTTCAGTTGTATTCATCCTCCAAAATTGATGTGAGTGTTAAGACCTGGAGCTACCAGAATAGCATGAGCCTCATTTAAGATTTCTTTGCTTCATGAGCTGAGCTTCAGTGGGTGGGGGTGGGGAGCATTTTAAAATCTTGTCTCTGGGCCCACTCCAACCTCACTACGCCCCTGTTTCACCTGTTGTGGGGCTCTGTAAGTGAAGACTAGTCCGCAAGTGTAGTTCATTTAGAAGAATGAACTAAGGATCTACAATCTTAAAACGTATCTGTTTGGCCTGGCTTTCCAGGGTTTTTAAATAGGTTTTAATATTTTAACCCGGTTTCAGGGTTTTTAATTACTACTATTGTTTAATTGTTGTTTTAAAATGTTTTTAAATTGTTAATTGTTATATTGTGTTTTAATTTTTGTTTTAGTTCGTTACTGTTTTAATGGTTTGTTTTAGTTATAAACCACCCTGAGCCATTTTGGAATGGCTGTATAAAAATCAAATCAAATAAATAATAAATAAATTATACTTCCTTATGTTTCTATCCCTTAAAACTACCCAAATGTATTTCAGTATTTCAGTAGAAATATTTCTTTCTGTATCCAGGTAAAGTACATTCTTTCTACTACTTTTGCTTGTATCTTACTTGGAGTTGTCTCTTTTACACCCAAAGGCTACAATGGTTGCAGATAACCGAACACCTCATGCCAAACTGGTGACTTTTCCCTAATATCTTTAAATGCCAATGAGATTCCAAAGCAATGACTTCATATCCCAGTTGGTGGAATGTGGCACGTGCCATTCAGAAGTTTCCAGAAGAGTGTGTGTGTGTGTGTGTGTGTGTGTGTGTGTGTGTGTGATGCTAAGAATTAAGATTTCATAGCTCAATTTAAATTCCAGGATGGAAGTTTCAGTATGCAAAATTGTAGTGTGTTTATTCAAATCTGATCTTGCCTGGCCACAAGCTTTTCAGCTTTGCAAAATGTTGGGTCTGGCCCCAGCAGTGCAATGTTGAATACCTTGTGACCAAACTGATGCAATGACACACGTTCACATATTTAAGCTTGGATCTGCCTCGGACAGGTAGATAAAGGTGGCTGGGGGTGTAATTTTAAGAGCAAAAGGAGGTTACATGTGGGGGTTGCGAAACTCTCCCACATAATTCCTTACTTCTCAGCATTCTCTTCTGCCAGGTGCTTTTCTTCTCAGCTTAGCTCCAACGTTGAAAATTAGCCTGGCTAGGAAAAAGGCATCCAGCAGAGGGACTGTGAACAAGGGAAGTGGCAGGCTGGGGAAGGGTCCTGCACGTCTCACCCGCATATTCCTCCTGCTGTTAAAACTGTTTTTTTTTAAAAAAATCAAACAGTCACTCAGTTTTGTGTTAGACATTATTTGGGCAGATCTGGGTCTACACACTTAAACCTGCCATCATCATCATCTACTCTGACTCTTTGGTGTGCTGGTTTTCAACAGTGGATCTTGAAAAGCAGCAAAACAACTTCATTCCTAGATCCCAATAACTTTCAGGTGTGGGTGGAAAATGAGCATCAGGTGCAGAACCTACTTAACTGTGGGGTGCCATCTCCAACTGTTCTCAACTACACAGATTCATACAGCCTGCCCAATGTCTGGCTTCCCCCCTGTCTCGAGGCACACTTCAGGTCTGAGAGTTGGTCCCCAGCCTTTGCACAGAGACAGAACTATCTGTTGGTGGCACTGCATTGGTGTTGGGTCAAATCTCTTTTGCCTTTGAGGGGCATGGAAGAAAAGGGATCAATGGATCCATCACCACCACCACCCTAGCCCCTAGTGCAGCATCCTTCAGGCTGCTGGAGCAGCTATGGCCTTCTAATAGTAGCATACAGCCACTCCAGGAGAAAGGTGGAGCAAGGGCAATGGAAGGAGTTGGAGAAACAAATTGGGCACTGCCCAACAGTTGGTATGCTATGCATTTTTGTTCAGAAATAAATCCAACTGAGTTACTTACTTTATTTATTTATGGTCAGTGACCAAAAGAGAAATGTACAGTCATTAATAACTCAAAATCACATAAAATCCTTAAAATAAGTGTGTGTGTGTGTGTGTGTGTGTGTGTGTGTATACACCTAAAAATGGCAGGTTTTTGTTTTTTTTAAAGAATACCCTCATGAGTTTGAGACTCTTATTTTAAAAGCCACATAACAGTACTTAGCAACTGTTCTGGAGATTACTGAATCTTCATCGGCTAATAAGTACTTTAAAAGAAGATCCCCGGTTTCCCCCTTCAAATTATTTAGCAAGGGATGGATTAATTGCTGCCTTACATCCTGGTAAATTGGGCACTTTAATAAAATATGGGCTATTGACTCGATCTCCTGGCCACAAGGACATATGCGCTTTCCATAGGGCAATTTGTTATACTTCCCATATAAAAGCGCTGAAGGGAAGGCGTTAAACCTCGCCCTAGAGAAAGCCCATCTATGACTGCATTGAGTAATCGTAAACAAGTAGGTAGCTGGGCTTAAGTCTGTCTTTAGCTGTACAGATTTGTAAAACTGAGGTAAAGTAGCCCTCTCATTTTGTATTTCTATATCGACCAGTCTTTGCTGCACCAATTTGTGAGCTGTAGTCGCACCAGCCTCCAACAGTAAAGCGGGAGATAATCCGCAGCAGGAAAGCTTGTGCATTATTTCCTTGCACCAGGATGCTTGTGGCTCTGCTGCCAGTAATTTGGGGATTAATCCTGTTGGGGAAAGATGCAGTTTTATCCAATAGTTGATTGATAACATCCAGGCCTTGGACTCCAGTTTGAGAATGCCCGCTTCTGAGTGGATCACCGCATTGGGCACACAGTTGGGGGTGCCAAATAGCTTCCTCAAGAAACCCGTTTGGATTTTTTCTAGTTTGCCAAATTTTGCATGCATCCCCAATTGGGCTCCATAAAGTATTTGGGGAACCACCAGGATTTTGTAAAATTTGATTGCTGCCGGGATATAATTCCCCCCCTTAGACCAGAAAAATCTCATTATTGCTGCAATATTGTGCTTAGCCACTTCGGCCATTGAGCTAATGTGTGCATTCTTGAAGCCATTAGACTGGAAGGTCATCCCTAAATATTTAAATTGTTTGACCTGGTCTATTTTGTGACCATCGATTGACCAATTGTAACTTCGATTACCCTTATCAAAATGAACTATTTTCATTTTAGTATAATTTATTACTATCTGTTCTTTACAAAAACCAACCAACACATCCAAGGCTTTCTTCAAGCCTATTCTACTCTGAGACAGAATAACTGTGTCATCAGCGTACATTAAGATTGGTATGCGTCTATCTGATAGTTTGGGTGCATGAATATCTGTTTGTTGTAGATGCTGGATTAAATTGTTCACATAAAAGTTAAATAAAAACGGTGCTAAAATGCAGCCCTGTCTGACTCCCTTATTTGTTGGAATCTTATTTGAGAGATGACCAGCAGGGCTGAGGCGGATGCAGAGAGTTGAGTTTTCATGAAGCCTATATAATAGTAGACTTCCAGACTTTTTGATAGCAAACAAAGATTGGTGGGCGCCAATCTTAGCTGCATTATTCACCTATATAGACCAAACAACTCACATCCCCGCTGATTGGGGCCTAGCGGTTGTTGATCCGATATATAAAAAGGGAGTGCGGGATGACCCTCTGAATTACAGGCTGATAAGTCTCCTCAGTGTCATCAGTAAGCTGTACGCTAAGCATTTGTGCCTCAAACTTTGTGAGTGCATGGACCGGGAGGACATTCTGGAACAAGAACAGGCAGGTTTTAGACCTGGGAGATCAGTGATGGACCACTGTATTGTGCTTCAATATTTAATAGAAAAATACATTTGTACCAAGAAAATCCCATTATATGCAGCTTTCATTGATTTCCAGATGGTGTTTGATTCCATCTCAAGAGGTATCCTTTGGTCTAAATTACTTAACATGTCAATTGACAAGAGATCCAACTGAGTTTATTTGCTGTATTTATTCAGTGAATTTAATGGCAGTTACTTCCAGCTAAGTGTATTTAGGAACTTTTGAGCTACAGAATGTACATGGAGGTGTCTTGTCTGCTTTAGAGAAATATATAAATCTAGTCTGAAACATGGCATATCCTTGTATGTGGTTATAACAGGCAATGTTGGGCAAAGAAGAGAGAAGAGCAAAGCAATGCAAATAAACAGATGCATGCAAACATATACTGTCTAATCTGTAAAGATGACAAGCATGAGCTAAAATCCTAGCATAGACAGGATACCTGGAGGTAGACCTAATCAGCCAAGTATAATATGAAGGAACAGCTTAACCTTGAATAGTGATGTCATGTCTAAACTGTTTGCTAGGCTTTTTTAAAAGATAGGCAAATATACAACTCTTTTTTGGTATTTCACTAAATAATTATAGAATTATAATATATAAATAAGAATAATCAAAGACTATAATTTTCTTTGAGAATTAGTTTCTCTCTTTAAAGATAAGAACATAAGAACAGCCCTGCTGGATCAGGCCCTGCTGGATCTAGTCCACCATCCTGTTTCGCACAGTGGCCCATGAGATGCTGCTGGAAGCCACAGGCAGGAGTTGAGGGCAAGCCCTCTCTCCTGCTGTTACTCTCCTGCAACTGGTACTCAGAGGCATCCTGCCTTTGAGGCTGGAGGTGGCCTATAACCCTCCGACTAGTAGCCATTGATAGATCTCTCCTTCATGAAGTTATCCAAGCCCCTCTTAAAGCCATCCAGGTTGTTGGCTGTCACCACATCTTGTGGCAGAGAATTCCACAAGCCAATTATGCATTGTGTGGAAAAATACTCCCGTTTGTTGGTCCTAGATTTCCTGGCAATCAATTTCGTGGGATGACCCCTGGTTCTAGTGTTATGGCAGAAGGAGAAGAATTTCTCTCTATCCTCTTTCTCTACACCATGCATGATTTTATAGGCCTCTATCATGTCTCCCCGCGGTCATTTTTTCTAAACTAAAAAGCCCGAGGTGTTGTAGCCTTGCCTCATAAGAAAGGTGTTCTAGGCCCTGGTCATCTTGGTTGCCCTCTTCTAAGATAAACTGGTTAATACTTAATTCAATTACCAGAATGCTAAAACTTTACTTTAATAATCCCTTAAAATTTAATCAACATCCCCCTTTTCTGTGTCAATGACGAAGCATCTTTTTGAGGGCAAGCATTTTAAATATGGCACAATGAGCCATATCCTGTGTTGTTTATTGTGGCCTTGATACTTGGGGCCCAATGAACTGGGCTTCTGGCTCCAGGAGATGCCATCCTGTACGACTAGGATAATTCACTGTGCTCCCTTGGGTGATCAGATATTCTCCTGTTTTTATGCTCTCTTTGAGCTCTGTTATTTGTGCTGTTCTAAAATTAGGAATATTTACTCTCTCTAAACAATAGAATTTCCTTTTTATCTCATTAAAAAAAAACACCGGTTGTACTCAGGAGCTACCAACCCTTGATTCTGATACATAGTACATAAGGAACAAAGTTGTCCATTAAATAAGCATGTAAATGGAATTCTTAGAGGAGTCTCATGCAAGCCCATTTCAGTCTGGTTTGCAACTTAGTTGGGGTGGAAACTGCTTTGCTCACCTTGGTGGCTGACTAGGAACCACCAAGGTGGAACCCAGAAACAGGAAAGGGGAAATTCATCCATGTTGGTTCTGTGGACCTTTATGTGGCTTCTAATACCTGTTGAATAGGTATGCAGTTTGGTATTAGTCCTGGACCAGCTTTACTGCTAGACCATCCAGTGGCAGCTGTAGTGGGCGGGGAACAGAGGGGTAGCATTTGCCCAGTTTTGGCTGGTTTATCAACTGCAGCCATTTTTGCTTCAGTTGGACCTGGCTGATCCATGCACTTGGTAATTCTCATTTGGACTACTGTAGCACAATCTACATGGGACTGTCCTTGAACACCATTCAGAAACTGCCCTTGAACTACTACTGTTACTACAACTGATATTTATATATCGCCCTTCAACCAAAGTTCTCAAAGCGGATAGGAACAGTTGCTCTCTCCCTGCTAAATAAAAAGAATCGCCACTTTTAAAGGTGTCTCTTTGCTCAGTTAGCCAAGGACGTTGAAGCCCCTTTAGATGCAACTGTGAGAGTGCCAGAGGGTGTTAGGTGACACATGACACCTGCTCTTCATAGACTGCACTGTTTACCAGTGGGTTTCTGAGCACAATTCACGGCACAGGTTCTTTCTTTGGAATCCCCATATGGCTTAGGGCCAAGGTACCTGCCTTCTCCAATATGAATCTGCCTGTCCCATTAGATCCAACAGGGACAGGTTACCTGCTCTCTGTGGTTGCCCCCGCAGTGTGGAACTCCCTCCCCTAGCAGGTGCGTTTGGTCCCATCACTGTTGGTTTGTATTTCAAAGGAAATTGAAGACCATCTTGTTCACTGTGGCCTTCTAGATTCACCTGTCTCTAAATCTCTCTCTTAGGCTTTTGGCCTACTGCTCTGAAGGATGGTTTTTGTTGTTAGATTTTATTGTATTAAAACTGACATAAAATTAAAATTGACATGAACATTGACATATTAAAAAGACATAATATTAATATAGAAATCAAATAAATAAATAAATAAAGATTTTATTTATGGAATATGTTGTGGAATATAAGATTTCTTAATAAATGGAAAATAGAAACTTCAGTTAGTTCAAAATGCGGCAGCCAGATTGGTCTCTGGGGTGGGCCAGAGAGACCATATTATGCCTGTCTTAAAACAGCTCCACTGGCTGCTGCTATGTTTCCAGGTGAAATACAAAGTGCTGGTTATTACCTTGAAAGCTCTGAATGGCTTGGGTCTGGGTTACCTTAGAGAGGACCTTCTTCGTTATGATCCCCATTGCTCGTTTAGGTCATCTGGAGAGGTCTGTCTCCAGTTACCACTGGTATGTCTGGTGGCGACTTGGAACCAGGGCTTTTCTGTAGCTGCTCCTGGCCTATGAGATGCACTGCCGGCAGATAAACACAGTTTAGGCTCGCTGTTGGCCTTTAAGAGAGCCCTAAAAACTTATTTGTTTGGCCTGGCCTTCCAAAGATTGTAAAGTGTTGTTGTTTTCTAAAAGTATTTTAATTGGTTTTAAATGGTTTTAATGTTTTTTAATTGTTTTTATATTGTTTTTAGCACTATGTTTTCAATTGTGTGTTTTAATGTCTTTTAAAAGTTGTTGTACACTGCCCAGAGCCTCTGGATGGGGCGGTTTATAAATGTAATAGATGATGATGATGATGATGTCATAGTAATAAAAGTAACAAATGTAACATTTTCTAAAAGTAGTAAAAAATCACAATATGTAAATTAGGCACTCTTGTAGATGTTAACACCTTAATTGTAAATTAATATGTTTTAGCATTTCGATTAACCATGTAGAATCTTAAATAAATATTTGAAATACCATTGATCTGAGAAACTTGATTTAAACCCATGATTTCAAGAGGCTTTTTTTTTCTTGGTGACTTGCCTGGATTTAAACCAGCTTTTCATGAGACTAATGTGTATATATAGAGAGAGAGAGAGAGAGATCTTTTTTTGCTTGTTGTAACAAGTTAGTTTCCAGAAGAAAAGTTATAGTGTTGCTGTTTGCTGCAAGAATACAATGACCAGAATCCAACACTGCCAAAGACTAGTTAAGTCCTGCAGCTTAAGGTCTCCCTTACTATATTGTGGCATTACTTTGTAGGCAAGCGCATGCTACTGCAGTTCCTTAATCCTAAAACTTAAATTCAAGCTCTTCAATCCCTTCCTCAGAAACACTACCGCTCCTGTGTAGTCTGGTTTCTGCACCTAAAACTTGCTGTCTCTGGCGTGGTTCTAGTGTGGTAGATTTGCCACATCCTAAGCCCCACTCTAAATCTTGATAGCATAATTTGCATAATATGTCCTAAATACAAATATACAAGTGATATGCTTTGAATAATTCATAAGCACTGTAGCCACGACTACAGAGGCAGCAGAGGAGGAAGTGGCAGTACAAGATCTTATCTGACATTTTTGTTGCATCCAGGAGAAAGCAGCTTCATATATAAGTATTGCCTTTTCTCAATGAGTATTTCCTGTGGTTGAAGAAACAACTTGCCAAGACTGCTTTGGCTTTTCCACCTGTTCCAGGAGTGCAGAATAGAAGAATCCCCTCCCTCCCAAGTCTTCTATTTTCCCCGCAGAATACTTTTGGGAGAACTGAGTTCAAATCCAGGCTTAGCCAGAGTGCTCACTGGGTGGACTTAAGTAAATCGTCATCTCTGAGCCTAATACCACAAAGCAGAGCTCCTTGCAGGAAGGGTGACAGATAATTCTCTGGGACTATTGCCGTGAAGCTGAGCATAAGGCCTAGACCTCTAATGAATTGCCGGACAAATCTGCAACTCAAAGTCACTAAGAACTTCACTGATGAGGACATACAGTATGTAAAAAGTGATTGTCAGTTGTTGTTTTTAAAAGTCTGTGAGAATGCTTTTATTTACAAAACCACAGGGCATTTTATAAGTCCATTTATTCAGTGCTAAAGAATGCCAGGTGCTTTTAGAGATGTCAAGAGATACCTCGTGGACAGAACTGTGTTCATACAGCTGAGCATCTTGCTGCTTCCGAAACACAAACAAAACCAGGAGATGAGACACAAAGATGAACATGCTGAGAGGAAATGAGTGCTGAGCAGAAAGAAAAATCTATTGCCACTAGAATGAGATGAATGTCTGCAAACTTGTTTTGATAAATTTTGTGTCATGTGGGGCTTGTTTCATTCTCCCAACGCTCTTTTGATGTTCTGACTCCTAATAATACAGAAGAGATTGGTTGCATAATACTGTTAAAAGCAGGGTACAGCTAGCATTAATTTTCCACTATATGAGGCATGTTTAATTTAAAAGTACTATACATAATTTAAGCATTCTTCCCTACATCCCAGATTGTTTATTATGGGGGTATTGTGGGCTAAGATAAGGTACTGTCTGGTAAGGCCTTTCATTTTAAGACCCAGCTTTAATTTGGAGAGATGATGAAACCCGATCCAAATTTCATCAAAGCTCTGCAGGCTTTCCTCCCTTTCAAAAACATTTCTTCACATTGTAATAACTGATGTGATGACAATGAATAAATATTGCATACCTGCCAACATGTCCCTATTTCCCCAATTGGAAAACAGGGACATGTTAGCAGGTATGCTATTATGCTCAAATGGCATATTATGGGGTTAATAGGTTTCTTATACTGAGTGAGAGAACAACATAAGAATCAAGATGCACAGGTTCTGCTGTTGATCTAACTCACAAATGAGATTGTCAGTAGACCTACTGTCACTTGATTTTTATGCCTACAGAATCATGATCGACTCGCTGTTCTAAGGCAATTGAGCAAGCCTCTTATTATTGATGTGGACATGATGCTGAGTGCCAACATACCCTGTTAGAGAAAAGGAGAGCATTTGTAAGGAAGTGCGCTTACCCCAGTCTCCTTGCAGTACACATTCGAAATCCTCAGAAGATAAAATGACTGAGGAACAACTTATTATTATTATTATTAATTTTACACTTATATCCCGTTCTCCCTCTGAGGAGCTCAGAGCAGTGTACGTGCTTATTTTTATCCTCACAACAACCCTGTGAAGTAGGGTTAGACTGAGAGATACATAACTGGCCCAGAGTCACCCAGTGAGTTTCATGGCTGAATGGGGATTTGAACTCAGGTTTTCCTGGTCCTAGTCCAAAACTCTAACCACTATGCTATGCTGGCTCTCAATGATGGAGGAGCAGTTGCTACATCCTTGCTTTAAGTGCTGGTAATATGTCAGGTACAGTTAGCAGAATGGGCAATTGCAGTGCCCTGCCAACCTGACCGTGTAAACAGATTAGGCAGCCGGCGTCTGGGGGTAACATAAATCAAGGGGCGCCTACCATGCTGAATGTATTGTGCACATCCAGTCTTTTGCAATGTGTCTAAAATTTGCCTGCTTCTTTGCATATGCATTCTAGAATTCTCTGCAACACTACAGAATGCATAGGCTTTCATTGGTTTTAGTTCACCTAATGTTTCATAGATTAACACCACCATCACCACAACCTTGGGCAGGCCCCAGCCATATGAGGCTGGCCATTGAGGTTCGTGGAATAGATGAAGGATGTCTGTATCTGTATGCATCGTTGACACTGCAAGAACCAAGCAAGTGTAATGGTTCAGAGGTTGGGTTGCCATGTACTTAATGCCCTGAAGCCATTCCAACAAAGAATTCAAATAAACTAATAATTCAATAAAACAGCACAACCAGCAATGCATAGCCACATCCCTCATTGTAGAAGACTTCATGTTTTGCCTCCAGCTATCCTTCCCACCTCTCTGGCCACATAGTGTCTGATAGCTCAGTGACTGTAAAGATGGAATGAGAAAACCGGTGTCCGGCTACATGTCCCTGTCTCCTTTACCCGGCCTGGCTAGGCTTATCGGTTCTGGCCTCAGAGCAGGGCTGGGGAGGGGATTGAGCATCACCCTGTGCCTCCGCTGTCCCAGGTTGCTTGTTCCTTGTGTCTGCCCCTCTCCGGGGGGGGGGGTTAGTTCTGAATTAAGTGAGATCACCAACTTTCCAGATCTATTAAGGTAGTTCTGAATTAAGTGAGATCACCAAGTTTCCTGACTGCTTTAGAAGAATCACAAAGTGGGGTAGGAGGGAAAGTAATTCAAAGTTTATAATACATTCTTCCTTTGAAACCCTTTGTCTGGCGAGGCCGGCTGACCTTACCTCCGAGGACGGAGTGGTGAGAGGGCCCAAGGTGACAGGGACAGGTGGCAGCTGGGGAGAGATGGAGGAAAGACTGCCAGCAGGCAGGGACTTGGCTCCAGTGGAGGAGGAGCAGAGCCCTGATAAGGCCGGAGGGGAGGCATACGAGGATAATATGAGCAGCATGCCTCTCGAAGGGAGGGGGTCTGAGCAGAAGGCAGGAGAAGGGGGAGAGGCATTGGCAACAGCTGTAAGGGTAATCAATTATAGGTAATAAAGAGGGGCATTGGCCACATAATTGGGAGTGGGCAATGCATAGCCTGTGAGGAGGCATTTAAGGAGCCGGCCGGGATGATAGGCTGGCTGGTGGAGTGTCAGCCCCGCCCCCTCGAGAGGGGCAGACACAAGGAACAAGCAGCCTGGGACAGTGAACGCACAGGGTGATGCTTCAATCCCCTTCCCGTCCCTGCTCTGAGGCTAGACCAGATAAGCCTAGCCGGGCTGGGTAAAGGAGACAGGGACATGTAGCCGGACACCCATCTTATGATCCTTTGAGTGAAGCGAAGTTTTCTCATTCCATCTTTATGGTCACTGAGCTATCAGACACTATGTGTCCAGAGAGGTGGGAAGGATAGCTGGAGGCAAAACATGAAATCTTCTACAATGAGGGATGTGGCTATGCATTGCATGCTGATTGTGCTGTTTTACTGAATTATTAATTTATTTGAATTCTTTGTTGGAATGGCTTCAGGGCATGTTACAGTCTCTTTCGTTTTCCCCTGATCTCTGCCTTCCTTAGATAATATGTCATTCTGAAGAGATGCTACTGGAAGTGTAGATTAACTTTAGCAAACATTATTTCAGCCTCTGAGGTTTGTTTTTCTTCTTCCTACTCCCTTAACAAAAGTACCATTACTTCTGCACTTTAGGATTCTCATAGGTTAAAAATAAATGCTTGGTTTATAAAGTAACTGAGCATCATAAGGATTCTGACTTGGGCCACTAAGCAGCTAGTCAAAATTGAGTTCTTATTAACTGAAGTCCAGTCATGCTAAGGAAACAAATAGCTGCCATTTGAGGAAACAATTTTATGCAGGCGGGGGGGTGGGAATGTAAATTCAGTTATGCAGCTTTTACTGTCACACATCTATGTGGCACGTCCTGTTAGTCGCTATGTAATTACTTTGGCGGAAAATTTTCTCTATTGAATTTCATTTTGTTTCAGGCCAGTTCCATTCTGTCAAGGTCACTTTGAATTTTATTCCTGCCTCCCTCTCTCCCTCCCTTTCTCTCTCTCTCAGCAAACCTGAGTATTGCCTCCATTCCTTCATCTATTTCATTAATAAAAATGTTAAAGAGTATCTAGCCCAGGTCAGGTCCAGTAAAGTAAAGTTGTGCCACAGAGCCAAGTGGTTTTCTTTGGCAGAATACAGGAGGGGTTTACCACTGCCATCTCCCGCGCAGTATGAGCCTTTCAGCATCTTCCTGTATTGCTGCTGCCTGATATAGGTACCAGGGGGGATTTGAACCGGCAACCTCTTGCTCCCTAAGCAAACAGTACCCCACTCGAAATCTCCCTTGAGTTTGTTGATGAGCACTTGTTGAGTATGGGTTTCCAACCAGTTGTGAATCAACCTGACCATTTAGCTTGGGGTGTTTTGATTTTTCCCCATTGTTCCCTATTGCTGAAACACTCAAAATGTTTTGGATTTTGTTTCATTGTGTCAACCACGTCAATGATTTTTTCAGTCTGCATTTTGTTTTGAGCTTGAAACAAAATGCAAAATCTGTTTTGTGCACATCCCTAATGATGGGATGAAAATACAGTGATGTGTGGTTGCATTATATACGTGGTTCCTTAGTTCCAAAACAATGTAACGACAGATTAGAAGAGCAGAGCACAGGAAAACAAAGGCAATATTAAGTTGTGTTTCAGAGCCAAGCATTAAGCTAAATGTACAGTTGCTTCTGAGAACAGCAGTCACACGTGTAGGTAGCTCTTCCTTGCCTCAGTAAAGTTTAGAATAACTTAACATTATCGTGGTACCATGATTTCTGTATTTCTCTGTCGCTCTGCAGTGGCCAGTTGTGTGGAGTGAGGGTAGGGAAATGTAGAATAGAATGTTGTGCATGTTGATGCACCTAAGCAGTTTAGAGGCTTGTGGGGGGAAATCCACAGTTAGCAGGTCTTGTGGATCAGTGAGGTCACATCCGGATAAGTTCTAAAATGTGTTTTTGAGAAGAAGTGGAGAACTAAAAGTGTGTCTGCTGGTTGGGCAGTTGCAATGCATGAGTGTAATGTTTCATTTGACTCTCTATCACACAATTCACAAACAATACCAGCACATTTATAAGGCAATATAGCAAAAGGAACTAAAGCCAGGGAATTATTTGCTGCCTCAAGAATCTTTTTTATGGCCAAAAGCTAGTTTGTATCTATACCTAGAGATATTTCTAGCACCAGGACCAGCATATGAATCTCTAATCTATACAGTATTGAACCACTCCAGATATGACCCTCAAGTACAGAGCTAACATGCTTAGAATTTTTTTTAAAGATGCATCTGGCCAGTTCTAAAATATGTTCAAACATAGAATCAAACAGAACATTAAATAAAATGTGATGGGCACAGACCAGGTATTTAAATATTTTACAGCTGTATGTACACTCAAGTCCCACTGAATTTAGCAAGGCTGAATAATCACTGTACATGCTGCATATCCGATCCATTTTAATGAAAGAATATGTCTACACCGCTCCCATTGAAATCAATGGGACTTAAATAGAATATCTTCCAACCAAAATTTCCTCAAGCTTCTCAGTACAATATGCTTTCACAGCTAAAAGCAATTATTCAGTATGAGACAAACTCAATTACATAAAACAAGTACAACACAGAGAGCAAAATATTGACAAGCATACCCCAGTTTGGGCCCCTTACCTACTCTTCTGTTACACCACAGAAAGGACAAGCCAAGAGCAATGAAAGGATAAAAACTGTTGTCAAGGACCAAACAAATACAATACTAAAATAAACTCTTGGAAAGGGGAAGCCAACATAGATCCTGTTCAACTGTGAAAATGTTGTCATCTCTCCTAGGAATACTTGTGGGGTTAAAATGCGAACAAGTGGATATTTACAAGGCATGCCCATTGTTTTCCTCTTCATTATGAAGACAGGAAGATCGTCTTGTGGAGTGCCCAGGGAGTTAGCACAGCAGGCCGTTCCTGACTCATTGAGTATGTATGAGTGGATAAATCACTCTAATACTTGTTGGCTGCATTTCTTCATCTACAGAATGGAGATGAATTATATTGTTGCCTGAAAGAGGTCTTCAGTGTTAGCCATAATGAGTGACAAGGCTTAAAAATGCTAAAGGGCAGTCATTAAAATATTCTCACTCTCTGTGTTAGTTCCTAACTCTGAATCCATTACTATCGTACCTAGTTCCCACAGCTCATGGGGCACCTGAGCCATCTGTGCGTGAATGACTGTACATGCATTCATTTTAAAAGGTTCACATCGGGGCCGGACCCCTTTAAAAATGTAGATTGTGCATACTGGTGTATGTGTAAAGCTCAGAAGGGACCCATGTGCAAGAACTGCAGATAGGGCCTCCATTTTTGTGCCATGCCCATGCACCTTTTTTTGCGGGGGGGGGGGGACTTTTGATCTAACTCCAGGGGTGGCCCTGGGCCAAAGCTTGAAGATGGGCCTGCCTGCCTGCCTGATCCCATCTTTCTTCACTGCCTGCTCACCTGCTCGCCACCGCCTTCTCCTTCCCCCACCTACCTTCATTGCTCCCCTCACCTGGAGCCTCTGCAGCAATCCCACTAAGCCTACAACTTGCTAACCCTCATTGGCCATGGTGCTCTATAATGACATTGTGGCCTGATGCCTGTCGCTGGGCCATGAGGTTCAGTGGGGCTGCCGTGGTGGCAGCAGCTGACCGGTGTTCGGCGGCTCCTCATCCCATGGGGCCTAGGGCAATCCTGTGTTCTTAGAACACTTCCACCCAATTATAGACACACCACTGTGCAGTATATGTATTGAACATAATATGAATAACTTTGCACATATATAGAGCAACAATAATACGCACTGTCCAGATTTTACACACATTGAGCTTAACGTGTATATAGGACTATCGAGAAAAAGTAGTTGACTTAGAAATATATTTCAAATGGTAAACCCTTGTAAGAATTACATTAGTGTTACTAACAGCACAATCCTATGCATGTCTACTCATAAATGAATAGAAACCCAATGAGTTTGGATTATAGCCATGGACATCTGCACAACGTTTTAGGGGAGACAGAATAGATATGTATAAATATGTATAGATATGTAAATAAAAGCAATTGTTGCTCCACATTAATCTGGCCATGAATCTTTGGAGGAGGACTGCCCTCTTTGCCCGCTTTAGAGTCCCATGATTGTAGCACACTAGTTGTGTATCTAACTAGTCAAATGCAATTTAGCTTTCTTTCAATATGTAATTTAAGACAGGCTCCAGAGGCCAACTACTGTACATTCAGTAATACATTCAGTAGAGATGTACACGAGCCAATTCAGCATCTCCTCTGGGAAAACACTGAACTGTCTCAGGTGCTGGCATTTGAGGTGGCTTGACGGGGTGGGGAGTGGTTCCCTTAAGGAGTCAGTAAGGGGCTCCTTATGTGCTCATCCTGTCCCGCCGCTTTTCTGGGCGTGGTGCCTAGTCCTCAACCGGTTGTGTGGGGCTGCGGCACTGTTCCCTGCAGCCTCTGCACAACATTGTTATGAGCTGTTCGTGCAGACCTCCTAATATGTGCCATTTCATCATGGATAAGTAATTGTACAACTCTATCAATGTTAATGTTAAAAAACATTATTTAGGATACTTAGGGTTTTAGGGTTTAGGTCTGCTGGTCATACTGAATATTTACTCTGAAGGCTAACTAGAGGATTATTTGCTTTGCCAATCAAGTGTTCTTTACTTAGCTATCAGGTGCTCTTCTTCCACATGTCAATTTTGGCTTATTGTCTGAGGGTGCATTGCAGCACTCAGGGACACCTCACCAAGGAACTATCAACATTCAGGGTAGTCAGACAGGGATATATTTTGGCTCTGCTGCTACGTTTATATTAACTGTCTTGTCTCCCATTTAGATTATCTAGATCATCATCTACCAAAATTAGCAGACAGATATATTGCTATACTTCTATATGCAGATGATGCTGTCATTCTCTCGCAAACTCTGATAGGTCTAAGAAGAGCTTTGCGCACTCTTGCTACCTATTGCGAAGAACTACTTTTAGAAATTGATTATAACAAAACTAAGATCTTGATGTTTGTGAAGAGACCAAAGATTCAGAAGTGGGCACTGAATGGGCACAGATTAGAACAAGTTAAGTATTTCAAATACCTTGGCGTAATATTCCAGTCTTCTCTTCACACAGAGAATATGTAAGGCAGAATGTACACAAGAGTACACAAGCAATTCAATCTTTCCATCACTCCAGGGGTGCCCAATTTATCCCCTCCGCAATAAAACTTTTCTGGCTAAAGTACAAACACAGCTCCTATATGGAGCTCAACTTGGCATGTACTCTAACTTCTCTAAGGTAGGAGCCATGCAATGTAAGTTCCCGAGGAACATCTTTCAGGTACCCCAATGTGTGCCCAGTACTGTCCTTCTTCTGGAAGCAGGACTGCTTAAAGTAGAGGCCAGAGCATGGATTAATATCTTTGAATTCTGGCTGAAGCTGGTTTTCCACCCTGCTGGTCTAGCTCCACTTGTGCTAAAGGATATCTATCAATCCAGGCAGAAGAGAGAGCTGGAGGAAAGGCTGCATCATCATGGTTTCTCCCCTTTTGCATGGATAATTCTGGGGCATGAAAATGTCAGGGTCAAACTCAACAAAGAATATATGATATGGAGTGTCAAACTGATCAGAGCTTTATTCCTGTTGGTGTCCATTTGGGCAACCAAGTTCTGAGTTTCAACCCTGCCAGATCCCTAAACCAGATAACCATGCCAAAATACTGTAGAGCTCTGATACAGGCATGATGCAATGCCTTGCAAACAGCAGTCCTGGAAGGGTGATATCAAAAAATCCCCTACAAAGAACGTCTCTGCAAATTGGGAGATCCTGAAACAACGGCTCATGTGCTCCTTTATTGTCAATTTTACCAAGATATATGGCGTAAACATATAACTCCTTTTATTAGCTGCCATCCAGGTTGTATAGATTCTTTTTATCTTGATTTAACTGACCAGAATGACCTGAGATCTTATAATGTGGCAAAGTTCTGTTTAATAGCCAGTAAAATTCAACAGAAGTTCATTAAGAATCATTGTTATTTGATCTTTATGTTTAACTATGTGCTTAACTACTGTATCACAAACCTCTAGGTTATGTAGGTTTTTTTGTGTGTGCTTCTGTTTGTAAATTGTGCTGGTCTGTGAGGCTTATTGTGTTTCTTCCTGGTGCAATCTGCCTGACCTGTGCCTTGTCAGGTCATGATAGGACATCCTCCCCCATTTCCCCATTTCAAGCTTGGCATACTTGTATGGTCTCTAGCAGCCTTTTCTTCTTCTGATAAAATCTCATGGTAGCCCAATGCAAAGTTTTACCATACAGAGCTGCTTGTTCTACTATACAAGACCAAGCCTGATCACTCTGTCTGACACAAATTTGACTCCTTGGAAAATATATAGTGATGGTGAAGGTGTTTGTAGCCTACTTTCCTTAAGTAAAGTAAGCATATGAGATCACCGAGCTTTATGTCTTTATCAACTTTGCAATGCCCGGACCAATTTGCACCAAATTTGGTACAGGGGGAAGGACACCTACCTGTGGGCATATTAATGTGTTAGGTGCGAGTGGGGTAACTTGTGAACGGCCTAACCAATCTGAACCATATATGGTGCAGTTGTAGGGACACACAGGCACACCTTGATGGCATAGTTTGTGTAGATGTTATCCACCCCATTTCAAGATGGTGGATGTGTGAATGTTTCAAGCATAAGTGGGCTGACGTGAAGATGGTAATTATCAATTAACATTATAGTGAAAGGAAAGTGCATTATATTGAATTACTGAATTATAAATGAAAAACACCACCATTACCAGAAATAATAATAAAAAAATAAGATACAGAAAATGCCGGAATAGAATGGGTTGGCAATCACTGAGTGAAAGATGGCAGTTACCAACTAAATTGCTGGTCTAGAAGCAATCAGTGGAAGTCAGGTATACTTTGCAATAATAAAACAGTTATGAGACAAAAACAGTAATTAAAGTGCCACCACCTGGCAGAATTGTTTCGTCCATAATACTGTATGAATTAATGCGCTATTACAGCCATTGACCCAACATCACAGAAACAATACAAAACACAATGAAAATAATACAGTAATACAATAACTCAAATCAACTCAGACCCAATCTTATCTGCGGCCACACAAAATTTGGCCACACATAGTGTTGTAGATACAGAGTGATCAGCTAATAAAAATGTTGTATATCCATCATCCATTCTAACAGGGATGTTAAGATAAGATAAGATAAGATTAAGATTAAGATTAAGATTAAGATTAAGATTAAGATAAATACAAATATCTCTGTAAAATGGGCAGTAAAAAAAACATGACTCACAGTTTCAACACCCTGCTCACAAGGACAGATTTGACTGGTAATAGAGATTTTACGGTACCTACAGTATAGCAGATAGAAGTGCATTAAATTATACAAGGGAGAAGACATTCTCTGGGACAGGGTAGTTAAATTCATTAACTAGTGAGTTGGTTTAGGTTAATTCATGAAACTGCCAAGAAAGTTTCTTGCAGAAATTTGTGCCAGGTTGCTCTGCTTTTCAATGTGTGCTATACATTGTTTTAGCAATCAATCAATCTTTATTACAGTTATAGACTAGCATAAATTATAAGGGTGATTACACGTTAAAAGTGAGAGTAGTGATTACGTATAAAAGGGTACATACTAATACTAAAAGGACTAAAAATACTAGTAGATAATACACCGAAAGCATGAGGGCCTAAGAGTCTGACAAAGAGTAAAAGTCATAAAAGGCATTAAAAAATAAAAGGGGGGGGGAGACATAAACATGGGTGAAATAAAGTTAAAAGACATGAAAAGACAGAAATACAAAGCCTGAGCCTGAGCACTATAAAACTGGAAAACAGCCAGATTGAAGGTTATAAGGAACAATAAAAAGGGAGGCGTGTAAACAATTGCAGGGCCTGCCCAACAACACCAAGGGCCAGATTGAGGCTGATAGGACTCACTACTTGTCATCCACTGATGAATGCTGATAACAGCCTCACAGTACCTGGTGGTGCTATACAGCTATGTGATGGCAGGCTTAGAGTCATAGAGTAACAAGGAGCTGTAGAATTGGCTCGGACGACCTGGATACTTGTTTAGCAATGGAAGGTTGAGGGAGGTGTGAATGTCTTTATAGAACAAGCAGTAGAGGAGAACATGCTCAATAGTTTCGATCTTCCCTAGGCCACAGGGGCATAGTCGCTCTGCAATTGGGGTCCTTCAATAATGGCTGTCTAGCACTGCTGAAGGGAGGGCATGACAGCGAGCCAAAGTAAAAGCCCTTTGGTGCTTTGGAACCTCCAGTTGAGTGAGGTATGCTGCTGGAGAAGCAAAATATCTAAGCCTGTCACGGATATGAAATTATGGGACCCTGCTGAGATCGGTTTGGCGTTCAATGTCTATAATGTGCTGCTTGATGGTTGCTTTTGCCTGATTGTTTCCCATACTGAGCAAGGTCAAGGAGGAAAGGCCCAGAGTAGCTATTTTTGTATCAATTGTCTGAATCTAGTTAAATTGGTAATCACCGTGTAGGGTTAGGGGGGCAAGACCAATTGGGCAAAAGGATAGTCTGAGCCAATAACAGCCACCCACACCCAGGCCTCTAGCTTGATCAGGCCTGTTTCCAGGTGCAGAGTGGCACTGGAGACACATCTCGATACTTGGAGTGCTGCCCGCAGGAATTTAGATTGTACAAGTTCCAGAGTTGCAATGTTGGGTGAGGGGCCCAACTGAGCACCATAGAGGAGCTGAGCTAGCAACTTGGCTATGAACAGTTCAAGAGCCGTGGGTACATAAAGTCCTCCTCTTGTCCGCAGGAATTTGAGAATGGCAGAGGAGTTTCTCTGGGTATTTAAAACCACCTGTTCTCCATGAGCTTTCCTAGAGCCACCCGAATGAAAAACTACTCCCAAGTATTTGAAGTGTGCAACTTGCTCAATCTTATGCCCTTCAATCCACCAAGAGTGGATCTTAGGCCTCCTGGTGAAGGCAATAATTTTAGTTTTGTGGTAGTTGATTTCCAGGCAGTCCTCTCTGCAGTTCAGCATCAGGGCCCTCAGTGCTCTTCTAAGGCCAATGGGGGTGGGGTGGTCCTTGAGAGGATGGCTGCATCATCCGCATATAACAGGATGGCAATGTGTCTCCCAGCGAGCTTTGGAGGGTGGAAATCTGGGTTGCCAAGCTGGCCCACCATAGAGTTAACGTAGAAATTGAAGACAAGTGGGGCCAAAATGCATCCTTGTTTGACGCCCTTCTGAGTTGTAACAGCTCTTGAGAGGTGGCCTTGGGGGCTACATCTGGACCAGAGCTGGGTGAGTGCTTTGTAAGATGCCAAAACATGGCAGAATCTTTGGATCTAACGGCCTGAATGTGTCTCATTCAGGCATCTTTCATAGCATCTCTTTTCTTACAAGCCAGCAAGTTTGTACTGTCTTTTCTGCTGAAGGAGATTCTGCATGGCCAGCAGTCCAGAACTAGATTACAAACTTGATAGGTAGTGGCAAGGGCTGTTTTGGCGTTAACACAATTGTTATCAAACCACTGCTTGGAGGCCTGTTGATGTACATGTGGCTTGCAGTTCTTATGAGAGAGGAGCTGTTGTAATTCCTGGACTAGGGCACTGTAGGACTCCAAAGGTGCACAAGTAGGGTCGTTAATTAGTAGGGATGATTGAATACACTACAGGTGGTGAGAGGCAAGTAGCTCACTTAGTGCTTGATCCAGTTGTGGAGACTATTTAGCACGGCAATATGCTCCTCCCACCAAGGATATGGGGGGATTATCATGGTTCTCTGTGTGGGACAGATGAATTAAAGTCTTTAAAAGGACCAAAATCGGTAGATGGTCAGTCAAATTTGGGAGTAACCTCAGATCTCTCCACCAGAGGGAGCAGGTTCCCTGAAGTGATAAAGTAATCAATCAGGCTCATTCTGGAGCTGGCCAGATAGGTGAACTCAGAGGGATGGTCATTTTCAAGTGAGCCGTTCAAAATGAAGAGGTTAAGTCTGATGGTCATTAGACTCAGGCAGAGGCCTGCATATTTTGACCTTTGATCCTTTGAAAGGCAGGTAAGAGGGAGCCCGTATGCCTCAGGGCTGGGTGGATAAGACCTCTGTTGGGTGTATAAAGTATGGTCAGCAGGACCCAGCCTAGCGTTTAAATCACCACCCATCACCACATATGCATTAGAAATGGAGAGGAGGAGATCTGCTATGTAGTTTTCAAGTTCAGCTCACATTGATCTGACCTGTAGCTTCCTCCATTGTAGAGGGAGATAAATTTTAATTATCAACAGTTTGCAGTGGCTGAATTGAATCAAAACTGCCATAGCATATTGCTTGAGCAGTTGAAGCAGTTTCAAGGGTGCACGTAGAAAGGTAGCAAGTCCTGAAGGGAGATAGCAGATGGAGTACTTACAAGCTCCTGGGCACCCACCTCTATGAGCAAACTTGGCCATGAGGATTTTCATTGCTGGATATTGCCTTATAAAGTGCTTTGTGGAACTACTGTTTTAATTCTGCTTGCAGCTGATAGGAGAACAGCATGCCTCAGCCATACAAAAAGGCCGTACTGTGGAAGCAACTATGCCCTAATACTACTGAACTATTTTATCTTGATATTGCTGTTAGAATGGTTCACAACGTAAGTGTTATAATTATACCTAAAATATCCCAACTAGGCATCACAGTGAAAATATTAGCACTGACAATGATAGGAACAGTTCTCTCATCACAGTGTTAGAGTTTTAAGGTTCCTGCAGTCATAGTAACATTATCCTAGGCTCATTTTCACTTTCTTAAGGTGATATTATCAATGCAGAAAAAAGCTGAATTGGGCCTTAATTTTAAGAGAGAGTGAATAGCACAGTTTGATAGGCAAATTAAAAAGTGCTATCCTTGCATTATATTGAAAGCATTGTTCAATAGTGACAAAAAGTACCTTGGTGTCAGCATAGAATAGCTCCAAGGCCTCAAGTTCAAAGGGTGAGTAGCTGCAAAAATGGGCAGGACTCTCTTGTGCCTTTAGTAGTTGTGTGAGAAGAATTTGTAGTAGATGAAGCATGCTGTTATGCTGATGATACTGTTGTGCTAGGAGACAACATAACTGATTTGCAAAACCTTTTGGAATGCATAAACAAATTCAGTGTAGAATATGGGTTGAGAATGAATTTGAGAGAAACTAAGTATGCGGACAACCTCCTATTGCAACAAACCGAACAATCAACAACACCCGAATTGAAAGAGTTTCACATTATAAATACTTGGGAACAAGGTTAAATGACCACAATGACAGTACACAAGAAATAAACACCAGGATTGAAATGGCAAGGGCGGCTTTTGTAAAAATGAAACATTTGCTCTGTAATAGGGATTTCAGGATCGAACTGAAAACTCATATGGTGAGGTGTTGCATCTATTCAGTCTTGCTTTATGGAATGGGAGCTTGGACACTTAAAAAACAGAATATGAACAAACTACAATCTTTCAAGCTCTGGCTATATGGAGGTATATTAAGAATATCATGGGTAGATAGAATTACCAGTGAGGATGTTTTGAGAAGAATGGCAAAAGAGAAAGAAATAATTAACACCATTAAGAGAATAAAACTTGAATATCTTGGCCATGTTAATAAAGGGGGAAAATACTCCTTACTGCAGTTAATCATGCAGGGAAAGGTTAAAGGAAGAAGATGTGTAAGAAGATGAAGAACATCCGAGCTGAGAAAATTGTGGGAATGGTTTGCATGCACATCCTTACAACTTTTTAGAGCAGCGGCATCCAAAGTCAGAATAGCCGAAATGATAGCTAACCTCAGGTAGGAGACAGCACTTGAAGAAGAAGACTGTAAAATCTATTGTTAATTTGCGATGTGTTGCAAGTTACTGCTCATAACTTAGTTATATTATAAATAATTGCAGGTTGCTTGTCCAAGATTAAAAATTATATATATAAATTCATCAGGACACCCTGATGATTGCAGTAAAAAGGAGTTAGCTTGTTTGAGCACACGAAAAATGGTACAATATAACAGTTTCAACAGCTCCCACACCACAGGAGCAATTCTTGTTGATATTAATAACTAAGTAGCACAAACACAATGTATTCAGAGGAAGCTTGATATGGTTACTTCATGTATACCTCAGAACAATTACAGTAATTTTATTAATAGGTGTCATAGAACCATGTATTTTAAAAAGTATAAAATGTAAAAGATGGTTTAGCTTTGTTCATAAATGCATCCACATCAGGGAGTGTCAACTTGAGGTTTTCTCTTGTTGTGACATGAGGGCATCTTCAAAGAGCCCCTGGTGGCGCAGTGGTAAAACTGCCGCCCTGTAACCAGAAGGTTGCAAGTTCGATCCTGACCAAGGGCTCAAGGTTGACTCAGCCTTCCATCCTTCCGAGGGTAAAATGAGTACCTAGAATGTTGGGGGGCAATATGCTAAATCATTGTAAACCGCTTAGAGAGCTTCCAGCTATAGAGCGGTATATAAATGTAAGTGCTATTGCTATTGCTATTGACAAAGTATGAGAAGTAAATATGATTTAACCTCATTGGTAGTAAAAGTTAACATAGAACTTGGACTAAGGGTTGAATGTTTTGGGCCAATTCATAAGCTACTTTTTATGGTATGAATGAGGAAGGATTGATCACATGGATACTTCCCACACTACCATCAGCAGCCCTGACAAAGAGGAGATGCTTGTGTGATCTGTATGATCAGGGATGGTCTGCCTGCTATGCAAACTAGGTGGCTGCCTAGGGCGCCAAGCAGGGAGCCATGCTGCAGCCTGGATCACGTGTGCCACTAGCTCCTGCAGCCAGGTGCACACACCATCAGAGTTACACAGCCTAGGAATGTGCATGGTTCTGGTTAGGAGCCCTTTATGGACCTCTGAACCAGTTCAAAAGTCCGGCAGTTTGGCTGGATCGAAGGTGGTGGGGGATAACTTTAAGGACTGTGTAGGGTGCTCTTACTCCCCCTCCTGCTGCATTTTCCCCACCGGTGGTGTCCTGAAAAATGGTTCTGCGGGGCGGCAGCATACTTCCTAGTCGCCCCGGTGAATTGTGGACTGGAAGTACCCAAATATTCCTGGTGTGAGTGTGCACATTGTGACCATGTAAACAAATAGGGTTGCCAATAAACCAGGGGAAAACCCATATTGATGTGCTTTTGCACCTTTAACAGCTTGGTATGCAAAATTCAGCATCTGAAGCTTTTAACAGCATGGAAGTAGGCATTGTTACTTGCTAATGTGGGCAGGTGAAGCATGCTGTTACCGGTACAGGAACAGAGGTCTGGTATAAGTATTGGCAACTTGCTTGGAACATTTAAATATTACTGACCTTTGTTCCACTTAAAGGTTCAGATGTGAACAGATCTTGTACTGCAGATGTGCACATTCTTTTATACAGTAAAATAAAAAATGAGGCTTAGATACCAAAATGGCAGATTAGATTAGATTCTAATGGAATAGTTTAGATTCATATATTTAGGGCTGATAAACACTCCAAGGAAAGCTTGTTTGCTATTTGGTCTATACTATAGAGAGGAAGAAAGGAAGAGAATGAGAGAAAGAGGGAGGAGGAGGAGAAGGAAGATAGAAGGTGGCGGGAGGTGACAGAAGGTGGAGCAACAGGCTATGTTTGGCCCTCCAGAGGTGCATTGGAATATAATCCAGCCCCACCACCCATTGGGTTTGATAATCCTGGTCAGGGGCGTATCTAGAGTAGGGCAGGCAGGGCATGTGCCCTGGGCGCCACTTGAAGGGGGCACCATTTTTAAAATGAATTTCTTTTTTTAAAAATGGCCACAAAAAACAAAATGGCCACCACACATGCTCAAATGGCCTCTGTGAGGCCCTAGGCCATGACAGGCCTCACAGAGGCCATTTGAGCATGCGTGGTGGCCATTCTGTTTGCGGTGGCCATTTTTTAAAAAAGTATTTTTTAAAATGGCCACCACACATGCTCAAATGGTCCCTGAGAGGCCCTAGGCCTTGCTAGGCCTCACAGAGGCCATTTGAGCATGCGTGGCAGTCTCCAAAATGGCCACCACGCCGATCTTTGCAGGCCCAAACAGGTCCGAAAATCAGCCCGGGACGGGCTGCGGTGGTCAATTAAGAGGCCGGTGGGGGGAGGGGGGACCTTTGCAGACAACCACACACACACACAGCCTTTAGGAAGTCCCCTGAAGAGGCTGCAGGTAAAAATTTTTTTTAATTTAATATAAGTCACTGTACACATATTCAGTTTGGCACTATGTACAGAGAATCAGGACTTGTGAATACTGAGCAGAAGCTTATGAGCTAGGATTGTATTCATTTGCTCTTACTTTGCTTCTTGTGAGAAGTGAGTTAAATGTGATGTCTTAGTAATATGGCTATTAATGGTGAGTTTGTTTTTGAATCAGTGTGAAATCCTTAGTATTAAGGCCACTGAGAGTTTCTTGCTTTCTTTCTCTCATTTTAACTGTCTTTCTGAAATACTAGAATATATTGCAAGCAGTGACACAGTTTACTCTGCATATCCTTCAATTATTTTCAGAGTATCTGGGAAAAGTCAAATTCTCCATTTATTTTTAAAACTTATGTAATAGTGATGCTACAATGCATAGTAGAGAATTAGACAGGCACTTCTGTTTAGTTTTCCAAGTACATCTCCACATAGTATTTGGGTATTTCATGAGCCCCAGCATACTGAAATTTGTAGTTTTCCAGCATTTTTTGGTCTGGCTACATGCATTGCTAAATAGTTTTTGAAATATAAAAAGATTAATGGGCTTGACTTGTATTTTTGAGCTGATATTATGGTAAAGTTATCTGAAAGATGGGTGTCAGATGTTTGGACAGGGGGTGCAATTTCAGTGCTTGCCCTAGGCACTATTTTCTCTAGATACGCCTCTGCTCCTGGTCTATAGCATTTTCATGAATGTAAAGTCTGTTCTATGCATAGGATACTTCCATTATTATTTAACCAAGAGCAATAAAAGGCCAATATATTAAAAAGGCAAAAGATAAAACACGTGCTTATTGGGGACTTGTCTTAACACACACAGATACTCTTCTTTGAAAGAAGCATCCTGGCAATGCTCATAAATGTTTTGAAAAATCAGCTTAGATTTTTTTTCAAACAAAACTACATACAAACACAGCTTGCATAGCTAAGAGCCTCTATGGATTAGGTTCTTTTGATTTTTACAGACTAAAAATAAAAATGATGTTAGCAATAATTGGCCCAGATTCAGCAAGGGAGAGCCCCACACAGAAACAAACAGTTTATGTGGGGGAGGGGACCGTAGAGCATCAGTGGTAGAGCATCCACTTGGCATACAGAAGTTCCCAGCAGGTTCAATCCCTGGCAGCATCTCCAGGTAGAGCTGGGAAAGACTCCTATCTGAAACCTTGGAGAGCTGCTGCCAGGCAGTGTGGATAACACTGAGCTAGATGGAGCAACGGCCTAACTCAGTATAACGCAGCTTCCTGTGTGAATGAATTGCACAGTATTATAAAGAATATTTTTATACTGCTTTTCAATAATAGTAACAAACTTCTGAAAATGGCTTCCATAGAAATAAGCTGGTTCCCTGTTCTAAATGGGCTGACAGTCTAACAAGAAACACAAGGTAGAAACCAGCAATAAACACTGGAGGGATCTTGTGCTGGGGTTAGATGAGGCTGTTGGTTCCCACCGACAACTGTACCAGTCACCCCTTTAAAAGGTGCTTCTTTGCTGAGCAGGGTGTGGGTATATGGACATCTGTTCTAGCTTGCGACAAAGACATGCACTGTTTTGGGTTACTAGTCTCACCCAGCATCTTGGCATGTGTGATTATCTGTGCTCGGAGAAACACACAGTTAGGAAAAATCCCATCAATAACATCTCTATTCTAAACTCCCAGATTTTGGTATCAGTCTCATAATTGCATTCAATAGTAGAGAAACAAGAATCATAACTTTTACAATGTTCAAGAACATATACTTTAACGTTAGCCTAGCAACAGTGGCTTCCTAAAATGCACCCTCATTGGCTGGTGTGATTAAGTTTCTAGGTGCCCCTTGTTTTTGAGACAATATGTATTTATAACAGTGATACAGGTGAAACTCGGAAAATTAGAATATTGTGCAAAAGTCTATTAATTTCAGTAATGCAAATTAAAAGGTGAAACTGATATATGAGACAGACGCATTACATGCAAAGCGAGATAAGTCAAGCCTTAATTTGTTATAATTGTGATGATCATGGCGTACAGCTCATGAAAACCCCAAATCCACAATCTCAGAAAATTAGAATATTACATGGAACCAAGAAGACAAGGATTGAAGAATAGAACAATATCGGACCTCTGAAAAGTATAAGCATGCATATGTATTCAGTACTTGGTTTGGGCCCCTTTTGCAGCAATTACTGCCTCAATGCGGCGTGGCATGGATGCTATCAGCCTGTGGCACTGATGAGGTATTATGGAAGACCAGGATGCTTCATTAGCGGCCTTCAGCTCTTCTGCATTGTTTGGTCTCATGTCTCTCATCCTTCTCTTGGCAATGCCCCATAGATTCTCTATGGGGTCAGGTCAGGCGAGTTTGCTGGCCAATCAAGCACAGTACACTGTATACTTTTCAGAGGTCCGATATTGTTCTATTCTTCAATCCTTGTCTTCTTGGTTCCATGTAATATTCTAATTTTCTGAGATTGTGGATTTGGGGTTTTCATGAGCTGTACGCCATGATCATCACAATTATAACAAATTAAGGCTTGACTTATCTCGCTTTGCATGTAATGCGTCTGTCTCATATATCAGTTTCACCTTTTAATTTGCATTACTGAAATTAATGGACTTTTGCACGATATTCTAATTTTCCGAGTTTCACCTCTATATTAGTTTTTCCTCAGTAAATGATTTTTATAAGTGAAATTATGGAATATGTGTAGGGTACATAGGAACATAGGAAGCTGCCATATACTGAATCAGACCATAGGTCCATCTAGCTCAGTATCGTCTACCGAGACTGGCAGTGGCTTTTCCAAGGTTGCAGGCAGAAATAACTCTCAGCCCTATCTTGGAGATGTCAGGGAGGGATCTTGGAACCTTCTGCTCTTCCCAGAGCAGCTCCATCCCCTGAAGGGAATATCTTCTAGTGCTCATACATAAAGTCTCCCATTCATATGCAACCAGCATAGACCCTGCTTAGCTAAGGGGACAAGTCATGCATGCTACCACAAGACCCGCTCTCCTCTCCTATAGATGTGTGCCTTTCACCATCTTTCAGTGGAGACAAATAAAACTTTTGTTCATCTCTATTTTACACACCTTTGCTGGCTATAGCAATTTCCCCATGCTGCCTGAACACTGCCAGAGTCAATCCCTTAACTATCCCTGCCACTCTCTAAGGCTGCACGGCACAGGAAGTTGATAAATCTGAGAGGAGTGTAACTATACACAGTCCACTGACACCAGCTGTACTTGCAAATGCTCCTGGACCAGAGCAGCATAGAACAGTCAATGACATCAGGGCTATAATGGGCTTTACACAGCTTCTCGGCCATTCAGTCTGTACAGTGACATGGCCTGCGAGGGGTTTCATGGGACTTTATTGAGAGAAGGAGTTGCCCGTGGCATTTAACAAAGTATTAGCATTGTTAGCACTGGGCACAAGGGGCACATGCCCCCATTGTTCGGTTGGTTGCCTGCTCCCCACTCCCCCTCCTGACCTGATTTTGAAGAAGCAAGAGGCAATGAGAAGTGGCATGATCCATGCTGGAACTTTTCAGGAGCTCCCCGTTATTGCCTCTTATATCACTGAGCCTCTCTCTTCTGTGTGATTGTAATTGAAAGAGGGGGGCAGACCCGAGCGCATTTCCTCTGTTTCTTCTCTTTCTATAGCAACCCTGGTGCTGGTCAGAATTTGCTCGCAAATGGGGTGTGTGACCCCATTTGCAATCGAAACCACACCCACTGTGTCTGATGTCAGATGCTGCATCTGGCATCAGATGCAGGGAATGTGGCTAAGGGTGCCGCTGGTGGCACGCTTAACCAGGGCCATCACTGGCCTCTGTACGCGATTGATGGGAGTTGTAGTTCAACATAATCTGCAGTACCAAAGGTTGGGGACCCTGGTTTACCTTAATAGCCTGATAGGATTTTGAAGCCTGTCAATTTACAGCAAAATTGTCAAAAGAAGAGAGTAAAACCCAACATAATAAGCTAAATTTAGCCTACTGAGAACACTGGGGATTGATTGATTGATTGATTAAGTGCTGTCAAGTTGGTGTCAACTCTTAGTGACCACATAGATAGATTCTCTCCAGGATGATCTGTCTTCAACTTGGCCTTTTAGGTCTCTCAGTGGTGCGTTCATTGTTGTCATTATCGAGTCCATCCACCTTGCTGGTTGTCAACTTTCCCCAGCATTATGGACTTCTCAAGGGAGCTGGGTTTTCACATAATGTGTCTAAAGTACGATAGTTTGAGTCCAGTCATTTGTGCCTTGAGTGAAAATTCTGGATTGATTTGTTCTATAATCCATTTGTTTGTTTTCCTGGCTGTCCATGGTATCCTCAAAAGTCTTCTCCGGCACCAAAGTTCAAAAGTGTCAATACTTTTTTTGTCCTGCTTCTTCAAAGTCCAGCTTTTGCATCCATAGAATGTCACGGGAAAAACCATTGTCCGAATGATTCTGATCTTTGTAGGTATAGACACATCATGGCATCTAAATATCCTTTCCAAGGCCTTGGTTACAACCCTACCAAGTGCTAGTCTGCGACGTATTTCTTGACTGCTGGATCCTTTACTGTTGATGGTCAATTCTAAAAGGCAGAAGCTACTCACCACTTCAGTGTCTTCATTATCAATTCTGAGGCTGGTTGCTGTACCCATTGTCATTAGATTAGTCTTTACATTTAGTCATAGTCTCGTTTTTTCACTCTGCTCCTTGACTTTCATTAATAGAGCTTGCAGATCATCTGCATTCTCAGCTGAGTATCATCAGCGTAGCGCAGGTTATTATTTCTTCCTCCAACTTTAAAGCCACACTAATCTTCTTCCAATCCAGCATCTCTCAGTATATGTTCAGCATATAAATTGAATAAATAATAAACAAGTAACTAACTAAATAAATAAATAAATAAAGAGAGCCAGCATGGTGTAGTGGTTAGAGTGCTGGACTAGGACCAGGGAGACCCAAGTTCAAATCCCCATTCAGCCATTAGACTTGCTGGGTGACTCTGGGCCAGTCACTTCTCTCTCAGCCTAACCTACTTCACAGGGTTGTTGTGAGGAGAAACTTAAGCATGTAGTACACTGCTTTGGGCTCCTTGGAGGAAGAGTGGAATATAAAATGTAACAACAACAACAAACTAACTAACTGAATAACTGGGGAATAAATAAATAACTGGTGAAGCAGGATGATAATGTCACAATTGAATCAGCTAATGGGAGTGCATTAGCCTTTCTCCAAGATTACAGTTTTTTGCTAAGTTTACAGTACTTTTTAAGGAAAACTATAACAGCTCAAGCAATGATTATCTTTTCTATAGGTATTGCATGAGTAACAGTTGACACAACGAATTCTGATATTTAAGGAGAATCCCCATTACCTGATATACCTGATATATACATGAAATTTTATCTTATAATTTTATATAATGCGATGGTTGCATCAGGATATATCTGAAATTACAGCCAAGCCATTACACGTTGTGATTATGCAGAAACTAAGAAGCAATTTCACTCTGCTTCCCTTCAAATTGTTAGTTGATCCCTAAACTGCACACAGTTAATATGATGATTTAGCGACAGTCCCTCAGTGAGTCAGATTGTGGCGGATTCCTATGCTGGCTCATTCAGAATTCGTGTGGCTAGCGTGGCGGTTGTTTTCTGGTGCACTGAATAAAGCCCCTTGTAAACCCAATGCGGAAATTATTACAGTGCTAAACTCTGCTCTGTCTGTGTGTGTCGGGAGCGGGCAGATTTGCAAGCGTGACGTGAGAGCTAAGGAATGGGTGGGAGAAACGGAAAGAAGTCAAAATACAACCCTGAATCTCTATCCTCCATGTGTAATAATTTGGGCAGCCTTCTCTATCTTATAGGATAACACGAGCTTTAAATGCGAGCAGGCAGTAGTTGGAAGGAAACTGAAGCGGCTGAGAATTTGAGGAAAGCACTTTTTGCAGAGGCACGAGAACAGTGTGCAAATTCTGAAATGACTAGAAAAATGTTTTGAAGTGGCTTGACCTCCTGAACTCCTCTTCCTCTTTAGCCAGTTTTAACTTCGCGTGTAAAGATTTGAACGTTCTGTGGTTCAGTATTTGTTAGAACAAAAACGCCTCCCCTTCCCCGCGGACTCCAAGAAAATCACTTTTTCCTCCCCAGCAATCCTGGAATGTACAAAAAAACACAAGCGGCTTTCTTAGTCCGCGAGTGACTTTCCGTCTGGCCAATCCGGGAGAGCGAGTGGGCTGGCGTTCCAGAGTTTCCTCCAGTCGCTTTGGTGGGCGGGAGGAACCTGGGAGAAGGAGTGACGTATGCTGTTCCCTCGTTCAGTCCCTGCTTGGAAGCCTGACATGGTGTAAGAAGGAAGGAGAGAGCTGGAGAGAAGGGAAGGACCTAAGGGATGGCTTTGGAGAGCTGAGTGGAGGGCGAGGCTTGTCTTTTGCAGAAGGGAAGGGGGCGCAGAACTTTTGGGAAGGTCCTGGGCTTCTTCTAGTTTAGGTAGGTGGCTTTTCTTATACTTTGGGGCCAAGTCGGGGAGGAGTGTGGTGTGGCAACAACACCCCCTTGCCTGTAGCTGCTTTTCCTTGGAATCTTAAACTGTCTTCTTCTCTCCATGAGTTCCAAAGGGGACCGATCTTTAAACGTGCCGCCGCCTTTCTTTTCTCTCCCTGCTTGCGTGCAAGTGGGTCTGTTAGTTTGTTTTTGTTTCCCGTTGGCTTTTAAAGTACCCCGCTACTAAGTATTTCCAGTGGCTGGCCGATACAATAAGCCCATCGGCAGGAAGTTGGGTGTTTCTACTGGGATTTGATCTTTTGGGAAGGTGAGTATGTCTTCGAAGGTGCAGAACTTTAACTGGAGAATCGGGGGCTCGCCAGGTAAGGAGGAAAATGCGGGCTCCTGATTAGGTTTTGCTTCAGTGAATTCGCGAGTGTGTGAGATCATTTGATTCCCCCCCCCCCCAATGGACAAAGTCTACTGTAAACACAGGAAAAAGAATAATATGGCTTTGGAACGTGTGCAGCTGCTGTTACTGCAGGAAGGTTTTGAGGCAGGGATATGCTCAAGATACCCTAAGAGCAGATGCAGTTTGGAAAGAGTTGCCAGCTCTTGCTTTCACACTGGTGCTAAATGAGAGAGGTGGTGATAAGAGAATGGGGTGATATAGCAGGATATTGTGAAAAGCTTGTCATGCTTGAGATCATATTTTTGGCTGCAAGTTTCATGTTTCTCGGTCTAGGGCTCTACACATTCCCTGATGCAAAAGTGTATTAGCCCACTCCATTGGCCCCAATAAAAACCTCTTGAGGTCTTATTTAACTTTCTAATTAAAAATACGCAATTAAAAATCCACCTTTGCACTGTAGTCTCAGGGGCAGTGGAACTGAAATCTTCAAACAGCTGCCTTCTGGATCAGTCCCACTGACTTTATTCATGCTGAGGTAGAACATGAGTAGCTTGAGGACTGCAGTTAAATTGAATTTTTAAAGAATTAGTTCTCTTAACTTGAGATAAGAGATTAGAAGCATTATTGGACAGAAGATTTTCAGAATGTATCTGCTGTGTAGTCATTATAAACCTGGCTCTAAGGCTTCAATATTTTGTATGCTTACTAGGGAGTAAGGCTCACAGCATAGCTTACTCTTGAATGAATATGCATAGGATCTGGCTGTAAATGTGTAGCCTTGACAGTGTATTAGATAAGGTTTTCTCATTTCTGGCAGCTTCTTGCCACCTCGTTCTGTGTTAATGTGCTTATGTTGTTTTGCTGCCTTTAAAGTCTGCCAAAATTTATGCTCCCTCTGCTTAGTGGACACGTAAGGGCTCCTGTGAACACAAGCGTTCTTTTATTTCGCTCCTTGCCCATGATACTGGAAGCTGTAATATATTTCCAGCTCTGACATCTGGTGGTTGTTTGTTCTCGGGAGCAAAACAAACCCACCTCTTTTGACCAGGAAAAATGCTGGGTGGCACTATCGGAAGAAGGGTTGGGAGGGAATAAAATAAAGAGTGATTGAAGTTCTCCTTTGAAGCTCATAGTCATGCCTACCAGGGTGTCAGTTCAGTTTGGTGTCTTTAACCTCTGTTTTGGTACTTACACAATGTCTCTGCATGTGAACTATGATGAAATCTTACATTTGTATACCTATTTACATTACTGGAAATATATTCTTGGGAACTGGTGTTTTGGGGCACTGTGCGTGTGTATGGAGGGGGAGAGAGGTGTAAAAACAAAACACCCCAGCCCTCTAATAGCTTTGCAGTAGTTAATAGTGCACAAACCTCTGCGATCCTGCTTGTCCATACATACCTATATGAGCTATTTGTGATCCACAACCGTTTTTTCCAAGCTTTGTGAACTTGCACTGACTTCTTAAATATACTCTACTCTCTGACCACTAGTGTCCTGCCTTGTGTCAGCCATCTGTTTGAGTGTGTGGGTAATGGGTATAGATTTTGCCTGCAGCTGGTGCATGTGAGAATCTTGGCTCAGAGTGAATTGATGTTAAAATTATCTTTAATATTAAAATTTCTCCCACCTTTTCTTGCTTCCATCACTCTTCTCTTTCGCCTGGCAACAGGATTTTCTTTTCTGCTTTAGGCATTGACCCAAAGCACAGGAACTGAGCAGTTGCTTCCTTTATTTGCTATTTGCAGAGCCCCTGATGAGTATCCTGGAGGGAAAGGACGCCCAGTTGATTCCTGTCTTCCAGCAGGATCACTCTGAATGTTCTAGGACTTGTGTTACCACTTAAGGTGATTTGCAAACCCCTAGGCCAGGGCTAGGCAAATTTGGCCCTCCAGCTGTTGCTGAACTACAACTCTGATCATTCCCAGCCACAATTAGTTGTGGCTGAGGATGATAGGAATTGTAGCAGCCCCTGCTAACTGGGCAAAGAGGCACCTTTTACCATGGTGATTCTCTTTATTTAGCAGGGGGGAGAGTAACTGGCCCTACCCAACCCCAGCACAGTACCTCCAGTGACTGTTGCTGGTGTCTCTCTCATGTTTCTTTTTAGATTGTGAGCCCTTTGGGGACAGGGAGCCATCTTATTTGTTTGTTGTTTCTCTGTGTCAACTGCCCTGAGCCATTTTTGAAAGGGCAGTGTAGAAATAGAATAAATAAATAAATAATTTGGTGACTCTACCTGTTGATAGCATGGTAGAGTGTTTTTCTGGCTCTGCTTCTGTTTCTAACAGCAGCCTGACACAGAAAACAGTCTCAGAGGTCTTTTTGTTTTTAAAGCCCTAACCTGCAAACTATTTAATTTTGTTTTATTGGGTATCTTCCTTTTCTCTCCGGTCAGGGGATGGGGGTTACCTTAAACATTAAATGATTGTACTGTTAGAGTAGTTCATCATACCACTTGTGGGACCAGTGCCTTGTGTCTTTCCTAGGCTCCTGGCACTAGAGTGGAATATTGGATAGCATGTTGACTTGCAGATTAGAATGAATATGAGGCATTATATTATATGAAGGAGCAAGTACACAGCTTGGGAGTACTACTGGACCCGGCTCTGCTTTTGGAAGCTCAGGTGGAGGCGGTAGCCAGGGGTGCCTTTGCACGGCTTCGGCTAGCAAAGGCACCAGATGCGTCCCTTTCTCGAGAAGGCAGATCTGGCCACGGTTACCCATGCCTTAGTCACGTTATGGCTTGATTACTGTAACATGCTCTACGTAGGGCTGCCCTTGAAGAATATCTGGAAACTGCAGCTAGTGCAAAATGCGGCAGCTAGGGTTTTATCCGGAGCTGCTCGGTGGGAGCACATCGCACCCATTCTGAAAGAGTTGCACTGCCTGCCAGTTCGCTTCTGGGTCCAATGCAAGGTGCTGGTTTTGACCTTTAAAGCCCTTAACGGTTTGGGCCCAGGGTACCTGAGGGACAGCCTGCTCCCGAGGGTTGCTGCCCACTTGACAAGGTCATCTGAGGGGGCTCTGCTCCGGGTGCCGACAATGAGGCAGGCTTGGTTGTCATGCACGCAGAACAGGGCCTTCTCTGCTGCTGCCCCCAGACTTTGGAATGCTCTCCCAGTGGCCATTCGCTGCTTGGACTCCATCACAGTTTTTAGAAAGCTTGTTAAATCTTGGCTTTTTATCCAGGCCTTTACGTGATTGTTTTATTGCTGCTTCTGTGTGTTTTACTCATGTATAGTTTTATGTTTGTATTTTATAGATTTTAAATTTGGTTTGTTTTCATATTTTTAGCTTAATATTTTTATTGTCACTTTATTGTGTGTTTTAAAAAAACTTTTGTAAACTGCCTTGAGATTGCTTTTAATGAAAGGCGGTATATAAATTCAACAATAAATAAATAAATAAATAATTTTCAGTAGTTTGTGTGCTCAAGAGGCAGGGGGCAAGCTGATGAAACTTTTAACGTGTACCTGAAGCTATTTTTCAGAAGCTGTAGTAAACTGTGCTGTGCATGTGTGATTTACAATGCTCTCTAAGTGATTTTTCCCCTCTTCATATTTTAAAGGATAGCTTAAAACATACAGGTGAAACTCGGAAAATTAGAATATCGTGCAAAAGTCCATTAATTTCAGTAATGCAAATTAAAAGGTGAAACTGATATATGAGACAGACGCATTACATGCAAAGCGAGATAAGTCAAGCCTTAATTTGTTATAATTGTGATGATCATGGCGTACAGCTCATGAAAACCCCAAATCCACAATTTCAGAAAATTAGAATATTACATGAAACCAATAAAACAAGGATTGTAAATAGAACAATATCGGACCTCTGAAAAGTATAAGCATGCATATGTATTCAGTACTTGGTTTGGGCCCCTTTTGCAGCAATTACTGCCTCAATGCGGCGTGGCATGGATGCTATCAGCCTGTGGCACTGATGAGGTATTATGGAAGACCAGGATGCTTCATTAGCGGCCTTCAGCAATTCTGCATTGTTTGGTCTCATGTCTCTCATCCTTCTCTTGGCAATGCCCCATAGATTCTCTATGGAGTCAGGTCAGGTGGGTTTGCTGGCCAATCAAGCACAGTACACTGTATACTTTTCAGAGGTCCGATATTGTTCTATTCTTCAATCTTTGTCTTCTTGGTTCCATGTAATATTCTAATTTTCTGGGATTGTGGATTTGGGGTTTTCATGAGCTGTACGCCATGATCATCACAATTATAACAAATTAAGGCTTGACTTATCTCTCTTTGCATGTAATGCGTCTGTCTCATATATCAGTTTCACCTTTTAATTTGCATTACTGAAATTAATGGACTTTTGCACGATATTCTAATTTTCCGAGTTTCACCTGTATTTATAGGGAGTGACTGTTTCAAGTCTACCTCATTTTTAATCTGTAGCTTTACTGGTAAGTCAGCATTGTTGGTTCTTTTTCCTTTAGCTTTGCTCAAGGTTTTGACAGTAAAATATGCACTGCAAACCGTTGGTTGTGGAACATAAGGAAGGGCTGAAGTGTTTAGCAAAAAGCGCATTTCCATTCCTGAAATTTTAACTCAAAACCAAAGATGCTCACAATGTGGCTATTCATAAATATACCTGAAAGCAAGGAGTCTTGCTACACACAAATATCTTTCTCTTTCCCCACATTCTGTCACACTCTCGCATGGCCAAGAGAGAAACCAGAATGGGGCTATATGGATAGGTTCAAGCCTGATTTTCAAAAGCTGGGGCCAACAAGGACAGGGATTACTGACACCCCCCACAATTGTGTAACTTTTACTTTCTTAGTACAAACTAATAGTTTTCCCCATAGGAGTGGATGAAAACCAAAATGCTGCATTTCAGAATACTGCTGCAGTGAGGGGGGGGGGGAAACCCCCTACCCTTCACCCTTGAACTTAGTTGAACCAGGCCGCACAGACTTAACTGTGTTTAACAGATTTAACTGTTTGTGTGTCTCTCTCTACATACAAAGAGGCACTATGTGCTTGCAATACATAAACTTTCCCTCCTGGTAATGATGGGAATTCTGCAAGTAATTCTATAGTGGCTATATTAAAAACAACCATCATATGATCTAGGTTGCTTGTGATGTAGACTTTTTAGAAGGATGATGGCAGTGCTGTAAAATTAAAAGAAAATGTAACAATTGGGGAGAATCTTTTCTTGGTTAGCAAACAAACTTCAAATGGAATGCAAGAACCACTTCTGTCCACCAGTGCCTTTTCCTGCCATGGGACTGGTCACGTGCTGTTAACTAGTGGCTTCATGAGGACCAGTATGTTAGTCTTCAGCCTACAAATAGTTTTCAGCCTCCTTTACTTATGGAGCTACACTGGCTGCCAATAGGTTTCTGGACAAAATACAAAGTGCTAGTTATAACTTATAAAGCCTTAAACTGCTTAGGCCCTGGGTATCTAAGAGAGCGTCTTCTTCACTACGAACCCCACCACCCATTGAGGTCATCTGAGGAGGTCCGTCTCCAGTTGCTGCCAACTCGTTCGGTGGCTACACAGGGATGGGACTTCTTGGTCGCTACCCCGAGATTGTGGAATGCGCTCTCTGCTGAGATATTGCCATCTCTGGCAATTTTCAAAAAACATTTGAAAACCCATCCTTTCACCCAAGCTTTCTCACCTTCCTAAAATTTTTGGGTTTTAATCTCTGGTTTATTTTTTTAAATTGTTAAATTGTTTTTAACCGCCCAGAGACAAAAGTTTGGGGCGGTGTACAAATCTGGTAGATAAATAAAATAAATAAAAATAAATAGCAGCAGAGGTTTGTAGGGATAGTACCACTTTTCTTTGTGTTTAAGTTTATAAAAGTGTGTGTTAATATTGGAATGCATAAGTATTAGGTGTGGTGTTAACATTGTTCAATGTGTCTCTGAATTTCTGGCGCTTCTTGAATCCCAGTTTTGTACCCCCTCTATTTCTGGAGATACTATCTTGCATTCTCCTTCTTCTTCCTGTATCCCTTGCTGTTCATCTCATTTTAGGCTTGGGAAAGGTGATTGGTTATTCAGGGAGAGTGGGTACTGCTGTAGGTGAAGGCAAGAGTGTTGATTCTGGAGTAAAGAAGATGATTGACATCCTAGAGGAAGGTGGGATTAGGACAGATTGTCTCAGAAAGTAGGAGGCATTGCAAGTCAGGGAAGGGGAAGGACAGCATTTGTCAACGGGTCTTTTGGCCTAGGTTATCCAGGTGAGTTGCTAGCCTTTTTAAGGAGACATGGTGCAGAAGTTGGTGATGGTTGGCACCTCCCTGTCCCTTCCACTGTAAATGCAGTATTCTCATCTGCAGTGATAAACTGCCGCAACCATTTGACCTATGAGCAGATCCCTAGCTAGAAATATGTTGACATAAGTATCTCAGATGATCATGAAACAGGAAAAAAAGCCTTAATAAAAGTCAACTACACTTACACTTTAACAAAATACAATGTAAAAATGTGCTGTCATTTTGCTTTTCAGTTGTTCCAGGCGATTTGTACTCACTGGCTATAAAATGGGAAAGGTTTCAGCTGAATCTGAGTACTCTAGACAGTGCCCCCCCCGGACACTTCACGGAAACAACCATTCCCACTGTCCAGTGCTGCCCTTTATTCAGCACTGGTGGGGCTCCTTTAAGAGGAACTGAGCTGTGTTAAGCCCCAGCACAAGGCGGCTCAATGTGGAAGGTACACATGAAGCATTGGGAAGGACTACACTTCCCCCACGGTCTGTACCTGCCTTCCAAGATGGCACTGGGGCTTGACAGGTTCTGTTTCTCTTAAAGGCGATGCCGGGAAAAGTGGAGCACTGTGTTGAGGTTAGTGTGTTGGGAAATGGCTCTCATGCTGAAGATTGGTGTGTTTTTGTTTTTTTGGCCAAAGTCTCCCCCGCCCCCTTGAAAAAAGGTGATCACTGCATTAGGATCATACTGCCTGGATTTCCCCTTGTATCTACATAAGGGCTAGAAACTGGTTTTGTATTAAATGACAGCTGTAATTTTAGGCAAAGGGCCTGGAATATCCTTGTCAAAGATATGTCACCCCTTCCCTTGTGTGGATATGGCCTTAAAGATACTGTCTGTGTCTTTCACAGAGGAATATGTGACTCTTTGTCAAAACAACACTACTTTCTCACTCCTGCTGGAAGAGAAGTGTCAGAGTAACAGACATAAATAGCTGCCAGGTTGAGATGGAGATCACTGTATTTGGATAGGATTTTTTAAAAGTATGTATGGAGGTTTTGTGTGATGTCCTCTAGCCAGACACACACACTCTCTCAGCAGCCACTGGCATGTACTGAACTTCATCATACTGGGTCACATCCAGGGCCTAGTTATCATAGATATAAAACAATTCAGGGATAACTCTCTTCATCATACTCTCATTCAGTGCTTAGGGCTGATTTATCTCTAGGAGTTGGTGATGTTGATACAGTTTACCCAGTACGTTTGTAGCAGAGATTTGAATTGTGAGCTTTCCTGCTTCTGTAGTTCTTAGTCAAAACCACTGTGCCATTGGTCATTCTCTGAAAGAGATTACTCTTACAATCAGGGGAAGTTTTACATTTATGTTGAAGGGAGAGATCTTAATGTCAGCAGCAAACTTCATTTTCAGTGGTTTAGCCTGTGACGGAGATCCTGTTATGTACTTTGGCACCTATTAACACTGAAGATGGAGACTGGATAGTGGGTTGCAGCATTTCATGCAGATCAAAAGCATCTGCAAATTCAGGTACCAACAATTTGGTTTGATCCAAGAATGCTTTTCAACTTTCTGGCTTGTTGAAATGATTGATTCTTCAATATTGGGAATGTCAGGCTAACACTCTATTATTTAAATCACTGATATATCTGCATGTATTAATAATATATTAAAATGTCAGAGTTTTAACATGCACTAGTTCCATGGCTTTATGCTCCACAAACTGTATGCAGTAAGTTCATTTTTGGGATTGTGTATTGTCTGTAATCTTAGGTAGAAATATGGGACAAAATTGTTCAAAATACCAGCAATTCATGGGGAGGGAGAAAGAAACCTGCTCATAGATGCTGTATTATTAACTGTTCGCACTGATGACTTGCTAGCAGAACTGGAACTTAAGTGAAGAACTGCTTACTTCATATGGAGTGCTGGTCATGAGCTAGGAGACCTCACTATTGCCTTGCACAAACTGAGAGTGGCCCCTAGAACACCAACCATAATTAATGTATGGAATTCACTGCCATAAGGTGTGGTGTTAGCTCTTGAGATGGAGAGTAGACAAATTCGTGGAGGAGAGCTCAGTTGACAGCAGGAACAGTGAAACTGAGCTCCCATGGCTAGTATGCCACTGACTAGACTTGCTGGGGGGAAATGACACAGGGATGTTGGATACATGTCCTGCTTCTGGACTTCCTGGAAGCACCTGGTTGGCCACTATTGGAAACAGGATGCTAGGCTAGACACACCTTTGATTTGATCCAGCAGAGCTCCACAACACAGGCAAAAATTGGAAGTTATGGGTAAACTGTCTTTCATGAAAGTTTGTCTGCCTGACCTTCTGATCAAGAAACCTTAAGGGTTCTCCGAACATAACATGAAAGCCACCTTTCTGGAGTGTGTGTGTATGTCCCCATAGCGTTATGTTTTTGAATTAATCTTGTTAATCATGCTGTTTGTTTGTGCGAGTGTACAGGTGGGGGTGGTGGCTTGGTTGTTAAGAGACCGTGCAGGAGGAGAAGCTAATGAAAATAACCTCGTGCATGTTGGGGCAATACTCTGGAAAAATTAAAGAGCCCTGTGTGAAATGCCCGTGCTGTTCAGACACGATCATTTAAGCTCCCAGCTACGTACATTAGTACAGACTCTGTGCTTTGATTTATGAAGGCTTCAGGAGCCAGGGCCACAGCATGTAGTTCTCATAAAGGTGGTATGCATCTCAAAAGAAGATAAATACCCTCAAGATTGCCTTCCCCCCCCCTTGACCTCGTTTTCAGACTTCAAAGTGAAATTCTAACTCTGCTGCTCCTTTAAGGCTACACAATTACTGTGTGACCTAGTTCTGTCCTACAGTTTTATGAAATGGGAATGTGATCATTTTTCTGTGGGAAAACAAGAATACTTTAAAGGTGCCAAACAGATGTCACCTTGGGCCTCTCTTCTTTTAAACGAGGCAGAGGTGAGATTAGAAAGGCATGACTTCTCACTTAATTATTTGGAAACTGCGTTCTGTGCTGTGATTGGTTTTTGGCTAACTGTGATCTTACTAAATATTTTCATTTATTATGTGATGAATATATTGGAAGGGTTTGTGTGTGGGGATGGGAAACGTTAGGTTGCACCCCCTGCAGGATCTTGTTGGGAATGGAGGGAAGGCTTTGCTCTCAATGCAACAGTGTTCCCCAACTGTAGCACTTTACCCCATCCCGACAATAAAATTGAATGGGAGACATTCATTTTATATGAAAGAGTGAGTAAAAATTACACTGTTGTTGGAGGTTAAAACTGCTTTCTCCTCTGGTGTCTGAGATGAAGGGCAGGCATAGCCCCCTCTTAACTGTCTTGTATTGTATGTTTTAAACTTTCTTGAGCATGATTAAATCAAGTGAGCAAACAGGAATAGGATCCTTCGATGGTAAGTGTATGAATTAGCCCTATGTCTGCATACCTTGAAGCCAATGAAGCTTAAGAAGCCTATTGCTTCCAATTCAGCCGCCCAAACTTGCTGACTTAAAGAAAAAGCTAACGCTGTGATCTTCAGTATAAGAAGCAATAACATCCAGTTGATGTATGCATTTGGTCCTTGTGCAGATGTTTGCTGGGCTCCAAGTAAATGCTTGTTGAAGCATATGGGGCTATTATGTAGGATGGTGATGTGGGTGGAACCATGTGGAACTTATGTATGTTGCTTTCATGATGCATGATAGCCTTTTTAGAGCTTCCACAGCTGTATAGTTGTGTGTCCATCCCACATATGGAGGTACTGGTTTCTTCAAGTGGAGGTGTCTCTGTAAAATCTTGGCTCAGCCTTTGGGACCACCTTGAAGGATAACATGGCCTATAATGGCTGTTACTAGCAAGTTGTCATGACACAAACTGTTTATACACAACTGCATTACAAGTGATGTTTTTGTTTTGTATCCTACGTTTCCCTCATTAAGATGCCCAAGGTGTCAACTATTTGGTGTAAAAGGTCCTGCCTTCTTATAGAAAGTGGCCCTATTCTTGCCATCTATAAAAAGACTTGTCACAAAGTGTGAATTGGCCTTTAGCATGCCTTGCTTCCTAGGGTTTGTAACTTGCCGGCATATTGGATTTTCTTTCTAGACCTGTTCAGACTTTAAAATAGGCTGCTGTATGGCTTCCCCAACCTGCAGCCCTCCAGATATTGCTGAACTACAACGCCCAGCATACCCAGCCACAATAAATTGTGACTAGGGATGCTGGAAGTTGGGAGTTCGGCAACATCTGGAGGGCTGCAGATTGGGGAAGCTTGATGAGGGTGGCAGGTTGGGGGGAAGCCTGATCTGGATGTGCTATCACCCTCTGGATCAAAATGCTGACAGTGACTGAGGGTTGCAGGAGGAAATTAAGGAGGCTTCAAGGAGAGGCCGGGCTGTAATAATGGGTGACTTAAATTACCCACACATAGACTGGGTAAATTCACAGTCAGGTAATGACAAAGAGGTCAGATTTCTAGATATGCTGAATGACTGTGCCCTAGAACAGTTGGTCTTGGAACCAACCAGAGAGAAGGAGACCTTGGGCATATATGTAAGATATATTTTTTATGGAATTGTGTTGCTGTGTATGTTATTGCTTGTAAGCCACCCTGAGTCCTATGGGAGTAGTGCGACATATAAATCTAACTAACTAACTAAATAATCCTGAGTGGCACCCAGGACCTGGTGCGGGATGTCAGTGTCATCAACCCTTTAGGGAACAGTGACCATAGTGCCATCAAACTCAGCATACATGTGGGGAGAGAATCACCAAAGAAGTCTAACACAGAAACTTTGAATTTCAGAAGAGGAAACTTCTCCAAAATGAGGAGTATGTTGAAAAGAAAACTGAAAGGGAAAATCAGGAGAGTCACTTCACTCCAGTATGCATGGAGTTTACTCAGAACCACAATACTAGAAGTCCAGTTAGATTGTATACCCAAAAGGAGGAAAGGTACCACTAAATCCAGGAGGATGCCAGCATGGATAACAGGGAACATCAAGGAAGCCATAAAAGGGAAGAAGACTTCCTTCCAAAATTGGAAGGCCTGCCCAAATGAGGAGAACAGAAAGGAACACAAATTCTGGCAAAAGAAATGCAATGTGACAATAAGGGAGGCAAAAAGAGAGTTTGACGAACATTTACCCAAAAGCATCACGGGGAATAACAAAAACATCTATAAATACATCAGATGCAAGAAACCTGCCAGGGAGGTGGTTGGACCGTTGGATAATGAGGGAGTGAAAGGGATTATTAAGGAGGATATGGAGGTTGCAGAAAAGCTAAATGAGTTCTTTGCATCGGTCTTCATGGCAGAGGATACTGAGCACATACCTGTTCCTGAAACAGGCTTTTCGGGGATGGAGGCTAAAGAACTGAGTCAGATAGCAGTGACAAGACATGATGTTCTAAACTGCTTGGAAAAACTGAAAAACTAGCAAATCGTCAGGGCCGGATGGCATCCATCCTAGAGTCCTCAAATAACTCAAATGTGAAATTGCCAGCCTCCTTGCTAAAATATATTACTTATCTCTGCAATCAGGCTTGGTACTGGAGGACTGGAAAGTAGCCAATGTAACATCAATTTTCAAAAAGGGATCCAGGAGTGATCCAGGAAATTACAGGCCGGTTAGCTTAAAGTCCATTCCAGGCAAATTGATGGAAAGCATCCTCAAGGATAAAATTGTAAAGCACCTGCTGGGAGAGAACCTGCATGGCTTCTGCAAAGGTAAATCTTGCCTCACGAACCTTTTGGAGTTCATTGCGAGTGTCAACAAGTGTGTGGATCAAGGTGATCCAGTTGACGTAGTATACCTGGGCTTCCAAAAATCTTCCGACAAAGTTCCTCATCAAAGACTCCTGAGAAAACTTAGCAGTCATGGGATAAGGGGACAAGTACATATGTGGATTGCTAACTGGTTGAAAGATAGAAAACAAAATAGGTATAAATGGAAAATTTTCACAATGGAGGGAAGTGGGTTCCGGCAGGGATCTGTACTGGGACCAGTGCTTTTTAATTTATTCATAAATGATCTAGAAGTAGGGGTAAGCAGCAAGGCCAAATTTGCAGATGATACCAAACTCTTTTGGGTACTGAAATCTAAAACAGATTGTGAGGAGCTCCAAAAGGATCTCTCCAAATTAGGGGAGCGGGCAAAAAAATGGTAAATGCGGTTCAATGTTGGCAAATATAAAGTGATGCACATTGGGACGAAAAACCCCAAATTCAAGTATACGCTGATGGGATCTGAGCTGTTGGTGATTGATCAAGAGAGGGATCTTGGGGTTGTGGTGGATAGCTCGTTGAGAGTGTCGACTCAATGTGCACCAGCTGTGAAAAAGGCCAATTCCATGCTAGGGTTTATTAGGAAGGCGATTGAAAATAAAACTGCTAATATTATAATGCCCTTATACAAAACTATGGTGCGCCCACACCTGGAGTACTGGTCACCACATCTAAAAATTCTGGTCACCACATCTAAAAAAGGACATTGTAGAACTGGAAAAGGTGCAGAAGAGGGCAACCAAGATGATCAGGGGCCTAGAGCACCTTTCTAATGAGGCAAGGCTACAACACCTGGGCCTTTTTAGTTTAGAAAAAAGATGACTGCAGAGAGTCATGACAGAGGTCTATAAAATCACACATGGTGTGGAGAAAGTAGATAGAGAGGCATTCTTCTCCCTCTCACATAACACTAGAACCAGGGGTCGTCCCACGAAATTGATTGCCAGGAAATTTAGTACCAACAAACAGAAGTACTTTTTCACAAAATGCATAATCAACTTGTGGAATTCTCTGCCACAAGATATGGTGGCAGCCAACAACCTGGATGGTTGGTTAACCAAGGGGGGCTTGGTTAACTTCATGAATGAGAGGTCTATCAATGGCTTCTAGTTGGAGGGCCACCTCCAGCCTCAAAGGCAGGATGCCTCTGAGTTCCAGTTGCAGGGGAGTAACAGCAGGCGAGAGGGCATGCCCTCAACTCCTGCCTGTGGCTTCCAGTGGCATCTGGTGGGCCACTGTGTGAAACAGGATGGTGGACTAGATGGGCCTTGGACCTGATCTAGCAGGGCTGTTCTTATGGAGCGCTGCTGGTTGTGGAAGCCTGCTGTACATGATTACAGCATCCAAACTGGGAATGGAAGTTGCGCCCACAGTGTATCATTCGCCCACAGTGCATCATTCACCCTTGAGCCCACACTCTTTATGCTTACAGCATTTGTCTGGAGGCAAATGCTGTAAGCCAGTGTTCACTCTAATTTTTTTCCATCTTTGTGTGGAATAAATTTTGTTCTGGGCAGCAGTATCAAGGCATTGTGCGCGCACATGCATTCAGTGTGGGGCCTTCCTGATTCAACCTGAGCAGGATCTAAAACTTGTGAGCATGTGCACGCCTTAGAGGGAACACTGCCATAAGCCTGATCATGCCTTTTTCTGTGATCAGCAGACTGGGGCTCTGGTGGGAGGGTGAGTGGTGTGCTGTGGATAGGACTTCAATTCCCATTTCAGATGCTGTAATTATGTACAGCATTCTTTGAAAAAGATTTCTGAAGAGGGCTTCTCTCTCTAACCAGTGAATGCTACAATTTGTTGTTCAGTTTGTGCATGTGCTAGTTTATATGGGACTGAACAGCAGATGAATGTACAATACACATGAATCTTTTACCCCAGTCCTGGGCTCTCTATTTTCTTTTATTAACAGGACTGCATGTGTCCCTAAGGATTGGGGAGTGGCAATAATAATCCCAATTTATAAAAAGGGTGAAAGGAAGCTACCTGGAAATTACCGACCTGTGTAGAAAAATACACTTACAAATCTAACTCTGCTCTATATACAGGATTTGTTGATTTTTAGATCTGCTTTTGATTTGATTCCCAGAGAGAAACATTTGTGTAAGTTACTGAAATCATCAGTAGACTGCCGTTTACTACTTCTGATGGTCAAATTATATGAAAACTCTCATGTAAGGGTGCATTGCAGCGCTCAGGGACATCTCACCAAAGAAATACCAACATTCAGGGGAGTCAGACAGGGATGTATCCTGGCTCCACTGCTGTTTAACTTCTATATTAACTCCCTTGTTCCCCATTTAAGCAATCTAGACCATCATCCCTCCCCAAATTAGCAGACAAACATCTTGCCATACTTTTATATGCAGATGATGCTGTCATTCTCTCGCAAACTCCAATATGACTAAGAGCTTTGTGCTCTCTTGCTACCTATTGCAATGAGCAATCTTTAGAAATAAATTATAACAAAACTAAGATCTTGGTGTTTGCAAAGAGACCAAAGTTTCAGAACTGGTCACTATATGGGCATAAGTTAGAACAAGTAAAGTATTTTAAATACTTTGGTATTACATTCCAGACTTCAAGCAGAAGGGTGCACATAGATAATATGTAAGGCAGAATGCACCAAAGAATGCACAAGCAATTCAATCCTTCCATCACTCTAGAGGTGCCCAATTTATCCCCTCCACAATAAAACTTTTTTTGACTAAAGTACGAGCACAACTCTTATATGGAGCTCAACTTGGCATGTAATCTAACTTCTTCAAGGTAGAATCTGTGCAATCCAGATTCCTGAGGAACATTTTTCAGGTACCCCGGTGTGTGCCTAGTGCTGTCCTACATCTGGACGCAGGACTGCTTAAAGTAGAGGCTAGAACATGGATTACTATCTTTTGAATTCTGGCTAAAGTTGATTTTCCATCCCGCAGGTTTAGTTCCACTTGTGCTAAAGAAGTGGAAAAGAGTTGGAGGCATGGCTGCATCATTTTGGTTTCTCCCCTTTTGCTTTGAAAACTCTGGTGTATGAAAATGCCAAGGTTAAACGCAAAGAATATATGATATGGAGCATCAAATTGATCAGGGCTCTATTCCTGTTGGTGTCAATTTGGGCAACCAAGTTATGAGTTTCAACCCTGCTAGATATGTAAACTTGATAACTGTACCAAAATATGGCAGAGTTTTGACACAGGCACAATGTAACGCCTTGCAAACAGCAGTCCTGGAAGGAAGATATTTAAAAATCCCCTACAAAGAATGATCTTGTCCCAGCAACTTGAAGATATATTGAAAAAATGGCACATGTGCTTTTCTGTTGCCAATTTTACCAAGACATATGGCATAAATATATAACTCCTTTTATTAGCTGCCATCTAGGCCATGCAGATTCTTTTTATCTTGATTATCTTTTAATCGGCCAGAAGGAATGAAGATCTTATAATGTGGCTAAGTTCTGTAAAAGAACCAGTAAAATTTGCTAGGAGTTCATTAAGAATCATTTCTAGCTGATCTGTGTTTAACCACTGTATCATAACCTACCTCACAGGGTGGTTGTGAGGATAAACATAACCATGTCTGGGCTCGTTGGATGAAAAGTGGAATATAAATATAAAAATAAAATAAATAAACCTTGTTCGTTTATTTTGCTGGGCTTCTGTTCAGTGGGCCCTCTAATTCTTATCATCTCTGTGTGGAATGAGTTTTGTTCTGGGCGGCAGTATCAAGGCGGTGTGTGTGTGCACATGCATTCAAAGTGGCAAACTTGTGAACGTGAGCATGTCCGCATGTCTTAGAGGGAACAGTGCTTCTGTTTGTAAACTGTGTGGGTCTGTGACTGTAATAAAGGATTGATTGATTGATGTGAATCTTTTAATAAACTTCTTGTGATATATTTTTCTCCAGGGAGCTGAGAATGGTGCATTAGCCTTGTAATAACCCAGTCACCTAGGTTGGACTGTCATATGGTGACTTGCCCAAGGATAAACAGTGACTATGGTAGATAAGTAAGGATTTGAACTTGAGGACATGAATCCAAATCCTAGCCTGTCGATCATACTGTCTCTCTCATAAATATTGCAACGTTTAGATGCTGTTCTGAAATGCTGCAGGCTTCTGTATTTGGGCCTGGTGCAAATGTTTGCACCATCAGGTAAATTACATATATGTAAAGGTTTTACATGGAACCTTTCAGTCCTAGGTAAACTTGCTTAAACACAAAGTTTTGACCCCAAATAAGCCCCCTTTCTGTTGACCCCTTTCAGCCTCCCTCCTCAAATTATTTGAATCCTTCAATTCTGACCTTTTTAAAAGAGAGTGTCACTGCAGTGTTTAAAGCCCCACAGAACAAGCCTGTGATGGTTGCTGTGGAGATCTTCTTGCTTACAGTCTCTCCTCCTCCTTGGTTAAACTGGGTATGCCACATTCTCTCTTCCAAACAGCTGTAGTTTACTTCTGCTGTAATGAACTTTGTCTTGGTAGATGCTGATGCACTGAAGTAGTTTTACTCACCACTGTGCATAGAAATACTTTATTGCTGAAGTTACTGGTAGAATAGTTACTGGTACTGCTTTGGTACTCAACCCACTTATACCCGGTGGATAAGCTTCCCTGTCCTCAAAATGTCAGACTGTCATCGCTCCCCACCCCCTTCATAAAGGAATGCTCCTTTTAGAAATATCTCTTACCTAGCTTTGACCACAACAAAGCTTACCCATATGATGACTTTATAGGTCAGCTGACAGTCATGAGGTTCTTGTAGGTCTGCTATCCACATGACTGCATCATCAAGCAAAAACAATGAAATAATTGGTGGAATTTTTGAAAGGAATAGAACATCAAGGGGACTTAGAAATATTATGGTATTGGACAATCTGAACCTATGAATATATTATTGTTTAAAGCAACTGGAAAAACACTTTTTCAGGACTGAAGGGCTTATTTGTCAGTTTTCACTCTTAGTTCTTGCTAAGTGGTGTTCTACTTATTACCCTGGTAAGTATTATCCCATTTTGATAGGTGCTTAAAAGTAGGATTAGTGTCTGGCCAATTAGCCTTCTGAGAAACTTTAGCTTAGACTAGAAGTGGGGCTGAAATAAATGCAGCTTAAAATTTTTTAGCTTACTGGGTTTTATAAAATAGAACTATGATCATGTTACTAATACATGTGTGACACCCACTGATGTGTGGCTTTATTCCTCCAGAAATTAAGAAAACAATTTTCTACAAATCTATAATCTATAAATAATTTAGTCTTTAGTAGCTTGTTGCATTTATACATAACTGTATAGTCAGGTAGGAGTCCTCACTTCTTTTATTGTTGAATGGCCTGATCCAGCTAATGGACTTGGCATGTGTGCGCAGAAGCAAGCTGCTGCGTGCCTTTCCCTAGCAGGACAAAGAACTGCAAGTGCCCCTATGCAAGTGCCCCAGCAACCTGGGCCCCTAATGCAGCTGTTAGGGCTGCTTATGTGAAGCTCTGTGTTAAAAACCAAAATTTCTGCAATTAGCTGTTTGGGAGGAGGTATGGGACCTTGATCCTTGCCTACCGAAGAGCTGATCAGTAGGATTTGGGGCTGTTTAAGAAGGGCTTCATGTACACAGCCCCAACTGCTCTCTTCATGCTCCATGGGATTGAAGTAGGCATCTTTATGTGTTGGGATTTGGTATGGGTTGTTTTGGCTGCACTTACCAATGGGCGATAAAGTAAAATAGCTTTGCAAATGAGTCCACAAATATTAGCAGCCTGCTTTCCCCCTCAGCATGTCCTTGTGAGGGCGGCTTTTCTGAACTGGGGCCCTTGTAGTGCGTGTAGAAGGGTGCTTCAGGAGAACACCCCTCACACGATGAAAGGACATGCCAAGATCGCATTGGCATGTCCTTTAGCGATGTCAGGGTGGGCACATTCTTGCTGGAGCCCTGATGTTGCTGCGTGTAGTGATGGTTGCTCATCTGAACTGGCTGATTAATTGGTTCAGTCTTGCTTTCTAATACTGCACTTTCAAAAATAGGCCTGATTCGGTTTAATAATATGCTCAGTAAAGAGGATTCTGCTGTGGAAACACTTTGTGGTGCTTTGAATTGAGGTGGCTGCTGCTTCACCAAATGAACAAGCTGCCTGGTATTTTTTGGTTCTTTTCTCAAGCTCAGGAGGCTGGCTGTCCGTTATATTTTCCTAATTGCAGGGGGAAAGCTACTGTCATACTTTTCTCTTTTTTTTGCTAAAGGTTGGAATTTTCCATGAATAAGTCTGTCATCCAAATGAATTTGTGGTTGCTTGCCTGTGCGGGCATTGTTGTTGTGGCGCATATACAGTTTTCTCACACTGGTAGCTTCTCAAATGCTTTGTTTTGCTTTGTTGTCTGTTGGAAAAGTATGGCTTGCATAAGTTGTGCAAATTGCAAAGAAATTTTTTGATAAATGTCCAGACAAAACTAAATGTTATAAAGTGAACTTTGCTGAACACATATTCTTCATCTAAAACAAATTGCAGCTGTATGTCCATACCCTTTCCATGAGACTTGTTTATGCAAAGCATTTATCTGTAATTAAAAAAGGTCCTATGGAACCAGTCAAGAAATACACGGCAGACTAGCACTTGGTAGGGTTGCAATGAAGGCCTTGGAAACAATATTTAGATGTTGTGACATGTCTATACCTACAAAGATTATAATTGTTCAGACAATGGTTTTTCCCCGTGACACTTTATGGATGCGAAAGCTGGACCTTCAAGAAGCAAGATAGAAAAAGCATTGCCACTTCTGAACTTTGGTGCTGGAGAAGACTTTTGAGGTTACTATAGACAGCCAGGAAAACAAACACATGGACCATAGGACAAATCAATCCAGAATTCTCACTCGAGGCACAAATGACCAGGCTCAAACTATCGTACTTTGGACACATTATGAGAAAACCTCGCTCCCTTGAAAAGTCCAGAATGCTGGGAAAAGTTGAAGGAAAATGAAGATGAGGACGACCAGCAGCAAGGTGGATGGACTCTATTACGACAGCAATGAATGCATCACTGAGAGACTTTAAAGGCCAAGTTGAAGACGGATCATCCTGGTGAGAATCTATCTATGTGGTCACTAAATCGACACCGACTTGATGGCACTCAATCAATCAATCAATCAGAACCAGACAAACCATCCTGGGAAGTTAAAGACCTAATATGAATGTTTCGGAAATCAGGTTCATACACATTAAGCAGCACTTGTGTTGCTGAGGTTACCTTCGGTATAAATGGGAGACCTGTATCTCCAAGTGTATAGTGACCATGTGCTCTGGGATTATAGCTAGTTGCAGTTCCTGGCATTTGTCTTCAAGTATTGGGAGATATAGGTCTTCCTTTCCCAACTTAGGACAATTGAAGTAACATCCATGTAGTTATAGTGAACGTGATTGCAGCATTCAGTGCCATACAAGGGCAACCTCTAGTTAAATGTGGATGCATTTATGTGCCTCATGTTTATGTGCTACATTTTATCAGGGAAACTACAGATGTTCACACATGTTTATTTAGTGATTTCAGATAATTCCTGCAAAAATGAAGGTCATGTTTGGGAACCACAGTAAACTGATGGTCCAACAAAAGCAAATACCATGACCAGACATCTACAAATCTACTTTCCAGTGGTGAGTGTTCCCAGCCCTTTGGTTAGCAGGACACCTAGCACCACACAACTTCTCACTCCATTGTTGATTACCCTTTCTGTCTCCCAGTGCAAATGACAGAAGACCTGCTTCTCTCCTAAGCGCTCTGTCTGTGAGTCAGAAAAGGATTTGAGCTAAGGAAGGGGCTGGCAACCACAAATAATGTCTGGCTAGTGAGCTAAGTCTAAATTGGTTGACGCCTGGTAATGAGTTCCCCAGAGGACCCTGAAAGTCTGAGATGCTTCTCGCTCTGTGTCTCATTGTATCCATTGTGCACTTTAAAAGAAAGAGAGAAAGAAACAGGATCACAGATGATTCATAACTAGGCCCAGTTGCAGGAAGGAGCAGGAAAATTTCCTGAATGTTCTCTTTAAAGCAATTTTTCATTAAAACATTTCCTACTGTACATCACTATGTTGAAGTTAGATCAGTAAATTACCAGGGGGAAAAGTAATGCATGTTTGGACACACTAAAAAGCAGTATGCAAATATTCCAGTGCCTGAATTTTTTTTAGACATAATTGTTTAAATTTGTTATACTACTGACTTGCCCTTTAATTTATTTCCAAGTGTTCCAATATATATAATTTCCAAGTCAGTTTTGATTTTGTTTGAGATATAACTTTTAACCCACATTAGAAGTGTGCATGTGCGCACACACCCTAAACAAATATTTTAGTTGAATTACTTGGCTATTTGAAAATTTGAGATTTGTACATCATGTAAAATTAGTGCGATATCCTCTTTTTTTTTTTTAAAGTGTGTGTGTGTGTCTTACTAAATATATTCCTCAAACATGCCAAGTCAAACCACAGTCTATTTAGGGCATCTGAAAAAATCCGCATAGTAAAAATTTCCAAGAAAAAATTCTCATACAGATTTTGTGCAGGAAAAATTTGCACAGGAATCTCTTCCCTGAAAAATTCTGGAATATTTCCCAACTAAAATATTATGGAGAATCTGCACCAACTGGGGCATCTAAGCAGCAGCCTCAGTGCTAAGGGGCTAGCAGGAATCCTGTCAGAGATGTGTGAACAATTGACTTTACAGCCATTGCAGTTAAACTAGTTTCAGAGCTGTGCTAAGGTGGTAGGAGAGTGCAAGATGTTAGCACTGCCTCTATGATATGGATTGTAAAGGGTCATAGCCCAGCTTTGCTTGCAGGAAGTCCTAGGAGGTATAACTTCTTGCATCTTTGCTCCAGGCCTGGAGCACCTTCCTTATGAGGCTAGGCTACAGCATCTGGGGCTCTTAGCTTGGAATAGAGGCGACTAAGGGGAGACATGATCGAGGTGTATAAAATTATGCATGGAGTGGACAGAGAAAATTTTCTCCCTCTCTCACAACACTAGAACCAGGCATCACCCCATGAAACTGAAGGTCGGGACATTTAGGACTGACAAGAGGAAATACCTTTTCACACAGCGCATAATTAATCTATGGAATTCTTTGTCATGGGATGTGGTGATGGCCACCGGCTTGGATGGCTTTAAAAGGGGCTTAGACAGATTCATGGTGGACAAGTCTATCAACGGCTACTGGTTTGGTGGCTGTGGGCCATCTTCCATTCTCAGAGGCACGATGGCTCTCAATCAGGGGCATATCTACGGAATATGGCGCCTAGGGCAAGCACTGAAATTGCACCCCCCTCCAAACATCTGACACCCATCTTTCAGATAACTTTACCATAATATCAGCTCAAAAATATAAGTCAAGCTCATTAATCTTTTAACTAACAAATTATGACACTACATGAAAATTATAACTTGCTTGCTTTCACTGATGCAAATTGGTCTATGATGTGATCAAAGTCAGTTTTTTCAGTTTCTTCAGTTGCCATGAGCCAAACTCCACTTAATTTGCGTAAGAGAGATCCTTCTTATGCCTTCAGAGCTGTATAACTATATTACTGTTCCAATTAAAACTCCAGGTGCTAGAGAGAATGTGCCAAGAATATTACAGATAGTGCAATTTTTCTAATTTCTCTCCAAATACTACAAATATTATCATGAACAATATTGGATGTGACAATGTCCATGCTACATCTATAGCACTCACTAGTTTGTTTGAGAAGTGCCTGAAAGCAAAGCACTGCATATTTTGCTGAACTACAAAAGACACATCATTCAGAAGTCAGCTTTCACACTAAATTCTTCAGATCTTAAATCTGAAACTGCCTTAGGAGAGTGGCTTAGACTGCAATCCTGAGCACACTTATTAGGGAGTAAGGCCCATTGAATACAGTGGAACTTACTTCTGAGTATACATGCATAGGATAGGATTGCACTTTAAGAATGTAAGCATTACACCTGGAAGTCCCTGGTTCAGATGATCTTAAGTGGCATTGGGCTAGTCGTCATGACAGCCTTCTTTCCAGTCTGTAGTATAGGGTCAATATTAATAAAGCTTGCAGGATTGTTATGGGGATTATTGGAATAGAGAAGCACACCGACTATTCCAAGTGCGCTATATAAATGCAGAGTATCATTAAATACCTTTTCTAGTTGACACGCAGCATTGCTTTTTAGTGTACATTTAAAGCATGATATGTGTTTGGCTGCTTTTTGAAGAGTCCTGATTTCACAGCTACAGATGCTGGGGCGGGCAGGGCTGAATGTAACATGAGGTGTGACCATGTTACAGACACGTCTTCACATTTCATTCCAACTAAGGAAGGCTAAAGCAAGAGTACCAAGAGGAAACACTTCTAGCTACTCTCCAATCCTGAGCAGCAGAAGGGATTCCGAGCTTTATATTTCTCCTCCATCTCCTTTTTCAAATCGCTACCTGTGAAACAGACTCTGCAGCATTTCATTCTAGTTCAGCATATGACTCCCCCCCCACCCTCGGCCACCTGCACAGGAACGGCTTGGCTTATTTTCTTCACATCTCTTCCTCTGCAAAGGGAAAATCCATTTCCGCCTCTGACACCCCAACCCCAAGCTTCTCACCAGTCACCTGCTCCTTACCCGAGGAGGTGGTCTAAGGAGCCTTCTTGGGGTATGACCTGGGAAATCTCTCTGCTCTCCCCCGCTCTCCAAGACAGACACTCCCAGGCATCTAAAGACTAAATTAGCCAAACAGACATAATAAGAGAAACAAAACCACCCCACGCCTGGCTTTTGCTGGCAGATTGCCACTTGCAATAATCAACCTCCCGAGCTCCCACCATCCCGCATCTTCCCCCGACAGCTGTTAGGATGGGAATGGGATAGGAAGGATGTGTCTGCTTTCTTTCACACCATGAGCCTGTTATCTACTCCCTGCGCAGAGCAGACTCAGAGCCGAGTGTCTGCTGCAGGCTGCAGCCAGCAACTAAGTCAGTGTGCTTACTTAGCAGCTGCAGGCTGCAGTGTCGAGTTGGGGGTGGGGCTGCTGCCTGCTGAGGTATGGCGTGGCCATGGCTGACTCACCTGGAGATGGCGGCAGTGAGCAGCACGGGGTGCGGGGCGCCTTGAGGAGTGCACGCAGGGTGCCCGAAGGCGGTGGTGGTGAGTGGCACCCACTGCTCAGGCTGCTGCCATCTGCCCACTCATGGTGGAACCAGCCTGGTTTGCTCGATCAGTAGTGGAGCAGGACACTGGTGTGGCATGCCCCCCTCAAGTGGTGCCCAGGGCATGTGCCATAGCTGCCCTACCCTAGATATGCCCCTGCTCTCAATACCTGGTGCAGGAGAGTAACAGCAGGAGAGAGGGCATGCACATACTTCTTGTCTGTGGGCTCCCCAGAGGCATCTGGTGAGTCACTGTGTGAAACTAGATGTTGGACAAGATGGGCCTTGTGTCTGATCCAGTAGGGCTGTTCTTCTGTTATCTCCTGTTAATAAGTTAGGTCATGGGTCTTGGAATTTCCTCTGCCCAATACCTGCCAGAGCCACTGATGGTCAGGGTAGGCAGCATATGGCAAGATGAGCCACTTGAGTCAACTGACTTGTATACTCTTTCATATCTCCAGATGGAAGCGGGGTGGGGGAGACTTACCTCTCAACATTACCTTGGAATCAGTTGTTACTAAAGTATAGGTTTAAGATGTGCACATGTGTGCTCATTTTTTGCCAGGATTGTTCCAGTTTTGAAGCAGGACTCAGAAGCACATATTTGGGCCTTAATACTTGGTGAGTGATTTCAAGTACAATTGGAATTGTGTGATTCTAAGTACATTTGTTCTGGTGGTTGGATCCACTAAAATTAATGGGGCTTCCATGGAAAATAAAATATGTTGAACCTGGGAGTACAGGTGAAACTCGGAGAATATCGTGCAAAAGTCCATTAATTTCAGTAATGCAAATTAAAAGGTGAAACTGATATATGAGACAGATGCATTACATGCAAAGCGAGAGAAGTCAAGCCTTAATTTGTTATAATTGTGATTATCATGGCGTACAGCTCATGAAAACCCCAAATCCACAATCTCAGAAAATTAGAATATTACATGGAACCAAGAAGACAAGGATTGAAGAATAGAACAATATCGGACCTCTGAAAAGTATAAGCATGCATATGTATTTAGTACTTGGTTTGGGCCCCTTTTGCAGCAATTACTGCCTCAATGCGGCGTGGCATGGATGCTATCAGCCTGTGGCACTGATGAGGTATTATGGAAGACCAGGATGCTTCATTAGCGGCCTTCAGCAATTCTGCATTGTTTGGTCTCATGTCTCGCATCCTTCTCTTGGCAATGCCCCATAGATTCCCTATGGGGTCAGGTCAGGCGGGTTTGCTGGCCAATCAAGCACAGTACACTGTATACTTTTCAGAGGTCCGATATTGTTCTATTCTTCAATCCTTGTCTTCTTGGTTCCATGTAATATTCTAATTTTCTGAGATTGTGGATTTGGGGTTTTCATGAGCTGTACGCCATGATCATCACAATTATAACAAATTAAGGCTTGACTTATCTCACTTTGCATGTAATGCGTCTGTCTCATATATCAGTTTCACCTTTTAATTTGCATTACTGAAATTAATGGACTTTTGCACGATATTCTAATTTTCCGAGTTTCACCTGTATAACCTTCAAGGGTTTACTTTGTTTGATTCAGCTTGACCTGCTACAGTAATCTATACAACTGAACTTCAGCCATGAAACTGCTAAATAAACAGTGAGAACTTGCTGCCTTAACATGGAACAATTCAGTCCAAACCTGTATACTCTGTCTCTTTTTGCATCTCTGTTTCTGGAACCAAAATGGCAATACCACCTAGACAAGTGTTTTCCCATTAGCTAAATGTTGTACTTTAATCCAGCTTTTCTCTGTGTTCTCTCATCTGCATTATGGTTTTTTAGTCTTGCAGTACAAAATAGTTGATAAAAGAATGCTAATCTTTGGTGTTCAGATGTTGCTGTAATAATAGCAGAGGGTGTTCACCATTTCGTGGATGTTTTTGTGCTGGTTGGCTTGCAATATGATTTGGCATGGACTTATGAAGATAAGAGAGAATACTATTTCGTTCTTGTTTTCAGGGTGGTCTTTGTAAACTTCCTGCTTTAAGTAGCTTTGTTCCCCAGGGAGAATTCATTGAGTTTTTATCTCTTGTTTAGAAAGTTAAGAGGTAAATGCTTTAAAATGTTTTGATTGGAGAAGCAAATCTACTTTATTATAGGGAATGATGATGGGCAAGAACTGTAATAGACTCTCCATTTAGCACTTGCAGTTACTACTTGAATTAAACACAGAACAAACACCTTCCATCACTACCACCACATCCAAATGCAATAGAATTTGACTGGTCAAAAAACTTCATTTGTTGTTATGGATCAGATAGAACAATGAGAATTGATGCAGCATTTTGGCTAAGAAACTGAGCTATAGTTCAAGAGTTCTCCAGGGTGCTTTCCAGTTTAGCTGCTCAACAGCAGCAAAATGCTTCCATTCGGGCAAATTGCATTGGAAACATAAACAGCAGGGGGAAGCAGTCTTGCTGAAACTAACAACCTGAAAAAAAACAGCAACTTTCTTACACTGGATATACGATGACATAGCACTATAGTGCAGCATAGGGACTGCGGTGTCACAATGCAGGAAATGTGGAAGCACTCTTCAGAGATACGATATGACCATTGCAGGGTCTAAACTGGAAAGTGCCCAGTGTGAATCTTGCCTCTGCCTTGATCTTGGTAGTTAGTATCTCTCTACCTCAGCTCCCCATCTGCAGTACAGGGATGCTTAGCTTTAAGGATTTTTGCTTGTTCAAGCAGATAATATGAACTGCTTTTCACACTACGCAAATATTTAGTATTTTAAATTAGCAGTAAACAAGTGAGATAATGAGACAAGGTTGATTCCAGTTTAGCAGGCTGTTAGAGGCTCTAGTCTTTCCCATAAGTCTTATAGAACACAAGGAGGCCTTTCCATCCCACAGCAATTGAAGTGTGCTTAGTTGTAGTTCTGTCTACTGGATTAGTAGTATTACTCTGGTGATTGCTTGTTTGTTTGTCATAACATATGCTTCCTACTGAGTCCTGTGCTACTGTTCAGAAATTCCTGGAGCTATAGGACAATCCCCAGCACAAGCCTGAACAGCCTCCCAGCTGTATTTTGACTACAGCTCCCAGTCACAGTGGCCAGTAGTCAGGGATAATGGCAGCTACAGTATAAGCCAACATCCGCAGGAGGGCTGAAGTAGAATTGCCCTGATGTATGACTTAAGAAGAGAGGGAATAGAGGCTCTCTGTGGAGTGTTGAGAGTGAATCCTCTTAAATGACGGACATGCATGTGGGTGGCCTTGACTCCTCCTAGGGACCCTTGCACCTGTCCCACTCAACAGTTGGCACCATAACAACAGCCAAAAAAATGGCTGTTGCTTACTCCAGGTGCTTTTGACTGGATGGGATATAAGACCACAGTCTGAAACACAACTCTTAAATAAATGCTTGCGATCTCTCTCTCTCTCTCTGCATGCGCACGTCATGTGCGTGCATTGTATGCATGTGCACATCAGATGTGTGTGTGTGCGTTGTGTGCACACACAGCCGATACTTCTGGCGATTTCCGACAAGAACGGGGCAGGGGTGGCAGGGAGGTACGCTGCCACCCCATGGACTTTTGAAAAAACGGAGCGCCGGTGGGGGAAGAGCAGCGGGAGTGGTGAGTGAACCCTCCCCCGCCCTTAAGGAGCCACCCCTGCTGGCCTCGAACTTTGAGCTGGTGCCGCTTTTGAACCGGTTTGGAGGCCTCTAAAATGGCCTCCGAACTGGTTCGTGCAAATCCATATAAATAACCCCGTAACTCGGGACTCAGGTGAGGAAGAGGGGAAGGATGAATGCTGTGTTTCAGTACAACTCAGAGTACTTCCAAAATGGATATGACAATCTTGTCCTGTATTCTTTTGTGCTTATATGTAGTAACGTTCAGAAATGCCTCTTCGCACAAACTAGCAATGTATACCTGGTTACTCTCTTGAGTCCTAAAAATACAAAAAGGAATACATGCTTTTGCAAACAACTTAATTTCACTTTAAACTTCTCATATGCAAAGTTTGCTCTGACTGTTGGTCAAACTGTTGGTGAGCGGTCCTAATAAGCTGTGTTGTTCCAGGCAAAGTTGAAACTTTCAAGCTTTCCATTATGCCTTGGTGGACATATATAATCCAGCTAATTTTGCTTCAGACTGATTGAATTATTCCTGTCCGAACAGTTCCCAGCATGTGAGCCTTGGTTTTTAATTTGTACATCATGTCTAATTTGAGTTATTCCCTCAAAGCTAAGACAAGTTGAAAATGAAAGAAGTTATTCTTAGCCTAAATTGCTTGCCCAGTATAGGAATAGCAAGGTACTTTCAGTTATTTTTATTGTTATGAGATCTCATCAGGAACATAACGAGTAGCAGTCTGTGGTGAACCCACTTGTGCCTGGGCCTCAGAACAACTTGGGTCAAGGGCTTGTAATATAAAATCCAGATTTAAACACTCTGCTCTTGTGTATTATTTCTGAGGTCTCCACACACTTGTGTTCATGTTTTTTTTCTTCAGGTTTATAGCCTGAAACAGGCAGATGGGGGCAAACCTTGCATCTTATAAAACAGCCTTGAAATTCATCCAGAAAAGTCATCAGTCACCAACTGTGAGGGTTCTGTTCCAGTAAAACCCCACGGGGGGCAGATTCGCAGCTGGCAAGCCATTGAAGTGGATGGAAAATGGGGTTGTGGGAACTGTAATCACGAAAACATTTAAAAATAAAGGAAAAAATGCTTTCAGCATAGGCAAAAATCATTTAATATCGCCAAGAGTCACTAAGAGGAATAAGCAGATAGTAGCTCCAGAAATTATCTGCACCCCACAAAATCACTCAAATGAGCTTTAAATTTATAAGGGTCACCAGGAAGAATGAGCAGATTAAATCTCTAAATCTCCCAAAATCACTAACCACCCCATAACACTAAAATACCTCGCCAACCATAGATACTCGGGTCCTGGTTGGCAAGACCAACCACCATTTTCCATTCATGGATGCATAAAATGGTGGTTGGTAAACCTGCAGTTGGTGAGGGATTACTGAATTCTATCTGTTCATACATATCTGGGCTGTTAATATGTTAAATGTATTTAAGAAAGAACTACACTCTGCTAGTTTGGAACTGCTTCCCTACTTGGTTTGAAAATTTATTTGCCACAGGTAACTGTGCAAGTGCTTTTTTACAAGCCTGGCTTACTGTAAAAAAGATGGATGGAATGCCTATCCTATATAATAAAACCCTAAGGTACCTGCGTCCATGTCTCTTGCGGGTGTTCTGCGCATGCGTGGCGCACGCGTAAAGGTGTCAAGCGAGGAGGCGGCGGGGGAAACCGGGTGAGGCGGCGGTTGGCCGGGCCGGAGCTGCGGGCAACTCTTCTAGTGCCCGTTAATGTAACGGGCCTAATGTCGACTAGTGTCATATAAAAGTGATAACATGGAGACTGCTCATCTTCATTGTATTTCATCTTCAATGTATTTTTCTGCTTCATGGTTATTGATATCTGTGGAAACTTTGACAAGTGTGTGTTGCTTATCCTTGCTTTTAGGAAGTGTGTGAGGCAATTGGATCCTATTAAATGATCATCCAAATTTGGATGTGATCTGTTTTCAAACCCCAGAAATTGAGCACTTAGTCACCAATAAATCTTTCCCTAATGGGAAGTAAATCTGATAGAAAGTGGACTTAAATAATTGTCTACACTAATGGAACGATAGTATCTGTGGTGGATCAAACTTGTCATATTACCATGTCATTTTGTGTGTTATCTGTAAACCTTAAAACAACTTGGTAAGGTTCACATAATGCAGATATGTGACAGAATCTGAGAGTTAGTGGCTTGGTGAAGTGTGTTCATAGTAAAGGTGAGGTTAGTGGTTTCTGATTTACAATTTATCCTCTTAGCTGCTATGCTTCAACTAGTCTTAAATAGTTTAATAGAATTATTTGCTTGCTTTGACTCTTCAGAAAAGTGTGTGTGAGTGAACTGGGTACTGTGTGAGCAGGAATATTTTGCGTATGGTTGGATTTGGCATAGCAACTTGCAAGGGCATGCAAAAAATCTAAGAGAACAAGCTTTTTGAAATGATCTTCTTGCTGCTTGAATCTAGGAGCAGCTATTCTAAGAGAGGCTATGACATTCCTCTGCTCCCCACCCCCCTGTAAATGGCTTCTAAATATTGCTAGTGGCTTAAACAATTGGCACAGCAGGATAGTGGAGAAGTTTATGGTGCCATCTGTTAGCATAGCTGCCAAGTGTGTGCACATTCATAGAGCAAAACTTACACAAGAAGGGACAACCTAGAGATGCTAGGATGCTTCACAGGAATCCTTTAGTTTGTTCAGCCTTTATGGAGCCAATTTGGCTCATCACTTATAAATTACTTTATGATGCATCAGCTATACTTACTGTCTATCAGCAACAGTTTATGTAGACCACAACTGATGAGTAAAGTTCAGCAAATGTTGATCCATCTTCTTACTGCTTGTAAGTTAAGGTGAAGCTAAAGTAAATTAAATTGAAAGACACTAACAGACTTGAGGCTTTATGCATTCAGATCTGCATAAAGTTCTCTCACTGAGCACATTATTTTGTTTTAAGGCAGAGCTGCACAACTTTGACCCTCCAGCTGTGGTGCTACAACTCCCATTATCCCTGGCTATTGGCCAGTGTGACTAGAGATGATGCAGTTGTAGTCCAACGGTAGCTGGAGGGCTGAAATTGTGCATCCCTGCGAACAGGTATAACATTCTGTCCTTTAATTTCTTCCCACCAAATTGGTCTTCTAGAATTGCTTACAAGACTGTTCTACAATTGGTATAAAATTAGTAAACTAATATAATGTACTAATACAATTTAGTAGAATTGTCTAGTAGTATTGAAATAGAATTGTCTAGTAAAATTGTTTAGTAGTATTGAAATCAATACTACAACATTAAAAACACTAGTAAAACATTGCAGATGTTCTACTCAAGAGGTATGATGCAGTGCACACACCTTCAGAAGAGATAAAGGTTGTCTTGGAAAAGTATCCTCATGATCCCTGTTGTCCATTAGAGATGTGCAAAATGATTTGAGTGTGAAACAGCCATTTTGAATGTTTTGAGCTTGCAATGTGAAATGCCCTTAAAATAAAGCATCTGTTTTGAGCTCAAAACAAAACTATCCCATTTTGAGCTCTAATCATTTCGAGTGCCACTTCAGAGGGTTGTTTTTCCATGGAGAGCTGGTCTACTGAATGGGGGCAGTGGGTAGATCAGTCCTCCAAAGAGGGGTGGGGAGGTGTCAGTGTGCTAAGTCCAGAGAGGAAGCAAGCCTGGTCTACCTTCCTCACACGGTGGGTAGACCAGGCTTCCTCTCTGAACTTAGCAAGTCGGCCCATGTTGGAGGACTGGTCTGCCCGCTGATGCCAATTAGTAGGCCAGCTCTCGCTAGAAAAACAGCCCTCCAGAATTGTGCTCAAAACACTCAATGTTTTTAGTGTTTTGTTGAAACATCTGGCTTGGCCACTGTTTTAATGAAATGTTTTAAGCATTTTGGGTTAGGTTTTGAGCTTGAAATGAAACCCAAAGTCCATTTTGTGCACACCCCTATTGTCCATGTATACATTACTTTATGTACAAACAATATAGGATTGAGGTAATCTTAAATAAGACCTGCATGAATTGCTAATTTTTCCCTGTGCAAACATCTGCTTTGTACAGATAGTATGGAGGTGAGGGAGGCAGATCAATAAACTTTGTACTAGTGTTAACTACAATGATCAGACATGACATGATAAAAAGTGAAGGGACAATATAATTGAAATAAGACTGTAAGATGTAAGATTCCTTTTGTTACGCAAATCCCTGCTGAATACAGATCCCATCTGTCGTGGGATACAGAATACCCAATGATTCATTTTGTCCTGCTAAATGTAGAGATATTTTTTTGTCAACACCATAGAGAATTAACAAATACTTCGTTGATGGATCAGAGGTTGTGTCCAAAGACTGACTTTGAATAGATCTTTCCATCTTGTTAGAAGTATTTATTTTTAGTGGGTGTTTACCACCGAGAGTAAATAAAATTGACTTAACCCACATAGACTGCCCCAGAGAGTAGGGTAAATGTCCCAAAATAACAGCAACAGAAGTTTTTGGCTGTCAGCCACCAACTTTGTACTCCAAGCCAGTCTATTTGAAGTCTGTGGGATTCTTGCAGGACTCTTCTCGAGTGAGTAGTTTGTGGATAGCAGCCAAAGTGTGTGTGTGTGTGTGAGAGAGAGAGAGAGGGAGGAAGGGAGAGAGGAACACTGTTTTAATTTGTGAGTTATAGTTGCATGGCTTTTCCCACCGTAATCGGAGACCATCCTACAGTATGGTATTTCCTCATACCTTCAGGTAGCGACAGGAAGTTACCACAGCAAAGGTTTCCTGGAGGGCTAGGTCTACCCCTAATCTCCAGTTCCTTTTCCTGTAGCCTCAGGATCAGCAGGAAGGAGAGAGAGCTCGGCAAGTCTAACTTTTCCTTTCCTCTTAAACCCCTTCTTTTAGCGTTTTTCTTCAAGCCTCTCCTCCGGTCTGTCCCTCCAGTCTGTGTCTCAAAGCTCCCTGCAACTTCTAATTTTCCCGCTTTCGCCCTAGTCAGCTCCGACTAACGTCCATGGAGTGTGCTCACGCCGCCGATGCCATTTTAGCGTCATTGTCAGAGGGAACAATGTGACGATTTTCAGCCCCTCTCAAAAACTTCAACTGCCACCCTTACTCAGGAGGCGGAGAACAGCACAATGAAAGGGAAAAAAGCCTCAAGCGCCACCCTTTCCATGGGGGCCGAGACCAGCGCCATCCTTCTTAAGGGGGCAGAGGCAAACCCAGCACCTCCTAGGGGAACAGAAGCCCCTCCATGCAAGAGGGCTAAGAAGGACAAGAGGAGGGAGAAGTGGGCGGCGGAACAGCCATCAGCGGCCAGGAAACGCAACAAAACGGTGAAGCCGCCGGTCGCGCAGCTGAGCGAGCGCCTGCTCTTGCAGGCTGTTTGCCAGCAGAGGCAGCCTCGCCGCATCCCTTCCCCATGACTTTTAGCCCACCAAGGAGGAGAAGTGGCTCAGAAAGGACCAATCGGGGGTGCCACGCTAACGCTGCAGGTGGCGGAAACTGCTGCTTTGGTGGCGCTCGGGGGCACTGGACCCCATGACGGAACTGCGGAGGCAGCCGCCATGGAGCTGCAGCCAGTGGACGTTTCGGGAGCACACTCTACTGGTGCCATGAGTAACCCCCCATGGGAGCAGGGGGTGGAACCCCAAATCTCGGAGGAGGGAACCACGTGGTTGAAGGGGTTCATACCCAGGGAGCTTAAGTCACTGTTACCTTCCCTGGTGGTGGAGGTGGGACCCCCTCTACCCAGGGGCAGAACGCGACACAGGAGCAACTCTTGCTCATCCCCAGATTTGAGAATATTAAGGGGGGCCATCCCAGAGGGTGAGCGAGGTCGGTTCATCCCCAGGGCACCCACGAGCAGGAAGAGAAGGCGTCTCCACTCCCCCTCTTCATCCTCAGATTCGGAGGCCGTTTGTCCCATAGAGTCGCCCCGCGGAGTCCCCCCAGGTATGTCCCCATCAGTGCCTGCCACACAGGGACCGATAGGACTACTGGTGGTACCTGGGGACCCAGTGAAACCACAGGGGTCCAAACATTCTACTTCGGGGACAGAAGAAGGGGAGATATCAGAAGAAGAGGAGGGGTCACAACAAGTGGCGGGTTCCGTCCGTTTGCGCAAGGGGATTACGAGGTGCTGCTAGCCAAAGCATGGCGCATCATTAACGCAGTATCCCCTATAGAGAATCGGAACTCTAGCCAGGGGTTGGACTAGGACGTTTTCCCGTCCGCTTCCAGCTCCACCCCTATAATCCCTTTTCCCCAGCTGTTTCTAGCCACCTTAATGGCGGAATGGGGTACGCCTTTTTCTCACAAGTCCATGTCCCAATTCTACAACAAATTTTACGCGGTTCCACCTGAGGTGGCCATGCTGCTAGCGCCCCCAGTGGTAGACACCCCGATCACCCAACTGGTGCCACGAGCCATACTTAATAAGGAAGGGGAAGAACAGCTCAAGGACAAGAAGTGCAAATCCCTCCTTAAGAAGGCACACAAAGCTTTGGCGAACGTAGTGCGGGCAGCGGTGGCAAACTCAGTCTTCGCCAGAGCATCAGTCCTCTGGGCCAAGGAACTGGTCAAACTGGTCCCACCTGAGAATACTAAGCTGCGCCAGGACATCAATAAGATGGCCAAGGCCGCAGTGTTCATGGCCTATTCCAGCCTAGATTGCATTCAACAGGTTTCCAGAGCCATAGGCTCAGCTGTGGTGGTCCGGCGCTGCCTATGGCTTAAGCACTGGACGGTGGATTCAAGTCCAAGCTTAATTTGGCTACCGTTCAAAGGTGCGAGATTGTTTGGAGACTCATTGGAGCCCGTCCGAGTGGATATCAAAGACAAGAAGAAGGTGATGCCATCTACCAGGGGAGAAACCCAGAGGTCCTTGGGGGGCCAACCCAGGAATTTTCTCCCCTCATTCAGACAGTCCAGTTATTTGTCAAGCCGCTCCTTTCAGGACTACCACCAATACAACCAACGATCTTCAAACCGCCCCCATTGGCAGCAACAATGACCCGGGGGGGGGGGCAATCAACCTTTCAACAAACAGTCCCGGGCTCCCGCTTTTCAACAACGCAGACAATGACTTGGCGGCGGTTGGAGGCAGGCTGCAACGCTTTCAGGCAGCCTGGGCCATGACCACCTCCGACCAGTGGGTGTTCCAGACAGTCTCAGAGGGCCTTTCCCTGGAGTTCTCGTCCCCACCACCAGACAGTTTTTGCATCACATCTACCCCCAGAAACCCAGAAAAGAGGCATCAGATGGCACAGGTCATACAGCACCTACTCCAGATAGGAGCAATAGAACAAGTACCGAAGACCGAGTCTGGGCGCGGCATTTTCTCGATACTTTTTCTGGTCCCCAAAAAGGATGGGTCCTGGAGTGCAGTTCTAAACCTAAGACCCTTGAACCGATACATCACGAAGCGTACGTTCAGGATGGAGTCCCTCAGAACCATCAAGGAGGTAGTAAAGGACCGGGAGTTCCTGCCATCAGTAGATCTATCAGAGGCCTACCTCCACGTCCCAATCCATCCGAATCACCGGCGCTTCCTGAGATTCACCTTCAAGAATCAAATTCCTAATTCATGCTGTATGGGTTTAGGTGTGTACACACAAGAAAGCCCCATGGGATATATGTAAACATTCTAGTGTTTTGAAGAACTCTTAAGGGTTTGGTTTGCCTATGTGCAGGTGCAGGAAAAAGGAGGGTGACATTCCATAAAGGTACAAGAAAAAATAATTGGCTGGCTTGATACACTTACAAGGGTGGAGCAAGAAGTCTGTCCTTGCAAGTAGCCTATAAACTAGGTGCAGGCAAGGCTTGCCTCACATGTGTTGTGGGGTTGTGTGGAGGGAAGTGGATGGAAAGACAATTTTTTGCTCCTTGCCCCTTCACACAAAAGCTACTTTGGTTGGCAGAAATATGTCCCTGAGGGCTGCAAAGCCCTCTTTTGCTGCATTTATGCAGGTCCAGGAGTTGCATGTCTTGGGGTGGAGGGAGGGATGTTTGTACCTGTATGATTATATATTTTGCATGATTATATATTTATCCTGATAAACATATTGGCCAGTGAATCCCCATTTTCACACCACATGCTGGATTCACCTGTGTGCATTACAGGAGGACCTCGTTCATCGCAGTTTTGCGTATCTGTAGTCGGGTAATTCGCACCCACCCTAGGTATACACGAGGGGAAAAGGTTAAACCCACGTATCTGAGGTTTGGGGCTGGCTGGAAGTGACATCAGAGATAATTTCTGGCCACCATTTTGACTGCCTGAGATTGGGAGCCATTTTATGGCTCAAAAACAAGGCAAATCCCATGTTTTTTGTGGTGTGATTTTTTTGACACTGCGTATGACAGTAGGGCATGGTAGGGCACTTTGAGGGGCCATTTGGGGGTATTGGGGGGAAACGGGGGAAACCCCGCCAATTTTGGGATGATTTTTGGAGTCTGGGAATCTAACTTTCTAATTCCCAATGCCCTAATGCCCCATGATAGGGTTCTTCTGTACTATGAAGCTGCTGAGCCTTGGTCAAAGGAAAGCAGACCTTTTGAAAAATTGAGCTGTAGTGATTTGCTTGATATAAATGTTCATAAATATTTTGATTAGTCCTTGCATATAGTGAGGATTGACTAGGTAATCTGCAACACTGAGCACATTATTTGTGGCATGCTGTTTTTGCTTGTGGGTTTTTTTTTTGGTGTTTGGGAGTGACAACTGTGAATATATTTTCTCAGTGCTTTTTAATTTCTCTGTTTCCCCAAGGAGCTCAGAGTGGTTTACATACAGGGATGGATTTTTCCACCCTTTAAAGAAAACAAAACAAAACCCACCTCTGGGGAGGGTGGGGGGCGAGAGGAAAGTTCCCCCTTTTACTTTGATTTTTAAAAAAGCTGCGTCAGCAGCAGTAGAGAGTCACAGTGTGCGTCCGCTTTTTTTAAACTTCTAAGCCCACTGTGTGGGAGGCAGCGTCAAGCCCCTTCTAGGTTAATAAATGGCCACCAGGCTCTGCTGTCTGCAGCCCGTTTCTGGATTGCCTTCCACATGGAAGACAAGCCAGAAAGAGGCTTCAGATAGCAGAGCCTGGTTGCCATTCAGTCACCTAGCAGGAGGGGAAGAGGAAGGAGCTCGCCACTGCCTCCTGCACAGTTTGCTTAGAAGTTAAAAAAGGGGGGGCACACTGTGCCTCTTCCCTCCTCGCCCCCCTCCCTTAAGGCAGCCGCAGCTGCCACCACTGCCGCACCCCATCCCGCCACAGCGATCTTTATTATTATTATTATTATTATTATTATTATTATTATTATTATTAATTATCTAGCACACTTTTATACCGCCCCAACCCAAGGTCTCAGGATGGTTCACAACAAACAAAAACAAAACATTAAAATCAATTAAATACTAAAAATAGTTTAAAACAAATCAATAAACAATCCAAAATTTAAAAGGTTAATTTTTTAGGGGGCAAAAGGGGAAACTTTTCCCTTACCCAGTTACCCCCTCCCCACAGCTACTGCCACTGCAGCTTAAAAAAAAAATCAAAGTAAAAGGGGAACTTTCCCCTCATCCCCATTCCCTGGAGCTACTGCCACCGCTCCTCAAATTTTGCCACTGTAGGCAGATGCCTCCTCTGCCTCGAACGTAATCCATGCCTGTTTTCATGGCTTTTTCTAGGCTGAGAGAAGGGCACCTACTAGTAGGTAACTTGATCTAAGACTCTGTCCCTTATACCACTGATCTTCAGCTTGTGGGTCGGGACTCATACATTGGTCACACCCAAAGGCATTACCAGTATTTCCTTTTTAGTTTGATTTCTTTTTAGAGAGTAGGAGAGAAGCAGAGAAAAGGATGATGTGATTCAAAAGAGAACAGTGTTAATAGCTGTCAAGAAGATACCTTAGTAGGTGTGTAACAGGCTGTCCCTGATAAAATTCCGTCCTGTGTAGAACAGTTAAAACTACAGGCACTCTGCTCTCCTTTGAATCTGGTCACCTTAAGGAGCAGTGTTTATATGGCTTTTAAAAAAAGTGTGTCCCTCATTGCAGTTTGGGATTAAAGATGGGCCCTGAACCTAAAATGGCTGAAGACTGCTGGCTCTTGATGATGAAATGCATGCATACTGAAGCTAAGCGAGAGAAGAGGGAAGAAAATGGGTGTATGCATTGGATGGGTAGGTATAGCTGATATATGTAGTGGTTTTTCTTTTAAATGGACGAGCTATTGAAGAGCCTTTTGCACCTGTTGTAAAATCAGTAATAACTAGAAAAATGGATCCATATAGCATATTCAAACAAAATATGCCTAAGAAATAACTAATTGAGTGTGTGAGATTTCCCCAATTGGCTGTCCCTCCCATCAGAATTCTCCAGGTTGGCTTGATGCCTGTTAGTTTTCATCCTATAATACATACTGTCGGTGTTTCAAGTTTTTCTCTGTGCAAATGTGCTATTGCTGCACTTTTAGAGGTAGTCTTGCCAGTATTGTCAAGATGGGAGAGAGGATGAAGACTGAGGATATAAGAAGATGCCCACCGGCAAAAATGCACTTTTAATCTTCTTTTGTATTAAAAAAAATATATATATCCACAGCAAAGTACAAAAAGGGAAAATTAAAAATCAGTATTTTAAAACCAGGTTGAACAATGCATCTATACCAGATCAAACAGTTAGGTGGCTATTTACAAGCTTGCTAATAGTTTCTGTCCATAAGATGAAAGTGATTACTTTCAACTTCAAAATAGTTTACACAATCCTTTATGACTACACTTTTCTATTGGATGCTTACAGCTATTATATTTTCTGTTGATTCTTCAAACCACTAATAGTATGAACCATACAGTGAAGGGATAGTTCCAGAGGTAAACCAATAATAAGTATTTTGCCAGGGTGGACAGAACAGGCTTTTTGGTACTCATTATTGAGCAACAGGTAAGTCAAGACTTGTTTTCCAGAGAATTTGTCTTGGCAGATAGTTTTGGTTGCATTAAGAGTAGCTGCTGTGTCCAGAAGCCTGTGGGTTTTTTTCCTGAAATTGTGAAACTCCTTGGTCTGCAAACCAAGCAAGCTGTCACCTGCTTGCATTTTTGTCATTGTTTTCTGTTTGTTAATTGCATGGACAGCTTGTGGGGTGAGATGTATGGGCTTGCTGCTTCTAAAATCCTTGTTTGTTCTTCAGTATTGTAAAGGCACGACAGCAAGAGTCTTGCTTGTCTGAGATTTTTTAAATACCTATTAAACAATAGTAATTTTTATAAAATTAAACATGTTTTCAAGCTAAGGTTTTCTGGTGATGTATCAAAATAAAGTTTCAGCAAATGTGGATGACTCAAATAAGGCCAGCAAAAACCCAGGCAACTAGAAATTAATGCAGAGGAATTACCAGCTAATATTTATTCTTGAATCTCTTGACTTCATGCCTGCCTTGTTCCACAGGGTAGTGAAGTGTAGTAAAGAGTATATTACAGTAAGCCAAGAATAATCTAACCCTGCAAGGTAGCAAAATAGTCCTGCCAACTTGGCTAGGCATTGCCTTGCTCAAGAGCACTCCGCGAGATTGAAATATGGATCTGGATCTGCAAGCACCTTTATAAATGCTCTGCACTGCTTTGCTTCTTTCTTCATTGTCTAAGGTAGAAAAGTCCTCACCCCCAATAGCTCCTGCATATAAAATATAAATATGCTCTGAAATGGCACATTACTGAACAAAGGAATAAGAAACCACATGCAAATGTATGCAGAACCAAGGCAGACTTCTATAAGTGTTGAGCATTGCTAGGATGCCTTTTTTCAAGATTTGAATATGGCAACTCATTTTCTTTAGTAGGAAAGAAATTACTTGGTGAATTTAAATCACCATCTGCGCCTCTAGTCTGCTGCTGTCAACCGCCCCCCCCCACCATTGCCATCTTTTTCCCTGCCCCCCGCCTGCCCACCAGCCTCCACCGCCGTTTCCCCCTGTACTTCCCCCGCCCGCCCGCTTGCTGCCACTATTTTCTGCCCACCCACTGTCCCTCCCTCCCTCTTTCTGCTGCCATTTTGTTTCCCTGCTAGCCAGCTGGCTGCTGTCACCACCACTTTCTTCCCTCCCACCCATCTCTGTTGCTAGCTGCTTGTGAACTCTCGAGAGAGCTGCTGTGCATGGGTTTAGTGACTGGTATGCCTAAGAGAAATATATATATACAGATAGTTTTCAAACAGTCTACTTCAGGGGACTCTTTTCTTGATGTCTGCCGAGACCCCAGTACAATACAGATTATTATTCTTGGGCATGGATTACTTATATTGTAATTTGGATTGTGTACACTGACTAGGGAGATATATATCAGGTGGTATATAAATATGATAAACAAACACATTTTAAATGTGTACAGTCAGTGCATGAAAAATGCTGGTCAAGCTTTTTGGACTTCATTGTCCTATAGGGATAGAGTGTACACCCTAGGGTACACCAAATGCATGGTGCTGTGGCTGCCTGCTTCAGTGGGGCACTGTAGTGGTTAACTGCCCTTTTGGGGAGCCTTGCTTCCATTTGGTTATGTTATGTTGATTTTTCTAATTGAAAAACAGTTTTAAATGCAGCCTTCAGTTTTATTGGAGCGTAGCTTGAAAACCACTAGTGTAGAAAACGAGTCATTCCTTTTGCAAAACATTTGTCAGCTTTCTATATGTGATAGGCAATTAGGTGGTATTCCTTTGAAATACGTGTTGGATCACAGGAATACAAACACAGTGCTAGGTGTTTCCTATATGACTTGAATGCATATCTTTGGGACACCCCCCACCAACCACCCGGTACACTACTATTTCTGGACTTCCTTTGTTGGACTGGAATTATCCATTTTCCTTTTTTTTAATGGACTAGGTAATCTACCTTATTTATTGCATTAAGAGCTTGTCATGATATTTTTAATAGTACAAGTGCACTCTATTGGAATTGGAGTAATGCTTTACATTTGAAGATCCCATACCCCCACCCCCAACAACAACGCCGATGACGCAGACAATGAAAGAGAACAGAAACCACCCAGATATGCATGTTTTGGGCGGTATAAAAGTGTGTTTGTTAAATAAGTAAACTGCAATGGTCAAAAACAAACATAGTTTGACCTTAACTAGACTAGGAGATGAAATGATGTGATGGCTATTCAAGGGGGATAAGGAGACATGCTGAGCTAATTTTGGACCTTTTATCTGATGGGAGTTCTTTCCTGACCTTTGATGTTTATAAATAAGGCATCATGCCACTCCTGTAGTTCCTGGCTGCTATAGAAATGGGTTGGGTGGTTTAGCCTTTTTCCAGTCCAGCTTCATTTACTACTTTAGCACCACTGAGTAGAGGGCTAATGTGGTGAAGTGATACCGATCTACCTATTTGGCTATCACAGCCTGGTTTGCATATTTGCACCTACTTTTAACAGTGTGTTTATTTACACCTGGGTTATGGTTGGAAGGGTTGCTTGGTGGCTGCGTAGCCTAATCTATGTGTGTACCCACCTTTTTAAATTTAAACAGCAGACTCTCAATGCCATATCAAAGGTACTAAGTCTAGACTGAACTTCTGCAATGTGCTCTATCTGAGGCTGCCTTTGTACGTTGTCCGGAAACTACAGTTAGTACAGAATGTGGCAGCCAGGTTGGTCTTTAGGTCATATCTGAGAGACCATATTACTCCTGTGTTGAAAGAGCTGCACTGGCTGTTGATAAGTTTCTGGCCAAAATAAAGAGTGCTGATAATTACCTATAAAGGCCCTTGGTTTTTAAGAGAATGTCTTCTTTGCCATGAGCCCCATCGCCCATTGCGATCTTCTGGAGAGGTACGTCTATGGTTGTCACTGGCTTGTTTGGTGGCTGCTCGAGGATGGGCCTTCTCTGTTGCTGCCCCTGGGCTTTGGAATGCTCTCCCTGTTGAAGTAAGAGCCTCCCCATCTCTGGCAACTTTAAAAAAGGCACTGAAGACATATTTGTTTGTTCACCCAGGCTTTTTATTAGATTTATAGTTTTACTACTTTTAATGTTGGGTTTTAAATGATTTTAATGTTTGTATGATTTTAATTGTAAACTGACCAGAAACGGAGGTTTTGGGTGATATAGAAATATGTCAAATAATTCAGTAAAATTGAATTAAAAATCACATTTTGAGTTCTAGAAGAGACAGGTTGTAGCATGCTACACTGTAGACAGGATTCTGTACCTTTGTGGCTACAGATATTTCTAACAGGGGCCTGCCCTGAATACTCACTGATATAGTGTACTACTCTAACCCCACATATTGTAAGGTGTGAAGCAACATAGAAGGAACATACCTAAGATACCAGGCTATCACCTGAACACAGCTATTTCCTAGTTTATACTATCCCACTGTGGTGTCATGACATTCCTGCAATCATCCTGAATGTTGCTGCCTTCCTGCTTGCTCCTTTCCATCTTCTGTGCTAATTTGGTCATTTATCAGTCTAATATGGATAATTTAAAAGATTTATTTATTCATTTATTTATTTATTTATTTATTTATTTATTTAACATATTTTTATACTGCCCAAAACTTACGTCTCTGGGCGGTTTACAGTAGTCTGTGATACAGTGGTACAGAAGGCTTTTAAATTTGAGGAACTTAGCCAGACAGATCATAATTATGTAAAGAAGTGGTTCCTGAAAGTTTTAAGTCACAGGTTTATGCAGTCTTGAGTCTGACTCACATTACTACTATATGTTGCAGAGATAGCTTACAAGTGAGAGAAGTAACTAAGCACTAAAGCATGTTAGCTAGCTACATCTCCCATTTTAAAGGAGATAATAATTAATATAAATATTTCAACAGCAGTCTGGAAAAGTCTTGTTGGACATGGTGAAACATCTTCTTTTTTGGGGGGCTTTGAGTTTGGACTGCCTTACTTCTCTATCCCAAAGGATCAGAATAGTGTCCAATCCTTCATTCTGCTCATCTAACCTTTGACCGAGAGGCAGTGGTTTACCCATGGTCTCCTATTGGCTTGATAGCAGAGTGAGGCATTACTTCAATGTGTCATCTCCTTGTTCCTTGTGGTAAGTGTGTTTAAGAATGGGCAGTATAGGACATGCAAGTGGACTATAGTCTGCTTCTGTCTTCATGTGTCAGCCTCATCCCCCACCCCCACAAATCTTGTTAGATCAGCTCTAGACTGAATATTTTGTCCCAACTAGGAATGCTTGATTGCATGCCCTTTGGAAAATAATGATAGCAACAGACTATTTGAATGGATCATGGTAAAATATTACACCCTCTTAAAAACCTAATGACTTCCTAATGGAGTATTCATTCTCATTTTCCCGCATGCAACCACAGTTGTGTGCTTGGAACAGATTTACTGGAAGCAAACAAGGCAGGTCAAATTTGAATTATTTAGCTTGAATTGATGGGAGCTGCATACAGCTCCTGGGATATTTTATCCACTCCCCACATTAGCCGATGAAGACTGAAGGACTGTTCTTGTTTATATACCCATAGCTTATAGCAGACACAGTGAGTCTGTAAAAATAACCAGGATTAGTGGTGGGGGGAAGGGGGGATGGGACGACAAATATGGGTCTGTTCACTTTTGTTACTTTTGGAAATCACTATCATAATATTTTGTAATGACCACTATTAAAACCATTCAAAGGTTTAGATGTTAGTATTGATGGAGGATAGATCTATCAGTGACAATTAGCCAGTCCATCCAAATAGAATATCCATATTCAGAGGGAGTATAGTGTTAAGAAGTCAAAGACAGAAAATGGGTTGTCTGTCAATGTCATGCCCTGATTATCAACTTTCCCAGCAGTGTTCCCTATAAGAGGGATTCCCAGATATTCATTCCCTGACCCCAACTCCCCCCATTTTTGCACTTATATCCCATTCTTCCTCTAAGGAGCTCAGTGGTGTACGTGGGTATGTTTCTCCTCACAACAACCCTGTGAGGTAGGTTAGGCTGAGAGTTAAGTGACTGGCCCAGAGTCACCCAGTGAGTTTCATGGCTGAATGGGGATTTGAGCTCAGGTCTTTCCAGTCCTAGTCTAACGCTCTAACCACTACACTATGCTAGCCCTATGTTGTTGACTACAACTCCTAGAATCCCCAGCTATGATGGCTTTTGCTTGGGAATTCTGGGACTTGTAGTCAACAACATCTGGGAATCTCTGTTATAGGGAACACTGTTTCCCAAGGCACTTGGCTGGTTTGGATGAATCTGGGTCTGATCCAGCAGGAACCCAGTGGTTGGGTCTCAAGATAGCAGGAAGAGAGGACTTAGCATACCCAGACTCGTACTTCTCCTACCTTGGCAAGAAAGCAATGTGTGACGTAGGGTATACCATGTTTGACTGCAGTATCTCTCTGACTACCAAATCTCTCATATAGAGAGAATGCATATTTTTCAGTTTTGCTGTCGGAGAGATACCACGTTCAAATAAATTTTCTACAGCTCTACTCACTTGTTACATTTTCCCCATTGTTACTGGAGAGGAGCACTTGTACTCAGGGATCCAACGATGCTGAAAATTTTCCTTAAAATGTAACTTGCTCTGTGCCTCAAACTCATTCAAATCTGTAAGTTGATAGCACTTTAGATGTGATCCTGGTGTGAATCACAGAATCTGATTGCTCCCCCCTTCCCATGTGATTCACATCAGGATGTGGGGCTATTGCCCAGTCTGCTCATGTGATCTGCAAATCAGTTGCATTTTCAGTGACAGCATCTGCACACCATTGGAATGGGATTTAATTTGAGCTAGGCCTCAGCCCTGGAGTCTGTTCTCGGTGCCAAGGGATTTGAGCTGGAATATGTCGTGTAATAATTCAGTGGGTGGTGTCCATAGGAAATTGGTCAAAACTAAGTCATATTCATTTCAGTGGAACTACGTTGTGACTGACTATTCTTTGGCTACAACACAGTGGCTCTGCTCATAGCAGCTTTCTCTTCAACAGTCACAGTCCTAGATGTGAAGGTTCATGCTCTGATAATCCTATGACACCCACAGGTGCTGTACTGCCTTGGTGGAAACAGAATAAAGGTATTGGTGAATCTGTAGTAGTAGTAATATTTTGCATTTAAGTAGCACTTGCAGTATGTGTAAAGTGCTTGCCATACATTCTCAGCAACTTTGGAAGGTGGGTTGGTGTTATTTCCTTATTGCAGGGAAAGGAGGCCAAGACCAAGAGAACAGGGGCTTAGCTAATATATGGTGTGTACTATTCATGGCTAGTGTATACTGCTGTGTGTACTGTTCATGGCTAGAACTGGGTTTAAACTGGAGATTTCTCTGTTCACATTGTTATGTACTGAACTACAAAAGCACTGTAGAGTGAGTGTTCTTTCCCCCCACTCCCCAACTCTACCCTCTTTGGGCCCTAAAAGCCAGCACACTTGTATATTCAGACATCTGTGCTTAGGATTTGGATCTGTTTGCTTGTATTTTCTTGGCTACTGAGGACTCACTGTAGTTTAAATGCATGCATATTGGCCTGTCGTAGTTGCTTGCGAGGCAAAGCACTGATCTGCAGGATCAGCAGCAGGTTCTTGCTGCAGCAGAGGCTGCAGGTTGACTTACTACCAGCTGAAGGCAAACTGAGCCCTTAAGTACTTCCCGAGCCCAGTCTGCTCCTCCTGGACTCCACCTCTCTGCCTGGAGAATGGAAGCCTGAACCTTTGTTCAGCCTTCTGGCCCTGGCACTCTTCTTCTGCTCCATCTGCACCTGCTGAACTTGATGCCGGCACCGGCATGTAGCTAGCAGGGACTGTGATGGTGTGGGAGAAGACAACTCTGTAGGGGGCGCGGCTTCTGAGCTTGCTGCCTCAAGAAGCATAGACCCTCCGAGAACTACCTTGGGGACTCCAGCTGTCTCAGGTTCTGGTCTGGTGTTGAGATCTAGGGCTGGTGCTCGTCTTGCCTTCTCGGCAGCTGGCTCAGTTGCTCCTGTGAATGGGGACTGTGATAGTGGGCCATGATATGTGTCCCTTGACTTAGGATTCGGGGGTTCTTCAGAGATCTTGTTTCAGCTGTGGGTGTATGTGATTCATTGCCTGTTTCATATTCAAAAAATGAGGAAATACAGATAACTGGCCAAACCCCAAAAACTTATTTCCTAATTTTGAAGTATGCAGTTGATCGGAGCCTGATATGGATCTGAGTGATTAGGTTAATCAGTAAGAGCAAATACTTTACACTGTTGCAGCATGCAGCTGTCAAAATATTATGCAATTCAGCAAAAAACTGAGAGAGAATATTGTGGCTTAGCTCTACAGTTCACATGTCAGTCTTGGATTAGTTTATCATTCAAACAAGATGGGTCTCTCTTAGGAGTGCCCCCCATGTCATAAAAAGGTAATACAGAAAATTACACATTGGCGTATCTGTCTTATGCTTGACATGGCCCAGAGCTATTCATCTGCTGTACAAGATTGATCATGATCAGGGTTCCTGGTTATGTTAAGTATGTGAGTATGACCTTTTCCTCATGAAAGTTAAACACTCGAGTGTTGTGGGGCAGCCAGCACGTTGGGCAGATTCAGAAGGTGTGGTCCCATTCTCCACGTATTTAAAAAAATACATGGGGAAATTATGAAAGAAGAGAGCTTTTATGTCCTGTTGAAGTGGTTACACCACCACCAACTTGGCCTAGTTTATATCTTGAATATGTAGTATGGCTTTGGAATATGGTACATGCCCAAATTGGTTAATTGGGCTGTTTCCCTATGACCCCTCTTAAAAATGGTAATGACTCAACTTTCAATCTTATTTCGAAGTGGTTCTGGGATAATTGATGCCAAATCTATAGTGATTCAGTTGAATAGCTAAGGCAGAGCACTGAACTATATGCACATTCTGAAATGAATGCACTAAACAAAAGCATTTTGGGATTCAGTGTTTCACTTTGCTGTCACTGGAGAAATTTCCTACTAGTGTAGTTTAATTACTTCACTTCTTTGGCCAATTTGTCACTGTGTGTGTGGCTAATGGTAGTGTTTATAAGCATAACCCAGGACTGGGCAAATTTTGACCTTCTGGCTATTCTAGGCCTTTAACTCCCTGCATCTCAAGCCAAAATGTATTGTGGATGGGGAAGATGGGAGTTGTAGATCAACAAGCTCTGGAGGGCCAAGTTTGTCCACCCTTGTCCTACACTTATGCATACTTCATCCTGTTGAAAGTAGAGTTCAAATACCATTAATGTGTTTGTGCTGGATTGTGACTTCTGGCAGGGTTCAGAAATAATGAAAAACCATGAACTGGATCTGAACTGAACTGGATCCTGCCTACTAACTATGGTTTGTTTGGAGACAGTTGCTATTACAGACCAATGGCAAACTACAGCTAAGGCCACTTCTCTGCCTCAGGAGGGCTGCTGCACTATGGAGATAGGCAGTGTGTGTTTGAATTTAAAACATTCGCGAGGAGACGAGGAAACAAAAGCAGAAAATCCACTCTACACCATGGTTTGCCTGTCTTATGTCTGGAAGCTTAAACCATGATGTGGGTTCTTCACTGTGGTTTTATGTTGTACCTGAAACCAGCAATTGTTTTTAAGACAAACTGTGTGTAAGTCTACTTTTTTAAAAAACGAAGCCCCAATTAAATGAATCTTGCTGATTCCACTTATATACTGCTTTTCAACAGAAGTTTCCAAAGCGATCCACATAGAAAAATATTTTTTTAAAAAATGGTTCCCTGCCTCCAAAGGGCTCATAATCTAAAAATAAAAACAAGATAGACACCAGCAACAGCCACTGGAAGGATGCTGTGCTGGGGTGGGACAGTTGTTCTCCCCTTGCTAAATATAAGAGAATCACCAATTTAAAAGGTGCCTCTTGCTCAGTTAACAGGGATCTGCTAACCTATGTATTTACCAACTATATATATAGATTTGTTCATGATGTTGCTGTTCATTTGAGTTGCTTTAGTATCTGTAGATTCTGACTTCTATTCTCCTTTCTCCACCCTTACAAGTTATGCAGCTATAACTGTTCAATCTGATTCAGACACCAAGTACTGTTCAATCTGATCATCCCTTATAGTCCACTGAGTCACTTCCCTTTGTTAAATTCACACCCTGAAACCATATCTTGTGCTGCTGTATATAGACTTATTGTAGTCAAGAACCTTTCTCCAAAGAACAATAAAGTCGGATAGTTGCTTCAATAGGTAGCTGCCTTCTCTTCTGACTTGGTGTTGAATCAGCCTTTATGGCCGATGTTAAGTTGGCTTGGAGCTTCAGGCATTAGGGTTGTTTTTTGTTTTGGAGGAATTAATATATTAATTTTTGCCTCCCTATCTGTAGTTTTGTTTTTGTTTTTTAAGTGCTGACTGTTGATCTGCAGAAAATCTCACAATCTGTTTTGGATGTCACTATCTTAAATAGTTTATTATAATCTGCAAATGTGGCCATCTCACTGCTTACCCAATTTCTGAATCATTTATGAATGCACTGGTTCCAAAATAGATCCTTAGGGGACCCAGTTCCTTACATCTCTTCATTGTGAAAATTCTCATTTAATTCCTATCCTCTGTTTCCTGTCCTTCAGCCAAGTACCAATTCATAAATGAACCTGCCCCCTTATCCCATGACTGTTAAGTTCGCTCAAGTCATTGATGAGGAAAAGCTTTTTGAAAGTCCAAGTATTACTGGTATTGTACTCTTACTGGATCATTTCTATCCACATGCCTGTTGGATGCTGACAAGAACTCCAAAATGTTAGTGAGGCAAGACTTGCTCTTGCAGAAGCCATGCTGATTATCCTTCATCAAGGCCTGTTTTTCTCTTTTGCATTTCTTCTATAGTGCAGTGATGGCCTGAAATTTTTGGCCAGTGTGCTACAAATTGGGTACAAAGATCTGGACAGCACACACTACAGTATGGTCCATATGTGCCATAGTGGTATTTCAACAACTGGTCTACTCTAGGCAAGCAGCACCCCAGCATATGTATGGTAGGCAACAGGATAACTATTGTGCCGTAACAACACCCATGGTACTATTCAGGATAGCTTCCTCTTATGGTGGATGCATGCCAGAAGTGAGTCACTCACACTTTGACTATGAAATATTTAGTGCTGGGTAGTTATGCACAATTTAGTTTTTCAAAAGTACACAAAAGGATGCACATGTTACCAGTTAAAGAACAAAATACAGTGTGCACACATAAATAGGAACAGTGAATATTGATACTGTATGCTGTAACAAAGCCATCTCATGGCACAGCAGGAAAATGACTTGACTAGCAAGCCAGAGGTTGCTGGTTCAAATCCCTGCTGGTATATTTCCCAGACTATGGGAAACACCTATATTGGGCAGCAGAGATATAGGAAGATTGTGAGGAGCTCCAAAAAGATCTTTCCAAACTGGGGGAGTGGATGACTGAATGGCAAATGCAGTTCAATGTAAGCAAGTGTAAAGTGATGCACACTGGGTCAAAAAAACTCAATTTCACATATACACTGATGGGATCAGAGCTGTCAGTGACTTACCAGGAGAGAGATCTTGGAGTTGTGGTGGACAGCTCATTGAAAGTGTTGACTCAGTGTGCAGCAGCTGTGAAAAAGGCTAATTCTACGCTAGGGTCATTAGGAAGAGGAATGAAAATAAAAATGCTAATATGATAATGCCCTTATACAAATCTATGGTTCAGTCACATCTGGAGTACTGCATACAGCTCTGGTCACTGTAACTTAAGGATATTGTAGAACTGGAAAAGGTGCAGAAGAGGACAACAAAGGATCAGGGGCCTGGAGCAGCTTCCTTATGAGGCTAGGCTACAGCATCTGGGGCTCTTTAGCTTGGAAAAGAGACGGCTAAGGGGAGACGTGATCAAGGTGTATGAAACTGTGTATGGAGTGGAGAGGGTGGACAGAGAAATTTCTCTCTCTCACACACAACACTAGAACCAGGGTCACCCGATGAAACTGAAGGTTGGGGAAAGGACCAACAGGAGGAAGTACTTTTTCACACAGTGCATAATTAATCTATGGAATTATTTGCCATGGGATGTGGTGTGGCCACCAGCTTGGATGGTTTTAAAAGGAGCTTAGACAAATTCATGGAGGACAGGTCTATCCATGGCTACTAGTCTGGTGACTGGGTCACCTCCAGCCTCAGAGGCACGATGTCTCTCAGTGCTAGTTGCGGGGGGGGAGGGGGAGAGCAGCAGGAGAGAGGGCATGCACATACCTCTTGTCTGTGGGCTCCCCAGATGCATCTGGGGGCCACTGTATGAAACAGTATGGTGGACTCGATAGGCCTGATCTTGGGCCTGATCCAGCAGGGCTGTGCTTATGTAGAGGTGGTCCTTTCTAAAGTCAGTCTTGCTAGCTGTTCCATAACAAGTACAATTCAACTTATACAGTACTCCCCAAACCCCCACCCAGCATGACGAAGAAATGGAACAAAGGGTGAGGCTGTGTGGGTGAAGGGGTACGGCAATGCAGAACTAAAGGGGCAGGGCAATGCAGAGCCCCCAGTGGGTTCTGTTGGGCTATGTATGTATGTATGTATTGCATTTATCTATTGCCTAATATAAATCTCAAGGCAGTTTAAAAAGTATGCGTGCAGATACCTGGGATTTTGTGGAATGGGAGAACAAGCTAGAAACATGAGGTGTGCATGTCTCTATTATTAAGATAAGTGCATATGTCATTGGCTGAACTGACAATTGGAAGTGTAAAGTGGTGAGAAGAGGCAAGTTTTTTACTTCAAAAACACCCTGAACATTTCTTCTTTGACTAGAACATACTATGCTGTAGGCTTCCGATCTCCTAATCACACAGGACAGATTAATTTCTCAGCTTTTAAGATGAAATTGTGGTTATTAAACTTGAATGCAGCATGAGGCTATGTGATTGCAATGCGTTTTATCTGGCATTCCCTTCTTGTGATATGTAGGTTCCTGTAAAATTTGGGTTTCTTCTGGGAGTGTGTGTGAGGGGGGTGGGTTGTAAAATACCAATTTGTACCCATTAAACTATTGTATAGTGTTGCACTTTCTGGATTTATATTGCTTAAAGAGTTTTCATTGCCATCACTATGCACATTTGTCAGCGAAGAATGAAAGAACTGAATTGTAAGGGTGCCTTGTACATAACTATACAATTTAGTTGTTGAATAGCTTCATCTCTCCACGGCAAGTACACTGAAAGCTTGTTTTGAAATGACCATCTTTCAGTGCTGTAATTTGGTATCATTTATTGAAAAAGTTGTGAATGTTCAAAAGCAGTTAAAGCTTTTGAGTTCAAGAGGCCAGTCTAATTCAGGTAAGGGCTGCAAAGTCCTGATATTCTCCTTTTTCATTAAGAAGCCCAAAGTGGTTCATATTATTAAAAACAATGGGCAGTATCCAGACTAGGCTTCTGCTAGTGTAAATGCTGTTGTGCTAGCAATGCATTAAGAACATAGTGCCTGGTCATTGCATGAAGAAAAACCCAGTTCCTGTGCTTGCACAATCTGTCACACAGCCTCTTGCACCGGCCCACCTATGTGCAAATGGCAAACTTCTTGAGTATTCAGGTAGTTACTCTTCTGTGAGCGATAGTGCAACTTGGAGGAGCACCACCACTGCAAATAGCCCTTCTGCGAGAGAATGTTACCTCTTATTGCCATCACAAAGAAAGGTCATATTAATGGTCCGCTAGGCACATGAAACCACCTCAAGTGGCGCAGCGAGAAAATGTCTGACTAACAAGCAGAAGGTTGCCAGTTCGCATCCTCACTGGTATGTTCCCCAGACTATGCAAAACACCTATATCGGGCAGCAGTAATATAGGAAGATGCCGAAATGCATTATCTCATACTTCATGGGAGGAGGCAATGGTAAACCCTCCTGTATTCTATCAAAGAAAGCCACAGGGTTCTGTGGGCTCAGGAGTCAAAATCGACTTGATGGCGCAGTTTAACTTTAGCCACATGAAACCTATATTGTTTAACTGATAAATATAGCTTTGAAAAATGTGACCATCTCAAGTTTTTCTCCAATTGGAATCAAGTTTTGGAAGGTTCCACAGATTAAATCAGGCTTCTCTACCATTTAACATTAACTTGTTAGTGCATTTGCTTCTGGTAGGAAACGATTGTGTGTGATTTAATGTTGACTGATTTAATGTTTTTAGATTGTGAGCCCTTTGGGGACAGGTATCCATCTTACATATTTATTAATTATTTCGCTGTGTAAACTGCTCTGAGCCATTTTTGGAAGGACGGTATAGAAATTGAATTAATAATAATAATAATAATAATAATAATAATAATAATAATGGTGTTGGAAATCGAGGATGCCACTGTTACTGAACTGTTTCAAAATCAAAACCAGGCAACCACCCCTTTGCCTTCACCTTAAAAACCCAAATGCCGTTTAACAGAAAAGCAACAAGAACTAAAGCAAAAAATAACTGAGCTCATGAATGAAACAACCACCAGGGTTCGACTTCCAGCTCTAAAAACAGTTGCCAAAACACAACTCGCTCAGGCATTAAAAGATGTCAATGCTGCACTTGCAGAGATAACCAATAATTTGCAAGAAACAAACCAACTAATGTACAGTGCAGCAACAATAACAACACAAGAGCTTGGATATAAGATCAGTGGACCTGTCAAAAAAGAAAGCAGTACATCACCTAAATGGAAGATTAGATTAGAAAATAAAATCTCCAGGCTTAGATCAGATGCTAGTAAATTGAAAGATATGAAAGACAAGAAGCTGAAGAATGAAAACACCAAACAGTATCTGATCCAAAAATACCACCTAGATTCAAGGAAAATTAGAGAAGTCCTGGAAATAATAAAGCCGCAAATAACAGCAGTGTCAAAGAAGATTAGCAGGTATGAAGCCAGAATTACACAACACAGGCAGAATCTCCAATTCCAGTCGAATCAGAGACGTTTCTACCAAAGCACAGAAGGAGAAACTGCAAGAAACATAGAAACACCAAATAAAGAAGAAACAGTGCAATTCTGGGGGAAATTATGGGACAATCCAATAGATTATAATAAAAAAGCAGGCTGGATGAAAGAGGTCAAAAAATGTAACCAACAAATGCAAGATCTAATAATAACACAAGAATTAATAAGTGAAAGAGCAAAGAAAATTAAAAATTGGACTGCGCCAGGCGACGATGAACTGCATGGCTTTTGGCTTAAACACCTAACAAGCCTTCATAAACAACTATCAAAACAGTTCAATCACATTATGCAAGGCGGTGATATTGAACAATGGCTAACAACTGGGAAAACTCATCTCATCATGAAAGACCCAGCAAAAGGTGCAGTTCCAAGTAATTATAGACCGATAACCTGCCTGCCAACCATGTTCAAATTATTAACTGGAATAATAGCAGATGAAGTGATGCAACACTTATTAACTAACAGCTTCCAGTTGAACAGAAAGGAAATTGCCCGAACACCAGAGGCACAAAAGACCAGCTGCTGATTGACAAAATGATTTTAGAAAACTGCAAGAGAAGAAAAACCAATCTAAGTGTTGCATGGATTGACTACAAGAAAGCCTTCGATTCATTGCCTCACACATGGATACTAAAATGTTTAGAAACAACTGGTGTCAGGAAAAACATTCAGATATTTATTAAAAAAGCAATGAGCATGTGGAGTACACAGTTTACAATCAATGGCGAGACACTTGGACAGGTTAGCATTAGAAGAGGCATTTTCCAAGGGGAGTCACTATCCCCTCTGTTGTTTGTAATCGCCATGACCCCACTTTCACAAATACTAAACAAGTGTGCATGCCATTTTATACTGTAATTTCTATAGGGATGCCCACTTAAGACTAGTGTCCCCTTTGCTGCAACGTTTTCCTGGGCATTTGGATGACTTCTATTTGAAGTATTTACTGTCCAGTCTTGATGACAACCTAATTAGCAAAATGGCAAGGTACTGTTGTATCATTTGCAACATCCACTTAGGTTTTCAATAATGTTCTGCTTTCTTCTTTCCGTGATTCCTATTTTATGATTGTAATGGAGGGTGCTTTGCTCTCTTTGGCTTTCAGTAAGTTCACCACAACTGTCCTATTTTTAACCTTTCAGTATTGCATTGATTGTTTGTTTTATTATGCTGAGTTTTGTGTAAGTATGTTATACTAAATATTGGTCTATGACTGCAATAAAGGATGACTGACTGACAAATACTAAACAAAACAGGCCTCGGATACCAAACATCTAAAACATCAAGTAAAATCAACCATCTGCTGTACATGGACGATCTGAAGTTGTATGGAAAGTCCTAGTCAGAAATCGAATCACTGCTAAACACTGTCTGTATATTCAGTAGCGATATAGCAATGGAGTTTGGACTAGACAAGTGTGCTACATTAATAATGGACAGAGGGAAAATAAGAAAAACAGAAGGAATAGAACTGCCCAATGGAAGCAAGATCAAGAACCTGGAAGAGAAAGAACCTTACAAATACTTGGGCATTCTCCAGGCTGATAACATTGCACACACTGAAGTTAAAAGAAAAATGGGAAGTGAATACATCAGGAGAGTTAGAAAAATCCTCATGTCCAAACTCAATGGTGGGAACACCATACAAGCCATAAACACCTGGGCTATACCTGTTATCAGATACACTGCAGGAATAATAGACTGGACCCAGGCAGAGCTAGAGACGCTGGATCGTAAGACCAGGAAAAATAATGACCATCAATCATGCTCTGCACCCCCGCAGTGATATAGATAGGCTCTACCTCCCTCGTAGCTCAGGTGGAAGAGGAATGCTACAAGTCCATCAAACAGTAGAGGAGGAGAAAAGAGGCCTTGAAGAATATATCAAGGACAGTGAAGAAGATGCACTTCAAATGGTCAAGAACGAGAAACTATTCAATACCAATGAAAGAAAGCAGGCCTACAAGAAAGAACAAGTCAAGAACCGAGCAGAAAAATGGAAAAATAAGCCCCTGCATGGTCAATATTTGCATAATATAAGTGGAAAATCAGAGATCACCAAGACCTGGCAATGGTTTAAGAATGGCAACTTGAAGAAAGAAACTGAGGGTTTAATACTGGCTGCACAAGAACAGGCACTAAGAACAAATGCAATAAGAGCAAAAGTAGAAAAGTCAACAACAAACAGCAAGTGCCGCCTTTGTAAAGAAGCAGATGAAACAGTGGACCACCTAATCAGCTGTTGTCAAAAGATCACACAGACTGACTACAAACAAAGGCATGACAAGGTAGCAGGGATGATACACTGGAACATCTGCAAAAATTACAAGCTACCTGTAGCCAAAAATTGGTGGGACCATAAAATTGAAAAAGTGGAAGAAAATGAAGATGTAAAAATATTATGGGACTTCCGACTACAAACAGACAAACATCTGCCACACAATACACCAGATATAACTGTGGTTGAGAAGAAAGAAAAACAAGTTAAAATAATCGACATAGCAATACCAGGGGATAGCAGAATAGAAGAAAAAGAAATAGAAAAAAAAATCACCAAATACAAAGATCTACAAATTGAAATTGAAAGGCTGTGGCAGAAAAAGACCCAAATAATCCCAGTGGTAATTGGCGCCCTGGGTGCAGTTCCAAAAGACCTTGAAGAGCACCTCAACACCATAGGGGCCACAGAAATCACCACCAGCCAATTACAAAAAGCAGCTTTACTGGGAACAGCCTATATTCTGCGACGATATCTATAACAACTGACAATAAAATTCTGGCATCCCAGGTCCTTGGGAAGGACTCGATGTCTGGATAAAACAAACCAGTCAATAACACCTGTCTGACTGTGTAAACAAGAGAGAAATAATAATAAATAATAATTGCTTTTTAAAAAGGAATTAAGAGATTGTGTTTTTAAAATAGTTTGTCTGTACTCTCCTTAAAAGAGAGCTGCATACCAGTGTTCTAATTGTTTTCATCTGTGCAGAATGAATTTTGTTCTGGGTGGCATTATCAAGGCAGTGTGTGCACACACACATACAGAATGGAGCCTTCCTAATTAAATCTGAGTAGGATCTAAAATTAACTGAGCAGACATCAAAATATGTGAGTGCACGCACATGTCCACGCCTTAGAGGGAACACTGGTGGATACGATGATATAACTTAAGACCAAGATGCCCTTTTTACATGTAAGTGTTGTTCAGTTATAAATGTGTCTTTTTTATCCTGTGGGATGAACAGAATTGATTGGTAACACCCTTCTTAAGAAACATACATTTGTTCCGAATGACTAATGGCCCAGCCAGACCTTCAGGTTATTTAATTTTGATCCTCCACTATTTAAAATCCTTGTCCTGGAACCATATGCTATTCTTCAAGACGTAATTATAGGCTGCATGGCTGCTCCTCAAGCAGACATGAAAATTAGACTGTTTAACCACTGTAGACCATTGGTCTTTTCCTCCCTTGAGCGAGAAACATCTGTTTCTATAAGGCACTATGACCTCGCATTAAAAAAAAAAGCTAGTCAGTTTTATGCTTTGAATATTTTACTTTGCTTTGGGTGATGCAACAGTTAAAATATGATTATATTTGTATTTTTAAATATTTAGATTATATTTGGATCTTTTTTCTAAAAATACTTTTAAAAAAGAAACCTTACCCGGAACATATTCCGCTGTAAGAAGTAGTACATTCGGCTAATTGAGTGGCAAGATTGTTCATGTTCATGTGTGTTTGTGGAAAATAGTCATGCTTCTCAAAGACCTGCAGATACCAAACCAAACGTGCAAATACTTTAAAATATATGGTAGAGATTGGGAATCTATATATAGTAGAATGAAACTCATAGCAGAATGGAGAGTGCTTTGTTGCTTGCTTTTTAGTTAATAAATAAGCTACCCTGCTATAAATAAGCTATATTTATTTAGTTAATAAATATAGCTACCCTGCTTTTAGCACAGGAAAAAAGCAGCTTACGCAGAACAAGGGAAAAATAGATTAAAATTACAGTAATTAAAATAGCAACAGATGAATATAATAAAATCACATTACCACAGAGGTAATGCTTCCTGGAATAAAAACGTGTGTATTTGGGCTAAAGAAAGGGGCCAGACAGATCTTCTTGGGAAAAGCTTTCCACAAATAGAGGGATGCCACTGAGAAGGCTCTGCCTCTGGTACCCACCAGTTGAATTTCTGTTACTGCAGGATCTCTGTGCCTCTTCTTAAAGGTAGGGCAGGTTCAGATGAGAGAAGGACTCAGATAATTGAATAATCATAATAAAACTTAATTTGTTAGCCCCATAACAAATTGTTCTCTGGACAGCTTACAACACAACATTAAAGCACATCACACATTAAATCATAACAGACCAAGAAGGGCTTTAAAGGTCAAAGCAAGCACCCTGACTTGAGCCTAGAAGCCTGTTGGTAACCAATGAAGCAAGGGCATTAGAGAACATAAGAACAGCCCTGCTGGATCAGGCCCAAGGCCTATCTAGTCCAGCATCCTGTTTCACACAGTGGCCCACCAGATGCCTCTGAGAAGCCCACAGGCTAGAGGTGAGGGCATCCCCTCTTGCATGCTGTTGTTCCACTGCAACTGGTATTTAGAGGCATCTTCCCTCTGAGGTTGGATGTAGCCTCTAGCCACAAGACTAGTAGGAGGACTACATAAATTTATGAAGGACAGGTCTAAACCCCTTTTAAAGCCATCCAAGCTAGTGGCCATTGCCACATCCTGTGGCAAGGAATTCCATACATTAATTATGTTCTGTGTGGAAAAAGTACTTTTAATTTCCTGGCCTTCAGTTTCATGGGATGACTCCTTGTTCTAGTGTTAGTAAAGTAAAGAAAAGTGTGGCGTCAAGTTGATTTCAACTCCTGGCGATCACAGAGCCCTGTGGTTTTCTTTGGTAGAATACAGGAGGGGTTTACCATTGCCTTCTCCCGTGCAGTATGAGATGATGCCTTTCAGCATCTTCCTATATCGCTGCTGCCCGCTATAGTACCAGTGGGGATTTGAACCAGCAACCTTCTGCCTGTTAGTCGAGCATTTCTCCGCTGCGTCACTTAAGGTGATAAACATTTCTCTGTCTCTTCTCTCAATGCCGAATTTTATACACCTCGATCATGTCTCTCCGTAGTTGACTCTTTTCCAAACTAAAAAGCCCCAGATGCTGTAAGCCTTGCCTCATAAGGAAGGTGCTCCAGGCTCCTGATATTCTTGATTGCCCTTGTCTGCACCTTTTACAGTTCTATGCACTAGGGCAATTAGCGGTACATCAGAAATTACTGCTAGGTCTTACTTTCGGGGTAGGTCTTACTTTCGGGAAAACAGGGTGTGTGTGTGTGTGTGTGTGTGTGTGTATGCATATGCATATTTTATATATATATATATATATATATATATATATATATATATATATATATATATATACATACATACTGTATACAGTTCTCTAAATGTGGTAGCACCATAGATTTGTATTTTGATTAAGTTCTTCAAGTTGGTGCCGACTCTTAGCAACCACATAGATAGATTTGTATGAGGGAATTATAATACTAACATTTTTATTTTTGCTACCCTTGATGATTCCTAGCATGGAATTGGCCTTTTTCACTGCAGCTGTGCACCTGTTGAGGGGCTTCCTCAGTGGGCCATAAAAAGGCCCATAAATCAGGTACAGACTCCTAGCCGATAGATAACTTGCGTTTTTAATTGACTTAATGAGCTCGGAGAAAATCACAGAAAAGCGAAAGCAGTTTAGAGAGATCCTTTTGGAGCTCCCCACAATCTGTTTTGTATTTCACTACCCTAAATAGTTTGTTGTCCTCAACTGTGGCTACTTCACTGGTGAACAGGTTTAAAGAGCACTGGTTGCAGTACAGATCCCTGGGGAATCTCACTTATTTCTTTCCTCCATTGTGAAAACTGTCCATTTATTCCTACCCTCTTGTTTCTTGTCCTTCAACCAGTTACCAATCCATACATGAACCTGGTTGATATAGTATATTTGGACTTCCAAAAAGTTTTTGACAAAGTTCCCCACCAAAGGCTCTTGAGTAAACTTAGCCCAGCCGTGAGATCTTATCATGGGTTGACTATGTCCACAGGATCACCTTTATCCACATGCCTGTTGACATTCTCAAAGAACCCCAAAAGGTTAGTGAGGCAAGACTTGCCCTTGCAGAAGCCATGCTGGTTCTCCTTCTGCAAGGCCTGTTCTTATATATGTTTAACAATTTTGTCCTTAAGTATACTTTCCATCAGTTTGCCTGGCACAGTCGTTAAGCTAATTGGCCTGTAGTTTCTTGGATCCCCCCTCAACCCCTCTTTGAAAATCAGAGCTATATTAGCTATTTTCCAGTAGGTGTCCCATGCTTCAGTCATCTTGCTCCCAGCAACACTGTGCACCTACTGAAGTTTTCAAGCTGCCTTCAACTTCACTGTAGCCCCACACAGAGCATTTAACAGTAGTCCATTCTGGATGTAACCAGGGGCCAGGTCTGCACTCTTCAGCTAAGTCTGCATTTTATATATCACCCAAAGCTGGTAAAAGGTGCTCCTAGATACAGCAGTCACCTCAGCATCCAGGGGACAATGCTGAGACATAAAGTAAAATAAGAAACTTACCAGAGTAGTGTATGAAGACAGATAGGCCAAAGGAATCTTTATGTGGCACTATTCTCCACCCTATAGGAAGATATAAAATCCCAGAGGGAGTTGACTTGTCTGTAATGAAAGGGCTTTAAATGTTTCACATAGGGTATTAATTAGCATAGTAACATTTAACCACTGGTTACCAACATCTTCTTATGCAGTCTAATACAAAATGAGCAAATCCAGGAGAGTACAAAGTAGTGTCAAAAAAAGGTCAGGGGATGGTTGTGGGAGTATTTAATTTTTGCCTTGTGGTATAATTGCTTCTTTCAAAACTGAATAGTATGACTGGAACAGATGATTCATTCAGCATTACTTATTTTCCCCTGTATGTATTCATATGTATATATGAGAACTGGACAGTTCCAGGTACTTGGAGATCTTCCAAAACAGATGTTCTTGGAAGTGTGGGTGGATACAGACAACCAGTCCACCACACTTCTTCGTCTGATATGTACTGTGCTTCTCCTCCTCATCACTCAGTGGGATAATATAGATGACCAACTTATCCTCCCATAGACGCAATAATAAATAAAAATGTGACATAGGATTCTTTTGGGGGCAAGAGTTTAGGGTTCTAATGCATAATGAACTGACAATCAACATAAGATATACTATTATGATTCCTGGTGAAGTCAAAATATATTTTGAATGGGGAATGTGGAAGCTCTCTATATGCAGCTTCTGTTAATTTTAATTAATGACTTCTGGGCTCAGTTCATACATCACTATTGCAATGCTGTCTGCAATGGGCAACATCTGGACTAAGTCTTGATTAAGTCCCATTGAAATTTATGGGACTTAAGTTAGCAATAACTAACTTGCTTCATTGATTTCAGTGGTACTCTGTCATGAGTGACTAGTCTGGATGCTGTTTAGTGTGTGCATTGCCCATGGTAATTGGGTAAGCAGAGATAAGGCCCTATTTAAGCCGGCATAGCAACTTCTTCAGTAGATGTCTGCTGGTACCTACTTTGTGCCTGCCCCCGTATTGTGAGACCCACACAGACCCATGTTGCATTTATTTTGCTATGAGACCAACTTGTTTTTTGTTTGAAAAATTGTATATTAATATTTCTCACAGTGTAGGAGGGCATCAGTAACAATGGGTTATCATCCTCTACCCTGGACACGACTTTCCACATTTTGGGGGCTGCAGTAGACTGGCCCTCTCATAAGAGTGTGAGCCCACTGGGCAGCAAGCTTCCAGACAGCAGATTTGTGATGGATCTGGATGGACTGCTTTGCTGGGGTCACCCTTCGCAACATCTTCCCTGGTTATGGTGGGACAGAGCCCCCAGCATCCTTTGCCATCCGCCATCTGCATATCCCATTCTAGCAAATGTAGATTTCTCCCTCGTGTAATGAAAGTGGAATACCACACACCCCGGCCCTCAAACCACTGGCTAATTTGTGCTTGTGTGGTGGTTTCAGGGTGCGAGGCTACTGGGGGTGGTGGTGGTGCCATCACTGGCAGAAAAACTGCAGGTGTTGCAGGGCATTTAAAGGACTTCCAATGCCCTTTCCCTGCCGAGGGCGAACGGAGCACTCTGAAAATGAAAATGCACTCTGCACCACTGGTGCAGTGATGCTTTGCCCATAGTGTGACCATGGAGCTGGCTGGGATTGGTCTCAGAAGCCGAGCAGCAGGGAGGGGCTCCCCTCCCTGCAACTGGAGTTTGGCTGGCTGCGGTTTGGTGGATGTCTGCGGTGTGACTTGGAGTTTCACATTGAAGCCCTGGCCGTTATGTCTGAATGCAGCCATAATCTTCTCCCTTTCGTATTAGCCCCGTGTGCAAGATAAAAACATTTTCATGCACCCATTATCTAAAGTGGTACAGTAGTAGACTGATACATTGAAAAATGGGTCTTCTAAGGCTTAATATAAATATTTGCAAAATCTCACCTGTGGTTACTAATAAAACAATACTAGTTTAATATAATTTGTGATAGTATGTATTCTCTTTTGCTTATGGCTTGAAAAAAGATGCATAGCTGAGGGGGTTAAATATGCTTTTCTTACTATGAATGAAAGCAGTGTTTCCAATTTGAGCTCTGCAACATTCTGAAACAGCCAAGTCTATTGAGGCAAGAGGCAAAAATTCAGGCCATTCATATCGAAAAGTCATTTCCTGTTGTAAACCTTTGGTTGTGAAAATGGAGCAAAATAACCTCATTGCATGATTCTGTGGGACTCTTTTCCCAATCCAGTTTTGTAAGTAATGTTCTGTTCTTGTTTGCTAGTAGAAGAGTGACTATAGACCAAAGTAAGGCTGCTGCTTTGGGGGGATCGCGAAGCGTATGCCTTGCAAATAGAAGAATCCAGATTCAACCCTTAGGATCTGTAGACAAAGTGTGTTAAATAGCATTTTTCCTGAGGATGCACAGCACAACCTCTGCATGTTAAGCAGCAAGTCCCACTGAGATCATCTTAGCTTACACTCAAGTAAATGTTCATAGGATTACAGGTTTAGTTGGAGCAGACATAGTGAGCTAGATAAGAATATGACGAATACTTATATACTGCTTTTTAACAAAAAAACGGTTTACATAGATTACATAAATAAAAATGACTCCCTGTCCCCAAAGGACTTAGAATCTAAAAAAGAAACACAAGATAGACCCCAGATGGACTGATAGTTTGACTTACTATAAAGCATTTGCATTTTTTAAAGTAAATGAGACCTATAGAAAAATGTCTGTCTTGTTTGAACAAATGTCTGCCTTGTCCATTTTGGGTAATCGAAAATAACACTTTATTTGGAAGACAGGACATGATGGTGCATAGCTAGACGGAGTTTGAGAAATTTCTGACATATGACCTGTGACAGTAATCTCGAATAGGCTATGAATTTTTAAACCAAAGAGACCCTTGCTGAATTGGGCCAAAGATTCATATAGTTCAGCTTTCTTTCTGTTTCTTAATAGTGAGCATATGCATAACATAAGAACAGCCCTGCAGGATCAGGCCCAAGGCCCATCTAGTTCAGCATCTTGAAGATGACTTCAAGCAGGGTAGGAAGGCACCATGCTTGAAACTTGGTTTGATTTGCTAGCCCCCACCCCCCTTTCAAATGATGTTACTGTTCTGCCTTATTGTTGATATTGATTGGAGTGAGAGAGAGTGTGTGTGTGTGTGTGTGTGTGTGTGTGTGTTTGTAGCACTATATTTTGGTAGCTGCTTTGGGCGCAGTTAAGGGTGGGGTCGAAATTTCACACACACACACACACACACACACACACACACTGATGTGATCTTGTAAAATAGCTATTTACTCTAGCAGTGTGAGGGAAATTGATATATTTATATTCTATTTATATATTGCCTGATACATACATCTCTAGGTGGTGTACTCAATGCAAATTACAATATAAGAATAAAAACAAACAAAACACTTTTCCAAAATAAAAACTTAAAATAATTTCACAGGATAAAAACAAACATTTTGAAATTTTGATTAAAAGCCTGAGAAAACAGGAGTGTCTATTAAAAAAGCAATCAGAGATGCAATCAGAGTGCATTCCAAAGCCCTGGGGCAGCCACAGAGAAGGCGTAGCCCTGAGTTGCCCCCAGATGGACTGGTGGCATCTAAAAAGGGACTTCCCCAGATTAGCTTTACAGGTAGCAGGGTTCATGATAAAGAAGGCAATCTCTTAAATACCTTGGAACTAAGCTGTTCAGGGCTTTATAGCTAATGTCAGCTAATGTATAGCTAATGTTCAGGGCTTTATAGCTAAAGCATTTTGTCTTTAGCTTGGAAACATATTGACAGCCATTTCTTTCAGAACTGGTGTTTGATTGTCCCTTCGTGTTTTCCCAGAGACCAGTTTGGCTACCGCATTCTGTACCAGTTGTAGTTCTTGAACTATGTACAAAGGCCGGCCCATGTCGATTACATTACAGTAGCCAAGCCTGGTGGTCACCAGCACATGTACTACCATTTTAAGGTCATGGGTATAGTGGACATATTGGCTGAAGCTGATAAAAAGTGCTCCTGGCCATTGCCTCAGTCTGAGACCAGAGAAAGTTTTGGATTCAGGAGCACTCCTAAGCTATGTACCTGATATTTCAGGGGGAGCACCATCGAGCACAGGCAGATCTAAACCATTTCTTGAGTCTTGACCCCACAAAATCAGTACCTCCATCTTAATTGGATTCAACTTCAGTTTATTATCATTCATCCAGCCTCTGGGCAGACATTTAGGGAAGTTATGCCATTTCCTGATAGGGAGAATAGATTTGGGTGTCATCAGCATAATGATAACACCCCACACCAAACCTCCTGATGATCTTTCCTGATAAAAACGCTTTCATGTAGTTGTTAAAGAGCATTGTAAACAATATGGAGTCTTGTGGAACTCCATACAGTAACTCTCCCTTTGTAGAGCAACAGTTCCAAGTAATATTAGCTGGAATCTACCATAGAGGTCGGAATTGAACCACTGTAGATGAGGTGCCACCTAATCCCACCTCCCTCCGGTGATCCAAGAGGATACAATGGTTGATGTATCGAAAGCCTTTGAGAGGATCCTTTGAAAGGATCAGCAAACTCCCTCTTTCAAAAGCCAATTGGAGATCATCCAACAGGCCGGCCAAGGCAGTCTCCACCCATAGCCCACCAAAAAGCCAGTTTGAAATGGGTCTAGATAATCAGTTTGCTCCAGGACTATCTAGGTTTGAGAGGCCCCCACTCGCTCAGTCACCTTGCCCAACCATGGGAGACTAGAGATGAGCCTGTAGTTGCCTAACTCTGAGGGGTCCAATGTAGATATTTCAAGTATGGTGTAATGATAGCCTCCTTAAAGATGATGAGACATCCTAACATCCCTCAGAGAAGCATTTATGATGTTACCAGACCCTGTCAGACAATCTGATTGTTAGATAAAATAAGCCGAGTTGGGCAAGGGTCAAGAGAGCAGGTGGTAGGACGCACAGTTGGAAACAGTTCATCGACATCTTCAGGAGTAACAAACTGAGAGTGATGTAGTCGAACCACATAAGAGGAGTTGCTGGATGCCTCCATAACAGACTCTGCCCTAACTGTAGAACCCAGTTGGAGCCTGAATACAGTTTTAATTTTGGATTCAAGGAGTGGGGCTTGTATTAGACTTCACACAACCCTAGATAACTCCACTGGACATGAACTTGGGGGTGCAATGCGGGCAGAAATGAATTGTTGCTTTGCCATGCATAGACCTTCAGATGTGCTCTTTGTGGTAACCTGTTGGATTTGAGTCCTTCTCTTTCATGTTCTAGTCTACTTTGCTGCTTCAGCTCCCATAATTCTTCTGAACTAGCTGAACCCGCTTAAAGCCTCTGTGCGGTAGTTTACTTACTTTTTGGAGTTTTATTTTTTGGTGGGCAGGTCAGCTGCTGGGGAATGACACAGTACTTCCCCATCCCTCTTACCCCAGTGTCTCCCCTTCCATCCCCCCACCTCTTGCCTTAGTGTTGTCTTTTAAAGACCCCAGGGTTTTTTGGGGGGGGTATTTTTTGGTGGGTAGGTCAGCTGCTGGGGAATGACACAGTACTTCCCCCCCCACCTCTTGCCCCAGTGTTGGCCCTAGAACTCCCTGTTGAGTGTTGAGTGTGGCTACTGTTGGCCCCTTCCCTCCCACCCTCAGTACTTTTTTGGGGGGTAGGGGGGAGTCGTGATTGTTTTTCCTCACAGTCTGGCTCTCCATAGCTTTGTTCTCCCCCACACCCCCCATACAGCCCTTCAGTCCCCCCGCCTGCCTGTTACTCTACCATGGTCCTTTTTTCTGTCAGTCTTTTCATCAAGTCCCTCAGTCTCCATCTCAACTGAGCAGGTACTGTGGCAGATACAGGAAGCGGCCATCTGTTGTTTAACTGCTCTCTTTTGCCGTGTGCCTGTCAAATGTCTCCAGCGTCACATGTCCCCCTACTGGCTCGCTCTCATGACCCCTCCCCCTCCCCCTCTCTCTCCTTCCCCCTCCCTCCCCCTCTCTCTCCTTCCCCCTCTCTCCCCCTCTCCTTCCCCCTCTCCCCCTGCCCCTCTCCCCCCTTTCCCCATCCCCTTTCCCCCTCTCCATCCCCTCTCCCCCCCTCTGTGCTCTTCCCATGGGCTTTTCCTTGGGCTGGCCTGGACCCAGCCTTTCCTTGCTGTGGCTGTGCTGCCTCGGCACTGCCGGGTTCAGCGGCTCACATCCAGCGGCTCTGGCTGGCAGGTCCATTTTGCCCGGCCACTGCCGCTGGCCTCCAGGGCTGGGCCCGCTGCCATCGCTTGCCTGGGTGTGCCTTAGCCAATCAGGCAACTCCACACAGAGCATCTGTGAGCTCTTTGGGGCCGGCGGTTACCTATCCCCTCTCCCCCCTTCTGCCCTTGTCTCCATTTCCAGTCCCAGCTGCCTCTCCTCCCCACCACTACTTCTGCCCCCCCTTTCTCCCCCACTCCTGGGCCTTGCCTCCATGGCTGGGCTGGGCCTGCCGCTGCTTCTGGCCTCTGCGGCCAGGCCTGCTACTGCCGCGGTGACCAGTCCTCCTGGGTGCGCTTCAGCCAATCAGGCCCCTCCGCCACGCAGCCAATCAGCTGGGTGCTGGGCCGCACATTCCAAGGCATACCCAGGAGGAAAATAGATAGATAGATAGATAGATAGATAGATAGTTACCACTGGGCTAATTTTGAAGCAGGTTGGAGAGGATGCTTAGGACTGATTGTGTTTACTGCACTAGTGAGCATCAACAGAATCATTGGCAGAGCCAACTCAAAACTCTTCCAAGGCTTCTTGGGATCCCATTGGATCCAATAACCTCCTCAGGCTGACCAACCTAATAGGTCTGTCTTTCCTACAGAGGTGGGTTGTAGTTGCAAGTCATACCTTAATCAGATGGTGGTCAGTCCATGACAATGGGGAAATAACAGGAGTCTCCACCCACAGAACACCACCTTGGGTCAGGGTAAAAGACCAAAACAAGCTTGTGACCAGCAACATGTGTCGGTCCAGAGACTACCTGGGATAGGCCCATAGTTGTCATGGTCACTATGAACTCCTAAGCAGCTCCCTATGACCCAGTCCCATAGTGAACATTGAAGTCCCCCACTACCAACAATCTGGACAACTCTTAATGTCAACCCTGCAGCTCTTGACACACACAGAGACACACGATATATAACATCTCTCATGTATTTGCACAAGATTATTCTTGCAACTGAATCCCTCTTGAGTGATAAGACTTTTTCTTCCCTTCTGATGCATGATCCCATAAAATGTTTACAGCTGACAGCATCTTTTTCTGCTAGAAAATGATTGTGCATTTGGTCATTAAATTTTCCACTTGTAGAAAAATGCACTCTGTTCATGATTTCAGTCTCCCTCACACACTTAGAGTAGCATGACAGTGGGAGAAAAAAACCTTATCATTGCTTAATCATATTTGTCACCTTCCTGGTACTTGGCATCTTAAAGAAGCTCAGCCACCATTAAGTAATTAATAATTACAACTGAATTGCATAGTAGTTAGTACAGTCTCTGACTGAACAAAAATCTTAACCAACTTGCCTAAGGCTTATGAGAGTCTCAACAAAACAAGGTTAGGAGATAATTACTGACTGATTTGACTTTCCCATTCATGTAACACTGTAACTTTCCTCTGATAGTTTGATCGGTGTATCGTGTAATGAAAGTCAGGTTTAAATTCACAAGAATAACAAAAGAAAGAAAAGAGAATATTTAAGCTAAGCCTTGTTGCTTCATTTGCTCTGATAGCACTGCAGGTTTAGGAGTGTCAGTGTGGTTCCTGGAAAGTAAGAGAAACATTTGGAATTTTAAGCTTTATGATACCTTCTAGCGTGGGGACTTTTAAAATCCACATCTAAATACTTTCTAAATTGATCAGAGCAACCAACACTGTGTAGGCCGAAGGATGGCTGTAAACTAAGACTCTTGGTGTCCATAGGCTCTTCTAATGGTCCCTACTTCTACAGTGGACAGTCATTAGCAAGACTGATTACTTTGTACACTCCCTCATCTGCACAAAACGAAATTCTGCTACACAGCTTTTTTTTAGTACAAACAGATTTTTATACTACCTCCCTCATCTTGGCCTTCTGTTCATGGGAAGGGGACACTGAGCAATGCAGGATACTGCAGCAATGCTTCCAGTTACTGTGAATCTTATGCAGCCATCTCTCTGGTTTCAGCAGGCATTGCTGAAACGTTCAATCAAATGCTTGCAGCTAAAAAAGCTAGAAACTTGTTTTTAAAAAGTAATAAGTGAGATTCTCAGGTAGCTGTACTCTGCAGCAAATACCACATTCATCATTCCCACATGTAAATTATCTATATATATATTTCTCCTGGGTGTGCCTTTGAATGTGTGTCCCGGCCGCCCAGCTGATTGGCTGGGCGGCATAGGGGCCTGATTGGCTGGCACACCCTGGAGAATTGGCCGGCGGTGGGCCTGGCCTGGCGATGGTGGCCGCAGGCCCGGCCGCGGAGGCGAGGCAGTGGGCCCAGCTGTGGCGGCGAGGCAGCGGGGGCCCCGGCCATGACTGTTCCACTGGGCCCGGCAGCCTGGGCCTGTGCCAGCCCAGAGAGTGGGGCAGAGTGGGGGGAGAGGTAGCCTGCCTCAAAGAGGCTGGCCATAGAGGCTGGCAAGCAGCGGCAGTGGGCCTGGTGGGCCATGGAGGCGGCACTTGGCACGGTGGGCCTGGCAGCAAAGGCGGCATTTGGCCCGTTGGCGGGCCCGGCCGCGGAGGTGGCTCACGGCCAGGCAGCGTTGGGACCGGCTGCCGAGGCCAGGTGCCCATGGGAGGCTGGGGTGGGAGGGAACCGGGTGGCGCGACTTCCCTGTTCATCGTCTGGGAGGAGGTGCAGTGGTGGGGCCACTTTTGGCTCCCTGCCACCCGGTAAGTAGAATAAAATAAAATGCAGGGGGAGGTGAGAGGTCAAGAGAGCGGGGGGAGGACAAGAGAGCGAGGGGGAGGGCAGGGGGAGGGGGAGGGGAGGATAAGAGAGAGTGGGGGACAAGAGAGAGTGGGACAGGGGGAAGGAGGGCAAAAGAGAGTGGGGCAGGGGGGAGGGGGCAGGAGAGACGGGCAGGAGGGTGAGAGAGGGGTGGGAGAGGGAAGGAGGGCAAGAGAGTGTGGAGGGAGGGAAGGGGGCAAGAGAGAGAGTGTGGAGGGAGGGAGGGAGGGAAGGAAGGGGGCAAGAGAGAAAGTGTGGAGGGAGGGAGGGAGGGAAGGGGGCAAGAGAGAGAGTGTGGAGGGAGGGAGGGAGGGAGGGAAGGGGGCAAGAGAGAGAGTGTGGAGGGAGGGAGGGAGGGAAGGGGGCAAGAGAGAGTGGGGAGGGAGGGAAGGGGCCGAGGGAGGGAGGGGGTGCTAGAGAGAGTGGGGAGGGAGGGAGGGGAAGGGGCAAGAGAGAGTGGGGCAGAAGGGAGGGAGGGGGAAACAGCCGGCCCCAAAGAGTGCACAAATGCTCTATGCGGGTTGGCTAGTAAATGTATTATTTTAAATGTTAAGCTGGTCTAAGGACCATAATAAATTTACTTACTTACTATTCCCACAGAATTGCAGTATATGCATAGCTGGTCATTGGTCTCAGTTGCATCTGAGGCAATAGTTGAATATAAAGTAGTAGTAGTAGTAGTAGTAGTAGTAGTATGTTTGTTGCGGTCACAGACCAGATTAACAGAGTTGAATATAAAACTGATTTTGTTGGACCTACTAGTTTTTGCTAGTAGGAGACCGTGTACCAGCTTCACAGAGGCTTTCGTGTAGGGGCAACAAAAAGCTTGTCATCTTGAAGAACTGTGAAAATGGAGGTCAAAACAAAAGGCACTGCTTTCTATTTATTTAAAGCAATCCTGTCCCACCCTTCCACCAATATAGGTCTCCAAGGCAGTTTATAACAAATAGATGGTTTATCAATATATCTAGTTCTGTCAACTGCTGCTAGTTGGAGGGCTATAGGCCACATCCAGCCTCTGAGGCAAGATGCCTCTAAATACCAGTTGCAGGGGAGTAGCAGTAGGAGAAGGCATGTCCTCAGCTCTTGCCTGGGGCTTTCCAGAGGCATCTGGTGGGCCACTGTGTGAAGCAGAATGCTAGAGAGCCCATGAGCCTGATGCAGCAGGGCTGTTCTTATATCAAATGTGATATGTTATATCTTGTGTATATATTCAACAAAAATTAGGGGTGGGCATGAGGAAGATTACTCAAAGTCCTATTTGAAACTAAAAGGGCAATTTTTAATTTCAGTGGGACTTAGCCAGTATTTAGAACCTACTAGATTTCATTCAGTGTGCGTGTGTGTACGTTCACTCACTCACTCTTGAGTACTAGCAAAGTAGGCATGATCCTGGCTGTTTGATGTGCAGGTCTCCAGTGGTAGTGGGTTGATGTATATGCTTGGATGAATTTAGTCATGGAATCCTGTCTCACAATCCATGCCTTTGAAGCACATGGATTCTTGGGAGGCCACTGTACATTTTCCATGTGGCCAAACAATTGATCCTCCAGTACTGAAGGGCAGATCTCTGCCTTTCATTATCAAAGGATGTAAGGCCTAACCATGTTGTCTCTAAACTTGCAGTATATTGGAAAATGCAGGTGAGCTGTCTAGAGCTGCGGACACTTACAATGTCTGGAGCAACATATGCCTTGAGATTTGCATGTGGCAAAGAGCAAATGCAGAGGGGAAGACTCTTGTGACTAAGAACAGTTTTTCCTATAGCTCAGTTCATTGCTGACAGTGAACAGAAGTACCTAATGGAAATATAGATGGCACTAATGAAATGAAATCAAATGGAACCTCGCACCTTAGATTCCTGTTCCATCTAAAACAGTCCAGAGTCTTTGGAGTGGCAACACTAGGATTTTTTGGAATTCTATTATACTTTGGACATATTATGTGAAAACCCAGGTCCCTTGAGAAGTCCATAGTGCTGGGAAATGTTGAAGGAGAGAGAAGACTATAACGACCAGCATTAAGGTGGATGGACTTGATTATGACAGCAGTGAATGTACCACTGAGAGACCTAAAGGCCAAGTTGAAGACAGATAATCCTGGAGAGAATCCATCTATGTAGTTGCTAAGAGTTGACATCAGCTTGACGGCATTCAGTCAATCAATCAATGTGCTTTTGAATACTATGTGTGTTTAATAAGGGTCTCCTTGTTTAAGACACATAATTAGAGAGTTTGGTGCTGTGGAGATCTTGGGAACTGTAAGACTGCCTGTGTTCTTCTGATGTGTTTTTACTTGGGTATAGTAACCGAGTCTTGTTGGGGTGCTGAAAGATAGAAAGTACAGGAAGTAGAAGCAGATTTATCCTCTGTGTAAAAATTTAGGGAACATTTTGCCTGTCTTGATAGTTGTAGAGACAATTGTGTGTGTGTTTGTGTTTGTCCGTGCGCATTTAAACAATATATTTCCATAAAGATTCAAGTTGTTATACAACAATAAAGATGAAAACAAAAAATTGATGAAAGTACAAGAATTAGTTAAAGCTTTGCATTTATAGAATAAAGCACATTAAAATCCAATAATTGTATGAGAAGTGCTACAGGTGTGTCTGTCAAGGTTTTCATGGAGAGGTGAAAAACTGGTTAAGAGGGTGTCGGCTTAATCTTCCAGGGTAGGGAGTTTTATGGGGCTTTTAGAGGTGAGCACATCTTGTGTTTCCAGCAATCTGCATCTTTGCACACCTTGCAATTTGCATTTCTGTACAATAAAGAAAGTGTGAGTGCAATTAATTACTATAGCTGACTTTGTAGAAAGTCTCTGTGAACATTAAACAACTACTTAGATACTGCTTTAGGGCACTTTTGCAGGGGAAATCTCAATAGCAGTTTCAAGTCCAGTTTTTCAAAATGCCTAACAACTACATTCTGAGAACCAAACTGCTACTGGGATAATGAAACTCATTTTGTGAAAAAGGTATTTAATCTGTTTGGCAAAAATGGACAGGGATGTGGGTGTGGAAATTGCTTCCAGAATATCTTGATCTTGAAGATTCTTTTGGAGTATTTCCTGTAGTTTTCCAAGTAAAACTGGTCAAGTCTTTCTTAAGCTGTTTGATGAACATTCTTGATTAACTGTTTGATTCTGGGTATGCCGTCTTCTTGGAGAAGTAGTGTAAGGTGGGAGGGAGAATTGTTCACATCCAGATGTATGGTCTGGAGATGTAAACCATAGCTGTTTATTTTCAGATGTGTTTAGTATTTCAGTCAGGCTAATTTAGCTTGCTGCCTTGTTAAGTTTGAGATGGGCAGGCTTGTGAAATCTACTTGTTCTTGTTTTTGTTTTTTGCTGGAATTCACGTCAGTCAATTGAAGCCAGGCACAAAAAGGTGTCTGGGCTGGCGGTGTGCGGGGTGGACAGACCCTTAGAATTAAGAAGCAGAGTGGCTCTGAGCACTTGCTCAGCCAAGGAATTGGAAAACTGGGACTGAGTGAGTGTGCATGCTCTCTCTCTCTCTCTTTTAGAAGTTTGTCTTTTTCTGTTTCACTAGAGTCAAGCACATACCGATTTCCTGCAGATGACCCAGAAATCTACCAGTAAATTTTAAGCTATCTTCTCCAGCCTCTGCATTAATTAATTAATGTGTTAGTTAATGTTTTTGGATCCCACCCTGCCCCAGGGAAGTTCCAAAGTTCCATACTATATGGGGGAACCCTCTGTAGTTTGTTGCTGCCCTCTACAGATAAGCACTGAACACACCAAAGCACCAGAGGCATGGCCAGCAAATGTAGAGATATGGAGTGGGGGATCGGCATGTTTTTGTTGCACCCAGCATATATTTAGTGTACTTGGAAGGCATAACACATAGGAAGCTGCCATATATTGAGTCAGACCTTACGCCCATCTTGCTCAGTATTGTCTACACAGACTGGCAGTGGCTTCTCCAAGGTTGCAGGGATCTCTCTCAGCCCTATCTTGGAGATGCCAGGGAAGGAACTTGGAGCCTAGATGCTCTTCCCAGAGTGGCTCCGTCCGCTAAGGGGAATATCTTACAATGCTCACATTTCTAGTCTCCCTTTCATATGCAACCAGGGCAGATCCTGCTTAGCTTAAGGGGACAAGTCATGCTTGCAACCACAAGACCAGCTCTCTTCGCTCCTGCACCTGCAAAGAACTAAGATAACCCATGTATACTATGTGCTATATAGACACAATAGGGGTGGGTAGGGCATGATGCTTTGTGAGGTCTATGGAACAAAGTTTCAGATAATGCAAATGAAGTGCATAGTTCCCAAGGCCACTAGTCAAATTCCCCAAGGCCACTAGTCAAATTCCCCAAGGCCACTAGTCAAATTCCCCAAGGCCACTAGTCAAATTCCCCAAGGCCACTAGTCAATTTGATCTGATTGGTCAAGCCCTCAATAGGATGGGCGTGGGGAGTACCCATGCTACTGATTAAGTCAAATGAAACATTTAGTGGAGCAAACCAAAATCCATGCCAATAATGTCTGGGAAAGAAATATCGATGGTGACTAAGCTTCTTTTAAGTATAATCTCCATTAGTATTTTAAGCATTCCCCCCCCCCCCATGCTTGCCCCTTCAAAAACAAAGCATAACCAATGGTAGGCGCCACAGGCATGTTGCCTGTATCAACAGTGCTGAAGCTTTCTCATTCAAACCAGACTTTGGACTGATGTTGTTGGGCTCTGTGAAATCTGACAGAATCGCAGCAAGGTGGAATGGCTTCAGGTCAGTAAACTTGTGTATGACCTTTTATGTCGCTTAACATTTACAGATTCCAAAGAGCCATGTGTGAATGCATGATGACAGCAGCACTGAACAAACATGCAAAACAGCAGGGGTACTAGCAAAAGCTACAAGCGGGTAGTAATTGGTAAATATTATTTCCACCTATCCCTTTACAGGGCTAACCTAATATGTTATGACAGCTAAATTCTGCTTTTGTTGTACTCTAGTCACACTTCTTTCTGTACACATTATTGGTAGGGGAAGAAAACCTCCAAGCCCCACATTTGATTAAGTTATTGATCAGGTTGTTAAAAATATTTAAGCATTTCCACATGTGGATTGCAAATAGGGTTAAAGGAGGGTAGAGTTAGTGCAGATAGCAGCAACTTTAGACCCACTTCTATTTTAATTCACTCTGTTTCTCCAGTCTCTCTCTGTCATCCATAACAATCCAAAATATGGTGGTTGTGCTGCTGTTTGCACAGTATGTCTTATATGAAAGAGAAGAGATAATATCTGTGAGGAAATAAAAATCTCCCAGGCAGACACTAAAAAGAGAAGTCCTTTAAAGATTCTGTTTGGGTTAGTGGGTCACGTGTTGTGCAAGCCTGACGTGGGTGCAACTGCCTAACCATAAGCCTAGTTGAGTACTGGAACCTACTCCTATGGAGACTGTGAATTCTCTTTTCTGGAGATAGTTCTAGAAAAACTTGGAATGGTATGTGGTGAGAACACTTTCAGATACAGGGTATTTTTGTTTCAGAACTCATCCTAATGTCAGTGATCCTTGTTTTCCTCTTATAGATTCAGGTAGGGAGGTTGCCAGAAAAAGGATAAAGACTTGCTTCTTAATCAGGCTGGAAAGATTGGTGACAAATGTAAAATGCACAAACTCTGGAGAAGATCGCTGGACCTATGCCAAATAAATGTCTTATAAGTTTCTTTGTCTACTTTAACACTGCAGAAATGCACATTTTCAGCCATCCCTTCTGTTGTATTTACACTTGTTCCAGAAGTGTTATATGAGTAAGCAAATGTAACATCAAATTGACCTTTGAAGAGATTTTGCTATGGGGGTAGGGGAGAGGGCGTGTGTGCGTGAAAAATGAGAAGGGGACGTACACACCTGAGTGATGGTGGCAGGAAACATGCGAGGGGGTGCAGTGTAGTGAATGTGGGCCCGCAGGATACTCAGCCTCTCACTCTCTTTAGGGGGGAGAGCTGATCTTGTGGTAGCATGCACAACTTGTCCCCTTAGCTAAGCAGGGTCTGCCTTGGTTGCATATGAATGGGAGGCTACATGTGAGCACTGTAAGATATTCCCTGGATGGAACCGCTCTGGGAAGAGCATCTAGGTTCCAAGTTCCCTCCCTGGCATCTCCAAGATAGGGCTGAGAGAGACTCCTGCCTGCAACCTTGGAGAAGCCGCTGCCAGTCTGTGTAGACAATGCTGAGCTAGATGGACCAATGGTCTGACTCAGTATATGGCAGCTTCCTATGTTCCTCTTACCAGCAAAAAAAAATATCCTCCTGCATTCAGTAATCTTAGAATCTTATGAGTCTGTGTTCATACATTATTTTTTAAAACCATGGTAACAGATGAGTGTTCAAAGCATGAATAATATCACACTCTATCCTCTTAAATGATCTGTGGTTGTTTTTACCAATACCCATTGCTATGCTTTATGCACATGCAGTTTTATACCTTGAGCAGCATTTAGCACAAACATGCATCCCCAAAATCTCAGATTGCATTTTAAACAGCTTTTCTAGCTTTTGTGGTAGTAGGCAATTTTTTTAAAAAAAAACAAAAACAGTATTTCTGAGAGTTTCAGAGTATTCAATATGGAGATTTTGTACCCTGTGTGGCTACATCTCATATGACTGCATGCTAAGAGCTTCCAGTTACTTCCAACAAGCTCATCATTGCATTTCATTTTGCCATTTTGTTGCCTTTGCCACTAACTCCTATCTGGTTAGAGAAAACTTCAGCTTCATTGTATCGTATGTAGTTTCTACAGTATTTATGCAAAATAATCACATTTATATTGCTTTGTGTAATTTTGACCACAGTGAGCTTTCTTGGTGCATATCTCTGTAAAGGCAGTAAAAAAAAAGGTTGTGCATATCTCTTCTTATAAAAATATTTAAAAGTCTTTGCATCAGTGCATGTGATTATTTTATATCAGCGCTAATACTTTCTAACTTCAGTTATCATAAACTGTATGAAAAGATAAGAAAAAATTTAAGTGTTCATCTTAATTTGTATGATACATATTGCAAGAATAATATCCATAGGCACACATTCTGCTGGAGGCAAAGAGGAATAATGGCTGTTGGAATTTGAGTTGGGGGTCTTATCCAGCAAGCTACCTGGGCTGAGGTGTCTGATCCTAGTGATGAGACAAAATCAGTTGGAGAAGCATACTACCCAGAAAGTAGTTCATGCAATGAGGGAAGTGTGGGGAGAGAAGTTGCTAGTGGGATTGGCAGCACCAAAGAAAAGCTTGCAGAGTCTTGTCAGGAAGCAGAGAAGGAACAAGCCACAGCAGAATGAGGAATAGTGTCTGGGAGCTACATGCATTAGGTGCTTTTGTTGCGTACACAAAGTCTACTAACAGGAAAGAAACGTTCCTGTTATAAGCAGTGGTGCACCTAGGTCATTTTGGAGCCTGGACCTGAAGGTCTTCAGAAGCCCCCCTAAAAATTTTTGTCCAGAAGCCTGCCACTGCCCTGTCACACCAATTTTTGCTGCCATTTGCACAGGTGGTGTGTGTGTGTGTGTGTGCGCGCGCGCGCGTGAGCCAATCAGGCCGTTCGCATGGTGGCGGCATTGGCGGGTGTGGTGGCTGGTGGGCCTGTCCATCCGGGTTCGCCTGCGCATTGTGAGTACCGTGATGTCACAGGCTTGAGACTTGCATTGGTGTAGGCCTGAACCAGACCGAAGCCATGTTACCTTTGATATATTCTGTCTGTGTAAGGGGGGCCATGTTGATTTATAGACCAGCATGATGCAGGCGTGCCTGGATGGACAGGCCCACCAGCCACTGTGTCTGCCGCTACTGCCACCACAGGGGAGGTCTGCTCAGCTAACCCCCCAACCCAGCCACGCATATGGTGGCGAAAATGGCTTAGATTGGTGCAATACAAAGTAGACAGATAAAAAACTTCAAGCAATAATAATAATTCATCCTAAAGTAAAAAAACCGGATTAAGTATTAGCGTCCATCTGATTCCATTAGCCACCACACAAAATTTGGCTACGTTATATGTAATGTCAGAATCATGGTCAGCAAGAAGAAAACAAACAAAAACCTCATCTTAATGTCCTGGAAGTTTTCTTGGTAAAAGAGCTAGAAGAGAAGTACAAGAATCTCAATAAAAATTTCAGAATAATAAAACATGAGCTGTAGAGCTCTATACTTAGGCACCATTAATTGCTAAGGTACCTAGCTGGTAACGTACATTAAACCATTTGTGATGTATAGGAGCCACTGTTTGAGGGCTAACTTGGCATGTTCATGGCCCCACACTATCAATAGCTCAGGAGAGAATCCAAGTGAATAGAATTTCTTAGTTGTTAATAATGTGCATTGTGATTGAAAGCCATCCTTCAGTATCAAAGGTCCCAAACCCTTAGGGAGAAAAATAAGCATTAACCTTAAACTACATCCTGCTAGCCAGACATTGGTTTCCACATTTGGTACATCTGCCTCTAAACATAAAATCACATTAGGCACACAGCAAGGCACTTGAAATAAGATTCTCAAAAACTTGGTTTGGGTTGTTTCTAAGGCTGTGAAATGGGACTATAAGGTGATTTGGGCACCCTATGCACAGCAGGGAAATGACTTGCCTAGCGAGCAAGAGGTTGCTGGTTCGAATCCCTGCTGGTATGTTTCTCAGAATATGGGAAACACCTATATCGGGCAGCAGCAATATAGGATGGTGTTGAAAGGCATCATCTCATACTGCACGGGAGTAGGCAATGGTAAACCCCTCCCGTATTATACTAAAGAAAACCACATTATTATTATTATTATTATCATTAATTCAATTTTTATACCGCCCTTCCAAGCTGGCACATGGCTCTGTGGTCTCCAGGAGTCAACACCAACTCGAGGGCACAACTTTACCTTTTTTTATAGGAGAAGGGCTGCTTTAGCTTTGTATAGTTTGATAGCAGCTGGGATAAACTGTCCACCTCTAGTTTCGAAAAAAGCCGAGATTGTTGAAATACCGCATTGGGCATTTTGCATTACAAACTCTTTATGCAAATTTAAACTACCTTTTGCTTGGAAAACTACTCCAAAATATTTCAAATGGTCAACTTGCTCGATTTTAAATCCATCAATACTTGAATTCGACCTCTTGGGGGACTTTGCAAACATCATGATTGTAGTTTTTTGGTAATTAACCTGCAAGGAATCTTCCTTGCAGTAGCATGCAAGACCCGCAATGCTTTTCTTAATCCAGTGGGGGACAGGGATGCAACCACGGTATCATCCGCATAAAGGAGCACAGATATGTGCTTAGATGCTAATTTTGGAGGGTGCTGATATAAATTACTTAGCCTCTCCACTAAGCAATTTATATAAAAAATTAAACACAAGTGGGGCTAAAATGCAACCCCGCCTTACACCTTTTGGGTAAGAATCTCTTCTGAAAGTTGTCCATGTGCATTACATCTAACTTGCAGGCCAGTGTTCTCATACAATTTGTAAATAAGAAGCGATCTCTGATCAATTGAGGAGGCTTTAAGTTTTCTCTGTAATTTCTCCTGTGAAATTAGAACAATTTCTGAATGATAATTTTGAGTGTGTTTTTTCTAACCAAATGATGGACCAAGCCCTGCTCTAAAGGTGAACATCTGGATCTCAATCTGGCTTGCTTCTCCGCTAGAATCTCTTCAATCAAGCAGTTTCTCATATAAATGGTGGGCATAAATATTTTAATAAGCTGATAGGGTGATAATCGACTGGATCATCTCTCCGGCCCTTTTATAATATACTGTATTTCTGACTCCTAAGATTTCTAGCATCTATTGAGAGTAGAGGAAAGGCATGGTGGAGACTTAACACTGCCCAGTCTCTTAACACTTGGTTTGTGAGCAACCCTGCAACTTGCACACTCTTCTCATTCCTTTCCCCATATCCCTCTTGTATACATCCCTCCCTTTTTTCAATTTTTTAAGCCCAACACAGTGCCATGTTAAGTCTCCACCACTGGTTTTGTTAACAATGACTTCTTATTTTAAGCCACAGTTGATAACTATGGGTAGAAGTGGGTCTGCAAATAGTGATTTGAGCTGGTCCTGTATAAAAATGGTGGCTTAAATGCAATTCTTCACCTTGTTGGTTTCGAAAATTAAAGAGATGGGGTTCTGAATGAGAGGAGAGGAGAGAGAAGTGCATCAGCTTGTGGGGTACTCCTGAGATAGGAGTTTAGCTCAAACTTACAGCTGCAAATGTGGGGAAGTCCCACACCATGCTGTCACTCACCACTTTCAACCATCTCAGTCACACTTATGGCCCCGTTTGTCTGTAGGGGGAGGTATCATGAGCATGATGTCCAGTGCTTCTGTGAGCTGTAACAACAAGTGATCAAAGTTGTTGCTTTTGGTAGCATCAGCCATCATGCTTATGGCTCCTCCCCATTCAGACAAATGGGGCCGTAGGTGTGAATGGGCTGGCTGGAGGGTGTGAGTGACAGTGAGGTGGGACATCCTGCCCTGTTTTGTAGTTGTAAGCATGAGGGTGGCTGACCTCAAGGCCTGAAAGGCCTTATGTGTTTATACCAGGGCCGAGACTCCATTTGACTTTAATGGTCTTGAGATCAGCCCAATCCAATTTGGTGAAGAAAAGTCAGTATTTAAGATACAGTATGTAACAAATGAAAATCGCTTGACTATGTTTAAGCAGCTTTTTATCTGACACTGAAGTTGGTTTTTCAAAAGTATTTGCATATCAGCATAAATGTCAGCAGGCTATTGAATACTAGCATTCCATTTCGGTCACAACTGATCCTCCAGGTTTAGGAAGAGAAAAGAGGTTAAACTGATTTAGTCTGAATTATTTTTCTTAGCTTTTCTGCTAGATGACATGAGTTTTAATGAGTATGTGTGCTTGTGGTGTTGCTAACATTCTGGCTTTCTGACATGTTTTCTATCAGTGCCAGTACTGGCTTACCCTTTGCAATTAAAACACTGGGTGTAGTAATCTGTGCTTTTCATCTCTGAACCCACCCAATATTAATATAAGTAGGGATGTAGGACACATAGACAAATGTCAAGAATGCTGAGCCACAGTTCTTTCCTCTAAAGCTCCTTAAGATTATCTCATTAGGGAAGGCAAATTTTGCCTTCAAGTCAAGTAATGTAGGCATACTTTATTTAAAATGCACAGTGAAATCTGTAGGAGCTCCTGATTTATGAAACTGCAGCAAGAAACAGAAGCTTGCTAATTAGAGCTGTCAGAAATGCACTCTTAAAAGAAAGCACTTTCGATTTACATGCAAACATTTAAAAAGTGAAGTCAACTGAAAATTAACATTGCTGAAGGCTATCTTTTTCCTTTTCCCTCCTGGGCACTATTAGGATATTTTTGCTAGTGCTAAAATGTTTCCTCGCTTTTCTACAGGGTCGGCTATAAGAATGAGGCATGTTGACTTTTGAGTTTTATTGTTGTTTTGCCTTTTGGAATAGATCCCAAATGAACTTCTAGCTATGTGTGTCATTTTTAAAAATTATGGTTTGTTTTTTTAATATGTATGTATTTTACTGCTGGCAGTCCCCTTTAATCGTATTTGTCTTTCCAGCTTTAAGATAAGTAGTCTATTCTTTCCTCATTCCCAGTCATCATTACTGATCCATTTTATAAATGAAGGAACCTCAGGATCACAGCCATGGTTGAAATGAACTAAGTTTAGAATCTGGATTATGCTGGTTAATGTCTTGTATTAGGCTGGTTGGAACCATGCTTTCCTGGCCCATTCAATTAAAAGGGGGATGTGCCGAGAGCATGCCCATCCTTTTTGTCTTTTACAACATCCTGACATGCTTCTTTATCAGTGGTGGGGTGTGGGCTTGGTTTGCTACAAGACCCAAATACTAGTTTAAACCTTCTCCCCATGCAATAAAGGAAAGTGCTGGGAGGATGCCAGAATGTCCAGGAGAGACATCAGGGCAAGCAGAACCTGACACAGCAGAGGTAGGGCCAGTCTGCCTCCTTCACCTTCAGTGCAGCATGCCCAGATACTGGCCATTCAGGACATTCCTTGAGCTTGGAATGTTGGAGCAGCTACGAGGAGTGTCAGAACAAGCTTACGGACATGCTGTGATTGCTGTTGGTGTCACTGCCCTTCTTGCCGCTTCCTGTTCTGCTGTTATCTCTTTGGCCTTCTGGCAGTTGGATTACAAGTGGCATGACCTGAGTAGCTCTGGGCCAACAAGTATGGTGAGCTGTTGTCTCCTTGGCTAAGCAGGGTCTGCCTTGGCTGCATATGAATGGGAGACTTGATGTGTGAGCACTGTAAGATATTCACCTTAGGGGATGGAGCCATTCTGGGATGAGCAGAAGGTTCCAAGTTCCCTCCCTGGCTTCTCCAAGATAGGGCTGAGAAAGACTCCTGCCTGTAACCCCGGAGAAGCCACTGTCAGTCTGTGTAGACAATACTGGCCTACATAGACCCTTGTCTGACTTGGTATAAGGCAGCTTCCTATGTTCCTAGTCACCTAGTGGCATGGAGAGCACTATACCCAGCAAGGGTGATGAAGCCTCCTGTGCCTGCTTAAAGCAGTGAGGGTGCTAAGTTTGAGTAGGAGCACAGGCATGGGGATGATGATGATGATGATGATGATGATGATTTATATTTAAAATATTTATACTCCACTACACTATTGCTTGGGTGGCTCACAACAATAAAATAGACACAATGTAAAACAAAACTAAGAAAATTTACCAGATTAAGTTAAACAAGTTAAAAGTCCAGGCTAAAACCACAATCAGAATTACTGTTGCTGTTTTATAAGCTTCAAATTAAAAGTTATTTAGAAATCTAAAAATTAAGCATTATCAAAACTAAAGAACCTACTAGATATAACCAAAGATGGAACATTAAAAAGCTTCTGTAAAAAGGTGTGTTTTTAGTTGTTAGTTTGTGCTTGGGTTGAGTGTCCTAATTCACTCCCTTACAGAGAATGCCCCCGAGGACAGGTAAGGTGACCTATCAATGTGCCCCAGTTGGGGGTGGGAGAGTGGGAGTGATTTGCAAACAGGCCCCCAGTTAAAAACAAGGGGTTAAAGATGAAATGTTTGGAGAGGTCAGTTTTTTGTAATGGTGGGATCAATTTTCCGCAGTGGTCCCATGCCATCTGAACTGCTTTCAGAGTTCAAACTTGTACTTGCTAGTGTTTGCATGTGCTTGCCTATATAATATCAAGGTAAAACTTCCAGCAGTATTGGAGTCCAGGCCTGATCCAATATAACCTTTGACTTGCCTGAGCTAAAGCACACAAAACCTTTAAGTGAGTAACTGCTCACTTAAATAACAAATCAAGAAATTTCAAACCTTAGTCACTTTTCTGAAGAGTAATTGATGAAGATTCTTAGCTTATGATGCTACAACCACTCTGTCAGTAGCTTCTGCCATTTTGCTAGTGCACAGATTGATATCAGAAGGTTATAAAAAATACCTATGGTCTTCTCCACTGCTATTTTACTCTGAACAGGTTGAGTTAGACCACTTGCTCAAATCATTGCTAATACTTTTATGTCATAAATAAATCATCTGATATGAGCTCTGTGGATGCTCAGTATAAAAAATCCCAAAGTATTTAACTGGCTGGGTAGACTGCATAATATGGTTTTGGCACAACTTCTGCACAAACTGGTATGGCAGTTTATTAATGTTCAGGGGGGAGGGATTACATCCCATCCATCCAGCGCAGTGTTCCCCCTAATTTTTTTCATCAGTGAGTGGAATAAGTTTTGTTCTGGGCAGTAGTATCAAGGCAGTGTGCGCATATGTGCATTATTATATGCCATTATCACATACAAGAGTCCATGTTAATATGTTTGATTTTGTATTAGAAGCTGCTGGCTAATTACCTTTATCTGCTTCCTGTTTTAATAGCAATTGGTGGTTAAAAGGGGCCTATAACAAAATAATATTTTTGTATTAAGTAATAAAATTATAATTAAGAAATTTATTAAGTTTTGTTTTGTTAAATAAAATAAAAGTAAATATCTCCCTGTTTAAGTTTTATTTAAATTTGAATGCATCCTTTTAGAACACTGATTAATAAAGTAGCAATATTTAATTATTTACATCAAATTAAAATGAAATTAATTAAAATGAGTTTAATTAAATTTTAGCTTTTGAATTACACTTTGACCCTTCACCCCACACTTTTTGACCCTTCACAACAAACCCCACAAGTGTGGAAGGCAAGAGAGAAAGGGGATGGGGGTGGCTTGATAAAGAGGAGGGGGAAAGAAGGGAGAGGGGATGGAACTGGTTTGACATGGGGGAGAGAGAGAAAGAAAGAGGGGATGGGGCTGGTTTGACGAGAAATCGGGTCCTCAACGCACAGTCTCCTTGTAAATAAAGTTAAATGTGCTGTCAAATTGATTTCGACTCCTGGCACCCACAGAGCCCTGTGGTTTTCTTTGGTAGAATACTGGAAGGGTTTACCATTGCCTCCTCCTGCGCAGTATGAGACCTACGTGCAAAAGAGGTGTTGGGGAGGGTGCAGCAAGTATGCTACATGGGGCTTGCTTTCTCCCTGCTTCTCTGCCAGCTCCCAAGCCCCATGGCTGAAAATGAAAAGGCGTGTGAGCACCTTTTATCTTGGCCTGCACAATTCCCCGCAGAAGAGCCCAAGCAGATCGCTGCACGAGGGGCTTGGAAGAGTGTGTGTGTGTGTGTGTGTGTGTGCGGGTGCAGCCGCACACATTAGAGGGAACGGTGATCAGGAGACCATATGCGTATGCTGTGATTGCATGTGAATAGAAAAAGCTCAGAAAATGATACCTTCCTGAGAATTCCAGGTTTGCTTCAAACTAAATATGCCACCCTCACTTTTAAATTCCTAAGGAGACCAACATTGGGATACAAAGGCCATAATTTTCTAATTTCCTTTCAGCTCCCTCTTTCCATGCAGATGCAAAGTTGTCATTCAGGACTAAAGGCGCGAGGCCTACTTGGCCAAGATTTAGATTCAGATAATAAGAAATCTTTGCAACCCAAACATGAGCTTCAATTGGTAACTGTGTTGGAGTAATGCTTTTTCTGATGCAGGAAAGCGATCATAGTTCAGCAGTGTGGAGACTGCAGTGGCATGTCTTTTAGCAACATCGGAGCTGATGCATTCTCACTGCAGCCCCAGTGTTACCCTTTGTAGTGGCTGCTGTTCACCTGAACTGGCCTATTATGGAATGAAATCCAGGATTATCTGGAGACGCGGTGGTGAAAAAAATAATAATATGCACACATACTATATGCACAAATGATCTAGCATAGCTCTGATTAAAGTAGAGTTTCACAATCTAGTTGAGACTAGCCTTTTCATTCCACCCCCCTCCATGAACCAAAGAATAGTATTTTCACATGCTGCCCCTTCCGCCTGCCTCTACCTACCACCCTCTTCATCACAATGTCTGAGTAGGGGTGAGTGGAAAGCACGCACCAATGTTGTAATTTTATTCATGGAAACTGAATGTGGAACACTTTAAAAATTAAACATAAACATCACTGAAAACAATGATTCTGTTTCTCATTTGAGTCTTAAATAATTCTGTCTCAAAAAATAGAGCAATATTTATGTATAGGAGAAGAGCTCAGTATCATGGTTTGTTGGTGAGTTTCTCTAAGGCATCTAGAAACGTTTGATCTGAAGTTTTTACTGAACCTTAATTTGTATGAACTGGAAAAATCTGGTGAGTTTGCCATACCAAAGTCCAACGTGTGTTGGGTGTAACTCTAATAACTACAAAGATATTCCATGCGGGTCACATAAGATGTGAATTACTCCTTTGAGAGACAACCTATATTGTATACATGCCTGCATTAATCTAACTGTGGTGATTCATGGTGATTTGTGATCTTTGGTGCACTTGGCAACGTGTATGTATCACAAAACACATGTGAACTTCTTGTGTCAGCCTATGCATTTTTCTTAATCATAGAGACATGGTCTTCATGCATGAAAAATATGGGTTGTAAAATAACTTGATTGTATTATAGAGCAGTACTCCAGACAAACTCTCATGCTCGTAATCTAATCTGCAAACTTCACATGTACTCTATGCTGTAAAATTACATTATGGGGCTGTTCTTCTCTTAATTCCATGAATAATAGAAAAACATAGTTTTGTGTGGTTCTGAAAAGTCTGATAAAAATCCCTAGCCCACCTCACAGTACTACCATGCACAGGGTTCTCTGTAGAGAGAGCTTGACTAGTTTTAAGTTGAGCCCCAGCAAACATTCTTTGGCTTTAGGAGCCAGACTTTGCAAGCACGCTCGCTCGTGTGCGCTCTCTCTCTCTCTCTCTCTCTCTCTCTCTCCTCTCCGCTTGCCCCAGCAATGCCTTCTGCTTCACGGGTGGATGTCAGCTTGCCTCCAGCAGTACTCTCTGCTCCATGGAGGGGAGGACTATCTGCTCACTCGCAGCAACACCTTCCACTCCATGCAGGGGCAGGCAGACTCACTGTCTTGCTTGCTCCCTTCTCTTCCTGGTCACGTCCATCTGGCTCAGGTGGGCAGTGGACTGACAACTAGGAGGAGGAGAGAGCAACCCCATCTCTGCTTGCTCCTGTTTGCATCCATCCATCACCTGCTTGAGCCAGATGGATGTGACCAGGATGAGAGAGCAAGGCAAGGATAAGTTGTTGCTTCCTCTTCCTGGCTGTCAGTCCACTGTCTATCTGAGCAAAATAGATAGGACCAGATGGGGGGTGGGTTGTTCCCTCCTCCTGGTCCTATCTCTGTTATTGTGATCATGAATTCCTGCCAGCATTGTAGAAATACTGTGAGTGTCCCTTGCACCCGTGGACCTGTCCGCATTAGTGGAAGCCCTCACTGGAAGAATGGTGCAAAAGGGTTTGTACTGAGGAATTATCAGAGCTATGTGTGGAAACTCATCCATAAGAACCAGAATATCCTTGTGCTGGCAAAACCTTTTTCTGAAGTAAAGACATATCATGTAAAGCCTTCCTAGGTCCAAAATGTGTGAATTCTATAAGATTAATGGCTGAGAGTGCTGGCAAAACAGGATGATCAGGCTGTATTCAAAACTGTGGAGCAAGAAAAACTGCTCTAACCCCACATGCTGAAGTCAACCATAAGATTGTTTGGGTGTGATCTGTTCTCTCTATTTTGCAAAAGCACTTAGGACTCCTTTAGTTGCCAATGCCATTTTTTTTTTAAATGAGAGAATCTTTCCTTGGCTAGATGAAAAGTGGCACAACTCTCCATGTAATCTGTCGAGATAAAGCCCACTGCTTTCTTTGTACAGTAATATAACAGCAAGAAATTGGTCTCCAGCTTGTGGATATGTTTGAGCAGGCTTAGAATTTGCCAGTCACTCAGTTGCCCGTGGCAGCTAAGAGTTTCCTCCAAGCAACCAGGGTTGGCAGGAAGCTTTCCATAATTCAGAGCTCCCACTTGTCCTTTCAGATATGTATGGACTGGTGAGCTAAGGATTTGGGGAGTGGCGCTAATAATGTTTGTGCACTTTTTAATTAAAGCTTTATTTTAGTATTTGTGTAAATTCTGTGGTGTATACATCTGGTCACACAGGTGCTTTTTATCTGCAGTTAACCAGTTTACTGCACCTTACACCTTAACTTTTTTTGCGGCGGGTGTGTGTGTGTGTGTGTGTGTGTGTGTGTCAAGAAACAAATCATTGATGGGCTTGTTTGGTATTATGGCAAGGCAATTTATGACTTGTTAGATTTTGTTTTTTGAAGAGCCATTTCAAAGATGCCCATGTAAGTTATCTCTTTTGTGTTATAGCCTTGTGGAGGTTTTTTGGTATGTCAGTACTGTGCTGGGCGAATTTGTGATATTTCCTTGCTTATATTAGTAGTAATTGAATCCATAATTGAATAGGCTGATTCTTGTTTCTTTGCCTCCCCCCCCCCCCTTGGCAGTCCGGATTCCAAGTGGAATCTCTGAGGAAAATTGATATATTGAGTGTGTATGATTTTCTGGGTAATTAAGCAATGAAGTTTCATATATAACTACTATTTTCACTCATACCATGGCTTGCATGGAAGTGACACAAGCCTGAGTCTTGCGAATTAACTTAAATTAATTTGATTATATGCTGCATTTTGTATGGTACGTATTTTGCTTTGCAAATGGAAAAAATAGATAGCACTACAAGTTTTTAATAAAATAGGTCTCCAGGTCAAATGCTATATTTTTTCCTTTTACAGCTGCAACAATATGTAGTATAGCAAGGATGTGTACGTGGGAGCATGTTGATGTATTATACAAGAATTTGTGGCTTGCTTATTGTCAGTGTGCCAAAGAAATAGCACAAGGGTGGATATTTTCCCTAGTGCTCTTGATGTATACTTATTGATAGCAGAGGAATGTTTGTGTAGTGATTGTGAGAATGGAACTGTGGAATCAGCATGATCTTCTGGTGTAAGATAGAAAAAGGAGTGCAAAGTGATTCCAGATATCAGTGCCAGGAATGGCAAAGGTGGAAAGCAAAAAGTACTTGGTAGAATGTTGGCTCTGTAGGGTGGTTTTGGATAACACAGTCCACAGGTTCTACCTAGCACATTTTATGGGTTGTGAGCATGCACCTTGTGCGTGGGAAGTCATTTCTCTGAAGACTGGGCAGAGACACGGGAATTCTACCTAGAAATTTTCCTGTTGGATTGGTGGTGATAAGAGGTGGGTGTGGGATCATAGAGGTTGCTTCATAATTTTACCCAATGACGATTCTTGGGAAATGGCTAATTGCAAAACCTTTTTGCCACTTTACATTAACAAGTTTAAACACAAATAGACTGCAAAATGTGCTTTCTTCCTCGAAGTAGGAAGTCACGGTTTACATAGGCTTAATGTCCTCCTCTTTGCTCCCAATAAATAGGAATTTCAGATAACTGGAAGTCCCTTCCTACCACCCAGCATGCTCAAGTCAGATCCCCAGTTCCTTCCTGTCTTCGCTCCTGGTAAGACAGACTCCTTGGGGCTCCTCCCCCATTTTACCTTCAAATTTCTTAAATGGGGAGCTACCTTTCCCTTTTACCAACCTTCTTGAAACTTGCATGTATCTCACCCAGGCAGGGGATACCTTAACAGATTCCCTCTCAGGGGACCCGGGGTCGGGGAGAGATAGAGCCAGGGCAAGTCACAAGACAACGGTTGTTAAGCGGCAAAGAAAGAAAGGGCCACCCATTAAAGGGCATGAAGGGGCAAAAGACAAACACAAGCCCCTTACTGCTGCTGCTCAGTGACTGCCTGAAATGATTCCCTTTTGTTGCAGCAACCAGGGGGACTGCTGGACCACGTGCAGAGTGGATCGGCTGTGGAGAGCGGTGTCTTTCCCCCGCAGCTCTGATCTTAACACTGTTGGCAAGCGCTCACCCTCTCTCAACTACAACACCTGCCTTGCTGCTGTGGTGACGTTCACCTTGCGCCAGGCCAATCCTGTGGCGCTTCTTCTCCCCGCCGCCGGCTAGTCTACCCTGACACTTGGGCTTCAACAGCCCATGCCACATGCCCTTTTGCCTCGCGGCTGCTTGAAAAGCCTGACTCTGGGGCGGCTCAACCAAGGCAACCTGGTCCTCGCAGGTGGGCCAGTCGTTCCCCGAGTGGCTGCTCAGCATGCCGCCAGGCCCAGGACACACTTCGCTGGGGTCCAAGCTGGCAAACCACTTGCCCTCCGCACTCCTTGCTGCTGTGCCTGCAACTACCGTGGTGCTTCCTACAACTGCAGCAGGTGCGTACCAGGGCCATACCAGGAGTCCATACTGGCACTGGTGGGCCAGCCCACATGCTCTGCACCTTCGGCTGCACCACCGCTCGCTCCCCCCCCCTCAGGCAGTTTGAAGGGGCACCTGCCATGCCACAGGGGGTAATGGCAGGACCACTCCCGCTATTGGGGCATCAGCGCTTGGGTAAAGCCCTCGGGCCTAGCTCTTGGGCAACTCACCCACATGGCTGATGATATAGCACTGGTCTGTGCCCACAAGGGAGAGTCTCATAGAGAAGCTGTAGCACTATACTCAATGACTGACTGGATTTTCTACCGTTTGGTTGGTGATGAGCAGGTGGGCATACTTCTCTAGGAATGTGAGGTTCTCGGAACTTGTGCAGAAGAAGCCAAAGTGACATACAACACATATTCATCCGAACAGGCGCACCATTCTGAGGCCCTCAGCTTTTACTGGGATAGAGAATTCCCACAAGACATGTCAGAATCGCTCCAGGGTATTATGGCAAGAGATCTGAGAGTCAATTCATGGGATCTTCATCAGTCCCACCATTAAAGAAATGGTGGCAGAGGAGATGAGGGCACTAGCAACCCCACCTGCCTAGCCATGGCAACCCAGGCACCAGCCATGGCAAGGAACACGTCCAACCCTTTAGGGGACAAGGACTATCTGACCATCACCCCCTAACCAGAATGGTGGCATCCTCTTCCGAGAGCAGCCCAGACAAGACTGCAGCCCTTAGACCTAGGGGGAATAGGACATGCCACTGTTCATTGTCTGACTCCAGCCCTGACCAGGAGCCCCTGAAATAGATAGGGGCGTGAGTTTAGGGGGCCCAGCCCCTCCAGTAGGCCGACAGCAGGGGACCCCACAGGGGAGGTGCCTTCGGGCTCTAGTTCTGAGGATCCGAGTAGGGACAATACTTCGGATAGAGAGGAAGGTGAACTCTCTGAGGAGGAGCCCTTGAGGCCCCTGAACCCAATCTTATGGCTCTTTGCACAGGGATCATATGAAGTGATCTTGGCTAAGGCCATGAAAGCCATTAATGCGGCATTCCCACCAGCTGAAACACCAGAGACCACAGGGCAGCCCCCTCCGCCACAGGATGTTTTCCCCTCCACTAATCGTTATCATCTGGTGGTACCATTTCTCCCGATCTTCTGTAATACTATGCTAGCTGAGTGGGGTAACCCCGCCTCTACAAAGCAGGTGGGTTCCTTCCCCAAGTGATTTTATGTGCTGCCAAGCGAGGTTTAGGCAGAAATTGCGGTACCCACGATGGATGCACCCGTCGTGGCATTGGTATCTGGTGCTATCATATACAATGAAGGAGATGAACAGTTCAGAGGCCCGGAGGACAGGAAGTGGGACACTCTCCTCCATAAGGCGGTGGACACTTCCATCTGAGCCTTGGCATCCATGTCCATTTTTGCTAGGGCTTCCATCTTGTGGGTCAAGGACCTCCTTACCAAGATAGAGCCCGGCCAGACCACCCCACAACAAGGGCTGAAGAAACTGGAAAAGGCAGCCGCCTGCATGGAGGACGCTAGTCTAGACTCCATTCAGGCATCCTCTAGATCAGGGATTCTTAATGTTGGGACCACAGATGTCATTGGACTTCAGCTCCCCTAATCCCTAACCAAAGATCTCTGGGGCTGGGGATTATGGGAGTTGAAGTCCAGTAATATTTGGGGACCCAACGTTGAGAATCCCTGCTCTAGATCAATGGCAGCGAACGTGGCCCTTCGCAGGGCCCTATGGCTCAAGAACTGGCAGGTGGACGATAAGTCTAAGATCAATTTGGCCTCCACACCCTTAAAAGGGGGTAAGCTTTTTTGGGATATGCTCAACACAGTCCTGGTGAAGACACAGGACAAGAAGAAGGCCATTTAACTGGGCAAGGTTAAACACAAATAGACTGCAAAAGGTGCTTTTAATTGCTTTTTAAATTGGTTTTTTAAAAAAGCACAGTAAATTGCTGTTACTTCTACACTTTTAAATGTAATGTTCAGTCAGGCATGCTGTTCTCTCTGCTTGTTCAGAGCCATGGCTGTTGCTGGGCGAAACCCAAGCTTTCTTCTTGCCTGCTTTCCAGTGAATGCTTTGATTGGGCCAGAAGGTTAAGTGCCCACCCACTTCCTCCTAATTTGTACAGTGTATTTAGTGGAGAAGGTAAACAGGAATGACTGGTATGCGTTCCTAGATAAATATGATGGAATTCCAGCAAAACGTCCACTGACGTTCATTACTAAGATCTACTTTGGACATTATGATTTTTTGGTGATCTGCCTGCCTGTTCTCAATCTCACAAGTGGAACTTGCCTCCAGTCAGATGCACAAGCTTTCTCCACATCAGGAGCTTGCACTTCTGCCATCTCGCACATTTTGCTGTTTGATGAGAGGCTTGCAAAGGTTCTGCTTTGGATGTTACAGAAAAACATAGAAACTGGTGAGCTTCCTGAATTTCCTGTCTCTTTCCCTCTGCTCTCAGTCTCTCTAATATAAGAAGAGGTTGCATTCTCAGATCAGCGGTGGGCAGGTTTCAGCTGACAAAAACCCCTTTGTTTTTTGTTGTCAACTGGTGTCAGGTGCAAAATAGTGAGTCTGGGGAGGAGTCAGTTACCTACTGCATCCTATGAGCTGTAATTGGCTGAACTGCACAAACAAATCTACATTGAAGTTACTATGGATCAAGGATTAGGATAATGCTCTGTGTGTGTGTGTGTGCGCGCGCCCACACGCGCTATTGTTTAACAATTGAGAATCAGAAGCACCTTCTTAACTTCTGCACATTACCCAGAGATCTGACTGTAGATCCAAACTATTTTCTGCACATCCCTTTTTTTAAAAGGTCAGACTATACATTAGTTCAAGCAAGTTATTGGCTAGTTTGAAATGATATTGAGTCAGTTTGGGATTGTGGCAAGGTTGGAAGGGTGTTTTTTGTTTTTTGTTTTTAAACCCCTGCCACTCCCAAATTGCAATCTGGATTAGCTCTTCCCTGTGAATGCTGTTTGCTATGGAGGGAAAGCTCCTGCAGACACAAAATGGGAATCCTTCCTCCACCCCAGTGCAAATAGCCACAGGGTAGGTGAGAGGCAGTGTTGCCTCTAAGGCTTGCGCATGTGTGTACATACACAAGGTTTTTAAATGTTTGCTCAGTTAATTTTAGATCCCGCTAAGGTTGAATCGTTGTCACCTTAAGTGATGCAGCAGGGAAATGCTTGACTAACAAGCAGAAGGTTGCCGGTTCGAATCCCCGCTGGTACTTTATCGGGCAGTAGTGATATAGGAAGATGTTGAAAGGAATCATCTCATACTGCGCGGGAAGAGGCAATGATAAACTCCTCCTGTATGCTACCAAAGAAAACGACAGGGCTCTGTGGGCACCAGGAGTCAGAATCAACTTGATGGCACACTTTATCTTTTACCTTAAGGTTGAATCAGTAAGACCCCATTCTGAATGTACTTGCTCTCCTCCACATCCACTATAGTCTCCATCTGTGTAGGACCCTGATAGGGATGTGCAAATTGATTCAGGTACAATTTTTTTTCTTCCAATTTTTATTAATTTTAACAGTAGTAATATTGTTATTCATTACAAATACACACAGAAAGGTGGACTTCCCGCACACATAAAAATCGTAAATCATCAGCTATAAAGTTTACCCTTGCTATAATAACTCAAAGCATAAATTCAAACCCTTACAAACTAGGGGTGTGCAATTCGGGTTTTCGGTGATTCGGTTCAGGACCCGAACCAAATCACCCCCGTTCTGTTCTGTGCCCGAATCTGGGCTACCCGAATCACCCCTGATTCGGTTCGGATTCGGATTAAATCCGAATCCGAATCGATTCGGGTAAGAATAACAGGTCCCAGGGGCAAAATAGTGGGGTGGGGTGGTAGGGCCCAATGGTTGGAGGCTACCATCCAAATTTCAGGGGAATTGGCCAAAGGGCTGATTTTCGGGGAATTTTTGAAGTTTTAGTGTCTTTGGGGCAGATCTGGGGCATAGCGTGAGATCTGGGCAAAAAGTGGGGTGGGGTGGTAGTGCCTAATGGGTGGAGGCTACCACCCCAATTTCAGAGTGATTGGGCAGAGGGCTGATTTTTTGGGAATTGTTGAAGTTTACGCGTCTTTAAGGTTTTCCCCCATAGAGAAGCATTGAGGTGTCAGCAAATGTATAGCTTCACGCGCGGGGCAAAGGGGTGGCCTAGAGCAGTGTGGGATTTGTGGTAGTGCCAGGTAGGGTCAAGGAAGCTACCTGAATTTTTTCAAAGGATTTGGGCAGAGGGCTGATTTTGGGGGAAAGTTTACGCGTCTTTAAGGTTTTCCCTCATAGGGTATACATGGAGCTTTCAGCAGCCCCATAAGTGCACTTGGGGGGTGCTGGGATGGCCCAGAGCAAGTGGTAGTGTAGTGCACATAGGGTGCCAACCACCCGCATGGGTTTCTAACCCATGGGGTACAGGGTTCTGTTGTTTCTGAGGTATTCTGAGTGTGGATTCTATGATAGCTAATGAGATTTTCAATGAGACACCATGAATCCACTCTAATTTGCTATCATAGAATCCACACAGAATCCAGCAGGAAGGATTCTGGCTTCTTAGGAAATGTCATTTTAAATATTTTCTTTAATTCATTATATATCATATCCCAATAGGCTTTAGCCTTCCCACAGGTCCACCACATATGAAAAAGGTGCCTTCAAAATGTCCACACTTCCAACATTTGTTTGAAACATTTTTATACATTAATGCCAATTTTTTGTGTGTCAGATACCATCTATACATCATTTTATAATAGTTTTCTTTTATAGCATAACATGCAGTGATTTTTAAATCATTTTTCCATAACTTTTCCCAGGCTGCCATTTCTATATTACGCCCCACATCTTGAGCCCACTTTATCATAGTCGTTTTAACCACTTCCTCTCTTGTCTGCTCCAGAAGCAACAGTTTATACATTTTAGAAACTAATTTTTCATCATTTTGACATAATTCCTTCTCAAAATTTGAAGTCTGATCCTCAAATCTAACTTTAAAATCTTTCTTATATATCTCATTTAACCGATGATACTGAAACCAATCTCTGACCAAATCTTGTATTTCAGTTAAACTTTTTAACTTACAATCCTTTTCCTGAAAATGCAACAAATCCCTATAGATACCCCAACACATTTGCATATTTACTTCTTTACGTGATAAGGCTTCAATCGGAGATACCCATAACGGAGTTTTAGGTTCAAACCAATTTTTGTATTTTAACCTCATTAAACTCCTTCTCACATAGTGGTTCAAAAAGTCTTTATGTATTTTACTTTTTTCATACCACAGATACGCATGCCATCCAAACCTTCTGTCAAACCCTTCCAAATCAAGAATTCTAGGGTTTCTTAATGTTATCCATTCTTTTAGCCATGTCAAACAAACAGCATCAAAGTATAACCTTAAGTCTGGCAAGGTAAGACCACCTCTTTCCTTTGCATCTGTTAAATTCTTAAAATTAATTCTTGGTCTTTCCCCCTGCCAAACAAACTTAGTTATGTCCTTCTGCCATTGCTTAAAACAAGTTAGAGTGTTAATTATGGGAATAGTCTGAAAGAGAAATAATATTTTAGGCAAGACATTCATTTTCACCACTGAAATTCTTCCCATTAAAGACAAATTCATTTTAGACCATCTTTGTAGATCAGTTTTCACTGAATTCCATATTTTAACATAGTTGCTTGTGAACAAGAAGGAATTGTTATTTGATAACCAGACCCCCAGATATTTAACTTTCTTCTCCACTTTCAACTCACTTATTTCAGAGAATCTGTCCTTGGTTTTCTGATCCATATTTTTAGTCAAGACCTTGGTCTTGGTCTTATTTATATAAAATCCAGCCAGCTGTCCAAATTGTTGTATTTTATCCAAGAGTCTTTCAATCTTGTCCATTGGATTCTCTAAAAACAGCAGAACATCATCTGCAAAGGCTCTCAACTTGTAATCCTGTTTCCCAATTTTGGGACCATGTAATTTATCATCTTCTCTGATAGTTCTACAAAGCACTTCTAGAACCAGTATGTAAAGCAATGGGGAAAGTGGACATCCTTGTCTAGTCCCTTTTTGTATTACACAGTTGTCTGATAGTTCCCCGTTTACAATAATCTTAGCATATTGCTCCGAATAAATTGTCTTAATTGCCCTAATAAAATTGTTGCCAGCAGTCATTATCTCTAGTAATCTCCACATAAATTGCCACGAAATATTGTCAAAGGCTTTCTCTGCATCCAAAAAAATCTTCGCCATCTGTTTATCATTATGTTTTTCATAGTACTCCAATACATTCAAGACTGTTCTGACATTGTCTCTCAGTTGTCTCTTTGGAAAAATCCAGCTTGATCTTCATGAATAAAATGCCTTAATATAACCTTCATTCTTCTTGCCAAAATGGCAGCAAAAAGTTTGTAATCATTATTTAAAAGTGAAATTGATCTATAGTTTTTAACTGACGTTAAGTCTTGATCTGGTTTTGGGATTACTGCAATATTTGCATACTTCCACAAATCCATACTTCCAGGTACAAATTAAACAAAACCTGCAAAGAGCAGGTCATTACCATAAACGGCTTGCCTCCATGATACGATACAAAACAAAACTTGGGAACAACCTCAGTATTTCTGCTCTTAACACCTAACAATGTTATCTTTGTCACTCTTGGAGACCAGCATGCAAAACAGCTAGGTACCTGTGTTGAAGAAAAACTTGTTCAGCTATGGTATCAATCAGGAAGGAATGTGGTGGATGACAATTTTTTCACCAGTACAGACCTAGCAGAAAGACTGCTAAAGGAAAACCTCTGAGTCTGGAGAAACAAGGCTGATATTCCTAATGAAATGCCGCCAGATTCCAGAAGGGAATAGTTTTCATCTATTTTTGCTTTTGATGGGGAAGTGTCCATCGTTTCCTATGTGTACCCAGGAAGTCTAAAGCTGTTTTTTTGTTGTCCATCTCACTACAGTACAGCTGTGTGCTCACTGTGTAAAATAGAAGTATTGATCTGTTTTTGACATGTTTCCTGATTTTTTACTGCTAATTTAATATTGTTAATGTGCTTTTTCTATATTTTTGTACTATTTTGATAAAAAAAACATTCTTGTGGAAATTAAGATTTTTTATGAGTTAATGAAAAATGTTAGTGTTTCTCTTGGTTGGTTTATCCTAAGAAAATAAAGTGGGTTTTTCTCCCTGTGTTACTTAATACTGTCACTGGTTTTTCATAGGCTAAGTGGGAGATGCAAACAATTACCCCATGACCACAGCAATGTTGGGCGGTACAGGATTACCCCCATAATAATGTTTGCATTTTCATTACATCCGGTGAAGGTTAAAGTAAATCCTTAGAATAGTGCTTAAAAGTTTGATCTGGCAAATAAAGTGTTCTACTCCAGTGCTATGTATCTATTCCTGCTGGATGGCTACTGGATGTACACAACTACATTTAATGACTTTTTGTGTCCTTGTCGAAACTTTGCCAAGCACCTCCAAAGTAGACTGTGCCCCCACCTGCCCTTACTTCCCACCCTCTATTTTTGATCTATTTTTTCTTAAATAGAAGAAAAGAGCAAACTGTTGTCAAGGTTTTGGTATGAAAATAGTTTAGTTTAACTTTCTGGCTTGGGCCACTTCCTGTCTTTCTGGGATGACCCTTGTCCCCTCCGTGTTGTGCAGTAATAATAATACTGAGTATGCATATTATGCTATTGTGTTAAAAGAACTTCCCCTGCCTTATCTCAGTAATCACAATAGCTTTGTGAGGCAGACCAACAATATCAAAAACAAAAGCAAGGGTAGCTGCAGATTGGAAGATTTATCCCAATTTATTTGAACAAATTATCTTTCTCAGGGAATATTCTCACCAGACTGCCTAGAAAAGATAATTTCTTTCCAAAATAATTAGTCTGTTCAGGATTTTGGAAAGAGAGTATCTCTTTCAGGCAGTCCGGTGAGAATATTCCTTGAGAGAGATAATTTATTGAAACACATTGGAATAAACCTTCCATTCTGCAGTTTCTCTTGTTTTTGTAGCTATTCTCAGATGACTTTGATCTTCTATATCATGTTTTTAAATGAACAGTTTCCCTGTATTGTCAATAGGAGAGGAGTAAGATGGGGTGTGGCCACTGGTGTAGCTAGGGGAGATGGGGCCTGTGTTTGCCCCTCTCCCCAGTGGCCTCTCGGAGTGAGGGAGATAATGAAGAAAATAGGGAGGGGTGAAGCTGGAGGGCCCTCAGGAGCTGGGGTGGGGTCCTGGGTTCTTTGAACCCATCCGCTCAATTATAGCTACACCCCTGGGTGTAGAAATACCGGTGGCGGCAAGGAAGCTAGTAAGTATGAAGAAGTGCTGCTGCTTCAGCACATGGTGGGAGGAGAAGAAATGCTGTGGTGGTTTATCCCAGGCCAGACAACTGAGCTTTGTGGGCCAGATGCAGCCTGTGGACCCCCTGTTAGCCAGGTACCCCATGGATACCCTGCATGATTGTTTTGTCTCAAGTGGGGGAAATTCGCATCAAATGGTGCAGACCATGAACCACAGTAAAAGGACCTTAAGAGCTGTGCAGGGTGTGACCACAATGTGGACAAACTGGGAAGGAAAGAGAGGATAGAGATGTGACTTTGAAAACAAAGAGTTGCTGTCATTTGGAATTGCATCTAGGGCGCCAATTACCACTGGGATTATTTTGGTCTTCTTCTGCCACAGCCTTTCAATTTTAATTTGTACATCTTTGTATTTTGTTGTTTTTTCTTATTTCTTTTTTCCCCCTATTCTGCTATACCCTGGTATTGCTATGTTGATTATTTTAACTTGTTTTTCTTTCTTCTCGACTACAGTTATAGCTGGTGTATTGTGTGGCAGATGCTTGTCCGTTTGTAGTCGGAAGTCTCATAATATTTTTGCATCTTCATTTTCTACAACTTTTTCAATTTTATGGTTAATAATAATAATAATAATAATAATAATAATAATAATAATAATAATAATTCAATTTCTATACCACCCTTCCAAAAATGGCTCAGGGAGGTTTACACAGAGAAATAACAAACAAATAAGATGGAACGTTGTCCCCAAAGGGCTCACATTCTAAAAAGAAACATAAGATAGACACCAGCAACAGTCACTGGAAGTACTGTGTTAGGGTACTCTCCCCCTGCTAAAGAAAGAGAATCACCACGGTAAAAAGTGCTTCTTTGCCCAGTTAGCAGGGGGCATTTTAACAGGCATTTACCACAGTTACTAGCAAAGTCTAAAGGTATGTAGGCTAGACTTTTTTTAAAAAAGAGAGCAAGCTCAAGAAGAGGCTGTCTGTACCAAGTACTATCCCATAGAATTGCAGTGTTTACACAGTTTGGTTCATAGATTTGCCAAGGCAGAGATTTCTAAATATCCCATTTCTCTCCACTGTTCCTTGCTTTCACAATTGGGTTACCTTCATTCTCACTTCTTCTTTTTACTTGCGTTTTTTATATGCAAAATGAAAAACACCTCTTCGGCTTCAATTGCTTGTTTTTTGCAAAGAGAGACAAGTGGGCTTGTTTTTCTCTGCCACCAGCAGGTGTTCTGGAATGCAGATTTAGCCACAGTGCATATTGTCATCTTCCAACATCACTTTCATCTCCTATTAGTTTGCTTGTCTGAAAGCTTGGATTTAAACATGAGGCTAAGAAATTTCATGAGCTACGCTAGGATATAAGCAGTTTATTTTCTCTCTCGGGAGGAGCTATTTTCCCCCTCTAGTATCTCTTTACTAAATTACTGCCTTGGCAGCTATGATCTTGTTTTCCTTTTTAAGGTTTATTTAGTCTCTGTCAGAATAATATGCTTAGTTTGAATGTTTAATTTAGACTTGCCAAGGCTATCAAAGTGCGAAGATCCCCAAAGGATGCTTTTTCAAAGTTAAAAGTGTTGTTGCAGCATTGTGGTTAAGAGTATGAGCTGTGGATTGGGAATTGTATAGTTTGCATTCTAAATTCACTGGTCAAGTGAGATGATGTCATTGTTTGTAATATGGGAATATATAGTCAGGGGTGCTAGGGACAGTTTCATACTCTGGACATCTAGCACACTTGCCATTGGTCTCATTGAATCATTTCCCTCATCATCTTTTCAGTTTGCTGTTTTACATTATTCCAAAATTCTTGGATGAGGAGTCTCTGCATCTGTTGTCCCCTTAGCTAAGCAGGGTCTGCCTTGGCTGCATATGAATGGGAGACTTGATGTGTGAGCACTGTAAGATATTCACCTTAGGGGACGGAGCCATTCTGGGATGAGCAGAAGGTTCCAAGTTCCCTCCCTGGCTTCTCCAAGATAGGCCTGAGAGAGATTCCTGCCTGCAACCTTGGAGAAGCCACTGCCAATCTGTGTAGACAATACTGAGCTAGATAGACCAATGGTCTGACTCAGTATATGGCAGCTTCCTATGTTCCTAACATGCCAATACATCCCCATCCCAGCATTTGAGGCTAAGTTTATGAGGCTATGGGTTTAGCTGATATTATACACCAGCAGCAGAGGACCTTAGACTGGGTTCCTTGGAATCTTGTGCATGACTTAGAGTTGCTCACCCAGGTCCTTCTGTATGCACCATGTATGAAGGACCCAGTTCTACAACTAGATTTAAAATGTTGGGCAAGCTTTTGACTATAAAAACTGCTTTATTAGTTCCATGTGTTTAATTCCTTTGGCGAAATTATTTATCTGAATTAAGCACAGGTCTCTTCCATCAGTAGCAATTTTGCTCATTGTTGAAATTACCTTTGCAAAAATCAGAACACAAACTACTTGGGGAATTATATTCTGTTTTATATTGTCTTGTAGTGTCTAAAAAGAATGTACATGTATATCACAATGAGCTGGCAGTTTACCTTCGTGAACTACAGCTTTGCCCAGTGGCACTGGCATTGTTATGGATATATTGCTGTTTTCTCCCTCTCCTTTTTAACATAAAAGTGCACAATTTAGTTTAAAGCTTAGTTGGATAGCTTGACATCTCAAAGACCTAATTTGCTGCAGGATTGGAAAAAGGCAAAAACCACTTCCAGTATTGAGATTTTTCTTTCATTCTGACATTTTAAAAACTGGAATGACCTTTTTGATTAGCTGCTCCTCTTTATTTAGGCTTAGTTCTCAGTAAGAGGAGAGCCCTCTTCAGAAGTTGCCCCTTCTCTGTGTGGTTCATACTGTGTTCCAAATTAATCCTAATAAAACATAATAATAATTAGCCTACATCAAAACTAAGAGTGGCATGTAGGGAGCACTTCCATGTGCACATGGAGGCAAGGGGTGATTTTTTTATCTCCTCCAGCCCCTGCCTTCCCTCTGCAGCCGCCTGTCCTTCCCAAAACATATATCCTTGAGAGTCCCACAATGCTCAGGGACATATTTTTCAGAGGCATAGGCAGCTACAATTGAAGTGTGTGTATGGGGGGGGGGGATAAGCAAAAATCACCCTTAATCTCCATATGTGTGCGAAAGTGAGCCACGCATGCATTTCTTAGTTTGGATGTAAGCACGTATTATTGCTTTCTAATTGTTTTCATCTGTGTGCGGAATGACTTTTGTTCTGGGTGGTAGTATCAAGGCAGTGTGAGCACACATGCATTCAGAATGGGACTTTCCTGATTCAACCTGATCCAAAATTAACTTGTGAGTGTGCGCATGTGCGCACGCCTTGGAGGGAACACTGATTGCTTAGAATATTTATGTACCATGTTTCAAAAAGAAAAGTCCTCAAAACCCTTTACACACCAAAGGGGCTCACAACCTCTCCCCCACCCCCGAATAAATCTCACAAACAGCAACTGGAGAGACACTCTGCTGGGTTGTATAGGAACAGTTGCTCTTTCCCTGTTAAATATGAGAGATATCCCTTTGCCTCTTTGCCCAGCTAGCAAGCAGGTCTACATCATCTAGTCAATTAATTGAGTTATGTGTATCATTTAAAGATCCTTTAGAAAATAAGGTGCCTCTGATTATTCAAACAAATATTCACAAAACAGTAAGTGGCAGGTGCTGTCTTACAAGAGGGATCCTTCCTTCTTGCACTGAATGAAATGCTTTTCTGAGATGAGGTCTGCTGCATGCATGTATGTATCACTTAAAAACAGAATATAACTTGCTTTAGAACTATTATTACATGCAGATTTATGAAGATCTAATCAGTCATTTATAAATGCATGTGATCAGTTAAGGACTTGATTTATTTTAGTGGTCACCCTTATTTTATGCCCTGCACACCATATGCTGAAGACACGGACAGCTGGGAGCATGACTAGTCAGTTTTCCTCCTTTATGTCTTCATATAATGCACCATTTCCCCAACATGTGTTTGCTGAACAGAATGTGTGTACAGAATTAGCTTCTGAGGAGCTGAGCTTCTTAGTTGTTAACTCTTAACTTCCAGAGACCCCTTAACTGTATGGTTAACAGTCTGGGAGCAGGCAATGGGATTGCCTGCTGCTTTGCCCCACACCCTCCCCTATCTGGCACAAATTTCCACCCAGCTCTGCCAGTCTTAACCAGGAAGTGGAACTTGTGTAGCACAGAAAACAAAGCAGATACGTGGTGGTGGTATAAAGACACCTTGGATTCCAGAGCAGACTGCAGAGCTAGTCAGTATCTTCACACAGGTGTTCTGAAGTCCTTGTTGAAGGCAGTGCTCTTGGCAAACTGCTGAGATTTTTGTGCAGTATTTCAGCATACCAGTGTCTAGGCCCCTCCCTCTCTTTTGTAAAAGCAAAATGTTTAGGTTTGTGTGTGACTCCTGCCAAACGTTTGTGTTCAGATACATCTGCAGAGCTCATCTAGCCTGAAGCATTTTTGATTATCATTTAAAAATGAGACTTCTCTCTGCCAACTCTTGAAAACAGCCTCTGACCTTAGCGGTCAGACGGGAGTGGAAACGGCAGAAACGACACTTTTTTTTTTTTTTTTTGGCATGCAAGACTAAATAATTTTTCATAAGTAGTGATGATAAACCCAGCAGGAATGTCAATAACTGATAAGGTGATTCTCAACTATGGTTTACAACATTTCATTGCCCGAATGAGGAACACAGTGTAGGGGAGGAGTATGCAGGGGTAATTGGGAGTCTGAGTAGCAGTGCTGTATGTAGTTATCACTTGCATGATTTTCATTTATCCTGATACCTGGAGAATGGTGCGTTAGCCAATCACTGATGGCTCTTAATGTTAATGTTTTTGTTAATGGCCCCGATATGGATACCCTAGAACTTTACTAGAACCACCAATTACTCTGGTAGGGAGAGAGAAGGGAAAGGAATTGAAAATGTCTACAGCAGCAGGCTTCTCTAGACACAGAGGGAGAACTTGAATTAGTAGTAGTAGTGATGGTAGTAGTAGTAGGTGTATCAGCAGCATTCACTTAATGATAGCCTCATCTGCCATACTGAAAAAGATGACTTCTTTGAAAACGATATTTGATTTGACTACATCTTACATTTATTTCATTATTAGTGGACATAACTGCTTTGATCTGAGCCATAGGTTAAGAACATAAGAACATAAGAGCAGCCCTGCTGGATCAGGCCCAAGGCCCATCTAGTCCAGCATCCCGTTTCGCACAGTGGCCCACCAGATGCCGCTGGAAGCCTCAGACAGGAGTTGAGGGCGTGCCTTCTCCCCTGCCATTACTCCCCCGCAACTGGTACTCAGAGGCATCCCGCCCCCGAGGCAGGAGGTGGCCCACAGCCCTCTGACTGGTAGTCATTGATAGACGTCTCCTCCATGAAGTTATCCAAACCCCTCTTAAAGCCATCCAGGTTGTCGGCTGTCACCACATCCTGTGACAGAGAGTTCCACAAGTGGATCATGCATTGTGTGAAAATGTACTTCCGTTTGTTGGTCCTAGACCTCCTGGCAATCAATTTCATGGAGTGACCCCTGGTTCTAGTGTTGTGTAAGAGGGAAAAGAATCTCTCTCTCCACTTTCTCCACACCATGCATGATTTTATAGACCTCTATCATGTCTCCCCGCAGTCGTCTTTTTTCTAAACTAAAAAGTCCCAGGTGTTGTAGTCTTGCCTCATAAGAAAGGTGCTCTAGGCCCCTGGTCATCTTGGTTGCCCTCTTCTGCACCTTTTCCAGTTCTACAATGTCCTTTTTTAGATTTGGTGACCAGAATTGTACGCAGTACTCCAAGTGTGGTCGCACCATAGTTTTGTATAAGGGCATTATAATGTTAGCCGTTTTATTTTCAATCCCCTTTCTAATGATTCCTAGCATGGAATTTGCCTTTTTCACAGCTGCCGCACATTGAGTCGACACTTTCAACGAGCTGTCCACCACAACCCCAGGATCCCTCTCCTGGTCCGTCACTGACAGCTCGGGTTCTTCCCATTAGCTGAAAATAAGGGACAAATGGTAACCCCTAAGGGACAGACAATTTTGGGCTGAATTAAGGGGTGTCCCTGATAATAAGGGACTGTTAATAAACCTAATAATGGAAATTTACTTGGGCTTGAAATTGACTTTTGCTGTTTGCCCTTGATGGATTGTTAAGCCAAACAAGGCAGCTGCGAGTACAGAAATTATTATGGATTGTTTCTGTTTGTTTTGGAGAGAGGGTGCAATGTCAGTCTGAAATGGTCCATACAGCAATTTGAAAAATGTGTAGGCGTGGAGCAAATTCTTGCCTGATGTGGCTTACTGTGATTGGGGTAGTTACCGTACTGAAGTATTTCTTTTATTGTAGCATGCATGCACACCTGCCTATCTCTTCCCTCCTTTTGACCCTCTTTCCCCAAAAGACAGAAGTCCAAGCAGTCTTCCTTCCCCCCGGGCCAACCCTCGGGTTTTTGGCACCCTAGGCCAAATTTGACTTTGATCCCTGCCCCGCTCACCAAGAAGTGCAGAGCCCCGGCTTTAACTTGAGCTGCACAGGCTGTTCATTCACTGGGTCTAATGACTAGCCAGTGCTGGCATGGGGAAGCCGTGGGAAAGGAAAAAGAGTTGAGGAGCTCAGAGCCTGCCTGATCCCTGTCTTTTGTCTATTGCTGCCACTTCCCTTCCCGTTCCCTCAGCAGTGTAGGCCCTGCAATCCTTGGGGACAGCCAAATGTGGTGTCTCCCTGAAAGGCAGCTTTTAATGGCTGTTATGAGGAGCTTTCCTCCATGAGCAGCTAAACCAACCACTGCATGTACAACACTTCTTGTTTTGGATCTGGGTGCTTGAGAAGCCAGGATGGGGGCTCCCACCTGCGTAGTTGCAGCAGTAATGGAGGGAGGCGGGGGCTGGGTCAGAGCATGCTAAGAGAAGAGGAGAAAAGCAAGCCAGAGACCAGCTAGGAGGCAGGCACTGTCCCCTCAACTTTTGCCCAGGAATCTGCGGGTCCCCCAAGGACTGGTGCTCTAGGTGATGGGCTAGTGGATGGTCTGACCCTGCTATCTCCCCACCCCCACTTGGTAAGAGAAACTGCGTCCATTTGTATGTGTTTTAATGTACATGAGGGATACTGTTATTACATGTTATTAGCCTACTTTCCATAAGGAAAGTAAGCTTACGGGATCACCTGACATATTGTGTGTGTGCTTCTCAATGCCTAGAGCAATATGAACCAAAGTCAGTACAGTTGTGGGCACACATAGGAATGCCTCAATGGCTTAGTTTGAAGGATGTCATCCACTCTAATTCAAGATGGCGGATGTGTGTATGTTTGAGTCACAAGTGGGCTAACCTGTGGGCTGCCTGATTTGAACCAAAATGGTTACAGTTGCAGTGAGTGACACATAGGGACACCTCAATGGTATAGTTTGCGATGATGTCATCCACCCCAGAGAAAGCAGATACATGAACATTTGAGGCTGAAGAGGGCTACGTTGTGAGAATAATAATTATCAATTAAGATTATAGTGAAAGGAAAGTAGGCAGATTAGTTCTTACAGAACAACTTGTTTTAACTGAATAGGTTTCACTTCTTCAGGATCCTCTCTTCTGGGTTCTAGAAAATGTCTTCAGGATTCTGTGAGCTGTGAAGGTTGGTCCGTTCTATCACTGTCCCATTAGTCATCTTTCTTTTACTTAATTGCATCAAACTGTCTTGAATAGTAGATGAAATTTGAGTAAGATATCAACTACTGCTCCCTTTCTTACACCATTCTGTTGTCTCTTATCATTGGGTTATGTCAAAGGAGAGAAAATGTGTACAGGATATTTGCCGGAGGCGCCATAGCTCCAGTTCCAGTCCTGCAGGTCTGTGAAAGAGCTCTTCCATTTTAGAAAGAATTTCTGGCTATTTTCTGCCTGGTTTCACTTTTTTCTCCCCCTACCTCACTTTTAGATTGTGCAGGGTTGGGGGGGGGATGGAGCTGCTTTCGATTTGACTAACAATTTTTTCTTCCAAACGACCTTTTTCATTTGTAATTTTGCTGAATGTAAAGTAAAGTTGTGCTGTCTAATCAGTGTTGATTCCTGGTGACCACAGAGCCCTGTGGTTTTCTTTGGTAACCATTGCCTCTTCCCGCGCAGTATGAGATGATGCCTTTCAGCATCTTCCTATATTGCTGCTGCCCAATATAGGTGTTTTCCATAATCTGGGAAACATACTAGCGGGGATTTGAACCGGCAACCTCTTGCTCCCTAGGGCTTCCCTGCTGCACCATTAGGCTGATTGACTTTCTCTAAATTCCCTTTACTTTTTATTACTCATGGAGCTGGCTCATGCTGAAGAACTCCTTCAGGGCTCCCTTTCTGAAGGACTCCAGCTGGTCTGAGATGCTGCACACACGGAGCAGAACCTGGCACTGTCCCCAGTGAGGGCCAGGTCGGCATCTCCTGCCCATATTCCCACCATCTTAGCACAAACTTTGGGTGGAGGACCCAAAGCCACCTACTAAGGCTTCCCAGAAAACCAAACACTGCGGGGACATGGCGCAACCCAAAAAGAAGCACAGGATGTCCCCAGCCTCAAAGGGAGAGAGCTCTCTATGGCTGAGTGAGCGCCTTCTAATTAAGGTGGTTTGGAAAGTACTCCTTTCCAAAGCTAAGAGGGCTATCAGTGATGTTACACCTTCTGAGTCATCTGATGAGGCTTCGGCCCTAGATTAAAACATTACCCCCATCACCTCAGCTTTTTTTGCTACCGTACTCTTGCCCTCTCTCTTTCACTAAGTTATGTGCTCTGAGTGGCAATGCTCTGCTCTTCAGGGTGAAAGTGGTTCTTCTGTGGGGAAAGTGGGTGGGATGCTGGACAAAATCAGACAGTTAACAGCAGAGAGGGTCTGATTGATTTATCTATCTTCTTTGGGAAAATGTGACTTTTCATTGTGCAAAATGCTGCCAGAAACTGAAATGGGTCTTTTATTTCAATTTCAAGGATATTTTAAATATATGCTTCATGCTGCAAATCTGAAACTGCCGCTTGTAGAATATTACAGCTCTTTGATCTAGCTGCTTCTTTTTTTAGCATGCTCAGTTCATTCATGTAGATTACTACTTGCCTTTCAAGATTGAGCTCCCCTAACTTTGAAAAGTAGGTTATCGAAAAAGGCACATGCCATTGCGTAAGTTCAAGGAGCTTTTATTCTGTCATTCAAAGGTTATTCTTAATGCCCAAGTACATCTGATGTACAAGAACATCTATTGGGTGGTCCCTCCCCCCCCAAGAAAAGAAAGCTTGTGAGCATACTTTATTGGCCCATGCAGCCAACTGGCACTCTGAAATGTATGTCTTCTGTGTACAGTAGTTCTCTTCAGCCATCCTCTAAATGTATGGAAGGGTGAGCAACATCACAGTTCTGATGTTTGTACTGTTTTTTGCCCTGCCCCCAAAGCCTGCACATTCAGCAGAATGGCTGCAAATAGCTACATGGGTGCAAATGACGGGGTGAGGCCAGAAGAGTGTGCAGATTCATTCATCAGTGCAATTGGTGAGCATGTGGAGGCTGACCGAATAGGGCATTCTGGGTCAGACTGTAGTAGACCAGGGTTCCAGTCTTCACCTATGGACTCCACTGGGTGTCATAAGTAAATCACTGCGTCTGAGGTCACTTCCTAAAACAGTACTGTATTAATTATGGTCCTCCTTACAGATTTGTGGTGAGAATAAATGTGACTAATTTTAAAGGCTGGGTAGTGGGTTACTGCTTCTGCTACTGTAATGGAAGTGGATCTAATGTATAGGATCAAATCCATCTTTATTTCAATAAAAGATCAAATACAAGGTTTAAGAACAATAGCAAAATAAGAATATTACTATCAACTGGATCATGACTGAGTCAATAGTTCACATATTTTCACTGCTACTATACAAAATTTAGCTACTATACAGGTTATTGAGTGGTTTATATTTGAAAGGAATATATTTGTATAAAATTCCTCTGGGGTATAGGATCAAGCTATCTAGCAGGGTTGTAGGATGATATTTAAGGATTAGATGGATAGGCTTCATTAGTGCATATGAGTAATTAGATTTGAAGAAGAATTTTCCTTCATACAGGAAACAAAAGCCAGGATGCGCAAGATAGTTCCTTCCACCAGAACTGCTGCTTTTGATTTTTGCTGTATCTGTATTTGTTGTAAACCTCTCAACAGAGATAAAACCGGTTCAATCTTTGCCCAGTTAACTGGGTTTGTAAGATGCAAACCAGACAGAATGTAACAACAAATATACTTTATACTGTGTGTGAGTGTGTTGCAATTTAATCTTGAATATTTTGAATCTTGTCTACACACACAACACTGGAAGCATGCACATACCCCTGCCTATTTTGTCCCTATTTATAAAAAACTGAAATTTTGTTTCAATTTGGCCAATTTGTTTCATTTTTACAATCCAAATTTTAGACAGATTTACAGACATTCACAACTGCACAAGTTGTGCTCAGGAAAAATAATATAAATAAATGCATTTGCAATAAATGTGTTTTGCGGACTAAATGAATTTTCTGCATTATTTGCATGTTGCTGATAAAGTTATTTGGCAAGAGTTGTGGCAAGGAAGAGAAAGAAGGGAGGTGTGAGCATTCAAGCAGTAAGATCCAGATGGTGGTTATACTTGTGGGTTTCCCAAAGTGTTGAGTTCTCAGGTGTATGTGGATAAGCATTAAACAGGTCAGAATATATCCAATCCACACTAGTAGCACAAATAGTGGGACTGTATTTAGATGAAGATCTTAAAAACTTGGAATCCAATATTTCTGTAGAAGTAAGAGGAAACAACTGTTGCGTTTGTCTTCACTCAAAGAAGAACTGACTGCAGTTTCTCTCCCTTCTTCCAGAACTTTGTGCAACCAAAAATGAGTTGTGGTTTATGTAAGGTTTTTGGTGGACCAACCCACCTGCCCCCGCACCCCGCATGCATAGAAGGCTGAAACATTTGTGTGAACGCAGCCCAGGGCAAGAAACTAAACCCGCCATGATACCTAGAAACTTAAAAAAAAAACAAAGGAAAATGAAACCCAAGATTCTTAGACGTGTTAGTTTAGGCGCATAGGAAGCTGCCTTATATTGAGTCAGACTATTGATCCCTCTAGCTCAATATTGTCTAAACTGAGTGGCAGCAGATCTCCAAGGCTTCAGGCCGGACTCTTTTCCAGCCCTATGTGGAGTTGCTGGCAGGGATTGAACCTGGAACCTTCTGTTCCGCTGTCGTACCTCCACTGTGTGGCGGATGACATTTGAATAGCTGTAACAATGAAGCTCTACTGTTGTCCTGTTTGTTCTATCAGGCCTTTCATTCATATTTGGGTACAAACTGTAAAAAGGAGGATCAACCCCCATGAAGCTCTAAAAGGAGAAACGGGAGAAATATTAGCTACTGATGAGTCCCAAGCTGCCAAGCTGTAATCCTTCCTCCTCCTCCTCCTCCTTTTTTTTGAAGGGGTAACTGTTACATTCAAACATGTCTATTCAAAATCTGACACCATGCTGAGATGTCATTGCATGTAATGTATAGTTAGCCCAGGGCTGAGGTCTGTCCCTACTTTCTTCTCAGTTCAGATGCTCTTCAGGTCAGTTTGAAATTGGTTCAGAAGGCATAAGCTCAGTTCAATTGTTGTGGAATTTAAGGATGCCTGTACAAACGTTCAGCATCTCTGAGAGCATGACCTCAAGCCTCACAGAGGACATGCCATTTTATTTTATTTCTATGTAAACTGCTTTGGGAACTTTTGTCGAAAAGCAGTATATAAATATTTGTCATATTTGTTGTACTCCTGCATTGATGCACTAAGTATCCTTCCCCTTCTCTGCTTTCGCTATACCCTTGGAGAGATGCTCTCTCTCAGTGATTTGGGAATATTGGGGCACCCCAGCACTATGATCATGAGTGCAGCGTTTGCCTCTGCAACTGTGGAGAGCAGAGGGACAAGATTTCAGAAACCATTGGTGTGGGGGTGGAACTTGCAGTCACACTCTGTACATGAGTACAGGCTTCCCAGAGTCCATGACTGAACCGGGCTATAGTGTGGGGAAAGTTCAGGTGTTGCTCTCAAGTGGTGCATGGTTATTTTACACTTTGTTTCAGCATGCTTATTTCTTGGCAGTATTTACAAGTGCCATTGGTGGATGACAGAAGTTTATGGTTATTAGCTTCCTTTGTCTGCGTCAATACTGTTCATTTGTACAGGTGAGCTTGATTTGATTTCTTTTTTTAAAGATGGAGATAATATACACCACACAGGGTTCACATATTAAAGATTCTGTGATATGGTATAATACATAATTTGTCTTCCTCTCACACCTTAACATGAAAAGGTCTAAGTCAAACCGTTTAAGCTGTATTAGAAAGTTAATTATCATCAGTGGGGAAAACTCCTAGTCGCTTAAGTGAAGTTCATTTAAGTCCTTTAATCTTCCTGTTCTGTCAGCTTTTCTGTCCATGATAATAGAGACAATAGTACATTTCCTCATACTAGTGGTGTTCCGGGGTTTAGGAGAAAAGTTGTATAAATATCAACAACTTTACAAGAACGCTCCTAAGAACTTTATTGTATTGACCATTAGGTATAATATGTTAACATAAATGGATGTATTAACAGAAAGTGGATAGCTTTCTGTGATTTGGATACAAAAATTACCAGCAAGAGAGAGTAAGTGTGTGTAATACTTTTAAGAATTTGTTTGTATGTTTGTTTGCAAAATAAATACTTCCCGATGATATAAAATTTTGCAAATACAATCCTGCCACTGAAATAAGCTGAATGCACTACTTTTTACATTAGAATATGCTCAAGGAAGGGTTTAAATTTTTTTGTATTTAGAATAAATTCTGAATATAATCATCATACATGAACTGTAATGGTTCTCAACATATTTTTAACACTCAGTTGGGTCAATAATTCCCAAACCACATCATGCCCAAGCAAAACAGACCTTTCTCAGATTCAAATTTACCATATATGGCCATTATATGGTGTGCATATATAGGGGATTTGGAACACACTCCCTGCTGAAATAGAGCATCTCCTTCTCTGTTTGCTTTTAGGAGGACCTATTTTCCCAGACTTTTAACTGGAATTTAAATTTTGATGTGTTTTTATCTATTGTGATTTTTATCTGTTTTTATGAATTTTAAATATTTTATATGTTATATGTTTTAATCTGTACACCTGTAATTTAATCTGTAATTTAATTGTTAGCTGCCCAGAGACATATGTTTGGGCGGGATATAAATTTAATTAATAATAGTAATAATACATCGCCTAGATATTTCTATATTAGCCAGTACAGAAATGCAATAAATAAATGAATAATGAATAAATAAATTATATAAAATGAATAACATATTATATAAAATTAATAACGATTTCAACTTCAGTTGAAATCTTACAAATTTTAAACTGCTCTTTTACTTCATTTTCGGAAGCACATTAATAAAAAAATTCTGTTACATATATTTAATTGTTTGAATTTCCCTAGAAATGTAATTATGCAAAAGGACTTGGCCCACTCAGCAATGGGCCTCACTTAGGGAGGGGTGTGTGTGTGTGTGTGTGTGTGTGTGTGTGTGTGTGTTAAGTGTTTTAATATCAGTTTCTTTTCTCACATAAGCTTTTAAGTTTGTATATTCTTATGCTTTTAAAGCTTCCAAAGACATTTACAATATGGAATCTTAACATTTGTTCTGATCACTGTTAACCTGAGGCCAATTTAGTTGAAATATAGGTTGTCAATTTAGTGTAGATTTGCTTTCTGATTTTGTATTTCTTTCAACAGTTTGGTCTTGTAGAAATATCACCACAGTCTTACTGGACAATTGTTTTATTTTCTAAGGACTGGGTAACAAAAGGACAACTTGTTTACTGCAGAAAATAAGAAAACTAAGCAGAAGTAGATATGCCAGTGGCTGAAGGGATTCCTAACATCCCTTCAGGGCTAGCTCATTATGCAGGTGCTAGTGAACATACATTGTGAAATGGTATGGCATCTTGTGCATCTGTTGGCTTGATTTGATCCCCTGCTTCCCAATCTTTGGTAAGTGAGATGCTAGCTGAGCTTCACAAACTATTAGACTATAAAGAGAGAGAATGTAAGCTGATGGATTAGACAAAGTTCAGTGGCTGCAATTACTAATAGAGAGGTTAATCCTTCATTTAGCTTAATGAATGAAGCTACAAAAGGGCTAAACTCCAGCACAGCAGGTTCCAATTGCTGGCATTGGTCCTTTTTGGTTCAGTTTGTTTGAGGCATTGTGGAACAGCAGATGCATGGAGTTGGATGCATGTTTGAAGAGGAGTGGGGAGGAACATGAATGGGTTAGAAGGTGGTGTACGTGTACAGAAATAGGGTGTACAGAATGGATGGATGTTGATGAGCTGTAACTGACAAATATAATAGGTAGCTGTCAAATCATGTTGTAAATGGAAGACTGAAAGTTAAAATGTTCTTCCATATTTACAAAGCAAACAAAACCCTGCATGTGCAAAATCTAGGCTGTTTTCGTAACTACTAGTTTGACATGTGTAGGGTGTGGTGTATGTATATATACCCGTCTGTCTTATAGTTTGAAATAGTGTAGGCCTTTTTTTGTTTGTTGCTTCAGCTCATGTATGGGGCCAGTATCAAGGCCCTGAGGATTCAACAAAACCCTGTGGGAACTTGAGTGAAGAAGATGTAATCTGTCCTTCAGAGTTGGATCCCAAACTCACCTAGGCAATTTCATATCCAATACACTGTCGATTTGCAAAAATAAGAAGGAAGCCATGTTCTCTCTAAGGCATGCGCATGCTCACAAGTTTCTGGATGTCCACTTAGTTAATTTTAGACCCCGCTCAGGTTGAATCTGGAAGGCCCACTCTGAATGCATGTGCGCACACAATGCTTGGATACTGCTTCCCAGAATAAAACTCATTCTTCACATAGTTGAAAAAAATTAGAGCACTGGAAGGAAGGACTCGTGGTGTAATCTGTTTTGCTCTGAAATGTAACAGGGAACTAGTGGGAGAGCCTAGGGGGCTGTGCAGGTGTAACATTTTGTTCCTGAGCCATACTAGGAACAAGAACTGGTACATTTTTTATTTCTAGACAACTACAAGCAAAGAGTAGATTTTTAAAAAAAAATACTTAGGTGGGGAAATTGTCTACACTGAATGTTTTTAAAATTATTTTAACAGCTTGTTTTTTGTTTTTGTGAACCACCTAGAGCCTTTGGAGTCCGATGGTATATAAATTAAATAAATAAATGCCAAGGGCAATGCTGCCTGTCCCATGTTATGCACAGTGGTTCATTACGTTTTTATCTTGCCTTTCTTCAGAATAGCTTGCTCGGTGTAGAGTACATAGTTCGCTCCGGGTATTTTATCCTTTCGACAACCTTGTGAGATATAATAGATCTAGCTGAAAATGTGTGTGACTGGCTGAAGGTCATCCAATGAACTTCATGGCTGAATGGGAGATTTTGGATCCAAACAAGTCTCTCTGGTCTTAGTCTATACCATGCTGATTCGTGGTAGGCTGAGAAGCAAGAATGGAAACCCATGATTTGTGTTCATGGACCCTGACTCCTTTGAAACATCTTTTTAAAACTGCTTTTCAAGCATACAGTATAGCTTAAAACCAAACCAAAAAAGAAAGAATAAAAGCAACCTGTCAGTAAAAACTGGTCAAACAGCAGTCATAATATCACAGAGAAAGTCTCTTTAAAAACACAAACCTTCAGATGCTTCTTTAAACCCAGCAAGTGAAAGATGTAAGGAAGGAAAGGAGTCTCACAGTTGTGAACAACCATTGCCCTTGGCCCCATCAATAAAATCTCAGCTAATGGTAGACCACAGAGCAAGACCTCTGTAGTAGATGTTGAAGGTTGAACAGGCTGATATGGGAATTGCAATCCCCAAGGTAACCGGGCCTCATGTCATAAAGGGCTTTAGAAGCCAAAGCCAGCACTTTGAAATGGACTTTGGAGCATGTTAGTAGCCAGTGTAATCGGAGCAAAATAGGTGCATTGAACTCCTGCTTCCAGCTAGCAGCATTGCAGTGACTTTCTGGACCAATTGAAACTTCCAGACCATTTTCAAAGGCACGCACCATATACAGTGCAGTAGTCAAGTCTGGATTAACAGGCACATGGATAACTGTGGAGAAATCTTTCCTCGATGGGGATTCAGCTTGTGTACCAGAAGAACCTTGCAAAAGCTGGTGCGCCTGCTGAAGCTGGTTAAAGATGCTTCTGGCTGCAGCCATCAACAGGGCACAATGCTAGGTCAAGAAGCACCCTTAAGCTGCAAGTGTGGATCTTTCCGGGAGAGTGCAGCTGCATCCAAGACAGGTTAAACTCCTGTATCCAACCCACAGCACTTCCACCTTGTCTGGATTTAAATTTGCTTGTTTGTTATCATCCAGACCAAAACTGCTAGACACTGATTTAGGGTTTGCACTTCCTCCCTAGATTAGACTGGTAGAATGGGGGCCCGTATGGCAAGTGCGCAGGGCATGCTGGAGAGACTGCTTTTCACCCTCCTGGTTGGGGGTCTCCTTGTGAGTAGCCGCGGCGCGGAGCCGCACCACAGCTACTCATGACTTTAAAAAACGGGTTTGCGGAACGCTCGCACGGTTTAAGGGGAGGGGTAGCTTGGCAGGTTAACTGCCTGGAGGCCACTGGGCTCCGCTAGCCCGATTTCGCCTGATCGTGGGAATAGTCTCTAAGCTTTTATTTGCCTGAATAGTTAAGCTCTGACTAGTTTAGGTATAAGACCTCAACTGTGGCCAGTGATACCTATGGTATGCCATGATGTCTGAACTGAGGCTGTTTACCATTTCAGACATCACTCTAAGCCATATTAAGCTTCCTTGGCATGATCGTTTGCTGTGATGTCTGAACTGAGCCAATCTAATCTTGGGCAGCACTCAGACCAAGGAATCCTGAGCCACCTTAAAATATGTGTGAAATGTGTGTGTGGGGAAAAATATGTGTGTTAAAATACGTGTGTGGAAAAGAAATGACTTGGTCACACTCATTCATTTTCAAGAGAGATATTAATGAATGTGCCTGAAATAGATTGTATATTAGGATTTGAAAGGCTCTGAAATAATTTGCATTTACAGCAGGATTTTCCCCAAATACTTCTTGGACATATTCATGATCTAAATTTAAGGATGTGCCATGTAGGCAGTTCTTCTATCTGAGAGTTCAGTGTCAAATCATGTAAATAATTTATATGCTATGCTTTGCCTATTAAGAAAGATGCAATTTGAACCCACACTAATAAAATTAGTTTTGTGATGGGGATAATCAAGCAATCAGTTTTTATTGGTACAGTCACAGACCAGCACAGGGATAATCAGTGCTATCTATGTCGTGAAAATCTATTATCTCTCTGAAACTATCTCTTGTATGTTTTGATAGATGGTGGCAACATACATAAACAAACAAACAAACAAACAAAAAACAATGGAATTAGCAGAAATCGCTGACACTTGTGACATGTGAAGTCTTGAGTTGGCAACCATTTTATGTGGAACGTGTCCAGAAAAAAAATAAATCAAGTTTAATGTGAGCAGCGCTATTGAAGACATGGGGGCATCTGTCACTGGCCTGCATAATCTTTGACCCACCAAATGAAATGTAGCCCTCTATCCATGGATGGTGGTTTGTCAAGTGCTTGACTGTTCCCCGGTTTAGTGATCCCCTGGTTTGGCGATCCCAAGCAGGCAGCACTTGGTGGGCTGCAAATTGTGCAGGCCTGGTCTGCTGACACTGAAACATACTTTTCTGTCTTAACCCTTTTCTGTCAAGTTTTTCAGGCTGCAATGAACAAGAAGTACTAGCTACGATCCTGAATTTTCTTGTTGCTCCCCAGAGCAATGCCATTAAAGCTAGCAAGAGAGTTCCAGAGTATTTGAGTGTTTTTAAAAACCCAGCTTCTCCTGTGAACTAGCTTTATGAGGGAACAGATGTTCTTACAAACCAGATGGTCTATAACTGTGCTCACTGTTGGAAATAAACCTTCCTCAGGAATGCAGGCCCCCCTCCCCCAAATAAATGCTAGTTTCCCAAGCAACCTAGGCTAGGGCAGGCCTGATTGATGTGCACCTGTGAGTATTGTCAGCAATGTAGGATAGAACCCTGCTGTTCAGCAAAGGCTGAGGTGACTACCTGCAGATGTGTTTTTTTCCTTATTTGTAGCTTTTGAAATCTTGCAAAGCATGTAACATGCCCACTTCATTTCTTTAGGTACTTGCAGTGGCTCCCCTCCAGACACAAGAAAATGATGAGTGATGCAAGTGAGATGCTGGCTGCAGCTCTGGAACAGATGGATGGCATTATTGCAGGTAGAACATTAACTATGTTTGGTTTAATCTTGTCAGTCGTCCTTTTGTTTCTGGGGCTGGGGTGGGGGCGGGGCGGGGCTGAGTTCTGGCTTAGGGGAGGCACCAAGCATTGTGGACTGAACTGAGAGAGCTTTTTGCACAAATCCATGTAAACAGAGGCTCCTCAATTTGCTTGAAGTGGCCTTCTTAACTCTGACCATCTGCTTCTCAAAGCTGTTGAGTAATGGGGCTGTGCTGTTGCAATCCAAATAGAGATAAGTTGTATTTTGTTGCTGGGCATCTTCTTGTTGTTTGTTGTTGGAGATTTTATTTGTTCACTTCACACAAATGGGAGAAGAGGTGGTAAAACTGTTAGTAGATAATACCCCAGATTGCAGGTGAGAGAATCCATTGTTAAAATCTTTCCTATGGAGATAAATTCTTGGCACATATGGGGAAGAAGGAAATGCTATGCTAGAATTGTTTCCCCTGGTGTACTAATTTTCTGAGCAGGCGATAGCATTTTATAGCCACCAAATGGCGCAACGGGGAAATGACTTGACTAGCAAGCCAGAGGTGGTGGTGGTTATTATTATTAATTACATTTATAAACCGCCCCATCTACAATAACTTTTAAAAAGACATAAAACCCAGAAATAAAACAATGCTAAAACAATATAAAAACAATTCAAAAATGATTAAAACTATTTAAGATCAATTAAAATACTTTTAAAAACAACAACACTTTATAAGCCTTGGAAGGCCAGGCGAAATAAATAGGTTTTTAGGGCTTTCTTAAAGGCCGACAGCAAGCCTAAACTGCGGATATCTGCCGGGAGTGCATTCCATAGACCAGGAGCAGCTGCCGAAAAGGCCAGGTTCAGAGTCATCACCAGACATACCGGTGGCAACTGGAGACGGACCTCTCCAGATGACCTCAACGAGCGATGTGGATCATACCGAAGAAGGCGCTTTCTAAGGTAACCCGGACCCAGGCCGTTCAGGGCTTTAAAGGTAATAACCATCACTTTGTATTTTGCCCGGAAACATATTGGCAGCCAGTTCAGCTGTTTTAAGACAGGCATAATATGGTCTCTCCGGGTTACCCCAGAGACCAATCTGGCTGCCGCATTTTGGACTAACTGAAGTTTCCGAACTATATACAAAGGCAGCCCCACGTAGAGTGTATTGCAGTAGTCAAGCCTGGAGGTTACTAGCTGATGCACCACTGTTTTGAGATCGTTCTCTTCAAGGAATGGACGCAGCTGTCGAATCAGCTGAAGCTGATAGAAAGCGCTCCTGGCCATAGCCTCCACCTGAGATACCAGGGTGAGGCCTGGATCCAAGAGCACCCCCAAGCTGCGTACCTGTTCCTTCTGGGGGAGTGTAACCCCATCCAGTACAGGAAGATCTAACTCATCCCTTAAATTCCAATCCCCCACAATGAGCACCTCCGTCTTGCTTGGATTCAGCTTCAATTTGTTATCCCTCATACAGCCCATTACTGCCCGTAGGCAGGCATTTGGGGAGTGAATGCCATTTCCTGATGATGAAGATGATGATAAGGAGAAATAGAAATTTGGATGTCATCAGCATACTGATAACACCCTGCACCAAATCTCCTGATGACCTCACTCAGCGGTTTCATGTAAATATTAAAAAGCATTGGTGACAAAATGGAGCCCTGAGGGACTTCATATAATAGCTCCCGTTTTAAAGAGGAACTGTCACCAAGCTCCACCATCTGGACTCTGTCTAAGAGATAGGAGTGGAACCACTGCAAAGCAGTGCCTCCTATCCCCAATCCCCCCAGGCGATCCAGAAGGATACCATGGTTGATGGTATTGAATGCCGCCAAGAGATCCAAAAGAACCAACAGTGTCACACTCCCTCTGTCAATTCCCCGGTATAGGTTATCCGTCAGGCCGACCAAGGCAGACTCAACCCCATAGCCCGCTCTAAAGCCAGTTTGAAATGAGTCTAGATGATCGGTTTCCTCTAAAACAGCCTGGAGCTGGTTAGCCACCACTCTCTCAATCACCTTGCCCAATCATGGGAGATTGGAGACTGGCCTATAACTGTCCATCACTGAGGGATCTAGGGAAGGCTTCTTAAGAAGTGGTGTAATCATTGTCTCCTTTAAACAAGGAGGCATCCTACCCTCCCTCAGCGATGTGTTAATGATATTAACTAAGCCATCCCCAGCCATTCTCCCTGCTAGATAAAAGCAGCCAAGTCTGACAAGGATCCAGAGAACAAGTGGTAGGCCGCACTGCCCAAAGCAGCTTGTCCACGTCATCAGGCATCACAGATTGAAACTGATCCAATCTAATACTGCAAGGGGGATTGCTGGACACCACCTTAATAGACTCTGCAGAAACAGTGGAGTCCAAGTCGGCCCGAATACAGGAGATTTTGTCCGCAAAGAACCCATTGAAAGCATCACAGCAGAATAAAGTCCCCAGGGATTGGTTTGAATTGGAAGGAGCCTGAATCAAACTCCTCACAACCCGGGACAGCTCTTCCGGATGCGAAGCCACAGAAGCAATGCGCACAGACCAGAATTGGTTTTTTGCCGCACGCACTGCCTCCGCATAAACCTTCAAATGGGCTCTATGCTGTGTCCTGTCACATTCAAGCCGAGTTCTCCTTCACTTGCGCTCCAGTCACCTACCTTGCTGCTTCAGACCCTGTAACATCTCTGTATACCAAGGGGCCACTTTTAAAGCAGGGACGCTTAGGAGCAATCATGTCTACTGCCCTGGTGAGTTCCCTATTCCAGGTTCCCACCAGGGCATCGACAGAGTCGCTGGCAGGGCCAACATCAAAACCCTCCAAGGCTTTTTGGAATTCTTCTCGGTCCAACTCTCTTCTCGGGCGGACCATCCTAATAGGTCCTCCACCCCTGCAGGGCTGGGTTGTGGCTGTGAAACCAACCTTAACCAGGTAGTGGTCCGTCCATGACAATGGGGAGACCACAGGATCCCCCACCCACCCTAACCCTAACTCCCTGATCTGAACTAAAGACCAAATCAAGTGTGTGGCCAGCAACATGAGTTGGTCCTGAAACTGGTTGGGCTAGGCCCATAGTTGTCATGGCCGCTATGAACTCCTGAGCCGCACCAGACATTTCAGCCTCACAATGGATATTGAAGTCACCCAGAACCAAAAGTCTGGGTGACTCTAACACCAACTCCGAGACCAGCTCCGTCAGCTCAGTTAGGGAGTCGATTGGGCAGCGGGGTGGACGGTACACTAACAGAATCCCTAGCCTATCCCTAGTTGCCAACCTTAGAAAGGCACACTTGATATAAGACAACTGTTGCACAGGGGCCCTGGTAAGGGAAATGGTATCCTTATGGACCACAGCCACTCCACACACCCCCCCCCCCCGCACATATCCCCTAGCCTGCTCCACAACAGAGTAGCCTGGTGGAAGAAGCTGAGCCCAAACTGGTCCACTAGCTTCCCCCATCCAGGTCTCAGTTATACAAGCCAGGTCAGCTCCCTCATCCATGATCAAGTCATGGATGATTTCGGTCTTATTCTGAACTGACCTGGCATTGCAAAGGAGCAAGACTAGGTTCTGTGGGAAGTTGGAACTGCTCCCCGAGGCCAGAGAGCTGACAGGGCAGCCGGAAGTGGAAACAGTTACTAAATTACTGGTTTCCCTTCCCCTGTAATGGCCAGCTGCTCTGCCAACGCCAATTCTTCTATTCCCCACCACGACAGTAATAGCTGCCCCTGAACCACTGGACACTCACCCGGCATCATTCTGCCCAAGAGAACCCAAACACATGACAACAGAAGGCCTGGCACAACCCAATAAAAGGGAGAACTTACAACAGACAACCCAGATCTCCAACCCCCCCCCTTATAACCCCTGACCTCAGTCCCACACCGAAGGCCCGACACCAAAGGCCAGCCCCCTTTGGCGGCCGGCTTCGGCGGCTACCTACAGGCAGTCCGCCGGCTACGCCTCCGGTGTGCCTCCCTCCAATATTTGCTGCCAAGGGACTCCAGAAATCTCTCATCTCACGAGAGTTCTCTGGTTCTTGGGAACAGGTGAAACAAGTAAAGCACACTGAGAGAAGGCACAGGTGAAACAGGGCAGCATCACAAGCCAAGCCAGTCCTTCAGAAGGTCTGGGGCTGCAAAAACAAACCACCTCAATCGAGACAGGAATGTGCAGGCAGGGTGAGATGGCTGTTGTTCGTCAGGATAGGTCAGGGAGCTGACAGGAACTAGCCCCTCCTCTCTTCACCCTCTTTGATCTCCCAGACCTTTGATCTCCCAGGTTGCTGGTTCGAATCCCCAATGGTGTATTTCCCAGACAATGGGAAACACCTATATCGGGCAGAAGCGATACAGGAAGATGCTGAAAGGCATTATCTCATACTGCGTGGGATGAGGCAATGGTAAACTCCTCCTGTATTCTACCAAAGACAACCACAGGGCTCTGTGGTCGCCAGGAGTCAACATTGACTTGACAGCACACTTTACCTTTAGCATTCAGTGATGTTGTAAAAGTAAAGTGTGCTGTCAAGTTGATTTTGACTCTTGGAGCCCACAGAGCCCTGTGGTTTTCTTTGGTAGAATACAGGAGGGGTTTACCATTGCCTCCTCGTGCTCAGTATGAGTTGATGCCTTTCAGCATCTTTCTATATCGCTGCTGCCTGATATAGTACCAGCAGAGATTTGAACTGGCAATCTTCTGCTTGTTAGTCAAGCATTTCCATGCTGCACCACTTAAGGTGACCAGTGATGTTGTACCTACCCTCATATATGAAATAGTCCAGTCCAGGAACAATTTTACCACATTATCTGCTGTTTTGTAAGAACTAGGCCTTGACTACTCTCTTTCTTTCTTGGTTCTGAAAGATGCCAAAGGAAGGGAATTCCAGCCAAGCACACTAACGTTTTGGTTTGATTTCATTCCAAGTCAAGCTGTGCAAAACAGCTGTTTAAACTAGAAAAGTATTCTGAGTGGGTGCAGAAAAAGTGCAAGTGCTGAACGTCCAGCTTAAAGTCATTTTATTTCCCTTTCAAAATACTTTTAAAAATGTGCAAAAATTCCTCACTCCTTGTTCTTCCATTCACCCCAATAATACCAACTTCCTAAAACGTTTTATCATGCACATATATTACATATATGCAGCAAATGTGGAATGTTATATCCTTTGGCTTCATGTGTGTTGATCCAAAGGAAGTTGGACCTTGATAAGGCAGTCCAGTGCATAAAAATAAAACATCCAAATTCTCAACAATGTTATGTAAGATGCATGCTCCATCCACACACTGCTAATAATTTCTATGAGTTAATTCGCTTAACTATTATTAATTATATTATTCACACTGTTAATAAATTCTGTAAGTCAGAAATCGTGAATGCAGGATATGATCTAGTTTTAGGTAATTATAAAAGGGATTTGGCAAAGTTGTTGGTTTCTTTTAGCCATGATCATGAAATGGGATCTACATATTCAAAGGCAGCCTATCTTTGAGTAGCAAATGTCGTGAGGGACAACAGAGAGGACTGTTGCTTTCATGTGATGATTGTGAGTTTCCTAGAGGTATCTGGCTGCCCTCCCCTCCAGCTCTGCAGGTGTGTATTTTGGTCAGAACCACTCTAGGTCAGGTCTAGCAGGGCAGTTTATAAGTGAATTCTATCCAGGTACCCTTTAACAGTGTTGAGGTGGGGGGAGAGAGAGGTGGGCAAAGACCACGTATTTAAAGATGAAGGTAAAAACTCTCTTCACCTCCTGTGTCTTCCATGGTAACAACTTCCAAACGTGCTGTATCAGTCAGCAAAAACCATTGTTTTGGAGCATCTTAAAAACATATTGACTGTCACATAATAAAGCTAGGTAGATTGTACTGTGACCTCTTAAGGCCGTTGTGAATGGTCACTGTACTTGCCTTGTTTGCATTTAAGCTACATTTATTTGTCTCCTAGAGATGCCAGTGAGGTTTGCTAGGTGTGGGCCTGGATCAGACTTCTGGAGGGTTGTGATGCTTGCTAGAATGGAGAGGTGAGCATTTAGAGCATCAAATTCTGCTTTGACTTATATCAACATTAGAGCTGGAGAAGAATTCCCAGGGCTTATGGTGTAGTGGGTAACAAGTTGGAAGGGAGAGATCTAGGTTCAAATTTCCCCTCTGGGCCAGCTATAATCTCTTTTAAGCCTAACTTACCTCAGAGAGGGTGGTTGTGAAGAATGGGAGAAATAGCTTGGAGAATCGGCAGGGTACAAATGTGATCAATAAATAAGTGGGTCCCTCTATGCCAACTCGTTGCATATGCGCTGGCTTGAAGCCTATCTCACTTGCTCTCCTTTTGCTTCCCACACATCAGAGTCTTAAACCCAGCTTGGCTCATCACAGATGCTCAGTCTTATCTCCTTGCAGAAGCTGTAACTTCTGTTGCCTAAAGCGCAGTGTTTAGCCTTCCATGCCTCCTCTCCCGTTTCCCCAGCTCTTACGGCATGAATTTTCAAGGCCTCTTATTAACTACTCATCAACAAAAAATATTGTGGTGCTGCAAGCTCATGTTATCTGTTGTAGAGGGTCAAGATTTGGAGCCTAGGCTATGTCTGTATTATTTACTTGTAACTAGTTGGTAGCACAAAATCAATGTATTGCAACCTTAATTATCCAGCATGTTGCAAAGACTGCCTTGGAAACATGACCAGAGGCATGCATCTAATTTATGTGCTTATCATAAGCAGCAGTTTGCATAAAATTTACTAGGAATATTTTCAAGTTCTGGCAGAGCAGTCTTAATATCCCATTTCACATTGAACCAGATGGTATATAATTCATCTGTGTATATTGAAGACACACACACACAACTTGCTTTCATATCCATTGCTCTGAAACAGCACACTTATTTAAGTCCATGGCAGTACGCAGTACATAGCACCAGTGTGGAATAATGGATGGTGTGGGAGACCTCGGTTCAAATTTCCAGTCTGCCATGCTGCTTTTCACAAGTTGCTCTCTTTTACAGCTAAAAGGATTGTTGTGAGGGCAATATGGGATAACTCATATACTTTATGCTGCCTTAATCTCCTTAGGAGGAGGGTGGGCCATACCCCTGGTTTTCAACCCATCTGAACATTTTTCAAAAATAGGTATGTCTTGATAATTTATTTATTTTTATTTAATGCATTTATATACCATCCACTACTAAAGTCTTTAGGCGGTTTACAACAACAAAACAAAAATATAAACACATTTAAAACATATATAAAACTTAGAGTTAAAAAAATTAATAAAATCCAACTATAAAATCAGCTAAAACTTCAACTAAAAAGTTTGGCTGAAGAGCTGTGTCTTAATACCCGGGGCCAAGCTGTTATGGGTTTTATAGGTAATAATCAGCACTTTGCATTTTGCCCGGAAACCTATTGGCAGCCTGTGTAGTTCTTTCAAAACAGGAGTGATATGATTTATTCAGGATAACCTGGAAACCACCTTGGCAGCAGCATCCTGCACCAATTTCAGTTTCTGGACTACATACGAAGGCAGCCCCATATAGAGTCAATTGCAGTAGTCAGGCCTGGAGGTGACCAGCATGTACACCACTGTCCTACAGTCACACTCTTCCAGAAAAGGGCACAGTTGGCGTATCAGTGTATTTTTGTAGATTCCTAACGCTTCAGATTTGTTACAGTTGCCAACAGTTTAAATGTTAGGTGTATTAAGCGAAACTGACTAATTTGTTGAAAGAACATGTTCAAAAATGTATATCCGCTCCCCCCGCACCCCCAGCCGAAGGAATTCAGAGTGCCTAATGCTGCATGCAGGGTTTTAAAACTTTCTCCTTTTTAGGTTCCAAGGCTCTGGAGTATTCGAATGGCATATTTGACTGCCAGTCCCCGACATCTCCATTCATGGGGAGCCTTCGAGCATTGCATCTTGCAGAGGATTTGCGTGGCTTATTGGAGATGATGGAAACGGATGAGAGAGAAGGATTGCGGTGTCAAGTCCCAGATTCAACAGCAGAGATTTTGATTGAATGGCTACAGAGCCAAATGGTATGGACACTACTGTGAACTACTTTGTGTACCAAATGGGTGAATTGCTGCTTTATTTGATCTGTTAATGCACAGCAATACTTAAATTGCTAAATATTTTAAAAAATCTACATAGCTGTATTGCAGTTTCGGTTGACTACTTAATGCTGTTCTGTTCGAGTGGCGATTTCAAAATTTCCTTGACCAGAGTATTTTTAAATTTGTCAAAATTATTCTTCTCACCTTGGCTATTTTCTGCATCAGAGTCTTGGCGTTTGTTAGAACCTTAGAGTGTGTTGATAAAATCCTTTGCCAGTCCATTTAATACTGCTTTCATCCATCCTTGTTGTCATTGTTTCTTTGTACATTGATATCCAGTCTTATGGTCTCAGATCATGTTGAGCAGGGAGTAAGATGGTTTCCACAGTGATGCTGGGCTCAATTTTAACGGGATTTGATTTTTCTGGAGTAAAAGTTGCTGTTTTGAAGCAGGGTCTGCTCCTGCCAAAAGACATCATTCCTCGTGAAAAATAGTTGTTTGTGCTGAGCTATGCAGGCACAGCACACTTGTGCCCCCACCCCGCAAGCTGCTATGCTGGGAGGGGTGAGGGGTAGGGGTATAATGCTGCCAATCGTTTAAAGTTACAGTTGTCAATCTTCTTGCCCCCAAAGGTCATAGGAGGGAGGGGATTTTCTAAATAAAGGATGAAAATTTCATGAATTAGGGGGCCATATGCCGACTTATATTAAGTCAGACCACTGGCACCTTATCTGGCCTGACTGGCAGTGGTTCTCCAGGGTTCTCCACCCTGCAGAGACCAGGGATTGAACCTGCATCAGTTTGCAAAGTCCTGCTGGAGCAGCTGACTGTAGTTGGGGACTTAGCCTGAAAGAACCTATTTGGAATGGTACTGACTCCTGCTAAAACCTGCAACCCATGACTGACCAAGGTGGTTTCCAAACAAAAAACATTTATTGAAGTACTGCTGCATTTAAAACCCCTCTCCTTTCTCTTCACCCCCCCCAAAAAAACCCACCACCACCCCAAAAATAATCAGGCTGCAGTCTGTTTAATGTTGTATAAGCATATGAAAACACCCACATTTTTGAAATGGCATTTTATAACATATATTCTTATTCTGTGCTTGTTGGGGGACCTTTACCTTTTTTGCTTCCTCAAAGCACTTCAGTCTAGAGTTCTAGTCACACTCCCCTCTTCCTGCTGCATGTTGAGCCCATGAACTTTGCTATTCATTGGGAGCCAATTTGGTCAGCCCATTCATGTACTCCTGCTGCTGCTCATCATCCCATGGGCATGACATTGGTTGCCTTGGTAGTCCAGGACTGTAAAACTGAGCAACATGTGTAAAGTATGGTGGGCATCTTTTGCAAATGTGTAATCCTTGTTTTGCTTTTTAAATTGACTCATGGTGCCACCTTGTGGCAGCTGTGTGTCTGTACAATTTTAGCTCAGTCTCCTGTCTGGAGCTCATCTTAATGAAGCTCGTAGGAAGCAAATGTGGGCTCTGATCCTAAAGCATTTTACCACAAAAGGAATTTTTTAAAAAAGTATTATGACATGTCTCTTGCCAGACTGAATTGTATGGATGTGATCATCTGAGAATCGACATGTGTGTATGTTTGTGCAGGGGCGTAGCAAGGTTGGAGTGGGCCTGGGGACAAGATTTTAAAATGTGTAGAGGCCCTGCCTGCCACACTTGTGCCCGGGACTCACATGTAGTCTCCCATTCAAATGCAAACCAGGGAGGACCCTGCTTAGCAAAGGGGGCAATTCATGCTTGCTACCACAAGTCCGGCTCTCCTCCCTTTCTGTGGTTCCAAAGGAAGCTTCTGTTCCAAGCTTAAAAATTTTTGTCAGGGCTTTTAGCATGGTGGGATTTTAAAAAAAACAATATTTTTCATTTGTTCATTTAAAACAAACAGTAATATAAACAATGTATCACATTAAAAACATACAAACAAAATTCAGTGTTAATAATATCAAAAGGGCACATAAAATATCCACATCCTTTTGAACTTCCACTTCTTGGCTAAGATCAAGTGTAGAACTTAAACATTAAAAAGCAGGGGTCCCACTATAGATCACTGGGGGACCCTACTTCTTACTCATCTCTGTTGTGAAAATTGTCTGTTTATTACTATCTTTTGTTTCCTATCCTTCAGACACAAATGCACAAATCAACCTGCCCCTTTATTCTATGACTGCTAAGTCAAAGAATAATATCTGGGTTATTCTTGTATCTGGGTGGCACTCAACCAGGTGAGTTTGCCATTGGAGGAAACAAGTTGGTTCTGTAACAAAATGTTACATCTCCATAACTTTAATGCAATTTTCATGATGCTGTAAGGGTAGGGGTGTGCATGGAACCGGTTGGAACGGTTCGGTTCAAATCCAGACCTGAACTGGACCAGGCCAGTTTGGTCCGGCATTCCCTCGCCCCCTCCCCCCAGTTCAGGTCAGTCTGGAGGGTTGTGAACTTTTTAAATTTACTTCCTCCAAGGGAGTTGTTGGAGGTGGGGGATGGGAGTGGCGGAGGTTCCCCCTCTCCCTGCCGGTCTCCCTTGATGTCTATGCCATCTGGCTGGCTCTTCAGCCCATTTGGGCCTTCCTCCTCTGGTGTGGTGGCCATTTTGGAGGCCGCTGCACCGGTGCAATTGGCCTCTGCATGGCCTGGGTCATGCAGAGGCCAATTGTGCAGGTGCAGCGGTCTCAAAAATGACCGCTGGGCTGCAGAGGGAAGAGCTGGCCGGCATGGGCTTCAAGGGAGGCCGGCAGGGGGAGGAGGAACCTCCGTGGGACCCCCCCCACACACACCTTCAACAACTCCCGTGGGGGGAGTAAGTAATTTTTTTTAAAAAACCATGAACCACCCGAACGTTCGGGGGCGGGGTGTTCGGTCCAGGGTCGAACCGAACAGGGGATGGTTCGGTTCAACCCCAAACAGTCGAACCTGTTTGCACATCCCTACTATATGGTGTTAAAGGCTCAGCCAGGCTAATCTCCAATCCTCATCTTATGATCTGTTTTGGAAAATTTCTTGCTGCTTTAAAAAATATCTAATTTATAAGTTGTAAACAAAATAGATTACACTGTCCATAACAACATCCTCCTATTTCATTATGAAAAGAGCACCTTCAAGTTGATATTTTTATGGGGAAGTAAGTATTGTAACTGGTTTCAATGGACTTCTTATCTTTTGGAAGTGCAAGCAGCAGCATACCATTTGTCTACTCTCTGCCAAAGCATGTCACACTTCTATTATTTTAACAACATAAATCTGGTCATGAGAAAACAAGAATGGTTAAAGTTGAAAGTATATTCTTACATATTGCTTGGGAAATCAGGGAGGAGAGGGAAGGGGCTGAAGCCAAGAGAAAGCCAGGGAGCGGCAGCAAAACGACAAGGAGGCAATGTCTCTAGCTCTGTTTCCCAGGTTTGCTCTTATTTCCCTGGCTTGCTCTTATTGGCTGTGCACCCAGAACCAGCAAACCGGGCTTACTACAGCCATGGCGGTGGTTTCCCCCCAAGCTCAGCTGCCTGCAGCAGAGGTGTTTCTGCGGGTGGACGGATGAGTGTTGTACTGTGTTCTTGGTGGGTGGGGAACATACAGAGAGAGGGAGCAGAGCAGCTGCAGACTCATGTGGAGCGAGGCGAGCTGCTCAGCCACTGAGCAGGGCAAGGGGGAACTGGCCAAGGGGCCTTGGGGGGGCACCCCGGACCCTTTGGGCCTGGGGACAGTTGTCTCCCCTTGTCCAAAGGACCCTATGCATGCGTGTGTGTGTCTCATGATTTCCTAATAACCTGCTCTTGGATCTAGTTTCCTACATAGAGGGCTTTTTAAAAATGGAGGTTAGAATACATTTTTAATTGATTCTGATCCTCCCCCACCTGCAGTGTAAAGTGGCACAACTCAGACACATCTTGTTGAGAACTAGGTCACACAAGTCTGCAAGATTAGTAAAGTTAAGGGCTCATGTTGTGTAGAGGAGGAGATGGTTTTTTCTCTTGTATAAGTGGTTCTTGCTACATTTCCACATATTTAGGCTTACCTCAGCCAAGCATTACTTGTGGTCACCACTAGGGATGTGCACAAATTGATTTTTTTAATTCGATTTGTGCCCTAAACAAATCACCCCTGATTTGTTTTGTATCCAGATCTACTCCTGCCACCGAATCACCCCAGATTTGATTTGTATTTGCTTTGATTCAATTTGGATTTAGACTAATTCGGACCACTTAACAAGGTTCATGGGGCACCAAATTTGGGTGGTGCGTAGCTCCCCATGGGTGCCACCTACCACCCAGATTTCATGGCAGTGGGACACTTGGTTGATTTTTAAGTTTTTAAAAAGTTTTTATTGATTTTGAACATCTTTGCCATAGGAAACAATGGGAATTCAAAGCTGCCATATCCTAACCCTAACATGGACCCCAAGCTTTCATTTTTTTTAAAAAAGCTAAGCTCTAGCCCTTGTATAAGAGGAGTTATGGAGCAAAATGTGCAGTCATTATTTTTCAAGTGTTTGGATTCTTTGGTGTATAATAACTTCTCCTCATAATGAATCCCTATGAGGCTTCATTGTACCCCTTCATTTTTTCTGTTCATTTTGACTGTCACTGGACAGTGCCAACTGTCATGTGCCAACTACACCCCCCCCCAACCCCACCTGCAAGGCAGTGGGGTATACATTTTATTTTTTAGGAATATTGAAATGTTTAGATTCTTTGGTGTCTAATAACTTTTTCGCATAATGAATCCCTATGAGGATTCATTATACGCCTTCATTTCTTCTGTTCATTTTGACTATCATTGGACAGTGCCAACTGTCAACTGCCACATGTCAGTTACCAACCCCGCCCCCCCCACACATACACACCGGGGTACTCAGTTTATTTTTTAGGTATTTTTGACGTGTTTCGATTCCTTGGTGTCTTCATTAGACACCCTCATTTCTTCTGTTCATTTTGACCCCAATGCTTTGCAGGTGGGGGTGGGGAATTAGTGGCATCCCATGTTCCAACTACCCCATAAGCCACTGGGTACTCAGTTTATATTTTAGGAATTTTTGAGGTGTTTAGACTCTTTGGTGTGTAATGAATCCTCACAGGGCTTCATTATGAGGAAAGGTTATTAGACACCAAAGAGCCTAAACACTTGGAAAAAAAAATCCTAGAACACAAACTGAGTAGTACTCCACAGACTTGCAGGTCGGAGTGGGGTACAGTTGGCACTGTCAAAAAGATAATCAAAATGAATAGAAGAAATGAAAGTATGTAATGAATGCTCATAGGAATTCATTGAAGGAAAGTTATTACACACCAAAGAATCCAAACACTTGAAAAATAGTAACTACACATTTTGCTCGATAACAAGGGTTAGAGCTACAAGGGCTAGAGCTTAGCTTTTTTTTTTTTTTTAAATGAAATCTGGAAATCTGGGGGAATTAATAGGAGGGATCCAAATCTTGAATAGATTCAAATCGAATCAGGCACGATTCAATTTGGACCCGAATCTAGCCAATGGACCACAGGGGTGATTTGTTTTGTCTCCAAATCACCCGAATCATCTAGATTCAGGTACAAATCGATTTGTACCTGAATCAATTTGCACATCCCTAATCACCACCAGTCCCCTTTTCTTCCCTCAGATCCTTTTTTGGCACATAAGCAGATATCTACTGCTACTACTATTACTACTACAACTACATAATAATAATAATAATAATATTTATATATCACTTTAAAAAAACACCAAAGTGATGTGTGTGTGTCTATCTATCTATCTATCTATCTATCTATCTATCTATCTATCTATCTATCTATCGGCTCCCTGTACCCAAAGGGTTCACAATCTAAAAAGAAACATATGATAGACACCAGCAACATCCACTGGAGGGATGCTCTGCTGGGATTGGATAAGACCAGTTGCTCTCCCCCTGCTAAATAAAGAGAATCACCTCTTTAAAAAACTTCCTCTTTGTTCAGTTGTTGTTATTATTATTTATTATTATTATTTATTCAATTTCTATACTGCCCTTCCAAAAATGGCTCAGGACAGTTTACATAGAGAAATAAATAAATAAATGATGGCTCCCTGTCCCCAAAGGGCTCACAATCTAAAAGAAACATAAGATAGACACCAGCAACAGTCACTGGAAGAAATGTGCTGGGGGTGGACAGGGCCAGTTACTCTCCCCCTGCTAAATAGAGAGAATCACCACGTTAAAAGGTGCCTCTTTGAGTGGGAGCCCTCTCCTGCTGCTCAGAAAGAATTCCTGTTATTTCTTACCTTCTCAAAAATGGCAGTGGAAAGGGTTAGGAATGTGCACGGAACTGGCTGGCCCAGTTCGGTTTGAGTCCAGACCGGACTTGAACATGAGTTGACCCGTTCGGTCTGGCATCCCCTCAAACCGCCCACCCCCCACCCCTGGTCTGGTGTGGTCTGGAGGGAGGAGTTCGCAAACATTTTTTAAAAACATTATTTTTTTTAACCTTCTCCCCTTTGGGGAAGGTCCTCAAGGTGACGGGGGTCCACGGAGGTTCCCTCTCCCCCTGCCGGCTTCCGTTATCACCCCTTCCGGCCAGTTCTTTGGCCCATTCAGGCCTCTGTAGTTCGGCTTGGCTGCTATTTTGAACACCGCCATGTATGTGCAAATGGCCTCTGTGAGGCCCTAGGTCATGCCAGGCCTCACAAAGGCCATTTGCGCATGCACGGTGTCATACAAAATAGCTGACGCGCTGAACTATGGAGGCCTGAACGGGCTGAAGAACCAGCCGAATGATAACGGAGGCCAGTGGGGGGATGTGGAACCTCCTGCTGCCCTGAGGACCTTCCCCAAAGGGGAGAAGGTAAAAAAAAATTTTAATGTTAAAAAAAAATGTTCGCGAACCCCCCCAACAGTCGGCGGGGGGGGGGGGGAGCATTTTGGTCCATGGCCAGACTGAACAGGAGATGGTTCAGTTCGACTCCAGACTGTCGAACCGAACTGGCTCGATGTCAAACCCGTTCAATGTTGAGCCAGTTTGCATATCCTTAGTGAGGATATCTGTGTGGTGCTGGGTGTCCTGCTTGTCAGAGGGCTGGGTGCATTGCCACTGTTGACCTGGTAAGTGCAAGATTTGTAGATGCCTAGTTTTCTCCTTTCATTGTACTACATGCTCAGTACCTGCTGGGATCGTTTTTTGTGGATATTAAAGATACAGGAAAGATGTCTCATATAGTGGCTGGTTTTTTTAGCATTGCATGTCCCATCCCAGTCTTAGGAGGCTGATCAAAGGTGCAAAGTAGCCTTGCTCATAAGATAATACCCATTTATGGTGCAAAGAGTGTTTCTGTATTCAGTACAAGGCTCTGGTGTAACTTGATCCTCAGAGTGTTGCCTTGCCTGAAGCAGCTTTACCTAATGAACTTTATAAACAAAATGTCTGATGTGACACTTGTCAAGGTTGGCAGTAGTACCTCTGAAAAACTGCCAAGAATCGAGTTCTCTACTCTTTTAGCAGTTTCTCCTTCACTGCCCCTTTGTGCCTGGAATTCCCTACATAGTGTTGCCTTTCTCTCCTTTCAAATCAAATCTCTAACCCATAATGTCTTTGGCATAATCTTTAGTTCTCATCTTCATTCACTGAAATGAATCCTATGAAATAGGTAGCTGCATTTGTGCACAGAGCCCTTTTTTGTTCCTCTAGCAGCCCTCTTCTTCCCTTCTCCCTTGTCTCCCTCACATTTAGCATATAAGCTCCCTATGGGAAGGAGCCTGTCTTCTTTTTTGCTTATGTTAATCTATAAACCTCAGTGGTATGTTGATGGGTTTAAAAATCTGGTTTAAGGACAAATTAGAGAGGTGTTTTTCTTATGCAAGTGGGAGAACTAAAATTGAAAACTTGCTGATAAAAGCTGCTTTCCAGCTTTAGCAGTTAAGGTAATCTTTTGGCAGCTGTGGGGTCAGTGCAGCTTGGATTTGACTTTGCTTTTAATCCAATTTAACATGGATTTAAGTTAAGTAGCAATAAAAGGCCTATACGGAACACCTCACATCCTCAACAAGAGATGCATAGTATTGAGGTACAAAATAAAAGCACAGCAAAGGGTGATGATAATCATTCTAACAATATTCTTTCCTCTCATGCTGGTCAGCCTTTGTGTGTCTTTATCAGTTTAGTTTTGCTTCAGGAGATGCTTATGTTTGTATCGCTGTCAACCATGAGGCTTCATTTAGCGACCATTTTTGGAAACGCTGAATGTGCAGAAAGTGCATATGGGTCACAGAAGACAACTTTTTCACCACTTGTTTTCAAAATCCCCTGCTCCTCAATTTCCTTGTGCTGAATGACTGTTTGCCTCAGCTCCCCCCCCCTTTAAAAAAAATATATTGCTGCATCTCTGACACTAGGTAATGACCTCACGTGCTTTGGATGTACGTATAAAAACATACACTTCATTCATATTTGATAAAATTAGTACTTCAGTTTTAAGCAAGGAGAAAAATATTCTACCACAGATGGTTACATTCCCTAGAATTAGAACGGTGGCCTGGATCCGAAACCATGTGTGGTGTCCTGCTTGTGAAATGAGACTTTTCCTCCTCCTTCCTTCCCACTGCACCCCTCTGTCCCTGAAAGGCTGCTTCTGATGGTCAGGGATCCCTTGGAATTGCTTGTATTACTTATTTATTTATCGTATTTTTATATCACCTGATATCAGGGGCGTAACAAGGCTGGAGTGGGCCCAGAGACAAAATTTTAAAATGGGCCCCTTGCTGATGCACACAAACACACTTCACAATATATAGTCATGTGACTTGCCTCTGGGGGGCCCCTCGAGGCGTGGGGGCCCCCAGGCAGCCGCCTCCCCTTGCCTAATGGTAGTTACGCCCCTGCCTGATATGTACATCTCTAGGTGGTGATGTGCCGCTTTTGATGTGGCTGTAGCTGAAGAGAGGAATCAAACACCTCCACATGAGTGGAATTGTGTTAGGTTTTATTGGATCCAAGCCTGTGTTTAAGATGGAGATGTGACAATAAAACAAGAAGGGTTTTCATCTTTCTTCACAAATTGTGTGGGTTCATTCTGTTTTTTAAACAAGTTTTAGTTGGGTTCATTCAACTAATGTTGAGTGAACATTGGTTGTATAAAACTAATGTTGTATAAAAGTGCCTGTTCTTTTGAGGCAGCCTGAGAAATGCTAAGCGTTGTCTTGGGAAACGGAAACCACCAATGCAAGCTTGATTACGCTATGCTATACTACCTGTTTGATTATAGTGTTTAAGGAAATGATGGTATAAATTTTTATTTTTAGTTTATTGAAAAACGACTAATGCCATTTCAAATCTTAGTGTTTGCTGATCTTGAATTCTGCTAGTGCAAGGTAAAACCAACAAGAGTAATATTTGCAGTCCTAAAAATGGGCCCCCTTCAGTGTTCCCTTTGATTTTTCTCACCTGTGTGTAGAGTGAGTTTTGTTCTGGACAGCAGTATCAAGGCAGTGTGTGCACATGTGCATTCAGAGGTGGCGATTTCCTGATTCATCATGAGCAGGATCTGAAATTAACTGAGCGGACATTTAAAAAAACACCTTGAGTGCACATGCACAGGTGCATGCGCTAGAGGAAACAATTGGCCCCTTATTACTTATACAACAATACAACAAATATTTATATACCGCTTCTCAGAAAAAGTTTCCCAGAGTGGTTTACATAGATATACAGTAAATAAATAAAAATGAGTCCCCAAAGGGCTCACAATCTAAAAAAGAAACATAAGGTAAACACCAGCAACAGCCACTGGAGGGATGCTGTGCTGGGGATGGATAGGACCAGTTGCTCTCCCCCAGCTAAATAAAGAGAATAACCTCTTTTAATAAGTACCTCTTTGCTCAGTTCACAGGAGACAGATTTAAAAAATAAATAAATGACGCCATGCAGCCTTCATGGGAAGTTGGCGGGTGTATGTAGTAGAGAACTGGGATGCTATAAATTGGAGCAGTCATGATGTAGCTCAAAAAGAAGTATCCTACTGAGATAAGGTTAGAATTTGGCTAATACTCACTCAGTTCCTTTTTTGCTTTATGAATTGAGTAATTTGGACAAACAAGCTAATATAGTGCTAAGAGTACTAACTATAGAAAGTGATGGCCCAGTATTTGAGTGTTTGCAGTGAGCATTTGGAAGAAGCTCATTACATTTTTTAAAAGAGTTGTCCAGGTGTGTTGTGTTTTGGCAGATGTACAGTGCTGGTGCTGCATGTAACATGCACGTTATATAGCTCCCAGGAATAGTGGTTTAGTTTCACCTGCCTTGCACCCACTCCACAGCATAGCTGTGTTGGAGAGCAGCAGCCTGGAAATTCATCTGGCCCTCCCTAAAACAAATGCACTGGAGGGGAAAGAAGCTGTGTTAGATCTTATAGGAGACAAGATCCATGTAAAAACTTGGCAGCAATTTATCAAGGTCATTGATGCAAACAGAGAAGAAATTCACTAAGTCAAAGCCTGTCTGTTCAAGTGATTGGGTCACTTGGTTCAAAACAGGAAAAGAGTTTTGTTAAGAGTAAGGGGTTAATTAAAGAGGTTTGGTGCACATGCATACAAATTAGCTAAATAATGATGATCCAAGTGGCCAACCATTGCTAATTGCCATCTTAAAAAAAGAAGTATAGAATGATGCAGAAAGTGACCCCTAGGTCTAGACTAGAACTCTCCAATTTTGACTGTTGTACAGATGTTAAGCTACAACTCCCATCATCCCTGAATATTGGCTATTGTGGCTGAGGGTGATGGGTGTTGTAGTCCAATAGCAACTGGAGGGCCAGAGTTGTGCAGCCCTGGTTTAGACTAAAAAAGGTGGTGACAACTATCTCTTTTACTCTACTGTAAGTAAAAAATATAGCAGTAGTCACTTCTGAATGAGGGCACTAGCCTGGGTGAGATTATATCTAGGTAATATCCTGCCTCAGTTTAGAAAAAGAAGAAGAAGAAGGCAGTCGGCAATAGCTGATTACTGGGAACACTATCCTCGCTTCAGATGCTTCTGAATCCGTTGCTGCCTGCTGCCGAAGTGCGGCAACCCCAACCCCCCGAAACCCTAAGCCTCTCTCATCCAAAGCTGGCAAAAAAAATTTTTGGTTGGTGGATTTAAAATTTGATGATTACATATAATAAGTATACAATTTGGAAAATATCAAAATATCTTTTGCATCAGGCCATTTGTTCAAATTGTCTAGTATCCTCTCCCTCTTCATCAATGGTCTCTTTTAGATCCTTGGGGAGCAGTGCAACATCACAGGACTTTGATCGTGAGAGAGTCTTATTGTCCAGTGATAGCTTCCATTAATGTAAATTTGAAGGACATTGACTACATGACCTGAGCATTCTACATAGCTGTTGCTCTTCAGATTTCTCATTTAATTGGTACAGCATCATCAGCCTCTGGATATCCCGGTTCACATATGAGGTTGAAGTTTGTGCATTTTTTGTTGTTGTCAAGCAGAACTATCAGAGGTGTTCATTTAGAATTGTATTTAGTTCTGTAACTTCAGACTCGCACTGATGTAATGGGTGTCGCATCATTTCAGTGTACCATGTTTTTCTTGCCTTCCAGACCAATGGGTCTATATCTGCTAATGGAGATGTATATCAGGAGCGGCTTGCACGTTTGGAAAATGACAAGGAATCTCTTGTTCTGCAAGTAAGTCCTTTTTCGAGTGAGTTGGGTCATTGCTTCTCTGAATAATAAAATTTTCAGTGTTGATCTGGAGTTCTAGAACTGCCTCAGTATGTTTGCTCACTATCAGAGGAGTATTTAACTGTTTGGGGAATGGCATATTTCCTACTTGCTACCATTCTTAAAATAGCCTGTAATGTTCAGTGTTCATTGACTGAAGAAAATGTTGGTCTGTTGGGGAAATTATTTTAGGAGGAGAAATTTTTAGAGTTTGCAGTATAAGAGAAAGTTTTCCAGGAGTGGCCAGCCAAGCAGGTGGTGGTCTAGCTTTACCAGTCTTAAGACAATTGTGCTTCCTCTTCCTGTGTCAATTTAGGGCTAGTTCATTGGCCCCACCCATCATGCAATAAAGGGCATTGATGCATGGTGCTCCATTCCATAGGATAATGGTGGGGAACATCTGTACTGGCCCTAATGGAACCATTAAAACTAGCTGGGCCTGGCACAGAGCATCTGCGCCTCTGGCCGGCCCACCCACCCATCCACCACCACCTTATTTCCCCGCTGGCCCGCATGCCACCTTTTTCTTGCCCCCCCTGCTGCTTTCTGGCTGGCTGGGCTCTGGTTTCTTCTCTCCCCCCGCTCGGCTTTCTGGTAGGCGGGTGGGTTTCTTCTCTCTCCTGCCCCCCCCCCCCCCGTTTCTGGTCAGCCAGCCACTGGCTTCTTCTCTGGCCTCTCCTTGCTGACTGGCTGGCAGGCAGGCAGGCAGGCCGGCTTCTTCTCCCCCGCCCCCCACTTTCTGGCTGGCCAGCTGGCATTTCCTTCACTGGCCGCAGCCACCATTTCCCTCCCTCACACCCGTCCCGTGGCTATCTGGCAGGTCTCCTCTCTGAACTTTCGCAAGAGCTGCCACACATTGGATTAGCCATGAGTATGGCTTGGAGAATTAAATATATAGATACCACTATAAAGTAGTATTTAAATTGTGCAATGAGGGGTGGTTTGGGCACTCTATGTGTTGTTTTGTAGCAGCAGAACATGTGCACTCATGCCCCATGTGATGCAGCAGTGCTAGCCACCAACCCAAAGTGTCTAGAAAATGTATTGTGTATGGAAGATTTCCTTCAGGCACAATGCACTGTATGCTTTCTCTCCTTCATGTCATGTTCTTATTACCCAGTTTCAGATTTCAGATTGAGATTTATTTTACTTGCAAGTGTGGTGTGCTCAGTTGTTGATCTGTGTAATGATGATTTTCTTTGTGTATCTCCATTATCTTAAGGCTTCTGGAACAATTTTATATTGAAAGAAATATTGTTGAGAGTTTTATCCTTTTGGGGGAAATCTGTGAACACTCTTAACTGCACTGACAGTCCTGCATCAAGCCAGTGGTTGCCTCTTATGAATAATACATATGTTTACCTTCTTTATCTTAGTGCTTTGTGTAATAAATCTGAAATGTAAACATAACACATTTTAATATTGCTATATGATACTTCCAATGTAACTTGAAAGTGAGGTGCTTCAATACACGTGTGTGTGTGTGTGTGTGTGTGTGTGTGTACACACACACACACACACACATAAACATTTCTCCCATTATTGTACAGGTGAGTGTTCTTACTGACCAGGTGGATGCCCAAGGAGAAAAGATCAGAGATTTGGAGCTCTGCTTAGAAGAGCACAGAGAGAAACTGAATGCCACAGAAGAAATGCTACAACAGGTATTGCAGGAAAGAGAAGACAAACTATGGGTTTTTAAGCGCTCTTTCACTTTGGTTTAGTATTGATTTTATTTTGTTTGTGTTAGATATGTTTATCCAATGTTAGGTATGTGAAGTTAGGTATGTGAAGTTTATAACTCTCCAATAACTAAAAAAGAAAATGAAACCTAGAAGCTGCCTGTTTCAAAGTGTAAATTGTTCACTGCATATGTATTTGACACTACAATAATTCTGTCAAGTTTAATCCTGTCTAGATAGAGAGGCCAGATGCAAGCAAGAACATGGCTCCAATTTTGAAGAAGAGATTTTCAGCTTGTCATGTAGGGATGATAAAAGCTGTACCTGCTCCCACATGCATGCCTGATAAGAGCTGTGTCCAATGTTTACATCTGGCTGCCCTACACATAGACTAAAAGGCCCCTAATCTCACTCATTAAAATCTTCACCAACTCATTCTATACAACTACTGTTTGTTTCCTAATTATACTTACTGTATAGGCCTACATTTGCTATGCTATTTAAAATGAAAACCACACTGCCTTTCCTTATACCTCTTCCTTTTAAAATCAGGAGCTTCTAAGCAGAACATCACTCGAAACTCAAAAGCTGGATCTGATGGCAGAAGTTTCCAACTTGAAACTCAAACTGACTGCTGTGGAAAAGGACAGAATGGACTATGAAGACAGATTCAGGGACACAGAAGTGAGTTGAGAGAGATCAGTTGTGACAAACGTTTTGAGCAATCTTGTATTGCTTGACATATAAAGCTTGTTTTAATGTCCTCTTATTTGGGGTGGGGAGAATAATGTTTCTTTATATGAAAAGCTTTGACAGAACCTTTACAGGCAAGTTTACTCATTGCCTAGGCCGCCACCACCATCTTCATCATAGCATAGTGGTTAGAGTGTTGGACTAGGATCAGGAAGACCCGAGTTCAATTTCCCATTTAACCATGAAACTCACTGGGTGACTTTGGGCAAGTCATATATCTCTCAGCCTAACCTACCTCACAGGGTTGTTGTGAGGGTAAAAATAAGCATGAAGAGCGGATGAAGAGCGGAATATAAATGTAACAAATAAATCCTCCCAAAACATGCACATCTGGGTGGTTTCAATATGACTTCACAGAAGGGAAACCTAACACATGCTTACTAAACAAAAACTTCTTAAAAGTAAATTCTATCATTTCTTCTTTTGTGCTTACCAAAATGAGTAAGTTTGACAGGACTGTTCTTCAAATGACCCACTTGTACTTAAAAACATATGTTTATCCAAATGAAGACATTAAAATCAAGTTAGAGGGTCTGACTGACTACCATAAGATGAACTCCAACTGTTAGCCTTTCATGAAGGTGGAGGGATAGAGCTCATATTAGGCTAGCCACAAAAATATCAGCAAAAATGGTTTTTCTATAGAAAGTGATGCCTGCCTGTTTCCATAACATTGGCAAATACCATCTAACTTGCTACCTTTCTGTTGTGATGGTCCACAGCACCTCCACTATTGGCCCCTAGAAAGTTGGGTGGCAAGGAGGAATGGTGTTGGTAAATTACGGGAGTACTTGTTACAAGCTAGAAAGGGATTCCTCATCATGGGGCATGTTTGGAAGTATCCCCCTGAATACATACTTATTTATTTGATTTATATACCACCCTTCCAAAAATGGTTCAGACCGGTTAATAGAACTAAAAAGTCTATTTTAACCCTGAATCTTCATCCCACTGGAGGAATACTTGAACATAACATACATTTTAAAAATATATATACCCATTCCTTTTGTAACAAAACCTATTGTTCTCTTAAAATGACTGATAATACAGAATAAGGGCTAAGATCTGGGAGCCGTATGTACTCATTTCTCTCCACCCATCCCTCTTATATATAATAATGTCACTTTTAATTTAACAAGCAAAAGTTAATTTCTAGCATTCTGTCAAACCCTTTTTCTTGTCTGTCTTTTATCCCTGAGCAATAACCCATGCATTTTGTTAATGTGATATTGCAGCAACAAGAGCAAACTATGAAAAATTATCTGACATGAACAATATCTAAATTTCAATAGTTATTTTATTTACAACTTCTAACATGTAACAGACCTTACTTTAGAAAAATTAACATTCAATTTTCTTTTGCGGAAAACATTAATGCTTGCTAGTTTTGAGGGAGTGTTCTTTTTTTGTTATGTTATTGTATAATCCCATAGTTTTCCTTAACTGATGATAGATGTTCTGCTTTGGTGTACAAAAAGTATTTGGTGTACAATATCCTCGTTTCTGTGATTATACAAGCAATTTCATTAGTATTATAGTAGAGCTCCATATGGGTTTGCTTTAGCATTACAATTGAATTAATATACTGATATGAATGAGATTGCTAACAAATTCTGCTGTAATGCTTGTTATTGGTGTCAATGGGAGCTCTTTTCCTAAGGGTGGGTCTAGTCCAGACCCCCTCAACCTGATCCACAGTGCCATCCCATCTGGCTACTATTTACTGAATAAAAAACAAGCATCCTAGTTCCAATAACATGCTTAATATATCCTCTAGTTTGGCACTATGAGATTCAGAATATGTCAAAGCTTACCCTGCTTAGTCTTAATAGTTTTGTGTTTTGTTTGTTCATGTGTTTTGCTTAGTTACAGTAAATGAAATTATGACCATTTATCCTGTTGGGGATATTATCCTCATTCCAATTTTGCAAGTAAATTTCAAGCATTTGGAAAGAGTGTGTGTGTGTAGTGGTAACCAGTCTCCTCATCTAGCTTGAAGCTTCAGTAGTAATGCACTATCCTAACAACCTGTAGGTAGGACTAGCAATAAACATTGACAAAAGCCTCTAACTTCACACTCTCCATAATTTTAGAACTGCTCAGTTCATGCACTGGGGCCTATCCTTTCCTGGCTTTAGCTCTTGGAGTTAGGGATGTGCATGAACCTGCTCAGAAGCCCTTTTATGGGCTTCCAAACAGGTTAGAACACTGGGCGGTTCGAAGGTTCGACAGCGAGTAGGCAGGGGATGGTGCACTCCCCCCTCCCCGCATTTCCCCCTCCCCACTGCATTTCCCCCTCCAGTGCTCGCTGAAATACCCGTCTGGTGGGGCAGCAGCATACTTCCCTGCTGTCCCGTCCACTTCTCAGACCAGAAGTGATGGGAAGTCGCGTGTGTCCATGCACTCATTGGTGTGCTTGTGCACACATTGGGTGCGATGTGCGTACACATGTGCCTGATGTACACACGCTACTTCCGGTCACTTCTAGTCTGAGCAGCGGACAGGGCGGCGGGGAGGTATGCTGCTGTCCTGCCGGACCAGTTTTTCAGCGAGTGGGGTGGCGGAGGGGGGAGGAATGCTTCGGGGGGAGTGCATCCTTCCATGCCCTTAAAGTCCCTCCCACCAACTGCCAAACCGGCCACCGTTGGTTCCGTGCACATCCCTACTTGGAGTTTCTATGGGGCGAGAGACAAAGCATGCTGGAAACAGGAGAAAGTGGCAGGCAGCAGAAACCAGCAGCTAGATGCTGGTAGCAGATCTGTTGAAGGGCAGCTAAGGAAAACTGGTATCAGGAGAAGGAAGGCTGCAGGGCAAGAGAGTAGCCAGGCATGGTCTGCAGGACCACAGAAAACTCTGAGGAAGATAGTTTTCTCTGACAATTGCCGGAGTTAAACCAAGTCCTTCCCTACTGATGACAGCCCTGACGCAGTGGTCTCGCTCTGTGTATGTAGTGACTCCTTCAGGATACCATGGTTTGCTTTTAAGTCTAGCATGTTCATGCCAAGCCCTCTGACCTACTGGGTGAGGAAGGACTGAGTGAACAGGAGATCCTGAGCATTTTAGGGGGAAGTTCTTCATAGGATGTTGATATGCTTAGATGGTGTGGGCCATGGGCTCCAGGCTGAGCTACGTGGGTCTTCCAATCCCACGTCTTCCAGGTCAGTATCTGAGTCTGTGCTGGGAATGGGATATGGCATTGGTGCCTCCTCTGAATTGGTGCCTGATAGGCTGGATGGGGCTGAAACACTATATTACCTAAATGTGTCCTTGTTCTATACTTTTTGATACCTCTAAGTCTTTTTTTTTTAATTGGATGTCATTGACTGGCTCCAACTGCATTTTCCTACACTCATCTCTTGGTAACTTAGCCTCTCATTCTGCTCCCTCACCTTATTTTCCCCATTGTCTCTTTGAGCTTGAGCATTCCTGGGGCATGGACTTCTATATTTACGAACAGCCCAGATCTGCTGAAAGTGGTCCAGCTTCCTCTGTCACACAGCCAGATGCTTCTAGAGCATTTCCTAGCCAGCCAGATGCTTCTAGAGAGCCCACAATCAGGTCCTTTCCAGCTCTTGCTACGTGGCAACTAGAATTTGGAGAGAGTCTCCATCTGAACACTGAGCTTCCATTGAGCTATCATGTTTAGTACTTGTGGATCAACCTTTTGTCCATGAATTTGTCTAATCTCCTTTTAAAGCCATCTAAGCTAGTGGCCGTTGCCACATTTCATATCCTTAAAACCGCACTGCATCAAGTAACATGCTACACTTAGGAAATAAGGGCTAGGCAACAGAAGAGGTTACTAATTCCAATCTGCGTATGTTCCTTAAAGCTGGCATGCTTGAATTTTGGCCTGCGGCCAAAGATGGATAAGATCTTGTATGTAAACTTGTATGGTTTTGTTGGACTCTCAGAGATGTAACCTTTCTGTTTCTACCTATAATACTAATAAAAACATTTATTTTTTTTTTTAAAAAAGAATTTTGGCCTGCTTTGAAAGTGCCTGTCGGAAAAATAAGGCAATACCAATTGATTGGTTTTTGTTACTCTTCCACTAACTTGTATTTTTAAACCACATATTGTTTTTTTACAGGGTTTGATGCAGGAAATTAATGAATTGCGCTTGAAAGTAGGAGAAATGGACAGTGAGAGACTTCAGTATGAGAAAAAGCTTAAATCTACCAAAGTAAGTAATGGCTAGTGAGAAGGGGGAAAAGCTAGGTATTTGGTGGAAGTGTGGGAGGAACCACTCTTATTGCAATGTAGTTTTCACACACCATCACAGAAGTAGTTTGTTTTGCTTCAGTGGCATTGTTGCCATGTAATTGTTAAGCGCTTGGACTTTGTATGTAGATTTTGGTTCATATATATACTAGGCTGTAAAAAAAAAATCACCTCAGAATGTGTGGGGTTGTCTCCATGTAGGTACTCTTTGTATGAACTGGTGCATTCAGATGGGTAGCGGCATATGTGACTACCCCTGTTTGTATGATGGTGGTGGTCTTTGAGCTGGCTTCTATGAATGTAGCCTCCATGCAGTCCTCATTAGGCTGTGAGCCTATTGAGAGTCCCAGAGATGATCCCTTCTCATCTATGGACTGGTTCTTTTTTTTTTTTAAAGCTTTAATAATAATGAAAGAGAGTAACCTACTCGAAATAAAGTAACCTTCATGCTTTCTAAATGTATTATGAAGAGCCAGACTACCTTTCTTTAGTGGGAAGAAGCAGTCTCTAGCTTCCCTTCTTTCTAGTTCCTGTGCTCGCTGGAGATGTGGTTGCTGCTTCTGTCTTGCTGCTTCCTGGACTCTTCTAATAGTCTGTGTAATTAAGGTGGCGATGCGGTCATTCTCCACATTAGTGCCCTGGGCTCCCATGGGCAACTGTAGTGCACGGTTAGCATAAGAAGTGATCCAAATTGGGCTTTCTTGGAAGTAAAAGTCTATCAGCCTCCATGAAAGTAGGAGTTCTTAGCCTTGTCTCTTTTCTATCTTTACTTCTTTCACTCCTTTGTCTCTGTCACCAGTCTTTAATGGCCAAACTTTCTAGCATGAAAATCAAAGTGGGCCAGATGCAGTATGAAAAGCAGCGGATGGAGCAAAAATGCCAAATGCTAAAGGTGTAGTAGATTGGGGTCTGCATTTTGAAACATTTATTTACCACAGCTTCTGTAATCCTGTCTGCCATCTTGTCTGTCTGTCTGTACTCTTTAAATACTTTTGACTCCAAGAAACAATGTTGGCTTTTCTATGCATTTTTTTGAAATATAGGTGGGACTTCATGGGAGTGCAGGATATATTGGTCCATTATGGGAACACTGCCCAGGATGAAATTTCTAACAGATGCTGGTTCAGTTAAGTGAAAATACTCGATACAGCGACCAACATCCAGACTAACTCTCAGTCGACACACCAGGATTTTCCCTTGCCCAAGAGGTGATTTTCTCCAATCCCCCCTTCCCTCTGCAACTGCCTGTGCTTCCTGAAACTATGTTCCTGAGGGTCCCCTAATCCTTGGGGACATATCTTTGGGAGGCACAGTTGGCTGTTTCACACTCGTGCATTGTTGCAGGGTTGATCTGGATGTTGGCCAATGTTCACTAATATTGAGCCATACCCGCATTATAGATCTAATCTGGTTTGACAATTCTCCTTTCCCGGAGAACCTTTGGGATTGTAATTCTGTAAAGGAGCTAAGAAACATGAATAAGGAATTTTCAGCACCTCACAAACAATTCCCAGGATGCTTTTGGAAGGCCAGGGCCATTAAAGTGATATAAAACTAATATAGGTTTGTAGTATAGTTAGCGATCACATGTTTGTACGTGCATACGTACACACTAAGGTTGCCATCTAGGGACCTTTTATAGAGGACATGCAGCTATCTGGGGAACCAAACAACATTTTTTGCATGTGTTTTGGTGTCTGAAGTTCTGAGGAGCAGCTCAAACATTTTGTTCATTCAGAACATTTTGCTCTTATGAGCAGCTTCTCTTCCTCTGTCTCCTTTCCCTCCATAGTGACCACCCGTCCAATGGGGAAGCCAGAGTAGAGGTTCTGTCTGCTTCCCTGGCAGATTGTAGAGCTACGTGATGCAGGAGCACGGATAGGTGGGCCTGGCAGGTGCTACTTGCTTCCTTCATGTGGTGGTGGCGGCAATGAGAAGTTAGTAGGGATGTTTACGGAACCGGCAGGGGCCAGTTCAAAGCTGGGGTGGGACAGCTTTGAGGGTGGGGGAGGGTGCACTTATCCCTCTCTTTGCTTTCCCCCCACTAGCACTCACTTGAAAACTCATCTGGTGGGGTGGCAGCGTACCTCCCTGCTGCTCCGTCGACTCTTTGGACCGGAAGTAGGCGGAAGTAGCTCGCACATGCCCTACTTCCAGTCCGCTCCCGCCCCGCTGGACCAGTTTTCAAGTGAGTGACAGCGGGTGGGGGGAGTGGAGGGAGCACTCTCCCCCACCCTTAAAGTTGTTTCACCCCCGCCTCGGAACGCTTCAAACTGCCCGGTGTTCGAACCTGTTCAAACCTGTTCAGCACAAACCTCCCAACAGGTTTGTGCATCCCTAGAAGTTAGCAGTTAGCTAACTAACTTTACTCAGTTAGCAGTTACCCCTGCTAAAAGCACCTTTTAAACTGGTGATAAATAGAAGAGATTCATCAGTTTAAAAGGTGCCTTTTATTTTGATATCCAAAAATAAACACAAGCTAACACCAGCATCAGCCATTGAAGGAATGCTGTGCTGGGGTTGGATGCAGCCAGCTGATGCTAGTGTTGGCTTGTGTTTCTTTGGGGATAGGAGAGCATTTTTTTTTTTTTTTGAAAACCACTGTGAAACCTTCTGTTGAAAAGCAGTTTATAAATGTTTGTAGTCATAGAGAGTACCAAGCGAGTGGGAGACGGTGCATGCACTGCTGTGTCAGCATGCAGAGGCATGCTCTGTAGCTCTGTAGCTTCCTGACTGCCCTGCTTCTAGCCAAGAGGTGAAGTTGCTCACCTGGCTGGGGCGAACAGGCTGTGTGACCCATGGGGAGGAGGGGTGTGTGTATATGGAGGTAAACCTTAGCAGGGGATGAGTTTACGGTTAAGCAGCAGGGGCCTTGAGAACTCTGCATCTAGACAGCCGACTGAGCAGACATACAGATCACCTGGTCATCAGCTTCACAGTGGTGAGCTGTGTTTCTTCTCAAAATATCAAATTTTTATCAAAATATGCAAATATAATACCAATAAACCCATGCAAATTTTATGCAAAGTGGAGACGTTGGGGAGACCTTTTTTTTTTTTTGGTGAAAATGACCTCTGTTTGCATGTTTATTGGTATTATACATGCATATTTTGATAAAAATTGTATAACTTGAGACTAAATACAGCTCACCGTTGTGAAGCTGATGACCAGGTGAGCTGTATGTCTGTCTAGGTGCAGAGTTCTCAAGGCCCCTTCTGCTTAACCATAAATTCATACGGCTCACCTGGTCATCAGCTTGACAGCGGTAAGCTATATTTATTCTCAAATTATCCAATTTTTAACAAAATATACACATACAGTACCAGTAAACCTTTGCAAATTTTATGCAAAGTGGACACTTCTTTGGTGAAAAGATGGCCCCTTCAGAATATAAAAGTATAATGTCATAAGTATTCAAATGTGGATGTAATTTGAATGCAAGGGTAGGAAGTCCCTTCCTATATCACACATGAGGATAGAAAATTGTGATTAAAAGTGCTGTATGTTTGTGGTGTGTGTTCTGTACAACTTAGTGTTTTGATGAATGTGCTTGTGGATAATGTTAGCTTTATTTTTGCATCTGTAGTCTTAAGAGTGGCTTCGTGATATTATGTGTTGGTTTCGATTTCCCCCCCATTTCATTGCCAGCTGTGTGTTTGTGGTGTTATAATTTTTTATAGCCTTGGCAATACCTGCAAGGTAAATCCTCATTTCCCATACTTAGCACATGTTAAATCTTCCTCTACTATCCACCCACCAATGTGCGCGCACATGTACATACATCACTGAACTGTATGTTGTGAGCATGGTTGTGTTTTACCATATTAAGTTTGGTCTGCTTAATGTTGGTGAATCTTTTTCGTGCATGCTTGAAAAGGGAATAAAAATCTTCCCTTTTAGTGCAGTGTATTTAAATTCAGATGAAGAGATTATTGTACATTTAAATTAGAGATGGGATTGCTTGCTTGCTTGCTTACTTGCTTATTGTTATTTCTAGGCAAAGGGGTAAATGATGTACTTGTAATGATTGCCAAAGTTTGACAAGAGTTTAGAGGTTTTAAGTGGAAGGCCATCTCTAATTTGAATGATAAACTTCAGTTTAGGACCATCCCTTAAAATGTAGATGTGCCTTCTAAGTAGATGTGTTGATTTTTTGTTTGTACAGGAAGAACTAGCATCATTAAAAGATAAATTAGAACAGAAAGAGGCAGAGATAAAACGGCTGCAAGAAAAACTGGTTCACCAGGTGAAAGGAGAATCAGTTGACATAAATGACAGAGGTAAGACAAAATGGCAACCACTGTTGAGGGGCGGAGATTTGTGTTACTAAAAGCTATGGCTTAAGCTGCTGTTGTCTGCAGTTGGACTTGTGTGTTCTAGACAAGACCTCAGTTGTTAGCAAAGCCTTAACCATGCACAAGGTTGACTTGTGCATTATTTGAGCCTATGCAGACATAATATTTGAGGAAGTCTCATTCTCCCTACAGTAATGGGGAGGGGCATGAGCACATGTTTGGGCCAGGTTAAGATTCAGCTCTGGAAAATAATTGAAGAGGCCATTAGAATATTGACTTTATAACAAAAATGATCAAGCTTTTGAGACTCGGACTGTGTAAATTTTTTCTCTCTGTACATGTCCCTGCATGAATTATGTTGGGAGGACAATTTATTTTATTTATTTATTGAGTAGATGCATATCCTGTGGGCTCAGAGCAACAACATCAGCTTTTCCAAAAGCAAATGTTCTGTTTCCAGATGGCTCACAGTAAACTATGACTGCCTTTCTTTGTAGGACTACTTAACATTAGCAATACAACAAAGTAATAATTAAAATATATATTTAAATTTTTCTCCATGGCCTGCATTTATTACATATGTTACATTATCGTGGATACATGATATTACTGTAACAAACCAATCAACCTTTGTGTCCATGACTAGGAATAAAAATTGTGTTAATTCCTCATTCAACCTTGATAGAGTAAAATTAAAATTCATGGGTAGATCGGAGTTGACATCTCAGGATAAATAGTGGTGAAAACAAATTCTAAGTTAAGAATTCTTGAAATCACTCAGGTTATACTGTTTGAGCAATATACTTCAAAAAACCAGCATAGGGCTGGTTTGGATGATACTTTGTCCACTGGCCTGACTGTGCATAAGTTTAAGCTATGAGTTGGCATGTCCTTCTCCCTTGCTGGGGTTCTGGAGCATCTTTCCTTAGTCACATGGCGGGGGGCGGGGGCACTTTTCATGAACCACTCCTACACACATGCACAGATACTAGTTTAAACTAGTATTTGTAGTGCATGTAGAGAGGTAGTTCAGGTGAATGAAATGTAAGCCCCTTAGATTTTTAAAGGGAGAGCAACATACAAATATTATAGAATGTGATTGTTAGCAATAAATAGTTGCTATTTATCAAAAAGAAGAGTGGCAGAGATGAGTGTAAAATGAGTGAAATTGTTTTATGTATGACAATTTAAAATAATATACAAAACATAGTGACTTTTATGAATATTGTTTATGGATTCCCATGCAATTAATGTAGATGTAACTCTAAAATGTTATTTGAAATTGGGAATATAACCTTTTAATAAACACCACTGACTGCTGTAACAGTACATGAATTTATGTTCATTCATGGTGATTCTTTACTTTGTTTATAATCTTTATCTAACTCCAAATCCAATGGGTTTTCCTGAACAGATGAAAATTGTAAAAAGAAGCTCAAAGACAAAAGTAAGGTTTTTGGTGTCTTTCCACAAGCACTTACATTTGAGTTTCATTCAGTATAGCTTTCTGCATGCATCATTTAGAACTATTTTAACAAAATACTGTTATTGCTTCATCTTCTATCCTCTGTTTTCATGAAAATCAAAATGAGTGAAGTGAAACCTTGCTGTTTATACTAGAAGGAAAAATGCAAAATTGACAAAGCATTTTGGACTATAAACTATTTGCTGCATTCATTTAGTTAATAGGTTTACTAGTTCAGTTAGTAGCTTTACTTTGGTTTGAAATACGAGCATTGATTTCAGCACAGACTAGATCTGTATAGATTCTGTTCTCACAAGAACAATTTGTTTGCTTTATGGTTGTTTTTTGCACAAGTGAAAGAACAGTTGGCACTGTTGAGCATCCAACATGTGAAGGCAGCTATTAAGTCCACTGAAATAAATGGCTTAAGCCGATTTAACTCTCTGAGTTGGTTCAGGTATTAATACCAAACCATGGTTGATTGGTAACCCTTATTTTCTATTTTGTAACAAAACATAGTTTGTCCAGTTCAGCTCTAATGGCAAATTAAAACTGTGGTTTGTCACTAATTTTGCAAGTGGGTATGCAAGTGGGTATGGGATAGAAGAGGGAGTCCAAGGCTTTGAAGCTATGGGTTGGCATGTCTGAATTTATCCACAGGTGGACTGTGGCTTGGGTCTGAATTCACATACTGATTTTTTCCCCATGAGTGCCTGTGTGCTGTGAAGAAAATCAACCTAAGAAATTCTAAACAAATTGCAGTTTCCATGTGGGTTATATTTCTGGCTATTAAGAATCAATAGGAAACGAAAACATTCTTTTCATTTTAATCATGGACTTTTGCTTTCAATCCATGATTTATCATTTATTGACATTTCTAGCATTTTTCCAATCTTGAACGCTAAATGGTATGGATGCTTTCAGTAAATGAGGATTAAGGATGAAGCATAGTTTGTCATGGTCTTGGGTTTAAACTACCCTTTTGATATTTTGTGCTGCATCTGCACATTTTAGCATGACCCTTCTTCATGACAGATATACATGCCATTCCATCACAGCTCTCTAATTTCTACAACCATTCTCAGTTCTGACTCAGCACCACCATGCCATCCATTCTTTTAGCATCCTTCCACTGGTTGCCTAATTTCATTCTCTTTGTAGTTGAATTTGTTGGTAGGTTAATGAATGCTTGGCTGCTGGCACAGGGAAGAACTGTTTTGTTGTGTACTATTGGGAATGTATTGATCTCTGAGGACCTCTTTATTTAAACTAGTAAGAAACACACTCATGCATCGAACACTGTAGTGGTTTTTTAATAGTTATTATACTGTTGTGCCTATGAGACTGAGCCATCAAAGTGTCTAGTTCAAATTTCACCTTGGGTGTTCTAGGCTGAGTGGCCTTGAAGCAAGTTATTCTCTTTCAGCCTCAGCTCTTCACATACAATTTAAGGCTGCTTACCTACCTTACAGGGTTATTGTGCAGATTAGTGTTGGTGTCTTAATGAAGTGCTTCAAACATTCTAAAGCACTGTTGATAAGCTGCTGCTAATTAATCTTTTTCTAGTTCCAGATTATAAAGAAATCACTTTATACTTTGATCCAGAGACTGTTTTGTCCTCCCCTCTTTTATTTATAAAATATGTTTATACTAGAACGTAATGCAAGTAGTTTGAATGTTGTGTCTGAAACATTGTACACTTTGTATTTTGTCAAAAGCGTTGTTGTTTTTTGTTTGATCACTTCAGCTGACTTCTACAGTTTTAAACTTTCAGATATTGAGGTACAGAAAATGAAGAGAGCTGTGGAATCTCTAATGGCAGCAAATGAAGAAAAGGTACTAGAATGTTCTATAGATCCACATTAATATTGTGCCTTTTGGCAGAATAAATCAATATGAGATGGATGTACACCATTACTATTAATTATCAAGACTGAGTGTTTGCTGTTATTTCTCTCAAATGATAATGGGGAAGTACAGACAGCTTCCACCCACCCATCCATTTCAAGGTGCAAGTGAAATTTTAATTAATGGAAATTATTTTAAGGATACTTAGGAACTGCTCAGCTTTTAACACCCTAGCTTCCTTTACTCTTCTGTAACACTTCCACAGGGAGAGATGGGGGAAAAACAATTTTAAAGGGGAAAAAAATATATGCAGCCTTCTTTCTTACACATATATGTTTCCCCAGGATCGGAAAATTGAAGAGCTTCGACAGTCTCTCAATCGATATAAGAAAGTTCAGGACATGGTGATGCTAGCTCAAGTTAAAAAAGGTACAGTACTAACATTAGCTAGCTGCCTTGAAGTATTATAAATTCATTTAACCTTGACAGAAGTAACACCAGTCTGTGTGTATTTACATGGCCAGGTAATCCTAAGTAATATACTTTTCAATCCTGCAGCATCTTAGTGATAAACTGCATGCAAATTGACAAACTTTAATTTTTCAGTGAAGCAGCAGAACTGATTTTTGTGAATTTGACAGGCTGCATGAAAGTATTCTTACTCAAATGCCATTTCAGTAATTGATTTTCATTCCCTGATTTCTACTTAATGACTGCTCTGGTCTTGGTGTACCATTTGCTGCAATGGATTCCTAAAATAGACAATAATGATGGGACCAAAACACACTGAGTATTATAAAAATGATTTAGTTGAAATGTTCAAATAAGAAATAAGGTTTACTTTGTATTTGCCACAGGAATACGCTAACTCTAAGGGGATCTATTACATACTTTTTCTAAAGAAACTTATAATACTCAAATGCAAAACTGCTGTAGCCCATAGCCATCTTTCCCACCCCCATAAAATATCTTGAAATAGGAGATGTTTAAGTGTGGGAGAAGCTGCTAGCATGTTCATTAGGTAAATTCAGGCTATAATCTGCTATTATAGAGTATTATGAACAAACCTGAGAGTGCCATGTGCTTGCAAGCTCTGACCCCCATTCACATGTAACACCAAACCAGAGTTGAATGGGGCAGAGGTTGGAATTTGTAAAATACATACATCCGAATGCATGAAACCACAGTTTCGCAGCAAAAGCAACCTGCGGGGTTCCTTTGCCAACCTCTAGTTTGAACCTTCAGTTTGTAATGAGCTTTGCTGCCCCAATCTGAGATTTCAAGGCAGCAGCATTATGTCCGAATGTAGAAGCTGCCATAACCATGGTTTTGTGCTGTTTCTGCAACTGAAATCCTAGATAGGGTGGCCCAGACCCGCCCAGGAACATGCCCACTCCAATCCTGCCTCACTTCTCACTGGCTGACTCTCTGAGCACTTGCCTCACCCCCTATCTCCGTGCTCCTAGAGCCGTTACCCAGCAACAGGGATGCTGCACTGTCCCATCCCATCTAACCCTGTCAAAGTGAAAGTCACACTGAGGGATGCCTGCTTTCCACTGTGTCTCTTGTTCCCCCACTCTGGCAATCAGAAGAGAAAGGGAATGGGATGGCAAGATGGGCACTATATGTTTTGGTCACTAAAAATGAATCAATAAAGAAGTGTGTTCATAAGCACATGCAGTCTCAGTGGCACCATTAACCTGCCAACCCGATTAGATTTCTGCCAAGATAACACATGGCAGGGCAGCAAAATCCGGGGTTGGGTTTAAAAGGCAGCCCTACCAGGAGTTCTTTAATGGCTCTGCTCTATCTTTTGTACAATTAAGATGGAGGGGCCCCCCAGCCCCTTGCCCTTGGGTAAGAGCATGCAGTCTCTGGTGTTACTCATTAGAAGAACTGTGGAGCAGGAGCATTATTGCCTCCCGTCAATGGAGAGATTCTTCCTTTGTGATGAGCAGTCCCTCTGGCAGTCTGGTCGTCCATTGGCACATACTGTATCTATGTTTGGTTTTGCCTGGTACAGCCACCCTACTTTCCTAAGATTGCTAATAATTGAGGCTCTCTTCTCCCATGATTCCCCACAGTGGCTGATCTGCATACGCCACAATGCCAGTCCAAATGTGGGAGATTTGAGAGTAAAGATATATCAGTCCCAGTGTTTTCCTAGTCTGCCTACCCGATACCGCTTGGACACATGGCGTGGCCCTTACTCCTCAGGAGTATGAAAGGGTTGCCTGGAGAGGAGGGGGTCACGGTGTACGTGTTCTATTGAACAGAGAGAATGGGGGCCCACAAAAGCAGGGCCCCTTTGATTTGGATGGCCCACCACATGAGAGTGCAGAGTGACAGAGATGTGAAGCTCACTGAACCTCTAGTCCTCCCCAATGGACTGGCCCTCTCATGAGTGGGCTAATCCCTGGTCAGCGTTGGCACAGTTGCAGGAGTGTGTTTGGGTATTCCTGGACTGCTTAGTTGGGGTTTGCCATAGCAAGAACATCCTTGGGCACAGTGGACCAGACCCCAGGATCCTTTGCCCTCCTTCCTATACACATTTTCTCCTAGGAAACTATCATGATCCCTTCCCAGGGTAACAGAAAAGTAGTGCTCTTCTGCATCCCTCCATTGCTAGTCATTGTGCTTGTGCGGGATTGTTTTGCTGTGGGGCTCTTATGAGGGCAGCTGTGCAGTTGCTCGGCTTAAATTCTATTTAAAGGGACTTTTCAGGGAAAATGCCCTTTCCCTGCTGAGGATGGTAGGTCCATTTCAAAAAGGCGTGTTCATGCTCACTCCTTTGGAGATTGTGGCCAATGGCTGCCGCCTTGTAGATGTTCTGATGCCTTGCCCTCAGTCTGGCGATGAGAGTGCTATGGAGCTTGCTGAGATATGGCCAGGAAGATGGAATGGCTCCTGCATCGAAGCCGGAGGTTGCCAAGCTATGGTTGAATGAATGTCTGTGATGCGATTCATAAACCACAGTTGGAGCTATTGCCCTGCCTCAAGAGTCTGAAACACTATGCAGTGGGAGTGCATTTATGACCTAGTGAAGCTTTTGTTGGAAATTCTCTGTGGTGAGAGACCCTTTCTCAATATAGCAGAGTGCACAGAGGCACAACACAGTGGTAGATTAGTTAGGCATGCATGTGTTCTGAGAGTAAAGTAACTTGGAGCCAATTCATAGTTTCAAATCAATATAAAAGGCATTTATTAAGTAACTCCATTCTAGATAGGAAAGTGAGGATTTAGGATCTCTAATCTATCTATCTAACTGGATGCAGTTGGATTCTGCATCCTCTCTGCACATAAGGTGCAGGGAGAGGAACTTGCCATGTTGCAAGGTAGGCGGGCAGGTAGCAAGAGAGAGAAGGAGGAAGAAAGTTGAATCCCCTGAGATTAGCAATCTACATTCCAAAGGGATAGCATCAGAGCAGTGGAGAAGTGATAACAAATGTCTTGACCCTCTAGCCCTCTGACTTACTAGTCTGTCCTCCACTGTCTGAGACAAGAGACAGCGCAAAGTCCTTTAAATTTCCAACAGCTTTCAGAGCAAATGAAAAACAGAACAAACTGCTCTAAATCATAGTTGTACATATGGAAGCTCAAACCATGGTTCTTCAGCACAAACTATGGTTTTGCATTATGTCAATTAAACAAGCTACTGTTTCCCGCGTTTGGATAATACATGGAGTTGTGAAAGCAGGAGCTTTCAATCTCATTCTCCAATGGCTTGGCTTTGAATGGAAGGGAGAGCTTGCAAGCCTGCAGCTCTCTTGAGCTTGTTCACAATAACGTCAGCCATGGCTTAAATTGTCTGAACCTGCCCATTGTGTCCGACCTATAGTATGGAAGCCTTTCTGAATTTCATATTATTCTTATGCTTATTGCTTAAACTTTGAATTGCTCCATTGATTTCAATAGAAAAGAATAATAAAATAGATTAAATCAGCATGTCTCGTTAAGATAATAGCCACTATGTATTTAGCAGTACAAGTGTAATGAGTATATGTATGCCCTGAATACATGGAGTATTCATATATCCCTTCATATATCCCTTCATATGTACTTCATAGTACTTCATATATCCCTTGGAACTGAATCCTGCTTTTAAGCATTGATTAGTGATTTTTTTTTCTTAATTTGATTGCAAAATCCTGATCCCGAGACTAGACTCTGGCAATTTTCAAAAAACACCTGAAAACCTATCTTTTCGCCCAAGCTTTCTCAGCTTCCTAAATTTTTTAGGTTTTAATCTCTGGTTTATTTTTAAATTGTTAAATTATTTTAAGTTTTTTGTATATGTTTTTAACTTGTTTTATGCTATTGTTAACCGCCCAGAGATGAAATTTTGGGGCAGTGTACAAATTTGATAAAATAAATAAAAAGATGTTTTAAAGCTTTGTCTCCATGAATAGTACCATTTTGTGAAAATAGGTAATATTCCTGATGCAATGTTTTGTGTAAGGATATTCATGAATAAGATAATCAACAGTGTTGCCTTCCAGAGGGGTAAGGCAGGGCTGTATTTTAGCCCCCATTCTATTTAATATATATATCAACTCTATTATTTCTATCATGAGTGTCTCCTTGATCCACCTCCCCAAAACTGGCCCATAAACATCTTGCCATTTTGCTGTATGCCGATGATATGGTCCTTATGTCCCTGACACCGGTAGGACTGAGACGGGCCCTTTCATTGCTCAGCTCCTATTGTGCTGAAGAGCTTATCGAAGTAAATTATAAAAAAACTAAAGTGTTAGTTTTTGCCAAGCGCCCCAAACGCCATACATGGCGAATGAATGGTCATTACTTGGAACAAGTTAAAATCTTTAAGTACCTGGGCATGGTTTTCCACTCCTCAGGGCAGCGCCAGGCACATCTAAATTAGATTGTGCAGAACGCCCAAGCCTCAGCCCACCTAATTAGATCTTTTTATTTTACAAAGGGGGCTCTTTGTATTCCAGCCGCTCTTAAACTATTTCTCGCCAAGGTCTACCCTTTATTATTATATGGTGCTCAGTTGGGCCCTTTTGGCAATTTCGTCACACTGGAAACTATTCAAACAAAGTTTATTCGATCTATATTGCAGCTTCCCAGATGTGTTCCTAAGGTCATCATTAGGCGCGAGGTGGGCCTTGGCTCTTTGGAAGCAGAGTATTGGAAATGCATTTTTGCATTTTGGTTAAAATTAGTCTTTTCTCAATCTGGACTTGCCCCCTTGGTATTAACTGACAATTTCGATTCTACCTGGAAGCGTCTTGTTAAAACAAAATCCCAATTTTACGGGTTTTCACTGGATATGCTTATTAGCTTGGGTTATGATTGTGCTAGGAAGTCTATTAAACAACGTATTTCTGACATTGATCTACAGTTAGAAGTTGCCAAAATCCCAAATGGTGTTGACCTTGGAGATCAGCTTTTTAACACAAAACCCGCTGCATACTTAAATAATATTTCTTTTTCCAAGTTCAGGTGGGCGCTATCTTTAGCTCGATTAACTGCGCTCCCTACAGCGGTGCTCCAAGGGAGGTTTAGGGGGGTTCCTTATGCATCCCGACTTTGCCCTTGCGGGTCAGGTGATATCGAGACTACTGAACATGCTGTTTTACATTGTGACCTCTACAAGAATGATCGATCAACACTTATCTTGCCGTATCTTGTGATCCTGGTTATCCAGATGAGTCTCTCTTAAAAATTTTATTGTCAAATTTTAATCATAAATATACCAATACAGTGGCTAAGTTTTGTTTTATCTTATGCAAATTACGTTCTGTTGTGTGTGATAATGTTTCTGGTCAATGACCGAAATAAAGTATGTTCTGTTCTGTTCTGTTCTGCCTTTCTTTACTGTTAGGCAAGGATGATGATTGTGAGGAGATTGAAAATTCAGCATCTGTTTTGGCAGCTCTGTCAGATGCACATAATCTAAACGAATCTGAGGAAACTCAGTCTTCTTTACTATTAGCGGATTCTCCAAACCATGAAGAGTTTAGACCGAAAACTCCCGAACAGGTATTTTTTGACTTGCCCAATGTATCGCTTTGGATTCTGGCTTATTCTTAAAGTAATGGCAATGAATATTCATAGCAATGAATATTCAGGATCAAAGTATTTGTTTATGCATGTGATGTTTCTAGTTTCATATGTACCCGGATTTCCTGTTTCATATGTACCCTCCACACTGATTTCTAGTCCCCAAGCCAACTAATTTCCCCAACTATAAAATTCTAACTCCTTTCCCCCAACATTTCTTTCCCTCTCTTACGTTGACATTCCACACTCTGTGATTCCTCACTCTTAAATTTTAAAAGTTAAAATTACATGAACACACTGAATATCTCTTGAAGGCTGTTGAGACTTAATGTATTGTGTTCTTATGTAGCTATCAGGCCTGTGTGTGTGCAGAAAATTCGGATTTGGATTCAATGGACTCTGGTGATGTCTGATATCAGATCGGAGTCAGAATTCAAATACTGATTTTTCACCATAGTGGTCAATGGGGTATGGGTACACACACACACACACACACACACACACACACACACACACTATAACTGGTTGGTCCTAGATCTTTGAAATTTGAAGGTGGTCAGGGTCCCATTTAGTGAATTTGAACAGAATTGGTCAATTCCCTGGGTTTTTTTTGCTGAATTTTTGAAATCTTTGTAAAAAAAACTTTACAAAAGCTTCTGAAACTGAAGACCTCCCTTGTACCATCATTCCACCAGCATGTGGAGGAAGCTGCCCTTCAACAGCATGCCCCTCCCCCCCTTATATTTCTAGAATTTATGGGCATACAGTTATGAAATCCGTATGCTCACATTAAAGGAATGTGTGTAATTTTTTTGAAAGCTATGAGTCACTCCTTTGATTTTTGGTGCATTTTTGAAATTTTATTTAAATGGCTAAAAATTGTGAAATCTGGCTTAAAACAAGCCAGAACTTTACAGAAAGCTTTGGATCTGAAACCCTTCCAGGGGCCATCATTCCACCCCCATGTTGGAGGGAAAAGGACATTCCTTCGATTTTATATTAATTATTTTCTTCACTGCAGGAACAGTCAGACCTTTTAAAAGGGATTAAAAAGACTTCACACCTCTTAATCCCTTAATGGCTATAAGGGAAAGTGAGAGATTCTTTTTAACAAAAAACCCCAGAAGCATTCAAAGTACTTTCACTTTTACTGTGTGTACTTCTGCAGTGGAGAAGACAAAAATTAATATAAATGTCCTTTTTCCTCGACATGGCGGTGGAATGATGATGATGATTTATTATTTTATTATATATTATGAAAACTTTTATACCGCCCTTCCAAAAGGCTCCTCCTTTGGAAGCTCCATTAAAACACCATTAAAATCAATTAATAATTAAACAAAAATTATAAAACATAAAACAATGATTAACAATTAAAAACATCATAAAACAACAATTAAATAATCAAAACAAGTTTTAAAAAGCTGAGAAAGCCTGGTTGAAGAGATGTGTTTTCAGGTGTTTTCTGAAAATTGCCAGAGATTGGGAGGATCGTATCTCAGCAGGGAGCGCATTCCACAATCTCGGTGCAGCAGCTGAGAAGGCCCGTCTCTGTGTAGCCACCAAACGAGTTGGTGGCAACTGGAGACGGACCTCCTCAAGTGACCTCAGCGGCCGGTGGGGCTCATAGCGAAGAAGACGCTCTCTTAAATACCCAGGGCCTAAGCCAGGGATGGGGAACCTTGGCACTCCAGCTGTTTTTGGACTACAACTCCCATAATCCCCATCCACAGAGGCCAATAGCTAGGGATTATGGGAATTGTAGGCCAACATCTGCAGGAGTGCCAAGGTTCCCCATCCCTGGCCTAAGCCGTTTAGGGCTTTATAAGTAATAACTAGCACTTTGTATTTTGCCCGGAAACCTACTGGCAGCCAGTGTAACTCCATCAACAAAGGAGTAATGTGGTCTCTCCGAGATGACCCAGAGACCAACCTGGCTGCCGCATTCTGGACCAACTGAAGTTTCCGGACTACGTACAAAGGAAGCCCCATGTAGAGCGCATTACAGAAGTCCAGTCTGGAGGTTACCAACAAATGTACCACTGTTTTGAGGTCACTGATCTCGAGAAACAGACGCAGCTGGCGTATCAGCCGAAGCTGATAGAAGGCACTCCTGGCCACCGCCTCAGCCTGAGAAACCAAGGAGAGACGTTGATCCAGAAGTACTCCCAGACTGCGAACCTGTTCCTTTTGGGGAAGTGTGACCCCGTCTAGAACAGGCAGATCAAAATCGTCTCTAGAGTTCTGACCCCGCACAATAAGTACCTCCGTCTTATCTGGATTCAGCTTCAGTTTATTCTCCCTCATACAGCCCATTACTGCTTCCAGGCAGGCATTTAGGGAGGATATGCCAACTCCTGAAGAAGTTGACTTGGAGAAGTAGATCTGGGTGTCATGAGCATACTGGTAACACCCAGCTCCAAATCCCCTGATGATCTCTCCCAGCGGTTTCATGTAGATGTTAAAAAGCATTGGAGAGAGTATGGAGCCTTGAGGAACACCATACCTAAGCTCAGATTTTGAAGAGCAACAATCTCCAATCAACACCATCTGGAATCTGTCCGAGAGGTAGGAGCGGAACCACTGAAAAACAGTGCCTCCCACCCCCAACCCCCTCAGACATTCCAGAAGGATACTATGGTCGATAGTATCGAAAGCCGCCGAGAGATCCAAGAGGACCAACAGAGTCACACTTCCTCTGTCCATTGCCAATTGGAGATCATCCATCAGGCCGACCAAGGCAGTCTCCACCCCATAGCCCGCCCGAAAACCAGTTTGAAATGGGTCTAGATAATCAGTTTCCTCCAAGACCGCCTGGAGCTGAGAGGCCACCACCCTCTCAATTACCTTGCCCAGCCATGGGAGATTGGAAACTGGCCTAAAATTGCTCAACTCTGAGGGATCTAACGCAGGCTTCTTTAGAAGAGGTCTAATAATTGCCTCCTTAAGACAAGGAGGCATCCTGCCCTCCCTCAGAGAAGCATTTATGATTTCTACCAGGCCGCCTACAACAGCCTCCCTGCTAGATAGAACAAGCCATGTTGGACAAGGATCAAGAGGACAAGTGGTAGGCCTCACCGCTTCAAGCAACTTGTCCACATCATCAGGAGTCACAAACTGAAATTGATCCAGTCGAATCGTATAAGAGTAGTTGTCGGACACTTCCAGTTCAGACATCCAATTAATTGTGGAGTCCCCATCTAGGTCGGCCTGAATCAAAGAGATTTTGTCTGCGAAAAATTCATTAAATACACCACAGCGGGTAACTGATGCCTCCAAATTCTGGTTCAAGGGAGAGGGAGCAGATACTAGTCCCCTCACAACCCTGAACAACTCCGCCGGACGTGAAGTCGCAGAGGGAATATGGGCAGAAAAGAACCGCTTCTTTGCCGCACGTATCGCCTGAGCATAGATCTTTAAATGTGCTCCATGTCGTAATCTGTCGGATTCGAGTCGAGTTTTTCTCCACTTGCGCTCCAGTCGCCTACCTTGCCACTTCAGCCCCCGTAGATCTTCCGTATACCAAGGGGCCAATTTTGAAGCAGGTCGGAGGGGACGCTTAGGAGCAATCATGTCTACTGCCCTGGTGAGCAAGTTGTTCCAGTTCTCAACCAGGGCATCAACAGGATCACCAGCAGAGCCAACATTAAATCCCTCCAAGGCTTCTTGGAATCCTACCGGATCCAGTAACCTCTTTGGGCGGACCATTCTAATAGGCCCCTCGCCCCTGCGAAAGTGGAAAGCGGTTGTAAGTCCAACCTTAACCAGATGGTGGTCCGTCCATGACAACGGGGAAATCGTAGGAGTCCCCAACCACGGAACACCACCCTGATCAGAATAAAAGACCAAATCAAGCGTGTGACCTGCAATATGCGTTGATCCAGAGACCGCTTGGGATAGGCCCATAGTCGTCATGGCCTCTATGAACTCCTGAGTGGCCCCGGACAAATTGGTCCCAAAATGAACATTGAAGTCCCCCAGCACCAAAAGTCTGGGAGACTCCAACGCAAGTTCCGCGACCAAGTCCGTGAGCTCAGTAAGGGATTCCGTTGGGCAGCGGGGCGATCAGTACACCTACAGAAGTCCCAATCTATCCCTGGTCCCCAAACTCAAGTACACACATTCGATATGGTCCGATACCCTAACAGGGACCCTGGTAAGGGAGATGTTATCCTTATAGACCACAGCCACTCCACCTCCCCGCCCACGTCCCCTCACCTGCTCCTCTACAGAATATCCTGGCGGGAGAAGCTGGGACCAGACTGGGCCACTAGCCTCCCCCAACCAAGTCTCAGTAATACACATCAGGTCGGCCCCTTCATCCATGATCAAATCATGGATGAGTTCTGATTTATTCTGGACCGACCTGGCATTGCAGAGGAGCAAGGTAAGGTTATGTGGGATGTTGGCAGTGCTAACCGAGGTCAAAGAGCTGGCAGGACAGCCGGAAAGGGGGAGAGCTACTAGATTTCTGACCACCCTTCCCCTAGAACAGCCTGCTGACCTGCCAACGTTTCTTCTTCTATTCCCCAACACCACCGGAATAGCTGCCCCACCTTCAATGAAGGCACTCCCTGGATCCCCATCTCCAGACAAACCCACACACATTTACAACTTCAACCCAACCTCAGCACAACTTAAAACTGATTGAACAGAAGGCCCACTATTGAATGCCTCCCTCTATACAAATGGTTGGACAAAATGTCCAGCCCTCTTCCTCATTTCTCCCCCGAAGTGGCTCCCCCAAAGGGCAACCCCTGCCACCGGCAGTCTTCCTATATAGGCTGAGCAATAAGCTCAGCAGGTGGAACCAGGAAAAACTGCCCAGGCACCCTTACAGCCCCAGTCCTGCAAAGCCTCTCCGCAAGCAGTCCTGGGGGGAGGCAGATGGCAACCAGGGAGGGCAGAAGAGAAGAAGCAGGCACCCCAGTCTCACACCCTGGGGGAGATGGTATCCTCTTCTCCTCTTCTCCAGCAGGCTTCCCAGGGAAGGCTTCAGATGCAGAATTTTTTTTGTACAGTTCTGGCTTAAAACAAGCCAGTTTTAGCCCTTCTTTCTATTTTTTTTAAAAATTCCCCCCAAATCAGAGGAGTTTACCATAGCTTTGAAAAAAATGAGTATTTCTAATGTGGACTTCAAATGTGCCAGATTTTAAATGTATGCTGATTTTAAAAGGTATGCTGTTACTCCTTTTCATGAAGGCAAACGGCAGATTCCTCCACATGGTGGGGTGGAATGATGGTCCAAGGATGGTATTAAGTTTCAGAAGTTTTTATAAAATAGGCCAGATTTCACCATTTAAAGCCATTTTAAACAAACATAATTTCAAAAATTCACCATAAATCAGGATTGACTAATTCTCTTCAAATTCACTAAAGGTGGCCATGACCCCCTTTCCCACATGTGTGGTAAGTTTTCAAGGCTCTAGGACCAATTGGTGATTTTTAGTGAATTTCCCCCCGATTTCCCCACTCACCTCTATGGGGAAAAATCCTATTCCATTTTGCTAATTCTGATGTATTTCTGAAATTAATCTTTATATTTTGGAATTAATTCTGACTTTACCGATCTGATTTTTAAAACAAAACCATCACCACCACCACCAACAACAACAAAACCTGATTTGGATTTTACCTATTTGTACTGATTTGGGGCAATTTTGGATAAAATCTGAATGTTCAAATCTGACTTTGCACAGGCCTAGTAGCTATGCTGCTTTATAATAGGAATGATAATGATCTTTTAAAAACATTATTTTAATGATTTTCCAAAAGGAACAATAACAATCATTTTGACTAACATTAATATGTGGAAAAAATATAGAAAGAAAAAATGTTGAAGAATGACAAGGAAAGAGGAATCAATCTATTCTATTTCTTTTTCCCCCTGGAAGTGCTCACCAAGTGTTTGTTGCATTTGTTTCACATGTGAGATCTAAATGATCCTTTCTTTTTCCAGATATGATATGAATGGTTGCCATCATTACGAAAAAATAATTATGATGATTATTTGTAAATAAGGCTTTAAATAAAAGATATCTTATCTATAATCATTACATTCCAGACCCACAAAAACCAAGTCCTGACAAATTACTGGATAATGATCTTTTTTGCAGGATTCACTTCAGATTCACACCAGCGTCTTGCAAGTTTCCATACCTTCTTTTTCACCACCATCCAGACGTTCAGAAGCATCTACTGAAAAAGCAAAACCCCAATCTGAAATGGAAATTCCAAGTGAAATTGGGTATGAATACTTTAGATGGCTTTTGTAGGATGATATAAATCTTGAAATAGTTGCTTCAGCAAATAAATATTAACAGGTTTTGGTAGCCATGCAGTGTGGTTGCCAATTAGTTAAAAGTTCCTTTTGTTCCTTTTATCCGTGGCCATCTGTGACAGCCAGGCCTCAATGAGGGATACTACTGAGTTGGGGGGGAAATGTGTTTGTGAGAGAAGCAACTAAAACTATCAAGTAGTTGAAGCACCTTCCTTTGAGGATAAGGTAAACACTGGGGGCTGTGTAGTTTTCGGGGGAAAGAAATTACAAAGGACATAATAGACATAATATTTCTCTTTGTAAACCACCCTGAGCCATTTTTGGAAGGGCGGTATAGAAATTGAATTAATAATAATAATAATAATAATAATAATAATAATATTCCTTGGGAAGAACTCGATGGGAAGGTCCTTGGGAAGGACTCGATGTCTGGATAAAACAAACCAGTCAATAACACCTGTCTGACTGTGTAAACAAGAAATAATAATAATAATAATATAATAATAATGTAAACAAGAAATAATAGACATAAAATTATGCATAGTTGGCAGAAATTGGGTGGAGGGAACACTTTCTTCTCCTCCTCTCATAACACTAGTATTCTGCATACTTAATGCATAATTCACAATCACAAGATGTAATGGTGATCACTGTGGCATAGATGGCTTTAAAAGTAGTTTAGTCAAAATCGTGGAAGTCTATTGACCATTTAGCTATGGTATTTAAGTGAAACCTCCATCTTCAAAGCTTATGTATCTCTGAATACTGGCTGCTGGGGGAAAACAAAAGGGATTAATGTTGCCTTCATACCATGTATTGCATATGACTGGCTACTGTTAGGAGCAGGAGCCTGGTCTAGATGGAGCCTGTGAAGCCTTTCCTAAGTTTGCTAAGCCACTATGTGCGTTACCAAAGCAAGTTAGGCTTAACTACTGTTGAAATCAGTGAGACGAGTTTGTTGTGACTAACTCTTGTTCCATTAATTTAAATGGAACTCAGGCATGTCTAACTTTTTTTGGATACAGCCATATGAAAAATATTGTGTCTGTATGCACTGGAGAATAGGTGGCACCGGGAGGGCATGGGTGGCTTGTGTCCTTGCAGGCAGCCCTCCTATGGCAGCAGTGGGCAATGTTGGCAGAGGCACAGGGCTCCCCACCCCCATCGATGGTGGAGGCATGCTCCTACTGCACAGGCTCCACTGGACTCTGACCTTGGGTGGCTGGGAAGCAGGCGTAGCCTGCGGGAACGCTGCTGCCATGCTGGGAATGGGTAGCACGGAGGACAGCACAGTGGCTGGCCAGCGGGAGGGGGCAAGTGAGCTGGCCCTTTGGCAGAGCAAGGTGGCTCTGGAGGGAGGGCAACACGGGTTCTTCGGACCATCCATCTTATTGTAGTTCTACCCCTGCTGTTCTAAGTAGGGTATTATTGGGAAAAGAGCATTGTTAAAGAGACACCATATCTGTTTCCTGGTTGCAGTGTAGGGGACTGGGTGCCTACCCCCCTGTCCCCACTTTAGAATGGGGCACAAGTGATCTGCCACTGTCATCACCTGTTTTGGTGTTCCTTTGGCAGTTGCTGGTCAGTAGCTGCCACTTTTATGTCTGAGAATGCACCTCAGAATGACATGATGTGATGATGTAGTTGCCCCCCCGGAGGGGCATTTTGCAACACAAAAATGCTGGCCACAGGGAAGAACGCTCCTAAACACTTTCCACCTCACTCCCTTAAAATAGCCCCCCTCACGCTCAGAGCATGTAAATTTGATTGTAAAAGGGGGGGGGTGTCAGCTATTTCAAAGGGTTAACCTCCATAGCGTGAGGAATGTAACCTAGCCATGCTGCTTGCAGAGCAACAGATGGGGGCTCTGCCCATACCCATCTCCTTCCTTCTTGACCTCTGGTGGTCACATGAAGATGTTGGTGAGATGGGATGGGCCCTTGCTTTCCAGAGCCGCCCCACAGATTCATGGGACTTTTACACACAGCAGGCTTTACTGTGAGTTTACTGGGAGACTTTACTGCAAAGTTGTCCCAAAAACCTGAAACAAGAAGTTGAATTTTTTACTCCGGATATAAATTGGACTACACTCTAACAAGCAGTGAAAAACTCGAATTGTGTGCAAACTGCTCCTCAGTAACTCATAGGGACTTCGGGGTGAATCTAGCTGATATGTGAATGCACTCTCTTCCATTCCAGAGGAGATATGAGTTAAAGGGATTTAAAGGCCATGTGTGAAAAATGTTATGTTACATCTGCCACAGCAGCTCACAGTCTTTCCTCCTCTGCCTCAATGTCACACTGTTCTTGAGTAGTAGTGTGCACGGATCGGTTCGGAGGCCATTCTACTGGCCTCCGAACCGGTCCGGACAAGGGGTGGTTTTAGTTCGGGAGGGTTAGGGTGGGGGGGTCCATTAAGGGCGGGGGGGGGGCTTTACTCACCCCTCCCGCGCTTTGCTGCTTCGGCGCCATAATTACTTTAAAAAATGCGCCGCAGTATCATTTGCCGCTCCGGGGCTCCTTCTTGACTGCAAAATCGGGCGGCAGGATACTTCCCTGCCGCCCCCAAAGCCCCCTCAAGCCATTTGAGCGCTTTAAATCTCGCCCCGGACCGAGTGCTAAAGCGCTCGGGCGGGCGGTGGGGAGATGTCCGTCCGCCCGCCCGCCCCCTTCCCTGCCTTCTGCGAAGTGCAGGGAGCCTTCTGCGCGCGCGTGCGCAGAAGGCTCCCTGCTTCTGCGCACGCGCGCGCAGAAGGCTCCCTGCACTTCGCAGAAGGCAGGGAAGGGGGCGGGCGGACGGACGGACATCTCCCCGCCGCCCGCCCGAGCGCTTTAGCACTCGGTCCGGGGCGAGATTTAAAGCGCTCAAATGGCTTGAGGGGGCTTTGGGGGCGGCAGGGAAGTATCCTGCCGCCCGATTTTGCAGTCAAGAAGGAGCCCTGGAGCGGCAAATGATACTACGGCGCATTTTTAAAAGTAATTATGGCGCCGAAGCAGCAAAGCGCGGGAGGGGTGAGTAAAGCCCCCCCCGCCCTTAATGGACCCCCCCACCCCAGTGCCGAGCCGCAGGTCCGCGGTCCGGTGCACACCCCTATTCTTGAGGTTAGACTTCAACTCTTTTTAAGAAGCTGTGTAAGACCAATAAAATACTTTAATTTTTTTCCAGCATCCCTACAAATGTTTCACCTAAGTGAGGCTCTCATAAATTCTAATGAATTATTCCTATAGATAAAACTTGGTGGCATATTAGTGTTGTATGAATTCATTCCCAACAAATCTTGCCAATTTTTTGGATACTCTTCGGGCTTCTCGCAATGTCTTTTTAGAATGTTTGCCTCAGCAGGATCCCCTGCCAGATTTAGCTTTTAAATTAAACATCATTTATGAATTTATGATGTTTAATGAAATTCAGTGGTGATTGTACTTGAGCTTGTTGGTCTTTTCTGTGGATAAAAAATTCACTGTCCACATTCATCATGTTCCTAGAGGAAATTCAACTTGATACAGTCCCTTATTTAATGAGGCTGTTTTTAATTGGAGGTCTTAAAATGATGTTTAATTGCTTTTTATAGCGAAAAGAGAACACCAGTTGCTGTCATAGAAACACAGCTAGGTGACACAAAATTGTAAGTACCACATAAATACTGTTAGACATGTTTTTAGAAAGGAAAAGGATTGAATATTTTTCTAAGAATCCTTTGTTGCTTGGTTCTGCTATTGCAAGAGCTTCTTTCTTTTTCCTTAACAGTTTCCAGTGCTCTTTGTATTGATATAGCCTAGTTTTCCATTTCTGTTGCAGTATGAAGCGTCTTCAATCAAGTTACATAGCACCAGGAATTTACAGGATTTTGTAATACATTCCCAAATTATTTGTGGCTGCCTTTTGTGCTGAGGCAAAGGGGCTGGGGGCTGGCTGACTTAGCAAACTTCTAATATGCCTAAAATAATCAATTGGCATCACCCATTGAAGAGCAACAGAATGACTCACATGTCAAGTTAACAAAAACTAAATGCTTTGCTGAACTGAGGTGTTACAATATAACAGAATTTCTAACACAGTAGTTATCCTGCAATGAGTTCTTGAATACCGTATTCTTTCTGCTTCTAGTCATCTGTTATATAGGGCCATTGTAAAAAGTGCATAGGCAGGCAGCCCTCCATTTCTGGCTCCTTTAGGGCACCAGCAGGGTTGCTGTTCGTTTGAGCAAGAGTACTTTTCATACCGAAATTAACTAAAACAATGGCCCTACCTATTGGTAATTTGTAAATACTAACTGCACTTCCATGGTATTTGGTGAGCTTTAATGCATTCTGGAGTAAGATGCCATGCCTTGTGTCGAAGGAAGTTTAAATGGTTATGAAAAGGTCTTTAAAGTCTGAAGCACAGTCCTGTAACACGGAGAAGAGGCAAGGAATGTAACATTCTTTAAAGTAGTGGTTCAATTTCAGCCTAATCTGAAGGGAGCAGTTCAATTTCAGCCTAATCTGAAGGGAGCTTAACTACTGTTTAGTGTGATATCTGAACTGACAAACCACAATTTGCTATTGGTAAGGCATACTAGATTCAGAAACCATGGTTCAATGTGGGTTTGGAAACCCAATAATGTGAACTGTCTTTCTAGCATGATGTTTGAATTGACAAATCAGAATTATGCCCATTGCTCTTCTCTGGAGGCCACTGGACTTAGAAACAGAAGCATTAGGTAGATGGAAAATGAAAGTAACAGGCAGCTCTAAGACTTGGTTGGTCTCGGTGCTTGAAAGCTTAAGCTATGGTTAGCACAAATAAGTTTGATATATCTGAATTGTGCTGGAGTGTTTCATTTCATGAAATGTCTGTGTAAGATGTACTCCAAAAATTACTCTTGTTTAATTGCAGATCCATAGAGTAAGTCCACTGGGGATAATTAAGTTAATCAAAATGTGTACAGATGTGATGGTGTTGGAGAAAAGGGAAACAGAAAACATTTGCTTGCATTCTTGCATCTTTTCCAGCTCTTGTATTTTTAAAAGCATGCGTATTAGACTTTTATTGCAATTCTGAAGATCCTTTCCCTCTGCTTCTATAATCAGTGAAGCAGCTGCCTTTTGAATGCCATGTTTTTAAAGCTTTCTAAGCAACCAGTTCTCAAATGAATTGGAAATAAAGTGCAGTAAATTGACTGCATGCCTGGAAAACAAGAGGTATTCTTGTGTGCATAATCTTTTAAAGAAATGGCATGCAGTTGTATGTTTTGAGTAAGTACGTCAATGCACGTGTTTTGAAAACTGGAAGAAAGGAAGAATTTCAGAGTTAATGTAACTTTCCAAGGTAGATGTAGACTTTGCACAATAGTAATATATATGCCATTTTAGAGCATTTTGAGCATTTTGTATAATTCTTACAGCAACCTTCTAGAAGAAAAATGATTGAATTCTTAGCAATGCTCTGGAAAAAGAAAAGGATTTAAAATTGCCTTTAGGGCATTGACAGTGGAAAAGTAGTAGATGGGGGATGGTTTAAGCACTCCCCCCCACTCATACACTTGCTTTCCTTATTTAGTTATGCCCTTTGCAGATGGGGATAAGAGAGAAGTTTGTCTAAAAACTTCCTCCTGAATACATAGCAGAGGCAAGATTTGAACCAAATAACTTGTTGATTTACAGCAGTCTTTTGGCGGGGGTGTGGGGGGGGGGAGGTTTAGTGTCCTGAGGTAAAATAAAGGTCAAGTTGTGCCTTCGAGTTGGTGTCGACTCCTGGTGACCACAGAGCTATGTGGTTTTCTTTGGTGGAATATAGGAGGGGTTTCCTATTGCCTACTCCTGCACAGTGTGAGATGACGCCTTTCAGCAACTTCTGTTATTGCTGCTCCCTAATATAGGTGTTTCACATATTCTGGGAAACATGTGAAAAAGGATGGCATCAATTCAGATTCTTGTAGTGCATTGCTAGAGTGAACAAGGAAAAAATAAAATTGAAAACAATTGCTTCACCTCAGCACTTGTTTCCCTTCAACTTTTTTAATGAAGTTGTTGCAACTTTGTTTATTTGACATATTTATATCCCTCCCAAAACGTACATATCTGGGCAGCTCACAATACAGTGTGAACAGTTAGCTGCACAGTTAGCATGGAACTTCAGTTAACACTGTATTTTAACATGTTCTGATTTCAAGAATGTGTCTGGGACACAAGAATCAGTTAATTTATTTTCTTTTTAAATGTGATTGTGTCTAGAACTTCAGCTCTGCAAAAGTCCAGCAGCCTCGGAAATCTGAAGAAAGACCCATCTGAGGTAGGTAGTCCTAGCTAAAAAACTACAACCAAAAACATCAGAACAAAAACAATTTGCTTCTTGTTTAAAGTGGTGCCTGGTGTCTTTCGCATGCACATCTGTCCATGTTCTAAAGCTGAGTTGTTTAACTCATGCACTTTGCTAGCAGTGACAACTTCAATATCTAGTGATGATTTGCATATGTACATCAGCCTTAAGAGCTTTTATATCACTTTAGATACAATGCTTTTTCATGGAGACAGTTCATGTGTTTAACTTGAGCATCAAGTGATGAGACAGCAAATGTATACATGCATGTTTGAATTAGCCCTTTATAGCAACAAAGGAATAAACAACCATCTAACTTCTTTAGAACATGGCTATATCAGGAAAACCTGACAAAGAAACTGAATTTGGGTTTTAACTGTGTGTTCTGTCCAAGCCACAGCAACATCTAGATGTAAGAATAATATTCCATTCATTTTTAAATGTATATCCTACATTTCAGCAGGAGTCCCCAAAATAGCTATCAACATTTACAGAACAGAACAATCCATTGTATTCTATTTTTTTAAAATTAGCCGAAGCCAAATAATCTTATAAATAGGAGGCAGTATCTAAAATAATTTCTAGCAACCTACAGAATACAGCTAGGCAGGTGAAATGTGGTTTTGACAGCCCCCCAGCAGTCAATATTGCTGATTGTGTGTACTTCAGATATCACCACAGCTCAAAAGCCCTGTTTCTAATGGCGAATAAAAACAACAACAAATCAATTTTTAGCTCAGAAGATGGTGATATCCAAGGAAGGGCCTCCTTGCTTGATCTCAAATTGCAAGAAGGGGAACACATATTGGAGATGGGTCCTCTGTAAATGTTTCTGGTTTGAACTCTGCTCTGAGGGAGAGAGAATGACTTTCTCAAAACATTGCTCATATGTTGGCTAATAAAGACAAGTAATAAAGACAAGTTTTTCTATTAGCAGAAGATATGCAGCCCCCCCATCCCGTTAAAAAACCTTGCAATTTCTAGAAAATAAAACTATCTTGCATGCTAGTCTGAATAATTGACACAATTAACTGCTGTAGATGACTTGACATGAACAACCTTTAATTAAAATAATTGGCTATCTATTGAACTAAAGCTTTCATTTACCTGAAATTTTTAATGCTTCTAATTCTTCCCAAACAGGAGAAAGAGCCTGTTCAGAAGCAAGAAGAGGTAGAGTGTGTGTGTGTGTATGTGTGTGTGTGTGTGTGTGTGTGAGAAAATGTTGTGGGTGCAATTCAGGGGAAATTAAAGTCACAATGATGCTAATGGGATTTGAGCATTGCTGTTGCGTTGTTAAGGTCCACAGATTTCTAGTGAGACGCAGCCTAATCTAAAGCACACTTACTTGGAAGTTAGCCTCTTTGATTTTCAATGCACCTTTTCCATCAATGTGTGACTGTATATTAGGGACTGATTCACCCTCTTATATTATTTTTTCCAACATAACTATTGTTATGTTTCCCAAATGGCTTTTTTTGTGTTTCTTTTGTTAGAAGAACCACCCCCACCCCCGTGGCTGGAAATAGGTGGGAATGAAACACATGAATAAAGAGGGCCTCCTGTATGCATAATTAGCAAATTGCATTCCAGGCACTTGTACAATAAATGAATAGAATTGTTTGAGACAAAAAAGGGCTGTGGTTGTATGGGAGTGAGCAGACGGGCAAAGCTTTGGATCATGTCCTCGTTTTATCACATTTAATAGAAAATTATTCCAAGACTTCCAAGAGTGTTAGATTAGATACTGCTTCTCTACATTTCAAGGCAGCCTTTGATCTGGTGTCAAGCAAATGCTTTTGGCATAAATTACTTGTCACTTTTTAAAATGAGGGTCTGCTATTTCTAATGTGTTGTACAAATTTAGATTCAATGCAGCAGAGTCATTTAACTAAGAAAGGAAGCTGCCTTATACCAAGTCAGACCATTGGTCCATCTTGCTCAGTATTGTCTACACCAAGGATTCTCAACATTGGGTCTCCAGATGTTATTGGACTTCAACTCCCATAATCCCTAATCAAAGGTCACTGGGGCTGGGGATTATGGGAGTTGAAGTCCAATAACATCTGGGGACCCAACGTTGAGAATCCCTGGTCTATACAGACTGGCAGCACCTTCAACACGGTTACAGGCAGGAGTCTCTCTCAGCCTTATCTTGGAGATGCCAGGGAGGGAACTTGGAATCTTCTGCATGCAAGCATGCAGGTGCTCTTCCCAGAGCGGCCCCATCCCCTGTGGAAAATATCTTACAGTGCTCACACATGTAGTCTCCCATTCAGATGCAAACCAAGGCAGACTTTACTTAGCAAAGGGGACAGTTTATCCTTGCTACCACAAGACAAGCTCTCCTACCCTAACTAAACTTGGAGTAGCTACTAAAGTAGTCCAATAGGGATGCCTGTTGACCATGATTACCACATTAGACTAATGTTGAGAGTTGACCTTCTTTTCCTAACCAATCAGAGCAAAGCTTCAATAGAGGGTAACAAATATGGAACACTCCCTCCCAAATCCCCTGGTGAAGAAGATGCCTTTGGGACTCGTAAAGCCCGATCTTCATTTGGGCGAGGCTTTTTCAAAATCAAAAGTAACAAAAGGACAGCGAGTGCACCCAATTTGGGTAGGTACAATAAAGCCTGAGATTTAGTTTTTTCACTGTTTGTATGTGGACTAATAGATAAGAGGGGGACGACTATCAGTATTATCTGTTTAAGGTATTGTTTGAACTGAAATTACTTTTACAAGTAGCGTACAAAACTCAAAATATGTTTGATACTGGTATTTCTACAAAAGTATGAACAAAATAGGTGCGGCATGTAGAATCAATTATCCTTTTGTTGCAATTCTGCATATTAGTTTGTTTTGTTTTTAGATCAGTTGCCATTTGATTTACAAACAGAATACATTGTAGGATTATTCAAAGCTTGCACATACACATGGATGTCAGTATGTGCTAGCCATTCAAACGTTCCACTGCAAAAAGTGGTGGACAGAATATGTAAGTGGAATATACACTCATAGACTTCAGCAGCAACAATATGTTCTAGGTACAGTGGCTGACATCCTGAATACATTTACTAGAGGAAGTTCTAATGGAATTTAGTAGTCCTTTAGAGAAAGTCTTGGGTGGTACTATTGAGTAATTTAGTCAGTTTGTCAGCCAGTGGAATGCACAAGCTTGAGGCCTTGGCACTGTAGTTCTTAATCTTTTGTGAAGACTTGGTTCTCCTGAGGCATGGGAGTTACAAGCTAATATTGGGGAAACTAGCTCTCTGCAAATGTCACTTCTTTCCTCAATCAAACCTCAGACTGTCACTGGAGGTCTGATTAGGGTGATGTCAAGAAACTAAATATTCCTTTTTATTTTTGTCTGTGAAAATTAAGCAGTTAGCAGACTGTTTCCAGACTGAAATAGTTTGTCTCATCCCCCACCCACCCCTACTTTGCAAACCAGTGCTGGAAGGGATTGTACCCTTCTGTTAGACCTCTGATTCAGTAATAGGAATGTTGTGCTTAAGTTAGTAAAGGGCGACTCTTTGGGAATTTGCTCAGTTTTATGTACACTTAAGGTAGGAATTTTAGCTGCTTCGCAGAGTTACTGTCCATTAGTTAGTCTCTGAATAATGTGGGGGAAGTTAACTGCCCTGGCAGAAAAGGAGGTTTGTAAGGGCTTATTTAATAATGCTACTTCCAATGATAGCCAAGAAAATATCCAACTGCTTCTCTCATTCCATATGTTTATGTATTGCAATGAAAGCAATTTATCTTTGGTTCAAAAGACAATGTTGCCCTCTTATCTAGTAGTTATTACACTTGGAATTTTGCTCTTCTGCTCATACCACAAGAATGATTTATTCCCACAGTTCAATCCATATGTAATATTCTCCATTTTACAAACCACAGGCATGCTTTGCATCTAAATTTGATTACACAGATAATTAATGTTTTACTTCTAATGCATGTATGTCATAACTATAGTTGATTAAAATGCCTACAGACCAGCTAACTATTAGAATGCTGAATAGACAAATGGTTATTTACACTATCGTACATGGCAGTGGTGAGGATAAACTGAAACCTGATAAAAACCTGAACTTTTGAAAGAGGGCAAGGAATACACAGGAAATAAAGCAGGAAATGACTTCAAGAGGAGGAAGGGAAGGTGGTTCTAAATAAGTGACAGAAAACCATGCAAGAATTTGCGGAGGGTGAAAAGATGGATATCTCTTGGATGGCCCAATAGATTTGGCATTGGTTGGGAAGGTGCAGGGCTGTTGGGGCTGTGGCATAACCTTTAAATATGCCGTTGGCAAATTTGAGTTAAATTTCTCAGGAACACATGTCACTTCTGAAATTGTGTTTATTCAGTTGAAGTCTGTTCATTTTTTGTAATGCACCTTGAACCCCTCATTATTTTGGATACAATTGCAAAAACCCCAAGATGGCAGCTCTATTAAAAAAAATTAAAGACATCTTTGCTTCCTGATTTAGTTTGAAGGGCACATCTTTCTCTTGGGGAATCAACTATAAAAATAAACCAGGGAAATTGAAGTCTGTTTATCTAATAACCCACACAAAAACAACGGCTGAAAATAGTCCACTTTGTTGCATTGATTCGAGTGCAGTTCTACTTAATAAGAAGCTACCCTACAAGACTGTGTAGATGACTTTGCACATGAAAGTGCTATAAAAATAGTTCAAATGTCTCCAATTCAAATTTTGCCTTTGCCATAAATTCCCAAAGGGACTTCAGGCAAGCCACTTCTGCTCCATCCCCATGCAGTATGGGGGCAGTGATCCTAGCCAATCTTACACATTTTCCCAGTATTACTATGATAATGTATATAAAGGATTTTGTGCACACTGTAAGTCACTGTATTAAGTTAAGTAGTATAATTAAAAGTGAAGTATTACAGTAGCAGTTGCTGCAGATGGTTCATTCCTGCTGTTTATGCAGGTTTTAATTGTTTGGTGTGAGCAATGGAATGTTTGTTTGATAGTTTTGATCCATTTGTGCATTAGCTCGGTGTGTTACGCATGAGTCCCCACCCCTTTTTTGTACTTTCTCCCCTTGTCTTGTTCCTTGAAGTTTTGATATGTCTTATCTTGTCACCCCATGTATGTTCTTCCCTTTATACTGTGTGCGGTTATGTGCGTTATTTGGATGCCTGAAGATCGCAGTCGAAGTGCAAGTGCACCCACCTTAGGTATAGTAGACCTGCATGTGTTAACAGTGCCATGTCATGAGAGTCACTAATGCTGAGTCATGGCCATGCAGGGCGCTATAACAAAGACCTACCTATGCGAATGTTCATCCATCTCTTTGCCATGTAACATTTGCACATGCTACTAAAAGCGTGCTGTGCTGTTTAGTTACCATAATCCATACTAACAAGGAATGTCGCAGAATTGCAAGAGTTTGTAACACAAGCACTGATGGTAAAGAATGGCAGATAACTATCTATGAATACTGGGTATTCACAAACAGAGAACTGCCTGTACACTTGACTAGACCTGACCTTGTCATGAGACCATATTGAAATTTCAGGCAGCAGATTCCATACAGGGCACCACCTTTTCAGGTCTCTGGCTGCATGTGGTATTGGGTAAAATAAGAACAAGTCCCACATTAAAATGTTTAAAGATCCACTGCTCAGTCAATTTGTTGTGTTCTTCCCACAGGGATGGTTATGCATACACTTGAGACCAAATTCTCCCTGCCTTGACATAAGTGAAGAGATTCTAAGTGGAAATCAGAAATGGAGTTTGCTTCCAAGCAATATATTCAGGACTTAAGAATTCCTAGACTTAGAAAGACAAACACAATAAAGGTGGCCCTCATTATTCGCGGTTGTTATATATGCCTATTACTGCTAATATGGAAACCGTGAAAAACAAACCTTACCCCTATGAGAATCCAGGGGTTCATACACACATCAAAAATCCAAAAACTGGGAAGGGCGGAGAAACCACGGGTGCTGGGGCCATCTGTACCCCTTTATATTATTTAGGCAACCTGCTGTGACTTTGCAGTATAGTGTCCCTTAATTATCAGTAACTACATTTAAAACGTCTCCTTCTGTTTTCTTGGCTTCAGCTAAGTTGAGGATAACTGCAACAATATAATTCATTTCTGGTCACTGCTATTTGTTGCTTTTAATACATTGATAGCTCTCTCTTCATTGCTTTTGAGCATTTTCTTTAATTTCTTTACAGCAAATAAGTTGGGCCAATTCACTTTTGTTTTTAGCTGTACACTTCTATTTTAAATATCCACTTGAAAACGTAAAGAGTGGGGTCCAGTGTATTTGCAAACATGTGTATATAGAGACACACTTGCTAGGGAGCCAGGTTGGCTGTAGCATACTGCCAAGTGATCTTCTTGTGACCAATCTGGGTTTGCTATCGTGCAATACATGAAGAGGTCCTTGGCTTTTATATGTGTGGTTTTTTTGCTCCCTTAAAAATAAGTAAATAAAGGTACTTCCTACACATCTCTGCTGAAGCATTTCATTCCTAATATACCCTTAGCTCATTTTACTTTTGGAAAAAACATGTGTATGCTGGACGTGTCGTCTTGATTAAGTCCTGTGTAAAGAAAGCAGGTATCCTGATACTTCAATGGGTTTTCAGACTTCTTACCCTCAGGGAACCCTTCCCATGTTGATTTGTCTGCTGGGAAACACCTGTGCTCTCCCAAGGAAACCCTGTGTGTTGTGGAAGATTCTGGGGTGTGTTCTAGGGTGCACTCTTGCTCCATGTAGGTACTGGCCAGGTCTTGCCATTCCCTAGTTGAATTGAGAATGCAGTTTAGAATGTGCCATAACATTTTTTGCAAATGCACATTGCAGGGGGAAATGGTAGTGGTGGGTATTTCTTTACCATTATTAGTCTTTTCCTTGAGGAACTCCTAATAAACTTCTGAAGAACTCCTAGTGTTTGAAGAAATGCACTATGAAAACTGCTGGGTTGGAAGGTGTTACCTTTATTTCCTCAACTTCTGAAAGGAGTAGAATGGCTATAAACTTCTTTCAAAAGCAAAGCGTGGATTTTTAAGTTTTCCCAAATTCTGAGTTTTAGTCATGTTGCATGAACATAGGAAGCTGCCTTCTACTGAGTCAGACCATTGGTCCATCCAGCTCAGTATTGTCTACACAGGCTGGCAGCTCCAAGGTTGCTCCAAGCTCGCTCCAAGGTTACAGGCAGGTGCCTCTCTCTCTCAGCCCTATCTTGGAGATGCCAAAGAGGTAACTTGGAACTAGGGATGTACCTGAACTGGCTCGGGCAGCTGCAGATGGGGTGTGGATCAGGTCCTTTAAAAATGCAGTAAGCAGCTCCTTACCTGCTCTGCCACCACCCCACCACTCTTCCAGGCATGGAACTCCTGTTTCAAAAGGCCACGTACGGCTGCTGCCAGCTGCCTGTGCATGCAGGGTGGCCATTTGCATGGTCAGCATGGTGCTGACCACGCAAATGGCCCCCATGCATGCCGGCTGCTGGGAGCAGTGCTGCAGCTGTGCATGGGCTTTTGAAACGTGGGTGCTGCACCAGGAAAAGTGGTGGGATGGTGGAGTTGCAGGTAAGGACCTGCTTCCTTGTTTTGGTAATAGAATTCAACAGCACTAGACATATGTACTAGAGACCTTTTTACCCAAAGTTTGCCTTAAGGCTAGATTTGGTTCAGTGTATGTATTTGTAATAAAAGGAGACTGGATAAAGGCCACCACTAATACAAATGGTCTGGAATTGATTTCTTAATAAGATTATTGCATTATTGGTAAGTAATATTCTTGTTAAAAAACTGCATTCCATACCCCATCAATAATGGTACCTGGAAAAGAACACACAGTAAAATTAATTGTCTTTCAGTCTGCTTGACTTCAGTTGAATGGCTTTTATTCAATGTGCTTTCATAACTAGCAGTGGAAATTTGTAGTGAAGCCGGTTAAGAGTACAAAATGGAACATTACTAAGAGAGGCTTGCTTTCATTTAATAGCAGAGACAGAAAAAGGATCTGCAGACCACTTGGACTTGGCTGGCTTGCCTCCTCGACCAAAAGGCACAGAAGGTGGTCCTCTGACTCCACCTTCTCCTGATTCCAAAAAGAAAACACGGGGGATCAAGAAGCTGTTTGGAAGGTAATTGGAATAGAACTATACTTATTATTAATTTGATTTCTATACCACCCTTCTAAAAATGGCTCAGGGCAGTTTACAGAGAGAAATAACAAATAAATAAGATGGATCCTGTCCCCAAAGGGTTCACAAACATAAAGATAGACACCAGCAACAGTCACTGGAGGTACTGTGCTGTGGGTGGATAGGGCCAGTTACTCTCCCCCTGCTAAATAAAGAGAATCACCATGTTAAAAGGTGCCTCTTTGCCAAGTTAGCAGAGGTTAGAATAGTTTGAATTGCAAGAGAAGCATGCACCAGTCTGAATTTCCTATATGAGGAATGATGCAGATGTCATTCTGAAGATCTTTTAACAGTAGTTAGGATACTGGCCGTAGCCCATGGAATTTGGCATTCCTCGCAACATTAATGCTACCTACTCCCACCTTAAGTGTTACACATTAGCACCAGCATTATTTGGCTACAAGTTATTGCTAAGCATGTTCTCCCCTCAACCAGGAGTTGCTAATCAGCACACAGTGGCCAAGAATAATTCTGTTGACTTTATGCCCTGCTGGTAGGCTGGCTAGAAGCATCTGATTGGCCAGTGTGTGAAAAAGGATGTTAAACTAAATGGCCAAGGAATCTTATTCAGTGACACTGCTCCTATGTTCTTATACTGATAAATGCACTTCCTCCATCTTTCTCCTACAACCTGGCCTTTATTTAGGCTCCGGAGAAGCCAGTCTACCACTTTTAATCCAGATGACATGCCAGAGACGGAGTTCAAAAGAGGAGGAACGAGAGCAACTGCAGGACCAAGATTAGGCTGGTCAAGAGATCTTGGACAATCCAATAAGTAAGACAACAGGCACTTAACTAAAACCAAATGTGTTTCCATTTGGTTTTTTGATCGTGTTCATTAATGCGCCTGGAGGAATTGAATTCTGTACAAATTAATAAACTCCCAGGTAGGATGATTGTATGTAGTTATGGGGTGTTTATAACAGATTTTCCTCAATGCTTCCAAGGCAAGACTGTGTCTTGTACTTTTTAGGAATATGGATTTACCTTTCTCTAAGTTCAATCTAATAGTTAACAGCAAAACTAGCAAGGCCTGGTAAGAGACTGATGTTGTTGAGGTGCCAAAGTTAAATTGGAATTCAAGACTTTGCTCCAGTAAAACACTTGGAACATTTTAAGGACCATGTACATGCCATATTTTCTATTAATTTGTCTGCCTGTTACCTATTTCCAAATAACTTAAGTAAGCATATTCTATTTCTGCATGTTTAGAATAGGTCAGCAGGCAGAAAAACACTTCCCAAGAATTTGTGGGATGAAACACAGTGTTGGAATTTTTAATTGTTTTTTTTGTGGTTTTCTTGGATAAACTGTGACCCCAGTTTCATTGTACATGTGCTGAGTTTTTAACTGCAGCTAAAGATCTCATGTTACAACATTTGTTGTATGAAAACCTGGAATGGGAAAACAAGTCAGCGTAGCACTAACCAATACTGTGGTTCTCTTAAGTCCTGAGAGCTATAATGTGACAATGTATTGTGAAGTAATGAGGCTTGAAAGTATATGATTGGGAGGTATATGTGCCTGAATGAAAGCACATGATGTGCCTTTATAACTGGGCCTGTTTTTGAGTGTTGTCACTTCCATGTGATCCATTCTTTTGTCACATCAGAAACCTCTGTAAATAGGAAGCATGCAGAGCAGGAGAATGGACATGGGTCTGTCCACAGGTTACTTTCTGGAGTGGCGCTGGTGTGGCAAGTATCTGTATCAGTTGCCTTGACTCATATGGCTCCTTTTCACTGAGTTATCAGTGCAATCTAGGACTGGACTACTTGGAAATTACAATCCTGCCATAATGGGTTCTATATAAATTGGGTCCCGGTTAAATTCTCTAAACTTGAATTGATTCCTTAAATTGTTATTTTTAAAATCTGAATTTCATTTTAGTGATTTGGATATGCCGTTTGCTAAATGGACAAAAGAACAAGTTTGTAGTTGGCTTCAGGACCAAGGCTTGGGTTCTTACATAAATAATGGGAAACACTGGATACTCTCTGGACAGACTCTCCTGCAAGCTTCTCAGACTGATTTAGAGAAGGTAAGCTTGTGGAACCAGGGTGCTGTTGGTCACAGACCTTAGGGCCCAGGTCTGTGTGCCCACTTTCCTAAATGGCACCAGTGTACTGTCTAACAGGGATTCCCACATGTTGTTGACTACAACTCCCAGAATCCCCAAGCAAAAGCCATTGCAGCTGGGGATTATGGGAGTTATAGTCAACAGCATCTGGGAATCCCTGTTAGCGGGAACACTGAATGGTGCCATAATTTTCCCCAAGGGATACAGGGGTCCTTTGTATATTTCCAGAATGGCCCAGGGTTCTGAAATTTGTCACAGATGTAGGACAGATTATCAGGACTCTGTTTATTGATTTTGAAGCAGATAAGCCAATCCATTGGTTTTTAATTATTTTTTGAATTTCTTTAAAAAAAACTGCAAAAAAGGTCCTGCAAGTGGCTTGTTTCATGGCAGAAAATTGCAAAAATTTCTGGAACTGAAGGTTTCTCCATCATTCTATCCCAATGTGGAGGGATTTGACCATTCCCTTCATAAAAAAAGAGTACACTCCCCCCATTCATCTTCTTTTAGATTTTCACAATGGCATTGCAAGAGTTCTGAAATTGAGCTCAGATATAGGACATGTTAGCAGGATTCTGTTGATTTTTAGTGGGGGTTTGGGTTTTTTTTGGTATTTTAAAAAAACTTCAGAAAATCATGGTAGCTTGTTCCATGGCGGAAAATTACAAAACAAAACAAAACTCTCTGGCTATATATAAAGAAACTTTTTTTTTTAAAAAAAGCACTATGCTCAAGTTGGTTTGTGATCCAAAAGGTCTGCATGAGAACTGTGAGGCAAGGGGCATGTGTTGTGGTTTTAATTTTTTTCCTTACTAATGTACTATATGCCTAAGTTGGTGTTGTGTTTGGAGCAAGGGACATGTGTTTTGTCCCAGTTAGTTTGTGAATAGTCAAGAAGCTACGTGAATCTGTTGTGGCTTGTGTAGTCTGTCTGTCTGTCTGTCTCTTCTTTTTGCAAATGCACTCTGGCCCAGATCGGCAGATTTCTATTGAATGGTCAAGAAGATGAATGTGTTTTTTGTGGGTTGTGTAGTCCTTACCCCCTTCACCCCCCACCCCCATGCACCCTGGCTCAAATCTCTGAGTTTGTGGTGAAGTAAGTGTGTGTGTGTGTGTGTGTGTGTGTGTGTGTGTGTGTGTGTGTGTGTCCATCCTTCTGTCTCCGGAGTCCAAAATTACCTAGCTGCACCTCTGTCTGGAGCAACATATTAATTTCAGGTGCATCCCTTGCATCTTCATGTTCAGCCACAAGTTGTTAGGCTCTTACCTAATGCCCGATACAACCAATCATATTTTTAAAATGGTGGAGGAGAGTATCTTGTACTGTCTGTAAGGAAGCTACTGAAACTTTTAAAAGCACACTATAGTAGTTGCATCTGGGGAAAGCAGTGCAACTGGCAATATCCTTTTCAAATGTGTGGCTGAGGACCCTGAAGACCCACCTCCGACCCACAGATACACAAGGTTGACATGTGCCCTTCCCCCCTCCACTTTATTTAACAAATCCCTAAGTCGGTTTTTCCAAGTTGTGTTTGTTAAAAAGAGCTGGTCACTTCTAAAAAAAAAAGTTGTTTAATCGCCTTTCTAGAAAAATGTTCTGGGTGATGTAGAAGAGCAATGGCAAAATGTTTTTTTTTAAGACCAATAAAACAGGAGAATAAAAGTGTTATACACAAATCAAGTGAAAGAGGCAAGGTTTTTCCAGTGCACTTTGTACCCTGTTAAAATGGCTAAGAAAATGAAAGTGCTCAAGAGCCACTGCAAACTGAGCAGAAGCAAGATTACCTGGCAGACTTTTGTGGGCAGTATTTTCCATAATTGTGAGCCACTGCTGAGAAGCCCCCACCCCACCCTCACAAGTGTTGCAGTTGCAAATCTTCTTGGAAATTCTCGGGCACAACTTTGCTTGGAAGACAATCTGAGAGTCCATATACTTCTCTTCATCTGCCATTGTCACGAGTGTGTGTGTTGCATAGTGTTCATTGGTTTCACTGGAGCTTGTGACAATAAACAGACAAGAAACCTGTTAAGGATTGATCTTTCAAGGGCTTCTGTCTTAAAAGAATGTGTGTTGTGCCCCACATGTAGGAGCTTGGAATAAAGCATCCACTGCATCGGAAGAAACTTCAGCTTGCGCTCCAGGCATTAGGGTCAGAAGAAGAGAACAGCCATGGGAAGCTGGATTACAACTGGGTTACAAGTAATTTTATTCTCTTTATTGCTCCAACTTAATCAAATGAGTTCTTCCCACATGTACTCCCTCCCCCCACCTACTGTTCAAGAGGGAGTTTTCTGTGTATCCTGGAGCTCTCACATGTGTGTATTATATATGTTTAACAAGTTACTTAGAACCCAATCTCCTGACATTTTGCACCAAGATAATGCAGATTCTGTGCCAGGAAAAACTGGACTCAGCAATCTGTATAAAACTGACAGTTGAAGCAAATCTGTCTAATTTATCTTGCTTTGCACAATATTGTATTTTTGGCATTTCATCAGATGTCTTCAGCAGCACTGGATGGAACCTGCAGGAAAATGCCCCACGAGGCTTTACATTTTCTGGAAAACCTCTCCTCATTACTTGTTTAATACTTCTAAAATATTTATACTTACACAAGGAAAGATTTCTGCCTGAGTAGATCAGAAGTTGGCTAATTCAGTGAAAAAAATTGTGTGCCTGTTAGATTGGAGGCAACAAAAGGCACTTTCTCAAATGCTATAAATCAGAGCACCTCAAAGATTTTGTGATAAGTCTGTTTGATTGTTGTAATGATCGCCAGTGAGCCTGGTCTCTCATTGTATTTCCATTTTATCTTTTTAATAACTATTCTTGCTTTTATGACAAACCAGTTTGATTTTGTGTAATTTATTCTGCGGTTTTTATTAAATATAATTGTGATTTTGCTGGTTATGGGGAGGGGAAAGGAACTCGAGCCCAGTTACTGACCACTAGAAACCTTACTCAGCCCCCTTTTTATTCTGAGATTTTGGTAGCCACTGTCCACATAACTTCAAGCAGATCTTTGTAAGCATAAATAATTAGACACTCCTCCCTCAAAAATATTAAATCTGAGATATCCAGCTGTACAGGAGGACTTCTATATTCACGGGGGTTCCATTCCCAGCCGCAACTGTGGAAATGGAAACCACAAATATTGAGTCATTGGGGGCTATGGGATTGCGGGGGTTGGGTTCCTGGTTGTCGGGAAAATTGCCAAAAATCAGACAAATTTAGGGGGAGAATGTGAGGGACGCTTCCTACCATACTTTGCTGCTCCGCCTGAGTCACTGATTGAAAATTGCCGGCTTTTTGCTTTGCTTTTCTTTAAATGGAGCCATTTTGAGGCTCTGAAATGGTGGCCAAAAATGACCTCCATGGTCATTTCCGGCCATCTCCGACCCATAGATACACAAGGTTGACATGTTCCCTCCCCCGCACTTTATTTCACGAATCCCTAAGTTGGGTGTCTTTTACCCAACCACGGGTATGTGAATCTGTGGATATCGAGGCCCTCCTGTATTCTGAACCAACCAATCAATCTTTATTACGGTCATAGGCCAGCATAAAGTATAAGGGTGATTACATGTTAAAAGTGAGAATAGATAAAAGGTGATTACATATAAAAAGGTACATATTAATACTAAAAGGACTAAAAAAATAGATAATACAACAAAAAGATGAGGGCATAAAAGCCTGAGAAATAGTAAAAGTCATAAAAACACATGAAAAAAAGGGATGGGGCATAAAAATGAATGTAATAAAGTTAAAAGACATGAGAAGACAGAAATACATAAAAGCCTGAGTAATAAAACTGGAAAACAGCCAGATTAAAGGTTATAAGGAACCGTAAAAAGGGAGGCGTGTGAGCAATTGCAGGGCCTGCCCCGAGTTACCGAGGGTCAGATTAAGGCTGATAGGACTCACTGCCTGTCATCTGCTGACGAATTCTGATCACAGCTGCACAGTACCTGGCGACACTATATGTGATGGCAGGCTTAGAGGCAGAGAGTAGCAAGGAGCTGTAGAATTGGCTCAGACGAACTGTATACTTGCTTAGCAATGGAAGGTTGAGAGAGGTGTGAATGTCTCTATAGACCAAGCAGTAGAGGTGAACATGCTCAGTAGTTTCGATCTTCCCTAGGCCACAGGGGCATAGTCGCTGTGCAGTTGGGGTCCTTCAATAATGACTGTCTAGCACTGCTGAAGAGAGGTCATGTGCAGCAAGCCAAAGTGAATGCCCTTCTGTGGTTAGGAACCTCCAGTTGGGTGAGGTATGCTGCTGGAGAAGCAGAATATCTAAGCCCATCACTGATATGAAATTTTGGGACCCTGCTGATATCGGTTTGGTGCTCAGTGTCTATAATGCACTGTTTGATGGTTGCTTTTGCCTGATTGTAGCCCAGGCTGAGCAAGGTCAAGGGGGGGAAGGCCCAGAGTAGCTATTTTTGTCTCAGTTGTCTGAAACCAGCTAGACTGGTAATCATCATGTACAGTTAGGGAGCCAAGACCAATTGGGCAAAAGGATAGTCTGAGCCAATAACAGAAAATGGCTATCCACACCTTAGCCTCCTGCTTGATCAGGCCTGTCTCCAGGCGCAGAGTGGCATTGGAGAAACATCTTGATACTTGGAGTGCTGTCCACAGGAATTTAGATTGTACATGTTCCAGAGTTGCAGTGTTGGGGAAGGGGCCCAATTGAGCACCATAGAGGAGCTGAGCTAGCGACTTGGCTATGAACAGTTCAAGAGATGTGGGTACATAATGGCCTCCTCGTGTCCGCAGGAATTTGAGAATGGCAGAGGAGCTTCTCTGAGCATTTAAAGCCACGTGTTCTCCATGAGCTTTCCTAGAGCCGCCTGAATGAAAAACTACTCCCAAGTATTTGTAGTGTGCAACTTGCTCAATCTTATGCCCCTCAATCCACCAAAAGTGGATCTTGGGCCTCCTGGTAAAGGCCATAATTTTAGTTTTGTGATGGTTGATTTCCATGCAGTCCTCCCTGCAGTGTAGCATCAGGGCCCTTAGTGCTCTTCTAAAGGCTGTATTCTGAACCTAGTATCTCAAGGTATGCTTTTTCTATGTTCTTGCAGAATTCACAACACACAGCACTGGTTGTGAAGCACTGATTCATACTCTTGGTATGAACAAAAGTTCATACTTTGGGTATGAACAATGAGAGATGCTCTCGGTCCACTTCACATGTTGTGCCGCAGCAAAGTTGTGTGTCCATCTCTCAGCCTCCCATATACACTATCATTTATGCATTAGTGTGTGTGTGTGTGTGTGTGTGTGTGTGTGTGTGCGCGCGCGCGCGCTCACTCTGTGTGAAGTTACTGCACCGGTTCAAGCTATGATGTATGATACTTGGATGTTCAAGTATGATGTCCAAGCATAGTCACTGGCATCTTCTTCTCCCCCCACTCACCTAGGATGGCTGGATGATATTGGGTTGCCCCAATACAAAACACAGTTTGATGAAGGAAAGGTGGATGGTCGAATGCTTCATTACATGACTGTGGTAAGTCATTTTTCTGCTATATTAAAAAATTCAGAGTACTGGAACACCCCAGCCTTTTCATTTTTCTCCATCTTCATATGTGGTGCATCCATGTCTGATACTGTCACTCATCTCAGTCCATCACTTTTAGCCTGATGTTCTCCTGCCATCTTAAAATGACACTGCCCATTTTCCCATGCTGTCCCTTGTGTCTAGAATTACTTCCCAGAACCTCTGTGTGGTGCCACTTCCACTCTCTTGCTTCAGATTTCACCTTTTCCCATAAAGCTTTTGCCTAATCCACCAGAGGTGGCATGTCCCTCAACACCAGCTACTGGAAAACACCAAAGGGAGGGGGCAGATGCCCTCTTTCCCCTGCTTGCAAGCCTGAGGCAGGATGCTGGGCTGGATGGTCCTTTGGTATGATCCAACTTAGTCTTCATTTCTACTGTAATGATGTCTAAGCTGGAGTGCATTTGCTTGAACTCCTCCTTTCTCTCTGTTCTTCCACCACACTCAAACATTGTATTGCTGACTGACCAAAGAGGCACCTTTTTAAAGTGGTGATTCTCTTTATTGAGCAGGGGGAGAGCAACTGGCCCTATCCACTCCCAGCACAGTATCCCTCCAGTGACTGTTGTTGCTGGTGTCTATCTTATGTTTCTTTTTAGACTGTGAACCCTTTGGGGACAGGGATCCATCTTTGTTTATTTTTTTATTTCTCTATGTGTAGCGGATTAAAACCTTTGTCTCAGAGCAAGCTCACGTGAGGAAAAGAAATGCTGAATCATCCCTGCTGAGCTGCCTGGCTAGGCTTCTCCTGAAACTATTCTGTATTATAGGCAGATTCAAAATGCTGCCAACACCACTCCTCCTATCGACAGCTTCAATTCTCCTTAGACTTGGGGTGGAATCCCAGGGAAAACTCTCTTTATTTTGCTATTGGATAAGTACAAAAATCTTCCACGTGCAAGCCTACACATGTTGAGAAAACTGTTGACAGTTTGAGGATGTTTGCACCAGAGAAGTCCCCATTTGTGCCCCCCCTCCCTGAGTTAAGAACCAACTCGGAGAGGCTTGTAAAACGAATTCTATTATTGTTTACCTGTAACATAATTAAAATAAACACTAGTCTATGCCCACCCTACCTGGGGCATTGCAAAAGACTATAAACATTTAAGTGTGCATTAAGACAACCTGTTTTTGTAATGCTACTAAGGATTACTACCTTTAAATATTTAACTGTATTTAAAGCTGAGAAAGCCTCATATGGAAGCCGTCTGTAGTAATGGAATAAACAGTTTTATCCCATTACTACAGACTGCTTCCATCTGAGGCTTTCTCAGCTTTAAATACAGTTAAGTATTTAAAGGTAGTAATCCTTATAGCATTACAAAAATAGGTTGTCTTAATGCACGCTTAAATGTTTATAGTCTTTTGCAATGCCCCAGGTAGGGTGGGCAGAGACTAGTGTTTCTTATTTTAATTACGTTACAGGTAAGCAATAACAGAACAGGATCACAAATATGTAAGAGTACACACACTAAAGAAATATACTATCCCTAATGCAAAATTTGACTAAACAAAATTTTCCCTAGACTAAACTTCCCGAAGCAATAAGTCCTGGCTCCTTGCCTCGAACTCACCAAAACGTCTGATAAGAATTCAATCTTCCTGTCCTATCTTTCAAGGATCTGTAGTGTTATTCTCCAGCAGCCAACCTTCATGGCCACATGTCCTTCTCAGCATCTCCATCTGAGCTTCTTCTCTAACAAGGAACTCCTTGCTTCCTGGCAACAGCTCTCTAGGTCCCAACCACCTGGTGTGCTGATTGGCTGAGCCCAGGAGTTCACCAGCCTGTCAGTCAAAACAAGGGTTCACTTCCAGTCAACTCTTTAGAGGGTGGGAGAGGCTGGTCACTACACTGTGTTAAGCTGCTTTGGGAACCTTTGTTGGAAAGCGGTATATAAATATTCGTAGTAGTAGTATTGTATACTGGTTGGGGCAGAAATCTGTTAATCTCTTTTATAATCTTCATTCTGTGCAATTAGAAGGGAAAGGTTAAAATGTGTGACCCTGAATTATTACAAACCCTTCTGTGTGCCCTAGGATTAACTTGGCAACAAAGATTCACTGGTCTTGAATAGTAATGAAAAGAAACCCTGGCTCCTTTTAGGTGAAAATGGAGATGAGAGAGTCCGTTGTGTTTTAAACACTAATTGGATTGCAAGAGGAACTTTTGAGCTGGAGAGCAGGGAATGGGTTTCTTTATTATTGTACTGTACTTTATAAAAAGAAGAGTTTTCAATCGAGAGCAACAAAATTGACAATCCACAGATGAGGCTGTCTGTTTTCTCAACATGAGTGATTGCTCTGGGCTTTTCCACTTGCCCATCAGGAGGCATGTCCGGATCCAGACACATAGCAGGGTGGGCTCCACTGTGAGGCAGGATAATCATTACTCTTAGGTAAATTTTGTCAGGTTTCCAGTGAGGGGGGCAGGGCTGACTATCCGAAGTGACAAGTATGGGATATTCTGATCTGTTCCATGGATCTGAGAATTGACTCGAGCCCAAGAATGCTTGTAACACAATAGATGCATTAAAGGTTCCACAAGACGTTAGGTTTGCTGAAGGAGACTTCATATGGTAACCTATATTCTTTTATGATTGGATTCTTTGTTTATGTTTTGTTGTGAACCGCTTTGATTAAATGTATTATTTAGAAAAGTGACATAAAGTGTTTTGCATAAAATAAACTTTTTAGTATCCAACTCCTCTAAGTTCCTCGTGGCTTTGTTCTTGGCTTCGATCAGTGTCTCGTTTTCACATTCCCTTTTACAGGATGACTTACTGTCCTTGAAAGTGGTGAGTGTTCTCCACCATCTTAGCATCAAACGTGCCATTCAGGTCCTGAGAATAAACAACTTTGAACCCAACTGTCTTCGCAGAAGACCTTCTGATGAGGTAACTGCTCTTTATACTTATACATGATGCTACATGTAATGAATGTTGGAGGGTGCTAAGAGTTTGTTTTCTTTCCTAGAATATTTTACTGTATCTTAAAAATATTGATCCCTCCCTCTACTTACCAGACCCTTGACCAATCACTTGCTGTCCTAGTTTAGACGTAACACAGAACCAGAATTGAACCCTGATGTGGTGCAATGTCCTATAGGCTCAAGTGTGTGTACACTAGGGATGTGCTCAGAACCAGCAGGGGCCGGTTTGAAGGCGGGGGGATGGGACAACTTTAAGGGTGAGGGAGGGTGCACTTATCCCTTCCTCTGCCGGTGCTGGGTTTGTAAATACTCCATCGGGGTGGCAGCATACTTCCCATTCCATGGCCGGAAGTGCCACCCCAACAGAGTCTTTACAACCCCAGCACCGGAGGTGGGTGGGGAAGTGGAGGGAGGGGTAAGTGCATCCTCCCCCGCCCTTAAAGTTGCCCCGCCCTTAAAGTCCCCCCCACCTTTGAGCCTCCAAACTGCCTGGTGTTTGAACCTGTTTGGAGGTCGCTAAAAGGCCCTCTGAACAGGTTGAAGCACATCCCTAGTGCACCCCTTCCCTTCCCTTTGTGTACAAGGCACCCTGACTTGGAACAACCCAGGATCTCTCATTACCCCCAAATTTGGGCAAACTTGCCTTTTCTGGTTTATTTTGAAACGCTAGCTAATAGCTAGCTATAAAACTCTAGCTATTATAAGGACATAAGAGAACCTGGCTCTATTTTAAGCCAGTATTAGAGGTTGAATTTTTCCTCCATCACATTCATACCCAAGGCTAGTGGACATCACATGAAGCCAGGATTCTCTCCTGGCACTGTGTTATGTCTGAACCAGGCTATTTTCAGCTTTGTTGGTGTGGATTTATTTTTTATTTTGTGTCTGTGCCTTTGAAACCTGACCCTCACTTGCTCCCTCATGTCTAACCCTGGGAATTACGACTGCAGTTAATTTATCCCAGCCTATGCCTCTCTTCATGTTTGCCTCTTCTTCACTGCTTGCCGGTAGTGCTATGAAAATGTGAATGCAACCGTGATAGAGTTCAAGTGTTACATGATATAGGCCTTCCTGAGCTATGTCACTCGAGAAGAAAGGTGGAATATAACATTTCTGACTACTTTTGTAATAAAAACCTCCTGCTTATTGAAAACTGGCAGGTTCTAGGCTAGTCTTCTCCATAGTGTATTCGTTTCCTGTGAGCAGGAATGGGCTTTATAAATTGGAAGATCAATTCAAAGAAATGGTCTGCTTCCCTGAGTCTCCAGTGGTACAGTCCTTTCTAACTACGACCTTGTAGTTCTGAAAGTATCCTTTGGCCCGTATTAGATTTAAAAGCTTAGATTCCTCATGTTGTATGTGCACACCTAGTTGCCATTTAGAAAAGAGGCTTGGGTCAAATATTAACCGAATCATGGATATAGTATTGTTTGGTTTTGAGGTGGATAGCCTTGGAAGTAAAATGACTAAACTAAGAAATGAATTGGAGTTTCACATGAATTCTATACCTTTGATGTATGTGCGTTTATAGCAACTTTACTGAATGTCAAGCTGTACTTCAGTTGGATCAGGCCAATACAACTTGCACTTCGCCAGGAACCCCAGGGGCTGCATTGGCTTCTCATGTTTGCAGCTCTCTAGAGCTGCCAACCAGTGTTTGGAAAAGTATTTCCAAAGCACTTTATCAGCTGTAAATGGGAATTAAATTTCTTGGCTATGTCAAATGGTAGGTATACTTGATTCAGCCCCTGCTCTTATGCAGTGCTCTAGCTATACAAATACTACCTGCATGTGAAGAATATGTCCTATTGGATTTTGAATTACAGGTGGAGGGAATTGAATGCTTGCATCCTTCTATGAAAACACACCTTCTTGTACATGCAAAGCTTAGCATGTCTGAGAGAACAGCTCAACCTTTCTTGGACATGCTGACTTTGCTATGTGCGTGGATTTTTTGGTACGTGCAGGAATGTAGCCCTCATCCACACACTTGAGATCAGAAGTGGGTAGAGTTCAGCAACTGATCATGTGATGCTGCTGATCTGGTAGTCTGGCTGGTTACGTAAAACCAGAAATGTGAGGACTGAATTTAGTTGTGGTTACCAAGTTGTGCATTGCTGTCTTAAGCGTGGTTCTTATTGGCAGAATAACATCGTTCCGTCTGAGGTTACGCAGTGGACCAATCATCGGGTGATGGAGTGGTTGCGTTCGGTTGACCTTGCAGAATATGCTCCTAATCTGAGGGGAAGTGGTGTTCATGGTGGCCTAATGGTAAGAGTTTGGCTTATTTCTTGGTCAAACACTGCTTTAACTGTACAATACATAGACAGGAAAGAGCCGCGTATTACAGGTGTAAAAAGAAAATCACAGCAAGAGTCCCTGTTGTTTCATTTCTGTGTCAGACTCTAAGAACATAAGAACTGCCCTACTGGGTCAGGCACAAGGCCCATCCAGTCCAGCATCCTGTTTCACACAGTGGCCCACCAGATGCCTCTGGGGAGCCCACAGGCAAGAGGTATGTGCATGCCCTCTCTCCTGCTGTTGCTCCCCTACAACTGGTATTGAGAGGCATTGTGCCTCTGAGGCTGGAGATGGCCCACAGCCACCAGACTAGTAGCCACTGATAGACCTGTCCTCCATGAATCGGTCTAAACCCCTTTTAAAGCCATCCAAGCTGGTGGCCATCACCACATCCCATGGCAAAGAATTCCATAGATTAATTATCTCTGTCCACCTGTCCACTCCATACATAATTTTATGCACTTCAATCATGTCTCCCCTTAGTCGCCTCTTTTCCAAGGTAAAGAGCCCCAGATGCTGTAGCCTAGCCTCATAAGGAAGGTGCTCCAGGCCCCTGATCATTTTGGTTGCCCTCTTCTGAACCTTTTCCAGTTTTATAATATCCTTCTTAAGATATGGTGACCAAAGCTGTACGCAGTACTCCAGATGCGGCCACACCTTATATTTATATAAGGGCACTCTCTAGAAGTCATAGGAACTGCATCACTGCTTTATAGTAAACATGATGTTCGTTTCCCCTTTTTTTGTTCTTAAGTCGGATCTGAATGAAAAGCTATTCAATCTGGAGATAATGAAATGAAATTGGAGGACAGTTCTATCAATGGCTACTAATCTGAGGGCTAATAGGCCACCTCCAGCCTCAGAGACAAGATGTCTCTAAATCCCAGTAGCATGGGAGTAGAAGTAGGAGAGAGGGCATGCCCTCAGCGCTTCTCTGTGGGCTTCACACTGGCATCTGGTGGGCCACTGTGTGAAGCAGGATGCTGGACTAGATGGGCCTTGGGCCTGATCCAGCAGGCCTTTTCTGATGTTTTAATTCTGATTTCAATCCTGCAATCTTTTTTTGCTTTACAGGTTTTGGAACCTCGTTTCAACGTAGAGACCATGGCACAGCTACTTAATATCCCACCAAACAAAACACTGCTGAGGCGACACTTGGCAACTCATTTTAATTTGCTAATCGGTCAGGAGGCTCAGCAGCAAAAGCGTGAAGCCATGGAATCTCCAGATTATGTTCTCTTAACAGCTACAGCTAAAGTGAGGGTATGTCAAAGCTTTGGGAATATTGTCAGGCTTGGAAGAAGTTTTTGCAATAGTTAAAAGCTCTGTGTGTAAAGTATTTTAAGGAGTTAATAGATCTGTGATAGTGATAAGCAGGCTAAATCAAGCCAGGCCTATTACTTTAGAACAGGGTTTCTCAACATGTGGGTCCCCAGATGTAACTGAACTTCAACTCCCATAATTCCCAACCAAAGGCTACTGGAGCTGGGGATTATGGGAGTTGAAGTCCAATAACATCTGGGGACCCACACGTTGAGAAACACTGCTTTAGAAGATCTGAGTTGATTTACTTTGTTTCCTTCCTCTTGTATAACCAAATATCTTGCAGAAAATAAAATATCTGATATGCCGCTTTGCTAGATATCTGTGTTGCAGTCTTGTCCAAGGCACACATCTTTAACAAGTATAACCATTATTTAAAATGTCTTGGTTTAGATATCTTAGCCAGCGTGTTGTAGTGGTTAGAGTGCTGGACTAGGACCGGGGAGACCTGAGTTCAAATCCCCATTCAGCCATGATACTTGCTGGGTAACTCTGGGCCAGTCACTTTTCTTGCAGCCGAACCTACTTCACCGGGTTGTTGTGAGGAGAAACCTAAGTATGTAGTACACTGCTCTGGGCTCCTTGGAAGAAGGGATAGAAAATGTAATGAATGAATGAATGAATAATAGTATCTAGTATGCTTACATAGGACATAATAGTTTATGGTGCTTGAATGAAGGCTTATTTTACAATTTTTGAATGAAGGCTTATTTTGCTCTCCATATACAACCTTAAATTGGATTATAAGAGCGTCTTACAATACTTTTAAAAAATATCTGCAAAGGTGGTTTTTACCTTGTTCAGTTTGCAGGCAAGTTTAGCATGATCAGGAACTGGTTCACACAGCCTTTCAAACAAAACTACAGAATTTAGTAAACCACCTGTGCTACTATGTTAGTAATTTTCAGCACATCAATGGCCTGAAATAAAAGTTTACAAAAAGCTGTCCCGCTTGGTAGTCTACAAACAGTTTTGATTGCCACAGGCGAGCAGTTACAAGCCTAAATTGGCAAATGTGGATATTTTTAATTAATAAAATAAGGATAATTTTGCCCTATATTATGTGTTGATTGCAAATCTTATTCCATTTTTCAGACAGCTTTGTATATGAGCATATGTGTATGAGCATTTGAGAAAACTGTTATATTTGACCTTGGATTGTTTTGGAACCTTTAGCTAACTATAGAAAATGATCAAGGTTTTATGCCATGCAGAGAATAAATTATGGCATTACTGATTTATCATCTTGTCTTTTCTTTCTTTTGCAGCCAAAGAAACTTACATTTAGTAATTTTGGAAATTTAAGGAAGAAGAAGCAGGATGATGGGGAAGAGTATGTGTGCCCAATGGATTTGGGACAGGCATCAGGAAGTGGATCAAATAAAGGATTTAAGCCTGGTTTAGACATCAGGGTATATGATGATGATGATCTTGATAGACTGGAGCAGGTAAGCCACAACACCTCTGATTCACTTAGTGTTACACTGGAATCATGTAGTGTTACACTGGCATTTTGTACACACTCACATTCCAGATTCTTCAGGGTTCCTTAGATTGCCTCTGTGTGTAACATACCAGTTAAAATAATGTAACTGTAAAGTCTGAATCCTGGTAAACAGCTATAGGAGTTGTTCCTGCAACCCTCGGTTTTAGGCACTAATATATAGACAAAACTTGGATTTATTCTTGAGTTTCAAATTTGAACTTAATTTTATAACTTTCAAGGTGCTTAATCTAACTGAAAGTTACAGGTGGACCCCATTATCCACAGGGGTTCTGTTCCCACAGATTTCCATGGGTAATGAAACTGCAAATAATGGGGCAATGGGAATTGGGGTGGGGGTAAGTTCCTGGAGGCTGGAAAAATAGCCAAGAAAATGGTAAAAAGAGGGGGGATTAATAAAGTGCCCTACCATGCTATGCAAGTCTCTAGCTGTCTCAGAATGCCACCCCAAAGTCCCCAATCCCCCATTTCCCACAAAAAAAATCACGGGGGATAAAAGGTGTGTGTTCTTTTTAATGAACCACAAAATGGCCCCTTTCCCCAAATTGGTGGCTGGAAATGACCTCGAGGTCATTTTCCGGCCACCCTGACACTGTGGATATGCAGAACTGAACTGTTTGTTTTCTGCATATGCCGAGGTCAGGTGTCAGCTACCCATGGATGTTGGGTCCGTGAATGGCAAGGTTCGCCTGTATTTCTTGTTCATTTTTGTAGCTTGCTCTCCTTCTGTGAGGAACTCAAGGGGATGTAGAGGGGGTTACCTTGTTTTATCCTTGCAACAACTCTAAGAACGAATGTGACTGGTCCAAAATCACTCAGTGAGCTTCATCTGAACAGATATTTGACCCCAGATCTTCTGAGTCTAAGGCTGGCACTCTATCCACAACACCATACTTGCTGTCTTGTCAACACATTATCTGGTCAAACTTGCATGTCCCTTTTTTCTATGTAGTTCCTCAAGCTCCCATCTTAGTTGGCCTTAGGGGTGTGCACGGAACCGCCAATTACGGTCCGGCACTGGGGTGGGGGGGTCCCTTTAAGAGCGGCGGGAGGGTTTACTTACCCCTCCTGCTGCTTTCCCGATCTTTCGCCGTAATCCATAGAGTAATTGGGGCGGCAGGACACCTCCCTGCTGCTCCTTCCCCGACATTGCTTCAAAAGACTCCCAGGAGTCCTTTGCGCGCGCACGTCACAGAGATGAGCACGCACATCTCTGTGACATGCGCGTGCAAAGGACTCCTGGGAGTCTTTTGAAGCAACGTCGGGGAAGGGGCGGCAGGGAGGTGTCCTGCCGCCCCAATTACTCTACGGATTATGGCGAAAGATCGGGAAAGCGGCGGGAGGGGTAAGTAAACCCTCCCGTCGCTCTTAAAGGGACCCCCCCCACCCAAACCGGACCGCCCAGGTCCGGAGGCTATTTGACTGGTCCGGGCCCATCCCTAGTTGGCCTCTGCATGTTACATACCATGACTATAAAATCTGACTTGTGATAATCAACTGTAGGAATTGTTCCTGGGCACTTAGGCTTTGGGCACTAATATACAGAAGAAACTTGAATTTATTCTTGAATTTCAAATTTCATAGTAATCTCAGATTTCAACATTTCCACATTCACTCATCTTCACTTATGATCCTTTTGCTAACTCCTGGCACCACTGATCTTCAGTCTTTCTCTCTCTCTCTCTCTGTGTGCGCACATGAAGGACACTGCCATGGAGATGGTTTCTCTTGCCTGGTCACTGCTGTTCTGAAGGTTTTGTGGAGGCTTTGTTGTATGGAGCTCCTTCATTGCTTGGCTAGGCTTTTGGGCTGGCTGCCTGTGTCACCATTTGCGAATCAGTCTCTCTGGTTTCTTCCGTAGCTGTATTGCTGCTTCTCCTGTTCAACACTCTGATACTACCACTGCTTAGAAGTAAAAGCAGCAGAGCACAATGGCAGAGCCAGAAGCCTGTGTTCACATCCCTGGTTACTCTAATTTAGGCACAGGTTGTCTCACACAGCTGAGTTAACCAGCAGGCAGGTGCATGAAGACTCCTCGCTGTACCACAACTTTCTGGTAGCCTTACTTCTGTCTGAAGCCCTGCCTACAGCTACAAAGAAGCATTTAAATAATCAGTTCATCTGACTGAGATTCTGCTGTACCCAAAGAAATGTTCCCAATATAGTATCTGTAAGTTGTTAAGCAGCAGTATCAGACCACAAGAGCAGGGCCATTACTACTACCCCTACTAATTCAAGTGTCTGTAGAAATGCATCCATTCTCTCTATGTGTTTTTATTGTAGATGGAAGATTCAGAAGGTACCGTGAGGCAAATAGGAGCATTTTCTGAAGGTATCAACAACTTGACTGTAAGTCCTTAAACATTAATGTCATGACTTCATATCAAAACTTTGCTAGTCTTTTGCTTCAAAAGCTGTACATAGATCCCCAGTAGTAGGGTTTCATTTATTTAAAAAATGATATACAAGTATGAATACTAATACAGTATGAATTACTAGTTCAAAAAAATGGTAAAAACAACCCACAGTAACTCTTCTGGGTCCCCTGTGATGATGCATTCAGGAGTGCATTGCCATTTTGCACGAAGAATAGCCTTACAATGACATTTCATCTGCCATGACGCCACTGCTGCTAGTAGACCTGGCTGGACTAACAGTCTTACAGAGCGAGTCACAGAGTTTAAAGGGAGGGGGTTAGAGCACCCTAATCCTCCTCTTTAAGGCGTAGTAAGGTCCTTGTGACAGCTCCTCTCCAGGAAGCCTTCGTCACGGACTTTCTGCTTCCTCATCCCAGGCTCTCTAGGGTTCAAATTGCCCCTGGCAGGCTTTACAACCCCAGCCCTCATTAATTAGGCCCCCACTCTTCTTTATTACTTCCCCTTTACTGCCCATAACATTCCCTTTTGCCTCTCTCAGCCCTCGCTCCACCCCAGTCCCTCCTCCCTCTCCTGGCCTTCTCATTGGCCCTCTGCCGACGTCATCAGGCAGCATCTCAAGTTAGGTTGCTTGTGGTTCTTGCCAGCGTCCTGGAACTGCTGCATCATTGGGGTTCCATGCTGCTGTTTCTGCTGCCTCCCCTGCCAGATGCTGGGCCTCGGGGCTTCGGGACCTGCCCAAATGACAACACCTGGCAGGTGTAAGAATGGCAGGTCCCCCCCACTGGACAACATCCAAGAAGAGCCTGGCTTACGTTGAAGTTGTGGCATTTTACTAACACATTCCATCAGCATCCTTGGTAGAGAGACTTTTGCTCTGTCTGGTTCCAGAAAATGAGAAATAAAGGAAGGAAGGGACAGCTCTATATTCATCAGTGAGACTACTAACATACGTAATGCAAACATATATGGTGTATTCAGTGCAAGCGATGTACTTGGGATAAAAATCTATCTTCCAAGTTCAGTGCAGAATGGCATTTGGTGATTTAACAACAACAAAAACACCTGTCTAAAACATTTAAGATCAAGCCCCACAAAATCATTCAAAGAGTAGAACTCTGAGCTAAAGCCCATTTTCTATTGCTAGAGGAGAGTCATGCAGAGTCTACCAACTCTTCTCCAAGATAGGGCTGAGAGAGATTCCTGCCTGCAACCTCGGAGAAGCCGCTGCCAGTCTGTGAAGACAATACTGAGCTAGATAGACCAATGGTCTGACTCCATATATAGCAGTTTCTTATGTTCCTATCACTCGCTTTGCAGGTGAGACTCATACTGAGTAGTCAAGGTTTGAAGAGCCCAGTGAGAGGAGGCATGGTTATAGAAGATGATTAAGATCTGCATGCATAGATATAGATATAGAGGTGGCAGTAAAGAGAAAAAGTGATTTCATGACACCATTGTCAGCACATTCATGAAACTGCCTTATATGGAGTCAGGCCATTGTTTATCTGACTGGCCATGGCTCTCTAATGTTTATCTGAAATCCTTGAGCTGGAGTCTCTGGGGACTGAAACAGGGACTTGGTGTATAGCAAGGTATCCTGTGCCTACCTCATAGAAATACAGAGAGACTGAGGATATCTTGTCTGTTATAGATGTATGGTTTATCTGTGTGTGTTGGCTCTTGGGTTTCAGTGGTGGTTCCAATTTTTCACTTTCTTCTATTTCCAGCACATGTTAAAAGAAGATGAAATGTTCAAAGACTTAGCTACTCGTTCCCCTAGTGCCAGTATAACAGATGAAGATTCAAATGTGTGACAGTTTTATAGATGTTGGACATCCAAAGAAGAATTCTGTTTCTTGATACTGCAAGGAATGCCACTGTTGTATGTGATGGAGACAGCACATCATGTAATGTAGGGTCGCTTTTGCTTCTGTTTGTTAGAAGTGATTTTTCAAGTGGAAAACCAGAAAAGGTGCCTATTTAAAAAGTTGCCATAAAAGATGAATGGAAACAAAAAATAACCAGACACATTATGAGGGAGAGGGGGGAAATGTGTATTTTTCTCCCTAGTATTGAAAATTGTGACATATTTCAAATCATCATATTTAATATGATTCTGCTGCCATAATGTTGCTGGATATAGTTGTGCCATAACGTACGTGTGTGTGTGTGTCTGTAATACAGAGAGAACATTATTGAACTATAGACCTGTGGAATCAGCAACCATTGTGGCTTTTTCAGCAGGGGAAAACCTCCTGGCATTCGTGGTTTCCAATATGAATGCTTTACTGAAAGTGAATAACCAATTCATCCATTTGATATCCAATGTAGGCCTCTTTTTATACTGCCAAGTACATGATCCCCAAAATCTAAAGCCTGATTGTCTTTTTTTATACAATTTTTATTAATTAAGAGAGAGAGAAATGTATTGAGTACATACAAATCAGAGATGTTATATTGTGAAGTAAGGTGATGATTTTTATAAAGAGAGAATTCCAGTTTGAAAACCAGCCGGTTACTGGAGAAGTCAGACTGACCTTGAAATGGCACATACTATTCCCCTGCCCCCTCCACCCCACCCCGTAAACAGTGTCTGCATTCTTACATTGAGAATGAAATTATTGCATGTTTGTAGTTCTTACCCCTTCATCTTAAAAAAAAAAAAAGTTTCTGCACCATTTTGTTTCCCCCCTCATTAAAATAGGATTCTAGTACCATTTTAAAATTATCATTGCAGATATTGAAAATCATATTTTTGACTGAGCAGCAACCTGTGTCTTTGTTGGCAGAACGATCTTCTTTATTGCATTCTTCAACGGCAGGTTTCTTTTAAATAAACGCAGAGAGGAATATTAGCCAAGCTCCTTTATTTTACAGTATTAAATTCAGTCATGGATTCTTGCCTTCTAAGTAGACTTGGCCATAACATATTGATTCTATTTATACTTTTTAAAAAATAAAGCACAACATTTTTTTTACTTTTTTAAATTATCAGACTTGTAAAATTCAGATTAGCCAGTGAAATTTTGTTGGCCATGCATTCAACAGAATACAGGTGGACCTTGTTATCTGCGGGGGTTCCATTCTCATCTGAGACCATGGATAGTGAGGCATAGAAGCAATGGGAATCGGGGGGTTAGGTTCCTGGGTGCGAAAAAGGCTAAAAATGGCTGGAAAGGGTCAAAATAATAGTGCTTTACTGTGCTCTGCAGGTCTCCAGCTGTCCAGCAATGCTCCCCAAACCCACCATTGTTCTGTGAAAAATCAGGAGGTGTCTTTTGTTTTGTTTTTTTAAGGAAAGAGCCACAAAATGGTGGTTTAACAAAATGGTGGCTGGAAATTACCTCGGAGATCATTTCCGGCCACATAGAAACCGTGGATATGTGGGTTTTAACCATTTTGTAAACTGCTTATACAGAGGTCAGTTCTCCATAGCCTGATAGCGGCTATATGGAACCATTCATATTGGGACTGCAAGTGATGAGGTCCACCTGTACTTGATTGTTTCTCTTCCTACTCGAGTACCTCCCTAAAATCTTACAACTAATTGCTGCTTGCTTAAAATGATGATGTTGCAGACATTTGATAAGTACTGTTTGAAATGAAATGAATAGTAGATGCCAATTTTAGTTGTTTAGATGTTTTGGAACAGAACTGGAGAAGTCAATCAAAGGACCTTTGAAGTCAGGTTTTTGATATGTGCTCAGGTACTACTTGAGGTGATTAGTCCCAAGCTGACAATCTACACATTCAGCTAAGTCATGTGGCTCAAAACTCTTGGGACTGGGCCAAACCAAACTGCAGGTGTGGCTTAAATGTTCAAATGTTCTTCCGCAGAAAGAAAAATCTCTGTCCATGAAATACTAGTTTATCAGGGAGAACGTTCTAGCCTTGCCTTCTGTATGACAGAGCTTTCTATTTGCAAGGAATTATTTTAATATGGGGCTACATTCCGTGTGTGTTCCCCAGCCAGCAGTCTGAAATAACTCAGTTCCATGCAGCATTTCTGGCCCTCAGTCTGACTGGATAAGTTGACGCTAGACCTTTAAGAACGTGCTGTTTCACACACATTTATTTACAGTCGTCTAAAGTCTATTTGTGTTGTGTCTTCTATCAAAAACTGCCCTCAGTATTCTTTAGAATGTTTTATCAGAACAGCTTTGCCAATAGAATATATTTAGGGTGGGCTGGCAGCTCTTAATAACTTGGGGCTCAATAAACTTGTTCATGAGCACCTCCTTTCATTTGATAGCTGAACTCATTTGAATGAATGCAGACAGCACTGGTGGTAACTTTCTCACTGTAATGGGGGAGAATAACCCATTCACTCACTGTGAATAAAAGTATTTATGAATTAGAAAGTTCACGTTCTGTGAATATACGCTAGCACCTACCAGTGACCCCATAAAATCACCATTAAAAAAAATAAAATTGCACACTTAACAAGACATGTTGTCTTCCAGAAAGAAGTCAGTTTTGCTGTTCTGGCAAGAACTGATTGCATAAAATAGCAAGGTAAAAATATTAATAGAGAATTGAAGTTGACTGGGAGCAAATGCATAGAATCAAACAACAATGAAAATTTTCTTCCAGTTAGAATGTTGCACGTTTGAACCACTTCAGACTTATCATTATTTCTCAATTCTGATCTAAATTGCAGTTGTTTCATTCTTGGTCACCATTTTACTGGTTGGAAGAATAAATAGTAGCAGGCCTCTTATTATTTCGATGGGATTGGGGGAGGGAAGAGTAATATAAAACGCTCATAATTAATCCAAGCAATAAACATTAATGTGCACACATGAAATATCATGATAGTATTTTCTTTGGTTGTGTGTACGAAGAGGTCAGAAGAAACATTATGTATTGCCATGTTAAATAAATATCTATTGAGATAATCAAAATATTTTTGGGCTTTTATTATTTGCAAAAGAGATTTGAGTTGTGAAGTGACCTCCCCCACCCCTGCACTTAATTATGAAGATCTGCCTTTACAGATAGTAAATGTTTCTCACCAATCCAGAGTCAATTCATGCACATAACTTTGCCTATTTCTTTGTAGTGCCGTTTGGCAGATATGCAGCAGAATGTTTGTGTGGAACTGAAAGTGACTGGAGACCCTTTGGCTGGCAGAGCTATCTGTGTATGCATCAAGATGGTAAAAGGTCTAGATTTGAGTATTTGTCTATAATTCCACAAAAGAAGGGAAGTGCAGACTGTAGGCCATGGAAAGACACAAAAGAAGATGGGGCAGATAATCTCTCTGCAGTCTTGCATGTTATGCAGATAGAAGCCTGTTTCTTTTAAAAAGTCTAATTAGCCTTAAATTTCTTGTATTCCCCTCTCCCTTTTTTAGGAGATGGAGAGATCTTATTTATCTTCTGGAAGAACCATACATCATTTGTGATCCTGTGCTGTTGTCCCCCATTCATTCTGAATAGATGTCTGCTGGTTGTTTGCTGGTGTTTATAGCTGAGGTTTTGAGGCAGTGCCATACTGCTCTGATGGTTGGTGTAAATGTTATCTTATCTGTGCCTCAGTTTCTCCCTTATGAATTTCCTTGCTCCTGTTTTGTCAATGGCAGCTCCTGGTGGGAGTGGGAACATTCACAATAGGATATTGTGTCATGTGGTAAGTTGACCTTTATACATGGTACAGCACAGGGCTGGAAACTCATAAGGAAGAGGAAGAGGTGAAGACAATTGTGCAGTTTCAGTCTGCAGTACATCACATAGTGGCTGGTAGAGTTGGAAGTATAGCCAATACATTATAATCCAGCACACAGCCAGGTAAATATCATGTTGGTTGCCATTGTAAATACATAGGCAGCATTAAATGTTACATCTTTGGATAATTCTTCAGTAGGGATGTGCACAGACCAAGATTAGTGCACTGGTTTGGCGCCAAACTCGTTTGGCACCATGGGGAGGATGACGACGAGCAGGAACCTTTTTTTTTTTTTTGAGAGAGAGCAGGTCCTTACCTGCTCACCGCCACCGCATGCAGCTTCCTGCTGTGGCGGTGCTTGTCCATGTGCGGGTGCCATGTTGTATGCTGGGGGCACTTAGGACAAGCACCGCAGCAGCAGGAAGCTGCAAGCGGCAGCAGAGAGCAGGTAAAGACATGCTTGCTTTTTTAAAAAAAAGATCCTGATTGCCCTCCCTCCTCCCTGTGGCGTGGAACCAGTTCTGACCTCGTCCAGACTGGTTCAGCACCAAACCAGTGAATGAACTTTGGTTTGTGCACATCCCTGTTATTCAGCCTAGTTGGATTGCTTGAAAACGCAGCATTCTGTAGCTGACATATATATACTTCTTAATTCATCTTAGGGCAACACAGTCTTTTTCAAAGCTGTCTGGTGAACTGTGACAAAAGTAATATAATTACTTTTGTTAGACTGGCATCTGATTTTCAAACATTCCAGACATTCTCTTTAATCAAGTGCTTCTCTTTCTCCTCTCCACACAAAGATCTTTCAAAAGGAATAGATACGGTAGGTTGTCCTATCCTAGGCATGCTCATTTGGATTCAACTCCCATTGAATTTCTGGGGTTTACAGCCTAGTAGTGTGCATTGGATTGCAGCCTTAAAAGTGTTTTAAGGGGCTGCTAACTATTATTAGTCTGCTTGGATAACACATGCCCCTGTATGAAAAGGAGCAATTAAGCTAGTCTCTCAGTACAAGTTGTTTCTCAGAGGCATTCATTTTCCTTCACTTTTCTAGTTACAATGAGGGCGTGTGTGTGTGTGTGTAGGACATGGTATGTTTGCCACTGCCAGTATTAGCAGTAAAGGGAGTGGAGAATGCATAAAATACAAAGGAAGTCTTGATACTTTGAAAATGAAAATGTCCAAGCCAGTTGAACTGGTTTCTAATAGAATTCTGGGCGTGTCCTGTTCCAGCTCAACTAAGCCTGCGTTCAGGAAACTGATCATTTTGTATGGCATGGTTTGCTTCTGGTGAGAGGAATTTTTACTTCTGTAAAGCAATGAGGAAATGCTGCTGCTTTAGCAACTCAGTGGCCAATCTAATCCAATCTGAACAAAAAGACCAGTTATCTTGAGAGCCTTTTGCATGAAAACACTGCCCCCAGAAGAAGATGGGCCAGAAATTATCACAGGAAACTAATCAAGACAATAAGGCTGACATCCTGGTTATATGTGATGTATTTAGCCAAGGAGTGGTTTATGCATCACAGAAGCTGAAAGAATATCTTGGATTTGAGGATCCACAGACTAAATTCCACCCAGGCACGGATACCCTGAATGAGATTTTTTTGGTCAACTTCATTAGTTTCTGTGTTGAGAAGGGTGTTGAAGAGCGTATCACAACCAGCAAAATGTCCAAGCAACAGTCCTTGCTTTTTGGAGTTGACTGGGTCTGGACTTTATCCGGAGCTGACAAGCAAATAAAACTTCAGATTGCTGTGCAGTCTCTACAAATGGTTGATCTGTCCAAAGGAGCTCAGCCTCATGAAGTCATAGGCAGTAATGGAGAGGCAATGTTGGCAGATGAGCATTTCCGAAACAAAAGCAGGTTTGAAAAGCTGGAAGAATTCTGCACGCTGGTGGGACATGACTGCCTTGGTTTGTTCATAATGTTTGGGGTTCCAGGGAAGCCCAAAGACATTAGAGGAGTTGTGTTAGAGAGCATCAGAAAGGAGAAACGGAAAAATCTTTTGTCTGGTGAGAATGCTTTAAGACAGTTTATTTTGAACACTGATAGTTTTCTTCCAACTAGAGAGATGCTCGAAAACTGCCTCTCTAAGAGAAATGGACTGAGGGAAGTAGGTAAGGTTTATATTAACTTCCTTTAACTTCCTCATTGCTGACTAAAAGGTTCCATTCTCAATGGTGGAAGAATATTGATCTCTCATAACGATTGGTATCAAATCTACCTCCATATCACATGCGAAATTGAATCTGACTCTTTTGGGTTTTGTGCTATGTGTTGACTTTACAAAGAATTGTAACTGTGTAATTATTATGACCGAACTGTGGCAGAGACGTAATAAATTTTCATTCTGCAATTTTAAATGTGCATATTACCAATGTTTCTAGCTGGTGATTCATGAAGGGCAAACACTTTTTCTTCTAGAATGAATTGATGTTACCACTTTAACACACAGGGGATAATCCTGTCTGCCCCTATGTGGAGAATGCACATGCACCCTTGTAATACATGGCATAGGCCATGTCAGAGTAACTGCAGCTGGGTAGAGGGCTCTGTGATAAAATCCTTACAGCTTTTGGCCACCAGCTTTCAAAAGGCAATCTTTGTGGACAATTTTTATACCAAAATAACAAAAAGCCTTCTCTGCAAGCACATTTAAGTCCACCAGCATGGAGCACTGATGAAATGATTTAACTTTCATCACTACTTTAACAAGACAGTTTGTGGTAACGCAAAACGAGCCTTTAGGAATGTTATATTATATCCCCTCCTCACCGCCTGCTTCTTTAAGCATCTTATACAAAGGAATATAAGATGCTGGAAAATATACAAAGAGCTGCTGGTGTGAAAAGGAAGGAGTGGCAATTGCTTCCTCTGTGATGATTTGTGCCGGTGCCAGCCTCCATCGCCATCTTCAAAAATGGTAAAGCAGCAGAGCAGGCTACGAAATACAAACATCCTGCTATGGCCAAGCTGGGGTTTCTTAGTCTTGCTTCCTGACTCTAAGTCTTTCCTAGGGCTAATCCAAAAGTTATTTAGCTTAATCACTGTGAAAATTAAGAGCAGCACTGTTACCACAGATGGTTAGGATAGCTGAACAGCTGTCATTCATTTGCCTAGAATATAGCTACTGGTTAAATGGGTTTTTTTAACCCGACCCACCCTCTGCAAACATTGACTCTGAGCTGATAGACACAAAAGGAGGAAGTGGTGAGGAGGAAATAGTCTTGGCTTAAATGGTTTGGAACTTGTGATTCACAGTAAGCATGTTACGTGTGCCTGTTCTAGGGGAGGTTGTCATCCTAAACCAACATTTCATGCAGTTCTCAACAGCTTGCCGGAGCATTCTTAAGTGAAATCCCTCTTTTTCCATCAGTGGCCCATATGAGCTAGTATATGTTGCATTTAAGGATATGCATTCTTCTTGATGGGTTACTTTGTAATTAAGCATAAATGCAGTTTATGCATTTCTGAAGTGGTGTGTGGTGTGTGTGTGTGTAACATTGTTCCTTAGCATTGTTATTTAGTGAACTGTGCCCTCAGCCCCAGTGTCTGACCACATGTCCTGCACTGGATGCGAAGAACCTGAAACCCCACTGGAGTACTCGGGCAAGACCTCAAAAGAAACCAAACGGGTTATTTGCTCCAAGCCCTCGAAGCATGGAGCTCTTATATTATTATCTACCCTAACTCGAGTGTTTGAAAAGATGTAGGATTTCTTACCGGGCACAGCCACAAAACCGCACTGGCAGCTATTTGAACTCTTGAATATTTGTTAGCATGTCTTAAGCAGCCCCAGCAATTCTCCACTGTGCCACTTGGGCCAGCCAGACAGGCCACTCTTGAGGTGCAGCTATTGCATTTCAACTCCACAGGAGCCTACAACAGCCCAGAGAGCTCTTAGCTTTCCAGCCAGCATTCTTTTCTACTGAGCCAAGACTTCAAATTCCCACTTGGATATTTTGACAAAAATAAGTTATTTAAGGCCCCACCCCTGGGCCTCAAGTATTAGTCTCAAAACTCTTCTCCCAACAGCCCATATGGCAAAGGGGGGAAGGTTACTGCCTGCTGAGAGTTCAGCTCCTTGCTTAGGTTACGTTCACAAACACTGATTCCTACAGGAAAGCGACTTTGTCATTTTGATTTGAGGACACTAACTTTAAGTGGGAGTACAGTAAGGGCTGTGTGTCTACTAGCTGTGTGTGGGCCATCCTTTCACAGATAGTCCTTGGGGAAAAGACCAAAGCACAATAGGGCAGGATCAACGACATGCTTGACACATTGTGTGGTTTGGCCTTAACACCCTCCACCCTTACAAGAAATCTAGCTTAGCCTAATACCATTGGGAGTCCAGTAGGTATGGTACAGGAACATAGGAAACTGCCATATACTGAGTCAGACCATTGGTCTATCTTGATCAGTATTGTCTTCACAGACTGGCAGCAGCTTCTCCAAGGTTGCAGGCAGGAATCTCTCTCAGCCCTATCTTGGAGAAGCCAGGGAGGGAACTAGGAACCTTCTGCTCTTCCCAGAGCAGCTTCATCCCCTGAGGGAATATCTTGCAGTGCTCACACATCAAGTCTCCCATTCATATGCAACCAAGGCAGACCCTGCTTAGTTATGGGGACAAGTCATGCTTGCTACCACAAGACCAGCTCTCGGCATGATAGCCAAGGAGATATTCTGTTCAAATCATCGGTTGATATAAATATCTGCAACTAGATATGCTTCGAGACAAGAGGATTGTGCTTGAAAATGTACAAAAATATTAAAATGGTAACTCAGATGAAGGAGTTCTACTTGGTCTGTAAGCATGAAGGTACACTTTCATCATTTCCTAACCCACTCAGTAGCTGATTCAGTAGCAACTCTCCCAACACATCTCAGCCCAACATTAAGACAGGAAACTCAAATAAGCAAACCAACAGTTTTATTTCTACCACAAACAGTTGGAAAAGTCCTATAATGGAATAGGCAAGATTAATACATAAAGTTTGTGTGAGATGAGCTGAAGTTATTACACATCTCAGTAATATATTTATGAAAAATTAAGGCTCTTTAATCCCACAGTGATACAAATATTAAGCAAAAATCCAACCAGGGAATTTAGTGCAGACTGGAGCTAGACTATTTACTCCTCCATAGCTTCATTTGGTTTTCTTTTTTTGACAACACTAACACTTTCTACTTCACTCTGCGAATACAAACGCGTAGAGATAAGTATCTGCCAAGAGAGCAGACTGCTCCCTCTACACAAGATACTTCTCACTGGTGTTCTTTGCTTGTGGATTATTACCAGCTTTTTTCTGGTCTGCCTTCTGCTTTGCTCTGGAGAATGCTGGATATAATATACTCTTGAATTGGTTCCCCTGTTCATTTAGGAGACATTTTCTTTCCTGAAAGAACTGTGATACCCTCCTATAGGGAAACAAGCAGCCTATTGTCCTGCCTCTTTGTGTGGATGGACTTAGTCAAAAAGGGGTAGATGCTGAAAGAGGCTTGCTATGGGTAGGAAAAAACCAAGAAAAACCTGAACCTTTAAATTGGGTAGCTTGGAGTCTGCTTCCTCCTGATCCCTACACAACCTAAGCCCACTTTACCTCTAGTAAGTTTTAGATATGTTTGTATTGTTTCTATGGCCTTCAAAATTTGGCCAGAAGCAAGACAGACAAAATACATTCACCATGAGAAGCAATGCAATGCTCCAAACTACTTTTCCTTAAAATGAGTCTCTAATTTCCATTGTTTACAGGGATATTATTATTAGAGAGTTCAGAAAATGGGTGTCTTGCATTTCTAGTCAAGATAGCAATGACTGCAAAAAGACTTTAATTTCTGAAGTTACCTTTTATTCACTACAGGATGGTCCTTACTTTACTTATTTTCAACTCAACCCCCCCCCCCATTTTTAACTGGCATTTTTAAAAAAAACAAACCAAAAAACCCCACCATCTCCTTCCTGGAGACTAACTATCAATACATAGGTGACCACCTATGTGAGTCAGAAGGGATGGGAAGTTCACTGCAATCAACTAATAGTTCAAGGCAGATAGCCTTGACTGTACACAGCATTAAGTGGCTGGAGCTCTGGGCAACCAGACTGACTTTCCTGGTATTATAACCAGCACAGGAATATTACCACTTGCTAACCTGAGTGGACAATTCCACAGCAAAGGCCAATGTAAACCAACAAGGATCCACATCCCTGGCGGAGGAGGTCACTTTCTCTTCACCAGCATGGAGGAACATTCTGATAATGGCAAGGGGACTTTGCTTGGTCCAAGTCCTGGCAACTTAGCCAATCTGCTTGTGAATTCAGAGTGGAGCCTGAGTCAATCAACATTGCTGGATTTGGTTGGCAGGCTGAGCCCTGTGTAATTGGACCTATTTACTTCACTAAGCAAATCCAGGTTACTCCACTCTGCGTCAAGGTTCATCTGTGAGAACTCAATGGCTAAGGCCTCTTTATGCCTTTCTCCAAAGTAATGCCAAAGGTTCCTCAAAGTAGCACAAATGAAAGTTATTCTGGTAGCTCCCTGCTGGACCTAGAGGGTGTGATCTTGGAGCCTTGTCCACTTCTTATGGGAACCTCCTCTGGCCCTACCTTGCTCTCTCAAGGGCCTGTTCTCCACTCAGACTGGTTGCATCTGATGGCATGGAGATTGAGCAGAAGGACTATGATGGCAGAGTGCTAGATACTACTATGGTATCTAGAAGGCAATCCACCAATTATATTTACCAAGCCATGTGGAGGACCTTTCATTTCTGGTACACTGGTGAGCAGCACCATTCTCCCTTTATCCAGCGCAGTCTGTACTGTGGTCCAATACCCTCAGACAGATATCCACTATCTCTTCAGTCCTACGAGTAGACAGAAGGGGGTCTAACTTACACCCATTCAAGTGTTTCCTTAGGGAGGTTCCCTTCTCAAGCTGAAAGTGGGGGAATGTAGAGATGGCTGCAAGTGGGGCTGCTGAAAGTGGTGGTGGGGAGGAGAGGGGGTGGTGGGCACTGAGCAATAAAGCAGAGGTTGTGGTGGGACTTTAGGGTGGCTGTGAGTGGTGGTGGGTATTGTTCTATACTGCTGATCTGCAGAAGCTCATAACTGAGGGGGTGGGGTACAGTGAGCACCTCCCCCATACAAAGACATGGGATCTGTCATATGATTGGGTCTGTCATGGGAGGAGAAACCCATTCATGGATACACTCCATTCCACTGCACAGAAAAAACTTCATGTTGTTGCCTGTGCTGCTTGTTACCGTTATAGCTTTTCTAAGATTTAGATGTTATTCCCCACCCCTCCCCGCAAGTCACTGATATACAGCACAGCAAAACACAAGCAGCCGAGCACTGCCTGTGCTGCTGTGTGTTTCTAAACCTCACCCCTGCTGTTGCGGAACAGCCCTGTTCCTTCAAGATCTCAGTCACTTGACATGATGTTCACTGAAAATAATGGACGTCATGTTGCACAACTGTACTTGAGACTTAAGTCAAGCAACAGAACAGGCTTATTCCTCAGCAGATTTGGAGACAGGTAGCAGTGTGGCTGGTGCTACATTGTTTGCATTTTGCTGCACTGTATGTCTGTGACCATCTTTTGTGAAGTACAGATGCAATAATACAACTACTTAAAATCAACCGACAAGAAGTTCTAACACCAAACGTCTTGCCCAAATAAATGATGGCTAAGGGAGCAGTCTACCAGGATGTGTGTCTTCAAAAGCCACACTGAATTGAGTAGGAGCTACAGACGAACACCCTCATTTCTCCCACATTTCAATGTGGCTTGCACAAGATATATGCCTGAGATAGTGACCTAAGCTGCTGCCAAAGTTGGGATAACTAAAACATTCTCAGCAATTCCTGCATGTGAGCTGTCATATATCTTTTCATACAGCCACAGTAGTTCATTTTAGTGGAATCCTGCCATGAGTCTCTTTACAAGTGGAGACTTGCTAGTCAGCAATTTACCATGTTAATATTAAAGGACTTGTATAAAATACCATCTTTATTCTTACCCACATGTTTGGGATCACCATTAGGATTCTTTGTCTAAAGGGTGTTGAATCCAAATACAATGGGGGGCAAGTTTTTTAAATTAGGAAATCTCTTCAGACAGTAAAAATCATTCTGTTTAAATTAGTTAAGTAATATACATTTCCTTCCAGATAATTCAACAGACTACTCAACAATATCTTTAGACTTTAACATTCTGGAAAAACAAGTTAAAATGTGTATCCCTTAAACATTAAATAGGACTCCCTTTCACACATATACTGTATATATGTTTGTGACTTGGACATTAGAAATTCTTTCCTACTTAATCATATGGGGTGGAAGGAATTAAGGAATAATTGTTTTCAAAACCTACCCTCTTTGAATGTTTTCTGTGCTTTGGCTTAGGAATGATTAATAAGGACTTTAAAGGATACTATTCCGTACTGAGACAAACTATGATCTTCAGCATACATACTTCTCTATGTATTTGCATTAATCTTCTCAAATTAGTCATGTCAATATACACACTTGCTTCCATATGCATTTGTATTAAATTAGCACTCTTCCTAAATCAGGCATGTCACGAGTCTTCAAATAAAGGCAGCCACAACATCAATTACTGAAGACACTGTGTATTTAAATACAGCTATTCTTAACCCTCCCATTTTAAAGTATTGTGGCAGATAGTAAGAACAAACAAAAATGCTGCTTGTATAAACAACAGCTTGATATCTGGTTATCAGGCACACAAGCTATATGCAAGAAACTTTGGTGATGCAGAGTCTGGCTACATGTGCTTATACCATTATGAAAGTGTTCCTCAGTCTTGGTCGCCCTTTTACAGATTGAAGCATAGCAAAGCTTTATACCGTGTACAACAGTTATCCATCTACAAAAGTTCAATGTGGCACTAACAAAGACACACTAAACTCATATAGATGATTTGGTAGCCTTCCAAATGTAGCATCATACCTCTGCACATGAGCCACTTTTTCTGGCTTTAGTCTTGCTGTTCCCTGTTTCAAAGCTTTCCTTCCATTCTCCCCCTCCTCACCACATACACCAATCCCATTTAGTCCAGCTCCACTCCATTTTAGTAGGCAAACCTCATCTCCTTGCTATATCCAAGTTTATCCAGGTTGGGAATGCAGGCATACTGGATCATCGGAGGAGGTCCACACATCAGGATAAGAACATCATCTTGCGGTGGGGGCATGTGCTCCTTGATCATATCTTGATTCACAAATCCTTGGCTGTAATCCCAGTCTGAATTAAATTAAAGACCACATTTTTTTAGAGTCAAAAAAATGGTACATGCAATACCACAAAAGTTGAAAGGCAATTCTTTAAATTATCCTATATTTGTACTGAGGCATTGAACATCTGATTCACAGATGGATATTGATGTCAAGTGATGCCCTGCATGTGAACGAACCATCCCAGATTCAACATGCTAGATTGCATCACCTCAAACAAGTTTCCTAATGAGTCTGGTCACACATTTAGCTGCGACACATTGTACTGGAGTACTTTCATGCATCAACTATCCGTTCACAAAGTCATTGGAACAGCTGTAGAGAGTATAGTCAATTCTTTTTTTATATTAGGAATGTAGTCAGCTTTGTTAATATGCAGCCAGAAAGTCTAGTAAGAATCTGGTTCATTTGGTATAAGAACAAAAAGGAAAACATTATGGACTAAAACGAGATACGGAGTCGAGTTCTTACTTTCAGGTGCTCTATCCAACGTGTACCACAATTTAAAGCGGCTGGAATGCTGAGCCTGCACTTCCTCAAGTTCTGGACGTAACAGAATATCTTTCTCAGTCTGTTCAAGAACAATAAGAGTAATAGTTATGCTATACACTTCTCTGCTACTGGCTATTTAAACTCTTCAAAAGAACTGAATAAAGCAAGTAAATCAAGAACTCAACATTACATCTTGGAGAACTGTAATCTTACCTGACTTCATGACTAGCCAAGAGCCCTCTTTAGATGTTTGCGAAAGGACAGTGTACTCACGTATACCACTCAAAGCAGATCTGGAAGTCCAACCCACCCAGGCATCACAGGATTCCCCCTCCTGTGCTGGTCATAGTTACAGCATTTGGGGTGTGCAGTCTGGCACACCCCAAACTGCTGATTCATGGAATGATCTGCCATCATGCTTATGTTATTTGCCTTTTCAGATGGGCACCCTAAATGATAATGTGGGGGTGGGGCTTCCAGACCCACTCAGGACTACACACACAGGTATGCTATCTCTCTTTTACAATTAGGAAGAGGATTTTTGCCAAAATATGAGTAAATCTGGGACTAAGGGGATTCTCATTTGCAATATATGATTTAGGCAGTCTGGTTGTGGCATTGCCCATTTTAACATTGTAGGCCATTTTTTTTTCACCCCAATCATGCTGCATAACTCTACTCACAACACTCACACTGTAAACATTTACTGGATTTGCTCTGTCAAGTGGCTTATGTCACTTTGGATTAGGGTTGCGAGTCTGCAGTTTGAGGCAGGTGTGCAATACAGTCCCCTGAATTTTGGGAAACATAAAAATCCAAACAAGAGTTTGCTTTTTGTGTGTGGAAACATACTCGTGCAGATCTCATTCCATGGTTCTTCTCATGGAAATGTAATCAAGTATTCTTCTATGAGTAGACACCATCTGCGGGAAAATCCCACTCAGTGTGGCAGGGTGTTCCAATTCAGTTACTGTGCTCCTGCTTATCCCAGCAGCCACTATGCTCTTGTAGCTCCTGTTGAAGATGTGCCCCTCTGTCGAAAACCACTGCCTTATTTTTGGATCTGCTGCACCTATTGACAGAACTGGAACAGAGCATTCTAGTTTTCTGCAGCTTGTTCAGTCTGATCCCCTAACTACCACTTTCAGTGGGCTTTATCCCCACTCCCTGTAAGTGAAAGACAGGCAAATGGGTTTGTGAATAGTCAGATGTGCTGTTGCCTTCCTTAACTGTTAGTATGTTTTTGCCCTACACTGTTCTATGTCTTTGTTAAAACCCTATAGAGATAAATTGCTTCTCATTTCTGTACGTGTTGGAAAGTGCAGCCTAGAACACATTATCTTGCTAGATTGTAATAATTTTAATTTCCAATAAACTGCCACCATGAAGACTGGAAATACAGTTAAAATTAATACATTTCACCCTCAGACACACACATACCTTTATGGGTTGATACAAATGTTTTTATCAGAAGAAGCAAACACAAAAAGTGGTATCACTATTATGGTGACTCAAGATGTGCCTAATACACTGCTATATGAATTTGCTACCAAATGTTGCTGAACCTTGTGGAAAGGACTTGGCAAGAAAGCCAGACCACAGATTGGCTTTCCATCCCACGTGGGTCCTTCCAAGCCAACAAAAATGAAATCCACATGAAGGTCAGACTAGATGGGACTTGGTCTCTGCTGCCACAAGGCACTTGTATTCTTAACTGTACTCAATCTGCTTAACTACAGAGTGAGATTTGCTTTGAGAAATTTAAACATGCCCCAGGGAAATTCTAGCGGAGGCAGGGGAAAGTGAACCACACCAATAAGTCCTCCTGCTGAATTGCCATGTTTCATTTTACAATTTCAACAACAAATACTTGCTGCATAACAGGATAATGACTCACAAACAAACAAAACACCACAAACACAGAAGGCTTAGACATTTCCCTTACATCAACAAAGCAGTTCAGTAAAATTGTGGTTGCCTTTGTTTATAGCTGTAAGCACTTTAGCCTTTGGAAAATTATTTGGCACCAAACAAAATATTATATTTGAGATTTCAGAGGAAAGAGTTTAGCTGCACCTGTTAGGAGGCACCTATTTCTGGAGTTGCTAGAAGAAAGCTATTCCTGGATGAGATTATCTCAAAGCAGATGTCACAATGGAAGACAAATGAAGATGTCACTATTAAAATAACCTTGGAGGCGTAGAAGCACCAACTAAATCAGCATGAGCCCTGAAACACAAGGCTCAAGCATTAAAGTGGTAGGAAGGTTCAGTTTTAGTGGAGGAGTGAAGGCAAATTGTATTGGCGGCGTGATAGGCTGTGACCCAAGGGGACACTTGCTAGGTTTGAGGCTCCTTGGCTGTGTTCTGTTATAGGAAGTTGCACTTCTCTGTTTCAAAAAAGCATCTTCCTTATTAATCAACCAACTATAATTGGTTTGACTGTCTTACTAAAAACATCAAAGACTGTCTAAATGCACACAAACAGTATAACTGTCTGTGAGCCAGAGTGGGGGAATGCCGGAAGAAGCTGCAACTATCTGAGTCAGTAAAGTCTTAAGGCATGGGGGCGGGGGGTCTTAGCCTCCACCTTTATTACGGTCAGAGACCAGCACAGGTGTGTGTGTGTGTGTGTGTGTGTGTGTGAGTCCTGGTCCCTTGTCTTCACTCCCCCACCTTCCAGCACCCCACTTGCAGCCTCTTCAGTCACTCCCCCACCCCCCTCACAGAGCATTTTGCCCAGGAAGATCCCAGTCAGGCTGGAAATGAAGGATTGGAACGCAGGAGGCCAGACCAACAGGCAGGTCTCTTAAGGCATTGGGGTCACCCCGGGGCCCTTGCCCTCTAGTACCCTACGTACAGCTGCAAAACTGTCATTCTCCAGCTGAAATCTGAGGTTGTGGGCTTGGAAACTGAGGATGCTTTCCTATAAAAATGTTTCCCCCAGTTTGCGGCTCACTATTATCCAATATTTTATCTTATTCCTCACTGCTTGGGACTCTCTCACTACTCCCAGGCCAAAACACAAAAGAGAGAAATATGCTGTTTTCACAGGTAGGCAATTCCACAAAAACCAAAAAACCAGACGCTGGGGAAATTTGTTACCTTCCCAGTAAATGTGGGAGAACTCTCCTATTGGAGAATGTGGGGAATAAAACCTCAGATAGGGAAATATTAGAGTCACAGAGAGATAAGTTTGATATTTGGAGAAATGCTTGCAAACTACAAGCCCTTTTACTAAAACATACAACTGGGGTGCACCCCGAGATCTCCAAATATAGCCCATTTAATTTGGGTATTTCAAGATAGCAGGCAGGTAAGCATGTCTGCAGAGAAGACAAAGGAGCCAAAGCTCTCAGTTCTACCTTGGAAAAGAATTACATCTCAACAGATGATCATTGTGCATGCATGACTATTTATGTACTTATAGCTAAGGCCTGGGCCTGGGTGTGAGGCAGGAAATACAACAGGGACCATAGAAAGGAGAGGAGAGAAAAGAGAAGAGAAGACAGGCCTGCATCTGTGAAAGGAAGGCACAGTGGGATTCTAAACACGTGTTTGAAAGAATTCACTCTACCCATGTTGGTCTATTCATCTGAATCTGTTTTCCAAGTGAGTATAAAAAACACAGATATACTAATTGTGCATTTAAACAGTATCATCTGAATAGGCCCAGACAATACAAAACATTACAGGGTCCAGAGAATAACACTGCTGAACATTATCTGTTATGTCAATGTAAACTATCTGCTTGAGAGACTGTCTGAGAACCAAATTAGGGTTGCTCTGAGCTCTTCAGCAGGAAGAAAATAGACTATATATAATAATGCACACTTCCCCCATATAATCATCTCCCCCCCCAACAAATCGGAGAGACTACCATTTACCTGATTAGCAAACAATAAGTGACAAATGGTGGGGTCATCTTTGTCTTTCATAATCGCTCGAGTAAGTTGCAACATAGGGGTAATTCCTTTAGGGAGGTAAAAGAGCCACAGGTTAAACCAAAAGCATACACCTCTGCAGCACAACAAGCAAAACCAAAACAACAGAAGGTAGGCGATGTTATATACCTGTTCCACCTGCTATCATGCCAACATATTTCACATGTTTAAGCACTGGTTCAGATTTCTTGTCTGGACGAATGGCAAATACACCTACGGAAGCAACAAGGCAGGCAATAAGTGTGTTTGTGGGGAAGGGGGGGGGCGTTACAACAATGATTAGATGCAGGAAAGTGAAAAGAAAAACAATTATAGTATAGACTCTTCTTCCTCCTCAGCACAGGGGAATACTGAAACTGAAAGAATTCCCTATCTCATTCAGTATCTAGAAGTCCAGAAGCCCAGTCTGTGTTGCCACAAAAGGGGGGGGGGAGGAGGCACCAGGAGGGTAGAAAAAACAACTCATTCATAGCCCAGCTCCATCTAATCTTCCTCTATGGCACAAGGCAGGGCAGTAAAAGTACATCGGGATGTGGTTAAAAGCACTGTTAAGATCTTTCATGCCAGCGATATTTATATTTAAGATCTTTCATGCCAGCTATATTTAGCTAACTGCAAGCCTAGCAACAAGAATGGAAGTTGAAAAATCATACAGTTGGACTCACAGGGTAGAGCTCAGCAATACTTTTCTAGTACCAAGTTTCCTGTGGTCCTCTGGTTTGATTTAGGAAGTACACATCTAAAGTTCTTAATCCCAACTGCGCATAAGGAATATATTCCAATGAGCACCCTGAAGTTATACACATTATTCTAATTCTGAACATCAACCGGACTCCAACAGGCATACAGAGCTCCCTCATGAGCAGATTTACCAGTATAGTTTAAATGGAGGGACAGTGTTCAAGGAGACACTAATTTTCAAGGAGTATTGCTGTTTTGTGGCTAGCTTTATATGTGGTATCCAGCCCCAAATCAAAACATAGAGGTCTCATTTTCCATGTTAAAAAAGAACACCATTTCTTGAACTTGCCACCTGTGTACCTAGATCCTCTGTTCGAAGAGTAAGTAACCAGGTACAGAGAAGACCAGGGCTACAATAGTTATGTACAAGAGGAAGAATCAGCAGATGCAGTTTCCCATCCCTGGAAGCTGCACCTCGCTATGCCTGTTCTACACAACTATGAAGAGGTTACATAAGAACAGCCCTGCTGGATCAGGCCCAAGGCCCATCTAGCCCAGCATCCTATTTCACACAGTGCACCACCAGATGCCACTGGAAGCCTGCAGGCAGGAGTTGAGGGCATTCTCTCTCTACTGCTGTTACTCCACTGCAACTGGAGATCCAAGGTTGCAGGCAATCTGGAGAAACTACCCAGCATCCTTCTAGTGCGAGTTACTGGATGTGAGGTTAATTCTGCTAGTGATTCCAAGTGTCACATTTTTATGAATGTTCATTGCGTCTCAGTTTTTAGAAGATTGGTGTCTTATTCCCATTGAGGAATGGGAGAATTAGGCTCTCTCTCTAGTTCTTATAAAGAACTATACACATTTTATAAAGTATCAGTCTTGCCTTTCCCCTTATAAACAAGGAGTCCACTGGGCCCACGGAACTCAATCGTGTCCCCTATCTTCAGACTTTCCAAATACTGTGACATCTTCCCTCCTTCAGGGAATTTTGGGTGAACTCCTTTGAAATATATCTGTGTGTGTGAGAGAGAGAGAGAGAGAGAGATTAAAAAAGATACCTTTAAAACGAAGTCATTTTTTAAAAAATCACTTTATACTTTGATATGGGTAATATAAAAATGAGAACTATATAAATGAGAACTATGTCTCCCAAACACACTTGAACATCACCATAACTTCAAACTTAATCAAACAAGAGGGACATCCGTGAGTGGACTATAGCATATACAAATGTATATCACATATGGAGCACTGTAAGGTGAGATTTTAAATTACTGCTTCTATAGAGGGACATCTGAAGCAGCCAAAGTTGACAGCTTTTACCTTGACAACGAGATCCACATAACCTTTGTCATCATCACTGGAGACTGGCGTGTAGGGCCTGATTACCAGATTCCCATCAATCCTTGTCGAAAGATAAATGTGCTGCCCTACAGTTAAATTAAAAATGTTTTTTAAAAAGAAAGAAAAGAAAAGAATATTTCATGGTTTTGAAGAGGCTGAAGGAATGCACTTTCCTTCACAGAGAGTGGAATCCCTTTTATTTATCAAAAAGTAACACACAGAACTTTAAATTCTAAACAATCCAACACAATTAAAGTACTGCCCCTAAACTCCTCAGCCTGCCCAGATACCAGCTCATTACCCAGAAAATTGAGCTCAAATAATTCATTTTGCTTCTACTCCAACCATCCACTGAAGAGCAGCTAATTCACATCATTCCTAGGGAGTTTTCCATCTGGCCAATGTAAAAGATCAGACCTGCTTTGTTTTAGCACTAGAACTGCACTATAGACCATTCTCTGGCTCATATACGGAAAGCTCTTCCAATAGGCTCAGGCCTATACATAAAAGTGGAAAGTGTGACCTATGGGCCAACGACTATTCCGAATATACAGGAGTTCTGCAGAACGGACACCGCTCAGTTCCATCTTTAAACTAACTTGCACTTCAAGGTGAAGGCAAATTTTCACACAATGCAGAACTTTACTCGTGATCATACTGTGAAATATCAGCTCAGAACTGGCACCCTGCTTGACCTAACACTAGCCATCTAGTTGAACCCATTTCAAAAATCTAGGTTAACACTTGTTAGACACTTCTGCAGATTAAGAAAGCAGTACAACAGCAACTGTGTTCTTCTGGACAAAACTAAAAACAAAATTCTGGAATGAAAAAGCACAAGTTATCAATGTCACTGGTAGATAGCAGGTTTTATGACACAGCAACATCTTAGTGATACTATGTCATGCCTTAAATGATGTTTCAGGCAGTTTATTGCTAAATGTTTTATTCAGCTTAATAATAATCTTCTGACAGGAACCAGGCATCAAGATCTCTGACTGACCCAGCCAGTTGTTCTTAAAAACAACGGAAGAAACTATGCAAATTTTGGTTTTCACTCAACTAAAGCAAGGCCCACGTGGTGCAAATCAGGAGGCTGTGTCTGGAGAGGTTTTAAGAGCTATGGACCGTCAAGCAACACATATTTAACATGGAGGGCAATACTTAAAATCCAACATTGCAGTTAAGAATCATTAATTGATTATTACCAAGCCATTAACTACTTTATAATCATACCACCCATGGGAATTCTGTTTAAGTATAGGTTATGCAGAATGGGCAGTTCCCAACATTTTAGTGATCAGAGTGTTCTGGTGCTTTGTGTGTGTGTGTGTGTGTGTGTGTGTGTGTGTGTGTGTGTGTGAGCTTCACAAGACCCTCTTCAGACATGCAAAAAAGTGGGGGGGGGCGTGCTGTACTCGCATACTGTGTCCCAAGATTGCACTGGTAAGCCCTGCCCCAAGAACCCTCATGCAGTTGCTTCCGTGATCAGAAGGCTGGGACAGCCCTCTGATCACAGAGCATTCCAATCATGGAAGCAACCATCACCACACTTATGGCATTTGATTTCTCAAATACTGTAAGCATGAAGACTGCAGAGAGGGTAATGCTATCCGGTGCGTCAGTGCAAGGGCAGGATTTTGGGAATGCTCTCAGGAGGCTGTACATAAGAACAGTATTTCCTCCCACTCTCATGTCTGAAAAAGACTAAGGGACAACAGATCTGCAGTGTCCACACCTGAAAAAGAACTTCAGTGACTTTGCCCAATAATAATCTACATTGTATGCTATTTGTTCCCATTATCTTCACTGCAAATATTATACCTACCACTACTGCATCAGTGTTCCATGACAAAACAGCATAGTATAAAATAGTATATTTCGTCATGCGACTGTTGATTTCCAAATACTATGGTTGATCTAGCCATGATCAACTCCTTGCAGGAGATAGGACAGGGGCTGACCAACACCTGCTCCCCTGACTTCTGTGCTGCTGGAAGATCAAAGCAGCAGCTGCTCTTTAATTATAGAGTTTCTGAACAGCCAGTAAAACAGCAAAATAAACTGAGCTATAACAAGAGACACATGGCCATGACTGTTAACTCATACAACTGCTATCCATCTCCTTTTAGTAGTAGAAATGCTGTGGGGAGAAAAAGGCTGCCACAGTAACATTCTGGCATCATCCACATTCCCATTTTTGTCTAAGTGGGAGGTAAGCAAGAACTGAAAAGTGTTAATTGACATCGCTTCTCTGCATTTTTGCTTGATAATAATTAAAAAAGGTTCCCACACAAAACAACACACCACTAGGTTCAGCCAGACTTCTTCACAATTAGCTAAATGTACAAAGGTTGAACAGTTTACCATGGATACTTGAAACACCTTGGGAAATTTCCCAATTACTTTGTCAAGATCTTCTCATGCTTATTAGTATTGCCTTTCATTTGTTTTTGTTTATTAAATCCCTGGCTTTCTTCCATGTTGAAACTCAAGGCAGTGTACATAAAGGTTTCAAGGCAGTGTCATATCAGGCACAGACAAGCTCCAGACCTATCTCGCTTCATCAAGGTTGCCACGTATTCCTCTGCTGTGTGGTGCAACCTTCCTTCTGGCTGCTGTAATACTACAACAGTGCAGGAGGAAGAGAGCTAGGAAACCCCTCTACTCTTGGGCCTGTGTCTCACCCTGCCTGCCAATGTAAGAAAAGCAGCCAGTCTGTGAGTAACCAGGGGCAGCATCCTACATACTCTCTTCTCTGGCGCCTCAAAGGTCATGCAAATGATTCAGTCTCCCATTTCACTCCACTAAATAATCTGGATAACTGCACATATGCTGCATTAGAAAAATATGCTCCAATAGGTAAAACATACCAATAGGAAGGCCTAGAATGTGGTCTAGACTCGGAAGTGCAAAACGAAATTTTCTGGTGTCATGACTGATCTCCTGAAAGACAGAAAAAGTGCAGCAGTAAAGTCCATTCCTTTGGGGGGGGGAAACAGTACTTCAAACTTTATACATGCTTTCCCCAAACCTAGCTTTATTTCACCCCACACAGTTATAACTGAGATACACGTAGGCAGTGCTGAATCTAATAAACAAACCAGCTTATTCAGAGAATGGGGTGGGGGGAGAGAACCTAAAGAAAAAAACACTTCAGGTTTCCAATGGGTCACTAACAGCTGATATTCTGTTAACTCATTAAGAAGATTTTATCAGGATTACTTTACCAACTGTTTCCAAATAGCAGCTCAGAACCCACCAAAGGGATCTGCAAGTCCTGATAGACTGTAACAGCAATCACTACGAGACAATAAGAAAAGACCTAAAGAAGGTTCTCACCTGACAAGTGTTAGCAGAAACTAGTAGGTCCCAGACCAAGAGAAGATACAACACATTTAGAAACATCCCAAGTTACAAGGAGTTTCTTGAAGGTACAGTACCACTGGTACTTAACACCTGTGTGATTGTCACATATGTATAAGTCTGGTCAAGATAGTTGTTGGAGATGTCCAAGCTCTAAAGCCTGCATTTCCCATTTGTTTTGGACTTGTCCTTTGATTACACAGTTCTGCTTGAATGTTCTGAATATTATAAAGAAGGTAACAGGATATGTCTTAACAAATGATCCAAAAATAGTTCTTTTGGTATTAGATGCAAGACTCTATCTCATCTTTTTGGAAATGTTCATATCCACCTTTATTATCAGATTGGTATAAATGTATTTGGAACATTGAGCTACCAACAAAATTAACTTACTTTAGAAGATCCAAACTGAATGTAAAAGCAGACAAATGTGTACAATAGATTCTGTTTATTACTTTTTGGAATGCAAAATTTATGTACTCCTTTACTCTGTGTTATAATTGTATGGTGTGTTCTTTATAGTTGTATTAAGATTTTTTCATTAAAGAAAAGAAAAATCCCAATCCCACATTACAACCTCCTATAACTAATATTTTCATATGCAGGCAACGAGTTGCATTTTAATAATTGTTCTCCCATGCAAGAAAACTCCTTGCACACAAAAACGAAGGGCTGGTCCACATATTACTTGGCTGCATACACTTAGTAGAACACAAGAGCCAATGACTGCAGAGGGACTTGATTCTGAACAGGCATGTTTAGGATTGCACCATAGGTTATACAGCAGACAGCTGAATGTGTGCACTGACTATTAAAAAGCATAGCGTTAAAGGCAACGCTGGAAAGTATAAAAGTTCTTCTCATCAGCATTAGTTTTACCACAGGCAATAATCTTAAACACAGAGGAGTAGTCATATGACTACACTGACCCCTGCTAACTTGGCAAAGAGGCACTTTTTAACGTGGTGATTCTCTTTATTTAGCAGGGGGAGAGTAACTGGCCCTATCCACCCCCAGCACAGTACCTCCAGTGACTGTTGCTGGTGTCTATCGTGTGTTTCTTTTTAGATTGTGAGCCCTTTGGGGACAGAGTTCCATCTTATTTATTTATTTAATCCATTATTTTCTTTTTACTGTGTATATTCTGCGTATATTGATGTTTAATCTAAGATCGTAAATAAACAATAACAATAACAATAACAATATTTATTTCTCTGTGTAAACTGCTCTGAGCCATTTTTGGAAGGACAGTATAGAAATCAAATATCAAACAAACAAATATCCCTGCACACACACACCCTTCAGTCTGGCTGTGCTATAGGATATTAACAGACTATAAGTGCTCCAAAGGCACAAGTGTTTTGGACAGTCCCATAAGTAAGATGATATACTATTCCAAGAATGACAGAGAAATATGGTGGAGTTACTGTAATCATACTGCAATCTCACAGTTACCTTAATATTCAGCAATTAATATGCCCAACAGAACTCTGTGTGTATCTTGTTCTGTAGTCAGTAGGGAAGTGAGGGGTATCATCAAGATAAAACAACTATTACCTCTTTGTCAATCAGCCTTAATGGATATTTCACATCTGGATTCTCCAGAGTAATGGCAGGCTTAGACTTCCAGAAAAGTTTAATGATCAAGTTGAACATAATATATATTGGAGACATTGCGATTCTTCCCAGCTGTAACACAAAAAGAGGAAGACTGTAAATCCACGACCACGATTCATAAAGAAATAACCAACCTTAGCTAGCTTATAAATGTTACATGTTGTATATGCTTCTAGTGTTACATGTGCAACATAACGGTCCAAAAAGCAACTAGATATACATCATCTCATACTGCACGGGAGGAGGCAATGGTAAACCCCTCCTGCATTCTACCAAAGAAAACCACAAGGCTCTGTGGGCGCCAGAAGTCGAAATCTATTGAACGGCACACTTCACCTTTAGGTGCCACCTAATGGTGCAGTGGAGAAGTAAGAGGTTGCTGGTTCAGAGCCTAGGGAGCAACAGGTTCCTGATTCGGATCCCTGCAAGTATGTTTCCCAGACTATGGGGAAAACCTATATCAGGCAGCAGCAATATAGGAGGAGGTGCAGGAGATGGCAATGGTAAATCCCTCCTGTATTCTACCAAAGAAAAACCACATGGTTCTGTGGTCGCCAGGAGTAGACACCCACTTGATGGAACAACCGTACCTTTAATTGCTAGGTATTCATTAATATTTATTTTGCTGAGATTATCCTGATATTCATTCATAAAAAGAGGTAAAGGAAGATAGCTATATGGGAGTATTATATTTATTTTAAGTATTCTCTTTCTTAAATGCCTCACATACATTATCTCAGTAACAATTTTATAAGGTAGGCCAGTATTATCACCATTACGTTTCAGTTGGAGGGAACTGATTTGAGACAGAGAAACCAAAAACCAGGTAGGGATGTGCACAGAACCATCATGCGCGCCATTCTAGGGGCGCCAAACTGGTTCTGTGGACTGGTGTTCGAGCCAGTTCGGAGGGAGGCGTTCTTTAAGGAGCAGGAAGGAGAGGCGCTGCCTACCTGCCAACCCCCGCCCTGCCACTCCCCCCTCCCCCTGCCAGCACTGCCATAAAAAGTGGGTGTGCAGGACTGCACCGTCCCTCCCTGCACCCTGGTCAGTGTCACCACTGTAACACTGACCAGGGCACAGGGAGGGATGCTGCAGTCTTGCACGCCCACTTTTCACGACAGTGCTGGCAGGGGGAAGCAGTGGGGCGAAGGCTGGCAGATAGACAGCACCTCCTCTGCCCCTTAAAGAACCACCCTCGCCCATCCTCCCAGGAGTGCACGCAACCAGTTCTGTGGACATCCCTAAGGTCAGGTAGTGAATTTATGGCTATGCAATATTCAGACTGCTAATTTTCCCAGCTCAACTATTCTGTCATTCATAGGCTTATCTATCTATCTTTCTATCTATCTATCTCTCTATCTCACACATACCTAGGACGACATCTGCTATTTTGAGTCAGAATTAGTGTCAAAGGCGTAAAAACATCTGACAACATCAAGAGTAGGTTACCCATGAAAAGTTCCATTGAAATTAAAGTTAATCATGACCAATTCTCTACTCATTTCAGTGGAACTAGTCATGAGTAAATCTGGATGTCAGCGGTTATTTCTTAAGCCTATTAAAAAAGGAAACAGATCAAATCTACTCATCATACAGGATAACTGAAGTTGCATATACATCTTGATTAAGGTGTCATTCGGGGCAAAATGGAAGCATTGTCTACTTGAACTAATTATATTTTAAAAGAGATTTCAAACATGTTAAATATTATTTATATAATCCTCACCAAATATTTATTTTCACCCCCTCCCCCGAGTTGTTCTGCAGAGTGAGAAATCTGCACTTGTTGCCAGCACAAGACATGCTAAGCTACAAGAATGCCAAGTGGGTCAGACATCTGTGAATAATTAAGACACAACAAATGTCTTACTCTCTAGTAGTCAGCAAATACAGCAAAAAGTAGTTTTACATGAGGGCAAGTCAAAGAGGGAGTCTGGTAGGCTGCACAGGCCAGGTCTCCCCCCCCCCCATCAATCCATATTTCCAAAGTGGACTGTCACAGCCCTTCGACCCCACCCCACCCACAAGCTCTCCAGTTGTCAATCCAGAGGCAAAGAATGCTAGCTAATGTTCTTCCAGATGAAGACTAGGAGCTCTCAATTGCTAACCACCGTTCTACTAGCTTTCAATTCATCCTTCGTTTTACCTTCTTATAGAACAATCAAGTTAATCAGATTATATAAAAAGTTCACATAATTCTCATATGGTTATTTTCCATTGTTCATGCACAACAAAATAGCCCTTTCTTTTTTCATTTTAAGTACCAGCACAAAGATGCAAAGGAGAAAGAGGAAAGGGGTGAAATAACTTACTTTCCGCAACAGAAATAAAATTTCACTATATACAGTCATCCCTTTTAGTTAAAGTGTGTACAGACACACCAGCACACAGTCGATCTTGCTGTAATTTACTCAACAATACCCATTTCCAAATAATCACAAATGGGGTTCAAAATCATGCAGCATTTTCAATAAACCTAGTTAAACCAATAAAGGTAAAAATATCATCTAGTCAGTCTACCTCAGTGCATAGAACATACACAGCCTCAAGAATCCCAATTTATCTTAGGAGAGATTATACAATGAATATTTTACAAAGACGACAAATATTTATATAGTGCTTTTCAACAAAAGCTCCCAAAGCAGTTTACATAAAATATATAAAATAAATAAAATGGCAATTCAGAAGTCAACACATTTTATTATTCTCTAATACAATGATGATGATGATTTATATCCCACTCTTCCTCCAAGGAGCCCAGAGCGGTGTACTACATACTCAGGTTTCTCCTTTATTTAGCTATTTTAGCAGGGCTGTGCTGTACAAACAATAATGTTCATATTATGAATCAGGGTGGATTTGATTTAAATCAAACTGATTTAAATCACGATTTAAATCATGATTTAAATCACTAGCAGGGTGGATAAAAATAAAAAAATCCTATTTAAATAAAAAAAATCCGATTTAAATCAAAAAAATCCGATTTTTTTTATTTAAATTGGATTTTTTAAATTTAAATCGGATTTTTTTTATTTTTATCCACCCTGCTAGTGATTTAAATCGTGATTTAAATCAGTTTGATTTAAGTCAAATCCACCCTGTTATGAATACTATACTAGAATCAAATTAACCTTTAATGTGAAGTTTAGGTCACAGCATAATCTGCAATGTATACTAGGATTCAGTTTGCATGCCATGATCCTGAGTGTTGTCACTCCCACCCACTGAAAATCTATCACTTACTCTAGAAAACATGTGACCCATATTACTATGAGGGACACTTATTTTCCAAATGCAGAGAAAGGGAAAGCGCACTGTGGAACTTGAGCACATTTTCCACATAGGGTCCCCATGTCTTCTAAGCTGGCATTGAGCTATAGATTTGGCTTGTCACTAGCCCTTTTCAGGCATTATGCTGTATGTGTGCACAGGTATCTGCACACATTTACACGGTTTTGTGAATGCTCATTTAAAAAGTGAATCCAGATTGTACATGCACTGAATATAATGTGTGAGCAGGTCTGTCACCTCGGAATGGCATCCAACAGTGCAACTTATTCAACAACAAGATTTTTAATACCCCAAATTCCTGACAGCTCCTTTTAAAAAAACAACAACCCATACCTCACAGCCTCAAGAAGAATCCTTTTAAGTTGACACTAGGGATTCCAACACTTGACCACCTTTCACATGTAGGGTTTTTTTTGGGAGGGGTGGTGAGAATCTAGCTGTACAGTAGTAGATTTTGGAAATTGGCAGTTTAACATCTACACCCTATATCTAAACATTTACCATTTTTTAAAAAATCTAATGTACAGATTTTTCTTTAAGACTGTCAAAGAGATTCATATTATTTTTCCCCCTTATTTGCAAAAATACCAATTTCTTTTGTATGGACACAACTTAATGGTACTGAAGCAATCAAAATATCCATTATCTCCTCCAGCTGTAATATTAAATATTCAGGCATTAATTTTCATTATGCACTAATGCAGGAAATGTTCTCTTCTTCTAAAGCAGAACATATAAGTGCTTATTCCAAATGTCTTGTTGAAAACTGAGAATGAGGTCTGCTTGTCCATATTCCAACCACAATCTGCCACAGTATTCTGCCACAATGGATATGGGCAGAATATTAGCCACCTCAACATTTTAACCATGTATATGGTACTTTAGGGCTTGGCTGCCTTTGCACCAGAAGATCCAGAGAGAAGTACCGTACTGACTGGACCAAAGTCAACGAGTACAGCTTGAGCAGGAATTTACACCCAAACCTCCGTATTCCAAATCTGACACTATATCCATTTCAGCAGCCTGGAATAAACCATTGCTACTTCCACCACAACATATCATGCTCGCAAACAATCTCAAAACATGACTGCAGGTGTGTGGCTAATTCATTATGGCTAATCCATTATTATGACTAATTCCATGCTAGGGATCATTATGAAGGGGAGTGAAAATAAAAATGCTAATATTATAATGCCCTTATACAAATTGATGGTGTGGCCACATCTGGAGTACAACGTGCAGTTCTGGTCACCATATCTTAAGAAGGACACTGTAGAACTGGAAAAGGTGCAGAAGAGGGCAACCAAGAGCACATTCCTTATGAGGCAAGGCTACAGCATCTGGGGCTCTTTAGTTTGGAAAAAAGGCAGTTACAGGGGGACATGAGAGAGGTGTGTAACATTATGCATGAGTACAGAGAGTGGACAGAGATAAATTTTTCTCCCTCTCTCACAACACTAGACCAGGGATCACCCCATGAAACTGGAGACTGGGAAATTTAGGCCCAACAAAAGGAAGTACTTGTTCACACAGCACATAGTAAATCTATGGAATTCTCTGCCACGGGATGTAGTGATGGCCACTAGCTTGGATGGCTTTGAAAGGGGCTTAGACAAATTCATGGAGGACAGGTCTATCAATGGCTACTAGTCTCCAACCTCAGAGGCACAATGCCTCTAAATACAGTTGCAGGGGAGCAACAGCAGGAGAGAGGGCATGCCCCCACTTCTTGCTTGTGGGCTTCTCAGAGGCATGTGGTGGGCCACTGTGTGAAACAGGAGGCTGGACTAGATAGGCCTTTGGCTTGATTCAGCAGGGCTGTTCTCATGTTCTTATTTATGATCAGTTCTGCCCCACAAGGCTTCTCAGTGAGAGCTCTTCAAGGCTTCTCAGTCACAACAAGGATGTCATCAGCAGCTCTCTTCTAACTGACCTTAACTGAAGGACATTGTTTTTAAAAGCTTTTGCCTCCTAGTTCGTGAGGGGTTATCCTGCTATTGAGAAGACTGGCACAGAGAAAACTGTCAGGGCCATTTCATCATCACTGCAACCTGCAATGCAAACACAACATAGTGCCAAAGTGGCAATTCTCACAGATTCATCTCTTCTGGTCCTTGGGGTAGAAGGGACACAGACAATTGGGCACTGCTACTCCTTCGGTGCAACATACTAGCCTCTGTGTTCTCTTTGCATGCCCCCTCCTGAAGAGCAGATAGTGAGAAAGTGCAGTCAGCCATCTGAGTGCCTTGCCACATCTGTTTCAGAAACCTAGCAGGCAACTCTACAAACTGCTGACCAAACCCCAAGCACTGCCATTTTGCACTGCAGAACTGGCTCTCCAAGTTCTTCAGTCTTAGAAGGCCCATAATCCTAAAGTTAACATGTCAAAACTATGCATGCACTGCTTTTAAGTTTCAACTTTTGGAAGAAAAGAAGTGGAGCTTTTTAAAAGGAAAATTCAGGACTGCACAATATGCAATTCATGTGTGTAGCTCATGCCATGATAACCCACCCACACATTTTCCTTGTCTGTGTACACATTTCATTCCCTAGAGTCATGTCCCATGAGATTTAGAAGACTAGAGTAGCAGACAATCCTCAGAACTGGGAATCTGATAGCACTATTGCAGAAAAGTATTATATTCCTTAGTGAAGACTTGGCAGGGTAGGCTGGAAATGAGTACACTTGATTAGCCTGCACTAGTCTCTTTACTTTTTCAATTACCAACGATCACTTTTAACATGATATAACTTAATACAACTTTCGCAATGATCTGAAGTTTTGAACCAGACTATTTGTGGAGAGCAGGGGACTGCATGTTGTGTGCCTGGTTGCACATTTTTTCAGAGCCCTGAAAGTTGATATATATATATACACATCTAAAAAATAAAAATCTGACATATCAGAGTGCAGTCTAAAGACTCAAAGGCCTGAGAAAAGAAGAATTCAGCGGGAAGAGATAGCAAAACAAATATTTTTGTCTTCTGAATTATGATTGAAATACTTTTTTTTAAAGCTGTGTTCTAAAATATTGCTGGCTAATAAGCCAGTAAATGTTCCTGAATGGGGCATTAATAGTCTTGAGACAGAAGCTATCAAGAGAATTAAAAGATAGCTAATACTCACTTCCATTTGATGAGAGAGGCTGATTGAAGATGCTAAAGCAGGGGTGGGCAAACTTGGTCTTCCAGCTGTTGTTGAACTACAACTCTCCTCACCCCCAGCCACAATAAACTGTAGCTGGGGATGACGGTAGTTCAACAACAGCCAAAGGGTCAAGTTTGCCCATTCCTGTTACAAGACAATTTATCCTCTTTCCCAGTGCTAGGTATGTGGTCAGTGAAAAGAAAAAGCAATTTTCAGGCAGGTGTAAGACAGATCAAGCTTTAGAACATCTGAAATGAGAACCTGGAAAGGGAGCTGAAAGACCATGGGGTGCAGGTCTGCTTTCTAGGAACTGATGTAACCAGCTGATGACTTGTAGGAGTGCAACTCCATCTAATTCTCACCCAAACCAAATATCAAACACACCATAATCACACTAGTGATCTCTCCTCCAAGGGAATCCAGAACCTGAGTAGTACAGAATCTGAGTAGTACTGCATATTCTCATCACACAGGGAAGCGGGGAACAGGCACATAGTATTTACCAATAAGGAGTAGGATATAACCAGGGCTGCAGAAATCCACTGGTCTACTATGCTGTGGCAAGTGAAAAATGATGCCTGACAAGTAAAAAAAAGTTCTGATGAGCAGCAAAGTAGAATATTTTGTTGATAAACTGAGCCAATATTTCTTCACCCCTGCATATAACTAAATATGGGTTCATTTTCTCTGGAGTTATTAGGAGCCCTTCAGCCAACTATGCAGCAGTCATCTTTCCCTTCTAACATCTAGTTCTGATGTCTTTAACCTCAAAAAAAAGTGAAGAAGATTAACTTAGCTTTTACATTCCATTTTGAACACCACTAGCAATACCTTGCTTTGTTATAGACCGGCAAATTTAAAAGGCTCATTCCTCAGACTAAGTTATTTTAAATTAATAGTTCCTCCCTGCCAAGAAAAGTGGTAAGGGGGTGCGGAAGCAGATAAGACAGCTGCATTGAATTCCTGCACTTTCAGAAGCTGGAAGGCCTTTCATACACTCTAGCTGCACACATCATTAGGAAGGAAAATATGACATCAAAATAGTTTCCCTCCTCCCATATGAGAAGGGATTTTTTTTCTCCCTACAAAAAAAAAAGTAGATACACAAAAGCAAACAGCATTCTGTTCTTAAAGCTTCCAACACTAACCAGGGCACGAGTTCTTGGCTCTGGTTTTAGGGTGTGGCAAACAGTATGCTGCAGATTCAAAATTAGAACTGTGAAAGAACATAATTTGGGAGAGACCCAATGATTGGCCTGAGAGAGGGTGCTGGGAAGAAGGTGCCAATGCCTGCGAAGACAGACACTACAAAGTTCTGCTGGCCATGTGAAAGATTGCAATAGGCTATGTTTTGCAAGTGTCCTAGATCATATACAAAGCTAGGAAATATTTTTGTCATGGGACTCTTTCCACTACTAGCAAGTTTTGCTTCTATCAAGTGTGCACAAATGATAGCCTCTATATATTTTCCTTTTCTTACACAAATAGTAATTATAAACAAGAAGTTCTAAATAGAACGAATGGACCCTGCTTTTCCATCCTTTCAATATGCTGAGTGCTACAACACTCTGCAGAGGTGTCGTTGATAAATAAATACTTACATTCAGTCTGCATCAGATTTAACTGTACAGTACTTAATATCTTAAGTTTGGTCTATATTGGACTGCAAACACATGACTTGCAGAGGTGGCATTTATACTTTGAGAAGCCACCATCTTCTTTCAAGATGGAAGATATCTAACACTAACAATATCCCCACCAGGTTCTCCCAAGCCCCGCTCTCATGTACCGTAAAAGTTTGGTGTTGTGTCAGAATGTAAACACAAAACCTAGCAGTGGAGAGACACACATGGACATTTTGATCTCATAAGCCTTCTTCCCTACAAAACAGGTTTAAGAAAACCACTCTAGGACATACTTTACATACAATGCATTATTTATCTAGCGTCATCAGTGTGAGCAGCAAGAGAGAATGGACATCTTATTGTGGTACACTTGGAAGTGCAATGACCACATCCTGTACCTGACTATTGGCTACTACAAAAACAGCTGAAGAGCCAAAGTTGTGCAGCCCTGCATAACCCAAAACACACTTGTTCTAATCCAAGTATCCTCAAGGGCAGCAACTGTTGCTATACCTGAAGACCCATTGATGTGTTCTGGAAAAGCACACAAACACATCCCACAGAAGTAATTTGTTCCATTTCTGCACACAGGTTTGCTTCTTGGGAACATGGATACTTATTCAGAAGGAATTTTTAAAAAACGTTAAGGAGCTGCCCTTACTGACTTCGCTGATTGGCAGTACAGATAGCTCCTCAAAGTCTCCAATGCTTTCCCCAGCCCTGCTACCACGACTTTTTAACAGGAAGCACCAGGAAGATTTTCAAACCCAGCTTTTAGTTTGTATCTCCTCCAGAATGGAGATGTGCATTCACATATCAGCCAAATTTACCTCCAAGTAAAATCCATTGGGGAGCACTTCAGACGCAATTCAGGTTTTTCATGGTGTGTTGGTATAGCACGATTTATAGCCAAGATGGGGGAAAAACCCAACCCACTTTTTGCATCAGTTTATTGGGGCAACTTTGAACTCACAGTAAAGCCCCACAGTAAACCCATGGTAAAGCTTGCTGTCTGGGAAAGCTCCAGGAACTGAGTCAGACACTTTATGCTTGCAAAAGAACTGTGCTTATTGCTGATCTATAAAGACTATATTTTTGTTTAGTTTTAAGGGAGACAGATGAAATCAATGTAGCTAGCCCTCTATCAGATCAAGGCAGCAACTTGGGGTTTACTTGCAAGTAAATTCCATTACGTACAGTTGCTGCCTTAGATTGCAACACTATCTTCACTACTTGGCAGTAACCTAGAAATTCAATGACCAGAACTGGGCTGTTACTCCTCAGTAAAGTCAATTAGGATCAGACCACGGGTGGAGCCTGACTGCCAGTGGCCTGTGTACCCCGCCCCCCACATCTGATGTCAGACATGGGGGGCGTGGCCTGGCTCCCAAACAGAGCCTTTAGGCTCCATTCGGGAGTTGGAGTCCAGCTCCTGAAGGGGCCAGGAAGAGCTGCTCCTGGCCGCCCCGCGAACGCAGCACCAGCCATTTAACTCCTGAAGAGGCCGCATGGCCCCTTCAGTAGCTACTTAGGCTGGCACTGCGTTCACAGCACAACCAGGAGCAGCTCTTCCCTGCAAAGGCAAGGAAGAGTCACGAAAGCAGTGCCAGCCTTAGTTTAGCTCCCAAAGGGGCTGCGGGGCCCTCGCTCGGGAGCTAAACTAGCACCCCCACATCTGACGTCAGATGTGGGGAGCATGTCAGGGCCACGAGGCGCAGCCCCTGGTTGGGCGTGGCCCGGGTTCTTTGAAAACGTTGTCCCAATGGTGGCTCCGTCCCTGGATCAGACTTGAAATGCCCAATAATCGATTAGGGTAGCTACTACAGATTGCCAGCCATCTAATGGCGCAGCGGGGAAATGACTTGATCAGCAAGCCAGAGGTTGCCAGTTCAAATCTCCACTGGTATGCTTCCCAGACGATGGGAAACAACTATATCGAGCAACAGCGATATAGGAAGATACTGAAAGGCATCATCTCATACTGTGCAGGAGATGGCAATGGTAAGCCCCTCCTGTACTCTACCAAAGAAAAGCACAGGGCTCTGTGGGCCCAGGAGTCGACACTGACTTGACAGCACACTTTACCTTTACTTTAATACAGGTTAGTGCAAGTAATAAAAGAGAGAAGAAATCCCCACTACGTTACAGCAAGCACTTCCCTATTTATTTTTGGGGTTTGTTTGGCTTTTGCCGCTTCCAGAGCGTCACAGAACCACACAAAAAATTGCAGATTGATGGCGGCACTGAGGGAGACGCCTTATGTTCCAAAGTGGTGGTCGCCAGGAAAGTCTGGAGTGTTTTTCTGTTGAGTCGCCAGGGCACGATGAGTAGTCATGTGCACGGACCGGTTTGGAGGCCATTCTAAAGGCCTCCAGACCGGTCCGGACACGGGGTGGTTTTGGTTCGGGTGGGGGGTTCCAATTTAAAAAGGGGGGGCTTTACTCACCCCTTCCAGTAAAGTAACGTATTTCATGTAGTAATTGGGCGGCAGGGTGCCGCCCGCTTCAATCTCTGACTCCGGCCGCTGCGCGGGCTCCTTGGTAAACATAATCGGGCGGCAGGATCGCTCCAAGTCCCTGCCGCCCGCCCTCTTCAAGTTAAGCAGCAAGCACCCCTCGGCTGGCGGCCGCCCCCTGTGGCTATCAGGGGGTTCCCCCCTCCCCTCCACCCCCGTCTTGTCAAACAGTCCCTCCATTACAGGAGGACGGCAGGAGAACTCCCTGCCGTCCCCCTTCTCCTTTGCCGGCTGGGCTGCAAATGGCTCCTGTAATGGAGGGACTGTTTGACAAGACGGGGGTGGAGGGGAGGGGGGAACCCCCTGATAGCCACAGGGGGCGGCCGCCAGCCGAGGGGTGCTTGCTGCTTAACTTGAAGAGGGCGGGCGGCAGGGACTTGGAGCGATCCTGCCGCCCGATTATGTTTACCAAGGAGCCCGCGCAGCGGCCGGAGTCAGAGATTGAAGCGGGCGGCACCCTGCCGCCCAATTACTACATGAAATACGTTACTTTACTGGAAGGGGTGAGTAAAGCCCCCCTTTTTAAATTGGAACCCCCGACCCCAGTGCAGGACCGGTTCCGTGCACACCCATAGCGATGAGTCACAAACTCCTCCCTGCAAGCCTTGGAGCAGCTGATGAGGCCTCTGCATGCCATCCTTTTCCCCGCTCAGCTAGCTTCTTCCCCTTCACTCCAGCCTGGAGAGAGGAGGTCCTCTTCTCCCAATGGCCAATTGACACACACAGGCGCGTGCGTTAGAAAGCTCGGCACAAAGGCCTGCCAGTGTTTTACCATACACAAGGCGGGGGTCGGGGCGGGGGGGGGGGAGGAAGTTACCATCCCTCGCTTTGCTCCCCCGGCAAACGCTGGCTGAGTCAGCCAAGGCACAGACCTGGCTAGCGTAGCGCTGCCGTTTGCAAGGACTGCTCCAGGGCGAGGCCGTAACGCTTCCCTGAGGCGCAAGGGCCCTGCTGCGCACGGGAGGGACCGGGGGCGGGGGCGCTACCCAAGAGCGGGAGGGGAAGCATCAGCTTCGACTAAATCTGCGAGAAAACCTAGTGGGGGGGGAGGTACCCCTCCCTCCTCTGGGTACTTACGGTGCTCAGCTGCGCCCCCATGGCTGCCTCTAGACCCTGCTGCTCCGGCCACAAGAAGAACGAAGCGCCACCACCGCCCCCAGAACACAGCACACCCGCCTGAGCTATCTCATTAGTTTGCCCCGCCCATCCTGTCAGATTCTAGCCTGCCTTTAGCGCCTTGTTCGTCTCAATGACTGGCAGGCCTATGCGAGTCTCTTCGCCGCTTAACGCGAAGGCTGGAGAGTCTTTCTCCCGCCTTCCACTGAGTATGCCTTATTTGCTGCTTGCAAAAAAAGAAAAGAACAGCAGCGGGAGGGATCTTTCTCGTCTGCACCGCCTGATTGGCAGGAGGGTTCGCTTTAATTGCCATGCTGTTTGAGTGAACAAGAGATGCATGTGGCAAGGGACTGCTGCTGGGTCTTGAGTCCATCTACGAGTAGAAACCAGCCCAGCTCTTCCAGGCGCTTAGGATCCTGCTGCTCAGTCCCACGTGGATTTATTTAGACCCGAAAGCTGCGCTTAATAGGGCTTGCTGGCTGCCAGCCTGCCTAAAGCTGCAACCTTATACACATTTCCTTGGGAGTAGACTCCATTGAATCCAGTGGGAGTTGCTTCGATGTAAAGAGGCAAGAGAGTCCTGCAGCCTTTTGACCTCATTTCCATACGGGGTAACTTTTAGCTCGCTTCTCCAGAATGGAGGGTGTGCGTTCACATATCGGGCAGACGACCCCAAGACACCCAAGTCCCTGCAAGCTATTGGGGAGCAAGTTGCCAACAGTCAAGTATTATGCTCGTTTGGTATTTTTGCCTTTGGTTCCGAATTAGCTATTTTCAGCAGCTGTGGGTCCTCAGAGTGAGGGAGACGAATAAAAGAGGGAGGGAGGGAGGGATGGGGGGGCGCTGGTCAGTGTTCCCTCTTCTTAACAGGGATTTCCAAGTGTTGTTCACTACAACTCCAGTAATCCCCAAGCAAAAACCATTGCAGCTGAGGATTCTGGGAGTTGTAGTCAACAACATCTAGGAATCCCTGTTAGAGGAAACACTGGGCCCAACCCATCCACTCAGTTATAGCTATACCCAGCCTAGAGAGAGGAGGTCCTCTTCTCTCAATGGCCAATCGACACACACACGCGTTAGAAAGCTCGGCACAAAGGCCTGCCAGTGTTTTACCATACACAAGGCAGGGGTTGGGCCGGGGGAGGGGGAGGAAGTTACCACCCCTCGCTTTGCTCCCCCGGCAAACGCTGGCTGAGTCAGCCAAGGAACAGACCTGGCTAGCGTAGCGCTGCCGTTTGCAAGGACTGCTCCAGGGCGAGGCCGTAACACTTCCCTGAGGCGCAAGGGCCCTGCTGCGCATAGGAGGGACCGGGGGCGGGGGGGCGCTGCCCAAGCGCGGGAGGGGAAGCATCAGCTTCGACTAAACCTGCGAGGAAACCTAGTGGGGGGGGGAGGTACCCCTCCCTCCTCTGGGTACTTACGGTGCTCAGCTGCGCCCCCATGGCTGCCTCTAGACCCTGCTGCTCCGGCCACAAGAAGAACGAAGCGCCACCACCGCCCCCAGAACACAGCACACCCGCCTGAGCTATCTCATTAGTTTGCCCCGCCCATCCTGTCAGATTCTAGCCCGCCTTCCCGTTCCTCCGCCGGCCGGATTTTGCCTTTTGATTGCTTTAGCGCCTTGTTCGTCTCAATGACTGGCAGGCCTACGCGAGTCTCTTCGCCGCTTAACGCGAAGGCTGGAGAGTCTTTCTCCCGCCTTCCACTGAGTATGCCTCATTTGCTGCTTGCAAAAAAAGAGAAAAGAACAGCAGCGGGAGGGATCTTTCTCGTCTGCACCGCCTGATTGGCAGGAGGGTTCGCTTTAATTGCCGTGCCGTTTGAGTGAACAAGAGATGCACGTGGCAAGGGACTGCTGCTGGGTCTTGAGTCCATCTACGAGTAGAAACCAGCCCAGCTCTTCCAGGCGCTTAGGATCCTGCTGCTCAATCCCACGTGGATTTTATTTAGACCCGAAAGCTGCGCTTAATAGGGCTTGCTGGCTGCCAGCCTGCCTGCCTAAAGCTGCAATCTTATACACATTTCCTTGGGATGTAAAGAGGCAAGAGAGTCCTGCAGCCTTTTGACCTCATTTCCATACGGGGTAACTTTTAGCTCGCTTCTCCAGAATGGAGGGTGTGCGTTCACATATCGGGCAGACGACCCCAAGACACCCAAGTCCCTGCAAGCTATTGGGGAGCAAGTTGCCAACAGTCAAGTATTATGCTCGTTTGGTATTTTTGCCTTTGGTTCCGAATTAGCTATTTGCAGCAGCTGTGGGTCCTCAGAGTGAGGGAGACGAATAAAATAGGGAGGGATGGGGGGGCGGGGCAGTGTTCCCTCTTCTTAACAGGGATTTCCAAGTGTTGTTCACTACAACTCCAGTAATCCCCAAGCAAAAACCACTGCAGCTGAGGATTCTGGGAGTTGTAGTCAACAACATCTAGGAATCCCTGTTAGAGGAAACACTGGGCAAAACCCATCCACTCAGTTATAGCTATACCCCTGGGTATTTTGTTGAATCAACCAGGTATCTTGAGAAAGCAGGAGATATATATCCCCCACACTTGGTGCTGCCCCCTGAATTCTAGTCAAGTCTGGAGTTCAGACTTGAGTTCACCATGGGCTGTTCTGAGGATGTTTATCTGGAGAAACAGACACAGCTGTCATATTAGCCGAAGCTTTAAGAACTACATTCAGTTTGTTGGCCATTTCTGTCCTCCCCTAGCAGATGGTATGGCTTTACTCCAAATCTGGATGGAACCAATTTTGTATGGCATGTGTTAAGATATGCAATGCCTTATTTCACATGAAAAGTTATGTTTGTTCATTCCTCTTGACTTGCCTTCTGTCTGGTTTTCTGAATCGGCCACTGCCTCAATCTCAATCGGACACCGGGGAGAGGTTTAGATCCAGAAGCACCCAAAGTACCTGTCCCTTCTGTTTTAGTGTGACCTCATCCAGAACCGGAAGATCAAAATTGTCTCCTAAGTTCTGACCTTGCACAATAAGTGGAGGGTCTGGATTTAGTCTGTTTGCTATCCCTCATCTAGCCCATCACTGCCTCCAGATGGGCATTTAGAGTAGTCATGCCTTCTGTTGATGTTGACATGTATAAACAGATTTGGGTGTCGTCATAACACTCTGCACCAAATCTCCTGATGATCTCTCCCAGCAGTTTCACATAGATGTTAAAAAGCACTGGAGACATTATGGAGCCCTGGGGGATAACATAGACAAGTTCTGATTTTGAAGAAGAACAGTCTCCAAGGGACACCATCTGGAATCTGCTCGAGAAGTAGGAGTGGAGCCTCTGCAAAGCAATGCCTCCCAAAACTGTGCAGTGTAGCTCGGTGACAGAGCAACTGCTTACATGCAAAAAGTCCCAGGTTCAATTGCTGGCATCTCCAGGGAGCACTGGGAAACACTCCTGCCTGAAACTTTGGAGAAGCCACTGCCAGTCACTCTGGACAACACTGAGCTAGATGGATCAATGGTCTGATGCAGTATAAGGCAGCTTTCTATGTTCCTATTTGTGCTCATTAACAGCATTGCCCAAATGGCCACCATGATGGAAAACAGAAGTAAAGAGAATAAGCAATAAAGTAGAAGTGTAAAATGAGTAAGAATATTGTGAGGAAAATGAGTATATGAGTAAAGAAATAAAATCAGTTTGTAAACAAGAGGGTAAATAAGTAAGCTGAATTACTTTTAAGAGTTGGTCTTGGGTTGTGTTCTGGAGTTCTCTCCTGCCACGCATCCTGAACTATAGAAGTAGGTAGGGAAGGAGCTTGTGGCAGGAACCAGGACTGGTTCCTTCTAACTGGACAAAGAGGCACCTTTTAAAGTGGTAGCAAGGGAGAGCAAATGTCCCTATTCAGCCCAGTATACTGTCCCTCTTGTGGCGGGTGTTTCTTTGTTAGATTGTGAGCACCCTTGGGACAGGGCGCTATAGTGATCAGCCTCCTCTCGCTTTAGTTCACTCCTCTAGAGTTAACAGAGAGTTAACACTTGTCTCAACTGACCGGCTGGTGAACTCCAGGGCAATCAATCAGTACACCAGGTGGGTGGGACCTAGAGAGCAATTGCTGGGAATTCTGGGAACGAGATGGGTGGACTATGCTGGAGAAGTGTGTGCGGAAAGTCTTAGTGAGGGACATGGAGTTTTTGCTCCCTCATGTTCAAAGCCAGCATGGAGGTTTCTCACATGGAATAACTGCAGATCCATGAGAGACAGGATTGCAGGAAGCTTGATTCTCATCAGGTGTTGGGTGAGTTTTCAAGGAAAAGGGGATTCAGCATAGGAAACAGTTTGTTAGTCAGATTTTGCATTAGAAACTTATATTTATTTGTGTTTGTGCTTTGCATATTGTTTGCATATTGCATATTATTGTTTGCATATTGCATATTATTGTTTACCTGCAATGTAATTGAAATAAGATACACCACCTATGCTCCACCCACCTTGGGTGTTGCAAAAGACACTGTAAACTTTAAAGTGTGCCTAAATGCAACCTGAAACTGAAGCCTAAGGACAACCTACTAAGTATTTTTGAGTGTGTCTAAAACCTGAAAGCCTCTGATGGAAGCAGTCTGTAGTCTGTAGTAATTGAATAAAACTGTTCTTTTGATCTTTATGGCAGGGAGAGTCGCTCGGGCCGACGCTGCCCAATGCAGTGCAGGCTGATCTCCCTTCCAGATGGGACCGTGTGGCCCTGTTTGGGAGGAACACCATGCCCCCACATCTGACATCATATGCGGGGGCATGGCTGATGCAGGACAGTGGGGCCAGGGGGCCGTAGCGGCCACCACACACGGACCACCGCCAGCCTGGGCCAGTAAGCAACATCCACATCCCCTGAAGCAAAAGTGCCAGCAGAGAAGGTTGTGCATTCACGCTCATGGGCAGGGCTTCATTTGGAGCAGAGGGGTGTTTGCAGCACTAGCCAAACTGAGGTTGGTGGTAGGGGAGGGGGGGTAAGTGCTCATCTGTGGTCCCCCCCCCAGAAATGAGCCTCCTGCTACCCACTAGAGTGGAAAGGGGGAAGGTAATGGACCTATATCCATTTGGTCCATTATTTCTTAACCAATGATGCTAAGAAATTATGCAATATGTTGATGTGTTGTTTGGATATCCCATAAAATCTGCTGTTGTAATTTGTGTTCATGTTGCAATAAATTGCCATTTAGAAAGATCCCACATCAATCAAACTGAATTGGAAATTAAAGCAGTTGCCATAATATGAGTGACTGCTAAATGTCACAGGGCAAAAAGGACCCTGGGTTAGGGTTGCCAACACTGTGTTGGCTGAAATCGGGATGGGGTCTCTGAGGGGGGGCCAGGGGCATGGCCACCTAGGGGCAGGGCTTGTCGTCTTTTTCTTTTTAACTTTTCAAGCTGCCGCTGAGCAGCAGCAGAGCTGGATGGCGGCGAGAGCTCTCCTGCCACCCAAACTTGGAATGGGCCATGGCTGCTTTGGGGCGGGCGCGCTGGCAAGAGGCGTGATGCAGCTGAACTAAAAGCACTCAAGCACTGCAAGAGGGAGGGACAGAGTGGGAGAGAAGGTGGCGAAAGAGTCCCTTTCTCACCCTGCCTTCCACTCTGTGGTTGATGCTATTGCTGCCTCCCCAGCAATGCACATTTTTGTTGTTGTTTCATCTCTTCTGCTCAAGCACCCCACAGAAGATTCCTTTGTGAGTTGCTTGAATTGAGAAGTTTAAGCAGAGCAAATGAACTGCTGGGAAGAAAGCAGCTCCAGGGAACAAGATGGGCAAGAAAGTCATTGCTACAGCCAGAGCCAGTGGGCAGAGTGTGGGAAGGCCAGCAAGCGGGCAGAGGGTTTGAGTCAGGCAGGGTGGGGGTAAGGTGAAGGGAAAGAAGGATGAAGAATGGGGTCATTGGGCTCTGGCCCAGGGGCAGGGCCCTGGGTCAGCAAGGTGGGTGGGTGGCATCTGGTCTCAAGCGACCAACTACATTGAGCAACTGCTTCTTGTCAACAGGAGATAGGACAGGCCAAGAGCTCTTCATGACTCTTGTGGCTGATGCAGGATATTCCTAACTGTGGGCCTGCCAAAAAGTCCCCACGGCCAGATCCTGCCCTTGGCCTTATGTTATACCTGATATACAGTCATAAGCTCTGTGCACATGATTTAGGACCTGCACTTGACAGGGTTTGTTTGTTTGTTTATTACATTTATATCCCAGTCTTCCTCTAAGGAGCCCAGAGTGGTGTACTACATACTTAAGTTTCTTGTCACATCAACCCTGTGAAGTAGGTTAGGCTGAGAGAGAAGTGACTGGCCCCGAGTCACCCAGCAAGTATCATGACTGAATGGGGATTTGAACTCGGGTTTCCCTGGTCCTAGTCCAGCACTCTAACCACTACACCACACTGGGTTGCAATGAAGGCCTTGGAAAGGATATTTAGATGCTGTGACATGACTATACCTTAAAAGATTAGAATTGTTTGGAGAATGGTTTTTCCCATGATACTCTGGATGCGAAAGCTGGACTTTGAAGAATCAAAATAGAAAAAAAGTATTGGCACTTTTGAACTTTGGTGCTGGAAAAAACTTTTGAGGACATGGGTCATAGAACAAACCAATCCAGAATTTTCACTCAAGGCACAAATGACCAGGCTCAAACTATCATACTTCGGACACATTTTGCGAAGATCCAGCTCCCTTGAGAAGTGCATAATGCTGGGCATAGTTGAAGGAAAGAGAAGAAGAGGACGACCAGCAGCAAGGTGGATAGACTCGATTACAACAGCAATGAATGCACCACTGAGAGACTTTAAAGGCCAAGTTGAAGATAGATCATCCTGGAGAGAATCTATTTGTGTGGTCGCTAAGAGTCGACACCAACTTGACGGCACTTAATCAATCGATCAATCAATCGATTGATCAATTTTACAGCAGTCCTAATCCTCCTCCATGCATTGACTTTACCTATTCAGAACATGTAAATATTGTAGAAAGCCATATTCTGTCTACATAACAGCTCATTCCAACATTAACAAAACTGCAACTGCAGAATGGACAGGACATGCCAAGAAAGTTTAAACACATTGAGTAATGTCTTGGCGCCATCTGCTGATAGTTTGTGAAAAACTGGTTCCCTTTTCAGGTGAGAATAAATGTAGGAATGAAAAGGAACACCTTTTCCACCGATTGTCAGCCAATGATGCTAAGAAATTATGCAATTTGTTGAAATGTTGTTTGGATACCCCATAAACTGCTGCTGTTGTTGTGTGTGTGTGTGTGTGTGTGTGTGTGTGTGTGTGTTGCAATAAATTCCGGTATAAAAAGACCCCCCACTTCAATCAACCTGGATTGGAAATTAAAGTAGTTGCAATAATATTAATGACCACTAAATGTCACTACATACCCAACAATGCAAAATCCAAGGATTCTTCAACACAACCAAAGAAATCTCAAAAAGAATTTTTCATATACTTTACAAACGATGCCAATTATTTTTCAGACAATAATTGAAAATAACAATAAGCTTCAATGACGTTAACCTAAATCTTACACTAACACAACTGAAATAAAACTCTAAACCAAAATAAGAACCTTACACTCATAAATATATATATAAACCTAACCTGAAAGTAAAGCTATTATTATTATTATTATTATTATTTTACATTTTATATCCCGCTCTTCCTCCAAGGAGCCCAGAGTAGTGTACTACATACTTAGGTTTCTCCTCACAACAACCCTGTGAAGTAGGTTAGGCTGGGAGAGAAGTGACTGGCCCAGAGTCACCCAGCTGGTCTCATGGCTGAATGGGGATTTGAACTCGGGTCTCCCCAGTCCTAGTCCAGCACTCTAACCACTACACCATGCTGGCTCCATTCAAATCAATTAAACTTAACCTTTATTAAATGAATTAAATTTAACCTTAAAAATAATAGGCAATCAAAAATGTTGATGCTAGATGAAGTCAAAGAATTTGTTAGACTCTTCAGAGGCAAACACAAAAAGTTTCTCCTCAGGAATGAACCAGGAAACTTAAATCCAGAAAGGGTTTATACACAGTGGCTGACACTCAGGCTAATGTCATGCTGGCACAACAGCATTTTCCATTATGCATGGCTGGGTGCAGGTGGGGGTGTGTGGATTTTCAGTGATTCTCCTCTCTCTGTGCAGCTGCTGGTGCCTCCTGAAAATATGTTCCTGACAGTACTCCAACCCTCAGAGAGATGTTTTGGGGTGGCAGAGAATTCTGCTGAGGGAACAGGAGATCAATGAAAACAGCACCCACCCTCAGGCAATGGAAGCATTCTTGTGCAAGCACAATATTAGCCTGCATGTTGGTTACCAAGTGTAAAAACTAGTTTTTCTGTATAATTGGGAAGTGTGTGTATGGAGAGAGAGAGAGAGAGAGAGAGAGAGAGTGTCTTCAAATCCCCATCCTAATTGGAGAACAATTCAGTTGGAATATTGAGTTTTCATTAATTGATTATTCACTAAACAATATTTGACTGGACAAGTAATGATGTGTCACTGTAGTAACAATGGAAAAGATGTCACATTTCATTTCTCACATGGCTCATATTGTTTAAACTTCCTCAAGGATCATCCAACTAACAAAAAGTTAATTGGTTTTTAATAGTTTTTTCATGGTAACAGCTATCTGTTATCACGAGTCCTTGACTCTACAAAGGTTTTTGCACTTCTACAAAAACTGCAGGCTGAACTATATCTTATGCAAGAATAGAAGCCTGACAGCTGTTTCCCCCCCAGTGAAAAGGCTGCTTCTGAAACAAGTGATTTGAATCACAGAAACAGTAGAGGGGAGTGGTGCTTAACATGTACTTCAAAATCCACGGGGGGGCGGGGAGAAAGGAAAGATTTGGAGCAAATAAGTGTTTAATGGGAAAGGATAAAGCACCATCTCCAACCCTCACAGTTTCTTTATTCCAAATTGTCCCCTCTCAAAGCTGCCTTTCTCCTACAGGAGTCTTTCCCAACAGCCATGTCTGGGACACACACTGGCTGGCATGCTGCGTGGACAGTGGAGCACTTATAGTTTAGCATCCATGCCATGATGCCCCTAGCCAGGCCAGCCAAGTGCTTCATGGGGTGTTAAACTCCCCACACTTGGAGCAGGCTTTGCTCTGCATGGCAAGCTGCACTGCAGTTCAGACAGACTTCACTCACTGTACAGATTCTTTTTATCTTGATTATCTTTTACAAGACCAGAATGATCTGAGATCTTATAATGTGGCTAAGTTCTGTTTAATAGCCAATAAAATTCACCAGGAGTTCATTAAGAATCATTGTTAACTGTGTTTAACTATGTGCTTAATTATTGTATCATAACTTTGTAGGTTTATTTTGCTGGGCTTCTGTTTGTATATTGTACTGGTCGGTGACTGTAATAAAGGGCTTGATTGATTGACTGACTGACAGACTTCACTCTGCTGCCCAAGACATAAGCAGAGTTCACTCCACTGTGCACTTGGCTCTGGTGTATAAAGGGGGAGATTCCACTCCAAGCACTCCTTAATGCATAAAGAAACAAGATAGATAGATAGATAAAAATAAGAAAAGGAAAGGAAAAAAGCTTACCTCAACTTTTGTGGGTGGGTGGCAGGTTTTGAATGATCTCTGCCTGGCTGGCCTGTCCCACATTATAATGTTGGGGGCACCCCAACATATTAGACCCAGAGGTACCGGCCCAGAAGTATATGGAATTCAGGCCTGTGTCTGATTTCATTTTATATTAAGAGTTCTATTAAATGCCTGGAGTCAGGGTGAACTGACACCCAGATCTCAACTGCTTTGTGAAGGAAGAGGCGATCCAGCATTGTATTGTGAAATGGGTACTCCAGGAAGTACAAAAGCCAGACCAGAACAATCCAAATGCTAAAATGTAACTCACTATCAGATAATGTCTGTGGAAGAGGCCAGGGGCTGATCTCCCCTTTCCTGTTGCCAGAGGCGTAACTGAGGTAGGGCAGGCAGGGCACGTGCCCTGGGCGCCACTTTGGAGAGGGCGCAGAATTGCCATGTCACGTGGTCATGGACCCCTGTCACGGCCCGCGCCACCCCCACCCCCCCAATTGTTTTGCTTGGGGTGCGCCACGTGCGAGTGCCAGCGTAGTGGCGGCGCCCTGGCGAGCTCAGCTCCAGCTGGGCGCCATATTGCCTGCTCGCGAGGATAGACCTCCTCCTCCTCCACCTTGCCCGGCCCTGCAGCGGCGGTGCCAGCAGCAGCGCCCCACCAGTGAGCTCAGCTCCAGCCAAGCGCCGCGCTGACTGCCCGACGGACCTTGCAGCTCCTCCTCCACCTTGCACCCGCCCGTGCTGCATTGCACACTGAGGTGGAGAGAGAGGCGAGAGCGTGTGTTTTCTGCTCCAGCCCAAGGAGGAGGACGACGACAAGGAGCCAGGAGGCGTGGGAACCTTGCTGGTTTCAACCACATCAACTTTAATAAAGTTTGCAGACAGTGCATCAAGAAGGTGTGTGTGTTTTTATTATTTTTGGGTGTTTTTTAGATTAATTTACAGGGGGGCTTCTTACTTGTTGGAGCTAGCTTGGCTGAGGATGGTGGCCGGTGGGGGTGTCGCGGGGTGGGGGCAGCGGCCGGCGGTTACCTTTGCTTAAGTTGTATTGCTGGCTTGCTTGCAACTATATTGGCTAAGGGTGGTGCGTTGTTGAGATGGCAGCGGCGCGGGGGTGGCCTCCCCAAACAGTTGGGTGGAGAGCGCTGCGGCACACCGTCTTTTTTAATCCTAGCAGCGGGGCGGGCGGTGCCGGCGCGCTCGCTCTGCCCTGCTGGAGAGTGTGAGGCAGAGAGGTTGATGTGTTGGTTGTTGGTGTTGTTGGGTACTTCTTCTCTGTTGCGGCGCTGCCTGCCAGGCGGGCCTGCGGGGCACCTGAGCTGAGAGAGGTTTTCAGCTCTGCAGCTGCCTCAGTGAGCAGGGGAGGGCAGGTTTCGTGCAGAAACCCGGGTCGGCTGTGTGAAGAGGTGACAAGGATAGTCCCCCACTCACTCGTTCAGAGGAGAGAGCTTCCCTCTGGTCGCGGCAGCTGGCCGGAACCCGGAAGTTGTGTGTGTGCGCTCAGGAGGGAGGGAGGGAGGGAGCCGTTGAGGCGCGCACCCAGCAGCCACAGCGATGTGTGTGCATGCTGCCTGAGTCAACTGTCTGCCGTCTGGCTGGAACTCGGAGTGACTGAGTCTGTGTGCAGGCAGCACAGCAGCCCCAGCAGGCAGCCTCTCTAGTCTCTCCTCCTCCCCCTCCCCAATGGCATCCAGCCCAGCAGCAGCCCTGCGCGCCCTACTACGGAGCGTTTCTCATCGTGTGTGCCACAGGGCTTCGTGGCAGGGGCAGGGTGAGTGTAACTTTCTTGCTGCCGCCCTCAGCATTCCTTTGGGGAGAACGGAAGATGGATGGATGTTGCTTGCAAAGTTGTCGTGGTGGCTTGCTTGCCCAGCTGTTCTCATTTGGTTCTAATCTTTGCACACAGTAAAAATTGCATGTGGCTTTGTGAGAGTCAGGCTTGCCCCTTTCTGGCTGGAAACTCTGACGACTAACAGCAAACGGCAACAAGTGCAATGGGTTTGCTTTTTTAAAGTAACACTTGTTGCTTCTCCCCACCCCACTCTACTTGGCTCTCGTCTCAAACAAAATCCTGCAAGTGTGGTGTTCTCCCGCCCCCCCCCCCCATACCTGCTGAATGGATCCTGGTGTTGTTAGAAAAGGGGGGGTTTAACTGTTGTTTAGAACAAACTGGAATACTGTTGTCATTAATCCCCCCCTACCTCACTCCTTTAACACTCCCCCCAAAAAACTCCCACTTAACAACTGTTGTGGGTTTGATCCCTTAAGATTAAAAGAACAAATGCAGGGGCTAAAATTCTGGTGCAGAGGGGAGCAATTTAGCATTCTCTTGTTATTAATCTTGTATTGAACTAAGTTGCCACAGTACCCCAACATCCCTCTAGGACTTTCCCTTTCATGTTCCAAATGAGGATTAAATGAATCTTTAAAAACAGAAACCCATAACAGTCCTTCTGATGCTTTTAGGCTAGAGAGCAGAGCTGTGTTTCTTCATCCAGCTATGCAGACACACAGATACAGAACATTAAACTTGCAACCCTAAAATATTTTGTAAAAGGGACATATTATTATTATTATTATTATCATTATTAGCATTTATTCGATTTCTATACCGCCCTTCCAAAAATGGCTCAGGGCGGTTTACACAAAGAAATAATAAATATATTTATGTAATTAATTCAAGAGTACTTTCAATTGGTAGTAGCTCTAGGTGCTAAACATTCAAGATTATAATGCTATGCACACTTACTTGGGAATAAGTCCCTTTGAACTGAATAGGACTGACTTAATTAAACACAGAACTGGGCATTGCCCTTCTACCACCATTCAATACAAATCATAAAATCATAAAATTAGAACTGGAGAAGATATCAAATTGTCCTTATACATGCAAGACTCCACAGGTAGAAATAGCAATGCTCACTAAAACTAGTATCCAAGCCAAGATTGAAAAGACATTTTTGAATAGAAGTTGAGCAGAGGGTAAAACAATTCAGTTTGTACTGTTTGGGTGGTGAACATCATTGACTGACTATTTACAGATGTCTACTAATCTTTCCAACTTTGAGAACACTCTAAATGCTGCCACTCTAAATGCTGCCGGCTGTCACTTGTATAAAGATGCTATGCTTTACACCAGGGATTCTCAATGTTTCGTCCCCAGATGTTATTGAACTTCAACTCCCATAATCCCTAGCTCCAGTGGCCTTTGGTTGGGGATCATGGGAGTTGAAGTCTAATAACATCTGGGGACCCAACGTTGAGAATCCCTGCTTTACACTGCCATTGGCATAACAAAACACTACTTAAATAATTCATTGCAGTACTTTTCTATAGCAGGTATTAAGCCATATTGCTTAAGGTTTCCTCTGATGCAGTGATTAGATTGGTAGTAAGAGAGAACTGAAATATGTTTTGCTAAATTGTGTCCCCTTCAGGCATTACTTCTGCTTTTTTAAGTTGGTATTATGGCTAGTCAGAGTCTATTCCCCTGAAATTGGGAATAATAAAAAATGCAGAATAATAAAAGCATAATTTGTCAGCTTGGATCCTTAGAGGTACAACTGGAAATGATGAATACAGTACATCCAAACCAGTTTTTGCACCACTATAAGGCTAGTGCAATAGTGTTCCACAAAGGAGCCTTATGTTTCTTTTAGACTGTGAGCCCTTTGGGTACAGGGGACCATTTTAGTTATGTTCTTCTTTGTACATCACTCTAATGAGACAGTGTGGTGTAGTGGTAAATTTTTGCATTTTTGGTTATTTATTCCATTTGAGGTTATTTTTGTATTTTTTGAGGTAAAATAAAAGTTTTCTGAAAGATGCGTGTCAGATGTTGAGGTGAGGGGTGGGGGGGCAATTTCAGTGCTTGCCCTAGGAGCTGTTTTCCCTAGTTATGCCTCTGCTTGTTGCAAGAAATCTATGTTAATCTTTGTCAATGATTGCTCTGCTATACTCAATTGCTCTCTATAGAAAATCAACATAGGTAAATGCACACAAAGAAAACACCTATAGACTTTAATTCTTACTTTACTAACACCTTAACACCTCATGGGATGAGGCTGGCAAATCTGGGACAAGAGAAGATGCCCATTTGCAGCTCAGAGATGCAGATTTCCCTTGGGCAATGTCCCCTCCAAGATAGCAGCTAACAGAAGATGAGATTGAGATCTCTCTGGACTGGCCAATATCCTGACTAATTAAAAGACATTATCCAGAAGGTAACAGCATTGTCACCCTTTTGGGGACTCAGGAAAAGATGAGGAGATTTGAATAGACTCTATGAGAGATCAAGGGAAGATACAACTATAAAGAATGAGGCTAACTGGACAGAGAACTGGCAGTCTCTTGCCTACAGGCAGTCTTTTGCCTACAAGCAATCTTGTGCCTACATGCAAGATCTGCTCATGAGCAATCCAAGGGTTGGCTGCCCAAGCCGCGGGGCTAGAGGCAGGAACTCTGTCCATGGACAGGAACTGTCTGTGGCTTCCACTGCGCAGTGAAAAGTCAAGACTTTCCCAGCCATGGCACCTTCACTCTCTGCCTCGCTCTGAGCAAACTGTCTGCTTGACCACCAGAAGCCAGACCACTGCTCTCAAGTTGCTGTTCCCAGCTACAGCCTCTCTCCTTCAGCTGAAAGATCCACCATTCTCAAGCCTCTGATCCGGGTAATATGCTGCCTCCACAAGCCTTGGATCCCTCCATCCTTTCCCTTCCTTCTCCCCCCCCCCACTAATTCCTGATATCCCCAACCCATGCCAGTCCTCAAGCTTCCTTACCTCCCCACCTTTTCCCATCTAGATCTGAATTGTATTAGGCTCTAGGAAGATTTAATACACACGCATATGTTAGTCAGGAACACTGGGTGAATATTGGTGCTGGTTAGAGTTGAAATACTGTTAGTAATACTGATAGAATGTTCTGCTTTCTGCTCAGTTGGATTATTATTATTATTATTATTTTCACATTTATATCCCGCTCTTCCTCCAAGGAGCCCAGAGCGGTGTACTACATACTTGAGTTTCTCTTTCACAACAACCCTGTGAAGTAGGTTAGGCTGGGAGAGAAGTGACTGGCCCAGAGTCACCCAGCTAGTTTCATGGCTGAATGGGGATTTGAACTCGGGTCTCCCCAGTCCTAGTCCAGCACTCTAACCACTATACCACGCTGGCTCTTAATGTTGATGTTGTTATTCTTTTATACTCAATAAAGCCCATTGAATCATTTAGGATTGCTTTGATCTCCTTTCTTCCTTGTGCCCAGATCCTACATGCTCACTATATAAAAGAACTTGGTCACTTGGTGACACTGATGAGACAGGCCTAATTTTGTATGCTAGCTAATGAGCATATTTAGTATACGAATAAAGAGTGGCTACTAGTCTTTTGGCTATGGACCACCCCCAGCCTCATAGGCATGGTGCCTCTCAATACCAGTTGCAGGGGAGCAAGAGCAAGAGTCATGCCCTCAGCTCTTGCCTGTGGACTTCCTAGAGGCAACTGGTTGGCCACTGTGTGAAACAGGATGCTACAGTAGATAGGCCTTGGGCCTGATCTAGCAGAGCTGCTGTTATGTAAGAGTTAGTGCACTGCCCAACATGATAAATGCATGAATGCACTGTTCCTTAATCGTAGGAACATAGGAAGCTGCCATATAATGAGTCAGACCATTGGTCCATTTAGCTCAGTATTGTCTATTAGGGATGTGCACGGAACTGGTGGTTCTGTTGGTTCGACGGTGGGGGTGTCTAACTTTAAGAGCGGGGGAGGGTGTACTTACCCCTCCCACCTCTTTTCACCTGCTAGCGTACGTTTTATTCCAAGCCCATCGGGTTGGCAGCATACCGCCCTGCTGCTGCCCCATTGCCCCCATTGCCTGGATATGACCGGAAGTATCCAACACACCTGTGTGCACTGTGCGTGCGCCCGTGCCAGTGCGTTCAGGTGTGTCGGAGACTTCCAGTCATATCTGGTCAATGGGGCGGCAGAGAGGTACGCTGCCGATCCAATGGGCTTGGAATAAAATGGATGCCGGTGGGGGGAAAGTGGTGGGAGGGGTAAGTGCACCCTCCCCCACCCTTAAAGCAGCACCTCCGACACCTTCGAGCCTCCCCGCCATGGTTCCGTGCACATCCCTATTGTCTACGCAGACCTGGTAGTGGCTTCTTCAAGACTGCAGGCAGGAATCTCTCTCAGCCCTTTCTTGGAGCTGCCAGGGAAGGAACATGGAACCTAGATGCAGTTCCCAGAGTGGCTCCATCCCTTAAGGGGAATATCTTACAGTGCTCACATATGTAGTGTGTCATCAAGTCTCCCATTCATATGCAACCAGTGCAGACCCTTCTTAGCTAAAGGGACAAGTCATGCTTGCTACCACAAGACCAGCTCTCCTCATAATCATTCGGGTGTGTGGCAGGGACTTGTAAATACTATTTTAATGTTGTATTTGGTCTTTGTGTAGAGGGGCAGTTACATAGGAACATAGGAAGTTGTCTTATACTGAGTCAGACCATCAGTCCATCTAGTGCAGTATTGTCTACACAGACTGGCAGTGGCTTCTCCAAGGTTACAGGCAGGAGACATTCTCAGCCTATCTTGGAGATGGCAGGGAGGGAACTTGGAAGCTTCTGCATGCAAGCATGCAGATGCTCTTCCTTGAGTGGCCCCATCTTTTAAAAGGGGAATATCTTACAGTGCTCACATGTAAGATGAATTAAATCCCCACATGATTGAAGAATGATTTTCAGGTAAGAGGGGGAAGCATGTACACAAAGAGCTAATATCTTTTTCATATGGAATGGGCTGGTCAGGCAAAGAATGGCCTGAACTTGCCCATTGTCAGATTGATCAAATTAAATGTACAGAAGGTAGGGATAAGGAACTGAATACAGCAGTTTGAGATATTCAACCATTTTGAATATACTTAAACAAAATGAAGCAGTATTGTCTGGATTATACAGTAAATTAGTAAAATAAATAGATCAACAAATTAAAGAGCAAATGAGTAAACCAACCAAGTGGTTAAATGAGTAGAGTAAGTGATCAAATTTAGTGAAGTTATTAAATAGATGAGTAAACTGAGCAAGTAAGTAAGCAACAAACAGTGGTATTTGTTTTTTAAAAGAGCAGTATTTTGGTCACTTGGTCACTGAATCTCATTTTAAATAAATGCCCCTTTCCCCAGAGCATGAGAAGGCTGTTTCTCCCCCAACATTCAACATTTCTCCTTTCTTCAAAGTAGCCTCTGCACCCCATCTCTGAGGAAGCAGGCAAGGACTCCCAATGGCTGCAACACAAAGTATATAGAACACCACCGAAACAATCCTTTTTTAAAAGGATGAGATTTGTTCCAGATGGTGATGGAATCAAAAGAAGGGCCTCATCTCCTGATCTCTACTTAGTAAATAACTAAACAAGTGAAAGCAAGCTTACAATACACATTTGTTCTGTTATCTGATGTGGATTCCTTTATCACGTAGAGAGTTAAAGCCCCTCACTCGCGCTCTCCCACACCCCCTTTTCTCTGCTTTCCACTTCCTGTTAATTGCTCTGGAAATTACCCAAGTTCTTGTGTAGAATTATACTAGCTTTGTGATAGTAGTGATATATAATGTACTTGGCTAACTTGCAAGTTATAAAGATGCAGGAATATATTAACAATAAACAATATATTAATGTTTAACATAGAAATAACTGGCTGGACTGCAAGCTCTTAATAATCTAGAGATAAGAAGCAATGTATCAATTGTAGTAGCTCACTTCTGTAACCCAATGAGCCATGTGATCTTGACAAATTGGAATGCTTAGGTAGTACTTACGGATGGTATGTATGGAGGAACGCATGAGTGAGCAACATGAAGAGTGCCCCTAGCCCCACTCCCTCTCTAACACAGACAATGTTTGGAAAGAGGCCAAGGCCTGAAGAATCGGTGAGAACCAGGGAGAACTGCCAGTGACGTTGTAAAAGAGAAAGAACCGGGAAAGACAGGATGGGTACGTCTTGTGATCACAGAGATGAAAGTGGACTGCAGATGTATCAACCGGAGTGGAAACTTCCCTTTATAAGTCAGACAGGAAACCAGAAGACCCCTGAGAAGCACCACCATCCCAAGTGAGGCCTCTACGCGTCTTCCAACACCCCTTTCAAAGACCGATCACCTTTGGAGTGGGGCTAGGTGTGTGTGTGTGTGTGTGTGTGTGTATGAGTTAGAAGCTAGCTTGCTGTTTAACTGATTGAAATAAACATGGATCCTTGATTGAGTAAAACCAGCTGGTGTCTGTGTCCGTTTTCCTGGGGCTACCTTGTTGTTGGTGGTGCAGTGCTAAAAGGACTTAGAGTAAATAAAGGTCCCACACTTGTTCAGTTTTTCCTGTTCCAGTTTTTGGTCACAACCCAGCCAGTTCTAGTTTTTGGTCATGACCCGGCCAAGCAAATGGCCAGAGTGCATGTGTGGCGGTTTTAAAAATGGCCACTGCCAGCGCAGAGAGGCCCAGAATGGGCCATTTGAGACCAAGGGAGGCTGGCAAGGAGAAGGGGAACCCCAGGTCCACAGCAGCACAACAAAGCACCGCAATGGCAGTAAGTCCACCATTTTTGTCATTTAAGTGTTTTGTCCTCCCCTCCCCACAGAGCTGGGCCCGAACCAGTTTAGACTCGAGTCGGACCAGGCCCGACTCTGGTGTGCACAGAACCAGATTCAGTTTGAGACTGGTTCTGTTTGAACTGAACCAGGTTTTCTGGTTTTGTGCACACCCCCAATTTATTTATTTATTCATTTCTATACCACCCTTCCAAAAATGGCTCCATATAGTGATATCTATACCAGGCAGTATAGAAATATGATAAATATATAATATTAAATGTTTAAGATCACCACAATCATTCAAATAGTGATAAAGGCCCGGGATTTGGCAGACATGCTGTCAAATATTTGTGGTTTTAGGAGGTAACTATCGGCAGCCCCAAAAATCCAATACGGCAGCAAGAAATCCAATATGGCACTGCAATATTAAATGTTTAAGATCACCAGAATCATTCAAAGATAACATTGCTATAAAGGCCTGAGATTTGGCAGGCATGTTGTCAGATGTTTATGGTTTTAGAAAGTTATCTTTAAAGGTAAAGTTGTGCCATTCCAATAAAAGCAATATGGTGGCTAACATTCCAATATCATTACTAAAAATAAATATGGTGCCATGATATTAAATGTTGAACATCTTCAGAATCATTCAAATAGTTATTAAAAATTGGAAAATATCGATCAAATTGTATAGAATAGATTTTATTTGATTGCATAGAGCATCAGTATTAGCAGCCAGAGGTGCTCTAACCCCAGATCTTGGTGTCCCAGTCCGTGGCCTCCAAGGTCTAGGGGGCCCTCCAAATGACCAGGCCTCCTACAGCCACCCTGTGCCTGCCTGCCACACCATGTCTAACGTACGTGACATTTAAAAAAAACAAGTTGTGTGCCTGTGCAGTTCAGAAAAAGATTGCCGCCTGTGATGCTTGCAACAATCTTTTCCTGAACTGCACATGGATGCCTCTCAGTTCACAGCAGCCACTGGGCAGAGAGGCCATGGCCAGCGGTTGCTGCCCCAATCACCAGGAAGGAGGTCAACTACTCGGTTCGCCACCCCTCAGCTGCATGGCGACTTTTAAAAAAAAAACGGCATGTAGGTTAGCCCCCCAGAAGCATGCTTTGGGGGTACAGCGGGTGTGTGCGTGTATGTGTGCCTAGCAGCAGGGGTGTATCTAGGGTAGGGCAGGCAGGGCACGTGCCCCAGGCGCCACTTGAAGGGGGGCGCAATTTCTTAAAATAAAAAAAAATTAAAAATGGCCACCAAAAACAAAATGGTCTCTGCGCATGCTGAAATGGCCTCTGTGAGGCCTTAGAGGCCTGCGGAGGAAGGGGTAACCTTTGCAAACTCCCCCCCCCATGGCCTATAGGAAGCACCCCGAAGGGGCTGCAGGTAAAAAATATTTTTAAAATTTAATATAAGTCACTGTACACATATTCAGTTTGGCACTATATACAGAGAATCAGGGCTTGTGAATACTGAGCTGAAGCTTATGAACTAGGATTGTATTCATTTGTTCTTACTTTGCTTCTTGTGATAAGTATGTATGTATGTATGTATTGGTTTATTTCAGCCCAAGGCCAGCATAAATACAATAAAAAGAAGGGAAACAACAACAGCAACAACTTGTGATAAGTGAGTTAAATGTGCTATCTTAATAATATGGCTATTAATGGTGAGTTTGTCTTTGAATCAGTGTGAAATCCTTAGTATTAAGGCCCACTGGGAGTTTCTTGCTCTCTTTCTCTCATTTTAACTGTCTTTCTGAAATACTAGAATATATTCCAAGCAGTGACACAGTTTACTCTGCATATCCTTTAATTATTTTCAGAGTATCTGGGAAAAGTCAAATTCTCCATTTATTTTTAAAACTTATGTAATAGTGATGCTACAATGCATAGTAGAGAATTAGACATTAGTTTTCCAAGTATACCTCCACACAGTATTTGGATATTTCATGAGCCCTAGCATACTGAAATTTGTAGTTTTCCAGCATTTTTTGGTCTGGCTACGTCCATAGCTAAATAGTTTTTGAAACATTAAAAGATTAACAAGCTTGACTTGTATTTTTGAGCTGATATTATGGTAAAGTTATCTGAAAGATGGGTGTAGGATGTTTCGACAGGGGGCGCAATTTCAGTGCTTGCCCTAGGCGCTATTTTCCCTAGATATGCCTCTGCCTAGCAGGGTGGGGCCTCATGGAAGGTCTGGTCCGGGCACCAAAATCATCTAGGTGCGTCCGTTTGCAGCAGAACTCAGTTCTTAAAGAAATTGTGCTCATATGCCTTAACCATTATTAGAAATGTTTATATTACTATACAGTTCAATTGACTGGTTATGAGCAGGATCATTAGAATAATTAAACAAAGTACTTAATGGATTAATTAAGTAGCAGGGGGAGAGTAACTGGCCCTATCCAACCCCAGCACAGTACTTCCAGTGACTGTTGCTGGTGTGTGTCTTATGTTTCTTTCTAGAATATGAGCCCTTTGGGGACAGGGAGCCATCTTATTTGTTTGTTATTTCTCTTTGTAAACCACCGTGAGCCATTTTTGGAAGGGTGGTATAGAAATTGAATTATTATTATTATTATTAATAATAATAATAATAATAATTATTATTATTATAATTAATGAAATAAAACAATGACATATGATAGCTTTCCAATCCAAGCATGTACAGCTGCCTAGTCCACTGCCATCGAGACTACTTTTGGAACATGTACACTTTGCAGTCGGTTTTGCAGGCACCACCATTATGTGACTGGTGAAAGTGTTGTCCAAAGGATTCCCCATGTTCACCCTATTGTTTTCACCCCCACTCAGTGGGACTTAGGATGTTCAGTTATCATGCAGTTGCTTGCCCTGTACTATTCCTGCCTGGTATGCAGCCTGCTTCAAGGCTAGTAAAAAAGAATATCTAGGGCTGGTCAAAGTAGGTTTGACCAAACCTATCAAAGTAGGTTCTCTGTTTCTTTGCTGAAAGTTCCAGTCTTGCATCATGCACATGCATGGCTGTAATACCTCTATCATACATTATTACCTCTGTCATACAATATTACCACAAAACTTTCTAAGCTCTGAGATATTTGTCTTCAATCAGTGCTGGGCACTGACTCAATTTTATAAAACACTTGACACATCATCACTTTTCATGCAGACTTCTTGCCTTTGCCATGAAAGGATAAGAACATAAGAACAGCCCTGCTGGGTCATGCCCAGTGCCTATCTACTCTAGCATCCTGTTTTCCACAGTGGCCCACCAGATGCCTCTGAGAAGCCCACAGGCAAGAAGTGAGGACATGCACTCTCACCTGCTGTTACTCCCCTGCAACTGGTATTTAGAGGAATCTTTCCTCTGAGGCTGGAGGTGGTCTATAGCCATCAGACTAGTAGCCATTGATAGACATGATATGGTATCACACTTAGTGAATGTGTAGAAGAAGGGCAGTCTAATTTTTTTCCAGGTCATAAGTCAGTGACCTCATGGACAGAAATCAATTGGTGCTTTGTGTCTTTCACAAAAGAAACTCACATGGTCTGAAGGCCAGGCTCTTTCAGTGATGGAAGAACTGATATGGCGATGACTATGATGTCTGGGTCATTGGCTTTGATTAAAGGTTCCTTGCAACCCAATGTTACTGCATTTTTGGCATGTACAAGTATGTATGTGTGGCCTCTTCATGTGAGCAAGGAGCCAAATTATCTATGCAGATATCTTGGCTGTTTATAGAATTTTATGCTTTAGCTACACTAATTATTGTTCCTTCTAGGCGGAGTGCTGCTAGCTTGTCTGCTAAGAAGTGGAAAAGTTCATTCTTGTCGTTTGAGTCTCTTAAAAAGCTTTTCCAGCTATTTGGTGCTGGGTTGGTTCCTACTACCTTGCTCCTCAGACCTTTTCCTCAGGCATACCTCATCGCCATTTTCAGACTGTCCTGCAAGTACACATCAAGTACAATATTAACCCCTGCTAACTTGGCAAAGAGGCACCTTTTAACATGGTGATTCTCTTCTATTTAGCAGGGGGAGAATAACTGTCCCTATTTACCCCCAGCACAGTACCTCCAGTGACGGTTGCTGGTGTCTATCTTGTGTTTGTGAGCCCTTTGGGGACAGGGATCCATCTTATTTATTTGTTATTTCTCTGTGTAAACCACCCTGAGCTATTTTTGGAAGGGCGGCATAGAAATCAAATAAATAAATAAATATCACATATCTTGTACTTCATAGAACATGTCTCCACTACATGAAGAAACACCTCTTTTGCATAACTATAAAAGGCTATTTCTGTTCTCCATGGTGGCAGGCTACTCACAGTGCTGACCTATATAATATGATACCTACTGGTGGTTCCTTCTGCAGTACTGTCATATCTGCTTCAAGAATTTCAATCAAGATTTCTCACAGGTGTGAAGTTTCCCATTGTTACTGAGTGAGGCTGGAGAGGATGAATTTTCATACTTAAAAACATTTTGCAAATTCTGTTGTCCTGACAAGAGATAATGAGTCATGAGAAAAGGTCGCACTCCTTCTTAATTGTAGCCTGCGGAGCAACGACCTGCTGTTTGAAGAAACCCAACTTGCTTTTCTTAATAGGTCAATACATGAATTGTCCTTCTTCATTGTCTAGGCTCACAATAAATGAATGTGTTGTAATATGTAAAAATCCTGTCAGAAAACTCTGATCTGCAGTATCTCAGGTGTGGAGAACCAGAATCACATTGGTGAGCTCTGTGCTCTGTTGCAGATTCTATCAAAGAATGTTTGTTGAGCTCACCCACACTTGTTTGTGGTGATTGTTGCTGTTCTTAACCGCAAACAGTTTTCTCAGGCTTTTAATTAAAATTAATTTTAACCTGTTTAACAGTTTTTATCTGTTTTATATGTAAAATTATTATAATTGTTTCACTCTGTGAATTGTTTTTAAATTGGTTTTATTATGTGAAAGTATTTTTTTTTAATATTGCAATTTGGATTGTGTACACTGCCTAGAGATGTATATATTCGGTGGTATATAAATATGATAGATAGATAGATAAATGGTGATCTTAAACATTTAATATTGAATTTCTTGCCACCATATTGAATTTTTGGGGTGTCCCTATTTACTTTCTAAAACCACACATATCTGACAACCCCTGCTAACTTGGCAAAGAGGCACCTTTAACGTGGTGATTCTCTTTATTTATCAGGGGCAGAATAATTGGCCCTATCCACCCGCAGCACAGTCCCCCAGCACAGTACCTCCAGTGACTGTTGCAATGTCTATCTTATGTTTCTTTTTAGATTGTGAGCCCTTTGGGGACAGGGATCCATCTTATTTATTTATTTATTATTTCTCTGTGTAAACCGCCCTGAGCCATTTTTGGAATGGCGGTATAGAAATTGAATGAATGAATGAATGAATGAATGAATAAATTCTGCCAAATCCCATGCTTGTAAACCAAAGTGCATGATTTGGTTTATTGTTGCCATTTATCAGCTACATTTAGTACCCAGATTAGCAAGGGAAACCCTGACTGGGGCAAACAAGGTGGCCCTAGGCATTTCAGTCCTTCTTGTGGCTTAACGTTTATTCGGGGGCTTTCCAAACCTGGTGGCAATTCTAAAAAAATAGTCCCAAATAGTAGACTGAAATGATATATAGGCTTGGAGTGAGTGTTTTGCTGCTGTGGTCAGAGGCGTAACTAGGGGAAATGGCGCCCGGGGCAAGCACTGAAATGGCGTCCCCCCACCGCGCGCCCCCAACATACTACATTATACTTAGGTTTTTCCTCACAAGCGCCTGCCGCCGCCAAGCCAGGCCACTGACTGGCCGCCAGGCGCCAGCAAAGCAATGGGGGGGGTGCAGGCGGTGCGGAAGGTGTGGGGAAGGGGGCACCGACGCACTCCCTTGACTGCTGCAGTGCTGCTGCACTGAGCAGGAAACATTTGTATTAACAAAAAAATTAAAATTTAAAAAAAAATTGGTCATGGCGGCGCCCCCCACGTGACCAGAAAAGATGGCACCCAGGGCACATGCCCCCCCTGCCCCCCTATAGTTACGCCTCTGGCTGTGGTACTGTACCCAGGAGATCAAAAGCAGGGGTAAATATACTTGACAACAGGAGTCTGACTTTTCCAGCTTATGGAAGAAAGAGCCGGGTGCTGGTAGTATGATGTTTGCTTCATGGTATGATAAAAGTATGATGTTTGTTTTGTGGGGAACTGATACAGTCTTACAGTCTAGCACTGTCTTCTCTAGTTGCCTGCCTTATTCCCCATATTAAATAAACAGATATGACAAGACCACCCTAAAGCACCTCTCCACAAAGGACTGACTCTGTAAAAGACTGATCATGGAAAAGCAAAGTGCAAAACAATTGTATAGGTAAAACCAAGAGTGGCATTCTGTATCTCTTAAAGCAAATTTCAGCCTCTGTCTTTTCAGTGGTGGAAAACAGTCAATGCTTTTCTTAACATAAAGTGGAATATTTTACTATTAAATTGTTCCAGGGGAAGAAAAAAAAACCAAACACCAACCAGCCCTTTAATTTGTTTAAAAATAATCCCCATAAACTCTGCACCAATCAAGGATATGGCTTAGAACAAAAAGTGGCACACTGCAGTGACACAATTATTGCACTGAATCATTTTTATGAGGTTGTGATAATGCCATAAAACAGAAAGCAAACAAGAAGGCAGTTAACAAAGCAAAACAGCTCTTTATGTGTTTAGCACAATAGTTTTATGATTGCAATACACCAAAATTTCCACCACAATAAGAAATCTAATAAATGAAAGTTATACTAAAGTAAAAAGGCACCACAGACCATAGTTCTCTCTGTCATGCTATGTCAGGTGCATTTTATGAATCTACGTATCTCTGCTGGAAAGGCATCAGATATGTAGAAAGGCTACAGTCTTGATATACCTTTTACTTTAGACTGGGGTGTTGGCCCCTGCTGGCCCCTGGGTTGGATCAGGCCCACAGAGCTCAACTGACTGGCCTTTATGAAGCAGCCTTGGGAAAAGCCACCACCCCCTCCGCCAGAGGCGTATCTAGGGTGGGGCAGCAATGGCCCCTGCCCTGGGCGCCATTGAAGGGGGGTGCCAGTCAGTCACTGCTTCCAATGATGAGCTCTGTGCTGCACTGTCGCTACTGCTGCCGGCTGCCAGTTCCGTGGGCAGCAGGCACTGCTCACCAAAATGCTGCCTCTGGGCGCCCCGCGCTCCACGCTATAACCCGCTGCTCCTGGTGCCCCACGCTGCTCACCACTGCGCCTCTGGGTGCCTCGTGCTGCAGAGCCAGCCATGGCCAGACCTCGGCACCCCTGCCCGCCCCCTACACTTAGTTGCGACTGAGACTTGCGAGTTCCGACGAATGCTCCGCTCCCATTGGCTGGTGGTGGAGGCGGAGTGAGCTGATTGGCTAGCTATGCACACAAGGCCCACTGTTTGATTTTTCCCAGCGTGGGCGTGTGCTCTCCAAATTTCGGCAACGGTGACGGGTGGCAAATTAGCGAAAGAGTCACTGATCACCAGGAGCCAGAACTAACTGTCTGAACCCCCTGTGCCTCCCCTTCGCTGGTGAGCACAGCATCAGAGTTGTCGTAACCCTTACGGAGTCCATTGAAACAGGCTGTGTCTCTCTCTCTAGTGTTGGAAGGCATTTGGGGGAAGGGGCCAAAGGTGTGTGACTAGACAGTGTGGGAAGTCACTGAAATCATGCTCTCTGCTAACGTCTGTCTTGTCCCTTGTCTTTGCTAATTTCTTGCATTGTTGTACAAGAGGGGGTGGCGGGAAGGAGAGTCAGTTTCAGACTCTTCTTTTTATTTGGACTGCCTTTGCAATGCAGTTGGGCCACATGCCAAGTGTCTGGGTCACACACATTTTATCCAAATCGATTTAGTGCTGCTGTCTGGAAATGGGCTACTGAGTGTTAACTTTAGGATCAGCTCCCCCAGAACAGCTAGAGACTCTTCTCTCCAGTGGCGGGTGGGGAGGAGGGAGGCGGGGAGCTGGGCTTTTGTTCTTTCCGGTTCTCTCTAAGGGGTAGGTGTAAAATGTTCTTTTGCACTCAAAGGTGTGTGTGTGTGTAGGGGGGCTGGTTTAAAAGTACTACTGCCCCCCTCCCCGCCCTGGTAGTCTGGACTTTTCAGCAGTAAACATGACAGCAGATCCTTTAGAAACTTAGCTATGGCTGGAGGGGGGAAAGAGGGCGGGTGGCACAAACTTTTACAGATAACTTCAGTGTTGCCCTCCTCCCCCCCACCCCTCACCACCCAGGTAGCAGCTGATCTGGCCAGTTGCATTGCAACACTCACGACACACACAGTGAGCAGTAACAGCAAAACTTTTATTCAGTTGACTTTCTCATTACGGCTCCAATCCTCTGTACGCTTATTGGGAGTAAGTCCCATTGAACTCAGAGGAGCTTTCTGCTGATGCATAGGGCAGCATGACCCTCTCCTTCCTAGATTCTGTTTGCTGTTTTACCTAAAAGAACCTCAACCTCAACCCCGTAACTTTTTATTTTTTTAGTAAGGGTGCCCTTCTTTCAAACTGAGCTTTGGGGTGAGGTGATTTAGATTTCTGTGCAACACTCATGGTAGTCTGTAAAAACACATACAACCCCTCACCCTTTTTTTGTGGGGCGGGGGCAGCAAAAAGCCAGTACCTGTGATTGATTTGGTTTTGGTTTGCCCAAGCACACTTTACCTGGGACCCACTGCATGCCCAAGAGGCAGAACATCTTTTTATTTGCTGTCCACCTGGCCAGCTTCTTTCTTCTCTCAGCTGGCGATGGTATCTCTCTCTCTCTCTCTCTCTCTCTCTCTCTCTCTCTCTCTCTCTCTCTCTCTCTCTCCGCCCCCACTCCATGCACCAAAGCAGAAGCCAAGTGTTGCTTCCTTCCTCTGCCACTGCCACAGTCTCCTCTCCTCGTTCTCCCTCTTGGTGGGCTTTTCAGCACACAAAGTGCTCACCCAGGAGATATGAAAGGAAGGAGGATGACAAAATCTGAAGATGGTGTCGGATGCTTCTTTTCTGGATGGAGGAGGAGGGGGTGAGGAAGAGTGCAAGAAAGGAGGAGGAGGAAAGGAGGCTGAGGAGGGTAATGGAGTTGGAGAAGAGGGGTTCTGCTTTTCTTGGGGCATGGTGATGTTTTGGAATTGTTGGTCTGATTATTGAGTGTTAAATATCTGTTGAGAAGAATAACCATTAAAATTTGGTTATGTTTAGAATTTCCTATAATAATAATAATAATAATAATAATAATAATAATAATAATAATAATAAATTATTATTATTATTATTATTATTATTATTATTATTATTATTATTATTATTATTATTTCAGGACCATATTCAGTAGTGCATTCAGCTAATTTCAATGGTAGGATTGTATGTGCAAAATTTGGTATCTGTAGCTCATCAGGAAGCATGGTATTAAGAATTTCTTCTAAAAATATATTTAAAAAGTAGATTTTCTCCAACCATATTCTGGTGTAAAAGTAGTGCATTCAGCTAATTTAAGGGGCAGGGCAAGGGAGAGAGAGGAAGAAAGGAAGAGAGTGAGAGAAAGAGGGAGGAGGAGGAAGACAGAAGGTGGTGAGAGGCAGGTGTGAGGCAATTGAAGGCAGCGTGAGGCTATCTGTGGGGACCCCAGAAGTGCATTGGAATCAAATCTGACCCACCATCTGATTGAGTTTGACACCCCTACTTTAGACCATTAAAAGGTGGAGCTTATCCTGAAGAAAAGAAGACAAGCTCTGCACAAAGAATTACATTCTAAAAATGTTGTCATTCATTGAGGCTCTTCTCATGATCGGTGAGAAGAGCCTGGATGGGGTTTGCGGGGAGAGTGGGCTAAGCCTGCTGTCTCCGCAGACGAGCAGTCAGTCTGCTCCAGGCAGCCGAAGTGGCCACCCACATGACTGCTGGCTCTGTTATGGAGCCGGCAGGGGCTGGGAAGGTTGGGGGCCGTGTGGCCCCCGGAAGCTCCAGCATGCCTCATTATCTTTCTTTGAAAGCCAACAGACAGTGGCCATATGCCAAACCATGGCTGGTTGTTGCAGGAATTAACAGTCAAAGAGAGCTGAGTCTCAGAGTTGTGTTACTTTCTCCTCTATGTACAAGGGTGGCTGACTGAAAGCTTGCAGTTTCACTTTTGAACAAGCCAGTTTCTCATTAGATTAAAACTGGGTGGGGTGGGGGTGGGGTGGAGTGGGGGGGTGGGGAACTGTGGTTTGTTCAACTGTGGTTAGATAACAAACCAGCATCTGAACCATGATTTAATCCTGGTTTTTCAAGCAACCATAGTTATAATAAACCATGGGCCAATTTAAAATATACTTCCTCACCATGGCCCATGGAATTAAAAGGGGGATGTGCCCAGAGCACACCAGCTACATCATCTTTCATGAACATCCTTACACCCTCCTAGATCATCCCTTTGTTGCATGTGTGGAGGTTTTTCATTCAAATGGCATCTCTACTTATAACCCAAATACTAGTTGGAGCGTACATGGAGCAGTCTTTCGGACAAACAGTCCCTCCCCGCAATAAAGGGATGTGTCAGGAAGGGGTCAGGCTGTCTGAGAAAAATGTCATGACAAGAGTGCACTCAGCTGTCCCCCTATTAATTGTGTTAGTCAAGAAGGTATCATTTGGGCCAGCCCATAGTTCCCAAGTTTCTACATAATGAGAAATGTGGCTTGTTCACAAGTGGAAGCAGCTTTCAGTCATCTCCCTTCATATACATAAGCCTGCCTGAGTATGCAAGCCTGAACCTCTGTTCTTTTTCGTTCTGCTCATCTCTGTAAAGTCAAATCATGGTTTGTTGTTACATGTGCGTGCCATAAAGTCCGTTGTCACAGCAATCTCTCAGCTAGCAATTGTTTAGCCCTTCTAGTACAAAGAGGAGCTCTGGTTTTTCACATTAGTGTTCTTTGGCATTCATTGTTGTTGTAATCGATTCCATCCACCTTGCTGCTTGTCGTCCTCTTCTTCTCTTTCCTTCAACTTTTCCCAGCATTATGGACTTCTCTAGGGAGCTGGGTTTTTGCATAATGTGCCTGAAGTATGATAGTTTGAGCCTGGTCATTTGTGCCTTGAGTGCTGCTGGAGAAGACTTTTGCGGATACCATGGACAGCCAGGAAAACAAACAAATGGATCACAGAACAAATCAATCCAGAATTTTCAAAGTTCAAAAGTGTCAATATTTTTTCAGTCAATTCTGAGGCTGGTTACCCTACCCATTGTCATTAGTTTAGTCTTCTTTACATTTAGTCATAGTCCCATTTTTCCACTGTGCTCCTTGACTTCCTTTACTAGAGCGTGCAGATCATCCACATTCTCAGCTATCAGAGTGGTGTCATCAGCATAGCGCAAGTTATTGATGTTTCTTCCTCCAACTTTAAAACCATGCTCTTCTTCTTCCAATCCAGCTTCTCTCAGTATATGTTCAGCATAGAAGTTGAATAAATAAGGAGAAAGTACGCAGTCTTGCCTTACTTCTTTGCGGATCTAGAACCAGTCTGTTTCACCATCTAGAACCAGTCTGTTTCTGTCTGGACTGCGGCTTCCGGTCCTGTGTATAGGTTTCTCATGAGAACAATGAGATGTTCTGGGACACCCATTTTCCTAAGGATATTCTACAACTTGACATGGTTGATACAATTGGAGGCTTTTCGGTTGTCAATAAAGCACATATTGACTTCTTTTTGGTATTCTTTGGCTTTCTCAATTATCCAGTGTACATTAGCAATAATGTCTCTTGTACCTTGGCCTTTTCTGAAACCAGCTTGAACATCCGGCCTTTCCCTTTCCATGTAGGGCTCTAATCTGTGTTGGAAGATCCTGAGCAATATTTTGCTAGCATGTGAAATTAAGAATATTGTGCAATGGTTTGTGCAATCTATTATGTCTCCTTTCTTTGGTATGGGTATGTAGACTGACCTCTTCCAATCTGTTGGCCACTGTGTTGTTCTCCAAAATTGCTGGCATAGTTTGGTTAGAGCCTTGACTGATTCTTCTTCTGTTGCTTGCCATATTTCTGTCGCTATTCCATCAATTCCTGTAGCCTTCCAACTTGGTAATGACCAGAGTGCTGATGTAACTTCATATTCCCGTACTAGAGGCTCTTGCAAGTAGGGAATATATTCTAGAGTATCTTGGATGTTGACGTCTCTGCTGTACCAATTTTCAGTATATTACTTCCATCTCTGTTTGATCTTTGAATCAGTTACTATCTGTCCTTTAGCATCCCTTAACATACCAATTCGAGGTTGGAACCTCCTTCTGAGTTCAGAGATCTTTTGGAAAACTTGTTTTTCCATGTCTATTTCCATCCTCAAGATCTTTACAGATGTTATTGTAATACTGCTCCTTGTCTCTTCTAACAGTTTTCTGAAATTTCCTGTTAAGTTCCTTCCTGAGGTCTTTATCTTTCATGATTTTGGCTTCTCTCCTCTACTTGGCATTTCCACCATCTGTTCTGACATCCATTTTGCTTTCTTCTGTTTCTTGGTCTTTGGCAGTCTCTTTTCACATTTGCTCTTAACAACTTCTTTGATTTCATTCTACAGTTCCTCTGGTTCCCTATCAATGAGATTCAGAACTTCAAAGCGGTTCCTGATGCTCTCCTTGAAACTGGTGGGTACATTCTCAAGATCATATCATGTAAGCTGGATAGCTTTGTTTTTCCACTCTAGCTTGACTTGGAACTTACACATGAGCAGTTTGTGATCTGTTCCACAATTGACCCCAGGCCACATCTTTGCTGTCATAACCGAGCTCTTTCACCTCCTTGTACCAATAATGTAATCAGTTTTATTTCTGTGTACTCCATCTGGTGATGTCCATGTGTATAGGCACAGCTTTGGTTGTATGAAGAATGTGTTAGCAATGAAGAGATCACTGGCTTGGCAAAAACTAATAAGTTGTTCTCCTGCTTCATTTCTGTTTCCTAGGCCATACAGTCCGACTGTGTTTCCTCTTTACCATTTCCAACTTTGGCATTCCAACCACCACCAGCACATCTTGCTTGCATGTTCTGTCAATTTCAGACTGAACTCATAAATCTCATCAACTTCCTCTTGTTCTGCATCAGTCATTGGGGCATAGACTTGAAGAACTATCATGTTAAAGGGTTGTCCATGAAATCTAATTCAGTCACTGACTGCATTGTACCCAATGCATTGTAATCAGTCACTGACTGCATTGTACCCAAGTATTGTCATTGTTATATCTTTCCTGGCTATAAAAGCAACACTGTTCCTTCTTTGTTTATTGTGTCCTGAGTAATAACGGTATGATTTCAGAGTGGTTTTCATAGATATAAATAAAATGGCTGTAAGTGTGCCACAAGAAATAAATTTAAAAAACTTTTCTTGTGAACCCAAGTACCCAAACTTAGAGGAGTCTTCCCATTGTGTTTCCGCGTGGTTTACTGCTCTAGCCTTGTCTTTTCCTAATTATTCTCCATTGAGGGTGGATGATTCTGCTGCATCTGTTCATAAGATGCAATTGGATTGGATGAGATGCAATCATTTCCAAAGCAAAAACTCAGTAGAATTATCTTCTGAGGATGCATGCCCAGATATCTTCTGAGGACACATGTCCATAGGACCAATGCCCAGATTAATATTAAATGCAGAAAATGCAAAGGGTTTGGGCTCTGTTGGATATGTGAGAACAGCAGCACACAGCAGACCTTTAATTGTCTCATGAAACTTGGTGAATTAAAAACCAGGCACAACGATCTCTAGTCCATCTGGGCCTAAGAGTCTTCAGGACCCTGAGGAAATTGCATAGGCCCAACCTTCACTCAGGATTCTGCTGCAAAACTATTCCTCCAGTTCTATCATGTGACTTTTTTCATCCTGAGATCTTCTAGGCTTGGCTCTTAAACAGATATGTAATGTCTCCTGCGATGGTGGGTAGTTCTTACTCTTGAGCATTCAAAACACAATATTTTGGGGTTGCAAGAGTCAAGTGTGTTCCAGATTTTAATTCTGAAGTTTAAGAGTTGCAGTTGTAAATAAAACACATAACCATATATATCATTTGTCCTAATAATGAATGGTTGATTTAGAATCTTTTAATAAACTACACTCTTTAGCATTTTCCCTTAGGCCTGAAATATAATGTCATAGTTCTATGAGAACATTTCTTTTTAAATGTTCAGAACCTGTAGTTTTGAGTCTGTGAGACTGGTGTTTTCCCCTGAGAACACTGACAGGTCTTTCGAAATAGCAGTTCAAAAGGGCCAAATGCATCTGAGGTGTAACTTGGTTAGGAAGTCATATTTACGTAGGTAATAAATTTGGCTGAATGTGATTACAGTCTGAACAAAATGCAAAGGAATCAAGGGAAATCAAGAATATTCAATGAATTTCTGAGGCGTATGTATCACTTTATTTCCTCAAGGGCTTATTGCTGATGCACACTTTTTGTTCAGCTCTGAAAGATGTTCAGGATCCCCCCCACCAGTAATATAAAACAAAGAGGGAGCCATACCATGAAGGATTATAAAAATTATCATATATATTAATCTCATGCAGTTCTAGAAACTTCTGCCAAGTTCATAAGCTTGTTAGGTAACAGCTCTCATTTTCCATAGCAAATGAGAAATATTTTAGGCTTCAGTGATTGTGAGGATCTCAGTTTCAAGATGTTCTGCAGCATTCATATTATTCTCATATTTCATTTTACAGTCCAGTATTCTTGAGGGATGGAACTGGGATAATAGCAACCCACCAAAAAGTACTGCCGGTGGCAGCCAAAAATCTGTTTCTGACAGTTGCTGTGACCAACTAATTAATCTCAAGTTGAAACCAAGCATGCATGTTCCCCAATTACCCCAGGAAAGATAAAACCAAAATCTCAATTCACCAGAGAGCCAACAAAACAACCACAAAGGAACCAGCAGTTCTTGACAAGAAGTCAAAGACTTATTGTTACAATTATACTGATGTGTCAGGCTTAAAACATTTCCCTGGAGATCAATCCCTACCAGTTTCATTGCAATGAATTCACATGTTCAGGAAAAGCATGAAATATAGTCCTCTTTGAAATATACCACCTAAGAATGCAAGTAAGTGTTACATATTTGAATGCCTGCCCCCACCATGTAAGAAACATTATAGCTAGACTAAACCCTTCTCCCTGACAAAAACTCTCCTCACATTACATCCAGATATGGAGGGGGCAGCAGAATGGTATCCATTGCCCTGCCCCTTGACCATGGTGCATCTGCTGGCCCCACTTCTGGCTTTCACACATTCAACATAAGGTGAGAGTGTGCAGCATTACCAGTTTAGACTTCATGTAAAGTAGATAACAGTGTTATTGTAGTCTAAGCAGCTGGTGCTAGAATATCTTAGTCTATGCTTTAGAATTAGCCAGAAACATCTGACTGTGTAACAGAGATCTACTTCTCAAGTCTGTATAGTAATCTATGTATAGAGGATTGATTAGAAAGGACTTCCCCCTCAGCTAGCCAATCGTGTACTGGCCTTTAGCCCTCTCGTTCCAGTCTTACGGTGACGAACCTACTCATTGCACCTGAGCACCACAGCCTCTCTGCTGCCGGCCTCACCACACCGTGTTCCCTACCGCGATGGACTCAGCCACGGGAGAACCGGTCAGCCGACCCCTGGTGCCACTGGCAGTTTTCAACCAAGTGGGGATGAGCACCCAACAAATTGCTTGCAACTCGCAGGCCGGGTTCCCCTCATACCGCACGGACCCCAGGGATGGCTGGCCAATTCTCCCCAAGCCTTGCCACCCACGGACTACCCGGGAACCAACCAGTCACGTGCCAGGAATGTCTAGGAGGGACTTTATACCCATTGCCCTCTCCTGCGGTCTTCCAAACATTTACCTTCCTGGCTTCACGACAAGCAACTCAAAACAACATGCCAAACCTTCATTACATCACACTTTCCTTTCCTTTCCTTTCCTTAAACCAGCCTCCTTCCATCTGCCTTCCAACAAATCAACCAGCCTTTTTACATCACATGTATCAAGTAAACCTCCTGAAGCATCTCTATCTCTCTGCACCTTCCCAAGTGAATCTATGCCAACCTCCTGCAAATTACACTTCTCCTTTTAAGATTTACCTCCATCACTGCTGGGCAAATGGTCCCAGCCTGCCTGCTTGGGCCTCTGCCCTCATGGCTACAGAGAGGGCTGCCTGTTGCTTGCAACAGCCCCAGAGCCATGGGGAGGGGGCATTTGGTCACAGGGACCAACCTGGAATCTATGTAGGGGTATTGGTCTGGGTGTCCTGGTTCCCCTGTGACTACATTCCACACCTTCTGGGTTGCTAACATCTTCAGTTGATCAGGATCAAGGTTGATCACATAATCTCCTGCCTTCCTGGCTCTGAGTTGGGGCAGAGAGCAAACTGCCTCCTTCCTACCATGTTCCTAATTCCCACTGGCCTTGGGGATGTGAAACCCCAAGTGCTTCACAGGGTCCTGGCAGACTTGGCCTTGGCTCTCGGGACTCTGTAGCCACTAGTCCCTCAGAGCCCTCCCAAGCCTGGCTTGAAGCTCTTCAGCATACTGTCTAGGGGTGTGCTCTTTGTGTGTTTCCCACCCACGATTCAGACAGCTATCAAGACAGAGACAATGAAGGGAAGGGTATACAGACTGCCAGTGAAGGGGTCTGGCAGTTCACACACAGGGTGACAGACAAAACAGCTGATTCAAAAGCCCCCTTGAGCGACCCAAATGCACTCACGTGATTGGGAACTGCGCGCATCAGAAGTCATCCAGACTCAGCCCATCAGATTCAGACAAACAGCCACACTGCTATCCCTTCCCACCACAAGCCTGGGTAGCAGTTTCAGCTTCCTTTGAAGCTTACTCGAGCTCCCTTCGGGAGGTGATCAGGCTCCCCTTCTCCTTCTAAGGAAGGAGGTCAGTGTCCCGGTGCGATATCGCATTGGCTCACCTGGTTCCTGTAGCGGAGCTCCATCTCCCTGTTCTGGTTTGTCTCAGCTGGTGCAACTAGGGCCGTTGAGGACGAGAAAGAGGGCCCCGTGAACCGCCACTGACCGGAGCAGAGTTCAAATGAGCTCTGGTGCGCCTAGCTCCTATCAACGGACGGTGCCCGTCACCTCCTTCACACTCACTCAAGGCAAGTAGGCAATAGCCTCAATCCCGGACGAGCCCCCAGGAAATGTAGCAGAATTCCCTCCCGAGCTCAGAGTGAAAGATTGTCACCAGCGATTGAGAGAAAACAGATGTTTATTTGCTAGCAAGGATCTCAGTGGAATAAGCTCCCAACCTGAGATGAAGATTACATCAGTGACTTCAGGTCTTATACTCATCTTAATTACATTCAGTGTATACAATCCTCATTGCTCAGCATCACTTAATCGTCATTTTACAATTATTACAATTATTGCAATTAGACAACATCCCTCTGTTATAATGGAGCATTTCTCCCCCTTATCATCTTGCTCCAGCTACTCCCCTTCCAGCCAGATGTGTCCTTGAAGGAGTTAGTTTTCATGCTTCACTATCTGGAGATATCAGAGAGGGGCCTCTTGTCTGAATTCCAGCACAAGACAGATTCATGACTTGTAGCAACTTACAATTAAAGCCGTTTGGTAACACAGACCCTTTAACCATTTCTTGACCAGCACAAACCTGAGTTCTGCCTCAACAGGCAAGAGGCAAGGGCATGCCCTCTCTCTTGCTGTCAGTCCTCTGCAACTGGTATTAGAGGTATTTAGCCTCTGAGGCTGGAGGTGGCTTATAGCCCTCCAACTAGTAGCCATTGATAGACCTCTCCTCCATAAAGTTAACCAAGCCCCTCTTAAAGCCATCCAGGTTGTTGGCTGTCACCACATCTTGTGGCAGAGAATTCCACAAGTTGATTATGCGGGGTGTGAAAAAATACTTCCGTTTGCTGGTCCTAAATTTCCCAGCAATCATTTTCATGGGATGACCCATGGTTCTAGTGTTATATGAGATGGAGAAAAATTTCTCTCTATCCACTTTCTCCACTCCATGCATGATTTTATAGACCTCTATCATGTCTTCCCAAAATCGCCTTTATTCTAAACTAAATAGACCCAGGTGTTGTAGCCTAGCCTCATAAGAAAGGTGCTCTAGGCCGTTTATCATCTTGGTTGCCCTCTTCTGCACCTTTTCCAGTTCTACAATGTCCTTTTTTAGATGTGGTGACCAGAATTGTACTCAGTACTCCAGGTGTGGGCGCACCATAGTTTTGTGTAAGGGCATTATAATATTAGCAGTTTTATTTTCAATTCCCTTCCTAATGATCCCTAGTATGGAACTGGCCTTTTTCACAGCTGAGTCGACACTTTCAATGAATTGTCCACCATGACCCCAAGATCCCTCTCTTGATCAGTCACCAACAGCTCAGATCCCATCAGCGTACACTTGAAGTTGGGGTTTTTCATCCCAATGTGCATCACTTTACACTTGCCAACATTGAACAAATATTGCCATTTGCCACTTTGTTGCCCATTCCCCCAGTTTGGAGAGATCCTTTTGGGTTCATCACAATCTGCTTTGGATTTCACTACCCGAAAGAGTTTGGTATCACATGCAAATTTGGCCACCTCGCTGCTTATCCCTACTTCTAGATATGAATAAATTAAAAAGCAACGGTCCCAGTACAGATCCCTGGGGGACCCCGCTTCTTACTTCCCTCCATTGTGAAAACTCTCCATTTATACCTACCCTCTGTTTCCTGTCCTTCAACCAGTTAGCAATCCACATATGTATTTGTCCCCTTATCCCATGACTGCTAAGTTCCCTCGGGAGACTTTGATGAGGAACTTTGTTGGAAGCTGTTTGGATGTCCAGGTATACTATGTCAACTGGATCACCCTTATCCACACACTTGTTGACACTCTCAAAGAACTCCAAAAGGGTTGTGAGGCAAGATTTACCTTTGCGGAAGCCATGCTGGTTCTCTCTCACCAAGGCCTGTTGTTCTATGTGCTTTACAATTTTATCCTTGAAGATGCTTTCCATCAATTTGTCTGGAACAGACGTTAAGCTAACCAGCCTGTAATTTCACAGATCGCCCCTGGATCCCTTTTTGAAAATCAGTGTTACATTTGCTACTTTCCAGTCCTCCGGTACAGAGCCTGATTGCAGGGATAAGTTATATATTTTAGCAAGGAGGCCGACAATTTCACATTTGAGTTCTTTGAGGACTCTAGGATGGAGGCCGTCTGTTTTGACCCACTAAAAAAATCATTTTTAAAGTAAAAATAACAATTTGCCATGGGTCTTTTGCAAGGCTGCCACATGTCTCTATAGCTAGCTACAGGGTTTGTTTTTTTTAAACAAAGAGGTAAATGGAAAATTAGGGAAAAAATTGTAATCTGGGAAGTGTTGGCCATGTAGCTGTGAAAGCAGGCACAGTTGTGCAGATAGTGGGACTCTGTGTATTAAATTTGAAGCCAATCCATAATTAAAATGATGTTTAATGATTTTTTAAAAGACAGGATGTTTCCCATTTAAAAAGGTTTCCCCGTTGATCTTGCACAAGGCTGCAATCAGGCACTAGGTGACAGTCTTGCACATCAATGGGGGAATTTTTTTTAAAACCCCCAAATTGAAACACCTTCCCTATATTAAAAAATTATTAAAAATAAACCAAGTGATAGATCAGCTTCAAATTTAATACTCTTAGTCCTGCCGTCCTGTGCTACAACTGTGGCTGGTTTCAGAGTTCCATGGCTAACCCTTCCCAACTTATGACCCCGCCCCACAATTTTCTATTTACCTCTGTGTCTAAAAAGCCCTGTAGCTGCTATAGAGACACATGGCAGCCTTGCACAAGACCCACAACAAATTCTTATTATTTTTTAAATGAGTCAGGCTTTTCAGGAAGGAATAATTTTTAAAATTAAGGGAAAACAATAAATGAATGGAACTTGACTCCAGGACACAGGTCTGCCCATAGTGCTATCATGACAGCAGACACTCGGCAAAGCCACAACTCCATCTTATCTTGATCTACTTTATCTGTGAGTCTCTATACACATCAGAATCATTCTCTGCAGAATGACAGAGTGTCCCAGGAAAAGACATTAGATAGTGCAACAGGGGCAGCTAGGGGAGAAGGGGCCCTGCAGCCACTCGGAGTAAGGGAAATAATGAATAAAATAGGGAGGGTTGGAGTTGAGGGGGGGCCCTCAGGAGCTGGGAGGCTTGGGTTCTTTAAACCCATCTGCTCAATTATAGTTTCACCCCCGAAGTGCAATTATTTTTTAGATGCAGATTCTCCCCATTAAGTTCCAATCTTAAAGATACACCTGAGTAAATCTGCTTTCTATATGAACAGTACCTTGCTGTCTCTATACTGCATTCAGGCTAAATCCTGTCCTCATATGCACATCTCAACCCTCAGTGTGCAAAAGAGCTGTAAAAGTCCTGTGTGGAAAAACTCCTGGTAAATTATCATCTATCCCTCACAAACTCCACAGGAATGCACTTCCTTTTCCAGTAATCCTATTCTGATTCTTGCTCTGCTCCATAAATCCTCCATGAAGCTGTGCCTCTGAACATGTAAGTCTCTGCATTGTTTGGGAGAAATAAAACTAGTTAAAACTCTGTTGGAATGATGTTTGACTGAGGCTTCTGTGCTTAGATATAGAAGAGTTTCTCTATACCTATACAGGTATAGGGCCTGCATGTTCTGGATCACAAGTTCAGGCCTTATGTACACAGTTGTATGAATGTAAAGCCCATTCTTGACATTCACTGAATGCGTGGAGGATGGGGTGCGGTCAGCAGCCATGTTTCTGCTTTCCCTCTATCATTCTATGCATGGATGGAATGTGAGAATAGGGTTATGCTGCTGGCTTCCATGTGCAGGAAGCACAGAGATGGTTGAACTGCTTGTTCACAAGAAAGCCATTTATAGCTGTCAAATGAACTTAAATTCCTTTTCATCTAAACTAAATCAGAAGAAACATTTCCATAATCACCATCTTCAAAGACGTGTATTATTATTCACAACTCGTAAAGAAAGATATTTCAATTAACACGGGTTTGTAAAGCTTAAAAAAGAAAAGAATGTGGAACACCCACCTGAACCCCCATTCTCCAATGGTACAGACCAGGAGAGACTGTACTGTGTGCTTTTTTCTTGAGTCTTTGATTTGAGTTTTGTTTTGAAGCAAATGTATTTAAGGTCACAGTTGCACAATGCTGCAGTCTTATGCATGGTTTGTCAGAAGCTAGTCCAAATGAATGCAGTGGTACTTACGCCCAAGCACTTTAGGCACTTTTGTACTTGTAATAAATGGTTTAATTGAAGAAGATATTGCAAATTAAACAGCAACTGATCATTTGGCAAGAGTTTTACAAATCGATTTATTTCCAACAAGTTATTTTTCTCAGCTCTTTCTATCTACTTGGCCATATTGAATTATGGGATGATAGAGGCAGATTAATTACTTAAGAGGAAAACAATGATCCAAAAAAGTATAAACATGACAGCAACTCCAGATCAAGTAATTTAATAAATGTGAAGAAGAGAAAGGTAGAGGCTCCCTACAGTAGAGTAATTACACTAAATTGTAGTGGGAGCACCACAGCAAAATTTCAAAATTCATTACAAGGTGCAAACTGTTTCATATTCTAAGTAGTTATGGATGTGTACAATCCATTTCAGAAACAGGAATGGCTGATTCACACTTGAGGTGACTTTTTCCACCAACTGTCAAATGCTAAAACAGTCTTGTGAAAGTACCCACCACTCTGTTAGAGGAGCGATGGAAACTCTTTCTGTTGGCAGTTGATCCTCCACAGATGACTCTTACTATCACTGTTTCTCACAATGTCTGTGGCACTCGGTTGTTTCAGCATTCCCTACATGAGCTGAGAACATCAGTAGTGTACACAAGAAAAGTCTTTGTTTAAAAAACAACTCCAAAGATAAACTCGGTACCTTCACAATAGTATTTTGCTTGAGAGACCAACTGGGTTTTTGTCACAATTTATTTCTATTATTATTTATTATTGATTGAACATATATACTTTATATTTAAAAGTTCAAAGCACTGTATGGAAATGTGTATACAATAAAAATATAATACAATAGTTAAAATGCAAAATCAATACAATAAAAATGTAGACAGCATACAACCATACTATAGCAGCCTAAAACAAACCACCAGAGGCGTTTACACACAACAGGCTTTACTGGGAGGCTTTGCTGCGAACTCAAAGTTGTCCCCAAAAGCCAACGAGAATAGTGGACTTTTTTTTAACACCGGTTACAAATTGGGCTAAACTCTAACATGCAGTGAAAAGCCCAAATTGTGTCTGAACTGCTCCCCAATAACTTGCAGGGATTTTGGGGTGAATCTGGCTGATATGTGAACACATCCTCTCCATTCTGGAGGAGATGTGAGTTAAAGGACCCCATGTGAAAAACTTCCAGGGAATGCAATATCGATCTCTCTGACCAATTTAGGTGATGAGACCTGTTTTAGAACCTTACTTCCCTAGAACTTTTTAATGTAAAACTTGACAATAATTTATTATGATAAATTGTTATATGGCCTGAATAAATGATACATAACCAAATATCCAGGAAAGCCAACATTCTGAAAGACCTCTCAGTGCCCCAGAAGTGTGATTTTCACCCAACCTAAGAGGTACTCAGGCTTGGTAATAAAATATTTTATTGGTAGGGTGCTGCATACAATACCCAAACAGAATTTTAATTCTGAAAGGTAGAATTTCTCTCTCATACACAATGGTTGAAATCCCCCCCACCGCCCGCCCCCCATATGAACGAAATTGTGGACAAAATATTTGATGGGCTAGATCCAGCCTAAAACCACTAGTCAGCCATCTCTGTGATACACAATTTCTAGCAAAACAGTATATCCAGAAGATATAAACCAGATGCTCATTTGTAGGACTCTGAAGATTTACAGATGCTGTATGGATGCACTTTTAATTCCTCCTTACATTTATAGGGCTTCGTTATTTGTGCATCTTTCTTAGACCCCCAGGGTATGTTGAAAAAGGGGTTGAGAGTGTCTCTGACATATAATGCAGTTAGCACTTAGAGATAGAGGAATGAGAATTGTCTAATTTGCCTCCAGCAGTGTTTAAATTAGATTCCAGATGGAAAGCTCTGATTTCCATTTTAAAAACCTGCTAGCAATAATCTAGGTCAGATGGGAGGAATCCAACGAATCAATATTTAAAATATATTGTGCTTAATTTTGTAGGTGTTATTCAAGATGTGGAAAACACACAGAAGTCTTGTTTGCAGACAAAAGTTTTTTCTTGGGATGAATAGTATGTTACTGCCCAAATAATTTCGGTTTGATTATTGTAGAAAGAGACAAAAGATAAAGTGATTACATGTATTCATGCAAGCTTTCCACTGAACAACATAAAATTCTTCCTCAGACAAAAATGGCTACATAGAGAGAGGAATGGAAAATGTTCTAATTACAAGCAACAGAACACAGACTCAACCATGGTATTGAATTTCTGCAATTGACTAGGGTGTCTGATGGAAGTGTTTGGAGGCCATTTTGAGTTAGGAATTATGAATGTAGACCTTAATATAGTCATGTTTCTGTTTCAAGCAAGAATAGTCTCTAGAGGAGTGTGGCTCTATGGCCTTCTCTTGAAACCCTTTTCATGACTCTTGAGCTGAGGTTTAATAGCATGCAAGACTGATCACTCTGGGCTGCAGGGAGCAAAAGGAACACTGAAAAATCTGTGGCAGCTGTGGCTGCTTGTTAAGAATTTGTTTGTCTCCCACCCTCTTCAGGAGGCCTACTTGCCAAGGGCATGAGCCTAAGGGTTCTTATCCTATTGTATAGCCTGTGGTTAGATCTGTGACTGCTTTACCTGATTGCTTGGTAAAAGTAGGCTTTTGGTACTTCAGATAATGGTCCTTACTAGACAAGGTTACAGGGATCAGGGATCTCTCCCCACCACCAATTGGAAATGATATTGCTTTCAAGAAAGAAAAGACAAACTATAATTTAATCCTTCTTGTCCCCACTAAGGGGTAGGGATGTGCACGAAATGCTTTGGAGGACCTTTTCCAGACCTCTGAACTGGTCCAGCGGTCCAGCGGGGGAGGTTACCTTTAAGGAGCAGGGAGGGTGATCTCCCCCCCCCACTGTTTCCCCCACCGGCACTGTGCTCAAAACAGCTGGTGTGGGGTGGCCATGTGATAACGAATTGTTTAATCCAGGCCTACAAATAAGTATATAAAAGTGTGTATCAAAGTATAATTCAGGAAAGTTTGGTTCATATCCCTAATGGAGTATAGAGCCAGCAGGTTGCTCAGAGTTGAGAAGTCACTCAGTAACAGAGGCCAAAGTCAAGAGCGGGAGGCCCTCTCTCAAGAATGTGGGTTGAGAAGCCCACCAGAGATAACAGGTACCAGGAGTGGTCAAACACAGGCCATTAGCTAAATTCCTCAGTCAGCAGATAGAGGGTCTTGCTGATACAAAGAGATACCATAGGGATTAAAGTTGTCATAAAAGCCAGGTAGTAACTCATCTTCTCAGGCTCTAGATGACACCTCTGAAATATGTAAGTTTAATAACTAATAACGTGTATTAATCGCTTTGTTGATATGCTTGTATGTTTGAGACCTATAAAACCGAGCCAACTGTATGGCTCGAGCATGCAGTATCAGCCAGATGCTCTCTGATGATACTTGTGCCTTTCATGACATGAAATAAAAGCTTTTTTGAGCAACGCACCCTTGTTGTTTGACTCCATTCAGTTGGACAGCAAGTATATTGGCGAGAATTGAGCCTAATCCTCTTTGGTTCTGGCAAGACGTCCCATTCTCTATCCACGATAGAAGGATGAAAGCCAGTGGCTGAATCAAACAGGAAGGCTAGATTCTAGAGGTTTTCCCCGCAACACATGTACCCTCTTGCCACCCCTGTCAGTGCCAGACTGGAAGTGGCCGGTGTGCGTGCAAAATGTCTACCATAAAAAGAACAAGCTTATGAGCTATTGGTTTCCAGATTATTTGAAAATATGGGCTCACCTGTACCATTGCTAAGGGGAAATCTAGAGCCAAGCCCTGATGCTAATTCCAGATCCTTATGTAAAGATCACAGTGTGTATAATATCATTGAGCAGAATGAGAGGCAATATCCCTTCATTTGTGATAATCAGCAATATGAGGAGGATATGGAGTGCATAGAATTTAATAACTTGTTGCAAGGGTCACAGTTAACAGTTCAAAATATAACCGAAGGTTTTCTTCCTGAAGAAAAAAGTCCTTCTGAGTACCTTCTTTACATTTGTACAAGAAAAAAAATATTGACATTTCTGAGGGAAACATTATTATACTCCCAGAAAGGCAATGGCCTAAATTTTGAGGTATCCCCAGCCTTTAAAACATCCACTACTGCTGGTATGGATATGGAGAAGGCTGAAGAGCTCACAAGAGTTGAGCAGGAAAATAAACAGAAGAGTGGATTGGAAAAATAGATAGAGAATCATGTCGAAAATCCTCTCCCCCAAGAGAATTTGATTTTATTTCATTTACAGCCAACTCAATTCAGAGTGAGGAGTGGTTACAAAGAAGATTTTTAGAACCATCTGAGTTGGGTGAAGTTACATCTATCTTAGAAAGACAGTCTGAGGTAACGATAAGGGTACCTCCAAAGAATAATGGAGCTGTATAAATTGATGAGGGGGCAGAATTAAATGTGATTAGGAGGATGGATTGACAACCTGTGATAAACAACCATCTGAATCTAGACAGTTGGTAACATGTCCATCTCAATCCATAGAAGACAACTTGTTATGCCTGTCCTGTTTCAGATTGTCATCTGTCGAGGCCTATCCATCTCTCTAGTTCACAATCCATGTCTCAAACTCAGGCATCGACCTGGACAGATACAAAGATATTACCACTTGAAACTGCACTTAACCCTGCTATCCCAGTTTCTGATGCTGCAAGTCTTTCAAAAGAACATTCTTTGCTTTTTGTGCATTCTGAGGCACTGGACCTGGACTTAAGAGCACACAGGGTTATGGTTTTATAACCCTCAAATGAAGGGAACTAACAAATCTCTGGCCCAGGAGTTGGATGAGGCTAGACAGCCAGAATTATAAGAATCTGTAACCGCTGCTAATTTATTACCAAAGTATTTGGGTTATGTTAAGATAGGGTCCTGGAATACATCTGGATGGCAGAACAAGTTTGTTGACTCATATTTTGAACAATATCTGAAAAGTTTTGATATTATCTTTTTGCAGCAGACATGGTGTTCACAATGCTGCCTTCCATATTTGCCAGGCTATTGTTCTTTGGATAAGTCTGCAGTTACGTTGGGGTAATTCGGGGGAGTCAGTGGTGGTCTGGTGAATTTGACTTCAGTGCTGCAGAGAGAGTGGATAAATAATGACCACATTTTAGTTGTACAAATTGATAATTCCTTTCTTGATTCCATTTTATGTATTAATGCATATTTTCCAGCAGGTAATTTAGATGCATGGTTACAAGTTGTGTTTTCTGTACAGTCCTCTGTTAGAGAAAATTGAGCAATTGATGCCTGAAGCAAATCTCTCTCTCTCTCTCTCTCTCTCTCTCTCTCATTCTCTCATATTTCTATACCACCTGATATGTATATTTCTAGGCGGTGTACAAAATGTAAAATATTTAAAAGACAATAAAAACAATAGAATAAAATTATTAAAAAATTTTAATTATTAAAATTAATTATAATTAAAAGCCTGAGAAAACAGGAGGGTCTTGAGGTTCTTCCTGGGAACAAACAGAGATGGAGATGCTCTTATTTCAGCAGGGAGCTTATTCGAAAGCCCTGGGGCAGCCACAGAGAAAGCCCGGTCATGTGTCACCACCAAACGAGTTGGTGACAACCATAACTGTAACCAATATCTTGTTAGCTGGTGATTTTAATGTGCAAATTGGTCCAGACATCAGTAATTATTTTAAGAAGTCTCATGTTAGCCCTGAAGTCAAGTGGTATTTACCCTGGGCCTCTATGGATCATGTGCTAAATAAACAAGGGTTGTTTCTCCTGAAACTGGCTTTTCAGTTCAGCCTGTACATTTTACAATTACATGGTACTAATTAAGACTATTCTTGTGGCCATTTTACTTATTTAAGCTCTACTGGGAACACTGTTATTGACCATTTCCTGGTTTTGCCTAGATTTTTATCTAGGATTCACTAGATAAGTACAAGCCAATCCTAAGAGTGACCATTTGCCTCTTGTTCTGGTGCTCCAGATGCAAAAGGGCCTATTTCTACATCTTGCTATGCTTATCAAAATCTTACTCAGGCTAGATGTCATCTTCGATGGAACTGCAATCTTAGTATAACACTCACACAGTTTTTAAACTCTTCACAGTTGTTAAATTTAAGGCATTTGGCCATTAAATTTTCAATTAACCACTGAAAAAAACCTTCAACGTCGTAAGGGGGAAAGGGGTTGGTTTGACCACCAATGCATAGCTATGACACGAATGCTGAAAGAGCTGCAGATCAAAGCCAGGGCTGAGAAATCTGTTTTATCAATCCAGTCTTTAATACAAGCCCGCTCACAATATAAACAGTTATTAAAAACTAAGAATTTTCAGCATGTGAAGGATTTATGGAGAGATCTTGGCCTTAGCATTACCCAGAAAAATGAAAGGAAATTTTGGACTTTGGTGACAAGTAGCTCTTATAAGCACCACCCTTTGCCTGATGGTCATATTCCTGCAGAGACTTGGGTCCATTATTTTTCAGCTATATACAGTAACTCACAGACAAATTTGCAGACTAGCACTACAGACCTAGTCACAGAGATAAATTATTTTTACTTGTATGGCCAGCTGTCACAGTGACAGAGTGCAATCAGCTTATTGCAACTCTGTCTCTTGGAAAAGCTCCTGGTGAGGATATGGTGCCACCTGAAGTTTTCCAGCTGAATGCCCATTGGTGGTCTCCGATTTTGGCTTATCTTTTTACAGAAATTAATAGGACATGCATTATATCACAAAACTGGAAGCGAAGTATATCTTTCCAATTTATAAGAAGGGAAATAGACAGGAACCACAGAATTATCATCCAATCAGCTTGTTAGACATTTCTTTCAAGTTGTATACACAACATCTTTTAACAAGTTGAAGGATTGAGAGGCCTCAATTGAATTATTTTATCCTGAACAAGCTGGATTTAGAAAAGGTCATAGCACCATCTGTTACTGTGCAATTCTAAAAGCATCCATACATAAAAAGGCACAGTAGACAACTATATGTTGCTTTTATTGACCTTTCTTCAGCCTTTGATTCAATTGATAGACTTCGGTCGTGGGGTAAACTCACAAGGACAGATATTGATAAGCGCCTCCTAAGACTGCTGATTGCATACTGATACTAAAGTTACATACTGATACTAAAGCTAGAATAAAGCTGCATACTGATACTAAAGCTAGGATTCGGGTGAGCAGTCAGGGGTACGTGTCTGAACTGATAGCATTAGAGTATTTCTGTTTCATTGGGATGATTGTTTTTGTGATATATGACAACGGAGGTATGTACTTGTTAGTTTTTCCCCCTTTGTTATGACTTGTGGTTACAACATTAAAGTTTTAACTGACTGACTGACTGGTCACACTGTTGCATCTTCAGAAACTACTGAGACTGGTCACTCATGTGCAGACATTTGTGAGTATACAGCCTACATGATTCATCTGCTGTAAAAAGGAGGGAGATGATTCACATTAGCCAGATAAATACACAGATACAATCACAGAACAAATTTTTTCAAGAGTCCAAAAATTGCTTCTGCACACCCCCATAACATGGAGCATCTTTGTGCCCAGGATCTGTGGAAAGCAGTCCTGTCTGTCTTCACCAGAAATCAGTCACATACATGTATACATTAGTAGGACAACCCACACCATGTTAAGCATGCCTGTCAAATCAAACAAATAAATAAATAAATATAGGAAGCAGTGGAGTTAAACTGCACTGTTAAGCATGTAAGTTCCAAATACTCTCCATGGAATGAGCCTTCTGTATTACACATTTGTCAGGGATCCCCTTTATAGGAACTCCAGAGAATCCCCAGGCAAGGAACCTACAACCAGCCACTTCACCAATCCAGAGCTAAAGATCTCTCCTTTGTTCAGTCCTACCCCTCTCTGCCCCATGGAAAATTAGGGTGAGGTTCCTCCCAAGAAAGATCGTGTCTCAGGGGCCAGGACCAAACCTTTGTGGGAGAGTCACCAATGTCAACTTCCAGACCTTCAGGAACACTGGGCCGAGCTGCAGCAGTGATAGAGGAGCGCTTAGCTAGCAGCTTAATGTCTAATGTTGGAAGGTTTTCCTCGAGAGAGAGGGATCTCTTCCAGAAGAGAAAACAGACCCAGATCCAGATGTGAGAGTGAATCTGAGGTGATGGGTACAGATGTCCCAACTCCTTCTTAAGCTCTTGAGTCTACGCTTGCAGTTCCTGGTGCAATAGTCCTGCTTGCTGTGCTTCCCAGCTACTGTGAGACTACCTAGCTGCTGCGTTACTTGGCTGTCTGCCTTGAGATCTGGACCTACTATTACCTTCTTGCCTAGCTGTCCTGAGACTGGTGTGCCATGAACTCTACTGCCTTGTTACCTAATGGCCTCGCCACCTTGCACCCTTCTGCTTGCTGCCTTACTACTGGATTGACCACTTGGCCCAGGTTGGATAAAAAGCACTTTAATGATATCCCATCCTGTCCCACAGTCAAGAGCTCACAAGGTCTTCAAAGCAAGTTGCTGCACCACAGATCGTTCCATTAGACTAGTTGATCCGACACCAATCAGCAGAGGCAGACTGAGTTCTTACATGCCTCTAACCTCAAGCTATTTCTTCTGGGATCCACTTCTCTCCATGGAGATGAAGGGGCAGTCTTCTGGCCTGGGGTCTGGCATTCTTCTTCCTCTGCTTGATCTAATTCTACCTGTTGCTGGTGATGGTGTGGGAAGGGCTGGTTCTTGACTGGGCTCAAGTTCTAAGGATGTCACTTCAGGGGCTCAGACTCTGAGGGATCTGTTTTAGGGAGCTCTTTCAGGCTGAGCGAGTGTCAAGGCCTGGAAATGCCAAGCTCTAGTGCTGGTCCTGCCTCCTCAGAGTTAGTCTCAGAGTCAGGGCAGAGGTTGTGACAAATAACCCAGCCCTAGCATGTGGGGCTTGAGTTTTTTGCCCCTGATACCCTGCAGAAAAACTTACAGAAATTTACAGACAAAGAAATCAACCATGCTATTAACATAGCATGTAGTTTTGCTCAGTATTTTCAGGAAAAAGTCTGTGAAGTTCAGATTTGCATAAAGGTGGTGCTGGCATCCTATGACAAAAGTCTTCTGGAAGATGTATGCTCTTTTTCATTGAGAAAAAACTTTGTTTCCTGAAAAAAGTGGAGATTTGTAAATTTGAAACGTTTTGTGTTTATATTGTATATCAGGTTTACATTGCAAAAAATAAAAATGAAAGCAAGCTACTCATGTCAGATTTACCATTAAGGGAAGATGATGCTTTCTGAGGGGCGTCTTTTAGAAGATGTATGGTGAACAGAATGTGTGATTGTTCTGAGGGGTGCCCATTCTCTGAAAGTTTACCTCAAAGAGCTTGAAATTCTCTTTTATGCCTGTTTTGTTAACTAGGTTCCCCGAGAAGCAACAAATTTGCATGAGAAAATGACACTGCTCTGATCTTTTTAATTAAAGTGTGTAATGCATCAGTGGCTGACTAAAAACAAACATCACAGTCATCAGCTGCACTGCACAGCCACACAAAGCATCGTGAAAGATAAACCAGCCCTTCTGCTTAGAACACATAAAGCAAGCCATCAGCCACGTAGAGAGTTGGATTTTATACATCAAGAGCTTGAGGAATATTTTTGGCTTCCACTCTCTCAGCTTCTTCAAATGTCACTGATTTTTGTCTTCATTGAATTCTTCATTGTGTTATATGGCCCTGATCCAAAGCCACTGAAATCCAAGCAAAGTGTGACGAGCAAAACTATTTCTTTCTATCTCTTGTTGAAGCATTCATCCCGTTGAAAGACATATCATAGATCTCCCATCAGTCTGCCCAACTCCCCACCCAGTGTGCTTAGATAATTTCTGAGACCCAGTTCTAGGAGCCATGGCTTCAGAGGCTAATACTAGTGGCTATGAGGAGCAAGGCCTTTTCCAAGGAACTCTTCTGGAGCTCCTTCTGAGACACAGGCTCAGCAAGGTTGCTCCCTGCTATGTTTTAGAGAGCAAAACTACTTTTGTTTTCAGAAAGTCTTTGGTGAATCTTAAATATTCACTTATCCCTCCCACATTCAGTGAACATATGAGAGGGACGTGGGATTGTGTCCTCATAGGACCAGCGGAATGAGTGAGCGCCTTGTACTCTCATGAACTCCAGAAACTTGGCCTGGAAAATGTTCTGCCATATATTAGACATTGAGTTGCTGCCTCATATTCAGGTCAAAAAAAAGGTGGGCTTCTCTTTTCCTCTACCCATCAAGGTAAGGTAACCACCTATCACATCAACTAACTGTGGAAAGAGAGTGGACTTCATAGGATGCATGAATAATCTCAGAGCATATTAGTTAGCACAATGTCCTTACTCCTGCAAAAAAGGTCACATAAGAAAGCATCCATAGATCATCTTATATTAATTATTTTTAATAAACCTCATTAGAAATTGACAGTCCCTTAATGAACAAGGTAAGATGATATAGTGCTATATTTATAAATTGTGCTATATTTAGTGCTAGTGCTATATTTATAAATTGACTCTGCTATATTTTTACCCCATTCTTCAAAGTTTGTTTGTTGTTTTTTTTAAAAAATTCCTGCTTTCTTAGTTTCCAACCTCTGATGCAGGTAATATTTAACAAAATAATCCAAGATGTATTTGATTTTAAAAGGCTCTGTCAACAATAAAGAGATTATCTTTCGGCACAGTTTACAGCATCATATGGTGACTAAGCAAGTGGCAAAAAATGCATACTTAATATGCAATTCCGCTGATTTATGCTTACCGACCTCCTGTAGAAAATTACAGTTCCTTTAATAAAAATCTCATTACTTTGAGAAGGATGTGTTTGCAGACAGAAATTATATATAAAACATTGACAGTGTACTTTCAAAGATATTAATGGTCTGTAAAGAACTACAGTAGTGGTAGATATCGGTGATATCTGATTTGTTCTGTCTGTTTAACTCCTGTTGTCAGAAGTACTTCTCAAAACAACTGCAAAAGCATTTTTTAAAAGTTTGTTTAATATATTTATGAATACCACATAATCAGCTGTGTTCACCAGACTACTAGTTAGGGCTTACCCCTCAGACCTGTTTGGGTGCTTTGACTTAGACCTAGAACATGTGAAAAGTGTGCGCTTCATAAACATATGAATTCTACTTAGATCAGCACATGCTTTACTTCATGATCCCTCCACTCAAGAGAGAAGCATCATTATATATATTTTAATAATACAATAAACAAAGTCTGTGCTCCGAAGGAGCTTACAATCTAAATTTGGCCACTGCAAGACAACAAGGGAAGGGAGAGGCAATGGTAAGAAACAAGAGAGAAAAGGGAAGAGTAGAAAGGCAAGAGAGAGCCAATGGATTATATAAAGGAAAGCAGCAGCAGTTATACAAATGTAGGCATCAATGAAAAACAAGATGAAGACTAATGGCTTCATGGCAAAGGAAAGTTTTGTAGAGAGAGATTTAAAGGAAGAGAGAAGATGTTATAATACAGGAGCCTGGAAGAGAGTTATTAGCATAAGGGACAACAAGGGAAAGTGGACACCCATTTGGTTGGCAGTGGCACTTAAAAGAATTTTCAGCTATTTTTCAGTCCATCCTTCTGTTGTTAGTGGCAAGTGGATATAAAATGCAGCTTCCCTCCCAGGCCTTTGGTACTGCCTTTGAGTGTGAAACAATAGAGTATAATCTGATCTGGTCAATCCTTCTGCCTAGGCATTGTTTTATGCCTAGACGGCTGCTGTTATTTTTATTAGTTTTTAAATGCTGATTTTGATGTTATATGATTGTATTCTATCCTTATCCACATACACACACAGGCTCAAGATAGTTCACAAAAATGCAACATAACCATATACATTCATAATTAAACATAAAAGAATGGTAAATTCTGGTAAATGGTGAACAAATAGCTGCAATTTGCTGCTAAGAATTATCAACCCAGGAAAATTCTCTCATCAAGCCTTGATAAGCCACCCTAAATAGCTGCAATATTCTGGACCAGCTACAGGTTCTGAGTTGTCTTCAATGTGGTTCCACAATCCACATAAAGCACATTACGTAATTAATCTTTAAATTTCCAGAAGCAAGGACTCCCACCTTATAAGCAGAGAAGTCGGTTTTTAAAATGAGCTTATAAGGCAGGTGGATTTTAATATGTGCACAATATATTTCCCTCACCACTGACTAACCACAGGCACCTGGAATCCAGAGTGCAAAGAAAGCTTGTACCTTAACACCTACAGAAAGAAGAGAAAGATCATTTGTTATGACTGGAGCAAATAGGCTTATAATTCCTAAGTAAGAAACTCACCCATTAAATATTTTCCCTATATTGACAAACTGAGAAGAAAGTTGAGTGTAGCATGCATTCACTTGTCCCCCCCCACCCATGAATATCTGTTGTTTTGAGAGAGTTATTATTATTCATTGTTGCACAAGTGTTAAAATGAAGATGAGAGAGAAATCTGTACTCCTACAACGTAAATTCATGACATAAATGAGACCTGATCAGAGACAAGTTCAGGTATCCATCTTTTGGTTCCCAGTGTTTTACTTAAATGGATGCTGATGACAGATCTGTTCCTGGGCAAATAGTTATGGGAGGGGATTTTCATCAGGAGCATGGTATGGAGCCAGGGGCATAGCAAGGTTGGAGTGGCCCCAGAGACAAGATTTTAAAATGCCCCCCCCCCGAAGCTCAGCTCATGAAGTAAAGAAATCTTATATGAGGCTGAATAGTGGTAACAAAAAGCAGTTTTGTAAATTGTGGACAATGCAAGTCATTTAATGGTACTAGAGAAAGACATGCTGTTCTGGTAGCTCCAGGTCTTAACACTCACATCAGTTTCGGAGGATGAATACAACTGAAGGAAGCCTGGGCGGATGTGCAGCTGGGGGAGTCAATCATGCGACTTGCCTCTGGGGGGGCCTCCAAAGGCAGTGGGCCCCCAGACAACTGTCTCCCCTTGCCCTATTATAGTTACGCCTCTGTGTGGAGCTAAATGATTAACCTCCCTACATGTTGTGGTCCTAATCCAGCTCACCTGCCCTTGGTTGCTACTTTTTTTTTTTAAGGGCTCCATATATTCAGCTTTGTCTACCAGATCATTGAGGAGAAATGCATGGAGCACCTAGCTGTGCCTACAAGTTTTGCTTCTAGTGAGATATATACACACAGGAGACTGTTTCTGTATTAATGTGTACTTCTAATGATATAAGTGAACTTACTTGGGAAGAAGTGAGTTGGAGGTTATTGTATATTGGAGGCTCCCACCCACTCCCATGTTGGAGTCCCAGATAGATATCAAGTCAGCAGATTGAACTCTTGTTAGGCTGCTTTACATGAATGAGATCAGCTTTTGGTGCGTTACTAAGTAGTGCAGGCCTTTTCTAGTGGTTCCATCCTAAAGTTCTATAATTATGGGATGAAAATAAAACCCCAAGTGTTTATTTTTTAAAACTGTATAAACAAATCCAGATAGAATGCCAGTTAAACCATTCAACCCCACCGGAAAATACAAAGATAATTAAGCCTGCTGTCAATTTTCTCGGGAAGAAAAGTACTGATCTCAAAGGATAGCTTTGACAGTTGTTTTTCATCATCCTAGAGATAGTTCACAGGAATAAACTGAATATATATTTCTGAAAATATTCATGTTTTGGGCATTAATTATAATTATTACAAAAAGGCAAAGTTTCCAATTACCATGCAAATACACACCAAATGTTTCTCTACTTATTCTGATCTGTAAAGTTGCCCTAAATTTTGCAACAGATTTTTCTTTCCATTAAATGATATTCCCCATCACCACTTCTGCAAGCATTTTAGATCAGAACAACCCTGCAATAAGTGCTGTAACAGCACTTTTACTGTAAATACTGTTAAGTGAACCTTGTAATCCTATGCAGCTGACCCCCTTTTCCTCAATGCAAACAGGAGGGTTTTTTAAACATCTTGTCAAAATTTCTTTTTTCTAGGTTAATGTAAATGTAATAAAACAAAATGATAGCAGCACTTTCCCACTTGGCTTGCAGGAACTCTGTGTGTGTGTGTGTGTGTGTGTGTGTGTAGTTGCCAACACAGCGCAAAGCATTGGCCTGTCTTTGCCAATGGCTACTCTAAACTGATTAGTAGAAAGTTGACAAACCTTATCATAGAGGTTTGCAACAGAGAACCGATATACCTTTGGGTACCAGATGCTGGGGACAAACCAAAAAGGTTGATTAGCACCTTACCTTTGAGATCCTTCTTGTGCAAAACATCTACAGAATTTCAAGCAAAAGGGTTGAATATTTTTTTTATTTCAAGCAGAAAGCATTTGAATATTTGAGTTTTGTCCATAGAAGTGAACTAGATATAGTTCCGGCCCAGAAAAATAGTTTTAAATATATCAGAAGAATCTTGCATCTTTTATGAAGTGAGATAATTCTCACTTTTACAGATTAGAGCTTAAGCGGCATATCCGTTAAGCAATCATGGTCTCCAGCTATAACTTCACATGGCTAAAATAGGTTCCTTTCATACCATGTGTATTTTGCACATGTTGAGATAGCAGTAGGAAATATTTGGAGTTTGCTTATTCACCATATTATTGTCAAAGTATATATATATATGATGGCTGACTAAACTAAAAGGACAAGTTAGGCAAGGCCTCATCATGGATTGTAAGCCAATGTATTCCATTCAGAAATTGGACAGTTTACAGAGATTCAAAATGGATAGAATATGCCTATATATAGACAGGTTCTGTCCAGTATAGAAAAAAACATAAGAGGAAGCATAATGCACAAGGAAAGAGACTGGGAAATGAAAGGGGGAGAGGAAGCAAATTATTTAAGGAAGGTCTGGATGAAGGGACAAATTTTTCAGTTGGCACCATGTTGACTGTATGGTAATGCAACATGAAGGGACTTCATGCAGAGATAAATTGAGGTTGACTTCATCTATGAGCAAAGGTTTTAGGATTTGCTTTCACAGTTTAAAAGGCATATTATTGCAACTACAATCTAGCACTGAAAATGAGAATCAGTACAAGAACCTATAAAATTTCTCAGGGCCTTGCTAATATTACATTTAAAAATAATAATAATACTGTGCAACTGCAGTTGTATGGAGGGCAATCTCCTCCATTGGTGGTTCCCTGTTTTCTCTTCTTACAGATACATCTAAAAGCCAATTGACTTTCTATTCTGTATGCTGGTAGATAAGACAGGACTTCTTTGGCCATTCCCACATTGTATATTAAATGCTTCCTCCAAAATGGGTATTAATGCTTTTTTTTTTTTAAAGGAATGTGGTAAATGAGATGCCACAAAGATTTAGCTCGTGTGTAATCTGTGGCTATGATGCCATATTGTAATTGTCAGTTTGAGATTAGTTAATTATAATAATGACTGTTAAGTTTCAGACACCAACTCCATAGATCTTTGGACTATGAGAAGCCTTATATGATATTTGCAACACATACACATCTCCTTTTGGAATGAATTTGTAGCCAAAACATTGGGCCAATGTTTCCAGCAACACATTGACGTCAATAGCCTTCACAGTAAGCTGTCTGAGAGCTGTGGTTTCCAAGAGACGGCAGCAGCTGTGTCGTTCTTTGAGATGTACCCAAATGTGAGTCCAGCAAAGCACTTAAAATGGGAAAACAGACAGCTCAGTAGCCAAACCTACTATCCCAATGAGGGAATGCTGCAGGGTATAATAATATTATATAAAATAGAATCCCATTAGTTGGATGATTTCTCTGGTCTCAAGGAGGCTTAAGATGCTGAAGATTTATTCCCCTCTTCAAAATGTCCTGAAGACTGGTTACAGCTAGAACAATAGGCATTAGTACCATGCCCTCCTTGGAAGCAAAAAAAAAAATTAGACTTGTAGATGTGGCTTACAATCTCAGATTAAAGCAGCATGCCTTAAAAGGAGATGTTACAATGTGAGAATTAAAAACTTCCACTGAAATGTAGTATATTAAATGAAATCTGTTTTCCTAACAAAACATAATAATAGTCCAAAAGGTCAATTTATTCTCTCTCCAAACTTGAGTATTTACATGATTTCCTCTATTTGATAAGGAGGTACTTTTTAATGTCCACCATTCTTTTACCTGGCTTCATAATATTTTCTAGAAATATTTTTCAAAACTGTAGCCTTTCTGCAGCTCTTATGATGACGACAAATATTTATATACCACTTTTCAACAAAAGTTCCCAAAGTGCTTTACTTAGAGAAATAAAAATAAATAAAGATGGATCCCTGTCCCCAAAGGGCTCACAGTCTAAAAAGAAACCTAAGATAGACAACAGCAACAGCCACCAGAGGGATGCTGTGCTGTGGACTGGATAGGGCCAGTTGCTTTCCCCCTGCTAAACAAAAGAGAACCACCACTTTAAAAAGGTGCCTCTTTGCTCAATTAGAAGGGCCCAGAACAGTTATAAGCCAAAATAGCTTTCATGCAGTCATGGCTTACGCTTCTAAAGACAGCATGCCTAAGTCTGCTTCTTTCTTGATAGATAGGCTCCAGCATACCCTCCAACATTTCACAGATTAAAACATTATTGTGTACACTCTTGTGTATTTGCAAAACTCCATGCTCATACCAAGAATGCCTGAGATCACTGTCTCTCCACTCTACAATTGTACATTACCAAAGACTCTTCCGTTGCTGTACACCATGGTGGCTGGGAATGATGGGAGTGAATGAAGTCCAACAACATCTGGGGACCCAAGTTTGAGAACCCTTGCTGTACATTGTATTAATTAACTCTGTCATAGCCTGTTCTGCATTGCCTACTACTGTACAGCAGATGTGTTAGTAAATAGAACATAATAGTATTCCATGCTACGAAAACAATGTTTGTGTTTAATATCAGAATGGATCTATTTATATATACAGTATTACAGACTAGTGAAATTCAAACACATTCAGCAACATTTAGTATAAGGATATGCATTGCATTTTATGGGGAAAGAGGGAAGAGAAGCAGTACACTGGTGTTTTGTGTCCATGGTCATATATTTATATGCATGTGCTAGAGTCTAGATGGATCTGCCCCCTCCTAAGTTATTTAACTCTTAGAGACCTGGGGCAGGAGGATAATCCAGAAACACTGTACTGTACATGTATGCACACAAACACTTTTGAAAACGCATCTTCCAAATATCTCATTTATTTATTTAGTACATTTATATACTGCCCCATACAAAAATGTCCCTGGACGGTTCACAATATTAAAACATAACATAATTAGATCAATTTAAAATACAATAAAAACTCTAAAACTGCAGCTTTGAAACTATAAACTAAAAGCCTGACTAAACAGGTATGTTTTTAGGTCCTTAAAAACATTCAGAGAAGGGCAAACTCTAATTTCATTAGGAAACACATTCCAAAAATATCTTTCCAAAATGGTAGATACAAAATAACAATAGATATTTACCTGGACTGGTATCAGAAAGTCTGTTCCTGGTAAACAGGGGCAGATTGAGCATATGGTTACAATCCTTCCATCTGTAGATGCAGAGGGGGAGTGGAGGGGGAAATTCTGACCAAGCAAGAAGCAAGTCCCAATAAAATGTGATGCTTTCTGAATTATTCTCTTGTGCACTGTGGCACAATGGAACTGAAATAACCTAACCAACCGAACTGAATTCAGCACCCATGAAGTGATTCAAAAGGAATGGTTCTTTTAGTTCCGAACCACAAATTTAAACCTAATGTCTGTACATCTAACTGGGTCATTAATGATGTCTGTTTCCCATCTATCTCAGACCACATCAGCTATGCTCGAATCATATTGCCAGTGACTACACTGGCATTGCCTGTGTCAGATATTCTCCTCTGATAATATTAATAAGATTGGTTGGTAAGGGTCAAGAAATCCACTTTATTACAGTCTCATCATGACTCCTGCTGTTACAGAAGTGCTCCAACCACACTAATCCCAACTTGACCAGCATATTTCCCTCCCATTGTTCAATTCTGTGGGCATATGTACTCTTCAGATGTAAACTGGTTTAACTGTTATTGCCTTCTTATTACCCTAGAATTGTAGTTCTGTGAAGGTTAAGATATTTCTAATTGAGAATTCACAGCAAACTACAATCAATCCCCCTCGATTATTGGCAAAAAGGAAGCCAGACCAGCTAAACTGGCACATAACTGATACATTTGTACTACATATTAGATATTGCATGTCTTGGTATAGCTATACACCGATTTCTGATGTGATATACATGCAGTTGTTGGACTAAAAGGTATAGGAACAGAGAGTATTCAAAAATTGTCCTTGCAGAACTCACAGTTTTCACATACTGCTAACGTATACATTGTATATGTCAAATTTGAGAAGTTGTATTACAAAAGGAAGTCATTTGCTTAGTTCATAAGACTGATAACACGGCTCCAAATAGTACAGCTATGACGTTGTTCTTACATATTCAAGCATGAGTCATTCCACTTTTTCAATGTATATTTAACAATGACATAAAATAAGCTAGACAATAGCTTGCAATGATTTAATAACTTTCATGTGCCAGCCATTTCTATAAAAATTTAATGGAATACAAAGTGAAGAGTTTAATGTATTCTGGAGAATGCAGACAACTCTGTAAACTACTTTTTTTTAAAGGGGACTGCTAGCAGTAAATACAAAGTTTATTAAAACAATATATTATGTTAGGATTATGAAAATAGAAGACTCAAGAGTCATATCACTATTTTATTAGCTAACAGTTTTTAGAAGTTCATTTCAAAGTGAAGCGACAGAAGGTCAATGGAATTAAATTCTATAAATTGTCTTTGTCTTTAGCCTTTACTGAAAATGTTTTTAAGTCTAGTAAAAAAGAGAGAGGCAACATATTACCTGATATTCAGTGAGTGCCACCCTTAGGAATGTGATCATGGTACTTTATTGTTCTCGACTAGAAATAGATTCCAGACAGAAATCAAATTTTGAACCAGGGGCTGATCATCCTTGAGGTCAAACTAAGGGAGAACTGAGCATGAGAAAAACCACACAAGGACAACACAGTACATTTTAAAAAGTTTTGTAAAATGTGGTCTTCTTGGATCATATAATAAGAGGAAAAGAGCATATTTCCTTAGGCTTACATTGTCTAAAGTTCAACTTCCTAGATTTTTAACTTTCAAAGTTGTAAAAAGTGCAAAGCCAAGCTCTCTTGTGCTTGACCCGAGGAGTATCTGGAAAGAAGGGACATTTGTCATACTTTAAAGAGCAGCTCCTAAAGTAAAATAAGCAAGTTTCTCCTCCACCTATTGATCTGCTGTAAATTAATGCTATTAGAAATGTATAGACTGTGTGAAATGTGAAATTTAATTACCCCTTGTATAGCCAGTGTATTTCTGCTGCAAAAGCTGTTTCTTCCATGGATTATGCTTTGTCTTGGACCTGATTTGTGATCAGTGGCCTTCTCAAATATGCAGACAGCATTTTAGTTCTTTAAATAAGTCTTGAATCCCTAAGTCTCCTTGGTAAGTCTAATTTGATGTAATCCTGGAGAAAAGAAAAATGGTCCATAGGTACAAAAATGCCTTGTTTTTAAGTATTGTGCTTCCAAACTAAACTTGCTTGAGTGCTAAACCTGCCCAGTTATAATTACCACTCATAGAAACTTGCGGATATCATGGATTCTCTGTGTGCTTGTCTTTGACTTACGGCTGGTTTACACACAGGCAGGTTCATCACTAGATGATTGCAACTTCAAATGCTGACTTGTATGAATGAATGAATCATCAGCAGATCAAAACCATATATAAAAGTTTCCTAAAGCCGTTCTTGACAATAAAGACAGTCCATATACATCAAGTTGCAAATAAGCAAGAACTGGACTAAATGGAATTTAAATTTTTATTTCTTGCCAAGTTTACTGCAATATTTTGGTAAATTAATAGAATTTACAGTCAAGACACTGAAGTTCAAAGTGGAGAAAATTACTGCAGGTTCCAGGTAGTTCATTACCACAGAGATGCATTTCTTCAGGTTTTGATTATTCCTGTGAAGAAGACAATTTCTATCCTGGTCGATATCCAAACATGTATCATTCAAATGACAATTCCAACCATAGTCCATGGCTAAGGTGACAACTGTTAAGGTGCAAGTGCCTGATGGGAGTAGACTCAAACTGCTGTTGCTTTTACTATAGGCCACCAATAGGAGTCTTGTTTGCTTATTACTGTACTGTCTGAACATGAAGCAGCTGAGAAAGACAGTCTTTCTGTCACAGCTTCAGTCTGCCTGCTGCTCAGACATTCTTCGTCTACTTCCCACTGATTATAAAACAAGCACGTGTATTGCTGTTTTAGATTACTGCTGTGACAATAATGTATTAATGCATTACTAGCCAACCCGCACCGAGCATCTGTGCGCTCTTTGGGGCTGGCTGTTCCCTTCTCCCTCCTGCCCCACTCTCCCTCTCTCCCTTCTGCCCCACACTCTTGCCTCTCTTCCCCTCCCTCCCACCCCACTCTCTCTTGCCCTCTCTCCCCCTCCCTTCCACCCCACTCTCTCTTGCCCTCCCTCCCCCTCCCACCCCCCTCTCTCACCCTCCTCTCCCTCTCACCTTCCCGCCTCAGTCTCTCCTGCCCTCCCTCCCCTGCTCCTCTCTCCTGCCCTCCCCTCCCCCCTGATCCTCTCTCCTGCCATCCCCTGCCCCACTCCCTCTTGCCCTCCCCCTCCCTATTGCTCTCCCCTGCCCCACTCCCTCTTGCCCTCCCCTCCCCCTCCCCTCCCTTTTGCCCTACACTCGCCATCCCCCACTCCCTCTTGCCCTCCCCCTCCCTATTGCTCTCCCCTGCCCCACTCCCTCTTGCCCTCCCCTCCCCCCTCACCCTCCCTTTTGCCCTACACTCGCCATCCCCCACTCCCTCTTGCCCTCCCCCTCCCCCTGCCCCACTCCCTCTTGACCTCCCCCCTCCCCCTGCATTTTTAAAAGTTCTACTTACCGGGCCGCTGCTGCTGCTTCTCCTTCCGGGCGGTGAACAGGAAAGTCCCGCCACCCGGTTCCCTCCCACCCCAGTCTCCCATGGGCTCCTCCTGGCCTCGGCGGCTGGTCCCGACACCACCAGGCCGAGAGCCGCCTCTGTGGCCTGTCCCGCCGGCAGGCCCGTCACGCCAAGTGCCGCCTCTGTGGCCTGTCGTGCCCGCTGCCGTTGCTTGCCAGTCTTTGCGGCCAGCCCCAGGCCAGCCACCTCTCCCCCCACCTTCTGCCCTGGTATTGGGGCCCGCGGCCTGGCTGCTAGCCACCGGCTGCCTCACCAACTCGGCCCTCGGCTGGGCCTGCCACCGCTTTGCTGCTGCTGGGCCAGGCCCGCAGCCCTCACCCATCGCCAGGCCGGGCCCGCCAGTGGCCCTGGCTTGCAGGCGGCCAATTCTCCTCCTCCTGGGTGTCCCAGCCAATCAGGCGCCTCTGCAGCCCAGCCAATCAGCTGGGCTGCCAGGACGCATTTTCCCTGGCACACCCAGGTGAAGTGTGTGTGTGTGTGTATATATACACACACACATTATTGCAGTAACAATACTGCTGTAGCAACAGCCAACATTTTAGAGAACCTTCAGCAATTTCACTCTACAATGAGCAATTTTTCCATGATGGTATTTTGACCGGGACTGTCTACAGTTTGACCCTATGTGTGTTCCCTTAGAATTCAATGGGACTTACACAGAAGTAGGTGTGCACAGAATTGCAGCCTCAATTAATTAATTCATGTAGCAAGTAAAAGTTGATGTTATGGTATGAGACAGGAGCCTGAACACATTTAGGTAACATTATTTCTAGAATAAAACACTTGAAGTGGAAGGCGATTATTTGGAAAATCTTCCTGAACGTAAGGCCCAAATGGACAAAGGCAGCCAGTCCAGATTAGGCAACAAATGGACTCCAATACAACAAGAGTGATCTGCAGGTGCTTGGGAAAGTATCATGATCCTGGACCCCCAAACCCTGGGGGATGGAGTAGGGAGTTCAGATGAGAAAACTGACTGGGAGATATCAGCAACCCATGCACACTACAACCCTGTGCTTCTGGGACCTCCTATATGAGGTGAGCCAGTGGATCCCCAAGCAGTGACCCCATGAAAACATGAAATCCATGTCTTCTAAGTCAGAAGAGTCTCCAGTGGCTCTCCAGCATTGCCAGAGCAAATGCCTGCAATATCAGGCATGGCTCCTTTAAACACCAACGCCTGCCTATGGAAGGCGTGAGGCCGAGTCACCCATCCTGCCTCAGTAGCAGACTATAAAACTGATCAGTTGCTTAAGAGACACCACTGTAGCACCATTCCTTTGTTGCATTATCTAGCCTGGGCAGCTCCAGCTCCTGGCCACTTTCCAGATTAGACCCTGCAACGGGGTCTGCGAAGTGTGCTTCTGCACTTTCTGTGTTGTGACACTGCAGTCCTTAAGCTGTCAGCAGAGTGCCATTCACATTTCAGATGTTGCCTTGTTTTGGATTTAATCACTGTGATTTATTGCTATAACATATGTCCGGCGTAAAAACTTTGCCTTTCCAGGTTACCCATGCAACAGCGGCAAAATGTGTTGGTTCGGGCAAATTGCCTTCAAAACATAAATAGCAAAGCTACCAGCAGGGGGAGCAGTCTTGCAAAAACTAACAACCTGAAAAAACAACAACTTTTTAACGCTGGAAATACAACGTTATAGCAATAAATGGCAGAGATTAAATCCAAAACAAGGTATCCGAAATGCGAACAGCACCCTTCTGACTGCCCAGGGATTGCAGTGTTACAACACAGGAAGTATGGAAGCACACTTCGCAGATATGTCTTGACCCTGTTACAGGGTCTAATCTGGAAAGTGTCCTGGTGAGCTGTAGCTGTGGTTCTGACACTGGCAGGTGTGAGGCATCCCTGGTCTGTGCTGTTGAGGTGTACGGACCAGGCTTTCAAGTGCTGTTCTCATTCTGGATCAGGTACCATGAACATAAAAGAATGCCACAAGGGGTAAAGCTCTCACATCCAACTCTTGGGGCTGCAAGCAGTGTCCTATGTGGGATTGGATCCATATGCATGCCATGTTGCAAAGAAGCTGCATGACCTTCAAGGCCACTTTTCTTCAGTCTATATACACACTTGTTATAATGCTAAGAATTCCAGCTTGCCTGCTTTTTTAAAATGGTGAGGTCTTCTCTTTATTAGTGCTCCACCCATCGTCATACATGCAGTTTAAGAATAACTAAATGGCCTTAAGCAACCTTAGCCTCACATTCACCAAGTGATACTCCCAATTATGTGAGGAAGCTACCCCTTTCTGCGGGGAGGAAGCCTGAAAGTGCTTACCTCCCCACAGGCGATCGCAGCCAGGGCTCTGGGTGGGCACATAGGAGACACAGACAAGTGGCAGCTCTCCTGCCACCCACCCACACCTCACCTGGCAGCTCCAGGGGTTGGGTGAAGGGAAGCACTCCTATGCAGCACCCCACCCCTGGATCCCCAGTAATGTACTGTGCGAGTGCGCAGTGCATTTCTGGGAGCTCCCCCACCAAGTGTCAGTGTATCAGACACATGGTCTGATAACCTGATTCTTGGGTGTGCCCATGCCCCAAACCCAGGTTAAGCGGCGGGCTCCATAAGTGGGCTTGCCGCACGACCCAGTGGTTCTCACAACCAGCAGGAACCAGGCTGGACTCCTTTAGACCAGCTCCTGCTGGTCATAAGAATAGCCTCTATAAGACAAAGCTTTCATGACCCAATTCTGAGTTGACTCTCATTGCTGAACAAGTTGCCCTTCCTTGACAAAGTATTTACAAACACTGCAATTGCCATCAGCTCAGTTTACAATTGAGGAAATCTTCTGATGTTACCTATGTTGGCATGGAGGCTGCTAGAGTACAACTACTTGCCATATCACTTGGTAATGCAGAAGTCTGAAGTCCTGTGGAAGGAATCCAGACCACAGTTTCTTCCCAGGCCAGCATAGCTTCAATTCCCAAGAGGGACAATATGATGCATGAAGCAAGTGTAGGCACCTGATGTTACAGAGTAGCCATCTCTCCAGTGCTGCTAAAGGTGATGTTGGAAGAAGACTTTAGCAAGATGGAGATCAAAATGGTCAGAGAAAGCTGGTTTCTTGGACCAGAGGGTGTCTCCCAGGCAAGGTAGTAAACTGTGCCCATGTAGATCCTGTTTTGAGATTCACAATGCCTTATCCATAAAAAATTGTCACTAATCAGGTATGACAACACTGGACAATAAGGGCAATTGGTCTGACTTAGCAGAAGGCCATATTTATCCTGAGAAGTGGCTCACTGATGCAACATAGCAAAATTGATACACACTCTGTGATCAGTACAGCACAAGGTAATGCAACTAGGGAACACGACGCATCAGGCAAGGCAAAGCCCTTCACTCCTGCCAATCTTCTGATGTATTGATAATGTCAGGCAGTCATGTCATTGACGCTTTTCTCAGAATCCTTTCCAGCAAGTGTTTCTATTACTTCTGTTTTCAGGGTGTGTTGTTTGTTTGTTTGTTAAGTTACAGACCAGATGATCACTAGCTCAAAATTTCATCTTGCTAACTTTTTGAATGGCTAAGGTGAAAAAATCACAAGTAGATTGTTTATCGGGAGCAGATTTAGAATATTCGATTCCAAGCAAGGGCAATGTTTTCTGCCGTAAGGGATTAAAGCCTTTGTCTCAGAGCTAGCTCACTTGAGGGGGAAAAATGCCGGGTCATCTCTGGTGAGCAGCCTGGCTGGACTTCTCATAAAACTATTCTATATTTCTGGTAGATTGAAAATGCTGCCGCCACCACCCCTCTTATGGACAGAGCCTGAACCTCCTTGGGCTTGGGGTGGACTATCCCAGATAAAATTCTCTTAATTTTGTTATTGGATAAGTCATCTGAGGAGATGCGTCTCCAGTTACTGCCAACTTGTTTGGTGGCTACACAGAGACGGGCCTTCTCGGTCACTGCCCCGAGATTGTGGAATGCACTCCCTGCTAAGATACGATCCTCCCCATCTCTGGCAATTTTCAAAAAACACCTGAAAACCCTTCTTTTCACCCAAGCTTTTTCAGCTTCCTAAGTTGTGGGGGTTTTAATTTCTGGTTTATTTTAAAATTCAAAACCCAATTTAGGGTTTTTAAATGTTGTAATTATTTAATTGTTGTTTTAAAATGTTTTTAAATTGTTAATTGTTATGTTGTTTTTTAATTTGTTTTAGCTCTTTACTGTTTTAGTGGTGTGTTTTAATTGTAAACCGCCCTGAGCCATTTTGGAGGGGCAGTATACAAATCAAATCAAATAATCAATCAATCAATCAAACCAAAAAACCTTCCATGAGTATGCCTATACGTGGTGAGAATAGCTACAGAGCTCTTGAGGATGCTTTTGCACCAGAGAAATCTACCTTCTGCCCCCCCACTTTTCCTGAGTTAAAAACCAAATCTGAGATGCTTGTGAAAAAGAAAAGAATTTTTTAAAAAAAGACCCAGTTTTATTCAATTACTACAGACTGTTTCCATCTGAGGCTTTTAGCTTTTTGATACACTTCAAAATACTTAGTAGGTTACAAAAATAGGTTGTCTTAGGCAGGGGCGTAACTACCATTAGGCAAGGGGAGACCGTTGTCTTGGGGCCCCACTGCCTTGAGGCCCCCCCCAGAGGCACATCACATGACTTCCTGCCCACCCATGTTGCACCCCCTATGAATTATGTTGAATCTCTTGGAGATCGGCAGTAGCAGAGAGTAAAAAAAAACTAGATTCAATGTGAACTAGATATTCACCGTATTCATAATGGGGATGTGAGTGTGAGTGCACTATATACTGTGAAGTGTGTTTGTGTGTGTATATCAGCGAGGGGCCCTATTTTAAAATCTTGTCTCTGGGCCCACTCCAACCTTGCTATGCCCCTGGTCTTAGGCTTCAGTTTTAGGTTGCATTTAGGCACACTTAGATGTTTACTGAGTCTTTTGCAATGTCTTTGGTGGGTTGAGATTAGGCTAGTGTTTCTTATTTTAATTATGTTACAGGTAAACAATAATAGAACAGTATAAGGGACTTACAAAGCACACACTCAAATCAAAATAAATTTCCTGACACAAATTCTGTCTACTCAAACTATCCCCTAAGATGGGTTCCCGATGCCAAAAGCCTTGGCTTCTCCATTTCCTTGAAAACTCACCAAAACTCCTGATGAGAATCAAGCTTCCTGCAACCTTGTCTTTCAAGGATCTGCAGAGTTACTCCGTGAGAGAAACCTCCATGCTGGCTTCTGCCATGAGGGAGCAAGACTCCATGGCCCTCACTAAGCCTTTTCGCATGTGCTCCTCTCTCTAATTTCCTCCTTCTTGTTCCCAGAAAGCTCAGCAACAACTCACATGTCCCACCACCTGTTGGATTGATTGGTCAATCCCTGGAGGTCACCAGCCTGGCATTCAAGATGGGTTCACTTCCAGTTAACCCTTTAGAGGGAGAGGAGGCTGGTCACTACACTTGCCCTCATGGATTTGGCTTTGTAACAATATCAAATCTGATTAGCTTCATGATGTGACATCATAGCACTGCCGAGGTGATTCACCTTTAAAAACAATTGTTCCAACACTACAGATTGGGAAAAGAAGCAACTGTGAACAGTGAACTGTGCATGAAAAAGCAATGAGGTGGGTGGTGAAACTTTCCTTGACCTGCTCTGCTCTTTTGTGTCCCAGGTTTTCTTGGATAACAGTTCTGCACAGCCCTAATTTAGAATCCATCTGCACTAAGCAGCCATTTCATTCCTGTTGCTTCATACTTTTCAACAACAACAACATGTTCTCTTCTCTTGTAATCCAATAACATGAGCGATATAGTTCTTTTCAGTAAATTCAGCGAGATCATGAGGTTAGAATTCTTTTTCTAACCTTCAGTCTACAGCTATTGTGTAAGCTTGCAGTCTCATGTATGACAACATGTCACAAATGGCACACCATTTCTGTAATACTGCATGACAAAGACCCATTACTCACCTATAATCCAGTCACTGTTGGTTGCAAGAGGCAAGGCAGTCAAAATGATTTTCTTTTTTGATGGAACAAAAAAAGAAGAGGACAAAGAGGAGCTATATGACAGGCTGACAGATATATGAGCTTTCTATGGGTTATTTAATCAGGCCTTCACAGACTTCCCATTCACAGATATAATGAAAGTGGAATTGAAGACCTTGACCATTCACTGAATAAAATACCAATAATGGAATACTGGGTGGAATGGAGAACAGTAATAAAAATAATCCCAGTAATTTATCTTAAAATGCCCTTGTCAGGGTTAAATGGCATGCTGTCAGGGCTGGCAACACCGGGCAACTGTCAAGGGTCCAGGTTCATAAGAAGGGTCCACTGCTGATCCCGGAGACCATCTATCTTTCTGCCCATAGCCTTTGGGTGTGGCGGCAGAATAACTGTCAGCCAAGACAGCAATTCCTTTATTGCCTCTCCTCTCTCATACCATCTGCTAAGCTAAGTCCCACCACGATCTCTAGTGGGGTTCAGGTAGAACTACCATGAAGGCAGTTCGCTGGTGTTTCTACTGCTAGAAAGCAAGTGAGGGAAGGGCTTGCCGCTTGTTTGCCCATGGGGGCAGCAGCAGCACTGCTGACAGGGAAACTTGAAGATTTGGGTTAAAAAAAAATGACTGACATCCAGATTCACAATAGTTCTGGCCAATGGGTGACCTAGGTCTTTTTTATTTCCTTGGATCTAGAAGCGGTGATTACTAAATTCTTCTTTTCTTTTCTTTTTTCTTTTCTTTTTTTGCAGAGTGGGTCATCGCAGCACTGTTGGAATTTGATAGATTTACAACGTTGTATATTAATTTATATCTACCAGAGGCATAACTATAATAGGGCAAGGGGACACACTGCCTTGCCCCCACCCCCCGGCAAGTCACATGACTGACTCTCCCAGCCACGCACCCACCTGGTGCATGGCTTCAGTTGTATTCAGTTGTATTTATCCTCTTCCTTCAGTTGTATTCATCCTCTGAAACTGATGTGAGTGTTAAGACTTGGAGCTACCAGAACAGCATGTCTTTCTCTAGTACCATTGAATGACTTGCATCGTACACAATTTACAAAACCTTTTGAAAATAATTTAGGATGATGTTCTATTGATGTGTGTGTGTGTGTGTGTGTGTGTGTGTGTGTGCGCGCGTGTGCTTTTTGTTACCACTATTCAGCCTCATTTAAGATTTCTTTACTTCATGAGCTGAGCTTCAGTGAGGGGGGCGCCATTTTAAAATCTTGTCTCTGGGCCCGCTCCAACCTTGCTACGCCCCTGATCAGTACCTCCACAAAATATTCATGCTCAGGTTAGACATCTTTGGAAGCAAGTGGAACAGTATCTTGAGACACGTGTAGACAAGTATCTTTCCACAAATACTGTATCATCTTAGGGGGATATTTTAATGCCATAATAGTGCCAATAATACTGCCTTATTTTCAGGCTACCATGAAGCATAGCTCTCCCCTCTTTCCTAGGACATCCAGGGATGTAATAAGTAATGTGGCTGGCTTATGTTTAGCCCATCTTGCCAATATGCTGGACCTGTTTATCCTGAATGGCACAGTACCAGATGATTATCTGGGCCAGTTTACATTGTGGTCTGGTCATAAATTGTCTACTATTAACTATCTTCTGATTTTCCTTTATTTGATTCACTTCCTTATACACTTATACGTGGCGGTCAGACTGGAAAGTGACCACCTACCATTGATTTTCATCTGTAAGCCCCTGGTGAGCAATGTCAAGGCCACTTATAATCTGATGCTTTAGAGGAAGCTGGACACCTTAGAATTAGGTGATGTGGACAAATTAGTGAACTGTCGAGCAGTTGGTTGAACTTGGAGGAGGGTTCCTCACTGCGTTTAGCAATGGTGAATGCTGAAGCAGACCCCGCTTTGGGTTCTATCTTGGATCTCTATGAAACCCTTATTGAAAAGTTGCATGTATTCATTATGAGAAGCACATCTAAGTCACCGCAGAGAAGATTCAGATCCAAAGAATGGTTTGGCTATGAATATTGCACTGCAAAGAGGGAGTTAATTGACATTTTTATTCAAAATACGAGGGACCCCTCATCTGAGTCCAAACAGATTATAAAGGATGTAAAAAGACAGTGCAAAGACTTGCACTGCTGGGCAAGAAAAAAGACTAGCTTTGCAACAAGCTGATAGAAGCAACAGCTGATAGAAGCAGCCAGACTTAAAAACTCTTCTTTATTCTGGTGAGTTATTTCAGGTTGCTCTGGTCGGGACTCAACATCCCTGACTTGCTGCATTCTAGCTACAGTGTGGGAGGCATGTTTTAATGCACTTTTTGGTCGTGCCAATCATCCCACCCCTGAGGCAGAACTCTCACTCAAAGTATTCAGAATTGGCCCCCAGTATCAACTGCAGAGGCCAAACAACTTATTGATCAACTTAAAGAGTGGCAAAGCCCCTAGAAATGATTTTATCCCAGTTGAGATGATCAAGGCAAATCCCAAGTGGTATGCACAAGTGTTGGCAGCTTTATTTACCAATATAAACAATTGAGCCCACATTCCAGAAGACTGGGGTCTGGCAACTGTGGAACCTTTTTTTGAAAAGGGTACTAGAAATGTTCAATCTAATTACATACCCATAAGCCTACTTAACATTATTAGCAAAATGTATGCTAGGCTATTAAATTCTCCTTCTCTCACAACACTCGAACCAGGGGTCACCCCATGAATCTGAAGGTTGGGAAATTTAGGACCGACAAGAGGAAGTACTTTTTCACACAGCACATAACTAATCTATGGAATTATTTGCCATGGGATGTGATGATGGCCAGCAGCTTGGATGGCTTTAAAAGGGGCTTAGACAAATTCATGGAGGACAGGTCTATCAATGGCTACTAGTCTGGTGGCTGTGGACCAACATAAGCCCCAGAGGCACAATGCCTTTCAATACCAGTTTCAGGGGAGCAACAGCAGCAGAAAGGGCATGGACATGCCTCTTGCCTGTGGGCTCCCCAGAGGCATCTGGTGGACCACTGTGTGAAACAGGATGCTGGACTAGATGGGCCTTGTGCCTGATCCTGCAGGGCTGTTCTTATGTTCTAAATCAGAAACTCATGGACTGGCTGGCACAGGAGCAATTCCTGGAAAATGTGCAGGCAGGTTTTAGACCAGGGCATTCTATTATTAACTACTGTCTGGTCGTACAACATTTAGTTGAGAAATAGACAAGATCCCCAAATCTACCCCCCCCTTTTTTGCTGCATTTATGGACTTTAAAACAGCGTTTGATTCCATTTCTAGAGTATGCCTATGGTCCAGGCACCTTGATTGATAAGAGGCTCTTGCTGATCATGATCAAACTGTATGACAATACAAGCATTAGAGTGAGATGCAACCAGCAGGGTCAGTTATCTAGGCCTATTAGGACATCTAGGGTAGGGGAGCATGCTGGCCCCTTCGTTGTTCAATATCTATGTAAACTGTTTAATCAAGTGCCTGCAGGGCTTAGTTATACACACACCAACGTTGGCAGACAGACGGCTTCCTGTACTTTTATATGCAGATGACACTGTGGGGATGAGAAGAGCTCTTAAGGCCTTAGCCTTCTATCAAAAGGAAGAGCAAATGGATATTAATGATCAGAAAACCAAAATCTTGGCCTTCTCCAATAGGAGGGGGGGAAATAAGGAGGATTGACAATCAGGATATAGAGCAGGTTAAATATTTTAAGTATTTGGGGGTTGTATTTCAGGAATCTGGGATGAAGACCCCCCCCCCAATCAGTTATGCTGCTGCTCAGGCACAGATTCTCAGCTTCCACAGGCAGCAAGGAGAGATGTTCATTCCAGCTGCCATAAACTTATTCAAGGTGAAGTCGATGGCTCAAATGTTATATGGGGCACAGCTGGGACCTATGCTAACTATTTCCTACTGGAGTGGGTCCAAGCCAGGTTCTTAAGAACATTATTTCTAACCCTGAAATGTATTTCTAATGCCACTCTGAGACTGGAATCGAGAGTTATCACGATAGAAGCCAGAGCTTGGTATCTAATAATAATAAACTGGGCAAGAATCAACTTAATGCTCTCTGGTCTCCTTCCCTTGTTATTATTGGATAGGCACTGCTCGAGCTGGTGGGAGAATTGTGTCAGGAAACTCCGTACCTATGGTATTTCACCTGAGGCAATCTTCTCTGTGGGTTTGGTCAGGACCAAATAACTTATTTTAAAAAGGATCTGGAAATTTTCTGAGTTTCAGAAAGGCCTGTGGACATCTGGGTCAATCCATCTGCTCAGTGGTGGGATGAGACCTTGCCCAGCATATGATCTATTCCTCCTTACTTTCCCTAAATATAGATGTGCCATTTTGAGGGCCCATATGAATGCTCTCCCTTCAGAACTTTTGGCTGGTAGATATAGTAGAACTACAGTTGAGCAGAGATATTGCCCTAGCCCAAATATTCTTCATGACATTCATTGAATTTAGTGAAATGAATGCATATACAATGATTTACATGGAAATATGTTTACATGTAGACATTTGCATGTGTGTACCACATAACTTCTGAATAGCCTTTTTTGCAACATTTGAATCAGGTGCTGGGGTATGCAAACCGGCTTGGATCCAAACCAGTTTGACATTGAACTGGTATGGTTTGAAGGTTCGGGGTTGAGCTGAACCACCCCCAGTTCAGTTAGACTACAAACCACCACCCCTCACATTTGAGAGTTCGTAGAGCTTTTTAAATCCCCCCTTTTAAACTTACCCCCTCTGCGGGGCTTCTCCAAGTTGTTGTTGTTGGTGGTGGGGGTCCGCATCAGCCCTTTCCAGGCCTATTCCTTGGTGCAGTGGACATTTTGGAGGCCGTTCCTGCACAGTGGGACCCTGTGTGGCCTGGGTGACACAGGCACGGCCTAAAAAATGGCCATCGCACCAGGGAATAGGCCCAGAAAGGGCCAAAGATTCCTGAACTGGGCAATTTTTAAGAAAAGGAAGGCTGGCAGGCGGAGGAGGAACCTCTGCGGACCCTCCCATCACCTTGGAGAAACCCTCCGGAAGGGGTAATTAAAAAAAAGAAAAAAGAACATGGGTTTTTTTAAAAAAAGTTTGTCATCCCGCCCCCCCCAAACCAAACTGACCTGGTGCAGTTCGAATTCAGTTTGAACTTGAATCAAATCGGGTCAGGTGGTTTTGTGCACACCCCTATCAGGTGCAAGTGTCACTGAAGTAAACCAGGGAGATGGTGGCAGGTTTGTAAACAAGTGTGTCTGAGGGACATGTCATCATTCATATGCATGCTGAGGAACATTCTGCACATAAAATCGTAATGTCAAACACATGTTTCCAACTGCATGTTTTAAGCAGACACATGCAACAGGGAGCTGGAATGGGCTTTCCTTCCTTGCCCTGGCCCTCGTACTCTCAAGAGAGCATGCATGGAGTGTTGGAGATGGAGTTCCAGTGCATTGAACTTTGGCGTCAACTATCCTAATGACCACTAGGGACACCGGGAGTAGAGGTAGTGGTAGTTAGTGAGGGTCTCCTTACCTGTCCATTCCTGCCTCTACTATATGACCCATGCTTTGACACCTCAAGTACTTTCTGTAGTGAATCAGTTGTTCTCCTTTCCTCCTAGAAAGAAGATGGAAACATCTCTCCCAATCCCTGCCTTTTCATTATGTAGCCTTTAGATAGGATTAGGTCTTTCCTATCCTAATGTATTTCACCTAGTTACGTAACTTTGACTCTGCAATGATCTCCAGGGGTGTTCTTTAAGTAGCTGCAACAATTAAACTCCACACTCTGTAACTGGAATGGTAACTTCCTTGGCACTCTGGCTAAATAATCATAACTCCCAACATGGAGCACATGGGACTATATGCTCATAGCCCTCGAAAAAGGTAAGTTGAAATCACTCCAACCACTTGTTTGGTAAGGAAGGGGGAAAGCGGGGCTAAGAGCATGTAGCCACAGCTATGGGACTGGTTTGGAGAAACAAGCATGCCTGATTGCATACATCATTTCCCATCTAGCTAGGCACCCATGTATAGAAGTCTGTTTCCATGTGCACATATTACCTAGCTGAATCAGGGTGAAGGTGCATAAGTGGGGAGAAACCATGCATAACTGAATAATGTATGAGGTGGTCTAACCATTACAATGATGCAAATCTTCAGCGATTTTCAGGTTGAAATAAGTAGGGAGACAATGCAAAGAAGGAATTAAAGTTAGAAGTGCTCATAATGCGTCAGCCCTTGGAAATCTCCAGAAAGCCTCACACACAGTCACGAAAAGGGAGTCAGGACAAAAGACTAAACTGAATTCAAGGTGGAAATCTGGACTCAAGGTTAGAGATCTGGAGTATGTTTTATAGTGTTTCTGTGCTGTAGTGCAGAGCAGAGCAAACAGTGGGTACTCAATGGTTTTGTCACGGCAATGCTTTGTGTAAGCATTATTCCTCAGTTTTCAAATGAAATGGTAACAGAGGAAGAGGGAGGTAACTAGTACACTGCATCTCTTCTTTTGTATATGCTGCAGCAGAATGGTGAATGTCAAGGTTTGTACCTCATTTGTGGTTACGTTATGAAATGATTTCACCTTCATCCCATTAGAGGTATCAACATGCACAATGGGGGTTTACAATCAAATACAAAGAGAAACATCCTTGGACTCAGAAATCGTGCTTCTCCATTAGCTGTGTAAAATAATGGGTTTCTGGCAGGTGTTGGTGACTGATGATGGGCCAAGAGTTCAGGGTTACATCCCTTTCATGTTCCAAACTGAGTTCAGTTCAGTTTTTACCAGATTATTATTTTTTTTTAAAGACCACATATTTTGAAACCAAAGGGAGTTCTAAGTATATAGTTTAATCAAAATAGACCTTAAAATGCACCTCCCTCCCTCCCACCAACAAAAAGTCAAGGCGCAGGGACGGGCCTTCTCTGCTACGGCCCCGAGACTTTGGAATGCGCTCCCTGCTGAAATAAGAGCCTCCCCCTCTCTGACAACTTTAAAAAAGACAACCAAGACACATTTGTCCACCCAGGCTTTTAATTAGTTCTACAGTTTTTAAGTTTTAACATTTTATTATCTTCTAAATTATGTTGATGTTTTAATTTTTTAAAATCTTGTTTTAATTTTTATTTCATTAAAAACTTCCCAGAGACATGAGTTTTGGGCGGTATACAAATATGTTAAATAAATTAAAATAATAATAATACCAGGGTGCATTAATGCAGATTTGTTGGGGGACAATAAGCACAATTATCTTTAAATTCACACACACAGGTTAAAGTGATGGCTATGCAATAATAGGAATTGTTAAAGTGAAGCTACAAACTACTACAACGGATATTTATATACTACTCTTCAAGCAAAGTTCTCCAAGCGGGTTACATAGACAAATAATACATAAGGAAGATGGTCCCCTGTCCCCAAAGGGCTCACAATCTAAAAAGAAACATAAAGCAGATACCAGCAAAAGCCACTGGAGGGATGATGTGCTGGGGTTGAATAGGGCCAGTTGTTCTCCCCCTGCTATATATAAAAGAATCACCCCTTTAAAAGATGTCTCTTTGCTCAGTTAGCAGGGATGCAATAATGGGAATTACCCACTGCTGGATAATTCTTGGAATGACCAGAGGTCTGGACTACCATATCCAATAGTCCTGTATATTTATCTTGTATATTTTCATATACAGGAGAGGCAATTCCAGCAAATGCAGCTTCTCATGCACTGCTACCCCTGCTGGGAAATTTCCAATTTCACACAATTATTAAAAGGTATAGAGGCCTTTTACTGCATAGATTTTCCTTCCAAGAGCCAGTGTTCTGTGGTGACTGATATAAGGTACTAAAATCCATTCCACCTGATGAAGTTATCAAGTGAACACAAATATTTACATGTGAATAAAATCCAGTGATGGATTTTGAACATGTGAAGGAAAAATAGAGTATTAGAATGCATGTCCAGAGTAGGGATGAGACTGAAGCATTTCGGCGCCTCTTTGGACGGCTCCTTGACACCAAAACATTTTGGCACGGGGCGAGGGGTTCCCTTAATAGGAGGCAGGCAGGTCCTACTGGAAATACCTCTGTGCAAGTGGCAGCTTGTGCCGCTTGCCCCTTTAAAACGCCACACTGTGGCAATGGAATGCATTCCCCGGCATCCCTTGCATGGCGTTAGCATTGCCAGCCCCACAAATGGTGCTGACGCATGCACTGCTGCCATTTATGTGTTGATGCCACGTGAGGGATGCTGGGGATGCATCCCATCACCTCAGTGCAGCATTTTAAAGGGGCAAGGGGCACAAGTTGCCACTTGCACTGAAGTAGTTCCATTTAAACAGTGCCGCAGTGGGGTGGTGGGGGCTTGGAGGACGGGCAGGTAGGACCTGCCCGCCTCCTCTTAAGGGAACCCCTTGCCGCCCTTGGATGTGCACCAAAGCGATTTGGTGCACATCCCTAGTACAGAGTACACGTGTGGGGGAAAACAATATGTATTTTGAATATCATCCATATTTCTTCACCTCTCCTTGAAACACCTGTTTTGTCTGAGTAGTGCTCACCAAATTCACCCTGAAATTTTGCTTGATGAAAAACCCAGTGGCAACTTTACTACAGAATAGGGATGTGCGTTTTGTTTCAGATACAAAACATTTTGTGCACAAAACAGGCCATTTCGGCTGTTTTGTAGCCAAAACAAAACACCCAATGCTCAAAACAGAAAATTTTGTAGCCAAAACAAAACGTCCCTGTTTCAGATACAAAACGTTTTGTTGTTTCAGCTGTTTTGGAACTCCATTTTGCAGTCGCAAAAAGTCTTTCTCCTTCAGTCTCCATTTTGAGTTTTGACATCTGTTTGAATTTCCAGCCCTTCCAGCCCACAGATTGGCCAGTGAAAGCATGGGCTGATCTGCTGGCAATTGCCTCCTTATTCCTTTTAAGCAAATTTAAGGGTAAATTTTACCCTCATTGGCTAGTGGGGCAGTGTGCATTTCCCCTCATTGGCCAGTGGGGCAGTGTGCATTTCATTGTTGTTGTTTCACACTGTTGCATGTAGATCAATTGCATTTCAGGCAGGGAGGATGTGGATGTGCATGACCTTTGGAAATCTGCCTGATTTTTTCCCAAAGCTCTGCTGTTGTTGATGTGTGATGTTGATGTTATTTGGGGTGGATTCGGGGCAGAAAGGGAGCTTTGGGGGCAGAAGAGTGGTTCAGGTGGTAGTGCCCCAATGGGTGCCTGCTACCACCCAGATTCCAAAGGAATTGGGAAAAGGGCTGATTTTTAAAGGATTTCTGAAGTTGACATGTCTTTAGGGCAGATTTGGGGCAGGAAGGTGGCCTGGGGGCCAAAACAGTAGGTTGGGGGGCAAAACAGTGGGTTGGGTGGCAGTGCCCCAAGGGGTGCCTGACATAACCCAGATTCCAAAGGAATAAGGCAAAGGGCTGATTTATTAGGAATTGTTGAAGTTTACACTTCTTTAAGGTTTCCCCCCCTAGGGAATAATGGAGGTTTCACCAGACCCATAACTCCACCTGGGGGGGCACTGGGGTGGCTGGGAGCGAGTGGTGGTGTAGTGCACATAGGGTGCCAACCACCCCCATGGGTTGCTAACCCATGGGGTGCTGGGTTCTTGTTGTTTCTGAGGTGTTCTGAGTGTAGATTCTCTGGTAGCATATGAGATTTTCAATGACAAACCATGAATCCACTCTCATATGCTACCAGAGGATCTGAATCTACACTCAAACATCTCAGAAACAACAGAACCCAGTACCCCATGGGTTAGCAACCCATGGGAGTGGTTGGCACCCTATGTGCTCTACACCACCACTTGCTCTGGGCCACCCTGGTGCCCCCCAAGTGCAGTTATGGGGCAGGAATTATGGAGGTCCATCATTCCCTATGGGGAAGAACTTTACAGACGCGCAAACTCCATTACATCTTTAAAAATCAGCCCTCTGCCCAATTCCTTTGAAATAATTCTGGCAGCTTCCTTGCCCCCACTATCACTACCACCCACCCTACTATGCTCTGGGCCACCCCTTTCCCCCCAACATGAAGCTATACTTTTGCTGAAACCTCCATTCTTTCCTATGGGAAAAATCCTATACTTCAAAAAATTCACCCAATATCAGCCCTTTGCCCAATTCCTCTGAAATTTGAGTGGTAGTTTCCACCCATTGGGCACTACCACCCAGGGGTGGAGCCACCATTGGGTGAAAGGGTTCAAAGAACCCAAGCCGCCAATGGCGAGAAGCCTCCGAGAGAGCCCCGCCCTGTGTGGCTCGGGCTCTATAGGAGCCCAGAGCGAACTCCCCCCCCCATGCCCGGGCCACCGAGAGCCCGGGCAAACTTTCTGCCAAGTATTTCAGGCAGCTCCGACTGCCTAATAGAACTTTTTTCCCTTCCTCTCCCTCTCTGGAGGGAGGGGGGGGAAATGTCCTATTAGGCAGCCGACCCTGCCTGAAATGACGCTCCGAGAGCTCGTTCGGGCTCTCAGCAGCCAAGGCCATGCCCCCTTGCACGTGACAAAGTCACATGACAAGGGGGTGTGGCCTGGGTTGCCGAGAGCCAGAACAAGCTCTTGGAGCGTCATTTCAGGCAGGGTCGGCTGCCTAATAGGACGTTTTCCCCTCTCTCTCCCTCCAGAGAGGGAGAGGAAGGGAAAAACGTTCTATTAGGCAGTCGGAGCTGCCTGAAATACTTGGCAGAAAGTTTGCCTGGGCTCTCGGCAGCCCGGGCGTGGGAGGGGGGAGTTTGCGCTGGCCTCCTATGGAGCCCAAGCCACGCCCCGTGCGTGTGACATCACGCGCACGGGCATTTTGGAAGGGGCCGCCAAGCAGGGCTGGACACAGGCCGCCGCTCGGCTGGCTCTGCGCCTGCTACCACCCCCACCCACTAGTTTCCCCCCAGGGCCATTTTTAAAAATCCAAAATATTTTGGATTCAGATTTTGCAATTTCGAACAAAGAACAAAATTGGGGTGTTTTGGATTGGCTGATTTTGAACAAAGAACAAAATGGGAGTGTTTTGGATTCGGGCCAAAAACAAAACAGAAAAAAGAAGAAAACGCACAACCTTACTATAGAATAGCCACATTTAGAGCCTCTGCTCACGATCATTGAGAAGGACTAGAGGGCTGTTTGTGGGGAAGGTGGGTTATACTTACCTTCCCCACAGACGATCGAGCCAGCATTGCTGGGTGTGCTCCCTGTGTGTCCAGATGATTCCCTGCATGCTGACACAGTCAGGAAGGCTGGGGGCCGGGATGTGTCATTCTGGCTCCTGGAAATACATTGTGTGAGTGCACGGTGCATCATGGGGATCCCCCCTCCCCATGCTCCCTGCAGTGTGGCAGCAACGGCTGCCACATTATCAAGAAAATTGGGTTAAAGGAGCGCTCATTCCCTTAACCTCGTTTTCAAAGATGGCTACATAGGCAAGTTTGCTGCCGTGTTGCTGCCGGGATCGGACATGATCCCGGTGGTTCATGCACAAGTGCAAAACTGGGCTGGGCTCCCTCAGCCCAGTTTCGCACGCACGTGCCAATAGCCTCATACATACATAAACATACATATATTTATTTATTTCAAAACTTATAGACCACATTTTTGCCCAAAGTGCACAACAAAACAAAAAGGTAACAATAGAAAACAAACAGCAAGATTCAAAGATAAAAATATTCCAAAATCAAATAACAGAACTTCCAAAGAGCAGAAAGACACATAATTACAACTGATGAAACTGGGATGAAAATGAAAATAGTTGACAAAAAAAGGGGGGGGGGACTATTTGCTAAAGTATGGTGAAAGAAATGTTTTGAAAATAGGTCTAAAATAATAGGATGTGATTGTCTGCCATGCCTACAGGGAGGGATAATTCCAGATGCCACTATTGAGAAAGCTCTTTCAAGTAGCAAAGAGCTGGACCTTCTGAGGTTCCTCCTTCTGAGGAACAAGGCCTCCACATAGCAGCTGGGAAGTCTCATAGCAAAGAAAATGTCCCTGAAACTATGCTGCACCCACACTGTGTACAACTTTGAAGGTCATAACCCTCATTTTAAACTGAACCAAGAAGCATGATGACAGGCAATGCTAACTAGCCATAACATATATAATATGGGTTTTCCATCCTGCCACTGTCATCAAGCAGGCAACCACATTTTTCATAAGCCAAAGCTTCCAAACTATCTTCAAGGACAGCCTCATGTGGAGCATGAGGATGAGAGGTAGACAACACATACGAACTGGCAGTGGTCAGAGCTTGGTCATCTGAAAGAGAGGCATCAGGCATATCATATGTAATTGAAAAGGCACACCCTTGGCCATGCTCCATCTGGGCATCCACAGGGAGAGCTCTAGTCAGGAGTACATTACACCAAAGTGCAAACCTGAAAATTCAAAGAGAATGTGATCCAATTAAACACAGGCATTTTCCTCTCACCACAAAGGCTGCCAATCATCAACAGTTCTGTTTTGTCTAGACTGGATTTTAGTTTTCCTGCATCCTGACCAAGACAGCCTAAACACAGTTATTTGGGGATACATATTGTGTATCTTGATTAGATGAAAAAGAAAAATAGAGCTGGGTATCATCAAACTATTGTTGATTCCTCATTTCAAAATAAGGGATAATTTCTCCCAGAAATGTCATCTAACCATTTGATAATATAAATAATAAGATGGAGCCCAGGTTGAAGCCCTCAATGGTATCATTGCCAAGATGGATAAATCTCATGGAGCCAAGCAGAAGCCTTCCATAACTACTTTTCTGAATATTCCCTGACCAATGGGAATGAAACCACTAGAAAGTACTACCCCAAAGCAATCCTTCAAGGCATCTCATTGACATTGGAGGTAGATAACATCAATAGCTTCTGAGAGGTCTGACTAAGACAAAGGCCATAAACCAGGTCACCAAAGCAGTTAAAGTTCTGAAATCAGATCAGAAGCTTAACTAAAGAGAGTACGGAAAATCAGCATAACCCAGAAGCACCTAGAGCTGATCCACCGCCATCTGCTTAATCATCTTGCCTATAAATGATGGATTAGAAATTAGCCAGTAATTCCCCAAATATTGCAAGTGTCATATCATCTCTAAGAGAGGTATTAATAATATGAGCAGTAACTGGAGCCATCCTTTCCCCAAAAAATCTTAAAATAATCAAGGAATCTCATGGGTCAAAGGATGATAAGCCCAATCATCCTCAAGCAAAACAAGTCAAAATTCTTCCAAGTAACTGCAATGAAAAGATGCATCAACCCATGCTAACACAGTCACTGCCAGAGTAGCGGAGTGCAAGTCAGACTGGATGCAAGCTATTTTATCTGCAAAGTATCTCACAAAAGCTACAAAAGCTTCAGCAGTGTCCAAATCATATATTACTGTTGTAGAAATCCCCATACATTATTGTATCACTAACAAACATTTATATTCCATGAAGTAGCATTAAAATTAATACTGACAAGGTACAGGAAATCACAACACATTAACTCTCCTCTTATCTTATTGTAACTGTTCCCTCAAACTGTTCCCTCTACATCTAATTTAAGCCCACATTAAGACACAAACCCAATATCCATGCCTTTCCTCTACAACAAAACAACAAAAGCTCTAGTTATACTGTCAAAGTACACCAATTTCCACAAGAGATAATCATCACAGGGCATATGATATTAAAAAATTATTACAAATTCTATCAATCCCTCTCTTAAACTAAGTGGGTTTTTTCACATCTCCAGGAGATGCTTTTATTTTCCAGTTTTTAAGTATTAGATGCTTTGTGCAACTATGAGAAAGCATGGCTTCTTGATATCGGTAATTTCCATCCAGTATTTTAAAGAGCTCATCTGGACAACACTCTACAGGCATGACGATGGTGGTGGACTACTATATTTTCACCACTATCACTGCCATGATGGCAGCTTTCAGATAAAATCTATGAGATATTTTGTCTGACTCTTCAATCAGCTGCATCACCCTCACTGCCCCATAAAGGCCAGCTCTCCAGATGACTATGGATTGGCAGGGAAGTTTATAGGCAGTGTTAACCTAGGCACATTGCCAAGAGCGTAACTACAATAGGGCAAGGGGAGAGAGTTGTTTGGGGGCCCACTGCCTTGCCCCGCCCAGAGACAAGTCACATGACTGACTACCCCAGCCACGCACGGCCCGGGCTTCCTTCAGTTATATTCATCCTCCAGAATTAATGTGAGTGTTAAGACCTTGAGCTACCAGAACAGCATGTCTTTCTCTAGTACCATTAAATGACTTGCTGAGCTTCAATAGGGGGTTGCATTTTAAAATCTTGTTTCTAGGCCCACTCCAACCTTGCTATGCCCCTGCACATTGCTACTTTCTACTTAAAATTAACCATTATGGAAAACAAAGATTGAACCAGAACAAAGCTGAAATAGCTATAGCCTTATGTAGGCTTGATTATGTATTACAACAAAATGTCTTTGCCTAGTTATAAATTGCTATTTGGGTTGCAGAGAGGAAAAGCTCAAGGAACAACTCCTCAGTTAAAGTTTTAGGCGAGGGTGGGTCTGCACTCTTGCTCTTATGCAATTCTCCTCTCTAAGCATATGACAGTTATTCATCATGTGATAGAAAAGTAGGAGGAATGATTCCTCATTTTACAATGCAAATAAGGAGTTAACCCCTACTAACAGGGCAAAGAGGAACTTTTTCAAGTGTCATCGCATGTTTAGTAGGGGGAAAGCAACTTTTCTTCTCAAATCCCAGAACAGCCTCCCTCCCAATCAGTGTACCCTCTAACAAGGATTCCCAGATGTTCTTGACTACAGCTCCCATAATTCCCAGCCAAAGGCTGTTGCAGCTGGGGATGCTGGGAATTGAATATCATCTGGGAACCCCTGTTAGAGGGAACACTTCTCCCAATGGCTGTTGGTGGTGTGTCCCTTGGGTTTCCCTTTTAGATTCTGAGCCCCTTTGGAGCAGAAACATTTCATTTCTGGTGCTTTGTAAACCACTTTAAGAACCTGTTTGTTTGTTTGTTTGTTTGTTAAAAAGCAGTATATAAATGTAATAACAAAAATAATTTTAACTGTGGAGACCAGGAGCTGCTTCACATTTATTAGATACATGTTCAACCAAGAGGGAAAATGCAAAGAGACCCACAGCAGCAAACATGGGTCTTTTTGCATTTTCCCTCTTGGTTGAACATATATCTTCTCCAATACTTGAAAGGCACTCAGAAATCTGAAAACACTTTGTTAACATCCAGGAGCCTCAGCCAATGATGAGAATGCAAAGGGGAGGAAAAATCCAATACAACACATCTCAAAATATAAGTAGTATTATAGAATTACACAGTGTAATCCCACAAATGTATAAGTAACCGTGCAAATATGTATGAGAGGGAATTTATAAGCCCTATCAAATTACTAATAAATAATGTTTTTCCATGAATGCTGTGTAATCCAAACAATGGATAGTTCATATCTGTAGGATTTTTCTTGCCCAGTAATGATAATTTTGTCAAGAAATGCACCCATAGTCCTAGGATCTAGCAAATATTACTCTGTAAGTCAAAAATGTTAGCTGGGGAAAGATGGGAAATAAGCCATTAAGTTGAGAGCAAAATGAGAAATGTTTTCAGTAATAAATACAATTAAGAGTGTAAAAGAGAGATCTTGCTGATTTATGAGTTGCATATTCAATGACAACACATTCATAAAATGTTATCCACTGAGCAATCCAATATATTTGTTTATCTGTGTGCCTGGGTTAAGCAAGTAATGGTGCCAACCAACCAACCAACTGCAGACATTAGAGATTTTAGATTAATTACCATCTGCATGGGACAGATGTTAAAAATCTGCAGTTTCACAGCACTCCATCTTTTGCTTGTTTCCCAGGGAGTGTTCCTTTCTCTGATCAATAAATGTACCAGGCAGGCCGTTCATCTTGCCAGAGAGGTCAGAGCAATGACAGAGGTACATCTGTTTTTGTGTCACATAAAGGCTAAGGAAATGAATCTTATCTAAGCAGATCTGCTAAAATAGCCCCTCACTCTTCTGCTAGCCTGTACTAATTATGATTACATTTCAAACACTGGAACATTTGGAATGCTGGTGTTTTAAATATCTTTTTACACATTCTCTGGCTTGCCTTGATTCCGGAGACTGGTACAAAAACGACAATCAGCTCCACTTTTCAAGAAAGAAATATTAAGTCTTTATTAAATGTTCAATGCAGCATGAAGTAAAGCCAGTTTTACTCAGATACTGTGCTGTATGGGCCCATTTAAACTGGCTGACATCCTGAATTACTCATGAATAATTCCTTTGAAATTAATAGGACAAGTTGGTAATTACTAACTTGTCCCATTAATTTCAATAGGATGAGTAACTCAGGATATCAGCTATCGTACAAATTAAGTGGCAAAGCTCTTCCTGGCCTGTACTGCTTCAGCCATGTATGGGGGTGAAGGGCTTGAATACTCCACTACCACTGACCCCAAACATTCCTGTTATCTGCTGTCCCTTCCTGGGTGTGTGTTTGCTATCATACCCTGTGACTATGCTTTTGCTCTGAGCTGGGGAAATTAGCTTTGAAACTCATTGCAAATGTACATACAACAATACATTTTTGGACTGCTAGTCACCAGTGGAGCAACAGACTGGAAACAAGGCTTTTTGAAAGCAAAGAAAATGTTTATTGCATAAGTAAATAGCAACAGTTGGCTATTTCCAGAGAGCCTGGCAGGGCTATGCCACTACAAGAATGCTGTTTTTTAAGCAGAGCACAAAACTGTCAATTAATACATCCTTGAGAGGACTCTCAAGCATAGTGGGGAAGGGAAGGAAGAGGGGATGACCAAGGAGAGAGAGATTGAGAGAAACAGATCAGATACCTTTCCTAATTCTGTGAAGCTCCCACGCAGAGCCTTCAAGTATGTTGGCAGTTCTTCTTTAGGTCTTCCAGCAGGTGTGAATGAAGTGGTATGTATGCAGGTGTAGCACCCACAAACTGGGGGAGTCTAGGCAGTTCAGGATTCAAGTTTACAACTCACAACCAACCCATCTAGGGGAACTTCAGCCTCTGCTGGAAATCCTGAAGAGAGCTAGAGGATCCTGGGCAGCTCAAGAACCAAGTCCTGGGTCTTACAACTGGCCCACATGGGAAACTTAGCTTCGATGGAAGTTACTAGCTATGGACAGGAACTCAAGTTTCAGCTCCTAGAGAAGGAGCAAGTTGGTGGAGATCTGGTGCAGTGGAAGGCAGCTTAAAGTCACCAAAACCCCAGCAGAAGCAATTCCAAGAGGGATCTCAAGGAATGCCTGGCCAGAGTCCAGTCCTATCTTTCCGAGCGTGCATGAACAAACACACTGAGGGGAAAGAGGGGGTTCTTATATGGATTTTTGTGTCTAAGGACATATCTGGGCTGGTAATTGGGTCAGAAATAGAGGTTAATGGTTGTAAACAAAGAGCTGGCGAAGTTTGGGGAAGGAATATTCTCTGTCCATTTGGGTAGCATGGCAGTGCTCTCCTTCAATCTTGCATACTTGATTTGACATTCTTGGTTGATTACATTAAAATGTGTTTATGATGCATCATGCTTGGGAGGGGGAAGAGGCACACATGGCTCTGAGTGCTCCTGAGCCAGAAAGACCTTGTTTTGTCCCATGGCCTTTACACTCCTTCAAGGCTGGTGGGAGAGATGCTGCTGCATAATATTATTGGCCAAGGCAGCTCTTGCTCCGTTTCCCAGAGAGCCTCTTTTCCTGTTTGCCACCATTGCCATTTTAGTCCGGTGTGTGATTGGCTTCTTCTAGAGCACTAAAATGTCAAATACCAGTGCTGGTCATCTGCCCATGCCATGTATTAGGTGTTATGGACCAAAAAGGTCCATAAGAAGGGGAGCAGGCAGCTTGTCTGCTAACTATCCCTGGAAGGTGCCCACTGGACTCTTACCCATCGCCCTGCCTTTTCTATATCCATATTCAAGAGATAAGGGTTGTGCCCAGGGGTGATTGGTGAATACCCCAAAATTGTGCTCGGGCCCTTTGTGGGGAAATCAGCTCAGAGTGTAGCAGTTCCACATCAGAATAATTTTTATGCAAAGCTTGGGTGGTAGGAAAAAGGACTGAGAAAGAGATTGCTGAAGTTCAAAAACAAAGAAGGTTTTTATTTAAAGGTACAATGTACTAAGAGAGTCACTTAACAACAACAACAACAAATATTTATATACCGCTTTTCAACAGAAGTTTCCAAAGCGGTTTACATAGAGAAATAAATACTAAAATAAAATAAAATGGATCCCTGTCCCCACTGTGCACCCTGAACAGCTCACAATCTAAAAAGAAGCATAAGAAAGACACCAGCAACAGTCACTGGAGGTAATGTACTGGGGGTGTACAGGGCCAGTTACTCTCCCCTTGCTGAATAAAGAGAATCAACATGTTAAAAAGGTGCCTCTTTGCCCAGTTAGCAGAGCAAAGTGATATTATTACTAAAAATATGTTACAAATCAACCATATAACTCCTAAGAGGAAATTTAGCTTAGTGTACAAATTAAAGTAGCTTCCAGGCTAACCAGAGAAAGGAGGATCAGAGAAACAGGCTTAGGAGAGAAGAAACAGGGATAGAGGGAGCCCAGATTGGGATGTAGTAGATATCATACATCCTTGTTCCTTCCTTTATTGGCGGGTGGATCCTTGTAGCTTGGGAGCAACCGAAGGACCTCTTTCCTTCGGGATGGACCAGGAAGCAACAGGCAGAGGTGGGAAACTCAAGGGATTAGGTAACAGAGTTAGATCCAAGAAGTGTCTATTCTCAAGTGTCCAGCCTCTCGTGGCAGCAAGGTTGCATGGATTAGGGATGTGCACGGAACTCGCTGGCCCGGTTCAGTTCAAGTCCGGACTAGACTCAAACCTGACCAGACCAGTTCAGTCCGGCACCCCCTTGAACCCCCCGGCCCGGCCCGGGTTTTTTTCCACCAATTTACTTTTTAATTCTGATTTAAAACACACACACCTTTCTCCCCTTTGGGGGAGTTCATTGGGGCAGCGGGGGGGGCGTTCCATGGAGGTTCCCCCTTCTCCCCACTGGCCTCTGTAATCACCACCTCTGGCCCGTTTGGCCGGGTCTTCTGTCTGTTCGGGCCTCCATAGTTCGGCACAGGAGCTCAAGGAGGAGGACCACATGGTCTGACAGGTGTGGGAAGGCTTCTGTTTCAACTATATTGCTTAGCTGATCATTGTCACCAACTGTGGTGACAACAGGAAGGAAAGGGTTGTTCTTGGGGAGTCACTCCACTGCTTGCTCAAGCTATACTTGTCTTCACCATGAAACAAAGATTGTGGTAATTGTGTTTGCAGTCTTTGTTTTGATGGGTCTTCCTAGCTATATATGTTGGTGTAGAAGCCAAGCGATTCATTTTCTGGTAGTCCTGAAATGTATAGAGGCAATGCCAAAGTGGAAGTTGAAAATAATTCATTATTTTCTAATTTGAGGGTCTGCGCCTAGAGCAGACCTACATAAGATGAACACAGCCCACCAGCTCTGTATTATGGCCTCCCATTCACTTGACAGTCCTCCTTCTCAGCTTTTGCAATTCCAGACAAGTATTCTAGACAGCCCCTGCTAGGCTGTCGTACATAGCTACTGGGCTGTGTTCAGCTTGCTAGATTACAAGTTGTGCAGGCTTTGCATAAAGGCCCTAAAATATCCTATCAAATTTCACAGTGCTTTAGCCTGTCTAGTTCTCAAGCCTCTCCAGGGCTTTGTGCCTTCTACTACACTATACCCAGCTGCTACTGCTTCCTGTCCCACTTGGCTTGGCTCTGCTTGGTTGAACATATCTCTGACAGACTCTTCTCTCTCATCATCTATGCAAGAAGAAAGGCAGACAGATGTGTGGCACCAGTAGTGTGCTTATATGGTACAAACCACTAGGGAAGTGTAACCAGAAGTGTGGTGCATTTTAGCCTCTTAATCACTTCCAAGCCCACAGTTAACCATTGCATCCTGAATGTATGTCAGAATTTATTGGCAAAAATAATTATTGGGGCTTCAGCACAGCCAGTTTCTACACCAGAATGTATTGCCAATAAATGAATATGCCAGCTTGCTCTAATGGAGCAGATAAGTAGAACACTGGAGGAGATGTGGCTAGGCACAAACTCCCTCCATGTGAAATCTTTTGCGCCTAAATCACACCGTCTCAATGTGTTGGGAAAGGCTTAGCATGGGCTTTAACGATTATAGCATGACTGCACTACCTGTTTCTCTAGAATATGCTCCAAGGAACAGCTAGTACCAACTATAGTTAGATTATAGATGATGTATAGTTATATACATAATCCATGATTATTATGTCATGTGGAATGAGTATTGTATGGGGTTGTGGTTTATGAGGTTATGTAAGATATATTTTTATGGAATTGTGTTGCTGTGTTTGTTATTGCTTGCAAGCCACCTGAGTCCTATGGGAGTAGGGCGACATATAAATCTAACTAACTTGCTAAATAAATAATAGTACCCAGGTTCCATATTTGGGCTCTGTTTTGGGGCATCAGTATATCTTTAGTGATACTAACTATTCCAGCAATGTTCTTTGTGATATCTGGGCAGCCATTTCAAGGAACGCCCCCACCCCACCAAAGCTGGAGGCTTAAAGTGGTAGATTGGAGGCACTTATTTTTAATAATTACATATTTTCCCCCTGAATGTATAATTAGGGGACAGGCACTAATAATCAGAGCTAGTGAAATGTTCTGTGTGGGTTGCTTTCTCTGGATTGTTGGATGTAATGATGTGATCTTCCACAAGGGGGTACTGGAATGCTGTGCTGGAAAATGATCCTTTGCTCCCCACCCACCTTTTGCTTTTGTTTTATTACCAGTATTGAAAACTTGAAGCTTTCAGGCAACTTCTCCCACTTGATGAGATACCAATAAGACACACTGAACTTAGGCACACCAGCCTATTTAGATTCCTCAGAATCATTGCAATTCCAATTTCAAATAAGTTCAATTAGTTTCCATTTATCACAATCTCTATGTAATTGACAAGTATAAGAGTTAAATAACTCACACTTCATCTTGTATAGAGGACAATCCTGTGCTTTACAAATTGAAGCTGAATTCCATAATCCACCAAAACAATCTCCGAGGTCACAGACAGAACAAGGGGGAAGGGTGTCATTTACAGCCTTGCATTTAAAAAAAACAAAAAACAAAAACAAACCCATTGAAACTTCCTAAATGGTTCATTTCAAATCATCATTGTAACTTCCTAAACTTCCACATCGCTGAGTCCAGCAAGCTCCATTCCTCCTTGCTTAACCTGGTACAGGAGAACACAAACAATAGGATTCTACATTTTAAGGTAAGTTTATTGTCAGACTTTCTTCCATGTAAGTGTAGGACTGCCAAGTCTGATTGAAGCTGTTCCTGGAGGTCCACCCACTCCAGTATTTCCTCCCCAATATTTTCCATGACATGAATCCATTCAAATCTCCAAGATTGCTTTCCACAGTCACCTGGAGATTGATCTGATGCCTGTCCCTGGATGGTTAGCACATGTGCCTTGTCAGCATTGGTATCAACCAGTGTCTTTATGCCACCAATATGCATTATATATTTTGTAAACATTCCTATGGCAAAATGCATGTGTTGCTACATTGTATTCATGACAGAATCATGCCATCTTCTCCATAACTGGCTATTGATAGCCCCTGATATAGTTTGATTGGTTGGTCGGTCAATAAAAGATATTATAAAAACAGCATAAAATGCTAGTGCTGTTTCCTTTTAAGGAAATTGAAGTGTGCTCCTTGGACTGCCATGTAAGCATACTTGGAATCAGTGTCCTTGAAAGCATATTATGTGTACAAATAAGCCCTATTCACAAGTTACGTTCAATGCACAAACAATGGTACACTTCATATCTGTAGCCTGTGTTTGAGGGGCCTGTACCCAGGTCCAGCTTTTAAATAAATCCATGTACAAGCATTCACAGAAAAATGTGTACATGTGTAGCATCTGTAACATCTGAACATAATCTAACATCTGAATAGGGCTATAGATATAAAGAAAATCAGAATTTATCTGATGGCATTTTCAGCTCAGTACAGAAAGGAGTGCTTACACATGCATTGTAGAATGTGGAGCTGGTTTTTTCACCCTTTTGAGACGGAGGATGTGTCTGGATGTGGATTTTAAAACATCAGCACATGTGGTACAAGAAGTCCGTAAAGAGTTTTGTGACCCCTTCTTTGCATTTGTGCACCTTTTGGAAGTTTGGAACTCATGAAGCTATTATTGAAAGAATAGTTGGTGCTTTTAGATTTTATGTATTAGCCCATATGAAATATTAACATAATGGGTATTATTGGTTATTTTAATGTGTATGTGTATGTGAATTTTGATGATTTTAAGGATTTATGTATTGATTTGAGTATATATGTGGGTAATTCTAAAACAGTATATATTAAATATCCAGCAACTTTCATCCTCTGTTATGTTTTGAGAAAAATCCTTACAATATTAGGTTGCAGTGGAATGTGTCCCCTTAATGTCTTTTTACAGATTTATTTAATATTGCATACAGCAAAGGTTTTGTGTGGGTGGGTTCTTGTGGTGCAATATAGAGTTGCTATTGGACTCACCTAGGTCCTTCTTCTTTTTGTTGCCATTCTTTCACCTGAAACATGTCCTTTATTTTTATTTATTTTTTGTGGGGCGGGGGGCTCTTTAAAAAGTTGAAAAACTTCTGTGGAGAGGGGTGGGAAAGTTGGCCTCATGACTGTAAACTATGAGAGCAGGTCCACCCTTCCCAGTGCCAGGGATGCACCTAGGCAATTGGGGTGCCTCCAGCAGCCACCCTGCGCCCGCCACGCCATGCCTCTGTTTTTTGTTTTTGCATAATTCAAGCCACCATGGCATGTGCGTGGCTGAGGGGTGGGCCGGGGGGTGAGCTGAGCAGGACTTGCCTCCCACCCCCGGTGGTGGTGACCGGAGTGACCACTCAGCCTGTCCATTCGGCCCAGAGGCTCTTGTTTACTGCGAGGTGCTACAGTGCACCGGTGCAGTTAAAATAGATTGCCACAAGCCCATGATGCCATTCGCTGGAGTGCCTCGCAGTTATCATTCGCTGGAATGCCTCGCAGTTATCTGAATAGACAAGCCCAGCGGTCACTTCGGACAACACCGGGGGAGCAGGCAGGCAAGTCTTGCTAAGCTCACTCTCCAGCTGCCACTCCTCGCTTAAATTATACAAAACAAAAAACACCGGACGTACAGTGTGGCGAGGCAGGCACAGGTGGTTGCAGGAGGGCCCCCCCTGACCATTTGGAGTCTGCCCCTGGAGGCCATGGACCAGGGCCCCAATGTCTGGGGGTATGGCACCTCTGCCCCCACCAACCAGTCAATCCTCAAGGAAAAACATTCTGAGCAAAAAACACTCTGAGCAAAGTGACTTTCAACAGCAACTGAGTGCTTCCGTATTTCTATGTGACACCTTTTTGCTTCCTGATAAAATAATATACTGGAGAGTAATTGCAGTGCTGTTGGTGGCAGCAGCAGCCAGAGGGGCAGGAAGTGAGGGATACATACCAGCTGACAGAATGTCAACAAAACATTAAGCAAAAGCACTTCCAACAACAACATATGGTTTAAATATAGTGGCAGAAATAATAGCTGTAAGGAGGCAATCGCTAGAATGCCTAAACATGTAAGAGTAGCATCCTTAGCGGGATTCATCCATCCCCTGTGGGGCCATGAGCTACCATGGTGGGTCTTTTGAGAGGACAGAGAGGAGGTCCCTTTGTCCAATGTTCATTTTAATGTGTCGTACGTCAAACTATGTGCAGCAGAAACTAAGATTTTGTACAGTTGGGCCTATTGAGTTTAATAAGAATGTGGGTTGTTTCCTAAGAAGAAACAGAGGGGGCGGGGATAATTGTTTGCTTTCCATTGTCATAACCTTATACAAAAAGTACATTACAGCCTTCTGTTGCGCCCTCTCATTCTTTGTGGGCCATCTTCATTTTTTGTGCTTCCCCTCTTTCTTTGTCCTTCTTATTTCCCCTCCCTCCCTCTCAGTCACTTTTGATTCATTCGCCTTTTTCCTTCTGTAAGCAAATTCTGAAGGAAGGGGATGCTTGTGGGTAGGGGTGGGCTGCAGCCGCTGCTTGTGCAGTTGGACACAAAGTTTATAATAAACCTGCATGCTTCCTCTGTAACATGTAAGAATGCAAAGGCAACAGCCACGCCCACTGCATGTCCCCAGCATCTGGGATTCAGCCTGTGCACCTGGAGATTCTCTATAGCCATCATGACTAATAGACACAGAAAGATCTCTCTTCCCCCGTGAATATTTCTAACCCCCTTTCAAGCCCATCTAAGCCAGTGGTCATCACCACATCTAGAGGTGGTGAGTTCCACAAGTTAACTGGCTTTCTTTTTGTGTATTCTGAACAGAGACGGGCCTCAGTGCTGAATGTGATTTAGAGGAATTTCCTAGCTAAAGAACTTCAGCAAGTGATTAGGTGGAAATCTAATCTAAGTGTTTAGGTGGGAAATTAGCTGGGGACATGCAATGGATGTGGCTGTTGCCTTTGCCCTCTTACATGTTACAGAGGACTCATGCAAGGCTTATTATAAACTTTGTGTCCAACTGTACAAGCAGCAGCTGCAGCCCATCCCTATCCACAAGCATCCCCTTCCTTCAGAATTTGTTAACAGAAGGGGAAATTCAAATGAATAGAAAGTGACATGTGGGGAGCAGGGAGGGCAGGACTGGGATGACTCACCCCAGGTGCTCTGACTCTTTGAGCTGCACCCCCAAGACCGTGTTTGGATTCAAACCAGAGCCAGCATGACCAGTAACAGTAACTTGTGACTTCACAGTCAGCCACAGAATTCTGCCATCATGGTTCCCCTTGGAAACCTGCGAAGATTCTGCAGCAGGCTCACTTGGCAGCGTTTTAGATTAGCTGAAGCATCTTCGATAAATTGGCTGTCTTCGGCTGTCAGTTTATTAGCAGCTTAGCAGCTTAGTTGTCAAGATAGGTGGCTGTTGGTCATGTGTGGCCTGCAGGTAGGTCTCTGGTATGGTGGGTGAAGCAAAATCTAATGGCAGTGTGGACTTGGTTTTTAAAGATGCCCTTCTGTTGTTTTAGCCTGTCTGGGCAGAGAACTGAAGCCCAGCCTGCTGTGTTCACACGTGATTGTGCTCCCTGTGGGAACTTCAGTGGTCACAAGTTCACCACCACTATTCACACCACACAGCTTCTCCTTGAAATGCAGGCAGCCCTTGAAGGTCACCTGCTTGGCTGATTTCCACTGTGTTTCTTAAGCTTGGAGGTCCTAGACCGGTGAAGCTGTATCACTCAGGAGCTACTGGCTGGCTCCTGTGGGCCCACTTGGGGGGTTGTGGGGAAATCCTGCCCACCAGTTGAAGCACCCCCGTGTTATTTCCAAGAACATGCCTAACCTTTTCTTCTTTCATGTTCCCATAGGTCTCACCCAGAGGCAGAACCAAAGTGAGTTGCTCTCTTCTCTACCCTTGACTCCTCTTAATGCTTTTGGCTCTGGTGTGGCCAGCTGAAGGGATGGGGGTGGGGAGTGATGAGCGGGAGGTGTTCAGACATAGCCCAAACCCAGGTGTGGCATATATTGCCTCATCAAGGTGAGCCCATCTCCTTTCCATGTTCAGAATGCCAGTAATTGGCTGCTGAATCAAATGCCAATTTCGTCAACTGTCCCCTTGATACCTTTGGCAGGCTGCCTCCCTCCTATTTAAAACACAAAACAGCATGTATGTGTCCCTTGTGGGGGGGGGGAACTACACTGGAGAGGGGTGGGAAAGCTGGACTCATGACTGTGAACTACGAGAGCAGGCCCACCCCCCGTCCCGCCACAACCAGTCAATCCTCAATGAAAAATACTCTGAGCAAAATGCAGTGAGTGACATTCAACGGCAATTACATCACTGCTCCCAACTATGGAATCATCCAAAATTAGCAGGGCCAGCTAGAAGGATTAGGGGAGAGGACATACTTGGCTGCATGTGAATTAAAATTAGAGGGAGGGCACATACTTGTAATACCTCTAGTAATACTAGTAATACCCCAAGTATTACTGGGAGAGGAGACCCTCTCTTTCCTGTGATTTGCTACTAAGAATATTTCTCCTTATCTCTGCAGGGATGAAGATGAAGAGGGGGCACTGACAGGTAAGTGGATGATGAGAGTGCCTGCTTCTCCTCAGGGCTCCCCAGCCCCCCAGGGAAAGCCTCCTTGGAGAACTGTTTCTCTTAGACAATGGAGAAAGATGGGCAGACATCCATCCGATGGATGGATAGCAGGAGGGCAGGTTCAGCAGCCGAAAGTGCAGCCGGAAGTGGGGGGGGGGCTCTGTGAGTCACATCTAGCTATCCTCCATTCAAAGAGGAGATGGGGAAAGGGCTGTGGCAGCAGGCAGGTAGGTTTGGTCATTTTCCTTGTGAGGTTGTGCACTTTTGAAAAAGTCCTGCAAGAACCCTTTGCCCACACCCAGCCCCAAGACATCCTCTGGGTCTTTTTCTCCCTGCCTTCAAGAAGAGGAAGCTAATTGTTTCCAAAGTATCTCATTTTTTGACAATTACATGGGTCAAGATGGAATTGGAGGATCACCTGAAAACAAGGGCAACATTTCCTGGTCAATGTGCTCTGAGCTCGGACCAGAGACTCTTTATTTCTCCAACCACAGTTTTCTACCTCTAGGAGCCAGGCCCGCATTCCTGAGATCACAGCTCTGCTTCCTGCTTATGGCATCCAGGCAGATTTTCAAGTCCCCCCACACCCCACTAGGCCAAGAGGCTGTAACTGGGGGTTGGTTCGTGAACCAGAGATAGTCCATGTCAACCATCAGCTCCCATTCTGCTCAAAGGAGAAGCTTCTTTCCTCACCCAGAAGGGAAAGCCCATAGCCCAGTAGTGAAACAATTGCTTTGCATGCACAAGGTCTCCTGTTGAGACTTCATCATCTTCTGTTAAAGGATCTTAGCTAGCTAGGAAAAGGCCTCTGCCCAATAGTGGCTGCCAGCCAGAGTAGGGCAAAGAGAGCCAAGAGCATGACATGGTAGAAGGCAGCTGCACTTGTATGTACAGCAGGCAGAGCCTGGCCATTGCACTCCCTTCTGAAGTGTACTTGGTGAGGGCTGTCTTGCCAGTCAGTGCTATGCAATGTACTCCTCTTCATTCCTTGCTTGGTTCCTTGGGTGGCCCACCTCACCCACAATCCCAGGCTACTTCCCAGCTGGCTAACCTAGGCAGAAAAGGGAGGCCATTTCTATCAGGCCTACAAGCCACGATCATTTCCTGATTCCTGCTTTATTTCCTCTCTTTCAGGTCATCCCAGAAACCCAACCCATGTTGCACCATTTTCTGGGGGACTCCCCAATGTTTTGGGGGACACTCTGGGGAAAGAGCTCACTGAGGAACCCTCCGTGCCAGAACCTCTTCCAGCACCTCGCATGACCAATGACATCCTGGGGGAAGAGCTCACTGAGGAACTCTCCATGCCAGAACCTCTTCCAGCACCATGCATCACTGACAACATCCTGGGGGAAGAGCTCACTGAGGAACCCTCCGTGACAGAACCCTTTCCAGCACCTCGCATGACCAATGACATCCTGGGGGAAGAGCTCACTGAGGAACCCTCCATGCCAGAACCTCTTCCAGCACCTTGCATCACTGACAACATCCTGGGGGAAGCGCTCATTGAGGAACCCTCCATGCCAGAACCCCTTCCAGCAACTCACATCACCAACAACATCCTGGGCGAAGTGCTCATTGAGGAAACCTCCATGCCAGGGCCCCTTCCAACACCTTGCATCACCAATGACCTGTTGGGGAAAGTGCTCATTGAGGCTACCTCAGTGCCAGGTCCTTCCATCCTCACAGACACTCCAAAGGAAGCAGCTTCTGTGTCAAAGCCCTTACTAGAGCCTTCCATTGCTGATAATTATCTTCAGCAAGATGTAGAACTCCTCAAAGGGTTACAGCATGACTATGTCCAGCAGCGTAAGTATTGCGACACCTCAGAAACCTTTTGCATATACACCCAGCACAATGATCAGCTACAGTTTTGATACCCAGCCCAGATGATGGACTAAGCCCTAACACTGCCCTTTTTGCAAGTCACCAGCACTCAGCCTGGTCAGCACATACAACATTTGTTCCTTTTTGTTCTCTTTGTTGCAGAACTGAGGGTTCGCCGCATTTCCCAACAGTTCCCTCGTTCTCTCCGGGCCATCAACCTGCAAATTGGACACATGCGGACAAGGCTCATCCGCAGTGAAGTTCGGCTGCAGTGGTGGGAAAGGGAAGGTATGTTCACAGCATGCCCCTGAAATTGCTGCTGGGCTAAGAACGGCTCTTTTCCTCTGTTTCTTTCATGTTGAAATGCTTGATTTGAGTCTGCATCTAAGGTTTCAGGGGGGAGGCCTGTGAGTGGGTTGTCAGTGCTTGCTGAAGTGTTCCTTTGTTTTCTGTCTTTCATGTGTCCAAGCTCCAATGCCTGCAATCCAAGCAGCTTCTCAGAGTGAGCAGTGAGGGCAAGTGATGGTGGGTGTGGTAGGATGTCAGCCTTTGCAGCTGACCTCCTGCTGCTGCTTCTCTCTTGCAGATGTTCCTGCAGACCCTGCTGCACTTCTCCAGCCCTCAGGGTCGGATTCATCATTGTCCTCTGCCTCCCTTGAGGTTGCCTCCATCCCACCCTCCACCTCCACCTCTTCCCTCCTCCTGCATCCCTCTCCACCTCCTCCTCCTTCCCCACCTCCTCTGGAGCTGGACCTCAGCAATGTGAAAGAAACTCTGCAGAGTTTGGTAGAGATGCAGGTCCATCAGCTGCGTGACCGTAAGTCTCACAGAGGCAGCACTCCATAACCTCTACCTTTTCCATCCTCATTGTGATTTTTCAATCTAAAAAACTTATAGTCTAAAAACAGAGGCAGGGATACAACAGAAGAAGTAGAGGGAAGCTGAGGTGGGGGCAAGTGGGGGAAAGATGTGTATGTATTTCAGCCGCAGCTCCTTAGGACCAGGAAGACCCAGGTTTGAATTCTCATCCAGCCATAAAACTCGCTGGGTGACTTTGGGCCAGTCACTTGTCCCACAGCCTAACTTACCTCTTAGGGTTATTGTGAGGAAAAAATAACCATGTACAAACCTCCCTGAGCTGCTTGAGGAAGAGCAGAATATGAATGCTAAAAGGAAAACAAATATCAGCCCTTTTGAGTTTAAGCTGAGATGAAACAGGAAACCAAGGAGGATGATATACAATTGTGCATATTGCAAATCCTCCTTATAGTGTCATCAATGTACATGGGCAAAAGTTCCCTGCCACCAGGAGCATACAGTCTAAAGTTTGGCTTTGGAGAGAGAAGTGAGGAAGAGGAGGAATGGGAGAGGAAAGCATAAGGGGCATTCAATTCAAGCCAATGGAGCTGCCTCTACTGAGGCATTACGCCAAAGGCTGCGCAGTGGAGGTGGGTTTTCAGGTATCATTGGAGGGATAGGAGAGAGACAAGGGGCCACATCTGAGTGGCTGTTCCAGACCCAAGGCTCAGCGAGAGGGAAGAGAAAGAGTTGTTTTAGAGAGCAGGAGACCTTCAGGTGGCTCCTGAAGACGGACAGGCCCCTTCACCCTGTTTGTTTTCTCTCCTTCAAGGCCAAAGAGACCTCCACAGCTGCCAGGAATACTTACAAAGCTTCAAGGCACTGAGGGGACAGTTGAGGCAGCTAAGGAGCAGACTGGCCAGGGTGGAAGCCACTATGGGGATCATGGTTCCTCCAAGGGAGCTGGACGTTGCTGAGGAAGACGGGGAAGGCAAATTAAAAGAGACAACTGTGTTACTATTTATATAAGTGGCAATAAAATGCTGTGTATATATATTTAAAATATTAAATATTTGTTTTAATAGGATGCAGAGATAGAACAGCAATAAAATGCATATTTATTGTTTAAAAAAATAAAATGTTTTATTTTAAAGAAAATACATTTGTCTTGCTTGGAATATTCTTTGGGTAGAGTTGGGTAAAAAGGTCTTTGGGTCAAACTCAACTACAGAAAAGATTCTCTTGGCCAGTCCACTCAGGGCCAAGAGATGTTTGAGAGGTTCAAGATGTAGCTCAAGATAGACAGTTCCTTGCCAGGAGGCTCATATAGAGCTTGTCTGCCCCAACATGTATGGCTAGGAGGCTGGATTTTGGCCCTGAAGAGGGATCTGCCCCGTGTGGAAGAGGATGGAATGGTGATGCGGAAGCTTGATTTAGGGCAGGGCTGTACAACTCCAGCCCTCCAGCTGCTGTTTGGCTACAGTTCCCATCAACCCTGACTATTGGCTACTGCGACTACTGGGGACTATGGGAGCTGTAATCAAACAACAGCTGGAAGGCCCAAGTTCGAAGCCAAATGTTATTCTCCAGCCCTCTTATTTTCCACCAAGAGCCAAAGCAGCAGCTGGAGGCTTAGATCCAGGTGGAGTCAAACTGAGTGACTGATTTGGCCCTGGGGAAACAGCTAGGAGGTGGCACCTCCATTTCCTTTGCAGGAAGAAAAGCCGTGGGGGTGGCTCTCTGTAGAGCATGACAGGAAAGAACCAAAAAAGGCAGCCTCCATATCAGGCCACCTCTCAGGACCTTCCAGCTTTGCTTGTACTCTGGCAGAAGAACCCCAGTAGACCACCTTTATATCATGAGAGCTCTGTATCAGACCTCCACCCAGGGCAATCCATCCCTGCTGATACTTCAGGGAAAGAGAATGAAGAGGCCCCCTACATAGCAGGCCTCCTCCCAAATGCAGGATCAGCAATGAGATTAGACCTTTAGCCTCCAGGCTGTTTTTCTGCCGGAGAAGAGAGAAGAAGGAAAGCCTGAAAGAGAGCACTTGTCACTGCAGATGTTAGATTTGATATGACAATGAAATAAGACAGCAATGCAGGGACCACTGCATTAGCTACACAACTCAGTGGTCAAATGTCTGTCCTCAGGGGCGTAACGATAGTGGGGGCAGGCAGGGCACGTGCCCTGGGCGCCACTTTGGTGGGTCTCGTGCGGGGGCGCCAAAAAGTGCCACGACCCCCCCGATCCCCCCATGGATCGCACAGCGGTGGCGGGTGGCGGCGGATCATCATCGTGTGCCCTGATCATGGCTTGTGGCGGTGAGCGTGGCGGCGGCAGGCGGCAGCAGGAGTGAGCGCGGCAGTGTCGGGCGGCGGCGGATCGCTGAGTGCAGCAGAGCGATGCTGAGGCCTGCCGTCTGGCCCGGCGTCGCTTCCCAACTGCACTGTGCAGTTGGGAAGCGACGCTGGGCCAGACAGCAGGCCTCGGCGTCGCTCTGATGCACTCGGCGATCCGCCGCCGCCTGCCACCGCCGCGCTCACTCCCGCCGCCGCCCGCCACGCTCACCGCCACAAGCCATGATCAGGAAACATGATGACGATCCGCCGCCGCCCGCCGCCGCCACGCGATCAGCCGCCGCCCACCACTGCCGCGCTCACTCCGGCCAGGGCGCAGGTATGTGGGGGGGGTTGGGGGGGGGCAGAGGGAGGGCGCAATTTCAGTGGCAGAGCTTGCCCTGGGCGCCGTTTTCCCCAGCTACGCCTCTGCCTGTCCTTGACCATCTCTAAGAGCCCTTAAAGATGGTCAAGTGTAAGGACAAGAATACGTTTGCTCTTGAGGCTCATTGTGCATGCACTGAGAAGAATCATTAGAATCAACAGAAGATGCCTTCTTAATGGGATACATTGGGCTGAGTGTTTGCACCTAGAACAACACATCACCATGGGAGTGCTGTGCCCATGAATGCAGTAATGCAAAGAGGTGATGTTTCAGACAAATGGTGCGCCTGATTTAGACAGCTCTAGGCAACAAGCTTGATACTCTGGCAATGATTCAGGAATATCATCCAATCTTCAAGGTCAGTTTCCTTTTAAAAGTGAAGAGAGAGTTTCTGTAATCCTGACACCATTATTATATTTTATTAACATTATGCTAACTGGATGGTCATACATTGATTTTCTTAAAAGGATTCAATTTCCTGGCCAGAGTGACCAACATAAGTCTACTGATTGTTTTAACTTAAGAGAAATAAACAGCTCCAGGAGATATGACTGTTTTGGATGCCCCTTAATAAAAATGGAACTACTTTTATAGAATTTCCTTATTTTCCCAAGACCAGATGGCTGAATTTTGAAAGCACATTTAGCAAATAGTTTCTCTCTCTCTCTCTCTCTCTCTCTCTCTCTTTTCTTCTGATAGGGAATAGTTCATATCTGTATCAATATATGCCAGCCCAGGGCCAACTCCAAAAGTAAATGGGATATTTGGCCCAGGGGTCGGGGAGCCAACAAATCAGCAGCTGAAAGTCCCTTGCTGTTGCCTAGCAACTGATTCACATCCCTTTGCCTTGGCTCAGCCAAATTGCCAAATCAGATCTCAACATGGATATCACAAGCCACTGCACACCTAACCATGACAGTACCTGCAACGAGGCAAGAAAGGATGCATCTTGTCAAGAGAAAGGCACACCAGCTGCATTCAAGGGTGGAACTTGGGGGGGGGGGTGGCAGCCAGGGCACGTGCCCTAGGCACCACTGAGGAGGGGGCGCCACACCAGTTCCTGCCACCCCCACCCCATTGCCCACCGGCCCGGCCCCAGGGCCCCTCAGCCACTTGCCATCCTGCTTGCCTTGCCCTCCGGCTCTGGCCTAGGATCCGAGCGGCCTGCAAACTGCAGAGAGCTCTTCTTCAATCCTCGCCTCTCAGCTGATTGGCAGGTGGGCGGGGCTTCCAGAGAGGCCTCTGTGTAGGCCTCCCTGAAGCCTGGACTTGGCATTCCCCAGCAAGCCAGGAAGGAGGCAGGATGGAAGAGTTCACTGCAGCAGACTCTCTGCCCAGACCATCCAACACAGCTTTTGCAAGGTAGACTGTGAATTCCTTTTTGTGGTTACCCCCACCCCCCATATATAGGGATCTGCTTGCCATAGGGCTTTGATGGGTTTGGGGGAGAGACTGAGAAGTCTCTGAATATTTAATTTAAAACAGATTGAAAAATTTCTGGCTTTAAATTTCTGGCTTTTTACTATCTAAAAAGGCCTGTGGCTTGTTTCATGGCAGAAAATTACAAAAACTTCTGGAACAAACAATATTATATTCATTCATTCATTCATGTATAAATGCACTTACGTTCAAGTTGTTTTGCACCCCAGAAGGTCTGAGTGAGAACTGTGAAGCATGTGTTGTGCTTTTATTTTATTTTATTTTATTTTATTTTATTTTATTTTTCTTGTGTGTGAACTGCTCTCCAATAACTCACAGGACTTCAGGGTACATCTGGCCAACATGTGAATGCAGCACCTCCATTCCAGAGGAGATGTGTGTTAAAGGGCTTTAAAAACCTCATGTGAAAAACCTCCTGGAATCAAACTTTACTGAATCTGTTCAAGAATTCTAAGAAAACAAACATAGGCTCACCCTGCATGGTTTAAAGTCTCCTTTGCTAATCTGCAGCGAGGAGGCCATTTTAATAATTAGTGTTTCTAGTGTGTTCTAGGCATTAAAAGTAGCACAAATATATAGTACTCACTGTATCCTCTATAATAAAACCCTTGGTGTCCGTCCGTGGACAGCCAAGCGTGCGTCCGTGCCTCCCTGGGCTGTTCTGGGCATGTGTGAAGCGGCGCTCCACTTCCTCCCACTTCCAAGCGGCGCTCCACTTCCTCCCGTCCTGTCTTTGGCCGCGCCAGCGAAGTGGGTCCGCCCTGGCTATCGAGCGAGATGCAGCTCAGTACCACTGGGAGCTGACCAACCTTGGTAAATCCCCATTCACAAAGAATGTGGTGTATAAAGAAATACTATGAGGGTTGGGTGGGGGGGGGACCAAAAAAAGAATAAAATGAGTAAATTAAGTTAAAAACTGAGTTGAACAAAAAAATAAAATAATTTAAACAAAAAATATGATCTACAATTAGCCTCATAAGTATTTAAAAACTAAATAAGGGAGATGGCAGATCAAAAGAAAGTGGGACAGAGGGAAGAGGGAAAAAGAAGAGACAGAGGGACAAGGGGGAGAAGAAATGAAAGAAGAGAGTACGGGAGAGGTAAGGGTAGAATAAAAAAGGGTGGGGAGGGAGAAAGAAAAATGGATACAAAAATAAGGGTCAAAAGACAGGAAGAGCGAGCAAAAATTACCCCACTCCACACCAGAAAAGACAATGGCCCAGCGATAAGGAGGAGGTCACAGGGCAGCCAGAGGAGGGAGGGAGGGAAATTATGAAACAAAGGAGTAAGAAAGGAAGGAAAAAGAAAGAAAAAAGAATGAAGGAAGAAGGACAGAAAACAGACAGAAAAAAGGGAAGAACAGCCAACCGCAAAGAGCGATCCCGTTAAAGAAAGAAAAGAGGAAAAGAGAAATAAGAAAGAACGATGGGAGTGAGAAGAGGTGGAAGAAAGGAAGAAAAGGAGAGAGAGAGGTAGAGAGAAGAAAGGAAGGAAAGGAAACAGAGGAAGAGGGAGAGAAAAGGAAGGAGTGCAAGAGAGAAAGAGAAAAATAAAAAAGGAGAGGACGGCAAAAGAAAGAGGTAGAAGCAATAAAGGAAACAACAACAACAACAAAAAGGTTCTAGCGCCCGTTATTTTAACGGGCTTAAAAATACTAGTATCACTATATATTGTGAAGTGTCCGTGTGTGTATTCAATGAAATGTATTTCCAGGCAGCATACTTATTTTGAAATATCAGACTTAAATCCTTGGGGGCCTGGGGTGCGTGGAGGCCCTGGACATTGAGGGGCTGGGGGCCCATTTTAAAATCTCATCTTGGCCCATTCCAACCTTGCTATGCCCCTGGCAGTCACTACATGGGTTTCTGCACAACACCTGCACAGAAGAAACTTCCATGTAGAAAGTGTGTCTCTTGTAAACTGACCTTGAATTTTCCATCCATGACTGGGATATCTGAGATTTAGAGTCAATAATAAAAGAACAGCACACTGCTTGTGACAGGAAGGGGCAAATTACAATGATTTCTTAGTCTGGCAGGGGCTTGTTTTGGCCCTGGCAGAACTTGGCTGTCTGCTCCTGTTGAAAATTCCTCTGTCTAGTGTGGCAAACTAATGTATCCTCCTCCCTCCTGGTGTCAAAGTAGGCACTAGAATGGTGAATGCACATATACCCCATCATGAGCCAACAGTCATCACAAGACAAAGACTGGTAGGAATCATTCACTGGTTTATAGACCCCCCCCCCGCCACCTTCTTCTTCCCCTATTTTGCTAGTGGCTATTTGGGCAGGTGATCCTCTAGTCTAGGACAAAGTCATGTTTTTTAAAAAAGCATGATATGAGACAGAGAAAATGACACTTGGAATCCTCACATAACTCCTGCCTGTTGTTCTAAGTCTTTTACAGAGATGGCTCATGTTTTCAGGTTTTGATCAACAACCATGCCTAGATGGTACAGTGTTCCTCTTAACAGGGATTTCCAGATATTGTTGACTACAAGTCCCATCATTCCTGTTTGGACAAGGGCACAATTTCAGTGCTTGCCCTAGGCGCTATTTTCCCTAGATACACCTCTGGTTAGCAAGCAACTCTAGGTCCATGCTACAGGCAACCACCTCTAGTCCTTTCATTGGCGCTCCCCTCTCTTTTTCCTAAGGCCTCCTATCTTCACAGCAGGTACACCAGGAACAGTTCTTCACCTCTCCACTAATTCTCCCGGCTAATGCAGGGACTGAAAGTCGCTTTCTCTTAGGGCAGAGATGATCACCTGTTCTTGCCCCTGCTTCCAAGTTATTTCAAAGCAGCCCTGAAAGTGCAACTTGCCCTGCGCTTCTCTGTGGGGCTTCTGTATGCCATCTCTGCCTCCCCTCTTTCTTTCCCTTCCTCCTTTCCTTCCCATTCTTATATACCCCAGTTAGCACAAATGAAACTGGCTTGGCTCCATTCAAACTGCCCCCTCAATCGTTCTGTTTAATTTTCATGTTATGATTATAGTAAGGCAAGACTACTAAATGGGCCCCATAGGCTTACCTTAAATAAGTGGCAGAAATAAAGATTTCTGCCACTAGGAACTCATCTCAGTCCACTAACCCACAATAGATCTTATGCATAGATACCTTGACCATCATTTTGCAACAATTTATATTGAGAGGCTTGAGAGTCATCTTGGTTCTGGTTCAAGTGCACTGGCTGTTCTGTGGCCACCTCCTTTCTCTGGTCCACAAATAAAGGACAGAATATGTTGAGTGGGATAGGACAACATGCAATCAGCTACAGTGTCAGAGGCTGTGCAGGAGATATGCTCTGAAACCCTCATTCTTACCATGCTTTCATTCTATACACTTTGTCAAACTGGTAAACAAACTTGGATTAAACAAAACAATTTGGTTTGGTGATTGATGGCTAAATCTCAGTGGCTGACATCCTGACTCAATAGTACTAGGGAGGTGTCTATAGCACTACTAAATTTCAATAGTACCTTCTCTAGTAAACTTAATCAGAATGCCAGCCATTGTTTCTGTATCAATTGAGAACTTGTCACAACAGGAAGCCTTTCATTGCTTACTAAAATAAATTGGATTTGTGTATGTTTCATAGAGTTCTGCATAAATGTTAAAAATATTCTCTTTGGTTATTAAAATTACTTAATTCATACTGTTTTAGACACTGTGAGGCTCAAACACTTCCATTGTTAAAAATCTTACTTCCATTGTTAAAAAGAGGAATAAACTAGAGGCATGACAAATAAGTTTAGATTAAATTAAGCAAATGAGAGTAAAATGTATATCAAAGACAGCATATCTCAGCACAGCATATTGGCCAACATTTATAGGTCTGAACTGAAACATTTCAGTTTTGTTTTTTCTGAAATTTTTTCTGCTTTCTTCAGCTTATTTTGGTGCCCTTTTTGGAATATTCACTTATTTTAACCTATCCTTACAACTGCACACTGCTTCAGAGATGACAAGTCCTACAGCAATATCTTGCTGTTCTGCTGTTCCACGTAAAGAATTCCACATGCTGTGCTGTGTTTTGTTGGCTGCATAGCCCGATGTGGCTTGATTTTCTGAAGAACAGATACTAATCTTTTTGCTACTTGGTACTGGCTTAGATCCATGTGATTTTTTTAAATTGGAAATTTCTGCAGACCTCGAAGGTGGAAGCAACTGTGCAAAAAGGGGCACCAAACAGTTTGCAGTATAGTGGGTAATCCATTTGGTGAGAGTATATTGCTTTTCAAAACCCTAATTTTGAACTAAAAATTCACACATCACAATATACAAGTACAGCCCTGTTTAAATATGAAAATTTCTTCTCCCACTCTGAAACGTGGCTACAATTATTTTTACCCTATTTCTATGAGATAAGTTAGGATAAAAAGGACACTGCCAACAGTGTCTGCTGCGTGCAGTGATTTTGCCCCACCCAGCCTTTGATAAAGCATGAGGCTGGTGAGGTTATTTAATCGGTTGAGGATTTGGGTGGGTGGAGCCAGAGAGCTTACAGAGTTCTCTGTAGCCCAGACTAGCAAGCGATGTGGCCGTCGTGGTGTTGTGGATAAGCCTTGAGGGTGAAGCTAAGAACACTGCATTGGCATTCTCTCTCTCTCTCTCTCTCTCTCTCTCTCTCTCTCTCTCTCTCTCTCTCTCTCTGTGTGTGTGAAGCATTACATGTATTTTTTGTTCTTATGGGAGCTATACTTGTAGTGGTGTGCCCGAACCGGTCCGGCGGCCATTCCAAAGAATGGCCGAACTGCCGGACCGGTTCGGACTGGGCTGGTTCGGGTCCGGGTGGGGGGTATATCTTTAAGGGCGGGGAGGGCTTGCTTAGCCCTCCCGCCTCCTTGCCCCCGCCAGCGCCCGTATTTAACATTATAGGGGCGCTGGAAACCAGCCGCCCCCCCCCCGCCGCCGCCACCGCCGCCGCCGCGAAATCACTCTTAAAAACATCCAGCCCTCCCTCCCTCCCAGCTAGCTGCCCGCCCGCCCCCCCACCCACCCACCCAGTCGCTCACCCGGTCGGTAGATACTAAGCGAGAGGAGCTCCGGCACAGAGCTCCTCTCGCTAGGAAGGCCTCCGGGAGAATGGTGGCTTGCGCGCGCGCGCATGCGCGCGCCGCAAACCACGCCGTTCTCCGGAGGCCCGGTCTACCCGCCGGGAAAGCTAGCTGGGAGGGAGGGAGGGCTGGATGTTTTTAAGAGTGATTTCGCGGCGGCGGCGGGTGGCGGCGGCGGGGGGGGGGGGCGGCTGGTTTCCAGCGCCCCTATAATGTTAAATACGGGCGCTGGCGGGGGCAAGGAGGCGGGAGGGCTAAGCAAGCCCTCCCCGCCCTAAAAACAAGGCCCCCCTTCGGTGCCGGTCCGGACTTCTCCGGACCGTGCACATCCCTATATACTTGTTCTAAGAGCTCACTGCTGGTTTGGTCACTGTTCATGAGTGACTCTTTTTCTCCTGGCAGATCAATTTGCATCCGGACTGGTTAAGGTTCCAGTTTTGGCTACTCCATAATTTTCTGGGCCCCATGCAGCAGGGGAATTCAACTTCACTTTGATTTGCTGGATCAGGAGATGGGAGTGGCTTTGGGAGCCATTCCAGCCTGCTATCTGGAAGTTTCTGGGTTTCAATCTTCCCCTTAATGTTGTTGTTGTCCACTTGGGTTTGGTAGCCAGAAAAGGAACATCATCTCTTTAGCAATCAGCTCTATCCTTCTGGGCCCTAATATTTACTTGAATAATTTGCAGCAGGGATTGGGCTGAGTTTCTAAGCACTTGGTGGGGGATGGGGGGGGGGTAAGCTAGGCTAGGCTAAACCCCCATGTCAGGTACAGTGCAGGTTGGAGTGCAGTTAGGCACAGCTGGTGAGCAGCCTAAAGTGCATGGTTTTTGCATGAAGGGGAGTTCCAGTCATTTCATAGAGGCTTCATGGCCCAAGATAATTGGTCTGGGGCTTCTCTCCACATTGAGGCATTGTCAACTTTAAAGTCTGTGTGGCTTGAGTGGGAGCAATGCTTCTTGATGACACCTTGACCCTATATGGGTCAGCTAAGAAGAGCCGTGCTCAGCCTTGGGGCCATGGGGCTGCTTCGAGTTGGGGTATAATCGCCCAACAAGAGTTAGATATAGAGATGGCATCTTGACTTAGAAGCTGTTAGGGCCCACACTATGGGGAAGTGGAGAGCCCATTCTCACTTCAATATTAATTAGATTTGAATGAATAAAGTTATGGCCCTTACCTCCAAGAAATCTTGCCTCATGTCTTCTAATGGTGTGGGTAGAAAAGATATTTTCTAAATCTACTTCAGTGAACCTCATGGTTGAACTGGGATTTGAAACTGCAGCTTAATGTTCTGATGAACATACTGTATTTACCTGAATCCAAGACTAAGTTTTTTTTCCTAGTTATTTGATTTTAGAAATTGCTGGGTCATGTTAAATTCAGGGTCTTCTTCTTTTGGGGTAAATAATGACTTGACTAGCAAGCCAGAGGTTGCTGGTTCGAATCCCTGCTGGTATGTTCCCAAGACTATGGGAAACACCTATATCAGGCAGCAGCGATATAGGAAGATGCTGAAAGGCATTAACTCATTCTGTGCGGGAGGAAGCAATGGTAAACCCCTCCTGTATTATACCAAAAGAAAACCACAGGGCTCTGTGGGTACCAGGAGTCGACATTGACTCAACGGCACACGACAATTGTTGAATGTCAAAAATTTCAGAGATATACCCATGAATACTGATGCTAAATGTGACTGTCGGTATTCTGTAATGCATGGCCAAAAAGTGGGTAAAAATTGTAATTTATTTAGTTTTAGATTCACAAAATTTATCTTGGATTGTCAGCATTCTCAAGTGTATGCCAATTTCTATTAAATTTTGAATAGTCTCTCTCTCTCTCTCTCTCTCTCTCTCTCTCTCACACACACACACACACACACACACACACACACACACACACACTCTTCAAAGCACAGAAACATTCTTTATCCCCATAAATTTTTTCTCTCCAATCTATTAACATTTGAAGGAGGGGGAACTCCCAGAACCCACCATTCTGTGTGGCATGTTCTGTTTTCAAATTGATGTTTCTGGTTGCCTGTGTAAATTCCGTCTTTCCCCAACCCCATGGCATTTCAGTTTCTGATGGGGAACTCCCATGCCTATCTTCTGTCACATGTATGGCTTGATTTGTTCACTGCTGGAGTGTTTGCTGCTGTTATGAGGTAAATTTTTTAGTATGCCTTTTGATGCTTAGACATAAAAAATACCCAATTTCTAAGTCCCTGTGAAACATTCCCTAGAAAGAAACAACCCCCTGGTTGATTATGGCTACAGTATGGTATTTTGAATTATATATTTTCAATGAATCCTTTTTCAAGAACATATTTGTCTATTTGACTCAACACATTCAATCACTCCCCTGTGGAAGATGCATATAAAAAGGTGGAAAGAAAATGGTAAAACGTTCGAAGGGACCTTTATCTGAAAATGTAATGCTTTCCATTGATGTTGATCAGTTGTCTTCTCTATTGGTCTCCCTCTGGATCTTTCATGTCCTCCAAAATACAATTGCTTGGTTACTGCCTCCAAATACTCTTCCGTGACACTACGTACAAACTCAAAAGCGTTACCAACTCTTGAAAAAAAGGGAAAGGGCTGGTACCAGAAGCATTTTCCTGCAAGAATCAGTGCATGTCCTTAAGTAGATTTAAATGTGGCTTATTTTTAGAGCACAGAATATCCAAACAGCTCCACTCACTAGGACCTCTGGCAAACCTTTAGAAGTCTACCTTCAGTCTGAAGCATGATACTGGAAATACCACTTACCGTTCTGAGCTTATATTTACACTACAACATATATCACTTTTATCTATTTATGAATTTAATTCTCATGGCTATCCCCAAAGAATTCTCAGAATTCTTTGGGGAGTTTGGTGTTGGTGTTGAGAATTCCATTAGAGATCCAAAATGCAGGTATATATAGGATGCACACTACTGTACATGCACTGAATATAATGTGTGAATAACTGTGCTTGCATACAGATCCGTAGGTGCATATACTATAGACAGACGGTAGTATGTTGAAAAGAATGTTGGTATTGGTAGCCCAAGTGAGACCTTTTAGGTGGCGTAGTGGTGGTTGGTCTCGAGGCAAATAGGGCTGCTACCTATGAAGTTTTTTCATTTATGAAAACTCCCCTTATGGAATCTGTGTGGTTACCCAGTGATAGTATTTTTTAGTCACAGTCCAATACACTTGTTTTATGACAGGCTGCATTGTGCCTTTTGTCAGCTATGTGCATTCTGAAATATGATTTATATGATCTTGTTGCTAAGTTGGTCTTTTTTTCCCTTTGCATTTTCTTTTGCATTTTCTTTGGCATTTTGTATCTTAATTTTTAATCATTTAGGGATTGCAACTCTTCTGCCTCCCTCCTGCTGCCAGGGTTAAACAGGCCTCACGAGGGTGGGGAGGGTGTTGTCAACCATCCTAGTCCTCCTCCACCTGCTAGGGAGAGAGACTGCCCTGCTCCTCCAGGGAGCCTCTAAGGGCCACCACCTTGCGACTCCTCTGGCTGCCTCATCATTGGCCATGGGCTCATTAAATAGCTCCCCATACAAAGGACAATCAGCTGCCTCCCTTCCTAGCCCCTCCTCCATTGCCTGGTCATTTCCCCTTTCATCCCCTCTTGCAGCCTCAGAGATTGTTGTCATCCTGGGCCCCGCACCTTCTCCCTAAGACGTCATGTAGTGCCACAATTGAGGGACAAGGGCTGCTATCTTCTCAGCACAGGCTTCCTGAAAACTACCCCCACCCATTTTTTGGTTTGTTTGTTTTTTTGCATCTAGGCAACACAGATTCTATTTGCATTTCTAAAGAATGCTTTGCTCTTATAATGTTAATGATTATGCAAAGACTGTGTGCTGCCTCTCCCTAGCAGCTGCTCAGGTGTATCGAGAAAACTCGCTAAGACACAGGATTTTTAAAACACGGAAATACATTGGCACAAGCTAGAATTTGGAAAAGAAAGCCCAATTTGTGTGGGGGGTGCTTCCAAAGCTCTTGCATGGACTTCAGGGTAAATCTGGCCGATGTATGTATGCACACACTCCCTTCCAGCAGAGATTAGAAGTAACAGCCCTGTGTGGGAAAGTTCCAGCTTGGATGGCTTTAAAGGGGGCTTAGACAAATTCATGGAGGTCAGGTCTATCAATGGCTACTAGTCTGATGGCTGTAGACCACCTCCAGGCTCAGAGGTAAGATGCCTCTGAAGACCAGGTGCAGGGGAGCAACAGCAGAAGACAAGAACGTGCCTTAATCTCTTGTCTGTGGGCTTCCCAAAGGCATCTATTGGGCCACTGTGAGCAACAGGATACTGGGCTAGATAGGCCTTGGACCTGATCCAACAGGGCTATTCTTATGTACCATCCCTGGGTGTAGTCCCTTATCAGATTCCATGTTTTTCAGTATCATCAACTGTTTGTTTGATATTTCAGCTTGAAATGAGTCATCACTATCTCTACTTCAATATGTCCAAGACTGGACTGCTCTCCTTTTCTCCAAAGCCCTCCTCTTGTTGGGGGCACCCATACCCCAACATCAGACCCAGAGGTACCAACCCAGAAGTATATGGAATGCAGGCCTGTTTCTGATTCCATTTTATTAAGGAATGAATTAATGCCTGAACTGAAGGTGAACTGAGACCCAGGTCTCATGACTGCCTCTGCTAACTGCTCTGTGAAGGAAGAGGCAATACAGCATTGTATTGTGAAATGGGTACTCAAGAAACACAAAGGCCAGGCCTGAGCAATCCAAATGCTAAAATCTAACCCATTATCAGACAATGCCTGGAAGAAGTGAGAAGCTGAGCTCTCATTTCCTCCTGAAAGGTCTATGTAAATACTTGTCAATGATTGCTCTGCTATGCCCAAAGGGGATACTCAATTGCTGTCTATAGAGATTCCACTCTAGGTAAATGCACACAAAGAAAACACCTATAGATTTTAATTCTTACTTTACTAACATCTTTTAACACCTTCTGGGACCAAGCACCAGAAATCGAGGGACAAGAGAAGATACCCATTTGCAGCTCAGAGATGCAGATTTGGGCAAAGTAGAATGTCCCCCCGCCACCTCGCCTAAGTGGCAGCTTACAGAAGATGGGATTCAGATCTCCCTGGACTGAGCTAATATCCTGAATAATTAAAAGACAATATCCAGAAGGTAACAGCAAATTGTCACCTTTTTGGGGACCCAGGAAGGGTGAGGATATTTTGAATAGACTCTATGGAGATCAAAGGAAGATACAACTATAAAGAATGAGGCTTACTGGACAGAGTCAGCAATCTTGCCTAACAAGCATACTTGCTCACGAGCCATCCCAGAGTTTGCTGCTAAGCCACGGGTAACAAGCAGGATCTCTGTCCATGGACAGGAACTGTCTGTGACTTCTGCTGCGCAGTGAGAAGTCAAGACTTCCCCAGCCATGGTGCTCTCACTCTCTGCCTCGCTTTGAGCAAACTGCCAGCTTGACCATCGCTCCCAAGCTCCTGTCTCCAGCTACAGCCTCTCTCCTTCAGCTGAAAGTGCCACCGCTCTCAAGCCTCTGACCCTGGTAATATGCTGCTCCACAAGCCTTGGATCCCTTCTTCTCCTTTCTCCTCTTCCCTCTACTAATTCCTGATCTCCCCAACCCATGCCAGTCCTGAACCTTCCTTACCCCCCTTTTTTCTGTCTATATCTGAATTATATTAGGCTCTAGGAAGATTTAATACACACACATATGTTAGTTAGGAACACTGGGTGAATGTTGTTGCTGGCTATGGTTGAAATATTGTTAGTAATACTGATAGATTGTTCTGTTTTCTGCTCAGATTGATGTTATTCTTTTATACTCAATAAAGCCCATTGAATCATTTAGGATTGCTTTGATCACCTTTCTTCCTTGCGCCCAGACTATACATGGTCACCATATAAAAGAACTGGTCACTTTGTGACACTGGTGAAGCCAGCCTAATTTCAGATGCTAGCTCCTGAGCATATCTAGTATACAAATCAGGCTTGGTTCACAGCACTCTCCTAATGCACTTATCTTATGCCATCCAGGCTGCTGAAGAGGTGCAAAGCCTTGGCTTTATCTTTGGCTTCTTTCTTTCCTTTATTCTCCATATTCAGTCTGTTGTCAAATCATGCTGGTTCCTCCTTCACAGTATTACAAGAAGATGGTCTCTCCTCTCTTCCCCCTTGGCAAAACCTTTAGTTCACATCCTGATAGTATCCCACCTTGACTACTACAACCTCATCTTGGTCCTCTCACCTCCATCTAGCTGGACCCACTTCACAGAGAAAAAATGTGTAAACAAATGACCACAAAATGCAAGAGGTATAGTCTGACCATTCTACGTAAAACTTAAAATGTAAATAGCATAAGTAGTGTGATCTAAAGAAGCAATGTGCCTATATTTAAGCTTTACACAGAATGATCAGACTGTACCTCTTGCATTTCATAGCTGATTAACCTCACTGTTTAGGTTCCCCCACCACATACCCACTACACACACCACACTACCTGTATCAATAGAGGATAATATTTAATGCATCGAATGAAGTGGGCTCTAATCCACACAAGCTTAAGCAAAAGAAAAATGTAGCTGTAAGTGTTTAGAATTTTAAAATGTGGTTTTCAGTTTTTGAAAGTGGAAATAATCCTTTTTGCTATCAGATCACAAATCGTGGCAGTGCATCAATGTGCCTCAAGCACCAATACACCTCAACTTTGACCTGGAGGGAGCCTCTCTAAGGGTGAAAGGTCAATCCTGTCCATTCCACTCTAGGTTTTTTCCCCTGAAGTTGCCAATAGGGATACCAATTACTGCCAGTTATGCTGGTAATTATATTCTATTTAACCTCCTGTTTTGAACTTGTCTTTAAATAACATAGTTTGAAGAAGAGGCAGCAGCTGATTTTGACTTTCAGACCCTAGGTCGATATCTAGGCCATATAGCCAGCTGCTTATTCAAATGCTTAAATATAGGATAAAGTCTTTGCTAATTATATTATCCAAGCCACATTTTCTTACAAACCTGGCCCACTGAAATTAATGGAGAATTTATTTCAGCAGAAGCTCTGGTTCACACCCTGGTAATCTCTTGCCCCAGTTACTGTCACTTTCTCCTCTTTTGTCTCCCTTTGTCTCACCTCTTGACTAGCACTCTGCTCACCTCTTGGCTAGCACATATGCCTCTCTTCTTGCTCCAACCAGATCACACGCTACACTGGCTACCTTGTCCACTCCGAGATCTTGCATAAGCTTCTTGCCCTTAGCTTCAAAACTCTTCATGGCATCACCCTTCCTTTCCTTTCTGTGCACATATCCCTGCCTGTGTCCATTGCTTGTGTACCTCCACCACACTCAGCTGTCCAAAGATGCCCCGAATGTACAACCTTCTATTAAGCATTCAGCTCAGGGAAACCCAGTTCTTCCTGTCTGTAGGTGAAACCATACAGGTGAAATGCAGTTTTGGTCAGCTAGTCCTTATGTCCGTGATAAAACCAACTCCTCAAAGCCGCTTTTCCAAGTTGAAATATAAATTAACAAGATATCAAACAAAGTTTCAGTTACCATATCTACCTGAATAGAAGGTGACTCTGAATTTGAGATGATGCCTTAAAAGAGAGAGGATAAATACAAGTTATACCTATTTACTACGTACCCAAAAGAAAAAGGAGTCTGAACCGTCCTGCCCCATATTTAACAGGAAAGATTTGGGTAAATGTATTTGCAAAGTACAGGTGGACCTTGTCACATGTGGTCCCAACACCTGTGGTTTCACATATTCGTGGTCAGGCAATTGGGACCCGACCTCAGTATACATGGTTTAAAAGCTATTAAAATCCATGTATCCGTGGTTCCTAGGTGGCTGGAAATGAACTCTGAGGTCGTTTCTGGCCACCATTCTGCTGAAAGGAGCCATTTTGTGGATCTTTCCTGGACACCCCCCCCCCCGCAATTTTTCATGGAAAAAAATTATTATTATTATTTATTCAATTTCTATACAGCCCTTCCAAAAATGGCTCAGGGTGGTTTACACAGAAAAATACGAAATAAATAAGATGGCTCCCTGTCCCCAAAGGGCTCACAATCTAAAAAGAAACATAAGATAGACACCAGCAACAGTCACTGGAGGTACTGTACTGTGGGTGGATAGGGCCAGTTACTCTACCCCTGTTAAATAAAGAGGGTCACCATGTTAAAAGGGGCAGAATTGGAGCTTGGGGGAGGCAGTGCTGGACATCCAGAGACCTGCACAGCATGGCACATCATATTATTCCTTTATTCTCATTCTCTCTCTCTCTCTCTCTCTCTCTCTCTCTCTCGCATGTAAAAGCTTTTTCACCACATCCAGGAACCTAACCCCCCCTGCCCCAATTCCCATTGCCTCAAGGTCTTATTATCTGTGGTTGTACCCAAGAACAAACCCCTAAGGATAATGAGGTCCACCTGTATTTGGAGAAAGAGATACAACCTACCAGGGGAGAGGCAAAGAGTAAGAGAAAATTGTTGTTGGATTCTAAGGCAAATATATTTGTCTTTGTGGAGCAAAGTCAGGAGGAAGCTAATCTCTATCATCAGCGGGGGGAAGGGGGAATCCCCAATTCATATTTTTGGTACATGTGTATTTACCCTAGGTTTTACAGAAAAAACCAGGAGCAAGGAAAGCCTCCAGCAGCTGAGTCACTACCAATGCAAAGGCCTGATGTAGATGTAATGCTGTCTATGTCCTAACCAGGATTAGGAGATGGACTCATGCTTCTCCCACTACCTTTTTCTTTTCATTTTGCACAATAATTCCCTCTTTCTTGGTTTTGAAGCTAAATGTAGATATTTGGATATTATTTGTACATATGTACAGATGTTTGTATACATGTATATGTTTTTGGGTGAATGAGTGTACATATGTTCACTTTAAAAGTGAACCTGGGTACAGGGCCCCTCAGATGCAGGGTACAGATAGGAAGCCTACTGCTGTACATGTGCTGAACATAACATGTGAACAGGGCTTATGGCTATTGTTATGGTTGCACCAATGTTTTTGCTAACGATAGTTACCTCAATGTACATTTTGTAAAACTGCTTCTAATAATGGTTGCTGGTCTTGTGGTAGCAAACATGACTTGTCACCTTAGCTAAGCAGGGTCTGCCCTGGTTGCAAATGAATGGGAGACTAGAAGTGTGAGCACTGTAAGATATTCCCCTCAGGGGATGGAGTCGCTCTGGGAAGAGCAGAAGGTTTCAAGTTCCCTCCCTGGCTTTTCCAAGATAGAGCTGAGAGAGATTCCTGCCTGCAACCTTGAAGAAGCTGCTGCCAGTCTGTGAAGACAATACTGAGCTAGATAGACCAATGGTCTGACTCAGTATATGGCCACTTCCTATGTTCCTATCGTTAAGCTTCAAAATTAAGCAGGAGGATGAATTTCTACATGAAAAGGGAGGAATATGTTATCTTCAGACCATAATTCGGAGACTTGTAGTCAACATTGTGAGTGGTTTCACATGACTGGTGCCAAGTTAGTATGACAGGAGCTTCTGGTTCCCAGCAAGTGCACACTGCCAGTGGGTAGGTTCAGATGTCACAGCTAAGTCTGATTCCCCTGCCAGATTCTGGAGATTCACCCAATATTTTCCCAAGTTTCTTCACCTAGTCTCAAATGTAGGTTGCAAGTGGGTATATAATATTGGGAGAATGCCAAGTGAATCTCAGAAATCTAGCACTGGAACAGGACTTTGGCAGGTTCAGATGTCACACCCACTGGGAGCAGGCACGCACTGAGAACCAGAGGATACTGACTTGGCAATTGTGTGAAGCCACCCTATGGCTGCTTCACATAAGCCTCGAATCCTAAGCAGATTTAAGGTAGGGCTGTCTAAACACTGGTGTGGATGTTGTTTTAAATCACCAGAGCATTTAATGCCCTCCTTGAATTGCAATCAACAGCATTTTCCAATTCATGTAATTTAACAGTATGGTACCATCAAAAAAATTAAAGTTTTGAATTTCTGCAGAATAACCAATATACGAGTGAGAACTTGCATTTTCCAAAGTACAATATGGAAATCAATACTAAACAAAAATGCCATAAATATGCAAATAAGTGTTTGACAAATGTCCTCATTAAAAACCTAAAATAGCAGAATTTATGAAGTTTTTACTTAATTATTAATAATAAATTAAGGTGAATAATAATAATGTCAACCATCCTAATTCACAGTCACAATGTGGTTGTGTAATGCAAATATTCAATCTAAGGAACAGCTTTAAGTTAAAAAGTGGGAGCTCTTTCTTATCTGTACTTTGAAGATTTTGTGATGATGTCACCTTTTTTTTTTACACCTAACTATAAATGAAGTATGTCTGGCTGGGGGTCGAGGAGGCAAGAACAGCCAATACTTTGCAATTACTAGTGTGTACTTTTATTTGTTGCTACACAGAGCCTCAGAAATGTAGCTTGCTTTTTTCATTTCATCAGCTCCACTGAATCTCACCCACATAAAATTCTTGTGATCTGGAAAGCCTTTAACATTTACTTGAGGTTCAGCAGTTGAGGTGAGTTAGATGGATATATTTAGTTCTGAAGATTTGTATAAGGTGACTGGCAAAGATAGTTGGATTTGAAGGATGTATGACCTTGAAGGTACAGGTTGCCCAAGCTCAAATCAGGCCTAGTTTTAATACTTTCACCCAATAGGGGAATATGAATACGATGAATATGGAAGCTATTATACTGCTGTGATTTTTCAGGTAAGATTCTTCAGCAGCATATTAGATTCCTGCTAACTGGCTATGCTTAATGAGGAAATATAGCAGCAGATAATGAACTATTGTCATGATATAATTATATGCTTCTTACCTGAGGAGAATAGATGTAAATTCTATCTTCTACACAAGCAACAAAGGCAAACCATGCATTCATAGGTCATCACGGGTACTAAAAGGGACAAATAAACAACCCTGAGAGGCCCTAGAGTCACTACTAAGTCAGAGTAGATGTGAATACTGAGCTAGATGGACCAGTAGTCTGATTTTGCATAAGGCAAGTTCATATATCTGACCTGTTGAGTTTCCCTCTACTACACAATTTACTTTTTAGCATTTCCATCCTTCTTTGGATTACGTCACTGTAAGATTAGTAGGATGTTCCAAACTACAAAAATAACCTGAAGAAAATACTTTATTTTGAGCAAGTATATTTGTCCCAGACTATAACAAATACTGAAAAGATTCTGATGCATTAGAAGATGGAGATAATGAATAAAAATTAGTTCAACACTGGAAGCAACCAAGTGGAATGCATTCTAGGATGATCCAGAGGAAAATACCTAGCGAAAGAATACCGGGAAAAAAAGGTTTTAAGAATCTTGGGTGTCCGTGAATGAACAATTAGGAGCTAGAAGGTTTGATACTGCTATAAGATAGAACTTGCTGTGATCTCATAACTCTTCAGATCCAAGTTTCATCCAAGGGAGACTGGAGATTGGCCTATAACTATCCATCACTAAGAGGTCCAGGGATGGATTCTTAAGAAGAGGTCTAACCATTGCCTCCTTCAAACATGGAGGCACCCTTTAAATCAAATTGATTTAAATCATGATTTAAATGGCTTTATAAAAGGACTTGGGTTTAATTATTTAAATCACTAGTCAGTAAGATTGCTTGTTTAATTTTCTCATAAATACATTCTTGTTGTCTAATATAACCTTAATACATATTCAGAGATAGATGTAGGTTTCATTTTTAGAAGGTAGGTGATACATACATCTCATAATGCTGTTTCATTCAGGACTTGCATTTCTTTGTTGCACTGCTTTTATTTTCGCACATTTGCCTGTCTTACCCACTGGTATAGGCACTTCATTAAAATATTCCCAGATGGGGTTACATCCGGCTGCTATGATAGGTGCTCCCTTCTACAATGGAGGATAGACTCCAAAAAGGTTTGCAAGAATATATTCTGTTCACCTTTGGTTTCACTTGCTATTCTCCTCATCCCTCTATCCCTTGTATTTATAATCAGACTCTTCCTCCTTGCTCAGATCTATTTCATCCCCCCCAAATCCTCTATTCATTCATTGGCCTTCTCTGTATTTGCACTTTTAGAGTGGGGGCGGAGACAAGGGCTTGAGAGAGAGAGAGAGAGAGAGAGAGAGAGAGTGTGTGTGTGTGTGTGTGCATGCAAACCACCAGGTTGGGCTGGGAAAGACTGCTGAAGCCTTAGAGAAGCTGCTGCCAGTCAGGTACTAAATACCCAGCTAGATGGACTAATGGTCTGAATTGTTATATGGCAGCTTCCTATGGCTCAAGATACCTAGAAGTCCTTCCTCTTAGATAGCAGGAGTAGTGGAGTCAACTACTGAACCTTTATTTATCATCAACAATATGTTAAGCGTTGTGATTGTTCAGTACTTGGCAGAGATGTACTTTGCAGATGCTCCAAGCTAGTATCTTCATTTACCAAGCCTATTGACCACTAGGGGCATTAGGGGTAGAGACAACCAGTAAGGGCATTCCCCTCTGACTATGCTTTCTCTACTCTGATTCCCCTTTGTTAGACTTATAATCTCAGGTTTCATTCTCTCACCTGGGCATTTTCCAGATTACACACTGCAATAGTTTTGCAATGTGTCCATTAAGCACCCCTCTGCGTTTCTCGTTGTTGGAAGTGAAGGACTATACGCTGTCTCTTGTCTCAATGACAGTGGAGGACAGACTAGTGAGTCAGAGGGCTAGAGGGTCAAGACAGTGGTCACCCCTTCTCTACTGCTCTGACACTATCCCTTTGGAATGTAGATTGCTACTCTTAGGGACTAACTTCCTTCCTTCCTGCTTTGCACTTCCTCTCTCCCTTCTCTTCCTGTTCCTTCTACCTTGCAACATGCAAGCTCCTCTTCCCTTCACCATGTGTGCAGAGATGCAGAATCCATCTGCATCCAGCTTGTTAGATAGATTAGAGATCCTAACTCCTCACTTTCCTGTCCAGAATGGAGTTCTCTAATAAATACCATATATATTGATTTGAAACCATGAACTGGCTCCAAGTTACTTTACTCTCAGCATACATGCATGCCTAACTAAATTCCATTGTGTTGTGCCTCTGTGCACTCTGCTATAATGAAAAAGGATTTCTCCTACCAGAGAGAATTCCCAACACTCATGTTGTGACATTGCAGTCGCTATGCTGTCAACAGGATGCCGTCCATATTTCCAATGCCTTGATTTGGGTTTTATTGATGTGTTTTGGCCCTATAATGTAACACTGTTGCAGGAAAGTGCTATGTTTTTCCATTGTACAGAGGTGTGGTCTGGACAGTTCACCTGAATTTGCCAATTTTTACAGCCCTTTCTGCCCATTCCTTAAATAATGTTGCCACTCATGTAATTTTAATTTTTTTTTTAATACAAGTTCTTGTGAAAGGGTGCAACTCGTTTCTCATCTGCTTTTGGCTTTTTATTTCGATTGCTCATGTTTTTCATTAATACCTCTTTTTTGGTACAAATTCACACTGTAGATTTGCTGCTCATTAGGCAGATCGAGGCTCTGTTGATATGTAAAGCCATGCAATATATTTTTCTTAATATATTGTTGCCTCTTGGTTTTTCATTTTTGCCTTTGGCCCTAGGTTTCGGTCACATTTGTCTCTAGAATTTGATATGTAAACCCTCCCCCCCTTTAAAAATATATCTAATGTATTTCCGCTCCATTTCATTTCCATTTTCATCCTTGGCTTTTAATCCCATTGGTCTTATGCCCCATGGGTTCAGTGCTTCTGCTTGGAGAAAGCGGTGGGGAAATGCTGATGTGACAAACTCTTTAAAAACAAAAGAACAAAAACACAATTTCTCGGTGCTTTTGTGAAAATGTGCAAAGTTGTTGCACATTTGCACAAAAGCACCGAGAAATGGTCTTTTTGTTCTTTTGTTTTTAAAGAGTTTGTCACATCAGCATTTCCCCACCCCTTCCACGACCCTATTGGCTGGAAATGGAGGAGAAGGAAGGGACAGTGAATGCAATCCAGGTAGGATATGGACACCTCCTGACTGCAAAATCCGCTGCAGTTGCGGACAATACAGATGTCCAAAATCCTGTCAATTTGCATAGAAAACTGCATCAAAGCCACTGCACTCGTGGTTTCAAACCACTGCCTAATTCTGCTGCACTTTGCAACACTTTAACCATTGCAAATCCTGTAGTCTGGAAAACACCTTGGAGAGACATTCTCCCACCTGGAGAGATCGACTTCATTCTTCTCCCTTCCCCCCGCTTACTGTCCGTAGCTAGCAATGAGACATATAAGCCTCAATCTATCTCCCTAATGCATTTCCTAAATTAACTACTTTATTTGAAACTTCAACTGCATGTCTCCAGACAATATTAATGAGCAATGCTCCCTTACCTGCACTTCCACTGTAGCTGGGGCAGATAAAGAAATCTCCCCTCCTGATTTCTCTAACATAACAGACAATCCAAGTTAAGTTGCTCATGCCAGTGCAGTGTTTTCCTGGAAGAACTTCTTCCCTTTCAATTGGCCTGCTAAACTGATAAACAAGAACTTTAAAAACCCTCCGAGTAGATCCCACCAGTCTATTTAAATACCAGCTGAAAAACCTCTTAAACAGACACCAGAGTCACAGGTGCCAGTTGCCTCATTCAATTCCTCTCTGAGGAGCATGCTGGCTTACATTAGCACATGCACTGCTCTGCCAGCTGGCCTTGGAGGGGCATCAGCTGCCTTGGCAGACGGATGAATGAATGCTGCACTGTATAGGTCATCCACCAAAACAGAGTGAGTAGGAAGGAAAAGGCGATTCAGCAATTTGACAGCAGGCCATATCATCGTTCCATCTGCTTATTGCACTTGTTTTGTTTGATATCAGTACAATAGCTGAGACTGAGACTTCTATGAAAAGCCAAGTCTATATAGCAAAACAGCTGAGGAGCACATGTGCTTCTTTCTTTAGGGTCCCTCCCCAGAATGGTCAAAACACTGCACCCAGTCAATTTCTACAAACTAATCAAAATCCTTGGGCTATCACAATGCCCAATTGTTTGGTGTTTCAGAATTAGAGTATATGTTAAACTGTGATGAAGTTGCAAATTCAGAAGTGTAGGCACTCTCCATGACAGCCCCCATGGCCATGCCCACCCCAACAGCCAGAGAAGCCGAGAAGTACCAGCAGTCCATCTCTGTGTGTCACCCCTGCTCAATCAACCAATTTTTTTTTTTTTTGCCTAGAACAGTTTTGAGAATTTGTGGTTTATTTTTTGCAATATTTATATACTGCTTTCCAAGAACAAAGATTCAAAAGGTGGTTTATGTAGAACAAGAAGAGACAAGATGGTTCCCTGTCCCAAAGGGGACTCAGTCTAAAAAGAAACAAAAGGGAGACACTAACAACAGCTACTAGAAGGATACTATGCTGGGAGGAGGGTACTATGTAGGGAGAGTTCGCTCAATTATACCCTTTCACTCAATTATAACTACGCCCCTGCAGAGTAGGCAGCAAACATTTCTTCTTCTTCTCTAAAGAAAACAACAAGCAGGCAGGCAAGCAAGCAAATATATAAATAAATAGAAAACAAGGGGAAAGGACAAGCTAAGTTTATTAGGCCTAGTTTTTCCTAATGTCTGGTTCCTGGCTTGCTAATTTCTCAACAGGGAAAGAAACTTCTGAGTCTTGTCTGGTCAAAAGCTACTTTCAAAATGAAGCACCTCAGGAATGTGACCCCTCCCACCAACTATGTGACTCATGTGAAGCTACTGCTTCACCCACACCTGGAAGTGCCTAGAAGTTTCTTTACCTGTCAAGAAACTAGCCAGCCTAAGCTAGAAAGTCTGGTTTCTCTCTTAGACTTTTCTAAATTAGAAACTAGCTTAGAAAAGTCTAGCCCTAACAAACTTGACTTATCCTTTCCCCCTTGTTTTCCTGTTTATTTTTTTAATATACTTGCTTTCCTGCCTGCTTGCTGTCTTCTTTAGAAAACAAAAATGTTTGCTGCCTTGTCTAGTCAAGAGTTGCTTTCAAAATGAGGGACCTCAAAAATTGTCCCCTACCACAAGCTGTGTGACACGCTGCCCCACCCACCATCTCTCCAGGCACACCTGGAAGTGCCTTGAAGTTTCTTTCCCCATCAAGAAACTAGGCGGTCAGAAACCAACCCTAGAAAAGATTAGCACAAACAAACACCTTGTACTTTCCCCCTTGGTTTCTTGATTTATATATCTATTTGCTTGCTTTCGTGTTTGCTGTCTTCTTTAGAGAAGAAAACAAAAGTGTTTGCTGCTTCCTCTGGTCATAGCCTTGTCTGGTCAAGAGCTGCTTGCATAATGGGGCACCTTAATAATGTGGCCCCTTAATAATGTGGCCCCTGGCACAAGCTGTGTGATTCACCTGCAGCTAGTACACCATCTGGGCCTAGGACTCTTTTGGCCCATAAGGAGGTCAGCGACAGATCTCTGCAAAATTAGAACAGGTCCCACAAAGCTCTCTCACACTAAGAAATCTGCACTAAGGAACTCCGTGTCCAGAGAAAATCTCTGTGCCAGTCTCTATGCACAGTTTACACCAGAATAAAGGTATTTTCACACAAGAGGGCTTCATCAGCTGTGGTAATGGATGGGAACTAACTTTAATGCTGCTGCTTTTGTTTTTATTGATCACATATTTTAATGTATTGTTTTTTGTTTCTATGTCTTTTTGATAATGTTCAATAGTCCACTTGGAACATGCATTTTTTAAAATAGAAAATTAACCAAAAAAAAAAAAAAAGATTATTCTTGTCCTGCCTTATCTCTCAATAACTATTACACTTGTACTGGATTACACATAAATCAGAAAGAGAGGATTTCCTTGTTTACATTCCTTTATTGCCATGTTTGTTCTTCTTTACCTAGCTTTTCGTTTCCTTGCTGCTCCACTACACTGCTTTTATTGTATGTTTTTTTAATCGATCATGTTTTTAAAACTTTAAGTAAACCACTTTGGGAGACCTGGCCTGAAAAGCAATATACAATTTCTATAACCCTAAGCAGAACATATATGTGAACCAGGATGTAGCCAACTTGGGGACTCTTCAGAGAGGGTAAGGAACCCTGAGGAGTTGTGATCAGCCACCACTTTCGCTCTACTGGATTAGATTCCAGCAAGTGAGCAGCACAAGAGGATGCTGACCCTAGCTGGGCCATCATCCCACAAGTCTCGCCTCACCTGGGACTAGTGAGCAAGGACCTCATCCCTTACACTTGATAAGGATGTTGGGCCACATAGGTCCAGGTGATGCAGATGGAGAACAACTCTGACTATAATCTCCAGAAGATATCACATACCAGCTGAGACATGTGGAGGAAGGTAAAGGGCCATAGGTGCTCCCTCTGAAGTCAGAACCAGCACCAAGCATAATGAATCACACAAGTTCACAGGCAAGGACTCGAGGGGTGATATGAACACATTTATTAAAGCCACATTGTGAATGTAATAAAGCATACTGTTGGTGGATATACATGAGACATCTCCTAGGGCCTTTTGATGTTGAGCTTCCCCCTTGTGGGAAGGAAACACCAACAATGTCCTCTGCTAATTTACATTTATATGTCTCTTTTTCTCTCATTGCGCAAGCCTTCCTGTAGCCCAAGGCGTCCAGGTATGGGGAGTCTATAATATAGCCAATCTCCTTTCTTTGATATCAGCTGTCTTCTGTGTAACACTACCAATTAGTTGATATACACATGTCCTTTCTCTAGTGACTAAAGGATTAAATTGGAGCAGTTGGCATTAACATCTGAGCTATATCAGCAGGAATTTATTGCCACAGCACTCTGTTGCTGAAACCTGCAGAAACACATACCTGCTTTCTCCCAAAGGCATCAGACATTAATCCCAATCGATCTATCATGGCAACACTGTGATCTCTTAAAGCATGCTGTTCAAGTATTAAGGGAGAACAGTGTGGCTTTTAAGACTCTCAAGTGACAATGGACTGTGACTGCCTGAGGTTCATTCTTCACTAATGACAGTGAAAATGCCACAGGATAATAAGATGGTAATAGAAATTGCAAGTGATGAAAACTAGGAGAACCCAATTAGGTTAAATGCCAACCTCCCTTCCTTTAAAAAGAAATCCAGTAAGAGGCTTCTTCCCACTTGCATACTGGATTTATCTAAGCCAGCAAAGATAATGGTGAATTATACTTTAACATCATAAAGGACCAAATGTAATTTAGTCCAAATCCATGCCTAAGGGCAGGATTATCTACAGCTGCCTACTACCCTGGACAGGCTACTTTAAACAATCTATCTTCTCAATACACATCAAACAAAGTCCACATATGAAGGGCATGCATGCAATTTTTTTTGGAGCCCCATTTGTTTTCAGGCCTTCATTTATCCCCCACCCCTTCAGGGCCATTTCTAATCATTTTGGGACCCACTGGAGGTTGCAGTTTATTTGTTTAAAACCATTAGTTTTCAGGGGCTTTTTTTTTTACAAAGGATGAATAGAGGTAAAACTCTTTTTTGTACCTTTAGTTCTTTGCGGGAGCATCTATGCACATCCACCTCCTGGCAGGAACTATCTTGAATACCCATTCTGCCCAGAGACATAGCATCGTTGCAGGGCACTGCAAGTAAAACAAGTGTCCACTATCATGAAAAATAGTGGCCACTATTTTTCAGGGTAATGGTCATTTTTTACCCACACTTCCCTAATGTATCAGTGGTTCCAGTGATGATGCTGTGACAATGCTGTGTCTGAGGCAGAACTGATATTAAAAGTGGTGCTTGTCACTAGCTAGTTGTGAATGGACATTCCTGCAGAAAGCCACAGAAATAAGGTTTCAAGTAAGAGTTTAGAACTTCTAGGTAAGCCTGCCCTCCCTTGAAAATAAATGGCAATGAATAAGAGATTCCAATAAAAGATCTCCCCATTCACCCTACTCATTCCCTAGCCCATTTATTTTGGAACAAACAGATACAACTTTAGTTCATTTGTATGGACTTCATTTGTTCAGAAAATAAATACATATCCCTAACAGCTGTTGGATAAATGTTGGAGACACATGTTGGAAGCACAAGTTCCAAATGGCTTCAGATCAGAATTGCCACCAAAAGTGAAATTTTGAAGCAAATTAGAAGTTGCTCCTAAGAATAATTACAAGGGAGATTTCCCATACTAATTGTATTAAGCATTTTTGAACATTGTACAGTGCTCTGAGGAAGAGCATTACAATACTGAGAAATATTGCACAGCAGTATTATAGAAACAATCTGGTTGGTTCTAAACACACTTACTATGGAGTAAACTCAATTGAAGACAGTGGGTTTTTACTTTTAAGTAAATGTGTAGGGGACAAATACAAGCCCCAACCCTGCAAAACAAAACACACACACACACAAACCCACCCACCCCCCAAAAACTCATAAGGAATAAATGACATTGTTCACACAACCAGCCCTTCAGAGGTAGAAAAAGACAACCCCAGGTAGGGCTGGTCATGTGCAATTGGGAACTGTGAGATTGGGAACAATGTGGGATTGTTCCCAATCCCAGCACGCCACCTTTAGGTAGCCCTGGTTTTAAACCTGGGCTAAAAGTTAGGTAGGAGGATGCATGCACACCTTTTACCTCACTGCCCAGTCATGTGGATGTTCAGGCTGCCGGCAGCCCCAGAGGAGCCACATTGTGGTCATAGAGGCAAGGGGACGGAGCAGCCCAGCAGCAGTGAGATATCCTAATGCATGCGCTCATGTTTTGCATTGTGGGATGTGCTGGATATGGAGTTCCAGTGCATCAACTATCCTAATGATCACTAGGGAGTAGAGGTAGTTAGTAAGGGTCTCCTTACCTGTCCCTGATTTCCTTTGCTCTATGACCCCTGCTTTGACTCCTCAGGTATTTCCTGTAGTGAGTCAGTCCACTTACTTTCCTCCTAGAGAGAAGATGGAAACATCTCTCTCTCCCACTACCTATTCATTATGTAGCTGATAGATAGGTCTCTCCTATCTCAAATGTATTTCACCAATAAATTAGTTAACTAACTTAGAATCTACAGTGATCTTCATGTGTGTTACTTAAATAGCTACAACAACTAAACTCTGCACTCTGTAACTGAAGTGGTAGATTTCATGGTGCTTTGCTACATAATCACAAACCCCAACAGGATATTTGTCTTTCCCCTACCTCCTCCTCACCGCACCAGTTGCTGCCATGCTGGTCGTCTGGCCATGCAAGCAGCAGAGCCTCCTTTGGCTTGGATCATGTGGGGGAAGGCAGGTAGGCTCCTCCTTTCCTCAGCTGATTTGGTCATGAGAATGACCTTAATGTCTTTCAGCACTGAAAAATTTAAATCTTCCTTTTACAAGCCTTCCTTTTTCCTGTTTCCCATTGTGTGGGGAGGGTCATATGCCTACTCAACCATTCCTTCAGTGAAAAGAGCCAAGCTCCATGCTGCAGGTATTATTACAGCCCTTTGGGGGGCACTTCGGTGTGCCTCTAAAACTTAGCCTTTTTGCCATGTTCTTCCCTTAGTCTTTTTGGAAGAGAAACACTGGCTGCATTCCAGGCAAAAGGTCATTCTGGCAAGGTGTTTTCCCAAAAAGAGCTTTCCAGGGTCATTTGCAAAGAACTGCAGTAATCCAGAGGAAATGCCCCTCTCTGATTGCATTAGAGCACAGGCAGAGAGAAATGCAGGACAGACCCAATTAAAGTTGAAAAGAAACAAAAGGGAAAGGAATGCAAGCTGTCTTCCATTTTCAGTAAGCTCAAGGTTGCATGGTACTTGCCTCATCCTCCTTCCTTTTATCAGAGTTAAACAGGTATATGCCAGAATGCTTGATGTACTCTTCCCAAAATCTATTTCAGTGATTGCCCAGGAAAATCTCTCTTTTCAGGAAACTTTGTCTATAGACGTATATGGGGAGCACCAGACAAAACTTAATACCAAATATGTTGGAGATGTAGTTCCTGATAGTATCACATCTAAGTGCCAACATGACCACTAGTAGAGACAGCCAGTAAGGGCATTCATTCTCTATGCTTGCTCTATTCTACTTCCCTTTTGTTTAGGGGCATAGCAAAATAAAATAAAATAAAATAAAATAGCAAGGTTGGAGAGGGCCCAAAGACAAGATTTTAAAATGGGCACCCCCTCACTGAAGCTGAGCTCATGAAGTAAAGAAATCTTAAATGAGGCTGAATAGTGGTAACAAAAAGCATAGTAAAAATTTGATAGATAGATATAGATATAGATATAGATATTCATAACCCATGTGCCACAATAGAACATCATCCAAAATTATTTTTTAAAAGGTTTTGTAAATTGTGGACAATTCAAGTCATTTAATGGTACTAGAGAAAGACATGCTGTTCTGGTAGCTCCAGGTCTTAACACTGACATCAATTTCGGAGGATGAATACAACTGAAGGAAGCCCGGGTGGGTGTGTGGCTGGGGGAGTCAGTCATGTGACTTGCCTCTGCCCCCCCCAAGGCAGTGGGCCCCCAGACAACTGTCTCCCCTTGCCCTATTATAGTTATGCCCCTGCTTTTGTTAGACTGATAGTCCCAGGTTTCATTCTCTCACTTGGAGACACAGACTTCCTTCTTCTCCCTTCACCTCTTCCTGTATGTAGCTGGCAGCAAGGCATATATGTTGCTGGCAGCAAGGTATGTCTCCAGATAATAATAATTAGCAGTGCTCTCCTTACCTATGCACTATTGGAAGTGAAGGACTCTGTGCTGCCTCATGCCTCAATGACAGAGGGGGACAGATTAGTGAGTCAGTGGGCTAGAGGAGTCAAGACATTGGTCATCCCTTATCTCTACTGCTCTGACACTATCCTTTTGATATGTAGATTGCTACTCTCAGGGACTTCCTTCCTTCCTGCTTCTCTCTCACTTCCTTTCTTCCCTCTATCACACACATGCTCGCCTTCTCTCTCTGCACCATGTGTGCAGAGATGCATGCAACATCTCTCTGCATCCAGCTAGCTAGATAAATTAGAGATTCTGTCTCTCCACTTTCCTATCTAGAATGGAGTTCTCCAATAAATACTCCTCATATTGATTAGAAACTATGAACTGGCTCCAAGTTTCTTTTGCTCTCAGCAGAACACGCATGCCTGGGCAGACTCTGCTGTGTTTTGCCTCTGTGCACTCTGCTGTAATAGAAGGGTATCTCTTACCAGAGAGAATTCCCAACATGCACTACCGCTGCAGCTGGGGTAGATAAAGAAATCTCCCCTCCAAGCTCTCTAACACAATATTTATGCTTTATCAGCAACAGTAACTCCTCAATTCCTAAAGGAGACCATCTACCAGTCTCCTCTAGCCTTCAGTCAGGGTATGTTCTTGAGAGCCAGCGTGGTACGAGAGCCAGCGTAGTGTAGTGGTTAGAGTGCTGAACTAGGACCAGGGAGACCCGAATTCAAATCCCCATTCAGCCATGATACTAGCTGGGTGACTCTGGGCCAGTCACTTCTCTCCTAGCCTAACCTACTTCACAGGGTTGTTGTGAAAGAGAAACTTAAGTATGTAGTACACCACTCTGAGCTCCTTGGAGGAAGAGTGGGATATAAATGTGAGTGACACAAAGGAACACCTCAATGATGTAGTTTGTGATGTCATCCTCCACAATTCAAGATGGTGGACGTGTGAATGTATGTGGATGCAAGTGGACTAACTTGTGAACTATCTAACTGATTTGGACCAAATTTAGACCACTTGTAGAGACAGTGAAAGAAAATTAGGTAGATAGTTCTTACCAGAAAAATTTGTTTATTGTTTAGTTCATCTAATACAGGGATTCTCAAACTTGGGTTCTCAGGTGTTATTGGATTTCAACTCCCATAATCCCCAGCCTCAGTGGCCTTTGGTTGGGGATTATGGGAGTTGAAGTCCAATAACACCTGAGGACCCAAGTTTGAGAATCACTGAAATAGAATGAGTAATTTAGAGGATTGTTATAAATATACACATCTCTTTATTTGTCAGTACTCAAATCTGATAACCCAGATGATATCTGGTCGCAGATTGCCTCTCGTTGATGACCTTTTACCTCAGTTTTTTACATGTCAGTTTTTTTATTAGCTGTAAGCAATATCAGGAAACTGTCAGGTACAAGGCTCTAACACTGCAGCATGGGCACATTCTCAGAAGAGTACGGTAACAATAATAATTAAAGATAAGTGCTCAAAAGAAAAGGCTTCTATAAAAATACTAGTTTCCTTACATCTTCTATAAAAGTGTATGAAGGCACTATAACAAACGTTTAAGACATCAATATAGTAATTACGCAGGGCATATCATGAAAAATAGTTTCAAGGATCATTGTACTTACTTACAAACCATAAAATAAAAGAGTGTCAAATGAAGAAACCAGAAGGGAGGAGAGCTGGTCTTGGGGATTTGCTAAGCAGGGTCCACCATGGTTTGCATTTGAAATGGGAGAATACATGTGCAAACACTGTAAGATATTCCCCTTCAGGGATGGGGTCACTCTGGGAAGACCATCTGCATCCTTACATGCAGAAGGTTTCAAGTTCCCTCCCTGGCATCTCCAGAGAGGGCTGAGAGAGATGCCTGTCTGTAACCTTGGAGATGCCACTGCCAATCTTTGTAGACAATACTGAGCTAGATGGACGAAACAACCAGAAGGACAAATACATTTATGGTGCCTCCTTAATAACAAAACTTTCTCTTATCACCTGTTTCCTGTTATCTGGAGTGAAAATTGATGTTCAACCTGCTTATCACAGATGATAGCTATTTACACTGTAGAAAGTAGAACCAAAAGACAATCTAGAACATAAGAAAATAAGAACAGCAATGCTGGATCAGGCCCAAGGTCCATCTAGTCCAGCATCCTCTTTCACACAGTGGCCCACCAGATGCTGCTGGAAGCCACAAGCAGGAGTTGAGGGCATGCCCTCTCTCCTGCTGTTACTCCCCTGCAACTGGTACTCAGAGGCATCCTGCCTCTGCGGCTGGAGGTGGCCTATAGCTCTCTGTCTAGTAGCCAGTGATAGACCTCTCCTCCATGAAGTTATCCAAACCCCTCTTAAAGCCATCCAGGTTGTTGGCTGTTACCACATCTTGTGGCAGAGAATTCCACAAGTGGATTATGCGTTGTGTGAAAAAGTACTTCTGTTTGTTGGTCCTAGATTTCCTGGCAATCAATTTCATGGGATGACCCCTGGTTCTTGTGTTACGTGAGAGGAAGAATAATTTATCTCTTTCCTCCACACAATGCATGATTTTATAGACCTGCAGTCATCTTTTTTCTAAACTAAAAAGCCCCAGATATTGTAGCCTTGCCTCATAAGAAAGGTGCCCTAGGCCCCTGATCATCTTGGTTGCCCTCTTCTGTACCTTTTCTAGTTCTACAGTGTCCTTTTTTAGATGTGGTGACCAGAATTGTACACAGTTCTCCAGGTCTGGCTGCACCATAGTTTTGTCTAAGGGCATTATAATATTAGCCATTTTATTTTCAATCCCCTTCCTAATGATCCCTAGCATGGAATTGGCCTTTTTCACAGCTGCCGCACATTGAGTCGACACTTTCAACGAGCTGTCCACCACGACCCCAAGTTCCCTCTCCTGGTCAGTCACCGACAACTCAGATCCCATCAGCGTATACTTGAAGATGGGGTTTTTCTTCCCAATGTGCATAACCTTATACTTGCCAACAATGAACCACATTTGCCAGTTTGTCGCCCACTCACTAAGTTTAGAGAGATCCTTTTGGAGCTTCTCACAATCTGTTTTGGATTTCACTACCCGGAAGAGTTTGGTATCATCTGCAAATGTGGCCACCTCACTTTTTACCCCTGCTTCTAGATCATTTATGAATAAATTAAAAAGCACCGATCCCAGTACAGATCCCTGGGGGACCCCACATCTTACTTCCCTCCATTGTGAAAACTCTCCATTTATACCTACCCTCTCTTTCTTGTCTTTCAACCAGTTAGCAATCCACACATGTACTTGTCCCCTTATCCCATGACTGCTAAGTTTCCTCAGAAGTCTTTGATGAGGAACTTTGTCAAAAGCTTTTTGGAAGTCCAGATATACTATGTCAAATGGATCACCTTGATCCACACACTTGTTGACACTCTCAAAGAACTCCAAAAGGTTGGTGAGGCAAGATTTACCTTTGCAGAAGCCATGCTGGTTCTCTCCCAGCAGGGCATGTTCTTCTATGTGCTTTACAATTTTGTCCTTGAGGATGCTTTCCATCAATTTGCCTGGAACGGATTTTAAGCTAACCAGCCTGTAATTATCCGGATCGCTCCTGGATCCCTTTTTGAAAATTGGTGTTACATTTGCTACTTTCCAGTCCTCTGGTACAGAGCCCGATTGCAGGGATAAGTTATATATTTTAGCAAGGAGGTCAGCAATTTCATATTTGAGTTCTTTGAGGACTCTTGGATAGATGCCATCCGGCCCTGGTGATTTGTTAGTTTTTAGTTTCTCCAGACAGTTTAGAACTGTCTATCTAGGATACACTGACATTATTTCACTGATGTGCTGCCCTCCTCTTTTTTGGAAAGGAGGTTTGCTAAGGATTCTTCAGCTACGTTTTTTTGCACTTGTGGCTCTGGCTTCCTGGAAACTGTTACCCATGTTTTGTTATATTGCTCTTTATATCAAGGTGTTAGAGAAGAACTTATTTCCCCCCTTTTAGTTATATTACCTGGAAGGTGTGAGCTTTTTTATACACAATATTGCCTTGCGGATACAAGCTGTGAGATCACAAAAGTGGTGGCAAATTTTTTTATATTGCTATGAGATTAAGGTCTCAATTTTAGGAGTTGTTTTACCGTTTTTAATGTAATCTATCCTTTACTGTTTTTAATGTAATCTATCCTTTACTGTTTTTAATGTAATCTATCCTAGATGCTTGTATACCGTTTTATGGTGTGTAATTATCAGTCACTATTTGTATATATCAGTTATGTTTGTTATTCTGATTTTTATCTCTTGGCTGTAATAAAAACTGACTGATTTCACTGATCATGATCCTCTTAGGAGGGAAAAAAACAACAGCATTATGTATCCCTGTTCTTATCATTACTGTGAATAGGGTGGAAGTCAGTATACTCATCTGAAAACACCCTAAGGAACTCCATTAAGTTCCGTCTGTTTTGTGTATATTATGTCAACACAATCTAAGTAATAAATGGCTGGATTGTTTTAAACCATTGTCTTGAGAAGAATAGCAAATGTGGCTGAAGAGTTGCTTTTTGGGAACTCTCTTTCTGTCATATTCTGATCTACTACAGTTGGAAGAGATCCAACAAATATACTATGCTAAATCTATTTGCTTTGGAATGCACTCCCTGTTAAAATAAGAGCTTCTCCATCTCCAATTGCTTTTTAAAAGACCCTTAAGACACACCTGTTTTCTCAGGCTTTTAATGAAAACTAATTTTAAACTATCTGTTTTATTCTTTGGAATTGTTTGAATTGTTTTTATTCTGTCAAAGTGTTTCAATTGTTTTCTATTCTGTTTTTATATTGTATTTTGGATAATGTACACTGCTCAGTTTGGATTATGTACATATATCAAATGGTATATAAATATAATAAATATTTGGATTAAAATCTTCAACAGATAAGAAATTTATTTTAAACACACACACACACACACACACACACACACACACACACACACACACACCACCCCTCCAGTACATTACTGCTCAGGGCAACTTACAACATTGATAAAATAGATACAATATAAACAATAACGATACTAAAAGTTAAAAGACCAAACTAAAACCACATTTAAAAGTTACAAATTTTAAGTTTCAAAAAGTTATAAGTAAAAAACTAAAAAGCAGCAGATAAAACATACCAGAAAACCACTCGCTGAGGTCTCCTGTATTCAGTCATTGCTAAAGAAAGCCAGTTCCCATGGCCACATTTCTTACAGAGTTGCCACTGTTAGGTTATATTTCGGTAGCAAGTTTAAAACATGTAATAGTTCATATTTTTTTAGAAAATTTATGAAGGCTATCATATACAGACATATATATCATATATACATCACAGACCAATTTTCTACCTCTTTCTTAGTCACGTGAGGTAGAGTGAACTAAGTAGTTTTAGCTGAAGTTTCACTAAAGCATGAGAACCCAGGAAAAGTTAAGCATGCTCAGCTTCTTATAAGGTCAGACTTTGATGAAAATCGCTGCAGGACTTAGTTCCAGTCTTCTACATAAGACTACAAATTGATTCATAAAATATCACTACAAGCAATTTATTCAGCAGTTTTCTAACTTCTCTTTGCCCTCATATACTTCATATGTCTGCAGCTCTGGGTCTTTTGTTGAAATGTGTAGGCGGTGTGCTGTGACTGCATAGAAACTGTGCCTGTATTCAGTTGCTAGGCAAACTCTCCTCCCTCCCTCCCAGTGGACCAAATTCCCAAGCAGGTTCCCTGCTTAGGCACACTTGTACACAACCTTAGCTTCCTTGCTCAGGCTGGAAGAAAGTTGACACGGTGTTAAACAGGATACCTATGTGTTTCATTTAATGGAGCCAAACAGGCAGGGCTTCACACTGACTTTATTATGGACAGTGTCCGACAGCAAGATTATGGTCCGATTAATCTTGAATGTATCAGGAGTTGAAAGCAAACCACTTTGCCTGTCCTTTATCACTGAAAAGCAAATGTGTACTCAGTGTGCAGCACTACATGTTACACAAGATACAAACAGACACTGTAATCTTTTCACAGCTACACTGATAAACAAAATTGTGCCTTCACTATAGTTTCTCTCTTGTAACACACTCCTTAAGTCTACAGATGTAACAAATATCTGTTTTCAGGAGTGAAGATCTCATGTTGACAGGTGCAAATAAGTTTACTAAATATAGCAACAGGTTTCCAAATAATTATTGAAGACTCACAAAGTGGTGCCTTGGTCTGCAAATTATTTCAGCTGCAATCCTATGCACATATTCTTGGGAGTAAGCTCCATTGAATGCAATGGGATTTTCTTCTGCATTAACATTCACAGTTTTGTGTTGTAAGCCTATTGCATGGTAAACAACAGCAGAATAGGAAGACAGTCAGCACTATGCATAATAAACAATAATTATCAATAACCTGACTTCTTGTGAACATAACAATTATCCAATAAAACAAACCATAAATCTAACTGTGCCTGTCAGGTTGAGAGCCATGTGTCTTTTTAACCCTTTAATGGGTAACAGTGCACAATAATGCTAAAATGTGAGCCAACATCAAAGTAACAGGCAAATGAAGAATTTAGGAAACACTGCTTTTGCCAAAAAAAATTGCATATACTAGCCAATCCTGCACAGAGCATCTGCGCACTCTTGGGGGCTGGCAGTTACCTCTCCCACACACACCCGACCTTCTGCCCCAGTCTCCACTTCCAGGCCCAGCTGCCGAAAGGCAATGCTCATGTTCCTTTGCAAAAGTGATGGACTAATGCCATGCTATGACCAGAGCCCAAGCAGCAATGAGGCATCCTTCGGACCAACCTAGGTGGGTCGCTTTTCTAAAAGTGCAAAAGATCCACTTTCTGACTGCATTTGCATACTGGGGCTCACAAAGCCCCCGCTTGGCGCCGCTTGGCACAGCATGTTTACATCTGCAGCGAGCAAGTCCCAAACAATGAGAAAGTGTTCTCTGCCTCGCAGTGCCCACTGTCCGTGTACGGGGGAGGGCACGGTTCACTTGGTTTCCATGGAAATGGGTGCCTGCAAGTTCCGTCTAGCAAAGGGTTAACTGTCAGGAGCTGCCTCTCCTCCCCACCGTTGCTTCTGCCCCCCTCCCCCCTGGGCCTTGCCTCCGCAGCTGGGCTGGTCTCCTCCATGGCCGGGTCTGCCGGTGCTGCCGCTCTCCTCTGCGGCGGGGGCCGCCGGGCTCCCTGGCCATGGCTGCTGACGGGGCCGGTCTCCTCTGCGGCCGGGCCCGCCTGGTTTCCCGGCCATGGCTGCCACCTCTGTTCTCCTGGGTGCGCCTTACCCAATCAGGCACCCCGCAGCCCAGCCAATCAGCTGGGCTGCCGGGACACACGTTTTAAAGGCACACCCAGGAGAATTAAATATATAGATGTTCTCAGTATGTAATGCAATATCTCTTTTCACAGAGGGATAAATATCCCTGTAATTTTAGGGAAGGTTCCACACATCCCTAATCAGCTCCTTTCATATTCCCCAACATCAATGAAGACTAAATTATTCAACCATAGTCCCACTGAAATCAACAGGACAAGACAGTCATGACTAAATTGTCCTATTAATTTCAGTGGGACTCCCATTGAGTAATACAGTCAGCATGTCAGTCATGGTACTCAACTTTATGTGTGGCAAAAATGGAATATCTCTTGCATGTTAAGCCTTTTCAAAATGATGGTTGCATTTTCAGCACTCAGATTGCTTTTCTGTCTCAGTCACGCTTGCAACTGGGAGGTGAATGGAGCCATGACCTGGGGTCTCCTGTGCCTAAGACCAGCACATTAAACCACTGCAGTACAGTGGCTCTCAGCAAGAACTATCACTGTGCGCTCAGTCAGAACTCATTCAGCTTGGAAGGGCAGGTGCATAGCTATTTATAAAAATGATTTGTAGGAAGTGTTTTTCTTCATTCTGTGACAAATTCATTTTTAATATATCTATAAGACACAACACATAAAGTAAAAATTCATATCAGTGAGGCCCTTTCTAGAAGCACGTACTGTGCCAGCAAATAGATTCTCAAATAAGGTACTGTGCACTATATCATCCCAAGTAAAACATGTTATATTGCTCACAATTTCTTGCCACTAGTTTAATATTGTCTTGCAGAGAAAAAAATTAAGAACTGAGATGGTGCACAAAAATGAACACACTGTCAGGCTATTCTAGCAACAGGATTCTTGTGAAGGTTATTCTCCTTTTGAGTACACAAACCTAGCAATGCTGGTGTACTTGAAGTACTTCTTTGTATGGTTGCTGTGATCTTTCATAACATTAGAATTTCCAGATTGAACTAAGTCAATAATTACATTTTGGAAAGGCAAAATGGTACAGGGAATATTTGCCATGAAGCTGTCCATCATGAACTAAATACTGTAATTGCAGCCAGAGCCAGCATAAGCCCAAGGCATCCTTGGGCAGTTAAACAGGCTCAACGTCCTAAGGTGGCCCAATGCCAAGACCTGCCCTGTTTCCCTGGAGATGATTGGGCATAGGCAGCAAGCAGGACCTAGCCATGGTGACCTCTGACAGGTAATGGGCCTTCCTCCTCTGACCAGAGTGGTGAATATGGTTTTATTTTATTCCTAGGGGCCAGCAGTAGCAACAAAAGAGTTCTAGTCAGTGCAATATGGGATGTTGTGGTGGGGGGTGGGGGCTGGGGGGCTGGAGACATGATGAGAAGTAGCTGCCAGCTCAAATGCTGTTGTTGCTACTGCCAGTCCTCTGAGAGTGAAAAAGACCCGATGCCCATCATCATGGTAAAGGGAGGAGGTCCTCCAATCTGGAGCCGACCCTGATTTCAGTTCTTATGGTAGTAGAAGAACTCTGGAGTGTAAACTGGCAATTCCTACATTAAGTTTTCCAAGCTGTTTTGTTGTTTGACAACATATTTTGAAAACAAAATTCAGGGTTATCCAATATTATGAAATGGAAGCTACAGCAGCAACCTAGCAACAAGTAACATTTAGGACTCACCAACGTCAGTTTTTGCATAGGACTTCAGGTAGCCTAGAGCCAGAGACAAGAGAGATACAGCTGGAACAGTCACAGATTTATAGAAAGCATCGCTGATGGGGTGAATTGAATTCTGATATCACCATGCAAAAACTAGAGAGCAGGGAGAGAGTGTCTATATTTCTATTCAAGCAAGACCCCTTTTGCTGTGAATGCTGCACTAAAGGCAGGAGAGCAACAGGCCCAGTTTCCCTCTATCACTGCTGGATATAGCAGCATCTGATCTACTGCTGTCAGTGTCTAGCATATACCTGGAAGACATAGGAAGCCAAAGAAAGAACCTCACTGAGAATAATGGATTCCCCACTGGCTACTGCTGCTGGTTTTGCTGTAGGGCTTGCCTGTGGACAGCACTGCACTGGGGGTGGGTGTTATCTTTGCCTCTGCATCCATGGAGAGCTGCTGATTGCCTATGAAGAGACAAGACATACAGCAAGATAATGGTCAGCAGTCGCAACAGAGCAGGTCTGTGCAGGGAGACATGATAGAGGTCTATAAAATCATGCATGGTGTGGAGAAAGTGGATAGAGAGAAATTCTTCTCCCTCTCACATAACACTAGAACCAGGGGTCATCCCATGAAATTGATTGCCAGGAAGTTTAGGACCAACAAACGGAAGTACTTTTTCACACAACGCATAATCAACCTGTGGATTTCTCTGCCACAAGATGTGGTGACAGCCAACAACCTGGATGACTTCACGAGGGGTATGGATAACTTCATGGAGGAGAGGTCTATCAATGGCTACTAATCGGAGGGCTATATGCCACCTCCAGCCTCAAAGGCAGGATGCCTCTAAGTACCAGTTGCAGGGGAGTAAAAACAGGAGAGAGGGCATGCGCTCAACTCCTGCCTGTAGGCTTCCAGCGGCACTGTGGACACTTGTGGGCCACTGTGTGAAACAGGATGCTGGACTAGATGGACCTTGGGCCTGATCCAGCAGAGATGTTCTTATGCTTAGGTGACTCTGATAGATGCTCAGTAGGGTTTGGCAAGCAAGGGTTAAGCACACACCCCTTTATGCTGCTTAAACATACAACTTTGAAAGTTGCTCTTGGTTTGGTTTTTTAAAGTCAGGGGAAAGATACATATGATTGTATGTCACATGTAGTCTCAGTTTCATACGTCAAAAAATCCTGACAGCCTCACCAAAATCTACAAAATAAATGTGCTGTACTTTCTTCATTCAGGACATTTTAAGAGTTTTCATACCAATAACACCACAGTCATTCTGTGTTCTTGGCATTTAAAAAGGCTTTCACATCACACCACCTCCATAATTTCTTCAGATTCCACATTAACACCTTTTGCATCAAAACTGTACATTAACAGTCACAAACAATCCCTTGGCAAACCAGGGATGCCCAAGAAACTGCAGCACCTGAAGCAAGGGGCCAAATGTTGCCTTGCCTCACAACTCCAGAGGAGAGCTGGTCTTGTGGTAGCAAGCATGACTTGTCTCCCTAGCTAAGCAGGATCCACCCTGGTTGCATATGAATGGGAGACTTGATGTGTGAGCACTGCAAGATATTCTGCTCAGGGGATACAGCCTCTCTGGGAAGAGCAGAAGGTTTCAAGTTCCCGCCCTGGCTTCTCCAAGATAGGGCTGGGAGAGATTCCTGCCTGCAACTTTAGAGAAGCTGCTGCCAGTCTGTGAAGACAATACTGAGAATGGTCTGATTCAGTATAGAACAGCATCCTATGTTCCTAACCCCAATGAGGGCCAGCCCTTTTTCAAAATTAATCTTTGCAAGCTTTGAAATTGGCATAGGAAATTGCCAGCAATCTCCACTTCACTATTCATGCTGCTTGGAAGCAGTGTTCCCTCTAACAGAAATTTCCAGATGTTGTTCAATACAGCTCCCAACATCCCCAGCTGCAATGGCCTTTGGCTGGGGGTTATAGGAGTTGTAGTCATCAACATCTGGGAATCCCTGTTAGAAGGAACACTGCTTGGAAGGAATGCAAGGAGAGACAGTCTTTGCAAAGCCTGCAAGAGTCAAATCTGTCCCAAAGAGCTGCTCCAGTGGCAGGGGCATCTTGCTACTCTGTCCCCCTGCTAACTGAGCAAAGAGGCACCTTTTAAAAGTGGTGATTTCTTTACTGAGCAGGGGGAGAGCAACTGGCCTGATCCAACCCCAGGACAGCATCCCTCCAGTGGCTGTTGCTGGTGTCTATCTTATGTTTCTTTTTAGACTGTGAGCCCTTTGGGGACAGGGAACCTTATTTATTTATTTATTTATTTATTTTTATTTTTATTTTTATTTTTATTTTTATTTTTATTTCTCTATGTAAACTGCTTTGGGAACTTCTGTTGGAAATCAGTATATAAATATTTGTAGTCGTTTGCTGGTGCCCCAATAATATTCCACCTGAGGCAACTGCCTCACCTCACAAAAGGACTGGTAATAGTTTTATAAGGCTGACGTATGGATCTGAGATAGTCCACAGAGACATACTGGAGTCCTCCAGAGATATGGTAAATGGGATGTACACAACACTTTCCCACAAGGTATTTTGAACTTGAGTCTGGATACTTGCATACTGCATCAATTGTAATCGTAGGTATTTCTCTTTTGAAATACACAGAAAAGCAGGAAATTGTCAAGGAAAAGCTGTATCTGGAATAGTGCATTCTTCATAATGGATGCATACTTATATATTTTATATTCATATCTAGTCCCAAGTACAAATACAATAAACGGGATTCAAATAACTACAAGCAGAAGTATTACTACCCGCTCCTCTCCATCTCATGCCTCTATTCATGCAAAGTGCCTCAACCCCAATTCAACAGACCTCCCTTTCCCTTCCACTGTTCCCAAGGTAGCAAATTTTTGGGAAGCACAGCGTGCTACATTGGGGAAGAAATCCTGTTCCATGACACTGTGAACCACCTAGAGCCTTTGGAGTCAGGCAGTATATACATCAAATAAATAAATAAATAAATAAATAAAATTCCTCTATACATAGTTGAGTTGTATAGTAGTTTAGATTTCATCCATTGTGAGGACCTGTTCTTAAAAGCTTTTCAAATCCCATGAAGGGCAAGAAAAATCCTGTAAAGCAGTCTATTGAAGGCCCATTCGGTCTCTGTACATTTTATAAATAAAGATTTAATACATACTACATGCCAGTTTGGAGGCAGATAGGGAATGGTCATCACTGTCATGCCTTGTGACCTTCTCAGGGACAGCTGGCTGATCCCTGTTAGACATGAAGCCTGACTAGATAGAGACCACCTTTGATAGCATGTTTTCATGCTAGGAAGAATAGCTGCAAGTGCTGAAGTTGTAAACGCACACACTTGGTTGAGGAGGGGACTGGTGAAGCTTAAAAATTACAGAACACTATCTGAACTGTATATTGTCTTATTATTATAATTATGATTATATCAAAGATGCATTTGACAAGATCCAGCCAAAGCTAATAAGCACATTTCAGTCCTGCCAATTTCAGCAAGAGTTAAGTGCCTGCTTAAATATCATGGGATTAAATTAGTGGGAATTAAAAGTACTTAACTTTGACTAGATCACGTCCGTTCTGCTTAGGGCTATTGACTGAGAGCATGGTTATATCATTTATATTCTATTAAAATGCATACACACAAAAATAAAAAATCACTGTCTGTAAAAGTCTCCACAGCAGACCAAACTCATCTGAGAATGAGATGATGGAAATAAGGGAAATTACACTGCACTCTTAATGGGCTCCTTTGGAATCAGCCCAAGTACATGTCCAAACTATGAGATTTCAGATACAAGACTGAAGTTTATAACCAAGGATAAGTGAAATTAAAAAGTGAGGGAGGGGGGATGTAGATTTCACTGTCCTCTTTCTCAGTCCTTATATTTTATTTATTTATTTATTTAGATCTATGTAAACTTCTTTGGGAACTTTTGTTGAAAAGTGGAATATAAATATTTATCATATGGAATTGGGATTGGAATTAGGATTTAGTATGCTCATCAGGTAATTCACTCACAGTATAGTTTTACTATATCCCCCCCCCTTCACCTTCTGCAAATTGATTCAGTTGGTACTGTGTGCTATGCTCAAACTTCTGGCAAGGAGAAACTGCTTAATCTCAAACTTACATAAGGATCATTCATTTGCTATGTTCAGCACCCATGCAATGAGTGTACAGTTTACATAGATACAGATAGATACAGTTATTAATATGGTATGCTAAATGCAGGTATAGCAGTATGCTTCCTATCTGTACCATGCTTTTGAAGGGCGTGTGTCCAGGTTCACTTTTAAAATGAACACAGGTACAGTCATTCACACAAGCACGTTGTTACAGACCAGGCCTGATCTATATACTAAATATGCTCATTAGCTAGTATACAAAACCGGTCTGGACCAAGTTCTTTTATATTGATGACCACGTATGATGTGGAAGCAATGAAGGAAAGGAGATCAAACTACTCAGAAGGATTCAATGGGCTTTATTGAGTATAAAGACTAACAACATAATCTAGCAAAGCAGAAAGCAGAATACTCTATTAATATCAGCAACAGTATTTCCTAACCAGCACCAATATTCACCCGTGTGCCTAACTACATATGTGTGGGCATTTAAATCTTCCTAGAGTCTAATACATTTCAGATACAGGCAGAAAAGAAGTGGGGGGGGGGAAGGTTGAGGGCTGATAAGGTTTTGGGGGAGATCAGAGATTAGTAGAAGGAAAAGGGGGGGGAGAGAAGGGAGCAGGGAAAGGGGAAGGGATGAGGGAATTCCAGGGTTGTAGCAGCAGCATATTTACCAGAGACTTGAACGTGGTGAATCTCTTCAGCTGAGGCCTTTGGCGGAGACAGGAGTTGTTGCAGTGCTCAGATCACGGCTGCGAATCAGAGCCCTATGGCTGGGGGAAAGCCTTGACTTCTCACTGCTCAGTAGAAGCCACAGACAGTCCCTTCTCCCATGGCAAGAGTTCCTGCTTTTTAGCCCCGCGGTTTGGGCAGCAAACTCTGGGATCTTGTGAGCAGCCTTGCTGTAGGCAAAGATTGCTAAACTCTCTGTCCACTGGCCTGCTTCTTTATAGTGTATTTTCTCTTTGATCTCTCATAGATTTGTTCAAAATCTCATCTTTTCCTGGGTGTCCAAAAAGGTGTCAACTTCCTGCCACCTTCTGAACAAAATCTTAATTATTCAGGATATCGGCCAGTCCAGAGAGATCTCTGGATCTCATCTTCCGTAAACTGCGTGCGCTCAGGAAGGGAGGGGTGGGGAAATCTGCATCTTAAGATGCTGCAAATTACATCTTGGCAGTCTGGTCCCCAGAAGGTGTTAAAATTCAGAGTTAGTAATGGAATTGTGGAATTGGTCCCATTTGGTGTGAGACAGCCATTCTTACTTCTTGTGTACCTCTTATCCAGTGTTTTTCTTGTAAATGAAAACAAGATAATATTTAAAGTAACATAAAAAGGTGTGCCTGTGTGAGACTGAGTTAATCAATACATTTGTCAGTGAGGTAAGATTAAAATCTACAGATGGATCTCTGTATGCACTTGGCTATGTTGAACTTCCATGGAGAACAATACAAGCATTTAACACTAACTTCTTGTAACAGGAAAAAAAAGGGGGGGGGAATCAGCCCCCTGTCTCCTTCCACAGACACTTGGTAGTCAGATATAATTTTGCATATGCATTGTAGCATTCAGCATTCAGGCCTGGCTATTGTGTTCTCTTGCATATCCCATTTTAACAACACAATGCCAGGTTCCTCCTCTCTTCACAGAGCAGGGAACAGTATGCCAGAGTTCAGGTTTCATTTCATTTCTTGATATAAAATTGAGTCAGACACAGGCCTATATTTCACCATACTTCTGAGTCTGATATGTTATAGACTGTTCATAACAACGTGTATGAGCATACAGACATCTATACACTCTCACAGCAGAATGTCTGAATTGGACTTATACTCTGATTGTTGCCAAACACAAATTATTGTCTTCATAGCAAACCAAAAATATATCTTTGGGGTACAGTTTCAAGATTTCAGGAATGGTAGCATTTTAGTTTCCAAGAGCATATCTGCACTACACCATCTTTAACATTTCCTTTATGCCATATCCCCTAATTGGCTAACATTTATCCCTATTACATTAACACACCAGGATTAAATGGTTTGAAAAGATAAGAGCTTCAAGGTTCTCTAAGCATGACAGAATGCCTTAACCACAACTTGCTGAGAACTATACGCTTAAGTGACCTGTGCTGGGCGTCTAGAATGAAACTACTTAATGCTCTATTTGGATATACTCTATTTGGAGATACACTAAACAATAATGCTAGCCATAAGTTTCTTTTTCTATATATACATGGTGCAGAGAAAAGTTGTAGTTGGTGCACCCAGGTAATTTCGGAGCCTGGACCTAAAGGCTGGCCCCCTCGCAAGTTAAGCATTACCCCACTACACACACACACACACACACATACACACACACACAGTGACACACACACATTATTTTTAACACATGGGTTCTTGAGGACACAAACAGCAACTTAACTCACAAGAATGTAAGAATATAAAACAAGTATATTTATACAAATATGGATTAGCAGAAACATTTCAACATACAACTTAACATATTCCCATCCCACATATTTTTCCCCACCGTCTCTAATGCTGAGGTCACGTTCGGCTGCCTGGCACAGGTCACAGTCATGCTCGGCCATTTGGCCATCCAGAATGGCGACCACACCACCAGCGACAGACTAAAGAGGCAAGAGGGCCTCTGGGTACATCTTTGCTTCCTGTCTGGGGACAGAGTCCTCAAATCTGTGGTGGTTGTCAGCCTCATTAATTAATCTAGAATTAAAGCTGTGCAGGCATGCACGTTTACTCCGAACTAAGTCTCACTGTGCTCCATGCCATATAACCATAGATGTGTTTAGGACTGCTGTTTTAACTGTGCAGATAAACCAACTAAAGCTGCAGTCTTATGCACATTTTCCTAGGAGCGCTCTACTGTGCATTCCTCAGACGGAGGTGCAGTGCATAGTCTTGAGATGAGAAAAACAATGCATAGTTATACTTGGGCTATTAAGCTTGTGGACCGAACTGAAATTCTTGGATGAACATAAAGCAGCCACCACATGGAGCTAACTGTAAATTGTTTCCCACAGCAAGCCATTGCTCTGCACTAGGTTATGACCCAACAAACCACTGCACAGTTTTTACTAGATTTCTTTTAGACCCTCCACCAAGCTGAAGAGCACCAAGCTTTTAGCAGAGAGCTGTTAATGACACTGGACAATGCTGTCCAAAGCTGATGGGAATATACTAGCCTTTTCTACAACAGCATTACCAGTGAGACAAAGTACTTGTTTCCACAGTGGACAGTTTGAAACAATGGACACCTGTTTCCAGAGTTACCTGTCCACAGCAGTAGTGCTGTTGATGCAAAGTTTGTAACATTTTCTTCTGTGTAAAATAGATCCCAACAATACCAAATCCAGTAGCACTCTCCCTTGGAATATCTTACTGAATATTCATGAGCAGCACACATTCACAAACCCTTGTACTGAAGAACTGCCACTGTTCTCTCACCTGTCTTTCTCATCATGAGGCCTTCTGGGCTTGTCTCTTAAAGAGGCAGTACACAATTCTTCTCACCACTTGAGAAATCTAGCCAGCAGGAATCAAACCACTCATTACAAGAAGGTAGCTTCCAGGAGCTGGGCAAGTTTCATTTCTACAGAGAAGCTATTGGATTTCTAATTTGCTGATGGTAAAGGAAAATAGAACAGAATTCAATGGGCAGGCTGTAGTCATTTATACACTTCACAGATTTTAAGGTCAAGCAAGTGAGATTGAGAAAACTGACCTTCAGAAGTGCCTCGGATTTCAAATTTTGGGAGGTCATCTGACATTTGGACTGTAGGAAGCTGTTACGAAGAAAAAGAACAAATATTAATATTAATATTATTAATAGTAATCTATTAATAATAGCTTTCTGCAAACATACCTAGGCATGAAACAGGTTACTTGTATCACTGTTTTCAAGAAATACTAATAGGCTGCTGTTTAATGTAATTGAGTGTGTGGGCCTAAGATGAAACATTATGGGCCAAATGATTTGGCATTATTTCTGAAGAGGCAATGTTAATTTATTCTCCTCCAGTTAACTGAAGATGACCAAAAATATTTGTTTGGGGTTTTTCACAAAAACTTTCCAATGTAAGCATTTAATTTTGCATGCAGAAATTAGATAATTTTGTTCATTTCTGTTGAGATAAATACATGAAGCAGATACACAGATGTACAATCAATGCTAAAAGCCCTCAAATATAGTTATTAAACACTATAGTGGTTGTGGTTTACAGCATGACAGCATCGGGGGGAAATATTGCGGGGGAGGGGCGGTGGTAGAAAGGGACAAAGATTTGGAGGGAAGCAAACTCTGTTTCACATGTTGTTAAATCTTGTCAGCCAGAAACAATTCTGTACTGTATTTCATTTTCACTCTGGTCCTAAATATGTTTACTTTTATATTAATAACACTGGATTTCAATACAATTCAGATCCAAGTATATTTTAGATTGTAGCCTATATTAAAATTTTAATGTAAGATTATGTTAATTTTTGTTTTACATGTATTGCCTACATGTTACTAAAATGCACATGTTTTTTCTGAACAGAGAATAATAATAATATAATTAGTATTATAATTAGTATTTTGATATGACTTGTGGAATAGTGCTGATGGAAAGGTAGCTACATGAGAAATTCAACAGGAGAAGCTTAATGTGTGAGATTTCTGCCTGTTATGCAGCTCTTACAGGTGCAGGAGTTATGGATAAAGTTATTCAGTCTTAAAATATGTTAATTAGTATATTTACCTTTATAGTCCAAGTGTTAGTGAAGAATTTGCTCTTTATAGTCCAAGAGTCTGTAACAAGTTTGCCCTCTTCAAATTGGCATAATTTGTAACCATTGCAATGGTTAAATTAGTTTTTGTATGTGTATTAAATAAATGCAAGTCTTACTAACCAATTTGTTGGCTTTTAAACTATAGGGCGTCCCCAAAGCCTCCCTCCAAATATCACTGATTGATTTCATAATTTTGAAATCAAAATTTCTAATTCATTCAAAATGCTGATTTCAGCATTTCATAGCTGAAAACTGTGCCATTTTGTGTTTATACCAACAGATTGAGAAAATGAAGCTGAGAAGGACTCATTTAATGGAAACATGGAAAGAACTGTTGGAGAGGCAAGAAGAAAAACTATAAGGCCATTCTCATGATTAGCTCTATCCAGGCTAGTATTGCCCTACCCAGGTAGGACTCGTTGTAAGAATACTGGGATCTGTTCTTAGCCCAGCACTCCTCTTCCACATAGCCTGGCCTGCAAAGCCTGGCATGACCTAGAGCCTCACAGAGGCCATTTGAGCATGCACGGTGGCCATTTTGTTTTTGGCAGCCATTTTTTTTAAAAAAAATAATTTTACAAAATGGCGCCCCCCTTCAAGTGGCACCCGGGGCATGTGCCCTGCCTGCCCACCCCTAGATACGCCCCTGTCTCTAGGTAGCCTTGAGGAAGATACTGTTCTATCAGTAGCAGTTCTGCTTTTTACTAATGCTGACCTATATTACAGGACTGTTGGGGGGGATTACTGAGATAATGTATGTGAAGCATTTTGAACACTTGAAATGTGCTATATAAGTGTGTGAACAGCTTTAGTGCTCCAAATTAAATCTGCTTTTAGGTTCTAAAATAAAACAACGGAGATAACCATGATCGGTTTGTGCTTCTAAAGAATTCCTTCGAGTGATATTAAAACCTGGTAATAACATTGATTCTGCCCTAATTTTCACAGACTATTTCCATTCAGATATCAAAATGTTATTGCTCCTTGGTCATTTTCACACATAAAGCTTAAATTGTCTTTGTTTTAAATAGGCCCTAAAGTGAACGTAAAGCCTGCATATGCTGGGATGTACATTTGATTCTTCCTTTCCCACATGAACAGCATCCATACAAGACAAAAACAAGAAGTTGTAAGTAAAATTAATGGAGCTTATTTTCTACTTCTTTCAGCATGGTGAATCTTACAGTACTCTATGGAAGTATCATAGAATGCATTATTGTCCCTAGCAGTTTGGATAAGATTTAACTGCTTTTTATCTGAATGCTACCACCTTGTTTCAAGACAGTGAATCTCAATAAAAAATAGTCCCTGCTAGGAACTGTAAGTTTGTTTTGTATCCAATTGTAAACACACAAGTGCTAAATAGGAATGTGCAAAATGTTTCAAGCTCTAAACATGCTGTACCTAGTGTTCCAGACCCAAAACAAAACACTCTTAAAATAAAGGGCCTGTTTCAAGCTTGAAACAAAACAACACTGTTTTGAGTTGAAACATGTTGAATGTTTTGAGCATCATTTTGGAAGTCTTTTCCGGGGAGAGCTTGTCTACCGATTGAGGCCAGCAGATATACCTGCCTGAAGCCTTGAAGAGTTATGTCTAGTCAGATTACACAGACAAGACAGGGCTAGATGGGCCAGTAGTCTGACGTGGTGTATAAGGCAGCTTCGTATATTAGCCTAATACATTACAAACCTTGAGTTCTCCTCTCATTACAGTGATCACATTTAACATTGAATGCATTAAAGTATGTCAGCATAAGATAACCTTCATTTTGTCTATCCTGTCCATTTGCTGCCAATTAGTTAGAAATGATTTGTCACTTGTCACTTCACAAGTTGTCTTGTACAACTTGTCTGGGAGCACCTGCTGTGCAGCTAGAGTAACAGAGCAACTCAACTTTGGCCCTCCTCCAGGTGTTAAGAACAGCCCTGCTGGATCAGGCCCAAGGCCCATCTAGTCCAGCATCCTGTTTCGCACAGTGGCCACCAGATGCTTCTGGAAGTCACAGGCAGGAGTTGAGGGCATGACCTCTCTCCTGTTGTTACTCCCCTGCAACTGGTACTCAGAGGCATCCTGCCTCTGAGGTTGAAGGTGGCCTTTAGCTGTCTGTCTAGTATCCGGTGATAGACCTCTCCTCCATGAAGTTATCCAAACCCCTCTTAAAGCCATCCAGGTTGTTGGCTGTCACCACATCTTATGGCAGAGAATTCCACAAGTGGATTATGCGTTGTGTGAAAAAGTACTTCTGTTTGTTGGTCCTAGATTTCCTGGCAATCAATTTCATGGGATGACCATTGGTTCTAGTGTTATGTGAGAGGGAGAAGAATTTCTCTCTATCCACTTTCTCCACACCATGCATGATTTTATAGACCTCAATCATGTCTCCCTGCAGTTGTCTTTTTTCTAAACTAAAAAGCCCCAGGTATTGTAGCCTTGCCTCATAAGAAAGGTTCTCTAGGCACCTTTGATCAGGGGATCATCTTGGTTCCCCTCTTCTGCACCTTTTCCAGTTCTACAGTGTCCTTTTTTAGATGTGGTGACCAGAATTGTACGCAGTACTCCAAGTGTGGTCACACCATAGTCTTGTATAAGGGCATTATAATATTAGCCGTTTTATTTTCAGTCCCCTTCCTAATGATCCCTAGCATGGAATTGGCCTTTTTCACAGCTGCCGCACATTGAGTCGACACTTTCAACGAGCTGTCCACCACAACCCCAAGATCCCTCTCCTGGTCAGTCACCGACAACTCAGATCCCATCAGCGTATACTTGAAGTTGGGGTTTTTCGTCCCATTGTGCATCTCCTTAAACTTGCCAACACTGAACCGCATTTGCCACTTTGCCGCCCACTCACTCAGTTTGGAGAGATCCTTTTGGAGCTCCTCACAATCTGTTTTGGATTTCACTACCCGAAAGAGTTTGGTATCATCTCAAAATTTGGCCACCTCGCTGCTTATCCCTGCTTCTAGATCATTTATGAATAAATTAAAAAGCACCAGTCCCAGTACAGATCCCTGGGGGACCCCACTTCTTATTTCCCTCCATTGTGAAAACTCTCCATTTATACCTACCCTCCATTTCCTGTCTTTCAACCAGTTAGCAATCCACACATGTACTTGTCCCCTTATCCCATGACTGCTAAGTTTTCTCAGGAGTCTTTGATGAGGAACTTTGTCAAAAGTTTTTTGTTGGTCTACAGTTCCCATAATCCCAGGCTATTGGCCACTGTGGCTGGGAATTATGGGAGTTGTAGTCCAAAAACAGCTGGGGGGACACACGCTAAGTTGAGCAGGCCTGCTTTAAATGAACCAGCCATTTGGGCAGGATTAGGAGGTGAGGTCCAATCTTGTTGAAAAGACCCATGTGAGCACCCCCCTTCCATGTGGTTGGGTCATTTAAAGCTCCCTCCATGTGGCTCAGGTAGCATGCAAAGGGCATCTGACCACTCAGTTTATGGAGGACAGTATTTGGCTGGGATTCATCCAGTTTTCTTATGGATGTATAATATGTAGGGAAGGAGGGCCTTCTTGGGTGTAACAGAAAACAAGTTCTATTACTGTACTTTGGAATACATATCTATGAAACTGATGTGACTCATAAAGGAACTCTGTTCTACTTCATGCCAGCTGTGCATATGTGCAAACATTTATAACTCTTAACTCCTGTCTTTTTTCACATCTTTAGATGCTTTGCAAACATTATAGGATAACACAGAAGCAGACTTCAAAACAGCATACCATACCAAATAGCAGAATTCAGTAACTATGGATACTGATTTTCATTCAAAATGAGTGAAATTCCTAGCCTTACAAATAGCAGAATGTGTGGTGGGATAGGCCTGCTAACTGGACAATGAGATACCTAGATCCCCTGCTAAAAGACAAGGACAATTTTTAAAGTAGAATTTCTCTTCTGCTGAGCAGGGGTAGAGCAATTGTCACTACCCAACCACAGCACAGCATCCTTCCAGTGGTTGTTGCTGGTGTCTGCTTTGTGTTTTGTTTCAGATTGTGAGCCATATGGGACAGATATCCATCTTATTTCTTTTTCTGTGGGGCTCTTCACATGATCAGTGCCATGTCAGACAAAATTGGAGATTTCAGTGACATGCATACTCCCATGGAGCATGTTGTGTGAGCTCGGGATTTTCAAGAAATCTCTGGTTCTTCATGCACCAAGCTGACTTGGTGACAAAATCGACAAGCCCACTTTAGATCATAGATTACAGATTTCAGCTCCATGTCATCTTGATGTGTTGCGAATCAGAGATCACCAAAAAATGCTGGTGACACACTTGGTGGAAGTGTATGTGCCACCAGAATCTTCGGTTTTTGCTTGACATCATGATGATCGTGTGAAGAGCCCCTAAGCAAACTACTCAGAACATTTCATTGAAAAGTGGTATATAAATATTAATCATCATAATTAATAGCATATATATTACAGAGAGTGGGAGGGAAGCATTATTTATATCTGTTCACACCTTGACGGGAGTCCTGGTCAATAAAGACTGAGTCACCCAAGATCAGAACCAATGGACAATGTCCCACCACAACGTCTTTAAGCTTTGTATTCAATATGCAGGAAGAGCTGCACATTGTAGACCTTTTCTAACAAGGTAATTATTTATTACTAACATCACATTGGAAGCTGAGTTATGCACTGCTGCATAAAACTTACTGCAGGCAAGGGGGATAGGTCACCAACATTCTATTGCCTGAATATGGGACAGAAGGTGGGGGAGTGTCTTGGAGGCAAGGTCATCTAGAGATAGTGGTCATCCCAAGGATAACCAGAAGCCTGAATAGCAATGCAATTGTAAACAATAACAACAAAACTGCACAAGCCCCATGATTTCACAAAGCTTCTTGTTCACACAGACCATCCCACTTAGACATAGAGTAAGTATCAGGTAAAAAATTAAGATAATCCCCCAGGTCTCCCCACACACGTGCTACATCCCCAGTCCATCTTGCTGTGGCTGTCACTGAAAGGCTGCTTTATCTGCCAGGTGGTGAGTTAGTTAGCAGGAGTCTGTGGGTCTATTTACATTAGATAAGTCAATAATTAGCAGCTTGCAAGATATAAATAAACCCAGTCAATTGCTCCTGCAAGTTTGCAGAACAATTGAGGGTTCTTTTGTGAACTTTGTTGTTTCTTTCATATTGTAATATGGACTTCACCCAGACTTCAAAGGGCTCAATGCAAATACATTGAGGGATGATGGACAGTCCCCGGCTCGGGAAATAATACAGGAAAAACAGTATGGGACAAGAGATTTTTGCCTTAGATACAGGACTTCCAGTATAATACAGGACTGTTGGCAACACTGAGGAGGGGGATATGGTGGCTGCAGGTGGCCTCTGGAGTCCAGCAGCTGGAGGATATTTGTCCCTCTGCCACTCAGTTATACCTATACCTCTAGCTGAATGACTTTGTGTTAATTTAAAAAATAATAATTTTGTTTCCTTTCTTGTGACTGCATCCAAACTTCAGCCTACAATGAAATTTAGTGAACTGTAGCTAAAATACAATGAACACAAATTTCTCCAGTGACTGAAAAATGGTTATGTTAATCTCCAATTATGTGTTGCATAACATGTCATGCATGTAAGTACCAAATATATGATGTATATTGTTTGATGTTTCATTAGAATCACTATTGTAAACCGGCCAGATACACAAGTTTTAGGCAGTTTAAAATATGTTAAATAAATAAAATATAGCTGCGAAGTTTCATTAAAATCACTGTAATGCTAAAAAAATTGTTGTCTTTTTTTTTTATTTTAAAGGCCTACAAGTAGACCTTCAAGCCAGGATGCCACACACTTGTTAAAGATTTATATGTTTCAAAGTCTTATTATTCAAATATTGCTAATAACTTTATATATGCTTTTGCAGAAAACAGGTTCTGATAAAACTAAATTAAATTATACGCTTGTTGAAAAATGATAGAAAACAGCAATATGGGCTTTGGTTCAGTTTTATATATGAGAAGATCAATGGGATTCAATTATCCTCTTATTTCAGTTAGGTGGAGCTGGAATAGGAGGGAGCAGTGCATTGTAGTACTACTGGTATCAAACAAAATGTGTCAACCAAAATAAAACTGTTTTCCCATTGAATCTACTGACTTAGAGAAGAAACTCTCTCATGAATGAGTGATCTAAAATGTAGTTATTAAAAATGGCACTAGCATGGAAAATGTTCTTAGTCTTCTTAGTAACACATTACATGAAAGAGCATAAGGCCACTATTCCTTTACATTACTTGCCTGCTGGAATGACTGTCAAATTGACCACTGAGAGGTTCCCCCATCCCATCCCTAAAACAGATCTACACCCCCATGTGACCTGTCCTTAATTAACAAGCTTTGTAAGGTTTGCTAGGAGATGATATTTAAGTCTATATCAGGAGAGAAGAGCCAGAGCGGCCAAGAACCACCATTTTCCTGTGTACTTTGGCTAGGACAGGTTCTGGTCTTACCTTAGTGGCATGGCTCTTTCTTTCACTGTTGTTTTGGTACTGACCCAAAGGCATACAAGAAGGATCTCACAGGGGCAACAGCTGTCCCTGTTGGAGAGGAGGGCTTGTCTTGTGGTAGCAAGCATGACTTGTCCCCTTAGCTAAGCAGAGTCTGCCCTGGTTGCATATGAATGGGAGACTGGAAGTGTGAACACTATAAAATATTCCCCTCAGGGGATGGAGCTGCTCTGGGAAGAGCAGAAGGTTTCAAGTTCCCTCCCTGGCTTCTCCAAGATAGGTCTGAGAGAGATTCCTGCCTGCAACCTTGGAGAAGCTGCTGCCAGTCTGAGACAATACTGAGCTAGATAAGACTAATGGTCTGACTCAGTATATGGCAGCTTCCTATGTTCCTATGTCATTAGTCCCTTACACATGATCTAATATTATGTACCCGGACTGCATTCACCCATATGAATCTACCAGGGCCCTCTGTTCATCATCTCAGGCCCTGCCACTAACTGAGATCTGGTTTGCAGGGACTAGAGACAGGGCCTTTTCTGTTGCGGGCCCTCAGCTTTAAACAAAGACGCACCTTTTAAAGGATACTTTTTAATGCTCCATCTTTGGTTATATCTGGTAGATTCTTTAGTTTTTAGTTTCTATAATTTTCAGTTTTTAGCTTTTAAAATAACTTTTAATGTGAACTTAATACTTAATTGTGGTTTTTAACTTGACTTTTTACTTGATTACTCAATTTGGTTAATTTTATTACTTTTATTGTATATTGTATCTGTTTTATTGTTGTGAGCCACCCTGAGCAGTAGTGTACTGGAGGGGTGGGGTATAAATATTTTGAATAAAATAATAATAGATAAATTTATTACTAAAGCATTTATTATTTTATTTACCTTTATTACTGAAGCAGCAGGCTATGGTGACTTCTATATCAATGAAGTAATGCCAGAACCATCCCTTTGTTAATGAGATTTCTACAAAGGCCGCAACTGTCCTATTTACCAGGAATAGCCCCTGTTTTCAGGAATCTGGTAAATCACTGTCTTTGTTTTGTCCCTCGTTTTGCATCTTGGGTAAGGCTAGTTCAATTTTTTTTTCACATGAGTTGCTAAAGTTGTCATTCTTCAGGAATGTCTTTTTCAGACTCTCTACCAATTAAATCTACAAATGGCTAGCTGTGCATTGTATTGTAAATGGGTGCATAACACTAAGGCACTCTACAGTGCACAGCATATAGTGGGTGGAATCCAGTCCTCAGCAATGTGTAAGAGTAGATGGGGACATGGGCAAGTAAAAAAATCCACTATTTGCATCGGTTTTGGGGGACAACTTTGAGTTCACAGTAAAACCTCCCAGTAAATTCACGGTAAAGCCTGCTGTGTGTAAAACAACAACAACCATCTATATACCGCTTTTCAACAAAAGTTTGCAAAGCGGTTTACATATTCCTGATGATGTGAACAAGCTGCTTGGAGCGGTGAGGCCTACCACTAGTCCTCTTGATCCTTGTCCAACATGGCTTGTTCTATCTAGCAGGGAGGCTGTTGTAGGCGGCCTTGTAGAAAAAATAAATGCTTCTCTGAGGGAGGGCAGGATGCCTCCTTGTCTTAAGGAGGCAATTATTAGACCACTTCTAAAGAAGCCTGTATTAGGTCCCTCAGAGTTGAGCAATTATAGGCCAGTTTCCAATCTCCCATGGCTGGGCAAGGTAATTGAGAGGGTGGTGGCCTCTCAGCTCCAGGCGGTCTTGGAGGAAACTGATTATCTAGACCCATTTCAAACTGGTTTTCGGGCGGGCTATGGGGTGGAGACTGCCTTGGTCGGCCTGATGGATGATCTCCAATTGGCAATTGACAGAGGACGTGTGACTCTGTTGGTCCTCTTGGATCTCTCAGTGGCTTTTGATACTATCAACCATAGTATCCTTCTGGAATGTCTGAGGGTGTTGGGGGTGGGAGGCACTGTTTTACAGTGGTTCCGCTCCTACCTTTCGGACAGATTCCAGATGGTGTCGATTGGAGATTGTTGCTCTTCAAAATCTGAGCTTAAGTATGGTGTTCCTCAAGGCTCCATACTCTCTCCAATGCTTTTTAACATCTACATGAAACCGCTGGGAGAGATCATCAGGGGATTTGGAGCTGGGTATTACCAGTATGCTGATGACACTCAGATCTACTTCTCCATGTCAACTTCTTCAGGAGTTGGCATATCCTCCCTAAATGCCTGCCTGGAAGCAGTAATGGGCTGGATGAGGGAGAACAAACTGAAGCTGAATCTAGATAAGACGGAGGTACTTATTGTGCAGGGTCGGAACTCTAGAGACGATTTTGATCTGCCTGTTCTAGATGGGGTCACACTTCCCCAAAAGGAACAGATTCGCAGTCTGGGAGTACTTCTGGATCAACGTCTCTCCTTGGTTTCTCAGGTTGAGGTGGTGGCCAGGGGTGCTTTCTATCAGCTCCGGCTGATACGCCAGCTGCGCCCGTTTCTCGAGATCAATGACCTCAAAACAGTGGTACATTTGTTGGTAACCTCCAGACTGGACTTCTGTAATGCGCTCTACGTGGGGCTGCCTTTATACATAGTCCGGAAACTTCAGTTGGTTCAGAATGCGGCAGCCAGGTTGGTCTCTGGGTCATCTCGGAGAGACCACATTACTCCTTTGTTGATGGAGTTACACTGGCTGCCAATAGGTTTCCTCTGTGGTCACCAGGAGTCGACATCGACTCAACGGCTCAACTTTATCTTTACCTTTAACTGGAAGAAGAATTACAGTATTTAAAAAAATAATCGGAAGAAATTATGAGCAGTAGTAGTGGTTTTAGGGGTCAGAGAAAAAGATAAAGGCCCCAAAGGATTGCTAGATTTAACAACTAGCCTACATGTTAGCTATGTCCCTAAGCCATGATTAAAACAGATGAGCATGTATAAAATAGGAGGGAACCCTCAGTGAACATTATCTTCATTCCCCCTGGAGAAGTTCCAAGCTGCAACATGCAGTTCCTCCTGGGGCCAATTATATGCTGGCTATCTACAGTACATTTAAAGGGCTAAAGTTCTACATTGCCAAGCACACACATGCAGAAAGAACAAAGCCATCATCATGATTTTGCATCTTTTTCCCCACAGCTCAGGAGCATCATTAATTCAAAGCAAATGCACTCTGTATTGCCAATAGGAATTTAGTGTAGGCAGAAATTAACGACTCTGCTCCCGGTGGACTTGGTAGGAAGACATATATCTTTGATGACACATTTCACAGCTCTCCTATGCAGCACAATAGGGTCACATTTACGAAACTTCCACACAACTTTTTATACGCTGAACCAACATAAGACATAATACCCACACATTTGAGAAACCTATATTGAACAATGTGAAAAAATCAGAGATGGGGGAGAGATTCACAGTTGCTATTCCCTTAAGGCTGACTCACACTGCCAGGAGCACTAGAACCTACTTTCTCTTGGATAATTACACAGTAATCTCAAAATGATACAATGATATTGTTTTAATTTCATGCCATTGTTTATGGCCACTTTGGGAAACAAGATGCTAGATTAGATGGCATTTTGCTTGATTCAGAAAGGAAGTTGGTCCCTTGGGGGAATAGGGAGTAGGACTAGGGGAGTAGGCCCTTCTTGCCATCACCCACCATGACCAACATCACCTCTCCCTCTGCCTGCCACTCTGTTCCTGCCTCTGACTTGCACTCTCTTGGGTATCCTGAGGTTTTAAAAATTCAAGCACTAACTCTGATGGGCACAGGGGTGGGGGTGGGGAGAGAAGGAGCACCTTTAAGGTGGGTATTTAAAAAGGGGGTGTGGGGTCAGGGTGGTCTATTTATGTAGTGCACACACAGAAAGCTATAAAAGTTAAACCCCCCAAATAACGAAGCAGGCTTCATGGGGTGGTGGTGGAAGGGGAGTGAGCAATAATGGGGTAAGTTGAAGGGAAGGGAAGGGAAAGAGGATTACAGTTGCCTCTCCTAACCCACCCCTCCTGTTCTACAGTCCTACCTAGTACCTAATCCCTTCTCCAAACTAGGCCCTATTTCAAGAACACTAACCTGACTCTGGGGGAGGGGGGCTTATCTTACAGTGTCTTCTACTGCAGTCTGGCCAGGTGCTGCTCTCAGAGGCACTTGAGCCAAGCAGACACTGGGACTCAACAGCTGGGGGTAGGCAGGTGGGTGCCCACTCACCCAAAAAAGGAAAAAAAGGGAAAGGTGGGGAAATCCCCCCAAACACCAAGGAAACAGAGAGAGCCTGGCAGGCTGGACTCCAGACAGAAGTTACAGAACACACCAGTCTACAAAAACAAACAAAAATACCAAGTCCAATTCAGGCACATGGCAGCAGCAAAGGTGCAGCTTAGGGCTATAAAATAAAATAAAATAAAATAAAATAAAATAAAATAAAATAAAATAAAATAAAATAGTCAGCACAGCACCACAGTTATTAAAGACAAGGATGGCTGGGAAAGAATCAGGAGCTGGAAGAAAAGGCAGAAAGATAGCCACTGAAGTTAAGAACAGAGCTGAAGCAATAGCAGCAGCCGGAATTATTATTTATTATTTATTTATTTATTAGATTTATATACCGCCCTTCCAAAATGGCTCAGGGAGGTTCACAGCATGATAAAAACAATTAAAACACAATAAAACCAATAAAACAGCAAAAAGCCCTGAAAATCAGGGCAACAATTTAAAACAATTTAAAACAGTTAATCATTTAAAACCCTGGAAGGCCAGGCCAAATATGTAGGTTTTAAGGGCTCTCCTGAAGGATGGCAATGATCTCAAATTACGAATTTCTGCTGGGAGTGCATTCCACAGCCCAGGAGCAGCTACAGAGAAGGCCCGCCTCTGCATCGCCACCAGACGAACCAGTGGCAACTGGAGACGGACCTCCTCAGATGATCTTAAGGTGCGGTGGGGATCATGTAAAATTATGGGAATTATGGGAAGAGGAAGCCTTCTGGAGAGAGCTCTAAGGACCAGAGACTCAGTTGGACAGTATATCTTGAGCCTTCACAAGAGGGTAGGTTTTCATGTAGAAAACTTCATAGTCAGATAAGCCTTCAGCTGCTAAGCCTTACCAGAAAGAAGACTAGTTACTTCAGCTCTGTGAGTTCTTAGTGAGAGTAATTTAAGGATTTATAGGAAATTGACCTAACCTAGGATTATAGCCAGATCACTTAAGATATCAGTACCTGGCCTATAACTATTTTACTTGTATGTACAATACTTAGTTAAAAGGTGTTTTTATTTAAAAAATTAATTATTAACAATTTTGTCTCAGGTCATTCTATTTCATGTCTGCAGCCTAACCTAGCTATTTAAGAGGGGTGAGTAAAAGGGCTTTGAGGGGAAAGGTATCAGGATCACTTTTAGACAGCGACTTTACTGTGACTTTATTTTGGGAGGGTGAGTGTGCGTTCACATATTGGCCAGATTTACCCCAAAGTCTGTGTGATATTTCAGAGAGCATTTCATACACAGTTCAGGTTTTTCCCTCTGTATTGGAACCTAGCCCAATTTATATCCAGTGTTAAAAAAAATAAATCCTCTTTTTGCATTGGAGTATCCTCTTTTTGCATTGGAGTATACTGTCAGGAAAACCTCACAATAAACCCGAGGTAAAGCCTGCTATCTGAAAAGCCTCCTGGTGACTGTGAGAAAAGAGCAAAAATTAGCAGAAGTTAGGCTTAGAAACCAGGCTCGTACATTCACATTGAGACAGCGTGGACTGCTCAAACCTAGAACTAGTGCCCATTGCAGTACTGATCTTAATTGCAGATGAGACTTCCCCTTAAAATCGTGTTACAGCACACAGAAAAGTTTATAGCTATTTCCTACATATTAGAGGGTTATCATCTCCTTAATGATCGAGTTCGTGTCGACTCCTGGTGACTACAGAGCCTTGTGGTTTTCTTGGTAGAATACAGGAGTGGTTTACCATTGCCTTCTCCTGCGCAGTATGAGATGATGCCTATCAGCACCTTCCTGTATCACTGCTGCCTGATATAGGAGTTTCCCAGATTCTGGGAAACACAACAGTAGGGATTCGAACCAACAGTCTCCTGCTCTCTAGGGAGGTTACTTCACCACTGCGCCATTAGGTGGCCTATATCATTTCCTTAAGGACATGGAAATTCCTGTGACTTTACCTAAGAAACAACAGTTTCCAGGTTAAGAAAACAATCTCAATGCCTCAGATGAGAAATGGTCTTGAGGATGAGATGCACAAATTAGAAACCAGGATCTCTCTGGCAAACTCTGCAGGATATTGACAATATTGCAGAAGTCATGAGTGTATGCTCGGTGCAAGTAGTTCCTACAAGTTCGTTCCCTCGAAGCCAAGATGGCTGATCTGGAGAAGCTCAGAGAGTCAGAGAATGAGACCTTCAGGGATGTGACAGAGGCATTCCACTCCTTGCTGCCAGGCTCCCCTGCTGTCAGGGACAATGAAGGTCTCGGGGAAGGAGGATATCATTCTGAGGAAGAGGGAAATGCTCCCTTAGAAAGAACCCCTTCCATGGATGATGAGCCCATATCCTCTTACACAGGAAATACTCTCAAGGAACAAGTTCATTCCCTCGAAGCCAAGATAGCTGATCTGGAGAATCTCAGAGAGTCAGAGAATTGCGTGGACGAGACCTTCAGGGATGTGACAGAGGCATCCCACTCCTTGCTGTCAGGCTCCTATGCTGTAAGGGAGAATGAAGTTCTCAGGGAAGGAGGACAACATTCTTAGGAAGAGGGAAATTCTCCCTTAGAAAGGACCCCTTCCATGGATGATGAGCCTATATCTTCTTGCACAGGGCATACTCCTCGGGGGTGTGCGGGCTTCCTAGTAGTGGGCAATTTGATCCATGTGTAGACTGCACTGTGACTTGCCTGCCTGGTGCAAAGGTTGTGGACATCACAGGGTGTCTAGGTAGGCTGTTAGTCAGTGCTGGGGAGGAGTCATAAGAACATAAGAACAGCCCTGCTGGATCAGGCGCAAGGCCCATCTAGTCCAGCATCCTGTTTCGCACAGTGGCCCACCAGATGCCGCTGGAAGCCACAGACAGGAGTTGAGGGCGTGCCCTCTCTCCTGCCATTACTCCCCTGCAACTGGTACTCAGAGGCATCCTGCAGAGTCAGTTGTTGTGGTGCACGCTTGCCCCATCGATATTGGGAGGTCCTGGAAGCAAAATTTGGGCTGCTACTTTGGACCCCCAAAGTAGTATTCTCAGAAATGCTACCTGTTTCACATGCAGGGCCAGTGAGGCAGGCAGAGCTGAGGGGTCTCAATGTGTTGATAAGATGGTGGTACTGGGAGGATGGGTTTAGATTTGTTAGGCACTGGGATACATTTTGGGACAAGATGAACCTTTCAAGAGGGATGGGCTCCATTTGAACCAAGGTGGAACCAAACTGCTGGCATTTAAAATAAAAAGGGTCGCAGAGCAGTTTTTTTTAATGATATCTGGGAGACAGTTGACAGGAGCTGGGCAGTATCTGGTAAATGCTGAACAATTAACACTCTTGGGCAATATTTGGCAGTTTACAAGATGTGAGGGTGTAAATGCTTCAGATAAACCAGAAAGGGGGACAGAGCAGAACCAGATAAAGAGCAGACAGAAAGATGTGCTAGCTGGTCAAAGAGATCAAAAGAAAGAAAACACACACTAGGTAAGAGATGCAGCATATAGATGCTTATATGCCAGTTCCAGAAGCCTCCAAGCCAAAATGGGTGAGCAAAAGTGCTTGATTGCTAATGAAAACATAGATATAATGGGCATAATGGAAACATAGTGGAATAGTGAGAACCAGCAGGACACTCTTATTCCTGGATATAAACTCTATAGAAAGGACAGGGAGGGGTGCCTTGGAGGTGGAGCAGAACTGTATGTTAAAGAAGGGATAGAATCTAGCAAGCTAGTAAACTTAGGAAGACCAGAGTTCTGCACAGAAACTCTGTGGGTGACAATACAAGGCTTGAAAGGAAATGTGCTACTAGGAACGTGCTACCACCTTCCTGATCAAAATGCTGATATAGACTGGGAGCAGCAGAAAGAAATCAGGGAGGCATCAAAGAGAGTCAGAGCTGTAATAATGGGTGACTTCAATTATCCACACATAGACTGGGTAAATTCTAGGGATGTGCGAATAGGTTTGAGGTTGATCAGGTCTGGTTCAATGGTCTGGTGTCTAACCAACCCCCCCCCCCGTTCGGCTTGGCACTGGACCGAACCCCCCAGCTGGGGTGTGTGTGTGTTTTGCAATCAATTTTTAATTTTTTTAAAGAAAAAAATTCTACCTATGCCCTCCGGGGAGGGCTTCTGCAAGAACATGGGGGTCTTCGGTGGCCCCCCCTTCCTCCGCTGGCCTCCATTATGTTTGAAATTGCCCTGTTCAGGTGGTCTTCCGACCATTCTGGGCCTCACCCCCATCACGGTGGCCATTTTGGAGGTTGCTGTGCATGTCCAAGGGGTGGACCATGCAGGGGCTCATTGGGCATGTGTGGCGGCCTCCAAAATGGCCACAGTGAAGGGGGTGAGGCCCAGAACTGGCCAGAGAGCACCCAAATGGTGATTTCACACAGAATGGAGGCCAGTGGGGGGAGGGGGAACCTCCGGAGACTCCCCAGCAGCCTGAGAGAAGCCCCCCAGAGGGGGCAAGTACAAAATAAACAAACAAACAAATAATTTTTTATAAATTGTTTGCAAATTCCCCCAGACCGAACTGAACCAGGGGAGTTTTGATGGGGGGTGTCGGTATAGCAACAGAAGGACAGTATATAAATTGAATAAATAAACTGAATAAATAAATAAGAGAGAGTGCATGCCCTCCGCTTTTGCCTGTGGGCTTCCCAGAGGCATCAGGTGGGCACTGTGTGAAAGAGGATGCTGGACTACATAACTCCAGATCCAGCAGGGCTGTTTTTATGTTCTTATGAATAAGTTCAGGGGTGTAGCTATAATTGAGCGGATGGGTTCAAAGAATCTGGGACCCCCAACTCCTGAGGGGCCCCCAGCTCCACACATCCCTATTTTCTTCATTATCTCCCTCAGTCTGAGGGGCCACTTGGAAGAGGGGTGAATATGGGCCCCCTCTCCCCTAGCTATGCCCCTGAATAAATTATATACTTGTGTTTTTGCCTTATCTGGGATGACGTGTACACAACTGTATTTTGAACTTTGGGTCTTACTATATTATCAGAAGGTTATTAGGCGAGATAGAACCCAGTTCCTATCTATATATTTATTTCTCCTGGGTATGCCACGGAATGTGCATCCCAGCAACCCAGCTGATTGGCTGGGGCGCAGGCCAATGGTGGTGACAGGCTGGCCTGCTGGGACTGGCTGGCACTGGGAGGCAAGCAGTGGCTGCGGAGGCCAGTGGCGGGCCGCAGAACTGGTACTCGGCCCCGGCTGAGGAGGCGAGGCAGCGGTGAGCCTGGCCATGGTGGCGCGGCGGCAGGCCGGCCCGCTGGAAATAGCTGGCACTGGGAGGCAAGTGGCAGGCCGCGGAGCTGGTACCAGCCCGGCTGCGGGCCTGAGGGCCCGGCTGCAGAGGCAAGGCGGCGGGCCGGCCGCGGAGCCGCCCGTGGAGCCAAGGCACCTGTGGGAGGCCGGGGCAGGCGGGAACTGGGTGGTGGAACTTCCCTGTTTGCCACCCGGGAGGAGGAACGGCGGGGGCCTTTTTGGCCGCCCACCACCCGGTAAGGAGGGCCTGGCCTGTGGCAGTGGAGGGAAGGTACTTAGTGTGGGGAGGGGAGGGCAGGGGGGAGGGCAAGAGGGGGGAGGGCAAGAGGGGAGAGCAAGGGGGAAGGGGAGGGCAAGAGAGAGTGTGGCAGGGGGAGGGGGAGGGAGGGCAGGAGAGAGTGGGGCAGGAGGGGAAAGGAAGGGCAGGAGAGAATTGGGTGGGAGGGGAGAGGGCAGGAGAGAATTGGGTGGGAGGGAGGGTGTAGGGAGGGCAGGAGAGAATTGGGTGGGAGGGGGAGGGGCAGGAGAGTGGGGCAGGAGGGGGGAGGGGGAGGGGGCAGGAGGGAGGGGGGAACAGCTGGCCCCAAAGAGCACACAGATGCTCTGTGCGGGTCAGCTAGTATATTTTAATTACTTGTTGGTTTTCAAAGTGGAAGGTTGGGCTTTCTCTCTAGAATCCCTTTACAGTCCTTTTAATATGATAAAAATGATTAATGCTATGTTAGTACTACGCTTGTTCTGTGGCAATTGCCATTATCTAGTCTCCATACATGATAAAAATGACTTTTAAAATCATTTGGAAGCACTACTGGGTCTCAGTAGTGACTCTCTAACCTCACAGGAATGGAGAAGGCAGCGCAGCCAAAGAAAGAAAAGGAGCTCCTCACTTCCACCCAACTCACAAGACACCTACCTGCCCAGCTGGCTCCATCATCTCCCTCCTCTAGCAGTGGCTGTAATTTACTGATTGTCTTTGGAGAGAAGGAGGCTGTGGTTACTCTAGGGAAGGTGAACTCAGGGCAGAAGAAAGAAAAGAGGTAGTCAGCACCTGGGAAGAAGGATTAGGTGACCCTCTTAATCCTCCAAGATGCTGGTCTACTCTTTTCTCTTCCCACTATCACTGTAGCAGATTCACATGTTTTTCAGAAGGGCTTCTGTGTGCATCTGAGGTGGAAAACACATAATTTAATTTTTAAAAATTACAAAGCAGTGGGTAACACTGACAAGGTTTTCCACCCACACTCTGACTTTAACCAGAAAGTTGAGAGGGGGATGGGAAGGGAATGTGAAAGTAATAAGTAATTTAAGCAGGTGGAGTTACACATCACCAATGATACCAAGTTATTGACTACTTATCTGCATTAGGTAGACTACCATGATAATTTTTTGCTGTAAAACGCCTTGGGATTGCTTTAATGAAAGGCGGTATATAAATTTAACAATAAAATAAATAAATAAATAAATAAATAAATCAACTGAACTTTTTAAAGAGTTGCACTGCATTTCCAGTGGATGTTTTTTAAAAAATAAACAATAGGGAAAATGCAAGGATGTTTGGGACATATGTCTTCTGGATTATCAGAATGTAATGAGCAAACCAAGAAAAAGGTTAGAACTACACAGTATTTCCTTTTTTATAGGAATAGGTGCTATATGTTTTCTGCCAGTAGGTGGCAGCAATATTTTAACGTTGCCTTCTTAGGCAGCTTATTAACATTCTTGTTTTCAGTTTGTTTCAAGGCTTGAATATTTCTGTAATTGTGAACAATGACACCAGAGTCCAACCTCTCTATTCCTGATGCTGAATGATAGGCCAAAAGTCTTCGTTTTGCAACAAATGCTTTCATGTATTAGCATCTTTTGGTTGAACACACATCTAGACTGGATTGTAGTTGTGAAATGAAGTCTATGATACTAGTGGTGCTGGTGTGATGTTGTAGTACAGTCATCTCTTGCCAACCATGAGGGTTCCATTCTGGAAAAACCTCACTATTGACAAATTCGCGGTTGGTGAGGCATTAAAGTCTATGGGAAACAGGGGGTTAGGGGAACTGCAGCCGTGAAAAGACCAAAAAATGAAAGCATAAATACAAAAAAATGCCCCCAAATCATCCAGAATCCCTTAAAACCACACACACACACACACGCAACACTAAAAAAATCTCACCAAACCATGGATACTTGGGTCATGGTTGGCAACAATTTCCCAGTCGTGGATACTCAAATCCATGATTGGGGAAACCGCGGTTTGCAAGGGTTTGGCTTCAATGTTCCAGTTGCTCATGTAACAGAAGTGTTGAAATGTTGTAGTCCACTTTGAGCAAGGGAAGGGAAAAATTTGACTGGGATTTAAACCTCATGCAAGACATGACACTTTATGAGGAACACTGAGGACTGGGGATGGATGCCAGGGAACCCACTGGGGAAATAGCTGAAGGAAGGGTACAGGGGCGCACCTAGGTAATTTTGGAGCCTGGACCTGAAGGGCTTCAGAGACCCCACCACCACTTGAGGGCTTAGGGGTGGGGTTCGGGGGCAAGTAAACTCTTTTTTTCTTACTTTATGTGCAAAAGTAAAAAAGTAATTTTTGTGTGTGCAAAGAACCCTGAAATGGGCCAAAACCCTCTCATCTGGGAGGCAGCTCTTGCTGCTGCCTCCCCTGCCTTGCTCTCCCCTTGGATGAGTGCCCACACATCCTGTTGGCTGTCCATGTCCCCGCCGCACAGTGGTGGCTGAAAAAAGTTTTATAATTTTTTAAAACTTGCATGGTAGGCAGCAGGCGCAGGGTGGGTGCAGGGCAGCAGCGGGGCTCTGGGGAGCCCCCCCCAACATTTGGAGGCCCCCCCAGAGACAGGAGGCCACAGACCAAATTCCCAAGGTCCGTGGCTAAGCCTGCCTCTGAGAGTACTCAACAAAGTGAGAAAGAGGAAACTGAGGGAAGGATAGATCAAGGAGCCTTGAAGGGGAAAGGGAGAAGATATAGAAATGTTTGAGAAGAAAAAACCAATGAGAGAGTGTGGTGTGTGTGTGTTCTGAAGCCTCATCATGCTTCAGGGCAAAAGGGGCAGAAAATAGCAGTGTTTGGGCAGTGGCAAAAGACAGTGCTAAAAGGACTGGGACAGAATGGGCAATATATTGATAGGCAGAGACCTGAGGAAACAATTGGAAGAAAGAAGGGGCCACAGACAAACTGAATCGCCTCCCAAGCACATCAGGGACTGTGTATTCTTGGCAGGAAGGAAGTGAATAGACATGGATGTTTTTGAGGGCTGGAAACTTATATGAAGTATGAAACCTCGGGTAGATGAACCTGTGGTTCATCTGTGAGCCTGGAAATCATCCTGCAGACAATTGTCAAGTTCTAGTCTTGAAGCTCCTGGCTGATAGGAAGAGAGGCCCCTCCCTCTTCCTTGTGTGCTGAGGCTGCACCCCAACAAACTCTGTAGCACCCGCATCACCAGACTGTGGGCAAGGCATCAGAACATCATTAGAGCAGCAACCATTGGCCACAATCTTCGAGGGAGTGTGCCCAGAGCCAGGGGTGTAACGATGGGGGGGCAGGCAGGGCACGTGCCCTGGGCACCACTCTGGTGGTTCACGTGGGGGGTGCCAAAAAGTGGCATGCCCCCCGACCCCACCCGGATCGCGCGTCGCGGTGGCGGGCGGCAGCGGGAGTGAGCGCGGCGGTGGATCGCTGAGTGTGGCGGTGGCGGGCGGCGGCGGATCGGCGAGTGCATCAGAGCGACGTGGAGGCCTGCTGCCAGGCCCAGCATCGCTTCCCAACTGCACAGGTGCGCCTGCGCAGTTCATAGAATGAACTGTGTCACTCTGCTGCACTGGGCGATCTGTCGCCGCCCGCCACCGCCGCACTCGGTGATCCGCCGCTGCCCGCCACCACCGCACTCGGCGATCCGCCGCCGCCCGCCACCGCTGCGCTCACTCCCGCCGCCCGCCGCCGCCACGTTCACTCTGGCCAGCCCAGGGGGGCGCAGGTATGTGGGGGGGGGGGGCGGGGGGGTGCAATTTCAGGGGCAGAGCTTGCCCTGGGTGCCGTTTCCCCCCGTTACGCCTCTGCCCAGAGCAATCATGCCTTTTTGGCACTGATTGCCCTCCCTTGGCAGGGAAAGAGCATTTAAACCTGTTTCTCACACCACTTGCACCACTGCCCTTGCAAGGGCCCCACAGCCATACAGTCTCACACAAGCACAACTACTGGTATCGGGGGATGCAGAGGGGCACTAGTTTTCTGTTATTCCAGGAAAGGGTCATGATAACTTTTTAGGAGGGAACATGTATATGAGGGATTCTGGGGTTTGGTCCAATGTGCCAAGGTGTGTGTTGCAGGTTGCTCAAGTAACACAAGTAAATGGACAGATGCAGAAAGATTTGTGGGGATACCCATTGTCCCTCTCTTTATATGACTGGGCAACGGGAAGGTTTCTACGGATGGGGCTTCCACTGGTTTTGGCACTGGGTCAGCACATTGTTTTTTCTGCTAAGTAATGTGATATCACTCCCCTGGCATGTATGATCTTTGCTGGGGAACAACCACATTGACCAGTTCCTGGTGTCACCAGGGCTCCATTTGTTTGTGCACATACTTCTGCAGTCCTTGATTGCTGGAGACCTCTCCCACTGTGCCTGTCTTGTCGTCTCATCCTTTTTGTGTGGATTGACAAAGGGGGGACCATAAGATGCAGTGGAAAGTAGGATTTCTCCAATATGGTTCTCTCCCTTTAAATGTGGGATGCAGCAATGCAGCATCCCTGTTGCCAAGCAACAGCAGGAGTGTGGAGACTGCAGAGAGCAGGGCAACTGATCGGAGAGGCAGCCAGCAAAAAGCATGGCAGACATAGAGCTGACTTGTTTCTGGGCTGGTCTGAGCTGCCCTCTCTATGGTTTTGGGAGCAGCCACAACACAAAACCCAAGTTACAACAGCGGCAGAATTCAGACGATATGATTCCACCTTCAAACCTGAGGTTCTAGCAGTAAAACTCACTACAAACCAAAGGTTCAGGTTACGGTTTGGGGTTGAAAGCCTATGGTTGGTTGGGTGACGAAATCTCAGTTTCACACATTTGGATGACCTCTGAAATTGAACCTCTGGCATGGTTGCCTCTAGTTTGGCATTATGTCTGAAGGCAGCCTGTGGGTCAAGGGTTACGGATCACTCTGTTTAAAGCCTGACAGGGCTGCTGCACTTTTAAGAGTTGCATAGATGAGAAATCCTGCCAGCTATGGCTTCTACTGTCTCTGCAGCATTGTGATTTGGTAACCCCAAGGCTGCAAAGGTCCAAGAAGTGGGAGATATAACTCCATTTCACATATAGATTGAACTAACCAAATAGTTCTATGGCTGTAGGCCTCTCTACCCATTGGAACCATTCTTGAGAAGTTTTTCTGTGCACCCTGGGAATTGACACCAATCTATTTCCTGAGATGTTCTGCTAATACATTCTGGGACCCCAGTTCTGTTGCTCTTATTGACTCTATTGGGAGCCTGCCTTATGTGAAAATTGGAAGTTTCACACCTCTCTGTTCATTATCGTGACAACAGTGTGTCTTTCTTTTCTTTTTAAGCATAATATATGGCTTCCAACAATTCCTTTTTCATTAGGTAGATTTGCCATTCTGACCCACTGCCTGATAGAAACAAACAACAACAAAAACACCCCTATAGGTTTCTTTCATTAGTCTACCTCACATTAATTAAAATATGTACTAAGCTTTTGAACTTTCACAAGAACCCTCCATCAAAGCAAAATGGAACAAACTGGATTATGGGTTGTTACATATCCAGATGGTGTTTTATTTTGTTCTTGAATAAGAAAACTTTTGGGTAAGAGATGTTGACAGGATTACAGATTGGACATGTTGGTCCATAGGCTTGCTGTCTTTCTTAATGTCCCTACTCTGGGCTTTTAACAGTAGATTAGCACATAGGAAAGTTCTTCTGGCATTGAAGTAAGGGTGGGAAAAGCTTCACCAATCTCATTTCTATATACAAAACTATTATTAAAGGCACAGATGGCACCCCTAGCGATTTCAACAGAATGCAGCAGGCAAAGCCAATGAGGTACAACAGTGAATTAATTGATTAATTTCTAATGCATAAATATAAAAGCTTATATTAAACATAATTTATGCATTTAATATAAATCTGCCAAACACACTAAAATACTATTCATATAACCCACTAAAGAGATTCCTAAAGGGCCAATTTTTTTTAAATTCCCTAGTTTTAAAAAAAGGTGGAGGAGGGGAAGGAACAAGAATAAAAGCTCTATAGAATTATATTGTATGTTCTATTTAACAAAATGGATCTGTCTATTTAAACTATATATCATGAAAATTCTTAATATAGAAATTATATAGAACAAGCTACTTCAAAACATAGACGTTCTGATATTTTGAACATACTGGCTTTGTCTGTTGCATTCTTTCTGGATTTTAATACAGCCCTCTTCTTTTTTCTGATAACCTAGCAAATATATGCATTAGGGTTCATGGCACATTCACTACAAGAGCCATTCATAGCCGTTCACGCATGTATGCCTGTGCATGATTCCTTTTATTATTATTGGATATAACCTTTATGAACATATTCTGAACAGATCTAATAAAAGCAACAATCTCTATACTCAGGGACAGTCTCTCATGATGCAAGAAAAGGCAATGGCCTCAGGTGGTAAATATGCCATGGGATGGCAAATGCATCCCATTCTGCTTCTCACTGTGGGCATCATCTCACCTGCCTGATGCCGCCTCCTCTCCTCCACTGCTGCCACCTTATCCGTAGTTATCTCCCCCCTCCACTCCTGCCTCCCTTGCCACTCCAGTCCCACCTCCCTGACATTGCCCCTTCTCCATATTGCCAGGCCAGCCTCGCCTTCTGGGGTGCACCCCTGCTCAGTACTGTAGCTCTGGAGACAAAGCAGACAAGTCTGTTGCTAGAGGAGAGAGAGAAAGAGAGTGTGAGTGAATGAGCAAGCTGCAGCAGCTCTGGTGATAAAGAGAAGCCACTGCTGGATGCAAGCTCTTTCCATACTGCCTTGCTGCCAGCTTACAGTGCCAAGCAACTGGAGCCCCGGAAGTTGAGGTCAACCTGATGCAGAGGAGGAAGAGGGGCAGCATCAGGGGTAGGGGTGGGGAGAAAGGCAGGGTGTAGCTGGCAAGGAGGCAAGACAAATAAGGGGTTGGGCAGATTGCGAGGGAACTGTTGGCTTGTTCCCATTTGCCTCAGATATTGAACGGCAACAAGCCAGCACTGTCTATACCAGGACTGCTCAATTTAGCCCCCTCCCAGCTGTTTTTGGATTAAAACTCCCATAATCCACAGCCGCAGTGACCAATAGCCAGGGGTTATGGAATTTGTAGGCCAACATCTGCAGGAAGGCCAATACAATAGCAGCCCGGCTATACTCAGATGTTTTTTGTTGAATACATACAAAGCTTGTAATTGTGTTTTGTTGTCAGCTGCCTTGGATGCCTGCTATCAGCATAAAGGTGGGTTATACAGTACATATATACAAGAAATAGGAACATATCTATAATGATAAATATGATGAGAGAGATCAAAATGCACCAGGAGAAATGGTGTATGTAGTGGGTAAGATGCTAGGCTACAGGTGGCACGTCACTCTGTCTCAGCACCCCAATCTACAATATGGAGATAATAGTACTGTCTTATCTTACAGGGTTCTTGAAAGAATTGCAACAAGATAATACATGAAATATTCTGAGCACTCAAAAATATTCAGAATGTAGACATTTTACAGTATTATTTTATCAAATTTTAAGTATTATTAACTCTATTTTAATCTTAGAAGGCGTTCATGTTTGACTTGTCATAAGACCTTGTAAAACCAACATTTCATTACCCTGATGTAATGCTGCCAGTCATAGGCATCATGAACTGAGTGGGGATAGGTGAAGAACATGGCTGCTGGCCTTCGGTACATATTAGTGTACTACCACCACTCCCAGAGTGGGTGATTTTCTCAAAAGCATTGACAACCTTAAGCAAAAAGCAATCTAGGGTAGGGAGAGTTTCCTATTCCTCATGGTGAGTTGCCACAGATGTGAACAACTTGTACACAGAGACAGCCACCATGTGAAGCAGGTTAAAGCCTTTATATGGCCACGATGCCTTGTGCACAGGCATCTGCTTAATGTTGATTATGAATGACTTTTAACGTCTAAACTGGAATAAAAGCACCTTACCCAACAACCTATTCTGCCTGCCAGGAAGATATGTTCATTCACAATGATTCCCTTCACCTTTTCCTTCTCCAAGTCTACGGAGTAATAATGTTTTCCTCCAAATGCTGTGCTCTGAATATTGTTTCTTTCCATTTGTATGTATCATTTTTGTCCTTTGTGCTCGGGCCGTAGTGTTGAATGTTAATGAAAGATTGTCTGACAGTGACTTAATTCCTATAAAGACAGTGCTGATGCCATTTAATATTACCAAGTACACATTGTTCCCCTTATGAATCAAGAAGTTGCTTGAGTACATTGAAGAAGGCATGCATTTATTTAATAGATGAAGTAGGAGCCGTAATATCTTTTTAACTCCTTTGTAGGGGTGTGGGGACAATGGAGCAAGGGAGGGCGACTGTCCCTCAGCCACCAGAGACTGGGGGGGGCGGGCACCAAGGCACTTCCTTGCCCTCGGCCCCTCCCATACCAAGCCAGTGAAAGAAGCATTTGCAGGCTGGGAGCGTCTGGTTAGGCTAGAGGGGAAAACATAGCCAGTCAGCGTTTCAATGAAATACTGATGGGGAGAATGGGAGAGGGTCTGAACAGACCCTCTCCTGGGCAGTAGTCACACCTACTTCATCTGACATCAGACACAGGGTGTGGCTAATACCGGGTATGGGGCCAGTCCGGTCCTGCAGAGTTCCCCCAGTCAGCGGTTTGTTGAATTGCTGACTGGGAGCTCCTTTCTTTGCCTCCGTGGCAGGGAAAGGAGATCCCAGTCAGTGATTCAACAAACCGCTGACTGAGGAAACTCTGCAGAGGCTGACTGGCCCCGTCCCTGGTATTGGCCACACTCTTGCGACTGACATCAGAAGCATTGTTTGGGGGCATTGCTTGGGATGCACATGCTTTGTGCACGTGATAAAAAATCAAAAGATTGTGACACATCAAGCCAGACACAGCCCCATGGGTCACATATGGCAACCCATCAGGTCTCAATAAACCTCCTGGTTTTGTTGTTCACTGAGACTACAAACAAGCAAATCTGTGTGAAGCGCATGGTAGGGTATAGAATATGGCTCTTGTGGTGGGCTGCATTTGGCTTCATGGTTCACAAGCTGTGTGCATTCAGATTAGTTCTAAGTGATCAAACTGTTCCACTGGCACAAACTGTTTTTTGTTTCCAGTGGTTCATGACTTTGAGACTCAGTCTGTCCATTTTTCTGTCCTGAATTTATGTTGCTATGGCAGTTGTTGATGTCTAGAGAGAACAACTGAGCAAAACCCTGTTGTTTTATGAGAAGATATCCATCAAATAGATTAGTTGGATGTTTTCCATGGTAACAAGTTGCTTCCCCCTCTCCATTCCCTAGTTATTTCCACAAATGCAGAACACATATTAGCCACCTAACCAAACACCCCACGTTTGGCAAGTCTCCAGGGCCTCCGTAAGGGAATACCCAAGAACTCATAGACCAGAGAGTACAGCTGTCACTTTTCTCTCTTTTTGTTGTTTGTTTTTCATTTTTATTTATTTGCAGGGCTTTTTGAGACTTATGTATTCCCTTAAACAGCTGAGTACTTATGAAGATGATAAACAATAAGAACTGGTGATGCAAAAGCTTTCCATGCTCCAAGCAGAACTTTAAAAAGCAAGATAAGATGAAGACTATGCTGACAGGCATCTATTGTTTCCATTTAAATTTGTAAAATGGGAAATGCATATATAGTAAGCTGCTTAGTCTGAATCCTTAATTTTTCTTAAAGACATAAATGCAAGAATTTGATGAGCCATTTTTAACTGACACAAAGAATGCTTTGAAAACTCTTGTTGAAATAAAAATGTATTCTTTTGATTGAAACAAAGCCATATTTGTGAGTATATAAACACTGAATGCCTGTTTTTCAAATGAGAGAAATTTTATATTAATGTTTTCATTTGAGATAATGACTGCAAGCAGAAATTTAAAAAAAAGAAAGAAAAAGGATTGAACTATATGTTAGTGTAGTTCCATGATACCTTTTGAGATTTTTGTTTTGCACAGTACAGGCACTGAGGCTGTATTTCAAGAGAAACAATTGGTGCAACTTTTCTTAACTGTTTTCTCTTGTGGTCCCCCCCCCCCGCCGCTGAAAGTTACAGGCAGCTGCTTTTACCCCTACTGAGGGAAAAATATGCGTACTCTTATCTCCCCCCCTAGACCATTCTTCATAATGCCCTGGCACACTGTCTGCACACGATCCCATGTGCTTGTGCTGGAACAAGAGAGCAGACTGGGTTGCATCTACTCTAATGTGTGGTGTTTTTGGTTAATCCATTAGCTTAATCTATTTTGGTTAAACCGCCTAGAACCTTGGGAGTCAGGTAGTATATATATAAAATAAAATAAATAAATGAACGAATTCCTTGATCCAGGGCAGCTTTTGAATGGGGCTTTAGTTACTTGTATTCCAGTCAGGGGCGTAGCAAGGTTGGAATAGGCCCAGAGACAAGATTTTAAATTGCCCCCCCCCATCACTGAAGCTCAGGTCATGAAGTAAAGAAATCTTAAATGAGGCTGAATAGTGGTAACAAAAAGCATAGTAATTTTACACACACACATATATACACCTGTGTACCACAATAGAACATCATCCTGAAATAATTCTTAAAAGATTTTGTAAATTGTGGACGATGCAAGTCATTTAATGGTACTAGAGAAAGACATGCTGTTCTGGTAGCTCCAGGTCTTAAGACTCAAATAAATTTTGGAGGATGAATACAACTGAAGGAAGCCCAGGCAGGTGCGTGGCAGGGGGAGTCAGTCATGTGACTTGCCTGTGGGGGGGGGGAGGCAGTGTCTCCTATTATAGTTACGCGCCTGATTCCAGTCCTGGAGTAGAAGAGGGGCTACAAAGAGCCAGCAGCAAGAGCACGGGAAAAAATAGGCTGCACTTGCCTCTCTGTACATCATATTTATTTCATTACACTATTAAGATTCCCGATTCCACTCCACTGCCATGTCTTTGAATACCACACCTCTTTCCCTTGGAGTCTACATAATGCAATATATTTCAAATAGTGTGCTTTACTAGTGTACTCTGGTTCTGATACCAAAATATACTACTTACTTTTTAATTAGAAAGGTCACATACATTCAGACTCCATCATCATCTTGGGATAAGAGGACAGACTGGAGTGTTCTTACATGCAACTGTCATGCAAGTGTTAAATTCTAACATGCAAATAATAAGCAGGAAAGGATCATGGCACTGCCCACTTTTTTTTTTTTTTTAAAGGAAAAGGCTGCTATCAGTACAGGAATGCACTCTTAACTGGCATGATGATGTGCACATATTTTTCACTGGTACCAATACAAAAACTTTATCTTTTGATTTAAAAGCTAGACTACAGAATATCTCAGGAGAAGAGATTCTAAGAAAATAATGTGCCTTACAAAGGCTTGGCCATCAGTTTGCAATGAGAATGAAACCCATCTACATTATTACAAGTGATAATGAGAAGATGGTAAGTGGATTGTACCTTAAGTTCTGTGGCAGAGATCTGCTCACCATATGGTCTTGTGATGGTGGATCAATTCCCTGTAGAAAGGAAAGTGTTTGCTCCGCAATACTCTAACATGTCTCAGCAATTTCTGGATTGTGATCTGTGTTCTGGAAATTCTGCCCACTTGCTAAAATGGCAGATGAAGGAATATGTATGAAATGGCTAGAAATCTATGAAAAGCAAAATAAAGCAATGTATTTTCTTTCAGCATGGATAACTGCCCAAATGCTGCATTGTATATGGCCGTATTTCTAATGTGGTAGAATGGTGTACAACAGAAACAAGAGTGGGCAGCAAATATTTCTAACTTACATATGCATTGCTTATGATTCAAAACAAGGGGCCTGAAAATTGGCATCTGCACCTACATAAAGTTGGCAAAGGAACAGAGTTATATCTAATCTGTAGTCTACTGAAATAAAAGGCAAGGCTAGAGCATCTGGGGCTCTTTAGTTTGGAAAAGAGGCAACTACGAGGAAACATAATCAAGGTGTATAACATTATGCATGGAGTAGAGCGAGTGGACAGAGATAAATTCTTCTCTCTCTCTCTCTCTCACAACACTAGAACCAGGGGTCATCCCATGAAACTCAAGGTCAGGGAATTTACAACTGACAAAAGGAAGTACTTTTTCACTCAGCTCATAATCTATGGAATTCTTTGCCACAGGATGCAGTGATGGCCACTAGCCTGGATGGCTTTAAAAAGTGCTTAGAAAGATTCATGGATTTGACAAATTCAAATTCTATCAATGCTATCAAATTCTATCAAATTCAAATTCTATTAAGTCTGGTGTCTATAGACCACCTCCAGCCTTGGAGGCAGGATGCCACTAAATACCAGTTGCAGGGGAGCAACAGCAGGAGAGAGGGCATGCCTCCACCACTTGCTTGTGGGCTTCTCAGAGGCATCTGGTTGGCCACTGTGTGAAACAGGATGCTGGACTAGATAGGCCTTGCGTCTCATCCTGCGGGGCTGTTTTTATGTTCTAAAATGTTTTTTAAAATCATCAGCATGGAAACATGCATCTTGTTACTGCACTTGACCAAACATATGTATTCTGCACATGTATGCACATGTTTTGAGATTAAAATGGATACATTATTCAGAACCAAATTTGCGCAACCAAATTTGCAACCACATAATATCGCACTCCAGAAATTGTTGAGACATGTTAGAGTACAGTGGAGAAACAGACTAGCTTTGAGTACTGTGGAGGAAATTAAGGCACACTTCGAAAACATGGTTGGCAACCATTGGTATTTGGCCACCGTTAGTTTTGGAACATGAGTGAAGAAGACAGCTTTCAGTGAGAGAGGGGGAGTTCTGCAGAAATGGAATCTGGGAGGGAGGGAGAGAGAGTAGAGCAAGAGAGGGAAGCCAAGAGAGTGGATTTCATTGGAAAGATCCTGAGGCTGAGGGTCCTGACCACAGGAGAGCATTAGAAATCTTTAGTGCAGGGTCAGGAATAAATATGTGAGTGGAAAGGTTGCTGTTCAGATGGATCATTTTGTCAAAAGGACACTCACACTAGTATGCCAAATTTCCTCAATTGTCTTAGAACTTTTGATTACCTTTTAGGGTGTGATTACTCAGTTTCTCAGGGATTGGCTTTTGGCTGTCATCCGTGATTACTCCATCTGGAATCTGGGCCGCATTAAGAATGCAAGGTTAGTGGATACCTTGCCTCTCCAGGTCATTCACAGCAGTTCAGGCTGCATGACCGCTGTATTGGTACAAACAGAGGTTTGTTTCTTCTCTGCACACCAGATGCCCATCTCTGAAACTGTCTTACCCAAGCTCAAAACTGAAGTCCAAGATGGAGGGGAGGCTATCTGGTAATACATCTAAGCCTACATCATCAGAAGGGTGCAAATAGAGATAGCCCATTCCTGCCTCTTATGCACATGAAGAGTCCATAAACTCTTAGGGAAGGGATGCAAACATATTGACGTTTTATAACATCATCCTCATTAAGTTTTCTTTTTGTTACTTATCAAAGTTTTTACACCAGCAGATAATGTCCTTGACATCACTTTTATTATTTGTAGAAATATGAAGAAAATACTGATTAAATCTTTAATTAAAACTTGCCCTGTTTGTTAAGCTGAATGCAAGACTCTATGTTAAGCCTTTAGACTGAATTCTGATGTTACTTGTGGACATGCAGAAGTCTCTACTATATATTTGCATCTGTCAGTTTTAAATGGCAAATATTACTACAACAAACAACAACAACAACAACAACAACAGATATTTATATACCACTCTTCAACCAAAATTCTCAAAGCCCCTTACATAGAATAATAAATAATACAGAAATACCACTTTTGAATGTAAAATCATCATAGCAATAGCAATAGCAGCAATAGCACTTACATTTATATACCGCTTTATAGCCGGAGCTCTCTAAGCGGTTTACAATGATTTAGCATATTGCCCCCAACATTCTGGGTACTCATTTTACCGACCTCGGAAGGATGGAAGGCTGAGTCAACCTTGAGCCCCTGGTCAGGATTGAACTTGTAACCTTCTGGTTACAGGGCGGCAGTTTTACCACTGCGCCACCAGGGGCTCATCATAATAGTTCATTTATATGGTTGCCCCATAAGAAATGGCAGGGGTGTAGCTATAATTGAGTAGGTGGGTTCAAGGAACCCAGGGCCCCGAGCTCCTGAGGGGCCCCCCAGCTCCACCCCTCCCTATGTTCTTTATTCTCTCGCTCATTCTGAGGGGCTACCGGGGAGAAGGGCAAACACAGGCCCCCTCTCTCCTAGCTACCTCCCTGACAAAAAGTTCTCTGGGCAAATTACAAATACCATCACACGAGAAGATCCAAGCCCAGGTGTCAAGTGACATTTGTCCTCCCCTCCCTTTTAAAACCAGAAGACACTGCAATTCAGATGAGAAAACATATGGAGACATTATTGATGATAACAGTGATGACAGACCTTGTACAATAAATAAGTGAAATTTGCAGAGAAACTTGTATGAAAAGAAATAGGGCTTTGATTAAAGAGACTGGGCACATATTGACTATAAAAGAAAAAGAAAAGGGAGCTTGTAAGACACAACAGAGTACTACAGGGAAGAATCACAGTGTTGGAGCTGAGAGAATTATATAGACTGAGGGAGAATATTGACAATTAAACTAACACAAAAAACAAAGGATTACATCTTTGTTCTGTTACACCGTGTGGGAGTAGAAGAAATTTTGTTGCTGCAAGGAGGACTTAGCTTTCATAGTTTTTTAATACATGCTCAGAGTCAATTATCAGCTTTGTTATAAATTGGCTCTCTTTCAATGACTTGCTTAAAGCCAATATAGCTGTGGCAATGTATAATAGCTTAAAACATAATCCTGAAAAGTTTAAAGATTTTTTTAAAAAAAACATTTTTACCCCATTGTTTCATTCTTTTTTGTGATTTCTTGTCACCCCATTTTTATAACTGCATGCAGCTCCCAGGGAGAGGTTCCTGAGATCTTGCTTACTGTCACCTATTATTCTAAATCACTGGCCAATATCTGAGGATGACCAATTTCACTGACATGGGTCATCACATGACTACACAGTATGCGGGGGATATTCATGGTGATTTTTCCCCCTCAATAATGTTACTCAGACTTCCCTCACCTCAGATTTATGGACGATAATCAGTTTGAACCCATCCTAAAGAGGTCCTGGAAAAATCCCATCAGGACTTCAATGACTTTCATCTGACCATCAATCCAAGTTTTGTTCAGTCAAAACAACAACAACAACACACAAGTTCACTTTCTGGCCATCACGGTGTAATTTTATGAAGGCTATATCAAAATCATTATATGATGGAAATCCATTGACAGCTCTGTTTATCAGTCAACTCTAATGGTCACTCAGATCACACAACATGTTGTGTTACAGCTATGATCAGGGCCCTGCTCTTGCCTTGGCATAAATGCAACCCTCTCCAAAGACTGAATTCCACAGAAGTCCAAACATGGAAGGCATTTCCATCAGTGTTATAAATAATTTACCTCATACTTTAGTCATTAAACATGTAATGTAAAGTCATTAAAAGTGTATGTATTATTATTTTATGTGTCCACATCTTATTTTTAAATTATATGCTTCTGCTGTTTCTGAGTGTGTGCACTTGGTTTTAAAGAAAACCCAATTTGTGTTGGTTGTCCCTCTGTGGAGCAAGATGAAACCACATCAATCAACTCACAAAAAAGAAGGTAGAACTGACCTGTGATTGTATGGCCTCCCCACTGACACTGCCAGAGAGCCATAGGTCATTGTCCAGAATGGCTAACCATCTGATCTCATTCTCAGTAGGCTTTATGTGATTTACATTCAACTTGAAAAGAGGCAGCAGCAGGGGTGGAGCCACCATTGGGCGAACAGGTTCAAAGAACCCAGGCCACACCCACTCAGGGGCCATGGGTGCAGCCCCAGACATGCTTCCCGTATCTGACATCACACGCGGGGATGTTATTTCATTCCCAAATGGGGCTGTGCAGCTGAAATCGGCCCAAGCTGCATTGGCAGTGCGGCCGGAGCTACTCTCCCTGCCTTAAAGGCAAGGAGAGCCGCTCCTGGTCCTGCAGCCAATGCAGTGGGGCCGATCAATCTCCTTCCCAAATGGGGCCCCATGGCCCCATTTAGGAGAGAGATCAGCCTGCGCTGTTCAATAGGGATGTGTGAACAGGTCCGGAGGTTTGAACGTCCAGAGGTTTGGTCTGGAGGTTTGGTATCGAACCAAACCGCCCCCCCCGGTTCCGTCCGGACTGGAACCGAACCTTCATATGCGTTCACGGATGGTCACGAATTTTTAAAATTTTTTAAAAATGAATTTAAACTACCTTTAGCCCCTTCGGGGGGCTTCCTATATGCCATGGTGGGGGGAGGGTTCCACAAAGATTCCCCCTCCCCCTGGCGGCCTCTGAAGTCACTGCTGCAGCCCGGGAAATCGATCATTTTCAGCCCGTTCGGACCTCTGTAGTGTGCGCGGGGCAGCCATTTTGGCCACCACCGTGCATGCGTAAATGACCCTTGTGAGCCCTGACATGACCCAAGGCCTCGCAGAGGTCATTTGTGCATGCCCGGCAGTTTAAATTTATTAAAAACATTTTTTAAAAAAATAAATAAATTGTGAATATCCGTGAACATAGGGTAGACTATTACAGGAAGTAAAGAAGGGCGTTGTCTCTATAATTGGGGGCAGGTGATGCATAGCCTGTGAGGAGGCACGTAAGCAGCCGGCCAGGGATGAGAGGCTGGCTGGTGGTGAGTATCAGGGGTCTCTGGAGAGGAGCAGACACAAGGAGAAAGCAGCCTGGGATGGAAGAGGCGCAGGGTGACGCTCACCCCATCTCCGTCCCTGCTCTGAGGCTGGATCTGGTAAACCTAGCCAGGCTTGGTAAAGGGGACAGGGACATGTAGTCGGACAGCTGTATCTACTAGCCCTACACACCTGGCTAAGATGTAGTTCTAGGACTATCTCTCTTATTCAAGTTGTGCCCATCAGAGTTGTAACTACAGTTAAGTATGTATGTATGTATGTATGTATGTATGTATGTATGTATGTATCTCTTTTTTTTCCATGCATGTTGTTTAGCTGGTTATTGTGTCTTACTGTCTTATTATGTCATCTATTTTTCCTTTCTTTTATGTCATCTATTTTTCTTTAAGCTATTATGTTTTATGTTATTTTATTATGCTTTAATAATAGTTACATGTAGTTACAACAATAAACTTACTTACAACAATAAACTTACTTATAGTGTAATGCTTTTAAAACAGGAGTAATATGGTATCTCAAAGTTATCCTGGAGACCAACTTGGTCTTTATGCAGCCATTGTTCCTCATCCAGATCTAGCATCCTCCCTTGTTCCTGGATCTGTTTGTTTTGCTATGCAGAGAGGAATTTTCCTCTGTAATGCTGCTGCTGGGGTATTTGTGCAGGGCAAATGAAACCCATATACAATTCCCAGGAGGTGCACAGGTCATGACCCCATTAACTTGCATGTGCCAACATTATGAGATGTTGCAAATGAGCTTTTTCTGAGTGCCCCATATCCTTCCAAAACAGAAGATTAGTAAGATAAGGTAGTCAAAAATGCATTTCATGGGCAATTATAACAGTCACCCTACTTGCAGTATTCAAACGTATAAATTGGCTACATCAAAAATCCTTGAGAAAATGGGAGGATGTCAATAGGGCTATAAATGTCAGGTGACATTTAAATGCTAATCACTGATTAATTCATAAGTTGTCCATATTACTTAGACAATAACTATCTTCCCTTCTTCCATGCTGCATTGATTGTGCATTTGCAATGCATGAGTGAATTGAATGCTACCCTTTCCTTCGATCATTAAAAGTACACCACAATGCCTTGCAGGCTCTGGGTGTGTGTATTCAAATACATTGTACCACTAATAGCTGCTTGCGGTCCTTGAAGTTAAAGCTTGTTATCTATTCAGGTGTAGAGCACAAGCTATTACATGGTCAGATTAGTTCCAGGGGCGGAGGGGGGATGCAGGACAATTAAAGCTAGACAGACCATTGGTCTATCTAGCTCAGTATTGTCTACACAGACTGGCAGCGGCATCTCCAAGGTTGCAGGCAGGAATCTCTCTCAGCCCTATCTTGGAGAAGCCAGGGAGGGAACTTGGAACCTTCTACTCTTCCCAGAGCGGCTCCATCCCCTGAGGGGAATATCTTACAGTCCTCATACTTCTAGTCTCCCATTCATAAGCAACCATGGTAGACTCTGCTTACCTGTTCTGAAATGTTGTTACATTGATTTTTATTATTGAAAAGACACCTATTTAAATTATCGTTGACCTTATTTAGAGACTAAATTTAGTAAAATGCAAAAGTCATTATAGGATCCTTCTGAGATATGTGTATTCATGAGCACCTTTGAGTATTTTGTACCTGGTTTGTGCATACAAAACCCTATGCAGTTCTGAACAACTTACTAGCAAGTCCCACTGAACACACTCTGTGATTATTTGATTAATATGTTAGTGCTGGTGGAGGTTTTATTTTTTATTTGACCTCTGGATGAACTGGAACAGATACATTGTATTTAGTGAAAGTAATCGGCTAGTTCGCATGATCATTAATTGTGTAGAAGAAGTGTCCTACCCAATTTCAGGAGTTGTGCATACTCTATTTTTTGTGATCGTGTGCAAGTAAAAAGTAAGGCAGGAGGCGGGGGAAGTGATCATGTGTGGCACCATCCTACTGTGCCCAACAGTAGCCCTCCTACCCAATGCAAGCCTCATACACAGTAACCTCTGCTGCTTCCTGCTGTGTTTTTTACTTGCACATGGTCACAAATGGAAACGTGCATAGTTTACGAACTTAGGTAAGACACATGTCCTATTTCTTTAATGATCATGTGAACTAGCCTTGGCTGCCTGGTTCTTATTCTGTCTATATACAGACAGTAGTTCTTAAGGCTGTGCTGTCGTGTTGGTCCAACCAATACTAGGGATGTGCACAAAACCAGATTGCACAGTTCGGTTCAAATCTATACCAGATTCAAACCAAACCAAACATGTTCAGTTTTTGTGCCCCTAAACTTGGGGCCCAGTTTGGTTTGAATTTGAACCAGTTTGGTCCCAGTTTGGGGTGCCAGACATGTTAAAATTAGTAGGGGGGGAAGGTGGACTCACCACCGCCACCAAGTTTGGTGGGAAGAGAAGCCGCCGGAGGCCCCCCGCATGACCACAGCAGCACCCCCTGGGGCTGTTGAACCCAGCAGTGGCGGTGAGTCCATCTTTCCTCCCTACTAATTCTAACATGTCTGGCACCCCCAAACCAGCCTGGGTGGTTCGGGTGGACCTCAAGCCAAACCGGGCACGGTTCGAGGTTGAGCCTTCGAACCAAGCCGATTTGAACTTGAGCCAGCTCAAGATTGAGCCGGCTTGCACATCCCTAACTGACATGTCAGACTTGACTGACTGACAGACTGACTGAGTGCACTTAGGTGCAGAAGGGAGTGGGTGTGTGGGGAGCCAACTTTCCTACATGTCACCACCTATGCAGCTAACCATTCCTCTGCTGGTTGTACTGTGAACTGTTTTTACCTTTCCCTCCTTGAACAAGTTCTTTGATCAGGTTAGAAAAAATGTAGTAATGAAAATACACTGGTATTTAGGGATGTGCGGTTCGGTTCGGATCCGGACCGGTTCATCCGAACCGGTCCGTATCCGGCGGCTCGATCCCGGACCGAATCGGGCCCTTCCGGGGACCGAGCCGGACCGAATTCGAGCTGGTTCGGGAATGAAATTGAGTCTCTGGAGTGTCTCTTTAAAGTTCCAAGTGTGTCCTCCATTTTGTGTCTCCTTCCCGAAACTTTTGCTCCTCCTTGCATCCATTTTGTGATGCTATTTCCAGGCATTGTATTGGCTGCGCTATTGATCCTTGATTGGCCAGAATGAGTCCTTTGGTCTGGTAGGCTGCTTGGCTGTTGCACTGTTGAGAGCTGGCACCCTGTTGGCCGTGGGGGGAGTGCAAAGGTGGGGGCTCCCAAAGGAGGGAATTTCAAACCTATATAAACCCAAGCCTCTTCTCTGGAAACTTCTCTTGGCTGCAGTTGTGGGATCATCTCTGAGACCTGCTTGCCCTTTGCTGGCTGCTCTGGTGTCTCTGTGAGTCCTGACTGTGTCCTGTGTCTCTCTGTGTGTGCTCTGTCTAATCCTTTGTCCACCTGCCCTTTGTGACTCTCTGTGTGTCTCCTCTCTCTGTCTGTCTCTTGTCTGTATACTGTGTGTTACTTCACTTTACTTTCTTCTTAATTTCCCCCAATTTTCCCTGTTCCTTGTCTGTCTGCTTTTCTCCCCCCCCCCCTTTCCCTTCTCATCCTTTGGGCCTACCCTCCCCCTCCCCCACTCCCACCCACTGCATCCTCATTGCTTTAAATCTTCTTCCATTAATTATTGCTCTTTGTCCTGCCTTGTTGTTGTCCAACTTTTTGATTTTCACATTGCATTCCATTGGTTTCAGTTATATATTGCTTGCTGGTTTTGCTTAAATTGTACCATTTTGTTTGTTTCTGCTGACTGCTGCTGCCCTGCGAGTTGGTTCCCTGAATCCCTCCCCCCCACCCCCAGAGGATTCTGTTGTTGTTTCTTGTTGTCCCATATAATCAGTTTTGGTTCCCTGCTCCAAACTTGCCCCTCCAAGTCCAACCACACCCCACCCCAACCCCACCCCATCCAGCCTTCTCCCAAGTTTGCTGCTGCCAAACCGAGTCCAGTTTTCTTTGCTTGGTTCCACTTATTCATTTGCTATTATTAATTTGCAGCAATTGTGGTTTCATTGTCTCTGTTCACTTAGTGGCCCCCCTCAGAGTCTGTGTTTGGTTCCCCCTCCCCACACCCCCACCCCCAAGTTTTTTCTGCTGGTTATAGTCTTTCTTTTAATTTTTTTTTTAAACTTCTGGCTTGTGTTCTCTTGATATATATTGCTTTATATATTTTGCTACCCTCCTCCTCCTCCTCCCCCCCCTGCCTGCCCCCCCACCCTCCCTCCTCCCAGACCCTACCCTAGCCCAGGCCCAGCTCCTCCCCCAACCACCCCATCCAGCCTAATCGCTGCTGCTGCCCGAGTTGTTCCAGTTTCTCCTTTGCTGTTTGTTGTTGCCCCCTCCCCTTCCCCCCAACACCCCTCTGCCACACACTAGCCCCCAACCACACACACCCTCTCTGCTCCCCCCACCCCACCTCTTTTCCTCCTTGCCCCCGACTCTCTCCACTTACCCCAGGCCCCCTGCCACACACTAGCCCCCAACCACACACACCCTCTCTGCTCCCCCACCCCACCTCTTTTTCTCCTTGCCCCCGACTCTCTCCACTTACCCCAGGCCCCCTGCCACACACTAGCCCCCAACCACACACACCCTCTCTGCTCCCCCACCCCACCTCTTTTTCTCCTTGCCCCCGACTCTCTCCACTTACCCCAGGCCCCCTGCCACACACTAGCCCCCAACCACACACACCCTCTCTGCTCCCCCCACCCCACCTCTTTTCCTCCTTGCCCCCGACTCTCTCCACTTACCCCAGGCCCCCTGCCACACACTAGCCCCCAACCACACACACCCTCTCTGCTCCCCCCACCCCACCTCTTTTCCTCCTTGCCCCTGACTCTCTCCACTTACCCCAGGCCCCCTGCCACACACTAGCCCCAACCACACACACCCTCTCTGCTCCCCCCACCCCACCTCTTTTTCTCCTTGCCCCCGACTCTCTCCACTTACCCCAGGCCCCCTGCCACACACTAGCCCCCAACCACACACACCCTCTCTGCTCCCCCCCACCTCTTTTCCTCCTTGCCCCTGACTCTCTCCACTTACCCCAGGCCCCCTGCCACACACTAGCCCCCAACCACACACACCCTCTCTGCTCCCCCCACCTCTTTGGACCGCTGCTACTGCTGTGTCCTCCCCCCACACCTGAATCCCCCCTCCCTGCTGCGCTGCGCTTCTCCTCTCTCCTCTTTCTCTCTATCATCTCTCTTTCTCCTCTCTCTCTCTTTCTTTTCTCTCTCTCTCCTCTCTTTCTCTTTGTCCCTGCCCCCCCTCTCTTTTCTCTCTCTCTTAGTCTTTTCTCTCTCTGCTCCCCTTCACTTTCCACCTCCTCTCCCACAGCTGCAGCCACACACAGTAGCCTACCCACCTGGCGGCTGCCATCGGTTTTTTTTTTCTTTTTATAGTTTTTGGTTGATTTTGTCTCTGCTTGGGGGTGAGTTGAGCGACACAAATAGTGTTGTCTCCTCACTTCTGCCCCTCCATCGTTGTTGAACTACCCCGGTTGCCTGTGTGCCTCGTGCGGCTGCCCTGCTGTGTCTCAGCCCAGGGTGGCTGGCTGGCGGCGGCGAATCCGTGACCAGCAGTGAGCGGCAGGAGAAGGACCGGAAGAAGAGGGGTTAGTGCGTGTGCGATTGTGCACCTTTTGTTGCCCCTTTCTCTCCCTAGCTGGCGGTTTTAAATAGGGACACCCCTATTCTGAAATGCATTTGGGTGTGGGGAGGAGGGAGGGAACCTTGGAGAGGAGATGTACTGTTGTAAAACTTGTGTCTTCATGCCCATGCCCAGTAAAGAAATTGCTGCTGTGTGTTGCGTTGCATTGCATGCGTCTTGTAGGTGGTTTTTGAACAGGTGCCTTCCAGAGTGCTTCCTTGCCTCTGGGGCAGTCTGAGTGGGGTCCAGGGTTCTGATGCGATGCTGCCACTACATGCTGGGCCCATGCCATGCCAGAGTGCTTCCTTGCCTCTGGGGCAGTCTGAGTGGGGTCCTGGCTGGGCTCTGATGCTGCCACTACATGCTGGGCCAATACACACGTATGATGATGATCATGATGTTCAATCCATGAGGCTGCCATCAAGTGTTTGCTGCTGCTTGCTTGCCATGGCATTGGGCAGGCAGAGTCACAGAGTGGGTGGGTTCAACCTCTGTGTTGGTGTGACTGGGTTCTGGTTTTGGTTGTGTGCAATTTAGAGTCACTAAATAGGCTGCATTGAGTTTGATGCTCCCCCCACAGGAGCATTACTTGAGAACCACCCCCCAGAACCCACACTTTGTGTTCCAGTTCACTAAATAAGGGTTTCCTCCTTTGATCTGCAGGTTCCCAAGCGTTGACTGCATCCCTCCCCCACCCCCGGTAGGTGCTGTGCCCTCCCCCCATCCACTCTCCCCCCCCAAAAAAGCTAAAAACTTGCCACCCACACCACAACTACTCCACCCAACTGCCCGTGCCACCCTCCCACACCGGGGTTCCACCCTTTAACCCCCTATTTTTCTAAAAAAAACCCCTCCCAGACCCATCTCCCCAATTGGCTTGGTGGTTGACTCCCAAATTCAAAAAGGACACCCTCCCCCTCACTTCGATTGGCTTCCCCCCCCATATCAAAAAGTCTTCCTTTCCCCCCAATTGGCTTCCTTTTTTGAAAACAAACTTCCCCCCCGCCGCCTCCAAATCAGCTGCCTTTTTTTTGGCCCCTAAGCCCCTCCAAATTATTTTTTTGACCCTGTCTGGCCTTCCTCCTAAAGTCTCCCTCCTTCTGACCTAGCAGCATGTCTGAGCGCCGTGTGGCGGGCAGGGCTCGCTCAAGGCTGGCAGGCAGAGGTGGGAGAGGCCAGGTGCAGGGTGCGCCTGTGGCACGGGGAGGGAGAGGACGCGGGGAGCCTGAGGACACCCCAGTTCTCCCCATTGGAGAATTCTTTGCTCCGGCCCCATCTTTGGTGCGCAGGATTCAGTTCCCCACGCCTGCTGCCGCCAATCGCGGCAGAGGCAGAGGCACTGTTAGGGCTGTGGCGGGTCCCTCCTCGCCGGCGGCACCAGGTGCTGCTGAGCTACCGCCAGTTGTTGAGGTGGAGGAGACTGTGGAGTTGGAAGAGCAGGTAGAGGGCGGTGAGGACCGTGCGGCTGGCAGCGATGCAGCCAGGTTCTCCCTCCCTCTGGGGCCCCTTCCCCCTATCCTTTCGCCGCTCAGTGGGGCCCCCCCTCGTGAAGCCCGACACTCTGGTGGGGAGCGGTCTGGCGAGGGGGTGGAGGAGAGGCCTGCCTCTCCGATGCCAGTTGAGCCGGGCCCTTCCTCCGCTGTGGAGGGCGGAAGGGGCGGGTTGGGTGGCAGCAGTGGGCAGGCAGCGGCGGCCGCCCCCCCCAGGACTGCAGCCACCCTGCGAGAAACGGCCTAGGACGGCGCCCAGGGCGCAGGAGGCCAAGGGCAGTGGTGCATGGGTGCATTTTGAGGTCCCTCAAGATGCCCCATTCCACGCCCGCTGTGTCCACTGCAGGATGCTTGTCAGCCGTGGAAGGGACCCTGCGCACCTGGGTACGACGCCTATGTGGAGACACCTAGAGCGTCACCACCCAGGTCTCAGGGGACAGGCTGGCAGCGCTAGTGCGCCTTGTGCATCTGCCACTAGGGCGGGCAGCGGCAGTGTGCCAGCCAGCAGGCAGGCTACACTGCCCGTCCAGCGGTGGACGCAGTCCTCGGGCAGCCAGCGTATTGTTCGCGTGGACCATCATCACCTCACCCGCCTCATAGGGGAGATGATTTCCACCGATGACCAGCCGTTTCAGGTGGTCGAGAACAACGGCTTCCGCCGGATTCTCCAATACCTGGCTCCCGAATACGTCATCCCCTCAAGGACGACGTTCAGCCGGAACGTGGTCCCCTCCCTGTACCGCCGGTGCAGGGAGCTCGTGTCGGCCGAGCTGCGTGCAGCTCCGGCCGGGACAAGCGTGCATTTCACGACTGACCTCTGGACCAGTGTCAGTGGGATGCACGCTTCTTTCCTGGCCCTCACTGCCCACTGGTGGGGACCGGAGAGTGAGGGGACCTCCGCGGGCGATGCTTCCGGGTCCGGCGCGGCTCCCGATGCACTACGGCACAGGTGGGCCGTCCTGCACGTGGAGACGATGGACACGAGGCACACCGCGGAGGAGGTGGCGGCCGTACTCGACCGCCAGATAGAGGAGTGGATTGGCGGGTGTCCACACCTCTCCCGCGGCTTCATTGTCACCGACAATGGAGCCAACGTTACCGCCGCTGTCGAGACAGTCATGGACTGTGTGAACATACGGTGTATGGCACACACGCTCCATCTGACCGTCAGGGACGCCCTTGGCCTTAAGGAGCTGAGGGCGTCCCAGGAGAAGGGGGCCCGCCCCATCGCAGGTGCTGTTGCTGCCACGGCCACGCTTGTGGATAAGTCCCGCAAGCTGGCCGCCCACTTCCACCGCAGCGAGAAGTCCAGGAGACTGCTTCGCCAGAAGCAGGATGACCTTGGCCTTCCTCGCCATCTCATCCCTACGGATGTGGAGACGCGGTGGAACTCCACCTTCCTCCTGTTCCAGCGCCTGTTGGAGCAGGAGAGAGCCCTTGTCGCCCTGGCGAGGGACGAGTCCTTGGATGTCTGCGACTTCTCGAACGCAGAGTGGAAGCAGATGTCCGAGGCGGTGTCGGCACTCGAGCCCTTCCAGCTTGCCACGAAGGGCTTGTGTGGCGACACCACTCCCTTTAGCCAGGCGCTGCCCACAGCTGTTGGTCTCGAGAAGCTGATGGGTGGACTCCATATCTCTCTGACCACGCCAGAGGGTCGTGCTCTGGCTGGGAGGCTGAGGTCTGGGGTTGACAAGCGGCTCGTTGATGTGCTGGGAGACAGGGAGGAGTATGTCCTCGCTTGTCTCTGTCACCCAGCCCTCAAGGGCAATGCCGTGAGTGCCGACGACTTGCCCAGGTGGAAGGGCATCCTGGTCGAGAAGGTTAGGGAGGAGGAGGCCGCTAGGGCCCGCAGAGACCAGGGTGTTGGTAGTGGTGCGGGGGCAGCCCTCGCGGCCCAACCCGCACCCAGCAGCAGCATGGGCGGCCAGCCGGCGTCAGCTTCCCCTTCCCCTCCCTCTTCCCAGTCCAGCAGCGCGGCATCCCAGGCGGCGCCATCGCAGCAGCCATTTGCTACCGACTCGAGATCCGCCCAGTGGTTTCAGCGGTTCTGCTATGGCGCCATGCCTGGTATGCGGGAGGCTCGACCTGCCAGGCCCCCCTCCAGTGCTGAGCAATGCGTTGCGCAGTACTTGGAGGAGCCTGTGGAGGGAGACGGCGTGGACTGCGCACAGTTCTGGGCGAGCCGCCGCCAAGTCTGGCCGGACCTGGCGGTGGTGGCTGTGCACCTCCTCTCCTGCCCCCCAACCAGTGTCCAGAGCGAGCGGGTGTTTTCACGTGCCGGGGACGTGGTGACACCCTCTCACTCCCGCTTGGACCCTGGTCTGGTGGAGCAGCTGGTCTTCCTTAAGGTGAACCTCCCCCTGTTGGGCTACCCCAAGCTGCAGTTTGAGACGGGCGAGTGATTACCGTGGGTTGCCCCATGGTTGGTCACCTGCCTGGCTCGAACTCTGTGCTTATCCCTCCCCTCCCCCCTTCCACCTCTAGCTGAGCTGACGTGACAGATGCTGAGCCGTGCCAGCCAGTCGCAGCGTGTAGTGTGCCCACACAGAGATGCAGTTGTAGTAGTAGTTGTAGTGCTGCGACTGGCCAGATGTTTACAATGCCCACGCCCACCTAAAAAGAAACCCAATGCTGACCAGCACAGGCCCTTTATCTATCCACCTGTCAGCATTTGGGGACCTGGCGTGGGCACGGCACACCCCCCCAAAGTAGCACAGCCCACGGAGTACTAGACTTAGCGGCAGCGGCGGGTATACGTTCAAAAATGCAGTGTAGATATGTAAATACTGTATGTAAATAAACATGTAAATAATTTTTTCTTTAAAAACCCCATGTCAAAATCAAGCCTCAAAATTATGCAAAAGAAAGAAAAAAAGGTGACAAAGGGAGAACAAAATGATGAATGCCAAATGAATTGATTTTATTGAAAATGTCACCAGAAATCATGTGTGGGGGGCTTGGTTTACATGGAGAAAATGATTGGGTGATTTTTTGAAATGAAACGAATGAATTATTATCATCTTATGTTCATCTTGATTGTGGTCACTGTTGATGTTGGCTGATGGCAAAAAACCCAAAACCATCAGAATAGCAATGAACTGGCTGCCAACACAACATATTGATTGATAACTGTGCAGGGGGGGAATTGGGTCTGTGTGTGTGTGTGTGTGTGGTGCAGGCTCAGTCTGTCTCTTCCTGTTGTGTGTCTGTCTGTCTGTCTGTGTGAATGGATGCCTAGCACTGTCTCTGTGTGTGGATGCTTTCTGTGTGTAGTGTGGTGTGTGTCTGTCTACATGTTTTTTTTTCCTCCCCCCCATGCCTCCCTCCATCCTTCCCCTCTCATCCTCTCCCCTTCCTCTTCACCACCTTCCATCCTCCCTCCCTTCCAGCCCACCACCGCCTCACCTGCCCCCAACCCCGGTCTGGCAGATGATGAGAGTCTGGTCTCTCCCACCGAAGCACACACGTGAGCACGTGTGTGCACAAATATGTGGCTGACCAACTCTGAGCCGGACCCTCCCCCCTTCAATCCCCTCTACATCCCTCTCCCCCTCCCCTTTCCTCCCCCCTGCCTCCCAGCCTCCCTCCCTGCCTCCCTCCCCCCTCCTAGCTAGCAGCGCACACATACACACACAAAACACCTGTGGTGGCAAACACCACCAGCACACATGCACTCACACTGGTGCCACCACCTCTGCCTTGGGCCTCTGTGTCCTTGAGCAGATATGTGGTGGTGGACCAGAGAAGCATTTCTTTCCAGCAAGGCAAAAGGCATGCACTCACTGCACACACACACACACACACACACGAAGAGGTGAAGACGAGAAGAGGCAACTTCTAGAACCAGCAGCAGCAGGTGAGTGTCGTGTAATTGTGTTGCTTCCCAAGGCCACTGCCCATGCTCAATGCTCAGTCTGCTGAAACTAAAGAACTAGCTACAATCACCCTTCCTCACATGCAGCTCAGCTCAGCTCAGCTCAGCTGCACAGCACACTGACTAACTAGACACTACAGCTGGTGGTAGAAAAAACAGAAGTCTAGATTCTAGAAGATGTCCTGGTGGATTTTAAACTTTCAAATCTGTGCTAGGATTGCCTCGCCCGCCTCCTCCTCCTCCTCCTCCTCCTCCTGCCTGTAATTGTGCCCTCTCCCCTTGCAGTTGCGCCGTCGTGATGGGTTGGTGATGTGCGTGCGCCGTCTACTTGTTAGCTCTCTCCTCCTCATGTTGGCTGGGCTTGCCAGGCACTGGCTGGCAGCAGCTGTTGGCTGTGTGCTAGGCTCAGGCTGTGGCGCGCGTGACTGGACTGGGAATGTTATTGTAGCGGCAACACTGGTTGTGGTGGTAGCAGTAGTAGCTGTTGTTGTTGCTGGGCTGGTGGCTGCTGGCCTGTGCTGACTCTGCGCACTTGGTCTGGTCTGGTCTGGTCATTGGGATGCAGATGTAGGGTGTGTGTGCATCATCCATGGGGAGCATCAGAGCAGAGCAGAGCAGGTTGGCTGGCTTCTGTCTGTCGGGCCTAGTCAGTGGCAGGCACTGAGTGAGGCGGTGGTTTCTTTGGGCATCACGTCACCCATCATGCAGAGCGGCAGGTCTGCTGCTCTGCTGCTCCGCCTCCTGCTTCTTCTCTGTGTGTGCTGCTCTTGTGCTTAGTGTGCTGCTCCGCTGCTGCTGCTGTGCTGGCAGGCAGCACAGCAGTGGCCTTTTTGTTAGATCAGAGAGTGGGTGTTGTCTCTCTGAGTGTCCTCCTCTTACTTGCTTGGATAGGAGTGGTGGTAGTAGGTAGGCATTAAGATGGACTGACTAGGTGTTACGTGTTAGGGCGCCCAGAGAGAGGCGCCAAAAAGATGGGGTGGCAATTGTTGGGTTGCTCCTAGTATTATTGGTGAATTTCTGAAGAAAAATTTTTTTTCCATTGGCTAGAATGGGGGTTCGGGGCTGCCCCAGACCCGCCTCTGTGGGGTGGCAGCACCGCCAAAGTGGGTCCGGGGCCATGGCAAAAATGCCCTCAGTCCCTCCCAGCAATCCCCGTAGAGATAGGAGTGATGGTTCTGTTGTTTTTCTGAGGTGTTCTGAGTGAGTGTGGATTCTGTGATAGCAAATGAGAGTGGATTCATGGTGTCTCATTGGAAATCTCATAAGCTATCATAGAATCTACACTCAGAATACCTCAGAAAAACAACAGAACCATCACTCCTATCTCTACGGGGATTGCTGGGAGGGACTGAGGGCATTTTTGCCATGGCCCCGGACCCACTTTGGGGGTGCTGCCACCCCACAGAGGTGGGTCTGGGGCAGCCCCAAACCCCCATTCTAGCCAATGGAAAAAAAATTTTCTTCAGAAATTCACCAATAATACTAGGAGCCACCAATTGCCTTGGGATTTTTGGGGTGGAGGACACCCATGGGTGGCTACCACCCACCCCAGCTTTTTTGCCCCTAAGGGCTCCACATTGTGAGTTATGGGCAAAAATTTATTTTTTGAAAAAATTTTGTAAAAAATCAGAGGAAGGTCCAATCGACTTGAAATTTGGGTGGCAGGTAGAACACAATGTCCCCTTCAAAACCAGCCACTTTTTGTGATCTGAACCAGTTCAGTTCGGATCCGAACCGGTTCGAAACCGAACCGGACCAGGGGGTGGTCTGGCAAAACCAAAACCGAACCACCCCGGTCCGGTCCGGACCCGGTTCGGACCCGAACCGAACCGGGAGAACCGGTTTTATGCACATCCCTACTGGTATTTCATGAATTGGTAGTCAGAAGATGTGCAAAACACCATCTGGACCACCTGCAAAATTGCCCTATGTCTCTGGTCATTTTGGAATAAACCACCTTCTGGAAAGACCCAGTTTCTTTTGTGTTTTCATTTTAGATTGTGAGCCCTTTTGGTACAGAGAACAATTTTCACATAATTTTTGCTATGTAAACCACTTTGAAACCTTTTTTTGTTGAATAGATGTATACAGTAAACATGTTAATAACTTAAAATAATACCAAGAAAAATTGATAAGATTAAAACTGTTGGAACTGGAAATATTTTTTTTCTTCAACTGCAGCAGAAATATCACCAGCCAAGTGATGAAAATACTATTCTACCAAAATTTCTGGTTGATCATGAAAATTATGGGAGATGGCTTTATTTGGCTGAGAAAAGCAGACAAAACCCTGCTATTTGTTAGGCTGTTGGTATATCATAAAACGTACATTCTATTCTTACAATGATTCCCTTTGTCTAATAATAATAAATGGTAACAATTTATCCTTGGAGCAATAGGCACTATACTAAATAAAAAGAATTTGCACAGCCTGACAAATAGTGGTTACAATTACAATATTAATGTAGCTTACAAAGAGAAACCACTAGGTGGCAGGATAAGGAATAAAAACAAACAGTAAATCTAAAAAGTAGTAATGTTCTGTTCTCCAAAGCATTTTCTGGAGTACAAGATGTGCTATGGTTAATGCATTGCAAAGTGTGACAGAAAAGTGCAATGGTTTCAAAACGAGAGTAAAGGGTTGTTTAATGCTTTGTTGTAAGCTGGTGGCTATTCATATTTTCCCTCTGCTGCAATGATTTTCCAGGCAGGAGTGTCCATATTCTCCTTGAAACTCATTTATCTGCCCCTCCTCTTGCTCCATTTGGGTCAATGGAGTCGTGGAGTGTGTGCGACATGACAAACTTAAAAAAAAAAATATGATTTCTCGGCTGCCTTGTGCGAATCTGCCAGCAGGGGGAAGCGCCGTTGCAAAACCAAACCTTTAATTGTTGCATCCTTGTGCAAGTGATTCCAGGAATAAATTTTAAAAAATATTTTATACACACACACACACACACACACACACACATTTAAATAGGGGAATGAATGGGAATTCTGTGGCAAGCCTGGAAGTGGGAAAGAGAGGAACTGGGGTGGGTGCTCTCTTTCATGGCGAATGTGGCCAGTGGCCCCTCAGCTTCTCCACCGGGGCTTCTGGGGGTGGTCGTAGCAGCATCAGCATCCGCCACTCCTCCGCAATCAGTGACCCAGGAAGAGCCTCGCTAGGGCCAGGGAGCCTCACGGCAGTGGTGGGGTGCCTTTCTCCTCTCTGCCATCACCATCGCTGCTTCCCTCCTACTGGGCCTTCTCCTGAGGAGTGAGGATGGTAGCGGCAGCTACAGCCCTCCGACCTTCTGGCAACGAGGACTCCGTGTACCACAGAACTGATTTGCTTTGCAAGCCTTTTGAACTATGTTTGCATTTTCCAACAGCCTCACCAAGGGGAGGGGGCCAGGTTTTAATCAGTGTGCCAAGCTTTACTGCCAGATCGCCCGCGCTCTCCCTCACCTCCAATCTCTCTGGAAAAGCCTGCCTGCCCACTGCTCCCACTCCGCACAATGAAAAATAAGAAATAAGCAAAAGATTAGAAATAATAAGAAATAGAATGTAACGGAGTGGAAAGGGGCTGTAAAAATAAATAATGATTCAGTGCACTGGGCTTCCTTGTTTGCAGTAATCAAGGGGGGAAAACATCTGTAAACAAATGCAGTAAGCAAATGGGATTGAAATAAATGATTCAGTTAAATGGACTTCCTCTTAAGTAAGTGACCAAACCATCACACTGTGATTTGAACCATTAAAACAACACTTCATTGCAATGAACAAATGATGGAGCAAGCCTCCTACAACAGAAAAATAAAGCTATTTTCCTGCAATGCATTTAGAACGTTGTAGGGCTAAAATGCATCAATAAATTCCAAAACAGGGCATGCGAAATATGAACGACACCCTGCTGAGTGACAGAGCAATGACTGCAATGTCAAAACACAGGCAATATGGAGGGGCACTTAGCAGACACGTTGCAAAACTGTGGCAGTGCGGAATTTGGAAAACGCCCATAGGAGGAATTAGGTATCTCCTCTTGCTTTACCCTTTTTACTTGTTCAATTTTTCCATTACTTTTTACTTGTTGGATTCCATTCACATCAACTGTAGTAATGCATCTGGTATACTATAAACTCTCTAGTTCCTGCTTGCTGACGTTTTAATCTCACTAACTTCATACTTTCTCTTTGTTTTGGCCTAATTTGGATATTCTGCTTGGATCCCAATTTTGGTTTGGGCTTGTGTGGTGTAATGGTTAGTGTGTTGGTCTTTGACCAGGGAGACCTGTGTTCAGTTCCTTGTTTCTCCCTGAAACTCACTGGGTGACTCTGGGTCAGTCACTTAGCCTAACCTATTTCACAGGGTTGTTGTGAGGATATACAACCACGTACACTACCCTGGGCTCTTTGGGGTGGGATATAAATGTAGTAAATAAACAAACACCAAAGAAGATATGATCCAAATATGGCTGTGATACAGATGTGGTGGACAAGAAAAGCAGCACAGTTTGCACTTTCCTAGCTCTATGCTTGGGCAATACAAACGTTTTGCATCTCTCCTAGCTGCCCACCCACCCTGAGAATTTTGTCTTAATATAGATGGTGCTGCCTACAACAGTAGTCCCATTCAAATTAATGGGACAAGTTAGTCAGGACTGCTCATGAGTAATTTAGTCTGGATGTCAACCTGTATAAGCAGTTTTGCTATTCCCTCTTTTGCCATTTTGTGCCTGAGGGAAGTCCATTCTATATAGCTGGAATGGCTACTGCTTGCTAGCATGGAGATCAGCTAAGTAATGCTTTTTAGAGAGAGAAATATATGGACTGTAGTCGGCTTTCTGTGCAGCCAAGCAGCGATGGAGGTATCATGGAGGAAGGCGCCTAAAAATATAGAGCTGGTCTGGACAATCATTGACTATCAGGTTGCCTAACATGTCGGGAAAAGCCAGTGGAAACATGCCTTACTTAACCGGTGTGCCACTCCTGCCTCCACATAGTCATATGGGGTGTGTGTATGTGTGTGTCCAAATTGTGCCTAAATGCACAGTTAAAATACAGGAAACATAAAGCAGGTGACAAGGCAGTGGTGGAAGTGGTGTGCTGGATGGGTGGGAGAGTGACTGAAGGATACTTGCTCCTTATTGTGTGCTGTTGGATGCCGGCCAGGTGACAGTTATCTTTACCTAGCCAGGCAATTTAGGTCCCGCAAATAGAAGAGCCATTTGGTGCTTGGCGATGAACTCTGAGGATAATCAAACCTACATGCTGGGTTAAATAATTATTGGCAATACTAAACAAGCCAAAGAGAGTGACGCTCATGTTACATTACTTCATGTATTTCATCAACTGAGAGTATCGTGCTGCAGTTCCACTTAATGCCACTGCTTATTCATCACCCTTCTCCTATGCAACTTGCTTTATAGTCCTTATAATTACACACATCTGTAATGCATTATTATTATTTCATTGTATTGGGGGCACTGAAGCTGAAAGTGATTTGCTTACTGAATCTGAACCCAGATTCCCCAGGGTGTCTCAAAATAGGCTGTGGCTTTTTTCTGCTGCATGTCCCAAATGTCTTATGGTCTAATGCAGGCCTGCTCAACTTAGGTCCTCCAGCTGTTTTTGGACTACAACTCCAATAATCCCCAGCCACAGTGGTCAATAGCCAGGGGTCAGGGGCGTAACAAGGCTGGAGTGGGCCCAGAGACAAAATTTTAAAATAGGCCCCTCGCTGATACACACACACACACACACTTCACATGTGACTTGCCTCTGGGGGGGGCCTCGAGGTGTGGGGCCCCCCAGGCAGCCGCCTCCCCCTTCCTAATAGTAGTTACACCCCTGCCAGGGGTGATGGGAGTTGTAGACCAGCATCTGCAGAAGGACAAAGTTGAGCAGCCCTGGTCTAATGCAAGGCAGGTGAAGACACGTCCAGTGTCTCCCTAGTTTCATTTCCGCTAAGCCACGATACACCCACACAACTGCTCTGAAATGGGGCTTATCTTGCTTTCTTCATTAGAGAAGGCACCAGCTCAACACGCCTGCTGCCACTACTTTGCTTCCTTAGATGGAACAGAGCCAAGCAGAAAGACAAGTGCAGCTTGGTGCATTATGACAGTTGCTCCTAAATGCAATATTTTTTATTTTTTATTTTATTTTATTTTAAGCAGGCAACTGAAGGCATCATATAGCCAACATGAAATACTGAGGAAGTTCCAAACCAACAAATGGAAATATACTGAGGTCATTCACACAACCGTTTCTGGGGTGGGAGGCAAGGTCAACCCACCCCCCAGACAATCATTGATCTGCTGTGTGGTGTGTGGCTCATGTGCTCACGTGATTTGTGCTGCTCTGAGCAGCATAGATCTCTGGTAGGGGTGTGCGAGCCGGTTTGGTTTGAGTTGCCAGTGGGACTTGTAAGTAATAATTGACTCCCCTCCTGCCCTCTCTACCCTTAAGGAAGTCCCCCTGCCCCATTACTGGTAATGGGGAATCCTCACCAGATTCACCTTTACCAGTAGAGCTCTGAACCAGTTTGAACCAGAACCGGGTGCGTTCCGGGTAGAGTTCGACCGAGTGCGGTTTGACCAGAACCAAAACCAAACTGGCAAAACTGGTTTTGTGCACATCCCTAATCTCTGGAGGCCAGGAAAATGAAGCCCGGTCTCCAGCTATCCCTTAATGCACCGCATGAGGAGTGCAACACATGGAGGGATTTCCTCTCAAGCCGGGCACTCTAGATCTTCGGCTCTGTGTCAAAGCAGGAAGTCCAGGCAGACACATGACCTGAACCTGGGTAAGAGCTAGAGTAAAAAACTCGGGCTACCTGGAGAGGCAGTAGCCACCCAAGTAGCCACAAGTAGCCACCAGTTCCTTTGGTGGCTACTTGGGACTGGGCTTTCTCTGTGACTGCCCTGGGGTTCTGGAATGTACTCCCTGTTAAGATCAGAGTCTCTCCAGCTCTGGCTGTTTTTAAAAAGGCTACACATGTTTTCTCAAGCTTTTAAATAATTTTAATTGATTTTATATCATAATTGTTTTAATCATTTTATCCTGTTTTTATATTGTATTTTAACTTATGTACACTGCCTAGGGATGCACATGTCAGGTGGTAAAGAAATATGTTAGACAAAATAAATAAATAAATAAATAAATAAATAGAATTCCACACACCAGGCCTTCAAAAGCAATAGAAGTTGCAAAGGATTGTGGGCAAAGCAGCCATCTGCAAAAGAATCTAAGTCACACTTCAGAAGCCAACATCTACTCAGAGAAAAATATGTGCTGATTTGATAAGCAAACTTTCCTTCTTGCTCTCTAGTCTTACAATTCTGTTTGAATTTATTTGTTCTGAAACGTTATAACAGTTGGCAGTCGGAGCTACAAAGGGAATCTCGGATTCCACACAGAGTGTGAAATGTCTGACAGAACGACAGCTTTGCCTCCCAACCTTGCAGTTCTCTCTTCTCTGAGCTTTCTGCTGTTTTGTGGATGCACTTATTTGATGAATCCTGTTTCTCTTCCCCTTTGAATTAACACAAGAGCATCCAAATTCTTATGAAACTCCAACATCTAGCTGACTGGAATATAACTGATGCACAAAAGTGAATAGATATGACACTAAAAGCTACCAACTATTCCCTAAAATGATTGCTTAACATTATCCTCAGGGTGTGGGCTCTGTACTCTCAGATATGCAATGCCTCATATGTCATATGGACACAAGCATGCCCATCTATATGCTCTACCCATTCTACCTGCCCTATACTTTCCTAGCAGACATATATTCTGTACTGATGTATGCATGTACATCCAGGATAATGCACAATATTTTCCATATGATTGAGGCCCTGTCACATATAGAACCCCAATGCTGGGAGACAGAGGAAACCAGCCCCAAATAATCAAATGATGGTGGAAAAAGTCCATACACGAATAGCATAAATAATGTTCAAACCAGTCAGAAAACTGAGGGTTGGTGGGGGAGTGAGTGAGGAACAACCATCTGTGAAATAAGCTTAATTACATTTACCGTATTGTATTTGGCAATTGTGTGACGCATATGACCCCAGTGATCCAGGTATAATTAATATTTATAATAAATTTAAAGTGAGAGAAGAGTCATTTTGGACAAAACACTATACAGTATATTGTTCTGACTATGATTTGGAATCATATTAAACACAGGAACATAGGAAGATGCCTTCTACCGAGTCAGACCATTGGTCCATCCAGCTCAGTATTGTCTACACAGATTGGCAGCGGCTTCCCAAGGCTGCAGGCAGGAATCTGTCTCAGCCCTATCTTGAAGATGCCAGGGAGTGAACTTGGAACCTTCTGCATGCAAACATGCAGTTGCTCTAGAGCGGCCTCATCGGGAATATCTTACAGTGCTCATACATGTAGTCTCCCATTCATATGCAAACCAGGGCAGAGCCTGCTTAGGGAAGGGGGCAATTCATGCTTGCTACCACAAGACCAGCTCTCCTCCTTGAATTGTTACACTCTCAGTGGTGTTAGAATTTCATAAATGATAGACCTTTATTGCAACACAACGTGGCTCAGCATATTAATATCATTCCTAAATTAGCAAAAGAATCAGATGGAGGATTTCTAAGTAATATTTGTCATGAGCAATGGTTCTCCCGCTTCCTACCATCAAGCAATTCTTTTGAAAGAGAATCCATTGAAATGTCTGCTGAGGCCATTGTGTATGTTGGCCACAGAATTCTGAAACACTGCAGAGGATTCTGAAGATATATTCCAGGGTTCTCTCATGTAATAAATGATGCCATTCAAACAGTCACCCCAGCAAAACAGAGATTGTGCCCAACACTACTACTGTTGTGGTAATTTATGGAATAGCCTCCCCAGTGAGGTTCGTTTATGGAATGACATCCCCAGTGTGATTTGCCTGACTTCATCACTTTGCTCTTTTAAGCACCAGGTGAAGACCTTTCTGTTCACTCAGACCTTTTAAATTTTAAATTTTGATCTGATTTTTTAAAAAATGTCTTTTAAATTGTTTTGTATTGTGTTTTGTATTTTCTCCCCCTTCCCCCTTTTTTGGTCTGTTATGATTTAATGTTTTGTGTGTGTGTTTACCTCACGCTTTAATGTTGTGTTGTAAGCCACCCAAAGAACAATTTGTTATGGAGTGGCTAACAAATAAAGTTTTTTATTAATTATTATTACTACGACAGTTTATTTATTAGTTAGCCCCCTGCTAACTGGGCAAAGAGGCACCTTTTACCGTGGTGATTCTCTTTATTTAGCAGGGGGAGAGTAACTGGCCCTATCCACCCCCAGCACAGTACTTCCAGTGACTGTTGCTGGTATGTGCCTTATGTTTCTTTTTAGAATGTGAGCCCTTTGGGGACAGGGAGCCATCTTATTTGTTTTATTTGTTTTATTTCTCTTTGTAAACCGCCCTGAGCCATTTTTGGAAGGGCGGTATAGAAATTGAATTATTATTATTATTATTATTATTATTACGAGGCTGAAAGCTGTATATGAAGAGTGATTATGGAAGAAAAGCTGACTTTTGTCGTTGTGTAATATAAATAGGGTTGATAAACTCCCTCAAAATGCATATTACTGATATGCTCATTGAGGAACCTGATGCTTCCTCCAAACACAATTTGAAACACACTACTACTCATGAGAAACACCTGTGGGAATTCATATGAAAAATGCTTTATAGCAGCCTCAAGTTAATCCCTTTATGTCTGCTGTGAGTTCATCACATTCTGCTACTTGTTAGCTACAGTTCCTTTCTAATAGCTTACCATCATGCATAGCCTATATGGATTTTGCTTCTGTTTAGTTGGTTCTGTGGTGATGGCCAAAATACCTTTAGGATACTCTGTAGATGAGTAATCTACATATTCACCCTAACCAATCTGAATAATGCCCCATTGTTGAACAGCTCTGTACTGCTATAACAGCTTTATGCGGTGTTGAAATTGTTGCTATGATAGTGTCATGACTTGCTTCTAGCTCTGCTTTGTTCTGCTGTGCTGGGAGTTGTCATGGCAATTGGACCCTCCCATAAGAACATATGAAATGCTGCTAGATCAGACCAAAGCTATATCTAGTGCAACATACTGTTTCAAAGAGTCATACTGCGTTTGAACATGGAGGTTCTATTTAGCTACAAAGGCTTAATATACCTATTCTATCGACTACTCTTTTAAAGCTGTCTAAAGTGGGTGGTCATCTTGTGGTGGCAATTTCCATGATTTTATTATGGGCTGGTTCTCATGATCTGGAAATTATAGTTATGCTGCCAAATGTCATTCAGTGAAGGTAGGCGGCAGTGCGCATGTTCCCAATTCCTGGTCGTCTGTGTGGTGACAAGTACCAGGAAGTGATCAGGGGTGCAGTCGAGTGGGGGTGCACAGGGATGGAGTGCTGGTACTTCTTGGCTCCTCTGGCTGTTGGGGTGGGCATAGCCATGGGGCCTGTCATGGAGAGTGCCTGCACTTCTGCATTTGCAACTACATCACTGGAAGTGATTGTATGCGAGGGTTCAATCATGGTTCCTCAGTACAGGCAACTGACATCAGCAGCAATCTTAGATATGATGCAGAGTGGCTGATGTAGGTTGCCATGCTGAGCAACTACAACCAAACCCTTGCTCACAATCGCTTCCTGGATATTCCCACCATACAGACACCTCGGAATCGGGAGCACATGCACTGCCACCACCTTCTTCCACATTCTGACATTCAAGGCAAGAATGTTTGTGAGAACTGGCCCCTATGTGTTGTAGGAAGAGCCATTTTCTTTTATATGTCCTGAATCAACTGCCAGTCAATTTAATTGGATGACCACTGAGTTCCACTTTATGGGACAGGGCAGATAATTTCCCTCTACCCACTTTCTCCACACTATGCATATTTTTATCTTCTGTCCTGTATTCACACTTTAGGCAAGATCTTCTTCCCTCTGGATAATTCTCACTTTGTCTCAGCTCTGCACAAGGAAGCCGGAAGAGGCAGGCTGGTCAACAATTCTTTCAGCTCTGCGTTCTTGTTTGTTTCTGGCATTCATAGGCTGCATTTAGGCTGGATTGCTTTCTCAGGTGTTACTGCCTGACTGATCCTTGACTTGATTGTTCTTGGAAAACATGCACCCCTCCACTTAATGCATTTCCATGGAAATAAATTTTGTGGGTGATGCAGCATCTGTTTAGTTGTCCCGGAGGATTTAAAAAGGCACAGGCAGTGATTCCCACTGAGGACATGATAACAGGTTATCGGGGTATTAGAAAGGAGAGTGACATCAAGGAATAGATTAGCCTTCACTGAATGGAAGGTGCATTGAGCTTACTGGAAGGTCTTTTGGTAGTTGTTAGGACAGACAAAATTAATTACAAAAATTCATCTGAAATTATCAGTAATATACATGTCAAAAGGAAATATGATCATGGTCTGAAAAGGGCATTTCTTTGAAGAGAATGACAAATCGAAGAGCTGAGGGCACACTACAAGATCAAATTGACAGTGAACGATCCGACTTACAAGGAGACCCTTTCTGCATGATGCAATCTATTCTTTACGATTAAGGGTAATCTGGCTGACCTTACAGAAGGGCAAGATAGTCAGTGAACTTTCCAATTACTTGCTTCTGTGTAGATATATGTGGTTAGGCCAAAGACAGCTGTGCTTTTAAATTGCGTATCCTATACTGAACAAAAGAATAGATAGATTTTTAAAGGGAACTATACTTTTGCTCATTATATATTTATTTAGAAATTTAACATTATTTTTAGTAATATATTCCCAAGGTGGGGAATGATGTAATCAATAAAACAGCAACAATAAGCAAGTGACTAACAAAAACAAAGAACAATTTCAGATAGCAACCAGTAATTTACAGATCAAAAGCTAATATGAATAAAAAGATTTCCAACAGTTAAAAGCCACTTAAACGGACTACGATCCTGGAAACAGTAGATCTGTTGTGGGAGATGGATTCACAATCAGGGTGATAGCAGGAAAGGCCCTCTTAGCAATCACCACTAATTTTAGTGATGAAATTAATTGAAATTATGGCGCAGTGGAGAAATTACTTGGCTAGCAAGCCAGAGGCTGCCAGTTCGAATCCCCACAGGTATTTTTCCCAGATTATGGGAAACACCTATATCGGGCAGCAGTGATATAGGAAGATGCTGAAAAGCATCATCTCATACTGCACAAGAGATGGCAATGCTAAACTCCTCAAAAGACAACCACAGGGCTCTGTGGTCACCAGGAGTCAACATCAACTCAACAACATGCTTTACCTTTAATTGAAATTAATTGTCAAAACTAGATCTCATTGTGCAAGAGGATACACATGAATACAAAGTCACTCCCTTAGATATCCTAGACCTAGGCCATAAAATGCTTTAAAAGTAAGTTCCAGGGTGTTTTTCACAAAGGGTTTTTAGCTTGCATCTCCTCCGGAATGGAGAGTGTGAATTCACATATTGGCCAGATTTACCCCGAAGTCTCTGTGAGCGATTTGGGCCGGGTCTTTAATTGTGCATTAAGAATGTGGCCCGATTTATATCCAGGGTAAAAAAACCACACTTTTTTGCGTTGGGTTGTGTTTGGGATATTTTTTGGCAACTTCAAACTCACAGTAAATTCATGGTAAAGCCTGCTGTGTGGAAAATGCCCAGTGCCTTGAATTTGGCCTGGAAACAACTGTTGCCAATATAGGAAACTAAAACCACTTGCTATCCCTACAAAAAGAGAACCATGACATCTTGATAGGTTGTTTCATCTTTCTTCTCATATATTTAAAATTCTGGTTTTCTGTAATCTAGCAATGTCCACATGGGAAGAAGGCATTTTGTCCTGATTCTGCAACTGGCTGAAAACATCCAGTGTATGATGTTAGTTCCTTTGTGCCCATTAAGTATTTGGTGCTTTGTACATCTGTAACTTCTGATTTATGTATTTGGTCTTACTAGCTGACCCCGCACAGAGCATCTGTGCACTCTTTGGGACCGGCGGTTACCTCTTCCCCCCCACCTTCTGCCCCAGTCTCCCTAACCACGGCTGGCCTCTCCTCCCCACCGCCACTTCTGCCCACCCTTTCTTTCCCCCTTCCTGGGGCCTTGCCTCCATGGCTGGGCTGGGCCTGCCGCCGCCTCTGGCCTCCTCAGTCGGCTTGCCACCTCTACGGCGACCAATCCTCCTGGGTGCACCTCAGCCAATCAGGTGCCTCTGCTGCCCAGCCAATCAGCTGGGCGCTGGGACACATATTCCAAGGCACACCCAGGAGAATTAAATATATAGATGACAGAAAAGCTGGCATTCTAAGTGCATGGATCCTAAGCTCAGGCTCTAAGAACCTGAGGAATGATCTCAATGAGCTGGACCATGATCTGTGGTCATTGTGGGAGGCCCTTCTGCATATTCCACTTTTGTTGGAGGGACATTTTATGTTCACAGGTGAGAGGGCCTTCTCTCTGACACCCTGGTTATGACTCTCCCTTCCTTGGGAGGCTCATCTTGCCCCTTCTGATTCTTGCTTAAGTTACTACATGGGAATCTTTCTTTTTAAGGTGACTTTTATTCTGTATGCCACCTGCTGTCTTCTATTTCAGATTTAGTTTGCAATTTATGATTTTATTGGTTTATAAAAAAACACGTTGTTTTGAGCCAGCTTGTATCTTCTCGAAAAGGCTGAATATAGTAAGTAAGTAAAATAAATGAAATTAAATGAAATGATGTCAAAATCATTTGGGTTACCCTTATATACCCAACATAAATGAAATTTACACAGTATGTAAATTACTAGGACAATCTAGTTATGTTGGTTCAACAGGCATGTTGGACTTGATATGTCTTCTGTCAGGCATTACTGGAATGAATTTAGACATGACAGCATTAGCCTCAACAGTCAGAACCTCCAACTGAGCTTCCCACTGTTGTGTCTGAACTCCATAGGAGTTCTGATATTCCTGTAGGGCCCATGTTAAATGGCCAGCAAACTGCCTTCAGCTGAGAGGTGTGCTGGTGATTTAACTTTTTAATGGCCAGTGCAGTGCCTCTCAGTACAATACAATACAATATCTTTATTATGGTACTTGACCAGATGTCAGCATTATATACAAGGTTGACATTCAGTGCAGTTGGTACAGTCTGTCAGATATCACAGTTGCATTTAGGTAGAGGAAGTTTACCCATCAGGAACATTCTTACCTAACTGATGGGGCCTCTCGCCATTGCTTGACAGATCTTGTATGCAATGGCACAAAATCTAGTGACACAAGAAGTAACAAATACAGTCTTATCTGCAAGAACATAGGATACATAAAAAGCCATTGGTCTTCCCTGAAGGTAAAAAAAGAGGTTAAAAAAAGAGGTAAAATTAATTTGCTACATGGAGTGCTGTAAAACATGAGCCAAATTATCAACTTCATCTGATCCACAGGAACACTTGCTCAGGTGGATAGGGTGTCTTTTTATATCTCCCCTCCAAGCAAGCCGATGGAAAAACATTATAACGAGCTAAGGTGAAGGCTCTGCAATGGCCTGGACATGTCAGATTATAAAGATAGCTTGCCGGAGCTAAAACTGAGGTGACCCGCCAATTCTTAATACAGTTAGGGAGTTTGCTTCTCTCTTCTTGTGACTTGATATCTAGAAGACATTGTTCTATAATTCTATGGGCTTGATCAAACACCACAGCAATTAGAGATTCAGAAGAGAGTCCAATTGTTTGGAGTTTTCCCATTAACTTGGGTAACCCCTTAGAGTGGGTCTAATCCTCCAGAACTAGGGGGGCCAATCCACGTGGTTGAAAGTGCCTCTCAGTGGATAAGCACAAACTTTCTATCTGAATTGGCTGTAGGGGTCATTTTCAGGGGCTCCGTGCTGGAAATTGGGAGGGGGAGAGAGGGAGGCAGGGCCCACCCCCAGGGACTCTCTGACTCCGTGAGTCTTTTGTGAGGGGTTGCCCTGCTCTCATGATCCCAATTTCCAGCATGCATCCCCTGAAAACCACTGACAGAATGTCATAAAAATTGTTGGGAATTCTGGATCTGACTGATGGACAGTTGAGTGGGGTGGGTGGGAGTGGGGGTGGGGCACATTGGTCTTCCCAACAATTTCCCTGTTTGGCCTGGTCAGATTAGATTGTGTACACGTCTATTAACAAAGCTTGTGTATCCATCCAGGACCACAGGCTAGACAGTTATCTGGAATACTAATCATGTTTGTATCAATAGGGAATTCCATAGTGTTCAGGCACACTTCCTAGACACATAGCTGAGATGGCTATGGTGAGGCATAATGGGATGTATACATGTATTATGTTGAATATGTAGAGCAGGGTAAATGGGAGCTATACTAGCTAGCTAGATCTCCTGTACCGACGCACTGGTCATTGGCATGCTGAGCACTTGTCTGCAAACACATAGAGGTCCTGGTTCTAAATCATATAAGAAAGTCTGCCTGTTGCCTTTGAAATAAGCATCAAATCTGCAGACACCCAGGGGGCGTGGCTAGCGAGCATGCTCCATTTCCTCTCACATGTTCACTAATGCATGGAGACAACAACTGAAGAGGACTATTGTGACCCCACTATTGTTAACATGATCATTAGCTTGAGATGCTAAGCTGCAACCCAGGAATCTTTTAAAAGCAGTGGGGATGGATGATAAAGCTGTTGAACTCCTTGCTCTGTAATTTTCTGGCAGCTTTGCCCACCCTACTCTCTTGCTGTTTTTGAAGTAAAACAGGAGTCCCGCTTGCTACAACAAGCACAGGAAGGAGGGTAAAAAAAGAACAGGTAAGGAACTGGGCAGGAACAGAGGATTAACTATAACTGAACGGGGGGACGTGACAAATGTCCCTGAGCTGCTGAGGGAAGTGGGCCTGCTGGTTGCATGGTAGCTTGCTGTTTGTTCTCCCCTTCCTGCTTCTCTGAAGAAGGGGTGGCAGGGGTCCTTCACTTTTTTGTCCCAGGGCCCACTCTAAGCTTTCTATGCTCCTGAGCAGATGGCACAGTGGGCACATTCTCTCTCACTTAGAATTAGAGATGTGCACCGAACCGGTCAGGCTGGTTTGGTTTGAATTTGAACCAATCCGGTTCAGTCAGATTCAACTGCCGGCCTGGTTCGAATTAGTTCAAGGATCAGTTTGGGGTTCTGCTCATAAAGGGGAATCTGGTAAGGATTCCCCTATGAGCAAAGGGACAGGCGGTTTCCGCAAAGGTTAAAAGAAAGAGACAGGAGAATTAGGGACTTTATCCTGAGCAAGTGGCAGTGGTGGTAGCAGCAGCATAGATGGTGGTGGGCTGGTGGCGGCTCCCCTCAACCCTCACTGGCCTCCCCCAGGATAGCCTGGGCCAGATGTAGCCCAGCTTGAGTCTTCTGCACCCTGGGTTGTACCTCTGCGCATGAGCGGGGGTGCAAACCAGGCCACAGAATGTCTGAACTGGGCCACAGCTGGCCTGGGCTGTGCTGGGGAAGCTGGGGTGTGTGTGTGAGAGGAGCTGCTGCCACCATTTGCTCAGGATAAGGTTCCCTGTCTCCCCAATCTCTTTCTTTTAACCTTATGGAAGTTCCCTGCCCCTTCGTTCATAAAGGGGAATCCTTACACAATTCCCCTTTATGAGCAGGACCCCAAATGGGTTCGAACCAGTCCGGCTCTAACCAGGGTCAGTCCAGTTCGAACACAGACTACTTGAACTACCCCAGTTCGAGTCAAACCAAGTTTGAAGCAGAACAGGTAGGTTTGCACATCCCTACTTAGAATGTTCAGTTATGTAAGCGAAGGTTGCAATCTCCCAATGCTAGAAGGAAAAAGAGACACTGATTTTGCCAATAATTTTGCCTCACTTTTATTTAGCCTCTGACCACACCTCACTGAATGTGTAAACAGTAAAGGTAAAACCATAGGTTCATCTCCCATGATGCATCATCTTACATATGGGCTATGAGCGAGTGGTCTAAAATGGCAAGCATGAAGCTAGACTTTAAAAAGGGAGTGTCATCAGGTTACAGTGTTATAAAAAGTAGGTTATAACAATAAAACAACAGTTCTGCTTATTAACATGAAAACAATCTTTTTACAAAAGGGTGTTCACAAAGCCATCTATAACATTATTTAAACTTATTTACAGCCTAATCCTATCCAAATTTATTTAAAAAATAAGTCCCACAGTATCCAGTGGGGTTTACTCCCCCATAAGTGTGGATAGCATTGCAGCTTTAGTTTCACTACATCACAGGAGCTACTCCATAAAGTTGTTCACATGACCATCATACTGGGGATGGGAGCAGGGCTGGTTGGAAGGCAGGATCCTACCTACCTTCCCCCCACCACATGACTTCTGGTTACCTGCTGGCTCTGCTGCTCATGTGCCCACATGATCGGTTGTGCAGTGAGCAGTGCGCCAATTCACTGACCAGGGGAAGGATGCTCGCCCTCCAGATATCCCATAACACACTGCACACACAGCATGGTGCATTGTGGAAATGCTAAAGGCCAGGCTTCCCCCCATCCTCTATCATTTAATTGGCTGCTGGCAGCCCACCTGCCCACACAACTGGGCAGTGAGAAAGGAGAGCACACACGTGTCCTTCTCCCTCACGTTTAGCCCAGGTAAAAAACCCAGGCTACCTGGCAGTGGAGCACTGATCCCGTGGTTATTACGAGCTGCTCTACCTGGGTAGGGCTGCTCTAGCCCAGATAGAGCTGGTTGTGAGAATGACCTCTATGTTTAGGAATCTCTTTTGGACACCAGTGATCAGCATTAATCACAATTGCTAGTCATTTGATCAAAACAACGACGACAACAGATATTTATATACAGGGAAACCCCATTATTTGTGGGGGTTCCATTCCATAGGGGGTCCCATGGAGAGTGAATCTGCAAATAACTGGGCATTAGTTCTGTGGGAATTGGGTGTGTGTGTGTGTGTGCGCGCAGGCTTGGACTGGTCCACAGGGCTACAGGGCATATTCCAGGTGCAGCGCCCCTGCTGGGCGCCCCTGTGCCCTGCCACACTGAGCAGCAGTGAATATTCCCACCCTTAAGCACCCATTCTGCTCAAACCCCTGCGCCCTCCCCACATACATTCCACCACCCTCCCAGTGCCCCTAGTCCGGACCTGGGGAGGGGGCGGGTTAGGCTCCCAGATTGCTCAAAATGGCCAAAAATCACATGTTTTGCCCCATCCCCCCTAAATCACCCCCCAAAGTTCCCTACCATGCTGCAAAGTGGTCCAGGGCATCGAAGGGGCCCAAAATCAGCCAATATGGCTCCATGTCCCCAAAGGGCTCACAATTTAAAAAGAAACATTAGACAGCCACCAGCAACAGCCACTGGAGAGGTGCTGTGCTGGGGCTGGATAGGGCCTGTTGCTCTTCTCCTGCTCAATAAAGAGAATCTCCACTTTTACAAAAAGGTGCCTCTTTGCTTAATTAGCACAGGACAACTCCAACAATCTAACTGCTCTGCTAAGAACAAGCAGTTTCTTTTTCTGCTTTTGCAGATCCCTGCTTTTTTCTTTAACAAATAGATTTAGAAGCAATTAATCTCTCCTAGCCATTTTAACGAGGTAAATTAAATAATAATGGAAACTGGGGGGGAAATATCCCACAGCAAGCTCTGAAATTTACCTGTGAAACGACTCCTATATAGCACAAAAATTGGGAAACCAATACTATGTTTAATATATATTGATACTTATAATATGTCAGGTTTCCCCTCTGGTACACATAACCAGCATAGAATGATGCCTAAGTGTTAAAACATAGCTTATAAAATATTGGAACAGCAACTCCCCTGCTCTCCACAATTAAATTACATGGCATGAGTGGAGAGAACATTCAAATGGATCTATGATATCTATAAGCAGAGAGTGCAGAGAGGGCAATAGTTTTAAAAATCTGCAACTGCTCCATTATGATCTGTTTTTAGGGGTCAGACATGAGCCACAGACACTTTAAAAATAAGTTTAAAAACCTGTCAGGTTATTTGAAGCTTTCAGAAGCATTTTTTAATGACCGTGATGAGGAGAAATAAAGCCAGTCAGTATTACCTTATATTTTTTAAAATATATACTTTAGGAGAAAATGAAGTGGGAATTATATTTATGGACAAGTTAATGTATGTGTGCATGTGCGTGTGCGTATGTGTATATATAGTAGAAAATCCATAAATAAACCAAATTCATGACATTCCTCTTGAGGGGAAAAAAGCTCTGAAATTTCAGATATTTACAGCTGTTGGCAAAAAATAGTTCATAAACAGATGCACTAGCTATATTTAAATCACCATATTAACGCCCCCAATCCCCCGAACGGTCTCTGTGGTTGCTTTAAAATGTCATCTATTACTCCCGCCCCATCCCCACACACTTTGGTTTCCCCCCCTCCCCATTTCACCTATTGCTTGGCAAATTCACTTGGCAGCCGGAGTAGAATTATATATTAAGTTCTAGTGCTTGTAAACCATGTATCAAAACTGTTCAAGCACAACAATTAATGTTCTGTTGGAAATTAGTCAAGGAGAACCATCAATCTGAATATGTTCCAGTGTTTTGTATTAAATCAAAGTCTAAAAACTTGGCTTCAGCTAATTCCTTCACATGCTTACTGGTGAAGGCTCTTAAAAAAATTAATATGCAAATTCTCTCTGAAAACCATTATTGATTTTTAATGGAGCATTTATACGAAAAGAAACTTTGTACTTGGAGTCCTTTTTATCAATGCTTTCTACATAAACAAATTAATTAATCTTTCATTTTCTGTTCTTGTTCTCTCTCTTGCTGTCCTGTGTTTTTTCCTCAAGGTTATCTTCTTCTAAGTCATCTATTTTCCATTTCCTCCCCTGCTCTGGATCCTTTTACACACACCAAATGAAACCCCCTCACCTTCTGTGGGTTGTGTGATGTACAGCTACTCTTTATTGTGCAGGAAACAGGGCCAGCATAGTTATTCATGCTCGCTTCTGTGAAATGGCAGTATCTGCAATACGTTTCAAATTACTTCATTGTGGCTGACAACAAGGCCACAACATTTTTTTAAATCGGGGATGGAGATGGCTGCAGAGAGGCCATAAGTTCAAAATCTGTGGTGCTGCAAGGTCAGAAGTGGCCTGTGTTCAATAAATAAACATTGGTCCCCCTCCTGGCAGTGGCGCAGACACAGGGCGCATGCACACCCACCATTTCCCAGTCAGCTCATGTGCCAGTAAGAAGCTGGATGACATCTTTCCTCTCACTTTGGTCTGGAAACAGACCACAGAGGATGGGAGGAATACTTGTGTGTGCACATGTGCGATGCCTGCAGATCTGGAAAAACCACCTGCGTTCTTGCATGCAGAAAGTTCCGGGTTCTCTCTCTGGCATTTCCAAGATTTCCAACACTCTCCCAAAGTGCAGCTTTTAAAATATGTGTATATTACACATTAAGGGCTAATCATCATGAAAAGAGGCTGAATAATGCTGCTGGCTGTTTGAACAGCGCCTTGCTGTTACTATATTTAAGTCACTGTAAATTGCTCCTTTGACTGAACTCCCCACAACTCTCATCATAGTGAAGCAGAAGTAAATCACCATTTGAAAACCCCCCAGGAGAATATTGATATTGTGGTGTAATGTTTCACAGAGGTATCATGAAAGTTAACACAGTTGTATGGTGAGGAATCAAGTATTTTGAGAACTTGTTCCCTATAAGGTATGATTTTAGTATTGATCAGGCTGCAAAGGGTGTCCTCCAGCTGTTTCTAATGATAAAAACTTCTTCCACAAGGGCATTGCTCTCTTACACCTTTCTTGTACCCCCACCTTTCTTGCCTCATGCCCAAGCCTCCTGGAGAGAAGGACTAGATTGCAGGTAGCTATGAAAAATACCTTTGCTCTATTTCTTTCTTTGAAAACCTTCACCTTCAAATCTCTGTCCTTCCTACTAGTGCTATAACATGGTAATAATTAGGGACAACCTAAGCCATTACCAGAGAGTCTGCAAACCCCCTAGGGGAAGACTGTTTCCAGCAAGCCTGCTAGGCCGGGCACTAATCTTTACCTTAACAAACATCTTTTCTCGTTCTGTACCCTCATTACCTACAAATAAAGCAACTGTTTTCAAGGCAAATGTCTATACTTGTTCGTTTCATTTCAGTGCATCTATACCGCAATCAACTTTCCCTGGTATTTTAAGGTTAACATATCTATCTACCAGTCTGTGCCCATTTGGAGCTAATTCTCCCCACTTTAGGCAAAGCAAAGTCATGAAATGTGGTTATTACCACACTTCAGAGCAAACCTGATAATCCACATGGCTAAATCAAGTTTAGAAGAGCTGTCCCTCAATACAGACCCAGCCGTGGCTTCTTACTCATGTTTTGTGCTCATGCACAGACACATGGAAATGACAGATAATTTGGGCCAGTTATTCAAGTATCTAAAGTACTGTGGGCCAACCTTTTTGACAAATGTGCTACAAGTTGTGAGATGCATCACTCTGTGTCGTAAATATGTGCTCCTTGTCCTGATGATGATTTTATGTTCTTGTCTACATTTTGGGGAGTTGTTTGGGCAACAGTACAAAACTGGAAGAGCAATCAGGAGTGTAGGACTGCCACTTTGCCATAGTGTTCTGTCCTGGTTTATTGCGGGGAAGGTTGACTCAGGTCTACATGACCTCAGAGAGCTCCGAGGAAGTTGATCTGACAGTATCCCAGTTCCATTGGGTCCTCTTTTGGACCTGACTATTGCCTCAGGTTCCACACCGCTGTTGCAGAATGTGGATCCTTTAGAGGCTGCCCTCTGGCTTGGAATTGAGTATTCTGCTGTCTCTCAACTATCTCTCATGTGATGTGTTCCCTGCATATGCATGAAACTGAAGGGTGAAAGGTTTCTGATATGCCCAGGTCCAACCTCTCATGAGTCCAGATCAGAGTGAACCATTTCTGGGGGTCTGAGTTCATCTTCCCAGGGCTTGCTGTTGCCTAGTTCATCCTTACTGTCATGGCCTTGGTCCTGTACCAAGGGATTTGCCTGGCAGTGGCTGCTGTCGTGGTGTCGTCTCCTCCTCAGTTGTTGCTTGAGCTCAGGGCCATGAAACATAGCCAGGCACAGGGATCCTCCTTCTACTGCCCAGATGTGCCAAAAAGCCCAGCTACAAATGTCATTTGTAGCATCTCTGCTGCTGGTTGGCGACCCTGTCCCCTGCTAACTGAGCAAAGAGGCACCTTTTAGAAGTGGTGATTCTCTTTATTGAGCAGGAGGAAAGCAACTGGCCCTATCCATCCCCAGCACAGCATCCCTCCAGTGGCCGTTGCTGGTGTCTATCTTATGTTTCTTTTTAGATTGTTAGCCCTTTGGGGACAGGGAATCATTTTATTTATTTCTTTGTTTTGGAGCTATGTAAACCGCTTTGGGGACTTCTGTTGAAAAGCGGTATATAAATATTCATTGTATTCGTATTTTATGCTTCAAAGGGAAATACTGGAAGTTTTTTCTGCCTTTGCAATTCGGGCAACCAGTCAAGAGAATAGAATTCTGGATGGGCTTGAGAAATTCTAGCCAGTTGGCAACTGTCATAATGTCAGCTCATAAACTTGTTCCTTTCTTTTGTACCACATCTACTTCAACTGAAGTCAAGAGATTTGCAAGTAGAACCTTCTGTTTGCCTTATGTTTCAGAAGATGTGGGCATTCTTTTCTTAACTTAATTTGAGAATGTTGTATAATAAGAGTGGTTTATCAAACATGCTTTTTCATCACACTTAACTTTGTTAATGGTCTGTTCAGAAATATGCCATCAATTCAAATGGATACAGTTGTGGACTGGTTCCAGGTAAACAAACTGAAGTTGAACTCACACAAAAGAGAAAATATTTGGCAGTCTAAGTTTTTTAGAGGAAGTAGATTAATTTAGTCTGGATGGAATCATACTCCCCCGACAGATCAGATCTAGGAATGCAACGAACATCTGTGGCTTTTGATTTCAGAATAAAATAAGTAGTTCTCAGTAGAACTAAAGGAAGGGCTGTCCTTAGGGCATGGCAAGCAGGGCGACCACCCCAGGCCCTGCTCTTTTAACCCCCATTAGAATTAACTGGAAGGGGCCCCACACTGGCTGATTTGCCCTGGCCCTGCATGCCGCCAGGGTTCTCTGAGGACAGCCCTGACTAATGGAGCCTGCTTTCTGCTTCTCTTATAATAGTTATTATTATTTCTTGTTTACACAGTCAGACAGGTGTTATTGACTAGTTAGTTTTATCCAGACATTGAGTCCTTCCCAAGGACCTGGGATGGCTGGATTTTATTGTCAATGTTGTTGCTGTTGTTATAGATATCATCACAAAATATTGGCTGTTCCCAATAAAGTTGCTTTTTGTAATTGGCTGGTGGTGATTTCTGTGGCCCCTAGGGTGTTGATGTGCTCTTCAAGTTGTTTTGGAATTGCACCTAGGGTGCCAATTAGCACTGGGATTATTTTGGTCTTTTTCTGCCACAGCCTTTCAATTTCAATTTGTAGATCTTTGTATTTGGTGATTTTATCTATTTCTTTTTCTTCTATTCTGCTGTCCCCTGGTATGGCTATGTCAATTATTTTGACTTGTTTTTCTTTCTTCTCGACTACAGTTATATCTGGTGTATTGTGTGGCAGATGTTTCTCTGTTTGTAGTCGGAAGTCCCATAATATTTGTACATCTTCATTTTCTGCCACTTTTTCAATTTTATGGTCCCACCATTTTTGGCTACAGGTAGCTTGTATTTTTTGCAGATGTTCCAGTGTATCATCCCTGCTACCTTGTCATGCCTTTGTTTGTAGTCAGTCTGTGCGATCTTTTGACAACAGCTGATTAGGTGGTCCACTGTTTCATCTGCTTCTTTACAAAGGCGGCACTTGCTGTTTGTTGTTGATTTTTCGACTTTTGCTCTTATTGCATTTGTTCTTAGTGCCTGTTCTTGTGCAGCCAGTATTAAACCCTCAGTTTCTTTCTTCAAGTTGTCATTCTTAAGCCATTGCCAGGTCTTGGTGATGTCTGATTTTCCAGTTATCTTGTGCATATATTTACCATGCAGTGGCTTCTTTTTCCATTTTTCTGCTTGGTTCTTGACTTGTTCTTTCTTGTGGGCCTGCTTTGTTTGATTGGTGTTGAATAGTTTCGCATTATTGACCATTTGAAGTGCATCTTCTTCACTGTCATTGATATATTCATCGAGGCCTCTTTTCTCCTCCTCTACTGTTTGATGGACTTGCAGCATTCCTTTTCCAGCTGAGCTGTTATTATTATTATTAATAATAAATTTATTATTATTATTACATTTATATCTCGCTCTTCCTCCAAGGAGCCCAGAGCTGTGTACTACATACTTGAGTTTCTCTTTCACAATAACCCTGTGAAGTAGGCTAGGCTGAAAGAGAAGTGACTGGCCCAGAGTCACCCAGCTAGTATCATGGCTGAATGGGGATTTGAACTCGGGTCTCCCCAGTCCTAGTCCAGCACTCTAACCACTACACCACGCTGGCTAAGTTACCCTTACCTAGGACCACCCTCTCTGTTGGTTTGTATCTGACTGCCAGCGTATGGGTTACAAAGGAGGTGGTGGATCAAACAAACAAGTAAACATTTAAAAAATGCAACAGTCTCTTAAGGCTCCCTTCCATGTGCTGCGAATTTGCTTCACATCAAACTGTAAATTCAAAATGTATTAGAGGGGGATACACAGGCACACACAGACACAATGATCTCATAAGACATCTTCCCTTTGGAAAGTAGGCTACACACACACACACACACACACACACACACACACACCTCTCTTTTTTTACAAGTTGTAATGCTACCAGGTCCATTGAAGAGAATAAAGGAAGATATCCAACAATCACTCTGAACAACAGCTCAACTACCTGTGCAGCAGCACAGTAACAGCAGGAGAGAGGGCATGCCCTCAGCTCCTGACTGTAGGCTTCCAGCGGCATCTGGTGGGCCACTGTGTGAAACAGGATGCTGGGCTAGATGGGCCTTGGGCCTGATCCAGCAGGGCTGTTCTTATGTTCAACATAAGCTTGGGATGTGCACGGAACCAGAAGGGCCTGGTTCGATAGCGGGCTGTGGGGGGTGGGATGCCTTTAAGTGCAGGGCTGAAGGCCTGCACAAACCTAGGCCCAGATGGTTGGATTTTTCAAGTGAGTTGCTAGCACTAAATATTTAGTTATTAGAAAAAGAGTGTGCTCCCATCCTCACATATCCAATAGGACAAGCTGTTTGTTAGGGAAGCATATCCACCATTATTGATCTCCTAATTAAGAAGCCCTTGCTAAGCTTCTGACGAATCCCAGGGCACTAAAAACAGCAACAAGCCCCCATTGAATTCAGAATAATAAAAAAATCTTGTCCCGGTAAAAGTTACACATTTACCTTTGTGGATTAAATGTCTTGAACATATAATACCACTTTTCACCTAAGCAGAAATATCCACAGCATACATTCACTCTTAGATCTGATATGTCAACAGAAAGCCTTCGTCTGGACAAAGGCTGGACCACTATTATGATGCGCTGACTACCTCTAGGCTGGATTACGGAAATTTACTCTATATAGCATAGTGGCTAGAGTGTTGGATTAGGACCAGGAAGACCCAGGTTCGAATCCCCATTCAATCATGAAACTCACTAGGTGACTCTGGGCCAGTCATGTATCTCTCAGACTAACCTACCTCAAAGGGTTGTTGTGAGGGTAAAAAATAACCACGTACACTGCTCTGAGCTCCTCAGAGGAAGAGTGGGATATAAATGTAAGTAAGTAAGTAAGTAAACAGAACTTCTCATGATGAGCACATTTAGAGATTACAGGTGCTGCAAAGTTTTGCTATCTTTCTGCGGACAGTGTTGGGAGAATATTCAGTCTATTTTTGCTCAGTCACACTGGCTGCCAATTGGTTTCTGAGCCCAACTTGTGGTACTAGTCAGAGTCTGTAAAGTCCTAATGTCTGGTCCCTGTGTTATCTCCACCAACACGTATCTCTTTTCAAAGATTAGCTAGCAAGACTACACAGTGGATTCCAACTCTCATGAAGTGAGACTTAGGAGTGCCCAGGGCATGGTAAGGCAGGACAGAGCTTGTTCAATCAAAACACCACAGTGTTAGAATAGGCGCCAAAGGGAGCCCCTCAAGGCAACATCACTACTTAGCTTTCGATGCCAGCTGAAGACATTTCTGCTTCTCACGGCTTTAAAAATGCTGCTTCATTTTCCATTTGTAGGGTGAGTCTGTTTTTATTATATATACATACTGAAACTATACTGAATACTATGTATTACTTCTTTCACAGAATGTTCAAGGTGCTATTATATAAAAATATTACTTTGAACATTTTAAGTAGAAAGGCAGCTACCTAATTTTACATAAATAAATAAAACTAGCTGGGCCGGGGGCAAAGCATCTGCACCTCTAGTTTGCCGCTTCCGCCACCTTCTCCCCCGCTCGCTGGCCGCCATCACCACCATTTTCTTTCCCGCCTGCCACCCACCACTTTCTTCCTCTCACCTGCCCACCCGCCCACTGCCATTCACTGCCATATTCTTTGCCCCCACCCCCTGCCATCCTCGACCATTTTCTTTGCCTGCCCAACTACCTGCCGGCTTCAGCCGCCATTCTCTTCCCTCCCGCTCATTCCCGTCACTATCTGGCAGCGGCTTGTGAACTCTCGTGAGAACTGCCACGCATAGGATTACCAGCAGGTACACCTAAGAGAAATATATAGATATATGGGGTGAAAATGTTATAGATACTGTATTGACATTCAAGTTGGTTCAGCTTCCTCAAGCAAACTGAAAATAAGCAACACATGAGCCAGTGTAAGTTGTATTCTTGTGTTTTATTTTCTCTATTTGTCCTTAATTTTTCTACTCTCAGTCTACCCATCCAAATATTTGTTCCCATAATGTATTATGTATGAGAGCAGCTGAACTGTTTATTAAATGATTGCAGCTGTGACTGTTATGTGGATGGAACATCTCCAGTTAGGCCTCATTCTTAACTTTGCTGATAGTTTGTTGATAGTTTGTTTCTTGTCTGTCTTTTCCTTATTTGCTGTTTACGTACTCTTTTCAGCCTTTGCTCTCAATTTTTCTTCTTAATCTTTGTGTCGTTTCCTTCTGCTTAGCAGTTAATCTTTTCATTTCAAAGTCCTGTTTTCTCCATAGCCTTTTGTTCCCTTTGACATATGTTAATAAGTGAATCCTAAAGCTTTTAAAATGGAATCAAAGGAAAGGTGAGAAGGCCAAGGAAGAAGATAAAAAGGAGGAAAACAGCCGAAAATTGTGATCACCTCTTAAATTATTTCTAAAAGATAATGTCTAGCTTTGAATGTGGAGACAGTTAATTTCCTAATGGTTCCAGAAAGGCTGAATAGCAAGTTAACTGAGTATGCAATAGTAAAGATGTTGGACTTTTCAAATAAATCCAGTGGAAAAATCTGAGAAGCTAAACAAGACCCTCCATATTATCCAAAACCATCCCATATTGGGATGTGTTTACAGTACACTGGAGAGTAGTTTATAGAAAACCAAAGTCAGAGTCTTAAATTAATTGCTAACATTGGACATGCAAAATGGCAAGTTTGTATTTGTCTAAGCTGAAAACACTGGAGGGTAGAACACAGGAAGTTTCAGTCTCTTAGCACTGGCTAAAAGCATACTATATTTACCTGAATCCAAGATTAGTCCCCGCCCCCCGCCCTCCAGTTCTTTCAGATTAGGAATCTAGGGGTGTGCCCGAAGCGGTTCGGAGGCCATTCTGGAGGCCTCTGAACCGGTCCGGTTCCGAGCTGGTCCGGTGGCTCGGCACGGAGGGGGGTTGTAGCTTTAAGGGCAGGGGGGTAGTACTTACCCCCCCACACTGCTCTTCCCCCTCCGGTGCTGTGACTTTTTTCTGGGGCGGCAGCATTTCTCCCTGCCGCCCCTGGCCCCGTCGTTAGCCCGATCGAGCTCAAACACGCTCCACGCTGCGCCTGTTCTGACGCGCGTGCGAACTCGTGGCCACCGCGCGCGCGCTCCTTACACGTCACATGTTGATGTGTGACGTGTGGGGAGCGTGAGCGCGGCGGCCACAAGTGTGCACGCGCGTCAGAACGGGCGCATGTATGGAGCGTGTTTGAGCTCATCGGGCTAATGATGGGGCCAGGGGGGGCAGGGAGAAACGATGCCGCCCCAGAAACTTTTGCGAAAGTCACAGCGCCAGAGGGGGAAGAGTGGCGGTGGGGGGGTAAGTACTACCCCCCTGCCCTTAAAGCTACACCCCCCCGTGACCATCCGGACCGGTTCGGGGGGCATGCACATCACTATAGGAATCAGGGTGTCTTTTTAAATTCAAAGTCCTCTTCCTTTTGGGTAAATAAGGGTATAGCCTGTATCTAACCTCTATGTTTTAAGGGGCTTATCTTAAATTCAGTCATCTTGTATTGGGGTAAATATGGGCATTTTGATATGTTTTCCCCACACTGAAATGTGTGGTGTTTTTTGGTTAATCCATTCCTTGATCCAGGCCAGGTTTTCCATGGGGCTTTAGTATTCCAGTCCTGGAATAGAGGTGAGGCAGGCTAGCAAACAGCCAGCAGCAAGAGGACAGAAAAACAGTCTGCACTTGGCTCTCTGTACATGTGATCTATTTTAAACTATTGATATTCCTGATTCCACTCCACTGCTTTGTTCTTGCATGCCACAATTCTTTCCCTTTGATTCTGCACAATGCACATTTGGAAGTATTTGGAAAATGGCTACCTGCCTATGTATTTAAATTGGTGGTCAGACATGTGAACAACTATCATGGACTGGGAGAAGGTCTTGCAACAGCAAGATATGTTTCATGTGTGTTCTCATCCTGACACCATAAAGCTTTGTATCTGTGTTCTTTCCTTCCTTCCTTCCCCAAAGTGCTGCTTACTTGCATATTCAAAACACAACTAGGAAAAAATAATTTGGAGGCAACTCTAAATATATGTGAATAACTGAGAACAACTTATGTTACATCCTGTACTCTCATATATATATAAGATGTACAAAATACAAGTAGTTTCTGTCAAGTGTGAAAGGTGAACAGTTGTAAAATTTGGCATATGCCTCTTTTAGATACTTGAACACAGTTACTAGGAACAGATAACTCACTCACTCCTGGTGATTTTGGACATGCACCAAACCTATTCCTCACACTCGCTTTCAACTTGATGAGAGGCAAATATATCCCATATTCATGTGCTTGTACATTCCGGGAACACATTAAGTCAGAACAGGCTATTAAAATGATGGGAATTAAGTGAAGTGATAGTTTTAAATCATGGCCTATTGAATTGATAGTGTAAGTGTAAGTATAATACTGTATAAACAAAAAGATCTTCCTTTAATTTAGGCCCCCCACTCCCCATTTTCTTTAACTGCTTCTGAATCTTTCTGAGAAAAACTTGAGTATTTTCCTGTGTAGTTGCTTTCCACTTCTCCATTGTTTCATTTCTAATTTCTTTTGTACACCTCTTCAAGTAATTAACCTCCAAATCTACTTCAATCACCTGCACAGTTTTCTCTGTGATTCTTCCAGAATGATCCTTAGGATGTATACTTACTATGAAGCAAGCAAATTGAAATGCAGTGGTCCTTACTGTCAAGTAAATGTTCTTACGACGAGAGATGTATGTCAGTAGCTATATTATTTTAGCTAAAACATTTAATATTCCTCTCTCACTTTTAGTTAGCAGTCTGCATACTGTACATGGCGATTGTTGATTGTATAGCAGGGGTTCTTAACTTCAGACTCCCCAGGTCATCAGGTATTACTCATGAACCCCCACCTCATATTTTCACAAGGCTCCAGTAAAAATTAGAGTGGGAGGGTAGTACTCAGGAGAATTATTTTCAATAACTTTTTTCTGGTTTACCAGGAAGCAGATTAAATTCAGTGCAGCAAAGATTCTCCACGGACCTCCTGGATTTACAAGGTTAAGAATCCTGGACCTCATCAGGTTAAGAAGCCCGGTGTAGAGGAAGAAAGTTGAAAAGGCTCTAAGAGGTTTATATGGAATATTTTAAATATAAAATCTCATGCCATTACTACAAACGTGTAGCTAAATTTCCTCATTGTCACTTTCAATTGGTGGTGGTTGTTGTTTTGTTTTTTGTTTTGCTGTCTTCAGTCCTCATGTAAACTAGTCATTGGTTCAAGGAAAGAAGATAAAAGCTCTATACTGTCACTTTAGAAGGAGAAGCATACTATCTCTTTAAAAGATAGTATTTTCCCCCAAAATATTGAAGGCTAAGGACATTGTGTAATTTCAAAAGAAAAATGGCATGCACATAAAGGGATTGCAATGCTCCTGAAGTGAATGAGATCATGTATGTTTTTATAGACAATAAAGAGGAATGAAGCCTATGCATTATTTAATAAGCAGAAATGAAAACTATATGCAAGTATCAGGAGGAGGAAATCCAAGTATTTATCTTGATTTTTTAAAAAGCAACATGAAGATATATGACTTCAGGGGAGGCAGTAATGGAATAGAACACCACAGCATAAACAGAATATTCTTCATATATTCTTAAATTTGCCTTTGAAAGACATATCCAAATGGATTTGAATTAGAAACAATTTAAAAGTGGCTTGTAATGAGATGTGTCAGGAAGGCATACCCAACTATGAGTTCCTGTGTGACTTGTAATTAATGTAGATAAAAACAGATTCATATTATCAGCCCACATGCTGGAATTTAACATAAGGGGCTGGAGGGGGAAAGATGATCTGAACCTCTCTTTTGTAGGTTGAATAGGATAATAGGAAGAGTTGATTTATATAATCCTGTTAGCTAGATTAGGATTACAATTACAATGGGAGGCCCACTATTTCCCATCATGTGACAATGCTGAAGTTGTTGTCTCACAAGCTGCCTGACTGCACTGATGCATAGCTTCTAGTTGAAAGAGATTGTGATTAAGAATATTTGTATAAAGTTTTCAATCCAAAGTTGTCAAAGTAGTTTACATAGCAGCAAGGAGAGAGAGAGAGAGAAAGGATGACCTCTTGTTCTAAAAGGGCCTCACAATCCAAAAGTTTCAGTTTAACTACAACCTCTACTTAAAACATACTTGTAGCTACTGGTACTAGAACCTGCATTAGAGTAAAAGTAACTGGAAGTATTTTTATTTATTTATTGATCATATTTCTATGCCGCCTGATATGTACATGTTTGCAATGACTTTGAAGTAGTTTCAACTACATAAGTAGGAGGTTTTTCAAAATAACTACTCAACTCTCCCCAAACTGAAAATGTAGATCACACCAGTGCTTCGGCATAGCTGAATCCAAATAAGATGCACTATCCCCTGGGTACCAGGAGGAGGTGGCATGGCAGGAATTAGAACAGGGAATACTGGGAGAGGTAGTCTTTTCAAGAGCTTTCTCTATGGTCTGCCTCCTCCTGGTATCGAAGGGATGTGCAACTTACTCAGCTTCAGCCACTAAGAAGCACAGGCCTAATGGAAATAGAGTTTGGGGTGTTTTCTTTTTGTTAAATAGGTCAAAACAGTTGGAGTTTAGGGACTTTAGGCATTTACATTACTCAACCTGTGCAAATTGTTCTGTATTCATTGAACTTTAAACAGATAAAAATATGTTTTTAAAACTGTGTAATTTATTTTTGTAAAATAAGTAAGAGGTGAAAAAGAAATAAGATATAATGCTGTTTCAGACTGATGTTCATTTTTATTATTACTCATTACAGGAAACCCTCATCATCTGTTGATGGGACTTAAAGATGCAGTTTTTTAATCCACAACATGAAATATAAATAAACGAATAAACAAATATAATTTATTTATTTAACAAATTAACTCATATCTCTGGTCAGCTTACAATAAAAATACAATTAAAACAAAATTAAAACATTAAAACAATCTAAAATTTAAAATATGTTAAAAGTGTTAACTATTAAAATTGTAAATCTAATTAAAAGCCTGAGTGAACAGATGTGTCTTGACGAACCTTTTAAAAGTTTTCAGAGACGCTCTTATTTCAACAGGGAGCATATTCCTTGGGTAAGCAATGGAGAAGTCCCATCCCTGGGTGGTGGGCATCATGGTGAAGGAGTCATTCTCTTAAATACCCTGGGCCTAGGCTGTTTAGGGCCTTATAGGTTATAACCAGCACCTTGTATTTCCCCTAGTAACATATCGGCAGCCAGTGAAGTTCTCTCAAAACTGGTTGAAATTGGTTATGAAACATCTGCTTTTCCCAAAACAAACAATTGAAAAATGTATTGCACACCCCTTATAGAATATAAATATGGAGAACTTGAATAATGACAATGTAATGATTGATCTAACTCTGAATTGTAAACATGCCTTTTTAGTGGTTCTTCAGAGTCCAAAACTTTTCACTGCCTTCTTACCAGCAAACTCTTAACTGGAGATGTGGGGAATCGATCCTGAGGCCTGCTGCTGTATATAAAGTGTATGCTCCACCGCAAAGCTGGAGCTTCTCTGCAATAAGTGGTGCTTTCAAGCACTTAAGAATGGAAATTTGATGGATTAGGGACAGAAAGATGAACTATGATTGCATAGAGACTTGGCATCATGAAGGCATTTTTATTACTGCATGGCTTTACATGATTGATACTCTGATCCTGAAACTCACTCTTAATCATCCTTTTCACTTCTCTGGCTAGAATTCACCATGAAGCAGAGTATGGCAGTAGCCATGGCCTTATGAAGCAAATTCTGGGCACCATTAAAGTTCAGTGCACTGTCAGTTATGCAATGTATTGTGAGAAAGGGCTAAGCTGTCAACTTTTATTCGCTGTATTATGAGAAAGGACTAAGCTGTCAACTTTTAAAAATACTGCTGCCTTGGACAGAGCCAGCAGGTAGAGCTGTGCCAGATCGTGGCAGATGAGGAACAGAACAGAAGCTAGTGAGTCAGTGATAGAGTCAGGACAGAATTTGTCTGGTAATGGATAGAGTTTGCTAGAGTCTGGGTCTATGACAAATATTTATGAGCCACTTTTCAACAAATGTGCTCAAAGCAGTTTACATAGAAAGATGAACAATAAACAAGATGGTTCCCTGTCCCTGAAGGGCTCACAATCTAAAAAGAAACATAAACACATATAAGAACAGCCCTGCTGGATCAGGCCCTAGGCCTGTTTAGTCCAGCATCCTGTTTCACACAATGGTCCACCTTTGAGAAGCCCACAGGCAACAGTGAAGGCATGCCCTCTCTCCTGCTGCTTCTCCCCTGGAACTGGTATTTAGACAGATCTTGCTTCTGAGGCTGGAGGTGGCCTATAGCCATCAAACTGATAGTCAGCCTGTCCTCCATGAATTTGTTTAAGCCCCTTTTAAAACCATCCAAGTTAGTGGCCATCATCCCATCCTGTGGCAGATAATTCCTTAGACCAAATATGTACTGTGTGAAAAAGTACTTCATTTTGTTGGTCCTAAATTTCCTGGCCATCAGTTTTATGGAAACACCCTTGGTTCTAGTGTTGAGAGAGAGGGAGAAAATTTTCTCTCTACCCACTCTCTCTACTCCATGCAGAATTTTATATACCTCTATCATGTCTCCCTGTACTCACCTCTTTTCAAACTAAAAAGCCCAGATGCTGTACCCTTTGCCATTTTGCTTAGGTCACATGGAGGCCCACTGAGCATTTGTGGCAGCCTCCAAAATGGCCACCGCAATAGAGGGCAGGCCCAAAACAGTCTGAAGACCATCTGAACTTGGTGATTTGGGCATAAAAGGAGGTCGGCGGGGGGAGGAGGTATCTCCGGATACACCTCCCCTGCAGTAGTGACAGTGGCCCCTAGAGGAGGTGAGTAATTTCCCCCCAAAAAATTAAATCACGACCCCCCCAATCCAAACTGGGGTGGGGGGGAGTTCAGGGTTGCCAAAATTGATCATGCCCCATCTGGTTTGTGTCCGTTCCGGACTAAAACTGAACTAGGTTTTGTGCACACCCCTAGTCTGGGAGAACTTCTGCACCCAAACCTCTCCTTGGTTTGTCAGGTTGAGGCAGTGACCAGGAAGGCTTTCTGTCTGCTTTGGCTGATACGCCAGCTCCGATGACAAATTTTTATATACTGTTCTTCAACAAAATTCTCAAAGCGGTTTACATAGAAAAATACATAAATAAGATGGTCCCTTGTCCCCAAAGGGCTCACAATCTAAAAAGAAACATAAGGTAGACACCAGCAACAGCCACTGGAGGGATGCTGTCCTGGGGTTGGATAGGGTTGGTTGCTTTCCCCCTGCTAAATATAAGAGAATCACCACTTTTAAAAGGTGTCTCTTTGCTCAGTCAGCAGGGATTACTAGCTAATGTAGCTGCTAACATTGCTCAGTTAGCAGCTACGCCAATTTATGAAATAAATGACCTTCAGTGGTGCCTATGCTGGTAACATTATGAATTGACTACTGCAATGTGCTTGTACGTTGGGCTGCCTTTGTACATATTTATTTATTTATTCATTCATTCATTCAATTTATTTATTCGATTTATTCGAATAAGACCAAAAACCACAGATAGTACAGAATGCATTAGCCAGGTTGGTCTCCAGGTTTACCCAAACTGATCATATTACACCCATTTTAAAAGAACTGCACTGGCTGCCAGCAAGTTTCCAGGTGAAACAAAGTTCTGGTTATTACCTATAAAGCCCTGAATGGCTTGGGTCCAAGGTATTTAAGGTAACGGTTTCTTCTTCATGAACCCTGCTTCCTATTAAAATCATCTGGGGATGTCTGGTTGTGGTTGCTACCGGCCCGGTTGGTGACAACTCTGAATCAGACCATTGCCTCAGGACTTTGGAACACACTTAACAAAATTAGAACCTCCCCTTCCCTGTATGTTTTAAAAGAAGGATCTGATGGCATACCTGTTTAGTAAGCTTTTAGTTTGTAGATTTAAAGTTTTAAGTTTCAGAGTTTTAAACTGTTTTAATTGTGTTAATGTTTTAATTGTTTTGTTTTTAGATTGTGAACCACCCAGGGACTTGTGTAGGAGGTGGTATAAAAATGTGTTAGATAAACAGATAGATAAGTTTATTTTGGTCATTGACCAATAAATAAAAACAATTAGAGCACATCCACATGCATTTTACAAATAATATAACAAAAAATTCCCATTCCAAAGGTGATCTCAACCTTGGCGTTAGGTGAAAGAAAGTTAAGAAAATCATCACCAGGGAAATTTTCCAACAAACAAACAAACAAACAAACAAACAAACAAACAAACAAACAAAACAAATAAATAATGTTGGCATCCTCCTAGACTTGATGGTACCTTTCCTCTTTCTTGGTACACATTCCTTCTGAGCTTCAATTATTGTAGTTTTAAATAAGTTCCATGCTTTCTGGAGCGATTTGACCCCCTAACTTTCCCTTTCAGTTTTATTTTAACCAGTACTTTCATTTTTGAGAAGTTTCTACTTCTGAAGTCCAACACATGTTGGACTACTAAGTTTCTACTTCTGAAGTCCAACATGTGTGTTGGACTTCCTTGGCAATGCTCTACTTGCATGTAAGCTGAATTGGATCACACTCTGGTCACTGTTCCCAATGGTTCTACTACTCTGACATCTGGTTCTGTGTACCGCTCAGGATTAAGTCCAACATTTCCTTCTCTCTAGTTGGTTCCACAACAAACTGTTCTAAGTAGGGTTGTGCATGGAACTGGGTGGGGGAAGTTCAAAGGCGGGGGGTAACTTTAAGGGCAGGGAGGGCGCACTTTCTCCCCACTGGTGCTCCGTTAGTAAAGGCTCCATTAGGGCGGCAGCATACCTCCCTGCTGCCCCGTTCCCTCTTTGGCCAGAAGTGTTTGCGCATGCCCGGCGTGCACCCAGCACTTCCGGCCAAAGAGGGAACGGGGCAGCAGGGAGGTATGCTGCCGCCCCAATGGAGCCTTTACTAACAGAGCACAGGTGGGCTAAAAGCGGAGGGAGGGGTAAGTGCACCCTCCGCCACCTGTAAATTTATCCCCCCTCACCTTCAAGCCTCTGAACTGCCCGGAGTTCGAACCTGTTTGGAGGCCTGTAAAAGGGCCTCCAAACAGGCTCGTGCACATCCCTAGTTCTAAGGCACATACATTTAGCACGTCTAGAAATTTGGCCTCTGTGTTGAAACCTGTATGTGAATTTGCCCAGTGATGGTAACTGAAGTATCCCAGTATTCTTTGACACCTTCCGATTTGCTTCTCCAACACCAGGTCACTCTCAGCATTTTGATTAGGAGGTCAATAGCACGTCCCTAGTAACACATTTCCTTTCAATCCTCGTATTGTCACCCATAATGTTTCTCTGGAGGACTTCCGTCCTTCTAGGTTTTCTAGCTCATTAGATTCTATTCCTTCTTTAGCATATAGTGCTATTCCACCCCCAGCCCACCCAGCCCTGTCCTTTCTGTAGAATTTATATCTAGGAATAACAGTGTCCCACTGTTCCACCAGGTTCCTGTTATGCCTACCATATCTATGTTTTCATTAGCAACCAAACACTCTAGCCCAGCCATCCTGAATCAGAGGCTTCTGGAGTTCTGGATTCTGGAGGCTTCTGGAGGCATGCTGACTGCTGGGGTTGGATAGGTACAGTTGCTTTCTCCCTGCTAAATATAAGAAAACCACCACTTTTAAAGGTGCCTCTTTGCTCAGTTAGCAGGGGTTACTGATTTTTCAGATCCTAGTGCTGGTTACTTGACAGAACACAATTGAACTGGTTGGCTTGTCTGACAGCCAGCACTGTTAGGACAAAGAGAGAGCTGATCTATGATCGCAATAAACTGAATATGAACCTGAGAGAGCTGTAAAAGCCCCAACTGAGTCCCTCATTCAGATTTCACTTCTTTCCATAACTACATATTGAAATAAGCTTTAACACATTCAGAACATGGATCTTCAGCTAATGCATCTCAGATCCACAAATGGGTCATAATTTGGCTGATGTGTGTAGTCCCAGTGGCACTAGCATTGTATACATACATTAAAAAAATATTAAGAAGTGGTTCCCATAATGCATGTGAACTAAAGGTGGACCCAGGGTCTGAAAATGTTAAAGACTACTCTGAGTCAGTTCATAATGGGGGGGAAACAGTACTGGCCTACCTTACAGAATTGCTACAAGAAGTGCTTTGAACCCCCTAAAGTGTTATATAAATGTTATATAAATAAATATATAAAGTGTTATATATTGGCACCTAGGAAGGAGCTCCATTTGGATTTACTGCCTTATTTCAGTGCCAAAGACCCACTACCTGCACTAGTTAAAAAAACAAACCTAGAGCAGTGTTTTCTAGGAGAAGATAATGTGTGTGTAAAAGCTGATTCTTCAACACCCAGCTAGTTCACAAAGAATCCAAATTTCTACTAGTAAGAGAGGCTTCTATGGCAAATATCTGAGAAGATAAAACACAAGGAGGGCCATGCCAGGCTCTAGAACAGCAGCACTACTGGTAGAAACAAAGGAAATCCTACACCTAACTATTGTTCAATGTGATCCTCTAAATAACAGTCCTTGGAAGGAAATGTATTCCTTCTTGGAATAAATAACATTTTGTACCTTTATAACATGCAGTTTGTCTCATATTTAAGAGAGCATGATATATAGTTCAGTTCAGATCAGCCAAACAATCCACTTCTTACTTAGAGTTAGAGCAATCACAATAAACATTAGAATATAGTAATTCAGTTTGAATTTTGTCTTTTCACCAGAAGCTCTGAAGAGAATTACAATTGAGGCTCTCCAGAGAAAGACTATGGGCAAAGCTGTATGAGTTATCTTTGGATAAGTGCTTGTTAGTGCTGATTTACAAGCTTCATGAGAACACCCGCCTAAGAGTCTGCCTGAGCGCACAGGGCCAAGTCTCGGCTGAAATTCCCACTTCCAGAGGGGTAAGGCAGGGCTGTATTTTGGCCCCCATTCTATTTAATATATATATCAACTCTATTATTTCTATCATGAGTGTCCCCTCGATCCACCCCCCCAAACTGGCCCATAAACATCTTGCCATTTTGCTGTATGCCGATGATATGGTCCTTATGTCCCTGACACCGGTAGGATTGAGATGAGCCCTTTCATTGCTCAGCTCCTACTGTGCTGAAGAGCTTATCGAAGTAAATTATCAAAAAACTAAAGTGTTAGTTTTTGCCAAGCACCCCAAACGCCATACATGGCGAATGAATGGTCATTACTTGGAACAAGTTAAAATCTTTAAGTACCTGGGCGTGGTTTTCCACTCCTCAGGCCAGCGCCAGGCACATCTAAATTATATTGTGCAGAACGCCTAAGCCTCAGCCCACCTAATTAGATCTTTTTATTTTACAAAGGGGGCTCTTTGTATTCTAGCCGCTCTTAAACTATTTCTCGCCAGGTTCTACCCTTTATTATTATATGGTGCTCAGTTGGGCCCTTTTGGCAATTTTGTCACACTGGAAGCTATTCAAACAAAGTTTATTAGATCTATATTGCAGCTTCCCAGATGTGTTCCTAATGTCATCATTAGGCGCAAGGTGGGCCTTGGCTCCTTGGAAGCAGAGTATTGGAAATGCATTTTTGCATTTTGGTTAAAATTAGTCTTTTCTCAATCTGGACTTGCCCCCTTGGTATTAACTGACAATTTCGATTCTACCTGGAAGCGTCTTGTTAAAACAGAATCCCAATTTTACAGGTTTTCACTGGATATGCTTATTAGTTTGGGTTATGATTGTGCTAGGAAGTCTATTAAACAACGTATTTCTGACACTGATCTACAGTTAGAAGTTGCCAAAATCCCCAAAGGTGTTTACCTTGGAGATCAGCTTTTTAACACAAAACCCGCTGCATACTCAAATAATATTTCTTTTTCCAAGTTCAGGCGGGTGCTATCTTTAGCTAGATTAAATGCGCTCACTACAGCGGTGCTCCAAGGGAGGTTTAGGGGGGTTCCTTATGCATCCCGACTTTGCCCTTGCGGGTCAGGCGATATCGAGACTACTGAACATGCTGTTTTACATTGTGACCTCTACAAGAATGATCAATCAACTCTTATCTTGCTGTATCTTGTGATGTTTTCTGATTATCCAGATGAGTCTCTCTTAAAAATTTTATTGTCAAATTTTAATCATAACTATACCAATACAGTGGCTAAGTTTTGTTATATCTTATGCAAATTACGTTCTGTTGTGTGTGATAATGTTTCTGGTCAATGACCGAAATAAATTATGTTCAAAAAAATTGAGGCTTACTGTTGACAGCTATCTTTAGACTACTGAGAAGAATAACATTATTTAATAAGTTTGGCCCCAGTATTGGCAAATCTTTTTTTTTATATTGATTGGGTAGCTCGCATAAAGAATGAAGAATGGGGTACTAAAGTTATTGTCCCTATCTATAAGAAAGGTCAATGCTCAGATTCATCTGACTATCACTCAATAAGCTTGATGAGCATAGTTAGTAAAATGTATGCCAGACATCTCTGTAACAAGCTTATTGATTGAGAACATATCCTTAGGGATAAACAGGCTGGGTTCTGAGTTGGGCAGTCCACATTGGACCAGGCCTTGGTTTTAGGGCATCTACCTGGAAAGTGTGCTGGTAAACCCTCCTCCTCTCTATATGTGGCATTTATTGATTTTTAAGTCGCTTTCGACATCATCCCTATATCGCAACTCTGGAGCAAACTGGCCAATACCTCCATAGACCCACAATTACTCCTGCTCAGCCGTATCCTATATGAAAACACCTCACTGAGAGTAAAGTGCAATAATAAAGGTCATCTGTCCAAACCTGTAGTCACATGGAAGGTACATGGAATGTACATGTACTCACACAGAAGTACATGGAATGCACCCCTGCTCCTTTTCTGTTTAATTTCTATATTAATTTTTAAAGTACTCTTCTGGATAATCCCAACATTCACCCACCTAAGATAGCAGACAGACCCATCTCAATCCTACTTTATGCTGACGATGTGCAATACTATCAAGGACATTGGTCGGCATGAGGAGAGTGCTACAGCGACTTACACAGTTCTGCAAAGATGAGTTCCTAGTCATAAATACCCCAAAGACTAAGGTATGTACCTTAGGTATGAGACCTCTGTATGTATATGTTGTGATATTCTACCACCGAGTCCTGTTTTTGATTTATTTTACTCTAATTTTATTTTCCATTTTATGTTTTGATTGCTGGTCACCAACTGTAATAATAAAATTCATTCATTCATAAGTTTGTGAGAAAATCCAATGGTCCAGCGAAGGTGGCTGCTACTATAGAAGAGCTTAAAAAGTTGGGATCTTATACTCCCCAGCAGCAATGTCAAAAGCATAATAACATAAATACATATGTGTATGGATATGGGTGCCAATATAGCAACAATGATGGCCACTCCTACAATATCTCTAGCAACTCCAACGCTGTCCATCAGTCACAATGTATACTCACGAACACTTCCAATTAGCCATGCATGGAAGCCACCAATCAACATATGGCAATGGCAGGAACATGGTTATGGCATCACAAAACCCAGTCCTTACTTTCTCCCAGACATAATGCATAAGCACAATGACTGGAATAGCCCACACTGCTTCTCCTCAACACAGCTAATGCCATTGGCCAATGAACAAGCGGTTAGCAATGGATGCCTGTAATAACCAACTCTAGGCTGCCTTCAGACAAAGGTTGAAATCTGCTGGTAACACAAACAGCAGCAAAAAACCCATTTACAAGAAAAATAACCATAGCCAAATAGAGAAAGGAGTGCTGCTTCAGATGCAATAACCTGGCAGCACAATAGCCTGCTGTTTAGGAGGCACAGAGGAGCCCACCCAAATAGCATTGTAATGCTGGAACCATACACAAATCTGTAGCTCAGAAAAAACATAGGCCATAAACCTATTGAGATCACAATAGTGACCTCAAGTTCAGTACCTGCTAATCCCATAAAAAAGGATTGAAAGAGTGTCCAACACACCTGAGTCAGTGCTGCACAATAGCCAATTGCCATGATGTATGCATGGTCCAATTATCTTTTCTTTGGTATGTGCCTGTCTTTCTGCCTGCGGCACCTTGTATTTGTCTAACTCCCTACATCCCATCCAGCCATACCTTCCCCCTTTTCATTTGGTTGACTGCTATTTGTTGGTAATTTATCCAGCACCACCTGTTAAAAATCTTCCTCCCTTTAAGTTCATGGCAGCAGTAATGTTGTGTTCTCTGCACCAGCAGGAAGTGTGTATGGAGCCTGGTCATTAAGCTGTGGGTATACTCCAAAGACAACCATAAGGCTCTGTGGTCACCAGGAGTCAGCACCGACTGACGGCACACTTTGCCTTTATCCTCACACATATGCACTTGCTGGTGCTCCATTTCCAAGCCTGTGGGCAAAATACAGCCATGATGTAGTGCGATTGCAGAGAACACGCTGACCCTTCTCCCATTGTGGTTCTCCATCTGCATGATAAAAGATAGCTGAAGCATGGGTCTGTAGGAGGAGGGGCAAAGTTATCTCCCAGATTCATGGCCAGATTAATGAGCAGCATATGCTTCTATGTGTGTGTGCACACACAGACACACACACACTTCAGCCCTAAGCCCCTATGGACAAATTGCAGAGAATGTCCATGAATTAATGTGAGTAACAAATCTGTAGAAAGGACAATTTGGGGACTGGCCCTTCTCCACAATTGTTCCTAGGCTGTGGAATGCTATCCTCACAGAAATCCAATGGTCAACAACATTATTGCCCTTTAAGAGACCTCTTAAGACTTTTGGGGGTGGGGAGGGGATCTGGCCTTCTAGAGCTTTTGAATTAAATTGTTTTAAACTGCTTTAAGGTTTGGTTTTTTAAAATTGCTGATTTTAATGGGTTATGTTTGAATGGGTTTTACTTGTGAACCGCCCAAAGCAGACAGATGGGGTGGTATATAAATATAAATACATAAATATTTGCGAACATTATTAGAACAGAAACAGTCACTGTTTTATTGAACAGCATGGAGAGAGTTCTGACAGCATCACAGAGGAACTGGGTTGCCAACATGTTGTACTTGAAAGGACCCTGTGCCTCTGAAAATACCTAGCAGACAGAGGAGCAGCAGGTACAGATTTCTGTGACTCCATCTCCACTGGATCCTCTTGCACTCCTTACATTACTGTCTGCCATGCTCAGTCATGGCTTGTGTGGGATTGGGGCTGGCGCTGGGCTGGGGTGCATCCTCATGTCTGCGCATGTTGAACGGTTGCCTGTACCAAGGACAAGGGAGACACGGGGGTGGTCATGAGTAATGGTAGCAGCTGCGACCGACAGTTCCTGTTGCTGCTCATTAAGAGTGGATGAGTAAGCACTCACTCACCTACCTACTCTCTTCCATTCTGGATGCCGCCTCCTAGCTTCCCACTCTCTCTCATCGGCTGTTCCCTTCCAATAGCAACATTCAAACATTTCTGGTTGCTCAATCTCTATTTTTGTCCGGGAAGTTTTAATAGGAATCAGTTATCAGTCTTTGGCCTCTACTTGGGTAGGGAATCCGCATCGATGCCGTGCCAGAGTTTGCGGCCCTCTCTCCCCGCTCATGTAACTTGTAGAGTGGAGCCTTCTCCAAGGAACGGGCAGCGACTGCCCGCCCGACCCACTTCCAAGCAACCGGACTCCTCGCTCACACATATACGCCAGACAGCTGCCGGCGAGGAATAGGTGGACGGGCGCCAATCTCAAGAGAGGTGGTTTGAGTCTTGGGACTCTTCTCCCTTCCCGGCGTCCCGGTTTCTGTCATTAGGAAAGTGGGTTTAGACGAATTCAGAAGAAATGTGCAACACATTAAGTCAAAGTGGTTTAAACACGAAGAGCCAATAGTATCTCCTTGATTTTCCCAGGCAAGACCTTGTGCCTGCACCTGGCTGTTAGTGACTGTGCTGCAGCAGCTGCTGTTTTGAGAGCGAGGAGTTAGGAAGCCTTATTAGGCGTCGGCATGATCGCCGCCACCCCTCCCTTCTTTCCCTTTCCTCTTCAGCAGAGCAGCATTTGGAAGAAGATCAGGCGCTAACTTTGGGAGTTTCCTTTGATCCCCCTAGTTACACGAATCCCCATGGGACTTGGGGTCTCCATTCCCCTACCGGCCTTCCCGAGCTGGTGGGACTCTATATCGCCCCTGCCCACCCCGTCCCTCTTTCTTCCAATCCCAGGGAGAGCAAGAAGGAAATCTCTCCCTCTATAACTCTTCCTTTCTCTCCCACTCCTCCCCCTCCCCCCTGCAATCAGGGGAATAAATCAGGAAAGGAAGCGCGCGCGCGCACACAACACACACACACACACACACAGTGAGCTGAGATCTGTTACAAAAGTAGCCCTGATGGCGGCGGATCAGATGAGGCAGAAGCTGCTGCTGGAGTAGCAGAGCCTCTCCCTCTTCCTCCTCTTGATTCCCCTTCCCCCTCTCCACCTACAGATCTCTATCGCTTTCCTCCTCCCAGCCACCCCTAATGAGCCGCTGCCTGCCTCTGTGAGCTGCCTGTGGCTTCGCTTAGAAGAGGGAGGGAAGAGGGCATTTTTCTTTTCTTACTGTTTTCCCCATTCTACAAAAAACTTAATTTATCATCACTATCATCATTATTATCATCATTTTCTCCGGCACTTTGTGGGCAAGGGGCATCGATCTTCGATCAGGAAGATGGCTGCTGGCTGGTTGCTCTTCTTTAGCCTGACACTTTTCCAGTCCTTGGTGATAAACCTCTCCGCAGAAGGGCCCTTCCCTTCTGCCACAACGTAAGTCCCACCTGAGTCCGGCAGGGGTTTCTTGCATGGTAGGAGGGGAGCCAGGAAGGGTGGAGGAGATTTCAGCTGGGAAAGGAACGGGGAAGGCGGAGTGGTGTCGGGGATTGGAAACACAAGCGATTTGCTAGGCTTGCCACACATAAAACAAGGATAAATAATTCCTGATTTTGGACAAGTAGCAACTGGGCGGATATTGCAGAGCTTTGCTGCTTTGGGTTCTTTTTAAGGAGCCTGCTTCTCCAATATGTGTTTGCAGCCAGTTCTATACTTTGGAATGGATTGGAAGGATATTCCTGATAGCAATCAACAGTATCTCTAAATAGACCCTCCCTGGCAGTTTCAGCTGTGCTAAGAGGAAAGTTTCTAGTTACATTCCCACCCCTGTGACTTGAATGATGGTTTTAGCCAGCTGAGATTTTTAAAAATGGCTTTTAGTTTTTAAGGGGAAAATGTATATGTGTATATATTATCTACACATCCACATCCCCCCCACGTCCCCGCAAAGGCTCCTGCAGAATGCTGACCCAAAGTTACAGTGTTTAGTAAGAACTACCACACACACATCTCTGCTCATTGTAGGTGGATGCTTTCCAGTGTACAACATGAGTGTTTTGACAGTTTCAGGGTTTGTTTTCTCTCTGTGTGTGGTTTGCATGCATCCACGCATGTGCAAAACCAGAGATGTGGGCTTTTTAAAAAACGGTGCTGGAAGCTTTGTGAGGTAGCTGGGTGTCTCCCCTCCCCATCCCTAGTCTGTTATTAAAAGTAACAGTTGTTACATGGTCCGGTGATGCACGTTCTAAGATATTGCTAGTTATGCCTGTATTTGCTTTCTGTTGTTCTGTGTGAATACAGGATAGCATCTTGAAAGCAGCAGACAGTTATTAGCATAAAACTTGCCCAGGGCAGGGCAAGGTTCACATCATGAAAGGAAGGCAGAACGGATAAAAATAAATAGCCCAATATTTTAGTCTTGCCCAAGGACTTAGCACTTTCATTCTTAAATCTAGGCGACTGCTGTCATTAAGCATCTTAATGTGAATAACACTGTAAATTTATGCAGGGGTAAAACTAGAGCCACATGCAGCAGCACTAGAAGCCTGTTTTATTGGGAGAGAACATAAAATATACTGTTGTGGTTCATTTGGTACAGAAGGACGGATTCTCAGAGTGATTATAATTAGTACAGTATGTCATTTAGTGGCTTGGCTGTTCTAATTAGAGTTGCTTTTCTGTGTTTCCTTGGTGTGAGCCCATATGGGTTGCACTCATGGTTAGAAGGAGAAAGTTGAGAGCATTGTACTAACAATGTCATACCTTTTTAGAATGGCTAAAGGAAGCATTGCTTGAGCTGGTGGGCTGAACTGTCATTAACACATTTCCTTGAGCAGAAACAGTAGTTTACTCTTTGCCATTTTAAGGCAAAAACCATAAACTACCCCTGAGCTGTTATAATTTAAATCCCCAGCTCTTTTGAATAGGGGGGGGAGGGTTAGTGTTTAATTTGCCAATAAATCAATGTACAGTGTCCTGACATTCACGACTGATTGCTTAAAACTTTAGTTGGACACCTGTAAAGAATTATGGATCTTTAACAGATTGTAGAGGTGTGTAGGTAAGACTAAAAACATTTATTATATGCCAATTATATTTGTGATTATAGGTTCTAATACTGGAAATAAAGATGGGAGATGCAATAAGGTGCTGTGAGATGGGGAGCTAGGAATTTGTGTTCAGTTTCAAAGCAAATACACATAGTCTACAGCGTTCTGTACTGTGCCTTCTTTAAGTGGAATGAAATTATGTAGCACCTACCTATAAGAAGTGCTGTCCTTTATAGGTCTGTCGTGTAAGAATATCACTTTGTTTCAAAGACAGTGACATAAGAACTGAGTTAAAGGAAAAGCCACAACGATAGTTGGCAGATGTCTCTTAAAAAGCAAATGTAACAGGTGCTGCTACAAGATGTGCAGAATTTCTTCATAATAATGATTAACTTAGTTTATTCCCTGAATTCTTGTACTTAATAGAAACAAATATAATCAGGTTCAAGATATATACCAAATTAAGAAAGAAATAGGAGTGGAGATATCAAGAAATAAGAGGACAAGAAAGAAATCAAACCAAAATCTGATGACGAGTAGCTATAATAGAATGGTTTCAAATAATATTTCCTGTATTTCACCCCCACCCCCATATATGCTCCTAGCTCTCCTAATCATCTTTTAGAATGCTGATTTAAGATGGAAAAGTCTTTGATTTATTTAATCTTTGGAAATGATCTACAATATATAGTGTAGAAATACTTAGGAAAAAACTGCAGAATAGGACATGTTTTATCATATAGTGTTGTTTAGTTCTGGTCACTTTTTGTTCTAATCCTTGTGCCATATATATGTATTTTCCATCAGTAAATTCATTTTGAGATGCGTGTATCAACATATATTTAAAAAAAGACAAACTCTTGTCACCATAGATTTGATTAAAATGTATGGAGTATGTTTCTTTGTTAATTCTTTAGCCACTATGATTTTCTGTCAATTGCTGGCATTTTTACCATACACAACATATAATCTTCTGTTTCTATTTATATAATAGGTGGACAATTCTATGCTGCAAACTTGTCTGATTATTAGAATGACACATAAATGAAAGTTTGGGATGCTACAGAGTTAACTACATATATCTGTATTTAATTGTTCTGTTAAATGAGTGGGGGAAAGGAAAACAGTTACAGCTTGTTTAATGTAAAAAAAGAGGCTTTAAATCAGAAGCAATGTTACTAATTATCGAAGAATATTTTGCTTAAAAATATTGTTTGAAAACACAAGTTATTCCCATTTATCTTTATAGAATTAATTTGAATGTTTTGTCTTTAAACATGTGGCAGAGTAGTGGTTAGTAGGAACTGAAGGCTGATTATTAGAATTTCACTGAGACCTTATACATGTGTGTGTCTGTGTGTGTGTGTGCTTGACTCTCCTCTTTCAATTGTCATTTCATCATGTATATTCAATCTATTTTACCTAGCTTATATATTGCACTGAAGAAATTAATTTGAAAATAAACATAAGGGATAGCTGGATGCTTTGAATGTTTGCAGCTACATCCAGAATAAATGAAACAACCCCTTTGAAAATAAGAAATATCTAGTAAAGAGAAGTAAAATTCTGGACATATTTAATTTACACTCAGTTTGCTATGTTTGAATTATTCAGATGTATCAGAAGTGATTTTGAAGGAAATCTCCCTTCTAGTGTGTTTAAAATTTAGAAAGAATATACCTTTATTTCCTGTGCAAGTTAATGTTTGACATTTTCACATCCAGTAAAGTTCAGTGGTTGGAATGTATACACTAGTTCAGTTCTTACACAATATTTATGCTAAGAATAATGATGGAACCCTCTACTGACTGGGCAGGAGGCACTGCTTATATTGGTGGCTCTCTTATATTTAGTAGGGGGAGAACAAAAGTCCCTATTTAGTCCAGCATCACATCCCTGTTTCTGTCTTCCATGAACTGTTTGTTTTAAGACTGTGAGCATTTTTGGGACAAGCAACTGTGCTCTGTTAACTGCTTTTGAGTTGTTGTTTTTTGTGTGGTTGGGAAACAGCATATAAATATTCTTAACAATGAATGTTTACTCAAGACTAATATGAGTTAAATATGATTTACTCCTTTTAAGTGTATTTAGGATTTTTAAATGTGTACATAAAATAAATCTGTTGGATACCTTTGATTTGAAATGTTTGGTAGCAGCATGTCATAGGTATCACAGACTTTATAGCAGTCTTTAATGGGTAGTAAACTGTTGGACACTCACACATGGGTTAACTTGCTTTGTTTGAGGGGTATACCTGTTCACTTTAATAAAGATATTCAAGTAGGAAAGCCTTAGTGTGAATGGATGAGAAGCTGAGCCAGCGATGTAATGCATTTGGAATTGGGACTGTACAGTGTTACATCATGTGTGTTTTGTTTTAAGCGCTGTCTGCAACATGCAGCACAGAAAACCATAGAACCACAGGTGGCTAAAATGTGATCACTCCAGAAAGTCTAGCTGGGAGTTGATCAATACTGTTGGTTTTTGTTTTGGCTACAGCTGTGTTGCTTTGAATGTGTAGTGTAGTGGGAAAAGTTAGATGTGTTTACTGAACACTATTTATTGCTAGGAAACGGAACAATGATTATTGGAATTCTTATGGCTCTCTTTAGGCTCATGGTCCAGAATGTTCTCCCTCACCGCCCCCCGGTAACAGCTGGTAAATGCAACATCACAAAATGTCATATCATATAACATCATAAAAATGTTTGTCACTGAGATGCTTTTGGATTGAAATGCATTAGTACTGATGCAACGTATTATTTTTTTTCCAGGTGAAGAGGAGTTAGAGATTTGCTAGAGCAAATCTTTGGGTGTCCGGGCAATCATGTGCCTGGGAATAACAGCCCCAGTTCTTAGTGAAAGCATGTTAGGCTGCCTAGCGATCTTGCCACCTTCTGATTTTTGAATTGCTGCTCTTTCTAGAGTTGCTCTTGTAAAGCTTGGATCCACTTCCTCTTCCTTCTTTCAAATAGCCCATTTTGTTTGCCTACATTGTAAGATTTTCTTTTGGACTTGAAGATAATAAAAATGTCTGAATATTTGCTTTGAAGGTGTTCCATCAAATTCTTTTCTGGTCAGTCTGTGGTCAAAGATAAATAGTAAATAGGATTTATTCTAAAGCTAGTCCAAAATAATCCTCTAGTACATCCTCTTAAAATACTCATGTGAGTAGACAACAAAGTGGTCTTTTTTTAGCCAGTAAACCACTCTAGAATCTGCAGTAATAGGTAAGTAATACTGCAGAATCTGCAGTAATAGGTAAGAATATTAAATGAGAATAAGTCCTGTTTAAATCAATGGAACTTATTCCCACACCTGAGCACTTGGAGCTAAGCATGGAGAGATTGCAATCCCAATGGATTATCTGTAATTAGAGCTTTAAAGTCCAATTTTGCTTCTGAAAGTTTTACTTTTCAACCCTTGATCAGAAAAATTTCACTTGCCTCGAATTTTGGATAATGTTTTATCTTCCAATGTATTACTTTTTTCCGTGAAGAGGATCAGAGCAATAATATCTGTAATAATCGAAATAATAGTTTCTATTATTACTTGATCCACTTGTAGCATGGTCTTAGTACAAAAGCGCAAGTGTATCCACCTAGTCTCATGTACAATGTGATACTTTCATCTGTCGGAGGAGGACGAGGCTACTCGAGGCATGCAAATAAACTTATCTTTCGCCCGGCAGCCTGTTGTGTTGCCTGTGTGCATACAGATGGGAGGAGAGGGGGGAAGCGGACTTTGTGTGGGCGCGATGCCCTTAGGAATTAATGAGATTGTGCACACAACCCCCAGTGCTGCTGCTAAGGGCTGTGGGGAAAACAGGAGCTCGGCTGCCTTCCCCGGCAGATCAGCAGCAGCCCCTCTGCCATGCTGCACACCCATATGAGTGGTGGCATGGTGAAGGCAGGAGCTGGGAGTGGGAGGTCCCTTCCCACATCCTAGAGCACCATGCAGCATGTACAAGGTGGCTGCCCTCATTACCATGCTCAGCACAGCTGCTCGCCCCTTAACCCAATGGCAATTTTGCACACTAGTGCCTGCCAAGATTAAATAAAATGATGGGCTTGTTGGGGGCGGAAGCATTGGGATCAGGAGTGAACCTGGTGCTCCACACTAGGGATGTGCACAGAACCAGTGGGGGATGGCTCAAGGGTGGAGGGGGGGTACCTTTTACTGCTGGGGGAGGGGTGCTCTTGCCAGTGGTCCCTCTAATTTTTTCATCTCTGTGTGGAATGAGTTTTGTTCTGGGTGGTAGTATCAAGGCAATGTGTGTGCATATGCGTTCAGAATGGGGTCTTCCTGATTCAATCTGAGTGGGATCTAAAATGAACTGGGCAGACATCCAAAAACTTGTGAGCGCTCGCACGTGCACACGCCTTAGAGGGAACAGTGGCTCTTGCCCTTCCCACCATGTTTCCCCTGCTGGCACTGCACTTCAGAAGGGTCTGGTGGGGTAGCAGCATACCTCCCTGCTGCCACATTTCAGACTGGAAGTGACCAGAAGTGCCCGTCCCGATGGGCACACGTGTGCCGGGTACTTCCGGTCCAGTGGGTGGCAGGGAGGTACGCTGCTGCCCCACTGGATCCTTTTAAAGTGCATTGCTGGTGGTGGAAATGTGGCGGGAAGGGTAAGAGCACTCTGCCCCTGCTCTTAAAGGTATCTCCACCACCTTTGAACCAGCTGAATTGCTGGTCTTTTGAACCTGTTCAGAGGCCTGTAAAAGGGCCTCCAAACAGGTTTGTGCACATCCCTACTCCACATGAAAAGTCCAACCCAGGCTTGGCTGCCCAAGCCTGGGTTGGGCTGCTTGTGTGAATATCCTCAATGTCAGCAGTGCTTTTAACTCTGCAGAAATCTTGATGTTTCTTGCACTAAGATCTTTAACCATCACTACCTGCTGCTTTAGAGTACTTTTTCAAAGTTCAACTGTGACTCTTTAAAAGGATTAAAGGGATACCTCAACAAATGTATTTGTAAGGATCTGGTGAGATTTCACATTATACATCTTGTCTGCTTGGATTGCAGAGCTTTTGCTATACATTTGAATCAGCCTGCTAATTGTCAAATTGAGTCAAGCACACTCCTTGAATCCTTACAAGATACCCTGGCTGTCTTTTTGCGTAGTAATCCTTTAGCTGTTGAGGATGATAAGTAAGTTGGTGGTAAGGACTACTCTTCTGAAAAGACATATGCTGATAGATTGACAAGTGTATTGATTCGTTCTGTCGACTTCGTTCTGTGATATGCAGGTATCCTATCACGTTTTGGTCATGGGTGTAGCGTCTATTGGACAAGCAGGGTCATATGTCCCTGGGCCCAGAGGATCAGGGGCCCCCCAAGCAGGCTGTCATGCCTCTGCCCCGCCGCTAGTTCTTATATGTTGGCCTCCAGCGGGGTGAGCCGAGCAAGGCAGCCCCCTGCCCAGATTTTGTCCCCTGGCCCCAGAGGGTCTCGCTACGCCCCTGGTTTGGGGTAACTTTGGGCAAGTTACTTAAATGAAGCTTTCAGAACCATTTGGGAGGTTTATGCATAACCTTAATGATGTGCATATATAATATGATTTACATTAGCAGGAAGGAGGAGAGCAGGAAGATGATTGTCCACCTCTGTCCTGTTAGGTGCACATTACTCCAAGTGTGCTTGCCCCAGAAGATACCAAAGGATAGTCACTAATGGGCAGAAGGATCTTGCGGCCACTGCTGGCATAGGGCCTGGAAGATCCCAGTACTTTAGTGCTCAACGTTTGGGTCTCAGCCCCTCTCTTCTACTCCACACCCACATTTTTTTTGGACAAGCTAGAAAGCCTTTCCTTTTTGAGAGTCTCCCCCTGCATTAGAATACAAGTCTATCAGCATATTGAGATGTCCACTAATGGAGTATAGATGAAACAGTCTTCACAAGTGGAATGACTGTGCAATCTGTTGGAACTGTTCAGAGGTAACTTGTGGAATATTGTTATATGAACTGCAGAGAATTTTTTCCTTTAGGGAAAGGCAGCCTCACTACAATGCTATGAGAACACTTTATCTGAACTATCCTTTACAGGGAGTGTATGTCCCTACTAATTCTTCTGGCTCTTTTGGTAGCTTTCAGTAATCGTCTCCCATAGTATTAGTGGGTAATTCACATGGGTTGGAGTGGAGACACATCACTGGGATGGCTTTGATTCTACTTCGGCACATGAGATGGTAGTGCTGAAGACTGTTACTTCTCCCATAGGATTAGTCCTGTTTGGTTTTCTCTGGCTACGTATTAATGATGAGAATGATTGTGGAGAGTGCAATCGATAAACCCCACGCGTTCCCACAGAGTATGGGGTGAGAACCCAGAATTTCTGGGCAATCCTGGTTAATCACAGTGGTTAACTAGCATTTAACTGGGATCACTAACCTAGATCCTGGTTAGTGGTCCCAGCTAACTGCAGCAATGGTTAGTGGTCCCGGATAACTGCAGCAATTTAATTGGGGTTGCTTGGAGATTCTGGGTTCTCATGACATGTTCCACAGGGCTGTCCAGGGCTCTCTGATCATGGTTACTCTTTAACTGTGATCTGCATAACATGTATGGGTGCTCTGCTGATTGTGGATGGAGACATGCTTTCTCAAGTCAAGACTACTGTATTTTGTGAGCATTTCAACAAGAATGCCCATGAAATTGATAGGCTGAGGTTTGAAGTGATGATTGTGAGAAGGCACTAAGATGAGCACAGGCCTGTTGATTGCCTGTATGCCCTTTGATCTTGTGAACTACTACCATATGCTCCCTTTCCCCTGGTGGTAGTGGTTTTTATTTTATTTATTTTGTTTTTTGTTGTTTTTAAAAAACATTTATATCCTGCTCTTCCTCCAAGGCGCCCAGAGCGGTGTACTACATACTTGAGTTTCTCCTCACAACAACCCTGTGAAGTAGGTTAGGCTGAGAGAGAAGTGACTGGCCCAGAGTCACCCAGCAAGTATCATGGCTGAATGGGGATTTGAACTCTGGTCTCCCCAGTCCTAGTCCAGCACTCTAACCACTAGACCACGCTGGCTCATTTTTGCAGCCATTCCCTTAGAACATGCACAAAGGCTTGATCCCTTTTGGATTGGGCACTGGGATGTTGTTGCCGGTGGGGGGGCTGCCTCCTTGCTAGAAAATGGCATATGAAGCATCATTTTCCTACAGATGTTACTGGCACTTGTAGTCCCAGTTCAGCCCCAGTGAAGAGGAGAAGTTCTTCTGGGGCCTGGAGGGTCTTGCTTACCCTTCAGTTACTCAGTTACTCCTGCTAAGTGAGCAAAGAGACGCTCTTTAAAGTGGTGATTCTCTTACATTTAGTAGGGGGAGAGCAACTGGCTCTGTCCAACCCCTGCACAGTATCCCTCCAGTGGCTGTTGCTGGTGTCTACCTTATGTTTATTTTTAGATTGGGGTTTTTTTGGTTGTTTAAATTTTTATTGATTTTAACAATATCTTAACAGTCACATCACATTAAACAAATATTATTTTTAGATTGTGAGCCCTTTGGGAACAGGAATCCATCTTATTTATTTATTTCTCTGTGTAAACTGCTTTGAGAACTTTGATTGAAGAGCGGTGTATAAACATCCATAGTAGTAGTTTTTCCTCTGCCCAGAGATGCATATCTGGGTAATTTAGGGCAGAGGAAAGGGGGCTTGGTGTGCCTGCAGCCTTTGCCCTTCTGCTGCTTTCCCTCTGCCCCAAGGCAAGCTTTTGGATGCCTTGAGGTGGGCAAGGGGAGATGGCAGAGAGGGATGTTAGATCAAGGCTTTTTGAACAATTGTGCTGAGCCTTGAGGATTTGAGCATGTTCTCTTGAAACACCAAGAAGCCAATCACCAAGCATTTTGGGGTGAGGAAAGAGATGCACAACCACACCCAGTGGCTCCCCTTTCCATTCCAGCTGTTCGTTCTCTCCTTGAGTGTGCAAAGCAGAAATGGAGTGGGATGGCTGTCCTAGGTCATTATGTAAAGAAGCTTGCATAGGCAGTGCAAGTAAATTCTGGAAGAATTAATGGTCCCTTGGAATGTTGCAATATCAACAAATATAGTAAACAGGGGGAAATGGAGATAATGTACCTTTCATCTCTTAAGTTGACCTGCTTTTATAGCTTGGGATCACTTTGTTTTCCAGACACACTTTGCTATGTGCCAGAAAGCATCATGCCATTCTCAGCACAATCCTTAACATAATGTATTTGAAAATAATGCAGGAAATACACATACACACTATCTTTCTTGCTATGTATAGTTACAGTCTCTGAAGGGAAGTCTGGAATGGATTTATGGGTTGGATCTAGCCCATGAGCTGTCAGTTGGCTGTCGCTGTATTGTCCTGATCTAGGTGAATACACACAACTCTTGCTTGGAGTAGGGGGATTGGAGCCTCTGACTCCCTCACGTATTGTCAGTCCTTCCTTTGACAGGTCATCCTTACACATTCAGAATCATAATTATTTGCATTTTAAGAGGTGTGAGAGCCAGGTTCTGTTGGGTAACATTTTATTTTGTGATCCTGGGGTATTATTTACAAGCAAACAATTTCTTGGACTGGAGTATTCCCTTCTCCCAGGAATGAGAGGAATAATCTGGAACTGAATTTTGTTCACTTCTTGCATAATTTCCACTATTTATTTACAAAGATTCTAATGACTCTGTGAAAGATATTGACATTATATGGCATCAACAAATCAGCAAGCTTCTGCAGTTAATTACAGTAATTCAGTTGCCTGTTTTTTGAGGCTGCACATGAAATATGCTTGGAAATAAGCACTTCTAAATACTGTTAGAAAGAATACCTTGTTCTGATATTCCCCCTCCCTTTGCAGTTCACTTCTTTCTAGTGAATATTGGCTGTGATAACTTATAGCATTTCCAAATATTGATTTGGACTTCTTTCCTAACAAAATGTGGGCAAAATCACTGTTCTGAGGAATGATGCCTTAGCAGTGAATCTTCTTGTGTTCCTGGTACTAATGAAGTTGGTTGGAGATACATGCACTGTGTCTGGATGGAATTTTGCCTGCCTTCTTTGACTCACAGCATGGTTGGAGAAGAACCATCTGCCGCTCTCCCTGCTGAAGAAGATGGCACTCCCAGCTCTATAAGCTGACACTATTGAATGCCTTTTGCCCTAGCCACTTGACTACCTTACTGGCTTCTATCCTCTGTTAAAAGCCAGTCGATAGTAGTAGTTCCACAAGTGTGCTTATTGACAATGGAGACAGACCAAGATGCAGGTTGGTACCAGAGCTTTGAATAGAGAACCCTGCTGCTAGGAGAGAATGCCATGGAGCCTGGCCTTCTAGATTAGAGGGAAGAACCCACTGTTGTGTTCAAATACTATCATTCTGTTTTATTTCTCATTTGACTAAACTTTCTTGTCATCTAAGAACATGATTGTGCTAGGTTCTTTTCTCCAGACATAATGAAGGCTCTGCTTGTTTCTTACTGCACATGCCAAATACTGCTTCCAAATCTGCTCTTTTCCCTCTGAGCCGAGCCTAGCCAAGAAGCTTTTTATAGAACAAATGGTACTGTCATACCTGCTTCACTCCTAAGAATGTCTAGAGGTCTGGGAAATAAGGAATGTTAGTACTAGCATTTTCTACTTTATTTATTATTTATTTATTTATTATTAAAACTTTTATACCGCCCTTCCAAAAGGCTCAGGGCGGTTTACATTAAAACACCATTAAAACAAATTAATCATTAAAACAAAAATTATAAAACATAAAACAACAATTAAATATTAAATATTCAGAACTACTTGGTGGTTGTATACTGCAGAAGCTGTAAAATAATACCCTTAGAGCAGGTTTGTGCGCACATGCGCATACTAGCCCCATTTTAACAGCACTTACTTATACAGGAGTTGTCACATGGGCAGTTTGTACCTTGAAAAAGGCTAACTTTCCTCAAAGTAACACAGCTTATGCCAGTAGTATACACTAGCTAGGTTCTTGATCTGAGTACAACCCACCAGTGGTTAGAATGCTGGACTAGGACCAGGGAGACCTGAGTTCAAATCCCCATTCAGCCATGAGACTTGCTGGGTAACTCTGGGGCAGTCACTTCTCTCTCAGCCTAACCTACTTCACAGGGTTGTTGTGATGATAAACCTATGTAGTACACTGTTCTGGACTCCTTGGAAGAAGAGTGGGATAGAAATGTAAAATATATATAAAATGGCCCAAGATGTTTTAGCAATCCCGCCCGCCGGGCTTGCCCCGCCCGTGCTGTACTTTAAAAGGACAGCAGCATATCTCCCTGCCACCCCATTGCCTCGTTGGACCAGAAGTTCCTGGCCCGATGTGCACACATATGCCAGGTACTTCTGGTCACTTCTGGTCCAAAGGGGTAGCAGGGAGATATGCTGTTGCCCTGCTGGATCCTTTTAAATTGCAGTGCTGATGGGGGAAACGTGGTGGGAGGGGTATGAGCACTCTCCCCCGCCCTTAAAGCTATCCCCTCTGCCTTGGAACCGGCCAACCCGCCGGTCTTTCAAACTTTTCATAGGCCCGTAAAAGGGAAGACAGACTAGACACTAGCCCTGTATTATGGCCTCTTTCAGATTTTTGTGAAGCTGATGTGTCTGCGGGTTACCCTGATTCTGCTGGTATCTCCCTCTCACCTGCAGGTGACATGACATTTTTAACACCTTCAGAAATGAATGTTTGGTCCAAATTGGAACGCTGTTTAAACTTATATTTATTTCACATTTCAAACCACCATTACGGTATGAAATGACTCATTAGTCACTATTAGAAAATATATTTTTGATATTTCTAGAAAACTAGGCCTCCCCATGTTTTTTGCTTCCCAACTATGAAGTTTGGAAAAAGAGCACAGTAGCAGAAGCCACCACACTTCTGCTGCTGGCTTGCCTTCCTAAGGATATGACTCCTCTTTTTGTTCCTACAATCATATATATGGAACCTACTCATGGATTGTCCGTTCCTTTCCCCCTGTTTTGCAGGGAACTTTTTACACACTAGCACAAGGGTACAATCTTAAAGAACTCATGATTTACTGCAGGTATGCAGTCTTGTACTAGCACAACTTTGTTGTATAAGCGCAGTGACCTGCAGATAATACTGAACAAATGGCTTGGAGCTGAAAGTCAGGTGTCAATATCTCATGCTGGGCATGCTTATAGAAATAGATGTCTAGAGGAATCTGTTTGAAGCTTATGAATCAGAAGAAATTTGCCACCATGAGGCATTAACACTGGCATATGTGATAGACTAGAGGTTTTGATTTTCCTATGCTGTAAAAATGAAAGTTTGTCATTTCATTAAATTCCAGACAAAGTAACTCTCCTTATTTTTATTAGGAGTGTTGAGATCTTAATCCCACAGCAATTGAAAGATCCCTCTGGAGGGTAAAAAGATTGTATAAAATGAAATGTATTGCATTTATTATGTTAGATGACACACGAGGGAATAGTAATGTATCAGAAAAGAAACCATGCATGTATCGGATGTGGTCATTTGTCTTCTCTTTAAATGATGAGCTCTCTCTGACATCACTTCATTGCTTGCGTGCTGCTGAGTAAGTGTTCATATGAAAGAAGGTGGCTGCTAAAAGAGAAGGAAAATGTCCCAATTAGGAACATATGAAGTATTATAGCAGGGTGGCATTTTATAGAAACTTAATAAAAATCAATATTAAGGGGCTCTTCACACAATTACTGCAGTGCTGGTTCGGCAAAAATGGAGAGCCCTGCTGCACATGCACTTCTACAAAGAAAGCATGTTGTGCAAACTCCGGATTTTATGGCAATCTCCACCTGGCAGTGCATCAAACTGACATGAAGGTTCATCTGGGATCTGAAGTCAGCTTGTTGATCTTGGCTTTGTGTCAGGTTGGTATATCGCCAAACAGAGATCGCTGAAAAATCTCTACATGTTCTGCAGGAGGATGTAGGCCATGGGGATCTCCATTTTGTTCAAATTGACATTGGAGTCATTGTGTAAAGAGTCCTTGGGAGGATTTGTAGGGAGAGCAGAGCTAGCATTAGAGTGCATATATTTTTATTTTAAATTTTCTAGCCCATCCTTTGGCTCACCACCAGGCCTTCAAGACAGCTCACAACAGTACAAACCAACATCATAAACGTGGATACTTACATTTTTACCTCTCACATTTTTTAGCTCTTTTTATGTTAAAACAGTTATGCTGTTCCAAATGGAGAAATATAATTTGTGACATAAATAAATTACAATATGGCCTGATTCAGGTGTCACAGGGAACCAGCACTGAATTCTGCTTTTGTATGATGTCCCCTAACCTTCAACATGCACCCTGTTTCTCTTCACTCCAGCTTCAAATACTGGTTTATTTGAAACAGGCTAGAATAAGCCAGGATCAGCTGATTTGGATACCACAACAGATTCTGGCTTATTCAAGCCTGAGCCTGAGGGGATGTTGATACAGTAAGTAAATTTATTAATGCACTGGAGAAAGGCCATGGCACTTTGCAAACATTTACAACAAGGAAAAGGATTTCTATGTACAGAACTGGACAAACTTAAAACAATATTGAACTAAAACAAGATTAAAATTGCATGTAATTGATTCCGGTGAAACAGAATAGCCATGTGTCATAGAGTGAGAAAGAGAACCATAAAAATCATCATCCTGGAATCCATTTCAGCTTGTTGTGAGGATAAAAAATAAGCATGTACACTGCTCTGAGGTCCTTGGAAGAAGAGCAGGATATAAAAGTAAGAATAAATAAATAAATAAATATATCCAAAAGCAATAAGAGATTATGCCTATGCCTCGTTCTGGAGCTGGCTAAATATACATTTTATTGACTAATAGCAGTCTCTTGTTCAAGTTTCACAGAGTAATTAAGAATGGGAAGAAATGTATATTGTCCACAATTTCTACTCTGACTATATGTGTCTAAAATCAGAGGATCTCTGCCTCTCTAGCATTCTATACTTGCACACCATTGCAGAAACTGAATTCAAATGGGAATCTGCCATTGCATTTTTATTACATACCAGATGTTCGTGTACTAGATACGCTAACTAGCCTGTTTCTTTATTAGCATCTGTTTTTGGATTAGGAACTCATGTGAGCTACGGTCGGTCATTGTGTGTCTTTAATAATTTGAGATTCTATGTTGTATTGTAGTGAAACAGCTTTCACCATTAAGAATGATGATTCCCAGTGAAATTGGATGGGTTCTTTTCTTGTAAGCTGTTTGGCAGGAATTACATTGCACTGTTTGTGTTGTGGGCTGACCTGGGTAATTTGGTGTGGAGGGTGAGAACCTTAATAAGCCCCATACTCCTGTACAAGAACCCTGCCATTTACTGAAACTGTTGTCTTATGTTAGTGAGGTAACTCTCTCATATATTTGAACATCAGTCTGCTATGCCTTGCATTTCCACTGTCTCTCAGGGCTGATTTTTTTTCCTGGTGTGGAAAAGCCTTCACAAAGTGATTTTTCTCATCAGATTATTCATTCATTCATTCATTCATTTGATTTCTATACCGCCCTTCCAAAAATGGCTCAGGGCAGTTTACACAGAGAAATAACAAATAAATAAAATGGATCCCTGTCCCCAAAGGGCTCACAATCTTAAAAAGAAACATTTTAGACACCAATAAAAGTCACTAGAAGTACTGTGCTGTGGGTGGATAGGGCCAGTTACTCTCCCCCTGCTAAATAAAGAGAATCACCATGTTGAAAGGTGCCTCTTTGCTAAGTTAGCAGGAGTTTAAAAAAGCCCTGGCTTAAAAAATTATGTCGAGACTGGTCTCGTGGAAGCACTCTACAGATGTGCACAAACCAAGGTCTGAACCAGTTTGGTGCCTTGGGAAGGGGAGCAGCGAGCAGGGTCTTTAAAAAAGATAGCATGTGCAGGCACCATTTCTGTGGTCAGCATGGTGTTGCTGATCATGCATATGCGGATGCCATGTGCGGTTCTTGGGACAAGTGCTGCCGCAGCAGGAAGCTGCATGAGGCAGTTAAAGGTCCTGCTTACCACTCCTCTCCCCGTGACACTGAACCTCAGTTTGTGCACATTCCTAAAGGACATTGTCCTTGAAACATGTCCCCTCCCCTGCCCCAGTAATTGTAAGTAATGTAGACAACAGTGCTGGGTCTCTTCACATGACTATCTTACCATATCAGTAATGTGGGCTGGAGTTATTTTACAGCAGCTTTTCCACCTTGGAATTAATAATCTCAGTTGGCCTCTGGAGAGATATGGGTCATCCATTGTGCTTTTAATCTTCTTGTTCCTTTCCCCTAGTTGCCCTTCTTAGACTGCTGCTCTCTAGACAGTCACCTAAATGGACCTAATTGCAGGTTTGGTCATGCCTGTCCCTCTTATAAGGAGAGAAATACAGGTGGCCCTCGTTATTCATGGTTCCACCACCCACAGTTGAGTCATGGGGACCTAGTTTCTTTATCCATGGTTTTTTTTTTTAAAAAAAACCATTTATGTTCTGCTCTTCCTCCAAGGAGCCCAGAGCGGTGTACTACATACTTCAGTTTCTCCTCACAACAACCCTGTGAAGTAGGTTAGGCTGAGAGAGAAGTGACTGGCCCAGAGTCACCCAGCAAGTCTCATGGCTGAATGGGGATTTGAACTCGGGTCTCCCTGGTCCTAGTCCAGCACTCTAACCACTACACCACGCTGGCTCAAAAACTAGGCAAAATGCACTTATTCACAGTTATACAAATGCTATGAATGTTTATAGACATTCAACAAAATGTCTAGCTTTTCAACAAAAGTTCCCAAAGCAGTTTACAGAGAAATAAATACATAAATAAATACTTATAAAATATTTATAAAATATTTTGAGTACCCCAAAGGGCACTCAATCTTAAAAAAATAAATAAACATAAGATAGATGCCAGGAACACCTGAAGGGATGCAGTGCTGGGAATGGATAGGGTCAGTTGCTCACTCCCTGAAAAATAAAGAGAATCACCACTTTTAAAAGGCACCTCTTTGCTTAGCAGTGTGGTTCCTGGGTGGCCAGAAATTTGGAGGATTTGTGGGTTTGGGAGAGCTGAGCTGGAGGCCTAGAGAGCAAGATACTATGCTTCATTCTCTTCTGCTTTTTTGGACCTTTTAAAGAGCAAAATGAAACTAACCCCCCAATTCCCCTTGACTCAAGGTTTCATTCTTTGCAGTTTCTGTATTCACGCCTATAGGTGAGAATGGAACCTTCATTCATGAGGGCTACCTGTGTCTTTCTCTTTTAGTGGAGATCACATTTTCTCCAGCAATATGGATAGTTGCCAGCTTGGCCTGTTAACACTTGATAATTAACATGGACACACACCCCTGCTGCTGATACTTGCATCACCTGAGATGAGCTGGTTAATAAACTAATGATTGTTTTCTTGGCTGAAAGTGCAGTGCATCTTCAGAAGGGAGCAATTACAAAGGCTAAGAAGCACTCTGCTGGATCTAATCCTATCTACTTATATGCTCCAACCAACTGCCTTTATATGCTTTATTTACGGAAGCATGTTACTGGTCTGTCAAATATTTGTGTAAAGATAATTTTTAATATTATATAAATATGGCAAAGAAATACAGCTGAGCTAAAGCATTTGAATTAGTTCGCAAGTATATATGAGGCCTGTGGAAGTCATCAGGATTTGATGGAGGCCACTTTTTTTTTTTGTCGGCTACACAAAGAGCTGCCATTGCCCTGAATTATATATATTAAGGATGCAACACGAGTGTATGGTTTCCACATTGCTAAATGTGGATGGGGGTGGGTATACACTGCCTAATATATTTTGTCTTGTCAGTTAATCTGCCTGCTTGCCTGCTTTATTATTTTTCCTATGTATTCCAGCAGTCACTAATTGTGTAAATGACTGACGGGCATGTTGCATTGGCTGCTTTCCATGCCTTTAAATGTGAGTTCAATATAGGAAGCAAAGCATATAGGCTCCCTTGAATGTGAGTCAGTTTAGGGCTCTCATATTCTTCAGAGTGAGTCTGACTTGTGCATGATTGCTTGTTGGAGGATAGCCAACCTATAAGTTGGTGGCTAGATTGCACTACTGTAATATCAAATCCCATGTGTAAGCAAGGTTTCTATGAGACTTGAGGTTTTCCCATTTTCTAATATGCATGGTGACTCAGAAAGACATTTAATTTTATGAATGATCTTATACAAGCTGACATAGTCTGGCGAATAAGACACAAGACATGGATATAAAATGCCATTGTTATACCCTGAATGGCTACCACATGACCAGGAGAGCTGGTCTTGTGGTAGCAAACATGACTTGTCCCCTTAGCTAAGCAGGGTCTACCCTGGTTGCATATGAAAGGGAGACTAGAAGTGTGAGCACTGTAAGATATTCCCCTCAGGGGATGGAGCTGCCACTCTGGGAAGAGCAGAAGGTTCCAAGTTCCCTTCCTGGCCTCTCCAAGATAGGGCTGAGAGAGATTCCTGCCTGCAACCTTGGAGAAGCTGCTGCCAGTCTGTGAAGACAATACTGAGCTAGATAGACCAATGGTCTGACTCAATATATGGCAGCTTCCTATGTTCATACCTGGATGTTCACGAATAAAATGCCTATTGGTTTCAGTTCTTGTTCACAATCCAGAGCTGTATGACTTAAATATGCATACCCAGCAGTGCTTTTACTAGTGTTTAGGCTCAAACTATACATGATGATGTCAGACTCGTGTGTTTATACTCTGTTTTTTATACTATACGAAGTGTGTGTGTGGGAGAATGACTGTCTGATATTTAGTGCAAAAGAGATGCATCTAGGAGGAAAGCTGACCTTCCTCATGCTTGCTTGCATCCAGGATCCAGGTGCTATTGTCCCAGATAGACTCTCTCCTTGATTTATATCTCGCCTCCATCCCATGGGCTTAAAGCGATGTTTTTCCTGAATGTTAATACTTCTGTTGCCTAGAGGCGCCCAATCTTAAAAAATTAATGGCTTGGGGAATAAAAGAGACCGATGAAATCAAAGTGACATTGTAAACATAGAATCAATTTAAACACAGAAAGAAGAAGAAAAGAGTTCATTCCTAAGTAGTGGTAGTGTTTTTAGAACTCTGTCCAGGAGGGAAGAAGATATTAACTTGCAGGTCTTGGAATGTTTGAGTATGGTTGGTATTGGAGTACAGATGGTGGCAGGAGGAAGTGGCACTGGAAGAGAGGCCACCAGGAGGTAACCTGCAGGTAGAGATGACCTTTTTTGCCCTAAAATCAGGTTCCTGTCTCCAACTTCATACCTCTATATTGGTTTAAACCTGGGTCTCACACCAAAGAATCTATTGCCATCGTATTTAGCCCGAGTCTTGGAAACTTCAACTGACTTGCTGCCATTCCACACATCACACTGTTTTTGATACTTCGGCTCAAAAGCAGTATTTGTGTGTGCCCTGACACTGAGCAGAAAGGCACCCCTTTAAAGTGGTGATGCTCATTATTTAGCAGGGGGAGAGCAACTGGCCCTAGCCACCCCCAGCACAGCATCTCTCCAATGGCTGTTGCTGGTGTCTATCCTATGTTTATTTTAAGATTGTGAGCCTTTTGGGGACAGGGAGCCCTTTTTAAAATTTGTTTATAACTATGTAAACCACTTTGAGAACTTTTGTTGAAAGGCAGTATATAAATATTCACAGTAGTAGTATGCCATAGGTGTCTGCTAAAGCAAAAATACTGTGTGTGCACAAACCTTGGATGTAGCTCCTCTCTGCACTAAAGCTCTTTGTAATATGAGAATTTTCTGTTAATATATTGCTGACTGCTACAGAGCATGTACATAGGCACAGAGCCTCCACAAGCTCCCATTAAGGATGAGGGGTAGCTGGAGGTGTGGGGAGGGACTACAAGGCTTACTCAAAAAGGTTAGTTTTGAGGTGAAGCCTGGACTCCATCCTCACAACCAAATATCACGCCTTTGAGCATCTATGCAGAATGCATAGATTTTGTGTAGATTTATTTATTTTTATTTAGCATATTTTTATACTGCCCAAAACTTACATCTCTGGGTGGTTTATAACAAGATTAAAAAAGTAAAACATTAATTAAAAACAAAAAAAAAATTAAAAGCAAGAGATTTAAAACACAATTTAAAATTTTAAAATAATATTCTAAAGACAACATTAAACCAATCAAAACAATATCAGTTAAAAGCCTGGGTGAACAGATGCATCTTTAAAGAATTTTAAAAAGTTATCAGAGATGGGAAGGCTCTTATTTCACTAGGGAGCACATTCCAAAGCCTCGGGGCAGCAACGGAGAAGGCCCGTCCCTGAGTAGCCACCAGACGAGCCGGTGGCAAATGCAGATGGACCTCTCCTGATAATCTCAATGGGTGGTGGAGTTCATGACGAAGAAGATGTTCTCTTAAATACCCAGGACCCAAGCTGTTTAGGGCTTTATAGGTTATGACCAACACCTTGTATTTTGCCTGGAAACATATTGGCAGCCAGTGTAACTCCTTCAGTACGGGAGTAATATGGTCTCTCCTAGATGACCCAGAGACCAACCTGGCTGCCACATTCTGGACCAACTGTAATTTCTGGACTACGTACAAGGGCAGCCCCACATAGAGTGCATTGCAGTAATCCAGTCTGGAGGTTACCAGCAGATGTACCACTATTTTGAGGTCTTTCATCTTGAGAAATGGACGCAGCTGGCATATCGGCCAAAGCTGATAGAAGGCACTTCTGGCCGCTGCCTCAACCTGGGACACCAAGGAGAGACTTGGATCCAGAAGCACCCCTAGACTGTGTACCTGTTGCTTCTGGGGAAGTGTGACCCCATCCAGAACAGGCAGATCAAAATTGTCTCTCGAGTTCCAACCCTGCACAATGAGTACCTCCGTCTTATCTGGATTTGGTCTCAGTTTGTTATCCCTCATCCAGCCCATTACCGACTCCAGGCAAGCATTTAGGGAGGTTATGCCCTCTCCTGATGATGCTGACATGGAGAAATCGATTTGGGTGTCATCAGCATACTGATAGCACCCTGCACCAAATCTCCTGATGATCTCTCCCAGCGGTTTCATGTAGATGTTAAACAACATCGGAGATAATACGGAGCCCTGAGGGACACCATACAAAAGTTCAGATTTTGAAGAACAACAGTCTCCAAGGGACACCATCTGGAACCTGCCCGAGAGGTAGGAGCAGAGCCACTGCAGAACAGTGCCTCCCACCCCCAACCCCCTCAGACGCTCCAGAAGGATTCTATGGTCGATAGTATCGAAAGCCGCCGAGAGGTCCAAAAGGACCAACAGAGTCACACTTCCTCTGTCTATTCCCAGTTGGAGATCATCCATCAGGCTGACCAAGGCAGTCTCCACCCCATAGCCAGCCCGTAAGCCAGTTTGAAATGGGTCTAGATAATTGTTTCCTCCAAGACTGTCTGGAGCTGGGAGGCCACCACCCTCTCAATTACCTTGCTCAGCCATGGAAGGTTGGAGACAGGCCTGTAGTTGCTCAGCTTGGAGGGATCCAAGGTAGGCTTCTTCAGAAGCGGTCTAATAATTGCTTCCTTAAGACTAGGAAGCATCCTACCTTCCCTCAGAGATGCTTAAAGAAGCAGAAGCATGTACACTTTGTAGCCACAGAATGTTCAAACAAAGGTTTGGAAAGGAGATTCTTCTCTTACTGTCAATCAACAGGGCATAGCTAATAACATTGGAAGTCTAGGCGATGGAGGATGAGAGAGCATTGGAAGAAGGAGGGGAGGCAGGGAGCAAAAAAAAACTAGTGACAGTTGGTACTGGCAGTTACACAAGCCACAAGCTATATAAAGAACAAGTTGTAGTAGTTAAGAACTAACCTGCCTGCTTTCCTTTCACTATTCCTTTCATTTGGACTGAATTTGGTCCAAATGATTTAGGCAGTTCACAAGTTAGCCCACTTGTGCCTCCAGTGTTCATGCATCCGCCATCATGAATCATGGTGGATGACATAGTTACAAACTATGCCCTTGAGTATGTCATCATCATACTTCATTTCAGTCATTGACCAGCATAAAATGAACAATTCACAATAACATAAAATTAGGTAATAAATTCTTGAATAATAAATGATTAGGCGGTTCACAAGTTAGCCCACTTGCTCCTCAAATGTTCACACATCAACTATATTGAATCGGGGTGGATGACAAAGTACACCGTTAAAGTGTTGCTATGTGTCCTTACAGTTGTTCATGATTAGGTCCACACATTACAAAGTTGATGGAGGGGGACAGCCACACACACTGACACACATGTGGAATGCTGGGTGATCTCATAAGCCTACTGGAAAGTAAGCTAAAATGGGGGGGGGGATAATTATTCCATACACACAAACTAAGAGGACACACTAAGCACAAAAAGAAACCAATTTTTTGAAAGGCAAAATACCTTTGAAAGCAACAAAATATAAAACAAAACTGTTTGGACAAGACCCTCCCAGCTCTACATTTCACCTTTCTGCTGCTCATCAGTGTCCCATTCTGTTCCTTTTTCACTAATATAAATACACAAGGTTTAGGATCTGATGTGACAGCTTTGTTGTGGGTTCCATGACAACATAATACTAGACTTATCCCTCAGAGATACTGTCGAGATTAATAGGGCAGCATTTAAGTAAAATTTTTTAGCCTTTTCAGTGATGTATCAACATCTCAGTGCTATACCAAAAGAAAAGGCGGTATCCTAGATCCTGTTAAAAGGACTAGAGATTAACAATCCACTTGAATTTTTGGTTTCTGTAATCCATGTATGGATGTTAGCCTGCCAATCAAGATAAGAATGTTTAGGATCAGTAACATGAAAAGAAAAAAGTCCTAGCAGTGACACTGAGTAGATTTGGGGACAGACAGTAGATTCATTCCTCAAGGGATACTGTAGATGCTCAAAGGCTTGACATTTCTAAAAATATAGTGGAGTGTATTTGCAGTGTAATATATATTTTAAAAGCTATGCTGATTGAAGAATGCAAGGTGTTTTGTGTTTGCCTATTTCATCTTTGGACTGATTTAAACATATTTTTAATGTGCATACATGTTTGACTATTTTTGCATACAGTGACGTACATCTTTGTGAGTCTATACGTGTACATACACATCTGTCCATCCGCGGGTGTTTCATCATGAAAAGTAGGTGAGCTTTGTGATGCCTCGTTTGTAGAATGGGAAGAGTTGAAACTTGCCTGCCAGGGTTCTTGTGAGGGCAAATGCTGTACCAGTGGTAAAGCACTTTGCACATTAAAATGATATGTAAGATTTGTAGCAGTAGTGTTCCTGTAAAGTTTGCAGCATATGCAATTGGATACAAATCGGGGGACAGTGCTGGTTCTAGGCAGCATCTAGACTACCTAGTCATGACTAAGCACAATTGAAATTAAAGAGCCAAGTTAGTCATGACTGACGTCCCATTAAATTCACTGGGTCTTGGTCTGTATGCTGTCTTCTGCTCCACCCGCCCTTGCCAAGAATGTCTTGTATTTTAAACTTGACTTATTTGATATTCTCCACAGCAAAACACGGTAAAGATCCCACCCACGTTGTTGTGCAAGAGGACAGTACCACCCTTACCTAACGATTGTGCAGTTGTGGTTGTGTGCTGCTTCCACTGGAAATAATGGGAGCAGCACACAATGAGGCTATTCTCATGACCAGCAAAAATCGGGCTAGGCTCTCCTAGCCCGATTTTTGCTGCTTGTGTCAACCACCGGCCTCGCAGGCGAGCTTGGTGGTTTACAAACGGCTAACCCGCTTGAGAAGCCCTCCCCTTAGCCCAGGTTAGCAGAGTGAGCGCTCTGCTAACCAGGGTTAATGGATCGTATGCTGCTGTGGCACGGCTCTGCGCCACGGCAACTCACGAGCAGACCCTCTACTGGAAGGCAGCCTCCCGGTTTGGGGATCTCTCCAGCATGCTCCACACGCACACATGCTGGAACTTCCGGGGGCTGCGTGGCCCCCAAACTCCCAAGCCCCCGTCAGCTCCATGATGGAGCCAGCAGTCATGTGGGTGGCCGATCTGGCCACTCAGGCAGGGCTTGCTGATCGTCTGCAGGGAGAGTGGGCTTAGCTCGCTTTCCCCGCAAACCCTTTCAGAGCGGGTCTCACTGATCCTGAGACCCGCCTCAATGTGTGATTGTACCGGTTTGGAGTGGTGCTGCCCTCTTATTATTTATTTATTTAATTAAACATTTTTATAACGCCCAAAACTTACGTCTCTGGGCAGTTTACAACAGAATAAAAACAAAGTAAAACATTCCTTAAGACAAAAATGGGGGGGGGCACACATTACAACAACTTAAAAATTTTAAAATAATATTTTAAAACATTAATTAAAATCCTTGGTGAAGAAATGTATTTTAAAAGACTTTTAAAAAGCTGTCAGAGATGGGGAGGCTCTTATTTCACTAGGGAGTGCATTCCAAAGCCTCAGGGCAGCAGCAGAGAAGGCCCGTCCCTGAGTGGCCACCAGACGAGCTGGTGGAAGCTGCAGATGGACCTCTCCAGCAGATCTCAGATCTTGCATGGCAGTGATTTAGAGCTGTGTAGCAGAATGGGTGATAGTTGTCCTGCTCATGTATTGCTATGGAGAAGGTCAACCAGTATTTTTACTGCTAATGTTTTTCAAAGGATAGATAAGGTAACAGTTTACATTTGTCCTGGATATTGGAATACAAATATAACACATTGAAGTAGTGCACATGGCTATGAGACGTGCAGTGGGGTTGGGTGGGTGGATGGATGGAAGGTAGGGATGAACCTACTTTCCCCCACAGACCATTCTCTGAACATCCCTTTGGCGTGCTGTTATACACTCTCACATGATGCATGCTGTTCCATACAGCATGGATTTTTGGAGGCCAGGACATGTTTTCCTGCCCTCCAGGAATCCCATAAGGACATGTTTTCCTGCCCTCCAGGAATCAAGCACGGTGTGATGAGTGCAGTGCAGTGAATTCACCCGGGAACTGGGTACTCTAGGAGCCCGACTATCTATATGTATACTTATGAACCCATACTGAGCATACTCACGACTCCGGCCCTGGGGTTAAGGCATGCTTGCGCCCTTAAAACCTGGCTAAAGGCTGGGGTAAGAATGCTCGATCCCAGTGTTGCATATAGGCAGCCAGTTCCAGGCTTTGCTGCCCAAGCCTGGCTTTGGCTGCTCGTGTGCACAGCCTCATTCTATTTTCATTTTGGGGGAAAAAAATTTCTTCCTCTCACAACACTAGAACCAGGGGTCATCCCATGAAACTGATGGTTGGGAAACTTAGGACCGACAAAAGGAAGTACTTCTTCACACAGTGTATAATTAATTTATGGAATTCTCTGCCATAGGATGTGATGATGCCACTAGCTTGGATGGCTTTAAAAGAGACTTAGACAAAGTCATGGAGGAAATGTCTATCAATGGCTACTAGTCAGATGGCTATAGGTCACCTCCAGCCTCAGAGGCATGATGCCACTAAATGCCAGTTGCAGGGGAGCAATGGTAGGAGAGGGGGCAAGCCCTCACCCCCTGTCTGTGGGCTTCTCAGAGGCATCTGGTGAGCCACTGTGAAACAGGATGCTGGATTAGATGGGCCATGAGCCTGATCCGGCAGTTATTCTTAAATTTGAGTAAACCTAAACTCTTGTGAGATTGACTGCAATGCTTGCATTCTTATGTGGCATAAGCCCCATTGGACACAGTGGAATTTGCTTTTGAGTTCATATGATTGCACTGATTATTCATTAAAGTGACACTCTTAAGCTATGTCAGCTGGAAGGTAGCCATTGCTGTAACTGTAGTCTCCGAAAAGTCTATGATTCCCAAAAATCCTTCTCCGTTGCTGCCCTGAGGTGCTAGAATTCACTCCCTGTAGAAATAAGAGCCTCCCCATCTCTATTAATTTTTATTTTAATTTATTTTATTGTAAACTGCCCAGAAGTGCAAGTTTGGGTGGTATATAAATATGCTAAATAAATGTGTTAGTGCTTATAAATTGCTTAGACATCATTCTCATTTGTAGAAGTATGCAAGTTCTATAATCCAGTCATTCAGCCCTTAGAATCTGTTGAATTTGGAAGAAAATAGAACATTTTTAGCTGCTTGTTACAAGAACTAGATAGCAAGCAATCTTGTAAGTTGTGCACTTTTTCTCTTTTTCTTTCTTGCTGTCTATCTCTGGGTGTTGACAGGTGTAAGGAGGTTCCTAAATATAGAAGCCTACCATCAGCTGGCTTCAGGAATCAGCAGACAAATTTAGCATTTCACTTAACCTACTAAGCTTTGACTCCTTTTCCACTCAGTAGCTACAAATATTGTGAAGTATTTTCTTGGAAATCGTAGTATGCATGCTACAAACTATGCCCTAAAGAAGCATGCCCCAAACCACAACGAGATGCCAAGAACGTTTTGTTAAGCTGTGCTGATGGAGCAATGTTTAAAGTAAAGAAGCATCATTAAAATATTCTAGTGACAACTTCCTGACGGTCAAGCCCCATTCCTTTCTATTTTATTAGAAACTGGTTTGGGTAAAATAAAATACTGCTGATTTGGGGTGTCTGCTTTACTTTAACCACAAACACAAAATCTTTGTCATTTTCTACTGTCTAATGACCATGAGATTGTTAGTGCTTCCTTTTTGGATATAAAGATTGTGGGAAAGTATTGGTTTATTATCATCATATTAAATATTTTGAACAGCAACAGAAAATAAAGGTTACTGGAATGTTTGCATTCTACATACTACTGACTGCGGTCCAATAATTACCTGTATTTTTGAATATGAATGAATGAATATGAATGAATATTTTTATTCATTCACTCTGATTTTAAAACAGTAACTATCTTATTTGTGAAAGACTTTGAACAGTACATCTTGAAAAGGTTTTGCCTATTTTTTTCCTAGTTGATTGAAAGAGATTGTTTTGGTGCTGTCTTTGTACACCTGTACGTAGTGTTAATTAATACTGAGCCTGATATGTCTGGTACAGAATAAACCTGAACTAGCTAGTGCTGTTAACGTAGGACTCTGAAGTTGAGAGTTGGTGATATTTTTAATGATCTGCATAACTGTTGTTGCGTTCCTGTGGCAACAGTGAGATGCTACACGTTTTGTGATGAATGATTGTACTGTCTGGGAAGCTCGATGAAACTTGGAAGTTGGACAACTCTTGCCAGTAAAAATTGATGCCACTGAAAATATCTGCTCTGCATCTCTAAAATAGATTTCCCCCTTTCCTGCCCTCACTTGTTGACTTTGTCTTTCAAGTTCAGCAACAAGCTAAAGCTTAGCAATTCATATTGATAAACGTTTCCAAGGCAACAGACAGATGTATCAAATATGTCCAGGCCAGTTAAAACATTCTAGCCCCCACATGGAAGCTATGAAAACAGCACTTTGATATGACAGGGTTTCCGTGGTTTAGCATGTGGATATTTACTGTAATTTAAAAGATTTACCACCACCTTTTCTTTCCTGCAGGTCATATCCACTAGCAGGAAGTTTAAAATTAAGGTTGTTAGACATTTAAAGAATTATAATGGATGAATATGCCATTTATCGGACTGCTTAATAAATTGTAAGTTATATTGTTAATATATATGTGTGTTTAAATATAATCAAAGTACTGTGTATTGTTAGGACAGGCTATCTTTAAAGTGTTGCGATTCATGCTTTATTTATAGTAATATGCACCTGTCCTGAATCATCATTGTAAAAATAAGTGTATAGTCCTATCTTGAAGCCCCACTGATTATACTTGACCTAATTTATTATTCACTTGGCACAGAGGGGAGGGCAAGGATTAATCTACCAATGGTTGATTAATCTACCAATTTAAAGGTGGCAGCCCTAATAAAAAACAAAAACAAAACACCAACGCCTCAATCTACAAACACTAAACCACAACTCATAGAGATAACGCCAATCATGTGGAGAGTCTCTGTTGGGGAAAAGTTGCTGTCAGGAATGTGGCTGCTGTGGAGATTCTAGATTAGGAATTGTTTTTGATGAACGGTTTTCAGTTCTGGCCCCACAAAAGCAGAAGCATTTCTTTGCCATAATATTTCAGCAGTTGATGCCCTCCCCATTTAAAGCCCAACATAAGAAGTAAAGGCCAGTGCTCACAAATGTCAGTGCTTATTGTCTTGTGTATTTGGTTACACAAGTTTGTGGAGAAATATTAATATGAACCAGATGCTTACAAAGCAGTATTCCCTGATCAAAAGCATGAGGCTTGAAAGCATTGAAAGCTTTGTGTGTGACTGTGTGGTGGTGGAGATCTTAATTTTAAATTTTTTTCAAGCTCCTGCTGCTGGTTTGTTGCTAGTTGATTATTTGTTTCAAGCTTTTGCTTTCCTCATAGTACAGACCACTCTTGTACCCAGCGTCTTGTACCCCAAAGCAGAAAGGTTTGAACAAATGGAAGAGGTACTGGTTATGCTGCAGTCATCAGTCATTTCCTTTCCTTTTAATTGATACAGTTTGCACCTTGCATAGCTGCAAACATTTGGGTAAGAAAGCAGTTTGGGTTTAATGATTTTCACATAACTATTCAATACTTGAATAGAGTGTGCCTATTCTCCTTCCCTGACAGATGGAAAATAAATTACAACTGGACTAAGTTAATGGCAAAGCAATACTTCAGTTGGTATGCAAATATATTGGAGCTTCCTGCTCAACTGCTTGGATAAAACTGTACAGTTGTTTGAGGGCTAAGATTGAGTAGAGTTCCCAATGTGATCTCGTATTGGCTATTAGGTGTGGCCAATTAGCCATAGGCAAGCCATTAGCCTCTGCCAATAATGTTAGGTTGATAAAGTTGATATATAATAATACTGGCCTACTCCACAGAGAGGTTGTAAGGATAATTGATATATGTATATGTGAAGCACTCTGAACACAGGAGGAGCTATAGACATGCAAAGAAATATTTGGCTAGTCAGGGTTGATGGGATGAGTTCTGTTGACTTAGTTCTTAACATAAACATATGAAACTACTTTATACTGAGTCAGACTTCTGGTCCGTTTAAGTCAACATTGTCTGTGCTTACAGGCAGCAGCTCTCCAAGGCTTTAGACAGTGGCAGACCTCCTGACTAAATTTACTAGTGGTAGCCCTATTGAAATGTAATAGTCCCTTAGAGTACCTCTTGAGTAGTAGTACTGAGTAATTTAGTCAGGATGTTGATCAGTGGTCTTTCCCAGCAGACTCTAGAGGTGCCAGGGTTTCTATCTGAAACCTTATTAATGCAAAACATGTGCTTTACTACAGAGCAATAGCTGCTCCCCTGATTCCTGTACATGTAGACATGCATCTTTTCTGATTGTGGACTAAATTTGTCACCTGCTCATGAATATTTCCAGAAAAATTCAGAGGATGACCAGTTGCCATACAGAACCTTTTCAGCTGTATCTTTGTAGTGGTGTGCACAAAACCAGCTGGCCCAGTTCAGTCTGAGCCCAAACCAGACCTGGCCAGTTTGGCTTTGCTCTCCATCAAACCCCCCATTGGGTTTGGTTGGTTTTTTTTAGGGTTCGCAAGTCATTTTTATGGGGGAATTTTTTTTAGTACTTATTCCCTCTGGGGGGTTTCTCTGAGGCCATGGGGGTGCCCATGGAGGTTTCCTCCGCCAGTCTTCCTTGTGCCAAAAACCACCCAGCTCAGGAGTTCCTTGACCCTTTCTGGGCCTTTCTCCCTTGCGGTGGCCATTTTGAAGCTGCCACACATGCACATTGGGCCCCTGCATGGCCTGGGCCATGACTTGGCCACGCAGCCCCATTGCACATGCTTGGCACCCTCCAAAATGGCCGCAGAAAGGGCCAAAGAATACCCAAACTAGATGATTTTTGGCATGAGGAAGGCTGGTCGGGGGAACTTCCTTGGACTCCACTGCAGCCTTGGAGAAGCCCCCCGGGGGGCAAGTACTAAAAAAGTTTCCCGGGGGGGTTCGATTGGTCTGGGGTCAGACCAAATGGGGTGGTTTGGTTCGACCTCGAACTGTCGAACTGAATCAGCCGAACCTGTTTGCATATCCCTAACAGGAAGCCTACATGGCAGATGCCACTTTAGAAGTTACCTTCTGCCTGCTTGGCTTTGCAAAACTGTATTACTGCTTTCCTGAAAAAGTGTAGTTTGAGGTTAAAAGTTGCATAGTTACATCAGTTATTTCCTGATGCTAATAGCTCCTCTGCATTTTCAAATTGACATCCTTGGTGTGTCTAAAATGTTAATGCCATTTCTTTCTAGATCCCCTCTCTCAACCTGGAGGCCTGCTCGTGCTAGTGCACTCTCTCTCTCTCTCTCTCTCTCTCTCTCTCTCTCTCTCTCTCTCTGTGTATTTGTGGTCCAGCTGCCCAGTACTAGTATTTTCAACACATTTTTTTCCAATCTATATGCAAAAATGTTATATTGTGTGAAGCTTTTAAAAACCTCTATAATGGGGTGGCGTGGGACTTGCAACTCATGTTGCTTGAAACATCTTATTTCAAAAACTCTCCTCTGTTTTTGATAAATATTCTGTATAATGCCATGAACTTCTCTTTTCTAGAACACAGTTCTGTGAAGCAAATTTCACACTTCTGTACTGGCTGCCTTCCCCCACCTTAATTCTTTAAATAGCCATATCTAATAAAATACAAATCTTTAACACTGTATAATGAAACTTGTGGAAATGTTCTACCAATTGTTCTCTTAATGTCTGTGGTTCTTGCCTAATAATAATAATGATAATAAATAATAATAATAATAATAATAATTCAATTTCTATACCACTCTTCCAAAAATGGCTCAGGGCAGTTTACACGAGAAATAACAAACAAATAAGATGGCTCCCTGTCCCCAAAGGGCTCACATTCTAAAAAGAAACATAAGACAGACACCAGCAACAGTCACTGGAAGTACTGTGCTGGGGGTGAATAGGGCCAGTTACTCTCCCCCTGCTAATTAAAGAGAATCACCATGGTAAAAGGTTTCTCTTTGCCCAGTTAGCAGGGGAGATAGATGAATGTTGTGTAATATGTTTGTGAAAAGAGGAATAACATATAGGCTGCGTTCGCATGTAACATGGAACCACAGTTGAAGGTGACAGAAGTTCTGTGAGCTTTATGTGTGAATGCAAGCAGTTGGAGTTTTGGCATGGCGATGAACCCGAGGCTTCAGATTTTGAACTCCAATCTGAATCCTCTGGTTGTCGTGAGTTTTGCTGCCTCAACCTGCGATTGGACGCAGTGGTTCACCCAAATGCAGAACTGCAGACTGCATCCCCTTCAACTGGAGTTGAGGAAGCTCCGCCCTCAACTCCAGCTGTGATTGGCTGGAAGGAAGGAAGGAATTGGCTGGTCAAGAAGGAAGCCCGCACAGCCAGTTCTTCCTCTCTGTACACTGACTGCAGGGAGGATACTCTCCATTACGTTTGAATTTGGGTGTGGCGGGAACTGGAACTGTGGGTCCATTGGATAATGTAGTGGAAGTGCGGGTCCATAATGCAGGTAGATTAAGGCAATAAAACTGCAAATGAGAACATTGAAAAATAATGTATAAATGAGCAGAGACTGACAATTCTGGTCATAAAAGCAGATGTGATTGAGAGATTTTAATGCTTGTTTTGAAGCTGAAATAGGCAGAACAGACACTTTGAGGAGTTGTAAAGAAAAATAAAACCATATGGGCAAAGTATTGAATGGGGGATATTCTCATGTACATGGAGCAAGAGCAGCCATTCGTGGAAGTGTTTCTTACCCTTGTATCAAAACCAGAAACCATCCATATGTGTATGCTGGGTCTGCATATTTTGTTTGAGTTTGGTGTCTAACCCTTGATTCTAGCAGTGGTCAAGGTTGCTTTCTTAGCTACTTGTGCCATAGAGGCAAATTAAGTGTAATCTCTCTTGTGCCTGCTGCCTAGTGAGTGGGGCTGCAAGAAAGGACTGACAGGCAATTTGTATGTTTGTAGAAGCTTCTCCCCACCAGTCACAACACTGATGCTGTATCTTGGCACACAATCTAATGTCACTTTGAAAGTACTGTAGCTCTCTGCGTATCCAAGTTGCCTGTGGCTTTTAGGGGAAAAAATAGTTATTCCTTTACTGGGATATACTGGACATTTCCCCTGATGGCTGTCAGAATTGAATTTTTGGTCACACTGGCTAGTTGGTGTAGGTAGACAGATCTGCCCATGCAACTGAAGATGCCTAGGTAGATCTGCCCCACTGCGGCACTCGGTAGATGCAGTGGGCGGACAGCTGCCTCTGCCTCCTTGGAGACTAAGCTTCCTCCTAGTATCCATTCCCCTCAGCTGTATAGCAGTCTGCCCTGAAGTGATGTGTTGTGTACCTCAGGCCAAAGAAATGCGGAGATTCCTGAGCTTCTGCCCACATGTTTTTGGAAAGGGTCTGGATTTCATCTGAGCCACTCCCTGGTTTCTGGGTGCCTAACCAGCATGGATGTGCAGCTGTTGTGAGGAGAGGCGGATACGACTAATGTAGAGGAGAATTTGGGGCTGGCATGGGAAGAGGCTTCCGTGCTGCTTGAAAGAACAGGGGGTGGGTGTGAGGTGAAAGATTAGATCCTGGCAGGAGGGGATGAACAGATGTAATTGAAAGAATGTCGAGGAGGAAGAACTGACACCTTGCCTGTGATACTGGGATGCTGAAGGCCAACTAACACTGTCTGTAGATCTAGGCACCTGTGTCTAGTGTCTTGTTTGTTTTGACACAAGTGAGTGAAATTTAAAACGTGAATTGGGCAGGATGCTGAACACAGCAGTTGTTAAGTAACATTATTAGCCAGCTAGGGATGGCTGAAGGGCAGAACAAATTGGAGTGTAATGTGTGCTGTTTTATGAACCCTGCTTACACAGGAGAAAATGAGACCCTAATGAAGTGCTGGGTGTCTGGGCAGCAGGCAGCTGTGCATTTCAAACAATTCCTCTGTGTGCGACTGTCATCGCTGTAAACCTGTTCTGACGGCAGCTAACCAAATCCTGGTTCAAGAGTTAATCCCACAGTGACTGTGTTGATGCAGGAGGAGCAGCAAATCCTCAAATAGCATGATCCTCTTAGGTGAAAGTATATTTGCCAGAGTTAGTAGGGCCTTTAGCGTGAGAATCCTGGTGTGGCCCTCCCAGTTTTGCTGTGACAGACAGCAGATCAGCTGGGAATGGCATAGGAAGTAAACTTCTTCAGGACTAAAGCTAATTTGTTTCCTTTTTAAATAAACATTTTCTCCTAGCAGAGCAACAGCTTGATGGGTTTAAAGTAAAGAGAGGGCTGGGATTTTGATTGTTGTGGGAATTTCGCTAATGCTTGGATGCATTAAGAGGTGTGGGATGTTAAGCTTAAATACAATGGAGGAGAAACAGTTGTGCATGGTGACCAACAGACATCAAGTTGAAGTTAGGTGTGTCCCAGCCCCAGCCCAAGAACACACTGATGAATGCTGAGCACCAATGAATAAATATATATGATCTAGTAAAATGAACTTAAGAAGAGCCCTCCTGGAACAGTTGAAACATCTATCTTGTCCATTATCCTTTTCACATGGTGGTTCATCAGTGGGATATGTGTCATCAAATTGTTGCTTCCCCACAGTGCTGGTGGGAGGCATACTTCCTCTGAACCTGGAGATAGCACGTAAAACAAGTCTGTCCCTTTCCCACTAGTGCCTAAGAAATAAAATTTGTGTTGAGAGAGAGCATGGTGAAGTGAGTACAGTGCTGGATTTGAATATGAGAAATCTTCTTCTGATGTGCTTGCTTTGAAATTGTAGAAGCATTTAGATGTGTAGTCCCATCTGCATTCTGAAAAGGCACAACCCCAAAAGAACTGTACAGTGAACATTTGACTAAGGTCTGATGAGGCTCAAACCTGGCAATTGCATGAATGTAATTAGTTCATATTGCATGAAAAGGTTCTTGTGGTTTTGGGTTTCTAAGAACAATGGTGTTCATTTTTATTTCTCTAAGGTATCTGTCAATGGGCTTTGAGAACTTGAACATTCTGCAGGATAGGGGGAGATAGGAATGAATAGTCTGAGTATGACAGACACACCCTTGTACAGTAATGGGGTGGGGAGAAGAGATTTACATTGACACAAAGCCTAGGATTGCTGCTATGGCATCTGTTGTATGCAGTTATTTCTAGGACAGCAGTTCATTTGAAGAAACCATTTTCAGAATGACAAGCTGTGTCTTGACATAGTTCTAGGGAATATTTATAGCGAAGTATGAATCAAATGAACTTCAGATTCCAATTCAAATATTTGTTAAACAGATATTTCCAATTGCATTTTGAAAATGCTGTTCGTTTTACCCTACATGTGCTGCACACATAGTAAACCCCTCTGCTGTTGAGATTCAAGAGCTGAATTTAGAATAGGCTGCACATAGCATTGCATCTTGCAAATACTTAAGATATTTTTAATGCTTTGCCTTGCACAACCTCTTGCTAGATATTTATTTAGAAATCTCCTGTAATAGAGATGATAGAAATTGATCCCCTTGACCTTCATGAATGGAATATCTGCAAGCTAAAGACAAAATTAATAATAATGGACATTGGCATATCAAAACCAAGGAAAGGAAATAGGTTTTCAATGCTACAATGGTGGCTTTGAACATTATTAATATTGTGGTGCTGCTAATAGTAGCATTAACTACTTCTATGATGCACACTCTCCAAGCAGTTTTTATTAATAAGAGCATGTGAGGTTTGAAATTCCCATACTTCATTAGAAGTATGAATCATAAAATGATAAAACCAATTGTATCTCATCAAAGGACAACCAGTTATGTAAACCCAGTAAGTCAATTGTAGTGATACTTTTTTTTTTTAAGGGCTTTCAGGTATGCAAGACTCCCAGCAATCTGATAAGGGAGTCTTCCCCCATCAAACTCAATTCAAGTATAATATCTGAAGTTCCTTGCTCTCTGGCAGAGCTGGGCCAGAGTTGGCTTACTGCAGAATGATTGAGTTTGAATCTGAATTTCTGCATCTGAATATCTAGCTCAACCAGGAATGATTTAGCTAGAAACCAGGAACAAGGGGGCCACCTTGGGATTGTTTTAATGAAAGGTAGTATATCAATTTAACAATAAATAAAATAAAATGGAATGAAGGAATGAGCCAAGATTCAGAGACTTAATCAAGGATCAAGGTTGAGCAGACAACTGATATCAAAAATTAAGTTGAAAGTCAAAGGTGAAGCTCGAATTGCTAACTCTGAAGCTATACCTGGATATTATCTTCCAGTATTGCTCGCAGTATCAAGACGGCCTTTTCTGTAGATGGAGGAGGCAAGGAGGTCCACAACCCCAGGCTCCACACATGGAGAGAACCTGATCCAAAGTATGGTTCAGTATTTGAAGTGATCAGATCAATATTTTTCATTTTAAGGCAGTAGAACTAATCACTTAAACTATAACTCCACGATTAAGAGTTATGTCAGTATCAGGTTATTACATTGACACAGGATGCAGTGGCTGATATTACACATGCAGTAAAATTTAACATTTATGCTGTTACACAAATGGAGTTGAGCAAATGGATTTGTGTGAAAGTGCAGCCATTATATATAATGGCTACACTGTCACACAACTCCATTTCATAGTGTTTGCACTTGCACAACAGTGCTCTTGCAAACATTAAATTCCACCATGTGTAACTTTGCCTAGTATGTTGACCAGAGAGAAAAAAGTTGGGGGAGGGGGCTCAAAGGAAGCATGAGAGGTCCCTGGGTCTCTGAGTCTTAACAAGTCCCTGATATCAAGACACAAGCACTTCCAGGATTGCTTTCAGTGGTATCTTTCTGGAGAATGATGCCAACCTTCTAGGGGTTTTGTGTGTGTGTGGTTTTAATGTTTTTACTAACTGATTTTAAGGTTTTGAATGCGATTTTGATGAAATTGTATTGTATTTTGTATTTTGGAAGGTATACAAATGTGTTAAATAAATAAAATAAAATTTAACTTTTGTAAACCTCCTGGGGATGTCTTATGAAGGGCGGTATGCAAATTGGACAACAAATAAAATAAATTCCAAGCCACCCTAGCCAAAGGTCAGGGTGAGCAGATAGGTAGGTTCAAAAGGGAAGCTAAGAGTCCGAGGCAGAGCTAGGCAGGCAGTTTGGAATTGCAGATGATACGATTGCTAACCAAGAAGACTTTGATACTGAGGCAAAAGCCTTTATCCTTTGACTGTCCTTAGTTGGATTGTTAATTATAATCTTATTCCTTTATTTTATTTATATTTGTTTTATTGACATTGTTATTTGTATTCCTTATGTTCTCTTTTCTGGTCCATGACTGTAATAAAATTGAACTGAACTGAACTCCTTTGACTGTTTTGTGGTGATTCAGTGGTCAGCCTGGCTGTGTGGAGTCAGGGCTGCTCAATTTCGGCCCTCCTGCAGATGTTGGTCTACAACTCCCATAATCCTGGCTATGGGCCACTGTGGCTGGGGATTATGGGAGATGCAGTCCCAAAACAGTTGGGGGGCCAAAGTTGAGCCGGCCTGGTTCGGCCCTGTAAACTATGATAGGCTCTGGTAGTTCAGTAGTCTGCTACACCAGGCAGAAGTAAGCTGATTCTAAGGTTCTCAGCCCAGAGAACTCCTGATATTGTCTAACCAAGGACTATCAATAATGGCTTGCCAAACTGCAGGACTTGGGCGGGCCTGCACTCTGGCAGGGCAGCCCCAAACTAAGATGGGTCCCTGCGCAAGAAAACAGCAGTGCATATTTAAGACATTGCTTTTATGGTGTAGGTTGCTTTCCTGTGTCTGATAACACTTGTATCTTTGAATCACATAGGCCAGGAGAGTCGCATAGGTATTACTCAATATAGCTTCTCTGCCAATTCAGGGTTCTGATCCTTGAATACTTAGCAGCCCTGTAATTTGAGCATAAAAATCAAGGTGTAAAGTAGAGCAAGATTTATCTCATCATAGGGTAAAAGCTTCAGTGTCCTAAAGGTAATACATTTCCCCTTGGTGTGTTCTCTCTAGGAAAAGTGCTTTCTGAAGTATAGTGCAAGGCTTTTTTGAGACGATGGTGGTAAGGGGGGAACACTGGAATCATAAATGTGCTACCTGGCTGTCTCGTGGTGAATCTAGTAGTATATTATTTTGCACTGCTATAGGACAAACAATTAGAGATACCTGTTCTCTACCACATAAAAGCGTGTGGTGGCTTGTATTGAGTAAGTTTGTAGTAGGCTTATTAAATCATTAGCCTGAGAGGTCTAAGCAAGAGTTTATCTCCTTCATTTTTCTGCTAGGTAGTTGAGATCAGCCAGTTACCATCTTACCTAGGGGATAATATTTGTTTTCTGGACTGTACAATAATGCCAAGAGAAATCTATTATGCAATTTTACGTTAGCAGCAAATTTATGTTACTGGAGGAACTCTACAAATCTTGTGGGATTAGTGCACTGTGTGGGCCCGCTCTGTGATCCTAAACAAACCATTTAAGTAATTTGAATAATTTAAATTTCATTTTAAGGGAACATGGAGAATTCTGTACCAGATGTTTATCATCTCAAAAAGTATCTTGTGGAGATGTTTCTTTCTTTTTAAAAAAAATTTCCCACCAGTAGAAGGCAGCATATGGGAATTGTGAAAATTAATGGCATAAATAATTGCTGAATTGAAGGCCTGATTTAAATGGAAATATTTCTGTGCCGAGAAGAAAGGGATTTCTGACAAAACAAAATAGTTGCATAATAAGAGTTTGCTCTTGGAATTTGTCCCCATATTTGAACTGGGTAGAGCAAGGCATCAGGCAGATATGAAAGATTCTTAAGAGAACTCATGTGCAAAGATGGGGTTGGGGCTAGATGTTGCAGCAGCAAGAACTCTGTCCCCAGCCCAACCAATCTGAAGTGAGACTACAACGTCTGAAGGGAGGTTGTGGTTCCTTCTGATGTTGGATTGAATGTGTAATGGTTTGAATGAAACATGAAACTTCTTCAAAGGATGGCTGGCAAGGCTGATCCTCATCTGTCCCTTGTGCTGAGCGTCTTCTCCAAATACCCCTGTAGTGCTACCTCTTTGTCTTTCCATTAATTTCTTTCCAAACCCATCTTTTAGCTGAAGCATTTCAGCTTTTTTCACCTTAGTCCTGAGCTCCAGCTGCAATGAAACATGTAACAGTATTTGATTGTATTCATTCCCTCTTACTCTTGACTTTCTCCTTTTATATACACATACCTGTATTGTTGTAAAAGTTCGAGACCTTTTATTAAAGCTCACAGCTGCAAAATACTGGCACCAGAAACCTTTACTACTATTTCTGCAGCCTCTATAGATTGTCTAAAAAATGGAAGGATCTTTAAAAAGCAACATGGATATTGCCTCATGCATATCTAAGCTATGCAGTCAAGTCAGGCAATCTCTCCACTTTCTGTTGGTTTAGATAACTTGTGGATTGGGTGTTGTGCCATGATTGATTGATTGATTGATTGATTGAGTGTACAATATACAAAATGAGGTTGGGGCACACATTGATTGCTAACCAGACTATCCCCTGCTAATCAGGCAAAGTGGGCACCTTTCAAAGTGGTTATTCTCTTATATTTAGCAGGAGGAGAGCAACTGGTCCTATTCAGTCCCAGCATAGCATTCCTCCTGTGGCTGTTGCTTGGGACACGTGTGTTTTTTCTAAGACTGTGTGCCCTTTGGGGACAGAGAACTTACTCATCATCATCACCACCACCATCATCATTGGAACCACTCTATAATGCTTATCAAAATGCATTATAGAAATAGGAGGAGGAGGAAGAGTCTTGTACTCTAAAACTTGTTGAAATGGAAGAAGGTGGAAGATGAGGCAAATGGTCATCTAGTTTAGGCAGTTCAGCTCCAGTCATCCTTTAATTTTCTTTCAAAGCCATTCTAGGGCTGTTGGGGAAATTGCCAAGTAATCTGTCTTGTTTGTTTTTTCAGTACGGCTGAAGTCAGAAGTGCTAAAATGCCACCTTGAATCCTCTCTCTCTCTCTCTTTTTGTGGCTTGTTTGTTTCTTGCTGTGTTTTGTTAACTTATTAAAATGTGGCTGTGTTTCTTTTCTCATCTCTACTAAAGCTCATTTCTCATAAACAAGACAGAAATAGCAAGCTACTTGCAGAGTGCCTGGAATTCAAAAAGGAAATAACCTGTTGTAGCAATATGGTATACTTCTGTGTAGTAGAACAATGATTTTCGCTTGGTATTGGCAGTATATGTCCCTTGCACATTATTAGGAAATATGGACTTATGCAAATAAATTACACATTTTGTTGGATAGTGTTTTGTTTAACAGAGGATATTCTTTTATTTAACAGAGACAGCTGCTAGTACTTAATTTATATTAATGGACATTGATTTACTGGTACTTTCAGTGTGGGATTCAGGAAGTTATTTTTGAATTGGTAGTGTAGGCATGCTTTTAAGATTTCTACAAGATGGCTTATACTCAAGTTAGACCAAAATATATACACATTGCTTCTGCTGTGAAAGATGCTCATAGTTTATTATTAACTGTATACCATTCTATGCGGCTAGAGTAGAGCAGTGGTTCCCAACCTGGGTTCCTCTAGATGTTGCTGAACTACAATTCCCAACATCCCCAGCTATAATTGATTGTGGCTGGGGATGATGGGAGTTGTAGTTCAGCGTCATCTGGAGGAACCCAGGTTGGGGACCACTGAGGTAGACCACTCCATGACTTGTTGATGTGTGTAGTGAAAACCCATGTGTTTGAGGTGATGCAATGTGATTATAAAAGCTTTATCTGTGGATTTGATGCATTATGGCTCAGTCACATATACAGGTCATCACTCAATGTGGTAGCCATCCAGTGATGAACCTGCACGTGTAAACCAGCTCTTGAGGAGCCAGTCAGATTAGTGTACCTTTCATGAATACTCAAATGCAGTCCTGTACTGAGTGCATGTATGAGATGTGTGCTCAGTATGCAATTCCCTCTCTCCATGATCAGTACTAGTGCTAAATACTTGCTGAAATCCAGCAGTGTGCGAAGTGCTGATCTCTCAGCTGAAGCTCCTATGTTGTATGCTTCTGGAGTGTGATGAAAATGCTTGCAGTGTAACAAGGGCTATTCCCCAGCCCCCGGTTGGCATTTTAATTTGACTCTGTCAGAATAATTCTTGAAGCTTTTTGTAAAGCAGCACACACAAAGCAGTGTTTCAAAGACACTGTCTCAAGTCATAAAGGTCACATATGGGGACCACAGATTCTAGGCAAGCGAAAGGACTAGATTTTCCCCGCCAATGATTATGCGAGACCTGGCACAATTTTGTATGAGCCCTGACACTTCATATATGCTCTCTGCATAATGGGAATATTGCTAAGGATGAAAAGAAAGAAGAACTCATCCTTGAATTAGGTTATGAAACTGTGAATAATGCACTTGCACAAAGCACTCAGTTGCATTTGCCAGAAAATTTTTCTGAACAGATCACCTACTCTGTCAATTATTACACCCACCCACGTAGCATCCATTCTGGCACAGGCAAGCCATGGACTCCTCAGGGGTTTCCTCTCTTACCCACCCACACAGCTTCAGGTCTCCAAGCAGGTCAGCACACATGTTTACAATCTCACCTATAAGCAACACACTAAAAATATTGGTGGTCTTTATTGGCCCTTCTTTGTCTGTTTTGTTTTATCGCATCACCAGCCACTCGGGTTAATTTTGTAAAAACGAATGGAAAATGGTCCAGTTTGGCCTAGTCTACGTACAGGAGCATAAACTAAAATCATCATCATCATCGTCATCGTCATCATCATCATCCTGAGGTGGCAAAGTGGACTGCAGGTAGGGAAGCCCAACATTTTAATACTACCCTGTGTCCCCCCCCCCCAAACAAACACTGTGCAAGTATCCCTGCTAACAGAACAAAGAGGCATCTTATCTTTAGCAAGTGGAGATGAACTGTTCCTATTCAGCCCTAGTAGACCATCCCTTCCATGGCTGTTGCTGGTTTCTCTGTGTTGCTTTTTAGTCTGTGAGCCCTTTCTAAGGATGATGAACCATCTTATGTCTTTTATTTGTAAACCATGTTGAAAACATGTCTTTTGTTCAAAAGTGGTATACAAATATAAGTAGTAAATGATTACTAGCTGCTCTGGGCGCAGAGCATCTGTGCCTCTAGTTTGTTGCCTGTTGCCGCGATCCACCCCCCACTGTCACCATTTTGTCACCTGCCCACCCGTTGCTGTCTCCTCCTTCCTCTGCCCACCTGTTGCCGCCTCCTCCTTCTGCCCATCGCCAATCCATCCCTGCCGCCCGCCTGTCCCTGTCACCTCCTTCCGCCCATCGCCGTTGGCAGTTTTGGCACCGTCCCTCCCCCAGATGCCGCTGCCATTTTCTTCCCTCCCACCTGTGGCTATCCAGCAGCTCTCCGAACTCTCGTGAGAGCTGCCATGCATGGGGTTAGCCACGGGTATGTCTTAAAGAAATATATATAAAGAAGATAAGAGTAGTGATCAGGTATCTGTGTCAGTCAGCTCTTTGCTGTGCTAATTTTCCACCTGCAAGGAGTTTCGTGCAAAAGGGCTCACTTTTTTTTTAAGTGGCCTGCCTGTCTGCAGTCTGTACAATCCATTCTGCTTTCCCAGGATTCTATCACCTCACTCTGATGCTTATGTAGACCAGGATTTTTTCGCTTAGCTGGAGTTAACTATGCAATGCTTGGATGGTTGTAAGATGGGAGAGAGAGGACTGTGTTGTCCACACAAAGAATTGATTCAAGCTGAACATACAAGCAGCAAATCTGACAAAAATTGTACTGTCCAAATAGGGACTCTTGTGGAGTTGCATGACTTATTAATGCATGTGGACCCCATTCACCTTTTGCCACATTTCCTTTTTGGATATTCCAGCATGATCAAGGCATAGCATCATAAGGTTTTAGTGATTGGGATCAGGCATAACTTCACTTCTCTGTGCAAACTTTCTACTACAGAGAGTTGATCCTCCTGCACTGAACCTGGGGACAGGATTAGTATGCAAGAGGGGACGGGGGAGAAGATGCATAATTCCATAGCCTGATTCCTACTTTGTTGTACTTTGTAACATGCATAACCATGAGGAGGTGGAACTAAGCTGCAATCTTCCAGGTCTGTTTCCAGCTCTTCCTGTTTGATACCAACTTTCAATAATAACTTGCTGGAGAATCCTTCCCCTTGACAATCATATTGAAATTTATATAAATTTATATAAAACTGCTACACTGCTCAGTAAACAAAAAATGGCTCTGTAGCACTATGTCTAAACTTATACATTTTTCTGCTGCCATTTGTATATAGCCTCAAGGCAGGTGGTCGCCAGGAGTCGACACCAACTTGATGGCACAACCTTTCCTTTCTTTTTCAAGGCGGTTTACAATATATTCAAATATACTAAAGCAATCCAAGAAGTCATTATAAAATTGAGTTCAAAATACAGAACAAGCAAAATAGTGTTTAAAATGCTGTAAAACATGATAAAAATACAAGAGTATACACACTCTTTGCCCCATCCTTGCAGTTTGTGACTTACTGTTTGATGAGATTTGAGTGGAAAAGATGTTCTTGCATTTTATCCCTGAAAGATTCAATTGATGGGGATCAAAGGTTCAGAAGAACCTTGAGGATGCCATAGAATTAGAAGGAAATTATAGATATTTGATTAAACAGATAATTTATAAAGATAGAACTAGGAGTTGTTGAATGTCTAAATTCTCTCAGTGGCCTGGAGGAAACCAGTGATTAGCCTTGCTGCTTCAGATTTTCTATCTCTAACTCAAGTAATAATTGCATAGCTCCAGGTGGTTTTGAGAGAAGCTGATCAATATATGTTGATAAAGGGCTTTTAAAATTTATTGCACTAAATATCATTTGAAAGTATTCTTTCAGTACAGAAAGATCTTACAAACTTAAGTCGCTTGGAAAAATAAAATGAAGGTGCTTCTTAAAAAATGAGACGGAAGCATGTGTAGAATTGATGTCATTTTTCTGAAAGGTAGGCTAAATTGTTTTGCATAAAAGAAAAAACAATATATCGCTTGGGAAATAGAAGGGGTTTCCTTCCCCTTTTGCACAATTCATATGTTACTCCCAGGACCTAATATGACAGATCCATTGAACAGAAACAATAGATAGCAGACTAATCCAGCACAGCTTGATAAGAGGTGTTGTCATGTTATGATTATTCATTAGAGTGTTTGAAAGGAGTGAACATAAAATAGTACAATATATGGGCTCTGCGTTTTACTCTGTTGGCAGTGCTGTCCAACTTGTTCTGTTAATTCTTGTCAGTCTCCCCCCTCCCCCCCTTCTGCCACACCCTGATGCTTAACTCAGGGTTGCATCGGATGAAAGGTAACCTTCCAGATTGTGAGGATTGGTGGTGAAAAACTTGCATGTGGTTTGATAGTTTGCGGGAAATGGCAGAAGGAAGATTGCCAAGCTCACTGCTAATTATGTATGGTGTTGAGGTAGAGGGCTAAGAACTGTGTGTGGAGAGAAATAATCCTCGCCATTATAGGTAAAATAAAAGCATGGGCTATCAAGAAGGTGTGGCTGTTGTTGTTAATTGTTTATCAATAAACCCATCACAAACCTCAACTTGAGGCTCACATTTGCATAAATTCATTTATAAATCCTAGTGTTGCATAAATCTAACGTATTGATTGTCACCTTATCTTACTCCTTCCTCTCTTGCCTGTTACTATGTGAGCAAAACTATATTACCTTTATGGCTTGAGCAAAGCCAAAACTGAGAAACCTGGAAAGAAAATAGACTTTTTAAAAATCAAAGAGTAGAAGAAGATAAAAGGGGTGTTCTGATGTCAGCAAGCCTTAATTCCAAAATGTTCAATGAAGGAGGACCAAATCTGATCATAATAATTCTCAAGTTTCTTGTTTTAGGTAGATTTTTGTTTCTTTTATTGAAAAGTAATTTAGCTGTGGCAGGCAGCAGCTACTCGTGAGCTAATGGCATACATTGACACTTCCATGCCAGCAGTAGAGCAAAAATAAAGGAGTGCCCAAGTCAATGATGTATTGTGTGACCAAGGCTTGTGTCTCATTGTAATGTTATGATAAAATCTCTAAGGACCTTCTTACATTGTACTGATGTTACTGAGAGTATAGACAATGTGGGAGAGCATTTATTTATTTACTTTATACTCTGCCCCTTCAGTACACTACAAAATTAGTACAACAGATAACAAACAATATAAAATTAACAGGGACCAGATTTAAAAGTAGCAAGTTAAATGAATGGGTTCGTACCCATTGTTTTAAGTCAGGGGTTCCCTGCCATTTTGAACAAGTGCGCCACTTCTGTTGCAGACCTTCAGCTCAGGTACCCCCTTGGAGATTCTGTGTGTGCACATGCACAAATTTAATGTTTTAAATTTGTAGGATGTCAGGGTGACAGCCACTCCCCTTTCCCCACCCAAATAAAATAACACTGCCACAATCAACATAATTATCTGCTTGTAACAAGGGAGTTAGTAAAGGCTCCTCCAACCAAGATTATCCTCCAGGAGATGAGAAAAGGAGGAAGGAAGTTGACACAGGGACAAGGAAGAGCAAGGAGTCTTGGTGAGGACAAAGGAGCCTTGAAGAAAAGCAGTGGCGACAAACATATACACAAAGCACAGGCAGTATGCTTTGGGCCACTCTGCCTCTGGGCCAGCCAGCGAGCCTGCCCACTGCTAACTGCTAACTGATAGCAAGCTGGCTGTGAGTGTGCATGCTGCTGCCAGAGCTTGCAACTGGCCAAGCTCTGTCAGGATTCAGCACCAGATGTGGAGGTGGAGGAGGACACCAGAGGAGACGTGGGGCAGTGGAGAACTGTGGAAGAGTTATGGGGGCAATGGACAGGATCAGGGAGCTTAACCCAGAATATAGCTGACTACACCACCGAAATGTCCAGCAGACAGATGATGTTGCTGGTGTGCTTCAGATTCTTCAAACCAGTTGTTGGTTGATTGGAATGGGATGTTTTGTTTGGTAAACCACTAACATTTTTATAAAAAGTGGACTATTTTAAAATAAATATAAAATAAATAATTGCTGCCCCCTGCACAATGTGGGGATGTACTTTATCATCTTTAATGTGATGAGTATTTATATTAAAGTACTGATGACTTGAAAATGTCCTTTTAATTCCTTTCGAGAAAAGAAAAAAGTGGTCCAGTGAGTGTCATAATAAAGGTCTATGTCAATAAGGGCTGAATTTGCTGGTAGAGGAAAGGACATGTTCCTGTGCTTCCACAGTGTGTGCAAGACCCAAGACTGATTGTTCATGGCTTCCAAGTCCATTTCCCATGTGTCTGCATAAGTGGCTAGTGGCTGACAAGCTGTGGAAATGCAGGGACCTATGCTTGCCTTCTAATGTGTGAAGTGGCTCTTTGCATTTGCCTGTAGTAGCTTAGAAATATCAATAGCTCCTTGAGTGTTTTGTCTGAGTAATATATTTTTTAAACAAATGTCTGTCTCTCTCAAAGCAATTTCAAGAAAATAAATAATGCTCTTTAGATTTTTCTCCATTCGTGGGTAAACCTGTAATTAATTTAGCCTGTATTTATTAGCTGCAAATTTTGCAAAAGAAATTAATGCACAAATCAATTGAACCCATTCTTGTCTCATCATTCTAATCGCTTACCTACATATAAATTTTATGCTAGCGTGTTAAAGTCTGCATTAGTACATTTTTATGGTTCAAGCCAGTCAGTATGAAGCTGACACTTCTGATTATCTGCCCTCTTTAATGTGCTCTGGATATTTTCCCTCTTCTCCACTAAACTAATATATCACGGCACAGCCTGTATTCTAGAATTACAGTGCCTTGAATTAAACCAAATTTGAATTGGCATTTTAATAAAAATCTAAAACATGGGTAGATTTTTTTAAAAAATTGCAATTGGCTTTGAAGCCCCCCACCCTCACCCCGCGCAATTCTCCTTTGTATTTGAGGTTCTGGTTGATGCTAACAAAAAATTAAACTTTCAGGTGAGCCAACAAGTGACGCTGCCTGTTGCCCAGAGTCATAGCTTTGGCTTGGCTCCATCCTATCATATTCTTCTTGCTACAAGTAATTCTGCTGCAGGTCCACATTGGGTGTGATTTGATTGTTCTGTCATTTCTGATGCAGACAGATAGCAGAATTATGCACTGTTGGAGGAGATGCTGATTGTGTCTTGGTATGCATTACTGCTCTAAGTTTGTTTGTTTTTCTCTACCAGGAAGCATGCCCAGATCAGTGACTTTCAGAAATACAGGCAATGGCTTCCTCCAATGGCAGGTTATTGTTCCTCTTGCATTCTATCCCCAGAATAAAGCTTGCCTCCAGTTTTAATCAGGAAAAAAGTATACCTCCACCATCAGAAGTTTGGGAAATGATCTCAGGTTTTGTTGAGAACTGAGCCTCCAACGGGTCAGTCTTCATTCAAGTCACATTTGTTTGTCTGACCTGCAGTAATACAGAGCTAGAGCAGAAGATTCTCAACACACAGGGAGGCTGGAGACTGACTGCCATGGCAGGATTTCTTTTCAGGGAAGGTGCATACAGATTGCTCTTGCGGCCTTGCCTAACAGCAGCCTATGTCTCCTTGGGAGTGAACATCTAGTTTTTAAAACTGCTCACTTGCTTAGATGCCTATTCTTGCTCTTCCTTTTGGAAACTCGGAGTGGCTCCTGGTCAGTCTCCCATCCAGACACTGAGCAGGCTGAAAGGTGCTTAGCTTTATGTAGCAGTATCATGTGGCCTACAGCCATTCATGCTGAGAATAAAACAGTTGTAAGCAAAGCTTTGAACTTTGCAGACCCTATCAATTAGATTACAATAAGGTACAGTGATTTTAAGGGAAATGGCAGAGCATATCCTTCCCTACAAAAGCCCAGTAAAGATCAGACTTGGAGTATGTTTGCATCTTCACTGCTTAGGCTCGGGATATTTCCATCTTCACAGATGTAAACTTAAAGTTCAGAACTGGACCAGTGTTCCCTCTAACAGGGATTCCCAGATGTTGTTCACTACAACTCCCAGCATCCCCAGGTGCAATGGCCTTTGGCTAGGGAGTATGGGAGTTCCTGTTAGAGGGAACACTGAGCTGGACCTTGGACTGCAGCCAGGAAATACGGGTTGATAAAGTGCATGAAATAAGAGTAAATTGTTCTTAAAAAGTTAATATAAGCAGTACATTTCTTGGGCTTAATCAAAATGTCAGAATGTAATTTTCCTCTTTCTTCACCACATTCTCCATATTCTTCAGACAGATAACAGAGATGGGAAACTTCAGGCAGCAGATTAAATCTTTTCATAAGGCAAGGACTATCATATAAACATCCTAATTTTGCTTTTTAGGACCTTGTTGCTTGGAGCGTTAGCAAAATAATGCTGTTGAACTTACTGTCTCGATTTTCTTGATGCAAAGGTTCAAGTAATGAATGGTTCAAGTAATGATGGAAACTTGTTTAAAGTGTCTGCATATCCCCCTTGTAGCCTGTGGTTGTGAGAATTAGTGACAAAGCAATACAGCTGATGCAAGAATCAATACTTAATGTAGCATACCATTTTATACAGCTCGTTAGCTGCTGAACTGTTGGAAGAGTTGTCGTAGGGCTAGTAAAACAAGGCAAGATTACAAAGGAGATGTTTTATCTCTTGTAAGGATTAGTATGTGTGTGTGTGTCTCTCTCTCCCTATTTTGCTTTGAACAGAACCCTGTTCTTCTTGTTGGAATTTACTGTGTAACTAAGTATCTTCTCTCATCTTTTCCAAGGCATACTTACCTCTATACGTATGTAGCTATGTTAAGTCATTGGGCTGGAGTCAGTTTTCAATTCTGTTGATTGTTTTAACAGTTCAGTTGGTTTTTGATCTCTGCCTCTTGCAGAAGTGACTGTTACCTTGTTAGCTGGTGATCAGGGGGAAGTTGGGAGGAAGGAGGAGGGGGAAGTGGTTTCTTTTACTGTGAAGGAAGAACTGACTGCCAGGTCCCCTGTGAAGGGCAAATCAAGGGGCCAGGCTATGCAAATCGTGGGAAACTGCTTGGAACCAGGAAGTTCAACTGGAGAGGGGAGCAGTTTCCGGTGCTGTTGGGGGGCCCATGGTGTGAGGACAACTGCTTCAGAGTGGCTTGGGTTTGAATGAGCTCAACTTGTACCTGTTATGAGGAAGCTAGTATTAGTTGTCTAATTTTGCTAGCAATCAAACAGAACTTAGCAGCATTTAGGGAAATCTCAACTTTATGGTTGGACAGTGAAAAAATTATATAAAATAAATCCTTGTGGCCTGGAAAATTAATTAAAAACAGAGGTATAATGTTGATGAAAATCCCTGTATAACTCACAACATAATAAAACATGGGATGTGGTTTCGATAGCACCAGTGTTGATGGAACTGCTCTGGCAACACCTGATACACAGAGACAAAGTCTTGGAGCATATGGGATTTTTCAGATCTTTCCTTTGAAAACTGCAGTGGATAATGCATTAAAATGAGCTAATGTAAACAACCCGCAATATTTTGAAACTGTAATTTGAATTAAATATGTAGCAGGTTTGGAACTAATAGGTTGGCGTCCAAGAAAAACTCCCTTGGGAATCCAGGATCGTTCTGTTTGCCCATCCATGTCAAAAATGCATTGTTTAAGTACCATTTTGGCTTGGATATATCACATTCTTAATAAGATATCTGGGTTGAAACAATATAAATTTAGCTTCTGGCAAACTGCTCCTTTCCAGGATGAGTTAAAATTGTCTACTAATATTAAGAGGGCTAAGCCCATGGGATGGAAATTTTAACCTTAACCTGCAGTCAAAGACACTTAACCATACCCTCGACTCAACCTTGGAGATAACCACTTCCAAACAAAGAAGTACTTTAGGTACTCTTCGAAGTACTTGAAAGCTATTTCTCAAGAATTTCATTTGAACCGCCTTTAGAGCTGCTGGTTTACTATATGGACAAAGCTGAGCTCCATAAAGAAGTTGAGTGTGGAATTTAGCCAAAAAACAATTTAACGGCAGCAGGTACAAAATGCAGGCTGCCTGCGTGGAAAAAGGATTGGATGGCTAATACAGATTTTGGAATATTTTGAATTACATATTGAAGATGCACACTGCACTTACCAGAAGCATGAAAAACAATGCCCAGGTATTAAAATTTTTAAACTTGTTCTCATTTGTGCCTATCTGAGTACCCGTTTTGTAACCTTGGGTGCTTTGCAAAGGTGTGTATCTTAGTTTTGGAGTAATTAAGCCACCTAATGGTGCAGCAGAGCAGTAACTTGCCAAGGGAGCAAGAGGTTGCTGGTTCGAATCCCCACTGGTATATTTTACAGACTATGGGAAACACCTATATTGGGCAGCAGCAATATATGAAGATGCTGAGAGGCATCATTTCATATTGCATGGGAGATGGCAATGGCAAACCCCTCCTACCAAGGAAAACCACATGGCTTTGTGGTCCCCAGGGGTCGACACCGACTTGATGGCACAACTTTACAATCTCGAATGCTTGTTTGACAAAATGCTGCAAGGGACCATAAGACTCTTTGGAGGCCCGCTGGCTCCTGTGAAAGTATGACTGCATCATCTGCATAGACAAGAATGAGAGGTCTGTTGGCCAATTTTGGTGGATGGAAAGCCAAATTATTCATAAGAGAAACTATGAAATATAAAAGTTAAACAATGATGGGGTCAAGATGCAGCCTTATCTAACTCTGTGACTTGGAATTTCTTTTGTGTAATGTCCAACAGCGCTACAATGAACCTTCACACGGAAATTCTTATGTTGTCCATAGATTAAGAGAAGGAATTGATGGTCTAATGATGTATTTAAAATGTATTTGTCCCACAACTTATCTCTAGAGATTAAATCAAAGGCAAATCTTAAACCAATGCATATGGTATATAAGGCAGTATTGGGTTTAGATGAATATTTTTCAACCAATGCTGCAAAATTAAAGCCTGATCTATTGGGGACCTACTGGCCCTAAAGCCAGCTTGCTCCTCAGCCAATATCTGTTCATTCTCTAACCAGTCCTGGAATTTGTTAAGCAAATGGATGGATGGATTGATATTGCTTATAACATTCAGGAGACTAATGGGATGATAATTTGCTGGTAAGTCACTTTTGCCTCTCATATATGGGAATAATTTTTGCTAAGCTCCAGTCATTTGGTGGTGAGGCAGAATTGTTGTGAAAGGAGAAGCTAAGACGGACATCCACCACTCAAGGTTAGTAATTTGCGAAAATTACCAAAGTAGCAATTTCTGCACATGACAAAGATGGCCATTTGGGGAGACACCTTGGATCTAGATCTAGAGCTGTTGGAATCTCCCTCCCTCGAATACAGAGCATGGAAACGATCCTCCCATCCACCAGCAGGAATATGGCAAGAGAGATGGGAAGGTCTATTGCATGGATGGGTGTTTATAAGACACCAGAATATGGATGAATTCTTTTGAGTGCTTAGCAGAGCTGAGTTGTTGCCAAAAGGATCTACTGGCCTCCCTTTTTTTATTTTTAGAAGAGATTTATATTGTGGGTTTTTTTTTTGCTTAATTCTTGGGAGGTATAAGAAACTGGATTCTCCCTGTACAAGTTAAATGATTTGATAAGCTTGATTGAATGATTTGAACTAACTTGGCAAAGAGGCACCTTTTTAATGTAGTGATTCTCTTTATTTAGCAGGGGGAGAGTAACTGGCCCTGTCCACCCCCAGCACAGTACTTCCAGTGACTGTTGCTGGTGTCTATCTTACGTTTCTTTTAGATTGTGAACCCTTTGGGGACAGGGTTCTATCTTATTTATTGTTTTTCTGTGTAAACTGCCCTGAGCCATTTTTTGGAAGGGCGGTATAGAAATTGAATTAACAACAACAACAACAGCAACAACCTCAACACCATAGGGGCCACAGAAATCACCACCAGCCAATTACAAACAGCAGCTTTACTGGGAACAGCCTATATTCTGGGACGATATCTATAAGAACTGACAATAAAATTCAGCCATCCCAGGTCCTTGGGAAGGACTCGATGTCTGGTTAAAACAAACCAGTCAATAACACCTGTCTGACTGTGTAAACAACTAATAATAATAAAAATAATAAAAATAATAATAAATAATGAACTTTGTGGCTTTTGGCTTAAACACCTAACAAGCCTTCATAAACAACTATCAAAACAGTTCAATCACATTTTGCAAGGAGGTGATATTGAACAATGGCTAACAACTGGGAAAACTCATCTCATAATGAAAGACACAGCAAAAGGTGCAGTTCCAAGTAATTATAGACCCATAACCTGCCTGCCAACCATGTTCAAATTATTAACTGGAATAATAGCAGTTGAAGTGATGCAACACTTATTAACTAACGAACAGCTTCCTATTGAACAGAAAGGAAATTGCCCGAACACCAGAGGCACAAAAGACCAGCTGCTGATTGACAAAATGATTTTAGAAAATTGCAAGAGAAGAAAAACCAATCTAAGTGTTGCATGGATTGACTACAAGAAAGCCTTCGATTCATTGCCTCTCACATGAATACTAAAATGTTTAGAAACAACTGGTGTCAGCAAAAACATTCAGATATTTATTAAAAAAGCAATGAGCATATGGAGTACACAGTTAACAATCAATGGCGAGACACTTGGACAGGTTAGCATTAGAAGAGGCATTTTCCAAGGGGACTCACTATCCTCTCTGTTGTTTGTAATCGCCATGACCCCACTTTCACAAATACTAAACAAAACAGGCCTCGGATACCAAACATCTAAAACATCAAGTCAAATCAACCATCTGCTGTACCTGGACGATCTGAAGTTGTATGGAAAGTCCCAGTCAGAAATCGAATCATTGCTAAGCACTGTCCGTATATTCAGTAGCGATATAGCAATGGAGTTTGGACTAGACAAGTGTACTGCATTAATAATGAACAGAGGGAATATAACAAAAACAGAAGGAATAGAACTGCCCAATGGAAGCAAGATCAAGAACCTGGAAGAGAAAGAACATTACAAATACTTGGGCATTCTCCAGGCTAACATCGCACACACTGAAGTTAAAAGAAGAATTGGAAGTTAATACATCAGGAGAGTTAGAAAAATCCTCAAGTCCAAACTCAATGGCGGGAACACCATACAAGCCATAAACACCTGGGCTATACCTGTTATCAGATATACTGCAGGAATAATAGACTGGACCCAGGCAGAGCTAGAGATGCTAGATCGTAAGACCAGGAAAATCATGACCATCAATCATGCTCTGCACCCCCGCAGTAATGTCGATAGGCTCTACCTCCCTCGCAGCTTAGGTGGAAGAGGAATGCTGCAAGCCCATCAAACAGTAGAGGAGGAGAAAAGAGGCCTTGAAGAATACATCAAGGACAGTGAAGAATATGCACTTCAAATGGTCAATAACGAGAAACTATTCAACACCAACGAAAGAAAGCAGGCCTACAAGAAAGAACAAGTCAAGAACCGAGCAGAAAAATGGAAAAACAAGCCACTGCATGGTCAATATTTGCACAATATAAGTGGAAAATGAGACATCACCAAGACCTGGCAATGGCTTAAGAATGGCAACTTGAAGAAAGAAACAGAGGGTTTAATCCTGGCTGCACAAGAACAGGCACTAAGAACAAATGCAATAAGAGCAAAAGTCGAAAAATCCACCACAAACAGCAAGTGCCGCCTTTGTAAAGAAGCAGATGAAACAGTGGACCACCTAATCAGCTGTTGTCAAAAGATCACACAGACTGACTACAAAGAAAGGCATGACAAAGTAGCAGGGATGATACACTGGAACATCTGCAAAAAATACAATCTACCTGTAGCCAAACATTGGTGGGACCATAAAATTGAAAAAGTTGTTGAAAATGAAGATGTAAAAATATTATGGGACTTCCGACTACCAACAGACAAACATCTGCCACACAATACACCAGATATAACTGTAGTCAAGAAGAAAAAAACAAGTCAAAATAATCGACATAGCAATACCAGGGGATAGCAGAATAGAAGAAAAAGAAATAGAAAAAATCACCAAATACAAAGATCTACAAACTGAAATTGAAAAGACCAAAATAATCCCAGTGGTCATTGGCGCCCTGGGTGCAGTTCCAAAAGACCTTGAAGAGCACCTCAAAACCATAGGGGCCACAGAAATCACCATCAGCCAATTACAAAAAGCAGCTTTACTGGGAACAGCCTATATTCTGCGACGATATCTATAACAATTCACAATAAAATTCTGGCATCCCAGGTCCTTGGGAAGGACTCAATGTCTGGATAAAACAAACCAGTCAATAACACCTGTCCGACTTTGTAAACAAGAAATAATCGCCTTCCTCGTAAATTGACACTCAAAATCAAACCATAATTTAGAAGGCAGAGTATGCCCTATGCATTTTGAAGATTTAGGTGAAGTTAATACTGGGAGCAAGACCTGAGTAAGCCTGCTATAATTTCTAACATAGAATTACTCAATATACTATATATTATGGTAGAATGGATTTGACAAAATATCTCAGAATTTAAGGTTTTTGAGACCTGTTCATTCATTGCGAGACTATCTAATATGCACAGGAGAAACTTCATAATCCAAACTGATACTAACATTAGGAACCAAAAATATATTTTATTCAAATGCGTTCAGATGTAATACATTAGGCAAATGATCGCTGTCAGGGTGACTGTCCATTAGAAATTTTGGTGCAAATGGTATTGGGCTGCACAACACTGCTGTGTAATCAGTTAAGGAGGGCTTTCTTTCATCTGTCTTTTCCTCCTGATAACTGTAGTCAGGCTGCCTACGACATATTCATACCGAGAAGAGCATTTTCTCTTCAGTTTCTGAAACTGCCCTCGCAGTACTGGAGAGGAGGGGAAAAATATTCCCTTCACTTGCTGTCATTTTATCTGTGGAATAAGGGGTGACGTATTCCCACTGTCTGACGTATTCCCACTGTCTGTCCCATCCCCCAAAATGTGTGCAATACATGTGTGCAATGATCAAAACTGACCTCTCTTCTGGGAACAATAAAAATAGTATGTCTTTGTGTGGCATCAAATTGCATGGTATCAAATGTAATTAATCAAATTGTGTAACATCAAATGTAATTGTTTGCACAACTGATGACCTATAAGAGTTTGAGAAGCAAGCAAGGATGGGTACCGTTTTTGTTAAATACTTCTGTCATTTAAAAAAATGTATTTGCTAGTTGTCATTTTGTTGTAATCTATGGTGAAACAAGTATAATTGGACAGGATTATTATTTTAATTCAGTTCATTTCTTGCTTGTTTGGTTGAGGGTCTGTGGACCATTCCACACATTTGTCTTTTAGTGTCAAAGAAGAGTTTCACTTAGGTTCTTAGGTTGCACACCTGAAATAATGTAAAATATGCACATGATGAACATGTGTCAATTTTCCATTGTCTGTGGCTAAATAAATACATTTATTCTGACAAACAGGCATTGAGAATACCCTTCAAGTGCACTGATCAAGGAGCTGTGATTGGCAAGTTACATTTGGTAGAAAACCTAGGTACAATGTGAAATGGCACTGAGTAGTTTGGACTGCTCTTTGGCTGCCCTGGGGCTTTGGAATTCACTTCTTGCTGAAATAAGAGCATCTCCTTCTCTGTTTGCTTTTAGGAAGACCCTGAAGATGTACCTGTTTCCTCAGGCTTTTTATTGAAATTTTAATTTTAAAATGTTTTTTTCCATTGAGATGTTTATCTGTTTTATGAATTTTAACTGTTTTATATTTTTACATTTATGTTGTAACCTAACTATACATTACAGCAGTTAATTTGTAATGCATTACAAATACATTAATGTATTTGTACATTAATGTATGCTGCCTGCACATTTCTATATCAGGCAGTATAGAAATACAATGAATTAAACATAAATTTATTTTGTATGTAGGATCTTCTTCTGATTTTTTTAGCCCCCAATATAGTTCCACTTGCATTCAGATCTGTTAATCTCAGCCAAACCAATCAAACTTCCCATTCCCAGCCTCAAGATTTCTTTATTCAGGGTGTATTTGCCTATGACGATCCCTTTTCTTGCATCCATCCATCCATCCATCCATCCATCCATCCATCCATAAGTTCATCAGTTGTAGCCTACTTGTAAGTAGTGCTGCTTTAACCCTGTTAAGGGCTGCTACAAGTCTCATTTTGTCTTCTAGTTCCTGCTGGTGTGTGTAGGTACTGCAAAACCTGAAGATCATTGCTTATTCTCTCTCTTTTTGTATGGTCTGTGTGTCTGTCCCATTCACAAACTCTTCTTTGACAAGACACTAGTTTCTGAGTAGAAAGCTGAGAGGTCCAGCATTCTTTGGCTCACTGTTTAGCTGGTAGTTTGAAGGCTAATGGCTGTTTAGTCAGCCATTCTCTGAATGCATCCAGTGATTTCTAGGAATCTGAACAAAAGATTGACTGAGTGTTGTTGGCCCTCTACAAGAGAAAGCTCTTGTTAAAGCTAAGAATTGGGATTCAGAACTACATTTCTCTTTATAACTCTTCCGCTGTCATCCTCTTTATGTTCTTTTCTGACAAGAGGCTTGTAATTCATTCACCCTTTGAGGCAGTATCATTCTGGAGGATGTAATGCCAGCAGTAGCACAAAAGGGCATTGTAAAAGGGGTGGACCCATTTACACTTGTTTAGATAGCTGATAAATAAAAGGTCAGTTTCGGATTTCGTAGGTCACTTGCTTTTTACTACTAGAAGCCAATGATATTTTACTCACCCAGGTCCTTTGGAAAAGCTCTTTGTGAATAGATTGGCATGGTGTCTGTTGAGCAAGGCATATATATGCACATATGAATGATATTTACACTTGAAAAGTTGTGCATATGTTGGGGATACCTAATGAAAACAAAGTTTAGGAGTGATCTGGAGTAGGTTTTTTTTTAGTCCAACTCCTAAACAAAGTGGGGAGCTGAGCTGCTTACAAGGTAGTATCTCCTCCATAGAATGGTAGGATATTGAATTTTTCTTCCATAGAATGTGGTTTACAGTATGGAATCATCTATGTTGTTTGTCCTCTCTCCCACAGGGCATGTACACCCTGTGCTTTCCCATGCCCTGTACTTTCTTCAGGCCTAATTGATCTACTTTCTTGATCTAAACCAGGAATTCTCAATGTTGTCCCCAGATGTTATTGGACTTCAACTCCCATAATACCCAAACAAAGGCCACTGGGGCTGGGGATTATGGGAACTGAAGTCCAATAGCATCTGGAAACCCTATGTTGTGAATCCCTGCTCTAAACTATTCATCTGCTGCTTCTGTTTTTATGATCCATTATCATAGATAATAAAATCTATGGATTATCTAGACTCATTTCAAACTGGCTTTCGTGTGGGCTATGGGGTTGAGACTGCCTTGGTCAGCCTGATGGATGATCTGCAATTGGCTATCGACAGTGTGACCCTGCTGATCCTTTTGGATCTCCCTGCGACTTTCAATACCATCTACCATGGTATCCTTCTGGACCTCCTGATACAGGTAGGATTGGGTGGCACTGTTTTACAGTGGTTCTGCTCTTACCTCTCTGGTTAATTCCAGATGGTGTTGCTTGGAGACTGTTGCTCTGCAAAGCAAGAACTGATGTATGGAGTTCCATAAGGCTCCATACTGTCTCCAATGCTCTTTAACACCTACATGAAGCTGCTGGGAGAGATCATCAGGAGGTTTGGTGCTGGGTGTTATCAATGTGCTGATGATACCCAGATTTACTTCTTCATATCAACCTCATCAGGAAATGGCATATCTTCCCTAAATGCCTGCTTGGAGATGGTAATGGGCTGGATGAGGGATAACAAACTGAGGTTGAATCCAAATAAGATGGAAGTACTGACTGGAGGGGTGGGGTCGGGACCCGAGAGATGGTTTAGATCTGCCTCTTTTGGATGGGGTTACACCCCCCCCCCGCGAATTATTGGGTATGTAGCTTGGGAGTGCTCCTGGACCCAAAGCTCTCCCTGGTTTCTCAGTTGGAGGTGGTGGCCAGGAGCACTTTTTATTAGCTTCAGCTGATATGTCAACTGCGTCCATTCCTAGAGGTGAATGACCTTTAAAACAGTGGTATATATGCTGGTAACCTCCAGGCTTGACTACTGTAATGCGCTCTATGTGGGGTTGCCTTTGTACATAGTCCGGAAACTACAGTTGGTACAGAATGTGGCAGCCAGATTGGTCTGGAACAACACGAAGGGACCATATAACACCGGTTTTGAAAGAACGGCAATGGTTGCCGATATGTTTCCAGGTGAAATACAAAGTGTTGGATATTACCTATAAAGCCATTAACAGATTGGGTCCAGGCTATTTAAGAGAGCGTCTCCTTTGTCATGAACCCTCCTGCCTTTTATGATCTTCTGGAGAGGTCTAGTTACTGTTGCCACCAGCTGTTGCCACCAGCTGGCAACTCAGGACCGGGCTTTCTCTGTGCTCCCCCACGGCTTTGGAATATGCTCCCTGCTGAAATAAGAGCATTTCCTTCTCTATTTGTTTTCAGGAAGGCCCTCAAGACTTTCCTTTTCTCGCAAGCTTTTAATTAGAATTTTAATAATTTGTTTTATATTGTTTTTATCATGTTGTGTATTTTAACTTGTGATTTTAAACTAATAAAATTTGTATGCCATCTAGAGATTTACATATCAGGTGGTGTAAAAATATGATAAATAAAATATAATAAATATATAACTCGACACTTGAAATCTTAACCTCTCCAGCTGATCAGAATGGTCAAGAGGTTCTTCAGTTCTTCTTACAGAATCTCCACCTTTCTTGTAAGAATCTCCACCTTTCAGTATATGAGATCACTTAAGAGATATGGGAGGTGGTTCTTCATAGTGGCCCCCCATGGTCTGCAGGACAGGTTACTAGGCAGATTAGAATAATCTGTCCAGTAAATTTGTCCTGCAGATTTTTAGAAAGGTACTAAAGGTGTTTTCATTTTAGGCATAGATTGTGAATTTGCTCAGTATTATGTATAATGTTTTTTTAAAAATGCATTTTTTAATGCTAGATTTTGAATCTTTTACATCTTTGTAGATTTTAACCATGTTCTTGACTTTTAATGTTAACTGAACTATAACTGAGTTATGAAGCACTGGTGCTAGGAAAGAAAGTACTGGTGCTGCTGCTGATTTTCAATTCTGCACATGTGGAGGGCATGGAATTTTCATCTTTCTCTTTCCCCAGAAGTGCTCAGTGCCATGCAAAAATGTTCCTAAAGGCTGTTTGATCCTCAGTGACATATTTTTGCATAGCACAAAGTGCTTCTGTGGGAAGAGAAGGTGGTTGTCACCTCCACCCCCCCAATCTCTGGGACTTCGTTGGTAGACTGCCGTAGCAGCACTAGCATTTCATAAATTAGGAATTCAGCCATTAGACTTATCTTACTCACAGAGCTTCTAATGTGCATGTATGATGTTTAGTCCATTTGTGAAATCCTAACATTTTGATACAGAAGTTATAATTTTAAGAGGAAAAAGAGAAAAGTGTAATACCTAGAAACTGAGTGACAAAACAGGCATCAAGAAAGTTGGTCTGGATAGACGTTTTGACTTTTTCATATTATTTGACATTGACATTGCCTGGGCATCAATATGATGGATTATTATGGCACTAGAAATCCACCATTAGATGAAACATTAAGGCTTTTAGAGTTTCTCACTTCCACTTTGTACAATAAGCTATTTGTGCCAAAATATTACCAAACACAGAACACTTATTGAGCAGAAGTGACCAGTAATCACTACAACACTTTTTTTTTAAAAAAGTTAGCCTCATTGTAACCTTATTCTACAATGCACTATGATGTGGGTCTTTTATGCTTGAGAGACAATGGACTGGTATTGGCAGGGCTGTCTTGGAAAGACTGAACACCAGCTTTTACTAATAGTGTGTACATACAACATCATTGTTAATCAGAGTATCTTGAAAAGCTTTGCAAATATTAACTGAGCCTGATTGCTCCAGTGAATTATGGGGAGCTTTATGTTTTTTAAAAAATTATTAGAGTGAAACAGACACTTACTGAGAAAATGGGCTGTTTACATAGGCCAGGTAGCTGTAAAAGTATCTGATTAACTTGTAGTTCAATGCACATGTGTAACAGATGCATAATGAGAGAGAGAGTGTGTGTAACATAGATATTATTGTTGCTTTTGATAAAGAGTTACATTAACTGCATAAGGAAATAGGTGCCTATTCGGGTAGCTTTTGCACAATTAAGTGTTTTGTAGAGGGTTCCACAAATTTTAACTTGCCTTGATATCCCCACTTAACCCTCAGCTTTTGGGTGAGAGTGGTTTTATTTTGATGTTGCAGTGTGCTTCAGAGGCACTTTGAAGTAGCAAGAAGTTAACTGTTACTGAGTACCTGCCTCTAAAGTCCAGATTAGATTAGGTATGACCCTCTGCTGTTCTCCTGAGAGCTAGGTTTAGAAGAACGGTGGGAGCTCATCCCCAAAAATTGTGCTGAGCTTTGAACACACTTGGGAAATAATTCTGCTGCTTGTTCTGAGCTATCCATATATGTTTGTTCATGTATGTTCTATATCCTATTTCTGAACACAGCAGAACAGAGAGAGAATTAGGAAAGGGTAGTACACAGGTGATGATTATAATTACCTGCAAGAGTAATATAATCTGTGAATGATGATGATTTGTAAAACAACAACCCCAAACATGTGAGATATCCTTGGCTCTGTTACTTTCAGATATTGCCAGCTAGGAATCTATCTCGACATACTTCATATTTGCCACATTTATCTAGTCTAACTTCCCTAATCTGAAGACAGAAGAAAATAGAGTGGCTTCTAAAGCACCTCTGAAACATTAGTCAATAACTGGAATGCAAGACCTTGGCAGCGGGACAGGCACGGGCTTAAAATCCAGGTTGTATGGTCCTGTGCAGGATAATTTTTTTTTAAAAAAAACACCTAAAGACAGAATTTGGCACTTGTTCTGAGTTTGCTGTCTCTGAAATCTCTTTGACAAAAATTGGATAATGGATTACTGTACAGTAATTTTGTGTGACTTTAACAAACGCCCTGTGCAAGTTGCTCAATCAATAGTACTTAAATAGTGTTGCCTGAGTTGTTATAGAACATTTTAAAGTAAGCAGCACAGAATGCTCAACAGTGCTTTGTGTGCATGCACATGTTTAGTGATCCTGGCATGCTTCTGAGAAGGAGAAAAAGTTTAAAGCAGGTTTTGAATGGCTGATCTGTTTCCTTTCTCATGGAATCTCATCAAAAGCACTGTTCACTTTTTTGTAGACTGGGAAGCCTTTGTTATTTCTAGGAGTACTGCTTTCAGATAACTTCCACATGACACTTGTATACATTAAGGAATACACCCATACCTGGTAACTTACCATTGTTTTTCAACTGTTTCCTTGGGACAACATACTTTCTCCTGGGATTCCTATGAGCAGAAGCTTTTCTAGAGGTTCCTAATGAGACGTTAAGTAGTACACAGTTTCTTCTAAAAGCCAAGTACTAGATTTCTCCGGAATGTTCAGTGGAGAATGTTAGATGCATTCTAGGTCATGTTCAGAGTTTGCATGGGACAACAGGAAGGCCAGGCCAGTATTCTGTATGAATCAATTTTGTGCCCATAGAACCCAGTGTATTTGGTTCTGTAGCAGGCAGATTGAACAGCTATTGAAAGGCAATGGTAACACATCAGTATACTCAAAGCCCTGAATTGTTTGTGGAGTGAAAAACATGATCTCTGAAATCTCCTAAAGCAATATTCCATGGTGCTTTGTCAGCAAAAGATGTAAACCCCAATAATGAAGCAGATTATGATACAACAGAATTGTCATTCTTATTATTTGAATGAATGAATGAATAGTTACTTCAATAACAGGCCAGAGAAAGGGAGAAAAATTAAATACTAAAGTAAAGTGTGCCATCAAATCAATTTCGACACCTGGTGCCCACAGAGCCCTGTGGCTTTGCTTGGTAGAATACAGGAGGGGCTTACCATTGCCTCCACCTGCACAGTATGAGAAGATGCCTTTCAGCATGTTCCTATATCGCTGCTGCCTGATATAATACCAGCGAGAATTCGAACCAGCAACCTTCTGCTTGTTAGTCAAGCATTTCCCCGCTGTGCCACTTAAGGTAGCTAACATACTACTGATCAAGCAGTTTAAGTATAACAGCACAATTAAAATATAATAATTACAACCATTCCAATCAACTTATCTTCTGTAAAACTTACCTGCTGTAAAACAAAACTTTGCTACACTTAAAGATAACATATCATTCGTATTCAATAAAAGGTGTAACATACATAAAACTTATCAGAACACCCTGAATAATCTGTTTTTTTAAATGCAGCAAATAATAACTATGGATATCATTATAAAAATTGCAGTATAACAAAAAATAACAGTTTTAATACTTACTGCGTGCACATGGAACTTTCTTCAAACTTTACTCAAGCACAGCTGTAATTATTAATGCATCTAAATGGGCTTATGAAGAAGCTTTATGATGATCTGACCAAGGTACCTGGCAGGCCTGATGTTTAAAAACATGAATACCCAACACCACAGACTTGGTACCGTGACTCAATACTATTTGCTGTTCCATGTCATCCACTTGCTGTTTAATTATTAATCTAGCCCATAACCCATTGATACAAGAAAGCCCAAAGAGAAGCCGTAAATAATAATAATAATAATAATTCAATTTCTATACCACCCTTCCAATAATGGCTCAGGGTGGTTTACAAGAGAAATAACAAACAAATAAGGTGGCTCCCTGTCCCCAAAGGGCTCACATTCTAAAAAGAAACATAAGACACACACCAGCAACAGTCACTGAAGGTACTGTGCTGGGAGTGGATGGGGCCAGTTATTCTCCCCCTGCTAAATAAAGAGAATCACCACGGTAAAAGGTGCCTCTTTGCCCAGTTAGCAGGGGATGATAACAGAGTTATTATCCAGAGTTAATAATAGAGTTTCCTTTCTAATGAATGTTTCCAGCAGGTCGAGAATTTATCTGTCTAGTAATACCAAGGGAGCTAGGCCAGTAGGATCAAATGTTAACTTTAACCACCACTCAAAAGTGCTAAGCCCCTGGCCCACTTCTACTTTTGTGACCCCCATTTCCAAGCGGAGTTCTGCATTTGTAGCACAATGTAGTGTCTGCCGCTGGTACTCAGAGGCATCCTGCCTTTGAGGCTGGAGGTGGCTTCTGAGTACCTGTTGCAGGGGAGTAACAGCAGGAGAGAGGGCATGCCCTCAACTCCTGCCTGTGGCTTCCAGCAGCATCTGGTGGGCCACTGTGCGAAACAGGATGCTGGACTAGATGGGCGTTGGGCCTGATCCAGCAGGGCTGTTCTTATGTTCTTAGTGCAAAAGCTGCCTAGTAAAAGACTGACCTAGGTCAGTCTTTGCATGACACTGATGTTTGATCCAAGCAGAGGCCAGTTTCTTCTTGGTGCCAAGTTGATGCTAAGTTTCCATTGCTTTTTGTAAAAGGCCAGTGTTTCCTGTAGAAGCAGGGAGGGATAGATTATCTGGTAACACTAGTTCACATAGCTGATAAATTGGAAGTGCTGTGAATGTGATAGTGGCAGCAGACATACGTGGGCGCACCCATTGTGTGCAGTGTTCTCTCTAATTTTTTTCATTTGTGTGTGGAATGAATTTTGTTTTGGGTGGCAGTATCAAGGCAATATGTGCACACATGCATTCAGAGTTGTGCATTCCTGATTCAACCTGAGTGCTATCTAAGATTAACTGAGCGGACATCAAAAAACTTGGGAGAGTGTGCATGTGCGCACTCAGAGGGAAGGAACACTGACTGTGTGTATACCATATGGTGTGAAGCTGTACATATGTGCATCCAACTGATCTCTGTCCATTTCAATAAGGGGAGGACCATCGGCTCTATGAATTAATTTTGGTTGAAAACATTTCTTTTTGGAAATCCAATAATCCAACCCCACAGATGTCTATGGGGAAATATTTTTTAAAGGAAGGGAAAAAATGGTTTGGTCGGGAGCTCTGAACTTTGGCACATATATAGCAGAGGTTGGCAGGGCACTGTGTATTTAAATTGAATTCAATTAGCCCATCTGTTTACTTTTTTTTAAAGAACTCAGAAATTGTACTCACACCCAAGACTTGTGGCAAATAGTGATGTAATATTGGAGAATCTACCACTTTGTTCTTAAATTTGGAAATAAAATGAATGAATGAATGAATGAATGAATGCCAGGGTGGTAGCGCAGGCAGATAGATTGCACCCCCACCATGGGGGGGGGGAATGCAAGCTCCATTTTGTATCTCTGCTGCCATTTTCTGCTCTGAAATATTGAGATTCCCCCCCCCCAATCTCCAAAATTTTCCAATCCAAAATATTGAATTGATTGAGGAGATCATATTGTTTCCAGTATCTCCAAAATGGCAGATACAGAGCATTTATGAAATCCAATATCTGAAAATGCACAGGTCCGATCCTTGTCATACACATGAAAGATTGGAAAGGATTTTTTAAAAAAGCTGCAGCTTGAGTCTTAAAAAGGGAGGAGATCATGTTAGCATTACTTGTGTCTAACACAAGTTTGCAACTGTTTTGGGTGTCCAGGACACGGATACCCAACCAATTTTGTGAGAAATGCTAGTTGAAGCTGGGGGAATTACTCAGATGCCAGGGAAACCTTTTTTTGACTCTGAGTAGTCAAGGAAGCTTATAACATGCAAAAAGGCTTTCTTCAGAAAAAGGAAGTCCTACCCAAAATAGGAGAACAAAAAAGAACACAAATTCTGGCAAAAGAAATGTAAGGTGCCAATAAGTGGTGTGGAGAAAAAAAAGACTGTGGCTAAAAATATCAGATGAACAATATAAACTTCTTTAAATACATCAGAAGCAGGAAAAGTGCCAGGGAGGTAGTTGGGCTTTTAGATGAGAAGAGAGTGAAAGGAATGCTTGAGGAGGATAAGCTGAATGAATTCTTTGCATCTGTCTTTACTACAAAAGGTATAGGACCGATATTTGTGCCTGAACTGACCTTTTCAGGGTGGGGAGGGGGATATAAGAAGAATTGAGCCAAACAGAGGTGACAAGAGATTATGATCTAGGATGTACTGAAAAATGAAAAATTAAATCGCCAAATCTAGGTGGTCTTAAAGATTTCAAATGTGAAATTGCTGATCTTCTAGCAAGAGTATGTAACTTGTCCCAAGGATTGGGCTCCAAGTTTGTGGAGGACAAGTGGCTCCTAGTCTTGATGGCTATATATTACCTCCCAGGTTCAGAGGTAATCTGATTCTGAATACCAGTTGCAGGGGTAATAGGAAAGAGGGTATGGCTTCATTTCCTACTTGTCGGTTTCCTAGAGGCATCTGGTTGGCCACTGGGGAATTGGATGCTGGATTAGAGAGGCCTTGGTCTGATCCAGCAGGCTGCCCTTATGTATGCTAGCAAGTCTGTTGGGAATTCTCTGTGGTAAGAGAATCCCCTTTTTCATTATAACAGAGTGCACAGAGGCACAACACAGCAGAATTTACTTAGGCGTGCGTGTATGCTGAGAGTAAAGTAACTTGGAGCCAATTCATAGTTTCAAATCAATATATAAGGTATTTATTAAGGAACTCCATTCTAGATAGGAAAGTGAGGAGTTAGGATCTCTGATCTATCTATCTAGCTGGATGTAGATGGATTCTGCATCTTCTCTGCACAAATGGTGCAGGGAGAGGAGCTTGCCATGTTGCAAGGTAGAAGGACAGGTAGAGAGAAGAGAGGGGAGGAAGTGAGTTGCTAGAAGGAAGGAAGTCCCTGAGATTAGCAATCTACATTCCAAAGGGATAGTGTCTGAGCAGTAGAGAAGGGATGACCAATGTCTTGACCCTCTAGCCCTCTGACTCACTAGTCTGTCCCCCACTGTCTGAGACAAGAGACAGTGCAAAGTCCCTAACTTCCATCAAAGTCTGCTTCTTAATGCACTCTAAATCCGGGGTGGGGTGCGGGGCTTGTCTGTGCCAATTATAAGGGTTAAAAGAGAAGATACAAGGGCAGGGGTGACTTCTGAATAAGGATTGTGCAAAACTTTGCGTGGCAAAAGACAAGCACAGTGAACTCTCTTCAGATGTTAAAAAAGCAGGGATGCTGTGCTCCTATACACCATCCTGAGAGCTTGCCCATAAACTCCGCCCTACACTGGCACGCTCAGAAGCCCCACCCACCCGCTCTCCATGTTTAGTGTTTTAAAAGACAAATAGTGTAAATATGGACAGAGAATGGGTGGGGCTTCTGGGAACAGGAATCCAGAGGCAGAGCTTGTGTGAGCATGCTCTCAAAACATTGAAGGAGCAGAATGGGTATGGCAGTATTACCTGGTAGGGGCACAAAGCAGATGGGACTCTGGGTGTGCCAGTTCAGTCAGGGGTGAGCAGTTCTGATTGCATTCAGGTGGGCTTAGGGTGGCCCATTTTTGTTCTTGGATCTTAGCTTGCCTGGCCAGGGATTCTTTATTAAAATGCAAGAGAACTGGACGCGATTCCTGCATTTGCCAGGCTGGCAACTTCAAGGCACAGGCCTCTGTCATACATGACAGTTCCGCTAGTCCAAAATGGATGCTTAAATTGAAAATGGGGTACTCTTGTAATACACAGAAGTTGAAGGCACATATGTAGGGCTTATACATGCCACACTGTGTACTATATAATATGCATAGCAGGAGCTGCTTGAACCTATTTCCTATCGTCCATATGGCATTTCCAGTTTTCCAGTTATGTTTGCTATAAATCAGGGGTTGGCAGCATGTAACTCTCCAGATGTTGCTGAACTAAAACTCCCATCATCCTTGGCTGTAATAAATTGTGGCTGAGGGTGATGGGAGTTTTAGCTTGCCAGCATTTGGAGAGCCACACTTTGCCTACCTAAACAGTCCACCAAAAGAGAGAACGAAGTTTAAAGTATCAGTAGTAGAAGTCACCTTAAGTGGCGCAGCAGGGAAATGCTTGACTAACAGGCAGAAGATTGCTGGTTTGAATGCCCACTGGTACTATATTGGGCAGCAGCGATATAGGAAGATGCTGAAAAGGCATCCTCTCATATTGCATGGGAGGAGGCAATGGTAAACCCCTCCTGTAGTCTACCAAAGACAACCACAGGGCTCTGTGGACTCCAGGAGTTGGAATCGACTTGACGGCACACTTTACCTTACTTCACCTTAGAAAGCAAAACATCTGACCTCATGTCATGGTGTGCATTGTAACATAATTTTTTAATGTACAGTGTTGAAAAGGACTGTGTAGTTTTTAATTTTAAAGTGAAATCAGTACAGCACATCACTCACTTATGTTGTAACACCAACTTGTTTACTATGCTGTTCAGTTAGCAAAATGAGTTAAATCAGCTTGCATATTGATTTAAAAGTATCATTGACCTTTTAAAAATATAGGTGGTTATAACAGTTTAAAAAGGGGGTCGCATATGAAGCAACCCATTGTATGGGTCAAAAGAATTAGAGGAGGTTGGGTTTTTTTAATGTTGGAGGCGCAAAGGAGACAAAGCTGTAACTGGTAACTCTTGTGACTTATTTCTTCCACATAAGTGAGGAGGGGGGAAAAGAGTAGCTTTAGCAGTTGTGCCCTCCCCACCCCATTGCTCACTCTAATGACCTGCTAGATAGAGACTGATTTAATCAACACACACCATGCAAGTGGAGTGATTGTGAATCAGATTGTTGTGGAGCAAACAAATGCTTCCCAGTAAATTGCCAAGGGATGGCAGCTACTCTGCTCTATTTTTACTCAAATAGATTGTCTTTTAAGGAGTGGCCTTCAAATAAACCTTGGCTATATACCACCCCTTAATCAAAATGTCACTAAAGCCTCAGCTTTGTTTATGCTTCATTGGAAAACAGTCCTCTTATTTATTTAAACCATTGAACTCTGGTTCCAGCCACCATTAACCCTGGCAACACAAAGACGGATGGTCGAGTGACAAAAGGCGTGTGCCAGAGCTATGATCACTTACGCCTGCCTGATGTCTTGATCTGCTTGTAACATCCCTCCGGGGGAACCGTCAGGCAATTAAGTCCACCCATTACACACACAGCCCCTCTCAGTGAGCTCAGGGAGGATGGGTAATTCCTTGTAATGACTACTACATCTGTTCAATTATATTTCTTTGTATTGATGCTTAATTAGAGGAGAAGTGTGGGTTGAGGGAGGAGGGAGCAGCTCCTGCGTAAATGTTAGACAACTCTTCCTTAATAGCCTGCCATTGTCTCACACTTTGACCAGGCTGGCAGGCACGGTGGCCTTCTGACCTCAGAGCGCCAGAAAAGGATGGAGAAACTTGTCTTGGGTTGTATATGTGAGGGAGGAAGGGAGCAGTCTGAAAGCTGATTTACAGCTAATGCCTGCTTTGTTTAGCTTCAAGGGTGAAATGACCCTCAATGACCTTGAACCCATTTTGTGTTCAGGAAGCAGCTGGATGTCTGAGCGTTCAGTGGTGATTTCTGCATGAGTCTGTGCACCTTAACTAGGCACCCCTTGTTAAACCTGCTCCTTGAGACATTTGCCGTGCTGAAGGGCCCCTCTGGTGCAGTAGATTGGGAGTATTGTTTTGTGGATTGTTTTGGTGCCTGTGGACGGGGACCAAAGACTCTGGGCTCTTTTTCACACATTCCGATTAGCATAAGACTTTATTGTAACGTATATGTCATACTTTCCAGTTCTACCTGGGCCAGTCCCTGTTTTCTGATGCTTGCCCCTGTTTTGTCCTTTTTTTAGATTTAGGGGGAGATACAGGGATGCCTTTAAAAAATTCATTAGTCTTCCTAAATACCTATTGAGATAGCAAACATCACTGAATGGTTTTGTTGCAGCCAGCCCATAAGTATAACCAGATCTATTGTTAAACCTTGCACTGTCAGCCAAGGAAGCCAAAGGCACCTGCTTCAGAAGCCAGTTTAGTGAGACCAGCTATTGCAAAGTAAATTAGTGCAAGCATATTTTGCATGCTGAGGAGCTTTCTGCTATGTGGTGAGGCGTGTGTGCGTGCGCGCGTGTGCGCTAAGCCAGCCAACCGTGGTGTGAGAATAAGGGCGATAATACAAATATGTAAATATGTGCCTCTTTCCTTCACTGAAATGCTGGAGGATAAGGGGTGTGTGTATGTGTGTCCATGTCCATTTATCCACATGTTTGTGTAATAGGTGATGACAAAATAGAGATCAAGATAAAATTATTTAATACTAAAAGCCAAGGTCATAAGCAAATTAAATCAGTATTATACAAAGCACATACAATTATTTCTTAGAACATTGTCCTATCTGAATTACGTAGAGTAGAAGAAAAAATATTATGACAAGCCAGAGAGGTTGAAATGCCTGCTTATTCTGCAGTGGATAGTGATACACTGTAAAGCACATATTCAAAAAATTGGAAACAGTTGTTTGACAGAAGGGAGGGAGAGGGAGGGAATAGGGTTCATAGGTATTGTTTGGTTAAAAGAGATATGTGCAGCTAGTACTAGTATAAGAAAAAGACAAATAAGAAGCTTACAATATTCTCAGGAAAGTAACATTATGCTATAGAAGATGTATATAAGTACAGATGTTTAACACAGACTGAAAATCTAGTTAAGTTATGAGTTATTAGTGTGTGTTTTCCATTTATCCTAAAGGTTTTTTGTTGTTGTCTCAAAATTGTGTGTATATATGTTTCATAGGATATGTTACCAAGTTTAAAAGCTTGTGGTGATCTAAATTCAAATGTTTGGCAACAGGTTGCTCAAGCTTTGTTGTGTGTTAATGATGTTATTCTGAAAAAGGTATGGAAATCCATAGTGTGTTGCCATCATGCTGTATGTAATAGCTGGGGTGTTGGCATTCTAGAACTCACAATACATTGCTGGCCTGATTTATGTAATTGATCTTTCCAGTCATTTTTGAAGGTGACAGGCTTGCTAAGAGAAGTTCAGATGATACATTGAATGGAATTTATTTATTTGGAATATTTATTAGTGCACTGCTGCTCAGGGCGGCTTACAACATGAATTTGCAGTGATATAGGAGTGATGATAAATGCCTTTATTTCAGCCTTTGCAAAACATTGGAGAAAGTGTCAGAAGGCAATGAAAGGAGGATTCTTGATGGCTTTTGCAAGATGATGTTAATTGGCTACCAGTTGTGGACCAGTTCTTGAAACAGTTCAAGAACTATATTAAAACTATATAAACTATATAAAATTATATTAAAACTGTTCTTGAAACAGTTCAGGAACTATATTAAATCGCACAATCAAATTTACAAACTTCAAATTACTTACTATAATAGGGTAGAAAATGCTATCTGTCACTCTTTCTTTATCTTCAAGCAACATGATGATCACAGATTTGTATAACAGAATGTATAGCTGCTGGATCCAAACAACTTTGTTCTTTGGTGCCAATGGCAGTTTCCCTCTTGAGCTTGGATCTGTAGTGTGGAGATCAAGGGTTTAAAAAACCTTTGTCTTGCCTGGTCCTGATCATAAATGGACTCTCCATGGCTTCTGCTTCCACTTGAAAAAAACAAACTTGCAAGGGCCAGTATTGTGATCATAGTTTGCCCTAAGGCCAGTATATTGAGAACAGTGCTCGCTTAGCTTATAGAGTTGTTGTACGGACTACTGAAACAATGTGTGTGAAGTCCTTTAAGCACTCAATGTGATGCATCATCATCATCATTATCTGAGCTACAAAACAGCCTTCTAAGCTACCTATAATATTCTTTTTTAAAACAACACTTTGGTTAAGCATCTATGTCAGCTAGGAACTCTAAAGCGAAAGCAAGCTCGAAGTCAAAGATTTTCTGTGTATCCATGACTACGTGGCCTTGTATCGCGCAGCAGTGTGCCACCTTTTGATCGCAAATGTTTTATTTATGAACTCTTGAGACAATTATAGGGGAAGAATGAAAAGCTATTGAATTCCATCTCTTCTTATAGCAAATTCTCATGATAAGGGTCCTGCGATGTGCTGCACATAATGATAGGTGCTTTTCCTACGTACTTGTGTTTATCGATATTTAAAAGTATTATGTAAAGCATTTTGAAGTTACCTTGACAACAAAACGTTGCGTTAAAACTCAGTTCTTGAAGTAAGACCTCTTCATGTGTTATGTAACAGTGTAAACTGTCCATGGTTACAATGCAAACAGGAGAGCACTGGCAAGCTCCACCCCCTGCAAGGATACAGCATGCACCTGCAGAGGCAAGTGCTGTACCCAAGAGAAACTCTCTGTGATCAAGAATGCTAGGCCCATGGTGGAGTCTGCCCCTGTTGGATCCCTGTGTACAGCAGTTGTCTCTGCAGAGAAATGGAGGATGTGGTTAAAGACCACATAGATGCAGGGGACAAAGCTTGCTGACGTGCTTCTGTGTGCAACAATGGCTTTTGATCCTTGCTTGGTGTCTGTGTGGGGTTGTGGGGGCAGGACTAGGGTACATGCTGGTGTGGGGCAGGGCTTGCAGGTGCAATCCTGTTCGTGCCGTAACAGCCTGCACAGTTGTGTAATGACTGAAGAGGGCTATAGTGCTAACTTTTCATCTGCAAAGCATCATTTAATTAGGTTAACACTGCATCTTTCAGAGTTGGCCTCTTTCAGTCATTCATTGAGCCGCCCAGTGACGGAAGTTTGAGGCGGCATACATAAATAAATAAAAACTGAACGCTTGTCTGGGAAATATCTGATTTATGACCTATATGCATTTATTTGAAGAGTTGCACTATAGAACCACTATGCATACAGCTGTTTGTGTGCAGGGCTCTTTCTATATGATTGAGAACACGTCTTTTTCAGGGTTCCTTATAGCATGGATGAAGCTGTACCTGCCTACAGTTTTATATATGTGGGCTCTAGGCAGCCCTTCTGTTAATGCAAATAGATCAAGGGTGGGCCTGCCCTTCCATTCCCCTCCCCATGTGTGCACAGTGGACACAGTATGTTGGTCTGAAAGTGACTTGTGTCTATGAGAGTGAGCAAGAGCTCTCAGTCTGTAACCAATGCCAAGCAGTTTAATTTCAAGAGAGCCCAGACTGTTGTGCAGCATTGAGCCCAGATAGATAGCCAACTACTTTCCTCATGCCAGGTTAAACTGCTCATCTGTAGGATCTTGCCAAGTGGTAAGGTGATCTTTTTCCATACATGCAGTGCATATGTGTTTGGCTGTATCAAACCAGTGGCTGCTGGTTTCAGAAACCTTGTAAAGCTATCATGGAGAACGTGGTGAAAGAGTGGTTCAAGTCTCTCCAACCCTCCACCAAATGGACCACTGTTTCCTTTCATCTCCAGGGCCGGATTAACATAGTAGCAAATGTAGCATTTGCTACGGGCCCCGTGTTTTCGAGGGCCCTGCACTCCTGGTTTGAACATCTGCCTCCTGCCCCTTCTTTCTGCTCTCTACTGGTGCTCATGCTGACTCTCCTCATTGCCTGCTGCTGCTGCCCAGGCCATTCTCATCTCCTGTCGGGACGGGAGATGAGAATCGGCAGCACAGCAGCATGTTCCACTCACCATCGAGAAAATGAATGAAAGAAAGAGAGAGTCCCTGGGGGGGAGGGGGGAGTCTGGGCTGTGGCTTCTCCCCCCTTTCAGCCCCACCCAGGGTGATGCTTGGAGCGGGGGGGGCGCCGCCGCCGTTAGCAGCTGTGTGGCAGGCAAGCGGCTGCACAAAGCTGCCCTGTCTCTCTGCGCGATGGTGCCTCCCTGCCGGGGCTGCTCAGCGGGTGCTTCGGCGAACACCAGCTCTGGGAGTGTCTTCCCTGATCGCGCCTGGCAGACAGTGGTGTCGGCTGTGGGTTGCCTTCCCGCCTTTGGGGAGATCCCGACACCGAGGTAAAGCAGACCCATCCCCAACCATCCTCAGGAAAGCGGGGGGCAGGGGGGGAGGGAGGACGCGTGGTATGCTTTGCCGGGCGAGGTGAGGGGAGGAGGCGTGGGCGAGGGCCCCCGTTGAGGCCAGACAAAGAGTCTCTGCCTTACTCGCCATCAAGGCTGTAGAGGTGGCTTTTCCTGGGCTTCTCGCAAGGAGGCTGCCTCGCCCTGTGGCTTACTGGCCTCCTCAAAGGCAGCCTGCTTGCCCAGCCTGCAGTTCCAATGAGAACACTTGTTGTTTGCTCTTGGTTGGAGAGGGGCAGATGGGATGGAAGAAGCCCCTGCAGGCTGTGCTCAGATCTGTGCCAAGTGCTTCCTGGAGCCTGCTGAGACTTTGGCACTTGCCAGCAGGCAGTGAGGAGAGTCCCTCCTGAGTTGGCTGCGTCCACCTGCCCGTCACCATTCAATATTTATGTGCATTTTTAAAATTTGGGGCCCCTTCATAACATATGCTACAGGCCCCACACTAGCTTAATCCGGCCCTGTTCATCTCTATTCCTGGTCAGCTTCACGTAGCGCTCCATACCCCTTTCTTCCTTTCCGCCAGTATTACCATTAAGAGGTCCTCCCCCGCTTTTAAAGTACTTCTACTGTTTATTGTTTTATGTACAAATTTGTTGTTTAATAAGGAGAATTACCAAATTATCTTGTGCTCACAGGAATTGGTCCTGCAAGTGTCGCGTTCAACTTGCAGATTTATCTCACAACCAGACAAAATATGTTCATATTGTTTTGGTGTTTTTCAAACTGCTTAGGGTTCATGCATTTATATCTCTCTGTGATTTTTTAAAAAGATAATGATATGAGGAACCAATAATTAGAGCACATTTCAAATTCCCATTTTTATAAATCTAATACTTAAAATGAGGAATGAAGGAGATTTTAACAGTAAGCACTTGGTCAGCCACTGCCTCAAAATTAGTGTTTTAGGTTGTACCTTCAACGTCTTTGAAAATTTTTGTGAAGAAAAGGGAATTAGTAGTTGAGTAGTGCTTGTGCAGGGTATGAGAACTGCTTCTTCTGAACACATTTGTTTACATTTTCTGGTCAAGTTTATTAGCTGGGGAAATGTTTGTAAATGTTGATATGTATCCCAAATGTATGGACATCACCTCTGCCTTGCTGACACAGTAGAAACCGGTATCCCCGATATACTCTGACCCTAGCAAAGTTTGTGGGAGGATGGTTTAAGAGCAGCAATTGGTCTGTACACACACATACACTAAAGTGAGTGTGTGTGTATGTAAAGATTATTTATGTAAACTATATAAACACACGTGCACACGCACACACAGGTTATATAGTGATGTCTGTCTGTCTATCTCACTATATTAGTTTCCCACTTGGTTTCTCAGTCCCCCCCCCCCCAAATAGCCAGGTAGTTAATCTGAAATATTTGAGGAGGGGGGAAATCAATAAAAACACTTAATGTGCTTTAAATGTTATACTGAAACAAATTCAAATATTTAGGTGGAAAGAAATAATTGATTTATTGAAATAATAAGTCAATAAACATAGTATGTACACTTTCACACACTTTCTAGGGATTGAAAAACATTAAGTACAACTTTGAAATTACCAGGTTTTCCTAATATTGCATTGGCTTCCATTTATTGTTGTAATGAATTTTAATGAAACAATTAGCAAAATTCAGACTAGCATTGCATGCATACAGCAGTGCAAGTTCCCAACTATTGTTGTGCTGATGCTTGAGCAGAGGAAGTGTGGTTTTCTCTGATCTCCTCTGCTCTCTGAAGCCCACTGTAAATCTCCAAAATTTGTCCCTGAGGGTCAGGGACGTATTTTGATGATGCTCGTTGATCTTCAGAGGGAGATCAGTAAAAACTGATTCAAAGGGAGATCAGTAAAAACTGCCTCTTCATTTGCTTAAGTGACAGTGCAGTGGTAAGCTGGATCTCATATTGCTGCATGTGTACAGTGCTAGTCTGGATATTGGCCAATGACATTTTAGAAATAAAAATTTCTATGTAAAAATTATGGAGATATTTTATGGAATGTTTTCCCAGAAAATTTAACCTTTTGGAAAATTTTCCATGAAGTATTTTGCACCTCATATCTAGTCTGATCTACAAAAAAATTCAGGCTGAAGGTGGGGATTCACATGATTGAATGCTTCTTCCAACAAACACATTCCTTCACATAAAAGGCTAACATGCTTTACTAGCCCACTTGCATCTAGTTTACTGTGCACAGCAAATTTCTTGTTTGGACAAACTTTTAGTCACACCAACCCCCCTGTGCTGTCTGAAGCATAGGTTTATCATCTCTGTGAGAATCACACCTTAGGGTAAAGGTAAAGTGTGCCATTGAGTTGGTGTCAACTCCTAGCGACCACAGAGCCCTGTGGTTGTCTTATGTAGAATACAGGAGGGATTTATCATTGCCATCTCCTGCGCAGTATGAAATGATGCCTTTCAGCATCTTCCTATATCACTGCTGCCCAATATAGGTAGGATTTATTAAAGCCTTTACTCTGTAGGTTCTGTAACACAAGAGTTAAACTAGCCTTGCTTCTGGCTCTTTCCTTAAATAATTTTTTAGGATTTAAATTTTTCTGTGTGACTTAGTTAAAAGATTAAACCTACATTGGTGAAATGTACATTTCTTTAAAATATGTGTTGTTTCATTTCTACACTGCATTTACAACACTCACACATGCTCTTATCCAGGCTTCTTTGTTACGAACTCTAGCAGCCTCCCAACTCTGCTTATAACATTAGGAACATGCTGTGCTTGTACATTTCTACCCTCTCATCTTTGGTTAGTGTGCAGTGTTGAATCTGCACCAACATTAGCTTGTAAACTTGTGGTTGAAACCATGGTTAGAAACTGACTTGCAGACTCCACTATAATGTTAACTGTGGTTAGTGGTGGTGTAGATGTCTGGCTTTGCCACAGTTAATGCTGACTGTGGGGAATTCATGTGTGTGAGTGGTGCAGTGCATTGTGGTTAGCACATCACTGGCATTGTGTTTGCACCAGGCCTTGTGTAGTGTGTGGAAAACATGCTGGGCACTACTACTACTACACTGATGAATATTTATATACTGCTCTTAAACCAAAGTTCTAAAAGCGGTCTACATAGAAAAATAAAGTAATGCATAAATGAGATGGTCTCCTGTCCCCAAAGGGCTCACAATCTAAAAAGAAACAAAAGGCACATACCAGCAAGAGCCACTGAAGGGATGCTGTGCTGAGGCTGGATAGGGCCAGTTGTTCTCCTCCTGCTAAATATAAGAAAATCACCACTTTAAAAGGTATCTCTTTGCTCAGTTAGCAGGGCACAATAATTACTAACTTGGTTTAAAGTGCCCTCATGAAGACTGCAGTTCATACAGATTGAAACTGGCAGGATTGGTAGTCAAGATCATAAAAACAGCCCTGCTTTATCAGGCCCAAGGCCCATCTAGTCCAGCATCCTTTTTCACACAGTGGCCCACCAGATGCCGCTGGAAACCACAGGCAGGAGTTGAGGCCATGCCCTCTCTCCTGCTGTTACTCCCCTACAACTGGTACTCAGAGGCATCTTGCCTTTGAGGCTGGCGGTGGCCCTCCGACTAGTAGCCGTTGATATAATAATATGAAATTGCCTCTTCCCCTTACTCTTGCTTGCACATGGTATGATGACTACATTCATATTGAATTTAGGTTAATCATGGGTAATAGTAAAGAAGCAAATTGTGTACACTAAACAGAATTTTTCCAAGCCCAACAGGATAGCTTTGGGAATAGATACTTAAATATTATTATTATTTAAAATATTTCTAGACCACCCAAAACTTGTATCTCTGGGTGGTTTACAATTAAAATAATTTAAAACATCAAATTAATTAAATTAATACTGCTTGCACCTCTAATTTTTGTCCTCATTTGTATAAATTATCCTATCCTTTAAATCTTTTAATCTCTTATTTACCAGTATCTGATCTGTCATATTTTATTGTCATTATGATTCTTTCTTTTTTCAAAGGCAAATATGTCATGCATATATATATATTTTGAAAAATGCATTTTGTATAAACTAGAATGTGAACCTTGGAGGTTAAACACAACTGATAATACTCTTTCATGCATAAAGTGCCTTAGTAAAACTGCATTTAAGCATTTCATGAAGTCCTATTAAATGAGATTTATTCTGCCATTTCCTTTTATCACAGTACTTTGAAGGATTAGTGTTGTGTGACAAATCTACCACACATTAGAATGTTCATGGTAATTTAGCATTGTGCACAATTATGTATTAGTAATAGAAGAGACTGGATACTGATCTGATATAAATAAAAACTGTATGAATGATCTATTTGTGTCTGCCTATTTGTTTTTTGCATGTGTAAAAAAACTACACTATGGATTCGGTAGTTAAACAAGTCAGACAACTGTTGTCTCAGAACTGCCAATAGGTTTGCTGCCAGTTTTTTAAGAGTGAACAAAAATAGCCATATGTGTATTTCATCTCATCTGAAAATAGCAGTTCATAGTGTCTGAAATAAAGGTCCTAGGCTAGCACTGATGAGGGGAAAGCTCATGCATGTACTGGGACCCAACATTATCTTGAGCGATGGTCCTCCAGCAACTTACTGTCGTTCCTACTGGGAATAAGATAACTAGACAGCTTGTTGTTTAGATCTGAGAGCTGAAGCTTCCACGTGCTTTAAAATCTTACCAAGGGGCAGGTGGGGGCGCGGAGTGTTTACAGTCTGTTCACCATGGCATTGCTTGGTACTAGCAGAGCAAGCACTGTGCTTGTGCACTCTTCCTTTCTATTTCTTTCCCTGTTCCTCCTAACTTCACGTATTCTGGTTCCTAACAGTAGCTTCAGTAACAGTAAGCCAGTAACTTTTTAATTTGTAGGAAATCAACATTTATCATTTACATCCAAACTGGCAAACAGTGGTTTGTGCTTGCTCTGCAAGCCTAGGTTTGATCCCATTTTGTAGGACAAACAGAAACCATAGTTTGCCTGTTACGTAGTTTGTAATGGCAAACTATGCTTACTAATTCATTGGGAAGTTTATTAATTAAGCAGAATATGCAGGGACAGAATGAAGAAAAGGGGGAAATGCAAAGGTGGGACTTGTCCTTGTGGTGCCAGATGTTTTGTGTGAACTACCCCTTAGTGAAGGGTGGGGAAACTTGGCCCTCCAACTGTTGTTTGAACTACAACTGGAATTGTAGTTCAGCAACAGCTGGAAGGCTCAGTTTGCCCACCCCTGCCTTAGTGTTGTCCTAATTTACTAGCAAAAGGCATGGCATGATGGGTTTGTGTGTATGTGTACAGATCCTGTTTATTACAAGTAACTCTGGGACTATAGTGAGGCTCTGAATATTCTGCTTATAAATGCACATTTCATCCTCCACGTCTGCTAAATGACACAGTATCACAAGGAGAAAGCAGGTAGAGTCCTCTCTTTAATTATTCCCAAGTGAAGCATTTTACTTTTTCTTACTGGAATTTTGACTATTTTGAAGTAAATGGGTTCACTCAGAAGTATCCTTAGGCTACACTTATTCCCTACCCTGGAGACCCCAAGGTTTGCAGTGTGGGGCAGGTTTAAAGCCCTCTCAACAGTTCTCTGAACTGCAAATTGGCTCATAGAACTGAATGTGAGCTATGGGCTGGTTTGGACAATCTTTGTAATAAGTGGGTTTTAGAGTGCAGCAGTAATCTCTTGATCTGGGCATTTGATTGATTTTCTTCATGTAAGCAATAAATAGATAACCACTTTTAAGAGCCTTGAATGAAACACCTCCAGGAAACAATGGCAATCAATGAAACCTAACTTAATTAAGACTTTTGTCTTTTATATAAGATACTTCATATTTAACTTTGCCCAACCGGCCCACCCATGTGAGCGTGCCAGGTCTTCCTTCCTCTAGTGTGCTGTTCCTTAATCACATGGTAGCATGGTTCATCCAAACTATCCCTCTACTTGCATTCCGAACAGTATTTTGAAGTAGTTCAAATACTATTTTAAAGGAATACTTTGGACCACACATAGAGATTTGAACCACTCCACAGGTGGTTATGGGACAGTGTGCTCTGGGAAGGTGGGAGACATGTGCACCTATGGAATGTTCAGGTCTTTATCACTTGGGATGGGTTGGCTGAGCCAAGCATTGTCTGAACCAGCCCAATGAGAATCAACTCATTCTGGATTTGGTTTCTTGGTTGTGCGGAGTTGTGATGGAAGATGGAGGGGAGCTGGTCTTGTGGTAGCATGCATGATTTGTCCCATTTACTAAGCAGGGTTTGCCTTGGTTTGCATTTGGATGGGTGACTACATGCGAGTGTTCTAAGACAGGGATCCTCAACATTGGGCCCCCAGATGTTATTGGACTTGAATTCCCATAATGCCCAACCAAAGGCCACTGGGGCTTGGGATTATGGGAGTTGAAGTCCACTAACATCTGGGGGCCCAACGTTGAGGATCCCTGTTCTAAGATACTCCCTTTAGAGGATGGGGGCAATCGCTTAGTGGTGGAGCATCTGCTTTGCATGCAGAAGGTCTCAGGTTCACTCCCTGGCATCTCCTGGGAGGGATGGGAAAGACTCCTGTCTGAAACCTTGGAAAGCTGTTGCCAGTCAATGTAGACCATACTGCGCTAGATGGCCCAATGGTCTGACTGGGTATAAGGCAACTTCCTTTGTAACTTGCAAACTAGCTTGATATATAAAGCCAGATAAGAGAGGAAGGGAAACCAATGAAGAAGTGACGGTGCTCAGTTCAAACAGTGCAAGTAATTTTGTCCAGCTCAGTTGATGATTTTGAAATACCTTTTGAGTGCTCGTTTATTTCATGAATCACTGTTGTGGCTAGGAATTGTTCCACGTGCACAGTTAAAAATAAAACTGCAGCCAAAGGACTAGCAGAGTAATCTGGACCTTATGCTGTGCTCAGTGTGCCAAGGACTATTTTAAATATAAGCAAGATTAATAAATCTCAGTTTTAAAAAAAGTGGAATAAAGCTTACTTTAAAGTCATTATACATGATAAATTTCTAGGGGTGTTAAATATGAACAGTAATAACTGGGTTTTAGAGTGCAGCAGTAATAGCTTGATCTGGGCATTTGATTAATTTTCTTCATATAAGCAATAAATAGATAACCACTTTTTAAAGCCTTTAATGAAACACCTCCAGGAAACAATGGCAATCAATGAACCCTAACTTAATTAAGTCCTGTATCTTTTATACAAGATACTTAATATTTAACTGCTTTATCACAGTTATCTTCTTGAATTACTTAAATTATAATTTTTCTTATGATGCGTATAGCTTTATATATTTATATCAATGTATGATCCAAATTATTTTGTATTGGGCATATGTGTCATTAATTTAATGAGGAAAAGTGGGGGAGAAAGTATTAAAATAATGGCCTGCTTTTAATTTTCACAAGCAGCCTTTTCATTTTACTTAATGTAGGGCTATAAATAAAGATTCTGTCTTATATGGGGTGGCAGTAATGCATCCATTGACTAATACTTAAAGGAGAGTTTGATCTTGCTAGTTTAGGAGAAAACCAGTGTTCAAATAAATGTATTCAATTAAATAAATAAATAAATAAATAAATAATTTGTTGTTTCTCTTTGTAAACCGCCCTGAGCTATTTTTGGAAGGGCGGTGTAGAAATCGAAATAATAATAATAATAAAATGTGGAACATCTTGGTTTGTATGAGGAGAATCATAGAATTTTAGATAGGGTTGCCAACTAGGGACTTTTATAGAAGACATGTGACTATTTTGGGGACCAAATGACTTTTTTCCCCCATTAGAAGGAATAGAGACTATTTGGGGGACCAAAAACCTTTTTCCTTTTGCATGGGTTGTGCTGTCCAAAGTTCTGGGAAGCAGCTGGAACAATTTTATTTGCTCAGAACTTTGCTCTTATGAGCAGCTTCTCTTCCTCTGTCTCCTTCCCCTCCCTCCTGACCATCCATCCAATGGGGAAGCTAGAGTGGAGGTTCTGCTTCAGTGGCAGGTTTTAGAGTCATGTGATCCAGAAGCACGGAGAGCTGGGTCTGGCAGGTGCAGCTTGCATCCTTCATGTGGTGGTCACTGTGAGAAGTTAGCAGTTAGCTAACTTTACTCAGTTAGCAGCTACCCCTCTTAAAAAGGCACCTATTTAAAGTGGTGAATCTCTTCTGTTTATCATGGGGAAAGCAACTGGCTCTATCCAACCCCAGCAAAGCATTCCTTCAGTGACTGCTGGTGGTGTTACCTTGCAATTCTTTTTAGATTGTGAGCCCTTTGGGGACAGGGCTTGTTTACTTTTACTTTTCTTTGAAAACCACTGTGAAACTTTGTGTTGAAAAGCGTATATAAATGTTTGTAGTCATAGAGAACAGGAAGTGAGTGGGAGACGATGCATGCTCCACTGCGCCAGCATGCAAAAAGGCTGGCTCGGTAGCTAGCTGGCTGTCCTGCCTTGAGCCAAGAGGTGAAGTTTCTGGCCTGCTTGGGAAAGCAGGCTGGGTGATGCATGGGGGAGAAAGACTGTGTGTGTGGTAAACCTAATTAGGAGCTGAATTTACGATTAAGTAGCAGGGGCCTTGAGAACTCTGCATCTAGACAGCAGACTGAGCAGACATACAGATCGCCTGGATATCAGCTTCACAGTGCTGAGCTGTATTTATTCTCAACTTATGCAATGTTTATCAAAATGTGCATATATAATACCAATAAACATAGGGACATCTTATGCAAAGTGGATACTTTCTGGAGACTTTTTTTTTGTTTGAAAAGCATCCTCTATTTTCACTTTCCCCCACCATCTTGGACCTGACAACCCTAATTTTAGTTAGAGGTGCCCTTTGGACTGGACTTCTAGGTGGAAATCCACCCCCCCATCTCCCCTCCCCGCCAGATTCTCTCAAAAGTGTCCCTGGGGGCAGACGAGTGAGTGTGCAATTGTGCTGCAGGAGTGGCCCCATCAGTGCCAGGATTATGCCCCCCCCCGGCACGGGCTCGGTGACAACTTGGCGATTGCATCTGGTGCGCTGCTGCTTCTGCACCAAGGGAAGCTCTCCCAGGTGCATGCACAGCCAGGCTGCTGCTACTCCCCCCCACCCAGTGATCAACTGTTTCGTGGTGGTGGGTGGACTGGTTTAGGCAGAATGCTGTGCACATGCGTTCATGCCTGCCTGCCTGCCTTTCATGCCAATGGGAAGCTGAAATTTTCCTGCTCATGGGCAGCCAAGCTACTCGCTAGTCACAGGGCTGAGCTTCAAAGGGACAGTATGGTGATTGCTGCCCAGTGTATCCGTGCGCCCACCACCATCGCTGCAGCACCCTCCGTGCCTACCTGGTGCCTCGAGAGGATGATGAATGAAACATGAAAGAACCCCAAGTGAAAATTCTCAATTAGCATTCATACACCTTAAATCATGAAATATTCCCTTTTTAGCAAATATATATGTTTAATAATAGCAATTCATTAATTCCAATATACTGATCCCAAATACCAGAATGATATCCAATGTCCGCAGATTAAAAACATACATAAAACAATTCATTCCTATTATAACAAATATATAAACAAAGTCTCTTTTTAAAAAAAGATGGCTGTTTTGGATGTTACTCAGTCAATGCAATGGAGTTCAGTGTGTGCGCTTTATTGAAATCCCAGGGATATATCCAGAGATTCAATTTAAAAGTATCAAGTATTTCCAAGAAATATTTCCAACAATGCTTTACAGTATTACAAAATCCATATGGAAACTGCTGTTTGGGAGAAGCATATCCAATGGTTATAATACACCAGACATGTTTCACCTGTTTCTCAGCCTTCCTCAGTGGTGTTATTTCAAGGGTTCCTTAGTGTAGTTCTTGTATCTCAAAATGGAGACATCTTCTCCCTTTGCTTTGGGACTCCTCCTCCGGCCCTATTCAAGGGACCATTTGCTTCTGATGTTGCTCTCCACTCCAGCCAGGGGTGTGTGTGTGTGTGTGTGTGTGTGTGTGTGTGACTGATGGTGCACCACGAGCTTAAAAAGACATAAAACAAACACCATCTAAAACACATCTTAAACCAATATAAAAACAATTTGAAAACAATTCAAAACCATTTAAAACACCCCAAAACCATTAAAAAAAACAAAACCAATTTGTGCAAATTATATAGGTTACACAGCTTAGTTTTGTCTGGTGCATAATTTTTCTTTCTTTCTTTTTTGCAGTGTATATTCAGACCTGATTAAAAGTTCAGTGTATATCATATTACTTTTCTTTTTGTGGTTAAACTGGAACTTTTTTAACTGGCAGATAGAGCCTCTCAAATAGTGTTTACCATTAAACTTGGATCTTTGAGTAAACATATTGCCATCAGATGGATAAATTCTTGCTTATAATCATGAACACTAACCCCCCCCCAAAAAAAATCGTGGGATGGATTGTCATGATTACATTATGTTAAAGGTGCCTTTCCCCATTTGCACTTGTGTTTCTTCAGCCCCACTTGCTGAGAGATTCTCTTTGAGCAAATATGGCTAGCATACAGGCAGCCTATGTGGCAATGCAATTTCCTGCAGACTCCGAAGTGAAACATACCTATAAACTTGGTGGGGGTGGGGACAGAGTCAGTGCTATTTGGTGTTACCTTGTTGATGTCTCCTTCTTGTCCCTTATCTGATTTCCAAGGGAAGGAACCTGCTTCCCGCTCTCCGCTACTCCATTCAGCTTCCTCCTAGGGCAGCACACATCCTACCAATGTTCCCTCCAACACTTTCATTGCTTAGATTACTGCAATGCATTGTACATGGGGTGCCTTAGAAAATGGTCCGGAAACTGCAGCTGGTACAAAATAGGGCTGCGAAATTATTAACTGGGACTGGATGTTTTGATCATATTATTTATTATTTTATTTATTTATTTTACATATTTTATACTGCCCAAAACATACGTCTCTGGGTGGTTTACAACAAGATTAAAGAAGTAAAACATTAATTAAAAACAAAAACAAGAAACTTAAGACACAATAATTTAAAATTTAAAACAATATTCTAAAACAACATGAAAAAACAATCAAAACAGTATCAGTTAAAAGCCTGGGTGAACAGATGTGACTTTAAAGACTTTTTAAAAATTGTCAGAGATGGGGAGGCTCTTATTTCACTAGGGAGCACATTCCAAAGCCTTGGGGCAGTAACAGAGAAGGCCCATCCCTGAGTAGCCACCGGACGAGCCGGTGGCAAATGCAGACAGACCTCTCCTGATGATCTCAATGGGTGGTGGGGTTCATGACGAAGATGATGTTCTCTTAAATACCCAGGGCCCAAGCTGTTTAGGGCTTTATAGGTTATAACTAACACCTTGTATTTTACCCAGAAACATATCGGCAGCTAGTGTAACTCCTTCAATTCAGGAAGGAGTATGCCAGTGGGACTTGGCTTCACATGCCTTGCCCTATATGTCCCAAGCCAAACCTTAAGATTTTCTTCAGATGCTCTCCTCTGGGTGCTCCTGCCAAATGAGATGAGTCGGGTGGCTGCTAGGGCGAGGGCATTTTTGGTAGTTGCATCCCATTTATGGAATAGCCTACCCAGTGAGGTTCACCTGGCTTCATCACTTTGGTCTTTTAGATGCGAGGTAAAGACCTTTTTGTTCACCCAGGCTTTCTAAATTCTGATTACAGATTTGATCTAATTTTTAACTAATTTTAAAATGAGTTTTTAAGCTGCTTTGTATTGTATTTTGTATTTTCTTTGCACCTTTTTTGGGTCTATTATGATTTAATGTGTTTTCATTGTATGTTGTGAGCTGCCCAGAGAACAATTTATGGGGCAGCTAACAAATAAAGTTTATGGGTTTTTATGTCTGTCTGTCTGTCATCCTTGTATTTATTTAAGCAAGAAACCTGATTTGGAAGCATGCTCACTGTACTCATTCTAGACATTTTTGACTCCACAGGTAAGGAAAGTTAAGGGGAGGAAAGTTTCTGCAAGTTTGTAGCAGAACCTGGCTGTAGACTGCATTGATTGACTAATTCCCCATGCTGTCACCAAGAAACCATTCCCCACATTTCCAGAATAGTTTCAATTTTTCTTTGTTAAAACAAAAATAAGACTGCAAATAAATGGATAAGTATACATGCACTACTTGTTTGAAGGGCCAGAATCACATCTTGAACCAGTATTTGAATTGCTGTTATGTCTGTCATTCTAGTTGTGAAGGTCAGAGGATGCTAGGAGTTTGTTTTTTATACACTTGTCCCTCGCCTATTGTGGTTTTCCCAATCACAGATTTGAGTATCCATGACTGGGAAATTGTGACTGCCCTTGCCAACTGCAATCTGAGCATCTGTGGTTTGGTGATTTTTTTGTGGGGTCAGAAGGTCATTTCTTGGGTCAGGGGGTGATTTTTGGGGGTCGGGGAGGGGTTCTTTCAACTAACTACCTAGTTTTCGGTCGCTTTGCAACTGCAATTCCCCTAGCCCCCTGTTTGCCACAGAAACCAATGGCTCCCCAACTGCGAATTCGCCAACCGTAAGGGTTTCCAGGAATGGAACCCTCATGGTTGGCAAGGGAGGACTGTATTTCATCTATGGTCACCCTATTTCTAAAATAGTTCTCCAGGTACATTTGGAGTTTATGCTTTGGCTAAAGGAATTTTGATGTCGAGTCAGTTTTTAGGGGGCAGGTTGTGTGTCCTTAAGTTGCCAGTCAGAAGCAATATTCCAAGTTGAATCTGGAGGTTCTTTTTAGAGAAGAATATTGAGAGGCATTTACATAAGAACAGCCCTGCTGTAGGGATCTGCAAGCCAGCTTGAGGTTGAGCTGGCTCATACTCAAATTGACCCTGGTTCAGCTCGAGGTTGAGCTGAATCCCCCGGGCCATTCCAGGCTAGTTTGGGGGTTTTTTAACGGAAAAAATGGCAGACTTACCTCCATTGTAGGACTTCAGTTCAAGTCCAGTTCTACTTGAACTGGTTCTACTTGAGTCCAGTTCTACTGGTTTTGTGCACACCCCTACCCTGCTGGATCAGGCTCAAGGCCCATCTAGTCCAGCATCTTGGTTCAAACAGTGGCTCACCAGATGCCTCCAAGCCTTGCCCTCTCTCCTGCCGTTACCGCCCTACAACTGGTATCAGTGGGCTGGTATTGACCGGTGTTAGTTGAACTTAAACAGTTTAGCAAAATTTCTCAGTTGGGTTTCTTGTGCCCCTACTAACTAATATTTGTTGCAAGCAGCAGGGTGCGTAAGCCTGATGTCTGCTCTTTCTCTTGATGGTTGTAATCCCCAAGGGGAAAGTAACTTCCGAACCCTGCATCGTCTTCTGTGTTTGTGCTGTTTGACTTTCATCTACCTCTGTCCTATCTCTACTAATCATGTTAGTTTCTGACCTTGTCTTTCTGCTGAGTATGTGCACATTTTTTGTGCACAAGGGACTCTGGGCATCTGTGACAATTGTGCAGCTGGCCACGTTCACTTTACTTCCCAATTCCAGTGTTGTATTCTATAATTTAAGTCATCTTCTAGAAATTGGTTGGTTCTCAGTTTGAAATTTGTTCCAGGCAGGAAGGGGGAAAAGACAGGAGTTATATTGGATAAATGCAGAATTGCTTGCTTTTTCACTGCTACTGACTCAGACCTCGTTTATCTTCATTTTTCAAATACCTTCTCTTTTCTGTTGAATTAGCATGTGGGTAGGGTCTCTTTCATTATTTTAAATGCACAGTAAAGCAGTATCAACCTGCTTATACATGATTTTTGGATGGAGCATTTTTCTTCTATCAAGTGTGGCAGTGCCTGAACTCTCAAAAACGATATGGATATAATTAATACAAAGATAATTGCATTTTGCAGAATTTGGTTGACCCCCCCCCTTATGCTGAAGAATAAATTCTGCACTACATTATTCGACACACTTGTCCACAATAAGGATGGGTGTATTTTGTAACATAGGATGGTGTATTGTAACATACCTACCAATATGTGTAGGTGGGGTGCAATGACTTTTTAAAAATTCTGATGAGTCAGAAAACTGATATCCACATTCTCTAGACAAGGGTGGAAAATATGTATTGGTAGTGGTGGGTGGTATGTCAGTGTGTGCAGGAGGAACAAAACAATTTCAAAGGAAGGAGGACTTTCTAACTTTCTTTTGATATGACATGCACTTTGCAGTGAGGTGCATGCTGGAAAACAACGTGGGGGGTGGAAAAGAGAAAGAAAGGTGTTGGATACAAAATATTTTCTGTTCTATGAACTCACACACAAATCATTTGGGTCATGTAACTTTTTATAAAACCATTTTGCTAAGAATGTGGGCCATTGTGCCTGGGCATGATGGGAGTTGTAGTCCAGCAGGATCTGGAGACCCAGGTTTGTGAACCCCTGTCCTAAGGTGTTGTGCATATAGAGATTAAAAGATTCTGACATGAGTAATCAGTAGGACTGTGCAAATCAGAAACCTGGGAATTCCGATGTTGGAATTCCTGGGCTCTACCACCAGAAGACATTAGAGCACGGGGCAAGTGCCCTGGGTAGCCCGCTGATGGTGGCGGCCTTTTAACTGGAGCCATGTAATATAACTGGTCTCTTTTTCTTGAGCAGTGAAGCATCATTGTAGACAACCTGGAGTGGTACTTACCATCTGAATCTAGTTCTTTTGTTCTACATAGTTGAAAGCGGTACATCTCTTAGGTGAAAGTGGGCAAGCATGCATTTCCTCCTGTGTATTTATGTTCCGGGCATCTTCAAGCATATTTTTAGGAGAGTCTAGCCTAGTTGTTAAGTACTTAAAACTCATCAGTAAACTGCATGGACCACTGGCAAACTATTCCATGTCTGTGTATAAGGGGAGCGGCCTGTTGTCATTTAATGTGCCGGATTGCTCTCTTGGATGTTAATATGTCTGCTATGGGTTTTCTACAGGGTTTTCATCACAGTTTAATGTTCTGCTTGAACAGTCAGGAAAAAGCCTTCTGCCTGAACCTTTGTTTTGCTGACGTCCTAAACAGCAGCAAAAAAATTTCAGTGCTGTCTCCTTAAGGCCCCAGACTTCACGTTTGGTGTGACATTTTTCTTGTTGTTAAATAAACTCTGACCAAGAGCAGCTGTCAGGCAGATATACTCCACAGGCCAGCATTCAATGAAACACCAGACAAGCATTTTGGTGCCCAGAGGCTCTGATTTTCTTTCCCTCCTATTCCCCCGCCCCCCCCCCCCCATTTAAGAAAGCAAAATTAAGTGAAGCACAACATCTTGATTAGATATCATTATTTTACCAACAAGAATGTATTTCATCTTCCTGAGTGGAAGTGGTGTATATTTTGCTTAGTTATCTGTGCTTTTTAATATGCAGTGAGGGCATCTCATTCATAAACCATTCCAGGTAATAAGAGTTTGGCATTTGAAAAGTTTATATGAGGTCTTGCAAGTCTGGAAGCATGTCCTAGAGAGTTCATTTTTAGAAATGCAGATGTGCTACAGTCCAATAGTGGCATATGAAGTCTCAGAATGGGAAAGGCATATGCAAATAGAGACTCTATTATTAAAGATATTCCACTTTGTCCCATGCAAGCGAGTGTGTGTGTTCGTGTGTGCGTGCTTTAATTTAATGCCTTAGTTTAATGCCACTGAATTAGCCTTAATTAACTAGCAAGAGTTTAAATTCTTCTCCATGTTTCAAGAAGACTGAAGAATAAGTTTTAATCTACATTATACTGTATATATAGCCCTCATAGTCTATACAGGTGGCCCTCGTCATCCAGTTTTGGCACCTGCAATTTCGCACATCAGCAGTTGGGTCTTATGCAGTTTGAAAAATACAGGAAATTCACCTATTCATGGTTGCTGGGTGGCCGGAAATGACCTAAGAGGTAAATTCCGGCCTCCACTTTGCTGAACAGAGCCATTGTGGCTCTTTTGTGTTGAATGAATGACTAATTCCCCATGGTTTTTCACAGAAAATTAGGCTTTGGGGGGCCATTGCTGGACAGTTGGAGACCTACAGAACATGGTACAGGGCTTTCAGGGCTTTGTTTTTTTTAAAAAGCCGTGTGTTACGGGAACATAACCCACAAATTCCTATTGCCTCAAGGTCTCATTATCTGTGGTTTCATTGTCCGCTGTTTCAGCCGACAGTGGAAACCTTGTGGATAACTAGGGTCACATTTATATGTTTTTGTGTCAACAATGCCACACAACTGTGTGTGTGCCTGTCACAATGTGCAAGCGTGCACAATGTGCACATGCACAGTGGCAAGGAGGCATGCTTCCGTCCCACTGGACCATTTTAAAAGGCAGTGCCAGTGGCGGAAATGTGGTGAGAGTGGTAAAAGCACCCTCCCCCATCCTTAAAGAGATCCCCCCCCCACTTTGAACTGGCTCGGAGGTGCACATCCCTACAGGCTACCTCATGCAGGGTATACTAGGAAGTATACTAAAGTATGTGCATGAAACATAACTCGTGAATAACTGTACATGCATACAGATCTGTACACTGATTGTACGCATGTTGAACATAGCGTTTGGACACACTATGTGAATAAGGGTACGTTAGCAACAGAAAGGCTGCTTGAGCTAGGATTCCTGCCCCTCAGCACCCTTCCACCTTGTGTTTAGGCAAACTGCTCAATGTCCACTTAGCTATTCATTTGCTCCCTTATTTTTGTGTTAATTTTTTTTTTTAACGTGTGAGACAAATCTGAGTGAGGAGGTTTTACTGTGACATCTTTGTGGCTAATGGCAGTGTAGTGGAGGTGATTTGGAATGGGGCTGCAGTATGAATAAGAACAGGATAGACCCTCCCATCCATATGTAGCATAACCTTGGACCACCCCTTGTGGCTGCTTTTGGGCAACTCCCTATCTAGAGTTGGGACTTCTAAACCATAGAGTTCGCTCATCACTTCTAGTTTGTCCTTCAGTAAACTGTCTCTTAGCATCAGTTGTGGGAAATAATGGGGGGAAAGCATCGGTTTTGTCTAAATGGTGGTTGATAGCTCTTGACTCCGTCTCGAAATGCTTGGTCAGTCTATTTTCAGTTAAAGGTAAAGTGTGCCATCGAGTCAATGTCGAGTCAATGTTGAGTCAATGTCGGCAGAGCCATGTGGTTTTCTTTGGCAGAATACAGGAGGAGTTTACCATTGCCATCTCCCATGCAGTATGAGATTATGCCTTTCAGCATCTCCCTATTTTGCTGCTGCCTGATATAGGTGTTTCTGCGGGGATTTGAACCAGCAACCTCTGGCTTGCCAGTTAAGGCGTTTCCCCTCTGTGCCATTAGATACCCCCTTTTTTTTTTTTGGCCTTTTAAGACTAAGCAATTATGTGTCCCCTTTCCTAACAAAGTTACACCTAAAATACATAGAAAGTTTCTAAGAGAGAGCGAGAGAGAATGAGGTGGAAAAGTATGTCTAAAACAGATTCACAGCAATATCAAAGGGACTTCAGCATCAATCTGCCACATGGAAGATAATCTGTCAGTCTGTATTTGTGCTTGTGATTTTTATAGCTATTTGCCAATGATCTGATGGGACATCTTTTTCTCTTTTCCTTTTTTATTTCTGTAGGATAAAACTGTGGGTGGATAAGATGCAAGAAGATCTAGTAAAGCTGGCAAGAACAGCGAGTGGGGTGGATGAACTTGCTCAAGTAAGTGTCAATTATGTGGGTGTTGATGCAAACAAGGAGGCTCAACGGGCATTTTTCATTGCAGCTACTAAAGAGTGGACAATCTCATTTTAGGAAGAAAAAATGCTTAAAATAGATAAGGCTCTGAGTAGGATTTTGAACAGGATCAGGGGTTTCATTGTAGATTTCCTGGAGCAGGGGTTTTGTTGCTGTTTGCAGAACTCTAGCAAACAGGCTCTAAATGTAGAATGAAGAACATAATTCTTTTTATTAGTAAAACCACCATATCAAACAACCACAGATTTAAAAACAGAGCAGACACAACAGTAAGTTAGACCTAAAAAGAACCATATCAAACCACCAATGGTCTAAAAATAGGGCAGAAATAAAACAGATTTAAACCTATTTGGACCATGTCAAGAAACCATAGGGGTAAAAACAAGACATAAGAGTAAAGTAAGATGTAAAAATGCTGATATCAAAAGACTAAGGGTTGAAAACAAAGGCAATAAGTCCAAGAATATTTAAGTCAAAAGTATTTAAAATAAAAAAAATTAAATTGCAGTATTAAAAGAGAAAATTCCTACTCCCAAAAGACAAGACCTCAGGTTGTGCAGTCACCATAACAGTCATCCCCAATCAACTTCAAGTGTTGCTCTCTTAGCTGTGTGACCTTAATGGCATAAGAGGCCACTCTTACATAGTGATTGGTTCCCTGCAATAAAAAAGTCAGTTTTGTGCATCTCAGAATTTCATTTTCTTAAAAATAAAAAAGAAGAAAAAAGGTGTGTGTGGGGGTGGGGGTGTCCAGATATTGCTCTCTAATACTGATGTAAAGTTAGGATTCAAAGATACAATGGGCCAGATCTCTCGGAACAGGTGCCCAACAGACAAAGAGGCTATTCACACAAGCAGCCAAACCCAGGCTAGGGCAGCCCAGCCTGGGTTGGGCTGTTTGTGTGGAGCACTGGCTTTCTGTAATCATGTTTCTCCTCCCAGCTATGTTTGTGCACCGGGCGGGGCATCTCCCAGCTGCTCCTGCGTGATGCCGGTACACACATTGCCTCTGTGCATGTGGCCCTGTGTGTGGTGAGCATGGTTGCTGACCATGCAAATGGCTGCCACACATGTGCAGAGGCCATGTGCATGCCGGCTTCACATGGAGGCAGCTGGGAGACACCCTGCTGCCATGTGAGCATAGCTGGGGGGAGTGCTGCTGTTACAGAAGTGGCAGCAAGTGGAGGAGGAGCAAGTATGGACCTGCTCTCCTCCATGTTAAAGGGGATGTGTGATCCCTCTGTTTTAAAGAGATGTGCTGCAGTTCAGTTTCTGAATCTTGTTATGTGCTTTAAAAAGTATACAGTGTACTGTGCTTGATTGGCCAGCAAACCCGCCTGACCTGACCCCATAGAGACTCTATGGGGCATTGCCAAGAGAAGGATGAGAGACATGAGACCAAACAATGCAGAATTGCTGAAGGCCGCTAATGAAGCATCCTGGTCTTCCATAATACCTCATCAGTGCCACAGGCTGATAGCATCCATGCCACGCCGCATTGAGGCAGTAATTGCTGCAAAAGGGGCCTAAACCAAGTACTGAATATATATGCATGCTTATACTTTTCAGAGGTCCGATATTGTTCTATTCTTCAATCCTTGTCTTCTTGGTTCCATGTAATATTCTAATTTTCTGAGATTGTGGATTTGGGGTTTTCATGAGCTGTACGCCATGATCATCACAATTATAACAAATTAAGGCTTGACTTATCTCGCTTTGCATGTAATGCGTCTATCTCATATATAAGTTTCACCTTTTAATTTGCATTACTGAAATTAATGGACTTTTGCACGATATTCTAATTTTCTGAGTTTCACCTGTATAGCAAGTGTTCCCTCAAATTTTTGAGTCTCCCTATAATATAATGTTGTGCTTTTATAGGCAATGCCTAGAATGAAGAGCCTTTTCTAGACTAGATTTTCTGAATCTGTTCAATTCCAGCCCAGGCTGAGAACTGCTGAAAACGTTTGTGGTGTGGATTAACCAAATCCAGTTCTTCACTCTTCTCTGGGAGTGAAGGGGAAAAAGAAATTAGGGAAGTGTCAGGGTCAGCAACATAAATTAGATCTGCTAACTCCCACCTCCACCAAGGATTCTTTCTAGGGCAGGGTTGAGGCTAAACTCCCACATATTGGATAGGGAGGAGCCAAATTCTCAACTTCTGGAAACTACTAAATCATTTTCAAGCAGTGCCAATCGTCTTCTGTATAGAAATCTACCCTTTTCCTTATCTCTAAAAGTAACCACTATATGTGCACTGATTCCATTGTAATATAAATATTCTATTGATTTGAGATCAGCTAAGAGAGAAGTGCCTTGGCAAAACTCTGTCTAAGATGTGTAAAAGTTGTAATTTACGTTCCACCGAGAGTAATCCCCGGGTTTAGGATAGTTAGTTAAAACTAATTTATAATTAGTTATAAATTATAACTAATAATTTATGATGGGCCAGTACTAAATTTCAGGTGACTTCATGAGAGGGACTCAATGCACCAGATTCTGGTTCTGTTTGTGGATTAGATCTTGAATTTTCTATTTCTTCAAAAATGCTCATCTCAGACTTTTGCTTGTCAGTCTCCTGAACTATTACTTCTGGGGTCATGCAGAGAGAGAGAGAGAGAGAGTATGCGAGCTGTTTCGCCATATGACTATCAGCATTTTTAATCTTTTTTGTTTTCAAAGCAGAATTCTGACCACCAGTATTAATCTTATGCAAATCTATGGTACAGCCAGATTTGGAGTATTATGTACAGTTTTGTTCACCGTATCTTAAGAAGGATATTGTAAAACTGGAAAAGGCGCAGAAGAGGGCAACCAAGATCAGGGGCCTGGAATACCTTCCTTATAAGGCTACAGCATCTGGGGCTCTTAAGTCTGGAAAAGAGGCAACTACAGGAATACGTGATTGAAGTATATAAAATTATGCATGGAGTATAGAGAGTGGACAGAAAGAGATTTTTCTTCTCACACAACACTAGAACCAGGGACCATCCCATGAAACCGAAGGTCGGGAAATTTAGGACCAACAAAAGGAAATATTTTGCTCACAGCACATAATCTATGGAATTCTCTGGGATATGGCGATGGCCACTAGCTTGGATGGCTTTAAAAGGGGCTTAGACGAAACCATGGAGGACAGGTCTATCAGTGGCTACTAGTCTGGTGGCTAAAGGCCAGCTTCAGCCCTGGAGGCAAGATGCCACTAAATACCAGTTGCAGAGGTGCAACAACAGGAGAGAGGGCATGTCCTCACTAGGGGTGTGCATGGAACCAGCTGGCCTGGTTCGGTTCGAGTCAGAACTGGACCCGAACTGTCCCAGGCCAGTTCGGTCTGGCACCCCCTCGAACCCCACCCACCCGGTTTTGTTTTGGTCTGGTGCAGTTTGTGAATTTTAAAAAATTTCTTTTTATCACTTATCCCCTCCAGGGTACATCCTCTAGGTGGCAGGAGGGCCGGAGGAGGAGTGGTCCATGGGGGTTCCTCATTCAGCTGTTTGGGCCTCCCTGCTCTGGCACGGTGGCCATTTTGGAGGCCACTGCACCTGTGCAATGGGCCTCCAAATGGCCACGGTTCTGGAGGGGCAAAGTTCTGGTTTAGGGTGGCAAGGAGGCCAATAGAGAGAGGAAGAAGTCCTCTGGAGGGGGTAAGTGATAAAATGGGTTTTTGGGGGGAAACTGACAGCGAACCCCAAGTCAGAAGTCAGACCAAACAGGGGTGGTTTAATTAGACCCTGAACGTCGAACATGTTTGATGTTGAGCCTGTTTGCATACCACTAGCCCTCACCTCTTGCTTGTGGGCTTCCCAGAGACATGTAGTGGGCCACTGTGTGAAACTGGATGCTGGCCTTGGGCCTGATCCAGCAGGGCTGTTCTTCTGTTCTTAGTTACGTCTAACAGATTGAAGTTCCTTAAAATTTATTTTCTTATATTTTAAATAAATAAATAAATAAATAAATAAAGTAAGTAAGTCTGTATATTTAATACTTTTTGCTCTTTTTTTCCTTGTTACCAACCTTTGCCTTCCTGCCCACATTTTTGCATTCTTTTTTACTTGCCTGGAAATTTCTCTTTAACAACAAATCATAAGGAACATTCACCTTTGTGGTAGCCAATTTACAATACATGCTGAGATTTCTATGGAGAGTTAACGGCCCATTACACTCTGACTGGGAAGTCTTTACACACTCCAGATCTCTGATTACTACTCGAAACCAGATTTTACCATCTGAATCAACCAAATGAACATCCTCTCTTTCTTTTCTTTCTTTTCTTTCTTTTCTTTCTTTTCTTTCTTTTCTTTTCTTTCTTTCTTTATTCTTTGCATTTTATATCCCACTCTTCCTCCAAGGAGCCCAGAGCAGTGTACTACATACTTAGGTTTCTCCTCACAACAACCCTGTGAAGTAGGTTAGGCTGAGAGAGAAGTGACTGGCCCAGAGTCACCCAGCAAGTATCATGGCTGAATGGGGATTTGAACTGAGGTCTCCCTGGTCCTAGTCCAGCACTCTAATCACTACACTTCTTTTCCTTGGGTAAATGGAGTGCAAGCCAACTCAGCTGTTTTCTCTGTCACGTCTTCCAAGAGTTTATCCTTTTATGGGGCGTATCTTCCTTTATTACAAAATAATGTTTTGCCCAAAGCTAACTCCAAGGCCAGATTTAGAGCAGACCTCTCTGGATTTGACACTTGGGGGCTATTTTTCAAAATTGCAGACCAGTGTAAGGCAGGGCGTGTGGGTAGGGGTTCAGTTTCCAGTACCCCTGCCTCTCGGCCTTTTTAAAAATTTATTTTAGTAATTTTTAATTGGGGTGGTTGTCTTTTGGGCACAACATAAGCAACTTCTGGTATAATCCCAGTTTATAAGCTTGTCTGATTTAATACCATAGTTTAAGTCCAATTTACAGACCCCCCTGCAAAACACAGTAGCAAATGAGTCTAAAGAACTGTGCTGAATTTCACACAGGTGTTACCCGCTTCCTTTTCAGGGGTCTAGGGCTGTAGTTGATTTGCTGAACTTCTCAATCCTCTTGGTTTTTCTCTCTGCTGCGAGCAGTAACAGGAACCAAAGACCAGCAACTTGCCCTTCAAAATCTTCCTCCCAAAGAAAATAATGGGGCATCCAATTGTCACTATGTGTGACACCAAGTGCCTACTTAGCATCACATTTGGCACGACCACATTTATACAGAACAAGCAGCAAAATCCTATCAGGCTTTTGCAGAGGGGGAAAGGGGCAAGCAAAGCAATACACACATGTTCCTCCTCTTTGTGTTTAAGAAGGCTGGTGTACATGTTGATTGAACAAGCCAAGATACATTCCTGGAGGTTAGTCGGTCAATGATGAAGTGGAACTTCCATGTTCAGAGGCAGTATACCTCTGAGTAGGGGAAGACCATCACCTTCATGCCCTGTGTGTCTGGACTTCCTGCAGGCATCTGATTGGCCATGGTTGGAAACAGAATGCTGGACTAAACCAACTCTTGGTATGGTTCAGAAAGGCATGTCTTGTGTGCTGGAGCTTGGAGTCTGGTGTCAGATTGTATACACTAGTCTTGCTGCTGATAAAATCTATATATATATTTCTCCTGGGTGTGCCAGGGAAAATGCATCCCGGCAGCCCAGCTGATTGGCTGGGCTGCGAAGGTGCCTGATTGGCTGGCACACCCAGGAGGAGGAGAATTGGCCGCTGTGAGCCATGGCCGCTGCCGGGCCCGGCCTGGCGACGGGTGGTGGCTGCGGGCCCGGCTTGGCCGCGGCAAAGTGGTGGTGGGCCCAGCTGAGGGCCAAGGTGGTGAGGCAGGCGGGCGGTGGGCGGGCAGCTGGCAGACGGCCGGCGGCTGGCCCCGATACCGGGGCAGAAGGTGGGGGTGGGGGGAGAGGTGGCTGGCCTGCTGCTGGCCTCAAGGACTGGCAAGTGGCGGCAGCGGGCACGGCAGGCCGCGGAGGCGGCACTTGGTGTGGCGGGCCTGCCGGCGGGACAGGCCACAGAGGCGGCTTTCAGCCAGGTGCGCCAGCCAGGCCAGGAGGAGCCCATGGGAGACTGGGGTGGGAGGGAACCAGGTGGCAGGACTTTCCAGTTTGCCGCCTGGGAGGTGAAGCGGTGGCAGCGGCCGGGTAAGTAGAACTTTTAAAAATGCAGGGGGAGAGGGGAGGGGGAGGGGTGGGCAAAGGGGAGGGGGAGGGGAGGGAAAGAGGGAGGGGAGGGCAAGAAGTAGGGGGGAGGGTAAGAGGGAGTGGGCAGGGGGAAGGGCAAGAGGGAATGGGGCTGGGGGGAGGGCAAGAGGGAGTGGGGCAGGCAGGAGAAAGGAGCAGGGGGAGGGGAGGGAGGACAGGAGAGACTGGGGCAGGAGGGTGAGAGGGGGGTGGGGGAGGGAGGGCAAGAGAGAGTGGGGTGGGAGGGAAGGGAAGAGAGGCAAGAGTGTGGGGCAGAAGGGAGGGAGGGAGGGAGAGTGGGGCAGGAGAGAGAAGGGAACAGCCAGCCCCAAAGAGCGCACAGATGCTCTGTGTGGGTTGGCTAGTAAGGAGATAAAACTCATAGGAAGCAGCAGAGGACAAGAGCCCTTGTATCCTGACTACTGCAAGACACCATACATTGTTTTTTAAAACTTCTTATCTCTTTGTATGCACTAGCCAGATCCAGCCCTGAAAGGTTTGTTCACAAACCTGAAAAAAGGCAGGTTTAAAAAACCACCTTAAAGCCTAAAATTTCATTAGAGCAAATGATTTAACATTTTGTGTGCGATATATACAGGAGACAACTTGGAATGTGTATCGCTCTTCCTATTAAAAGTCTTTTCTTCCACGATTACTCATTAGGGGAGGTTGCATAACTATTGACTTTGACTTTGTTTAGGTGTACTTGCTTATTGTTTGAAATAGCTAATATTTAATCAGCTGCAAAAGAGAACAAAGTGACATGCAAAAGAAGCAAAAGGAACAAGTGACTTACTGGAAACAGCCCCTCAAATGGGTCAAAGCAAAAAAAAAGAAAAAAAAAAGCTTGCAGAAAAGGGGTTTTTTTTTTGGCAAGAAAAGCACTTGCAACACCTTCCTTCGAAGCACAGCAATATTGTGTGGATACAGTAACTTTCTTAAGCTACCATAAACCAGTTATGTCATTACCTTAAGATAAAAGAACTAGCTGGCCCGGGTGCAGAGCACCTGTGCCTCTAGTTCTCCCTCGTTCTCGGTCCTTCATTCTCAGCCCTCCTCTTCTCTCTTGCCACCGCCAGTGTTTTCTCTCTCTGGCTGGCCACCTGGCCAGCCACGTTCTCTCCCCCCCTGCCCGCCTCTGCTTTCTCTCCTTCCCCACCTGCCTGCCCGCCCACCTTTTCGCAGGTCTGTCCGTTGGCCTTATGTTCACTGCTGCCATTGCTTTCCTCTCCTTCTCCTTTCACGAAAGCTGCCATGCATGGGATTAGCTAGTACGTCTTAGAGAACTTATATATACATATATGTTAAATACACTTTATTTCAGGGAAGAATTGACCTCATTTGCTTACTGGATTTTTTTGGTATCAGAAATGTCCTGAATTGGAAATGGTTTGGATTTTTTTATCTCGTCCTTTTAAGGCTCAGGTTGCTCTTCCAGAAAAAGGGAAACACAATCAAATAATCAGATCAACAAAATTGAATGAAGTTCTTTAGTACGGCCAGAGGCCAGCAGAAAAAAATTAACACAATTGACTAACTAATTAATCAAGCTGAAATCAAACCATTGATCACCACAATCTAGATGCTAAGAAACAGAACTTGGCAACATTATAAGTAACCTGAAACTTATGGATCAACAAAATTTTAAAAGGTTAACTGATTAGGACAATTATAGCAACATGCCTTATGGAAGAGATTGGTTTAACAGGCTCTGCAGAAGGCCAGGGAAGAAAATAATTCCACGTCTCACGAGAGAGGGCATTCTGGAGGCTTAAGGCCAGTGTGGTAAAGGTCCCGTTCCTTGCATCTGATATTCTTAATTTCTGAGGTAAAGGTATTTGAAGCAGGGTCTGACTAGCAGAACATGGCCTCCTCGGGGACTTAAAGGGAGAGGTGGTCCCAGAATGTGGGCCCCAGGCTTCAAAAGGCTTTAAAAATAAACATCAGAACCTTGAACTTAACTTGGAAACAAACTTCTTATAAAATCAGTAGAATATGCCCAAATCCATTAGAAGGTAAGCAGTATCATTTTGAACCAGCAGTAACTTCTGGGTTGTCTTCAAGAGTAACCACTTGTAGCATACATCAGGGGGAGAGGATAGGTAATAGATGCAGTTAATAAGTGCCTCTAGCTACCACTTCTCCTAGGCTTTCCAGGAGCAAGACAGGGGGGCTATTATCACGATCAGGCAAAATAGAGCTAGGGGAGCCTAGCAGGCGAGCCCGGTGGCGGCTAGCCTGCTTTAGTAGCCCTCCCCTTAGCGCCATGGCTACTCGCAAGCAGACCTCGGGAGGGGAGGCAAAAAGTGGCCTCCCGGCCCTGGCGGTCATCTCAGTATGCTCTGTGTGCTCGCGCAGGGCATACTCGAGCTTCCGGGGGCTGCGTGGCCCCTGAGCTCCCCAGCCCCTGCCCGCTCCATCACTGAGCCGGCAATCATGTGGGCGCCCGATCCGGCCACCCAGGGCTCACACCGCGATTGTCTGCAGGGAGAGCGGGCTTAGCCCACTCTCCCCGCAATAGTGGCAAAAGCGGGTTTCACTGATCGTGAGACCACCTCAGGGTCTAGTAGCATCCCAGATGAGCTTCTCACCCCTGCTCAGATAGAGATATTCTAATTCCATTTATCGTAGGCAACTTAAAGTCCTCCAGTGGTTGGGATTTATCACGATCATCCCTTCTATCTTGTCTGGACTCGGCTTGATCTCTTCCTGTTGAGAATTTATTTATATTATATTTATTTATTTATTAAAACATTTTTATACCGCCCAAAACCTACGTCTCTAGGTGGATTGCAACAGAATAAAAACAAAGTAAAACATTCGTTAAGACAAAAATGGGGGGGGGGAACACACACATTACAACAATTTAAAAATTTTAAAATGATATTTTATAATTGTGTGTGTGCTCCTGATGGCTTTAATAGGAGATCATCTTACTGTTAGTATGCCTGGCCAGGTGAGCTGTTTTCCCACTGTAATTAAAGATGCCTACAATCTGAACTGCACAGTAATTAATTCTTCATGCTCTGGCAGTTGCTGGCTAGAAAGGATCTACAAGGCTGTCTTTCTGCTGTACAGAGAGCTAAACCTACTTGGATGAAACTTCAGTTTATGCCTAAGCATATAGTCTTTAGAAAATGTATATTCTGAAACTGTATCCTTTGCTAACATGGTATTAAACTTGAGTTGGTGTAACTTAGGGTCTAATAATGATATCAACAGCAATTATGAGCACAAGGGTCGACAGTTCAAATCCTGCCATGTAAAAACAAATGCCTGGGTTTTCATTATTATAATTTATTTAAATTAATGCATATTTTAAAATTTTCCCTTCAGTCACATCACATACATTCTAGGCCTTAGTCTAGTCACTGTTCTTCAGTATGCAACATGAGAATAATGATAAGAGCTCTGCCTTATGTAGATATTGTAAAGATCACTGGGATAATGTGTATTTAGTAGTTTGAGCCCTTGAGATGTTGTATTATCATTTGAATAAAACAATACTGCTTTTATATAGAATAGGTTGTGCTGGTCAACGACCGTAATAAAGATTATTATTATTATTATATAGAATAGGGCCATGTACATGATCATCTGGGGTGGTTTGGGGGTGGGAAGAGTCCTGGGGTGGGATGAGCACAGCCTCCATTGGGCTCTACAAGTCCAGCACACATATGAACGCTGCAACAGTGAGCTTGAAGCAAGGAGGTTGGTTGAGAATTGGGAGAACCTTTCCACAATGCATCGTGATCCCTGGAGAAGGGAAGATGTCATGATATCAACAGCCTCAATGATCCTCTGATATCAACGACCCTCTGATTGGCCACGAAGAGGCAGGAGGCAGCCCAAGCCCTATTGAAGCCATTCCAAGGAGGATCACTGAGTGTAACTTGCAGAGTGGCTCTGTATTAACAAACATGGTGGCCGGCTGCCAGGAGCTGCTGCAACAGGGAAGGTCCAACACACGCTCAGCAACCTGAGGTGGTGGTGGTGGGGCCCTATTCTCCCCCCATGGGTTAAGAACAGGGTTTAGAATCTAGGTTATCCTGTGGTCGGAGACCCGGTCTTGAAGGATTCGTATGAGTGCTCATGACCAGGAATTCTTACGTTTATTGCCTCAGCCCTGATTTCATTTTTATGTGAACTGCCTTAATTTTGTTCCTGGGAGCCTGCCCCTGAGCATAAGGCAGTTCAGACAATGATAAATAGAGTAGGAGAAGCATCTACTCTCTCTCAGGAGTTGCGCACAATCCTGTATTTTCCTTATGTAAAAAACAAGATTAGAGGTGCCGACAGCTTGCCTGTTAAGCAGTACCTGGGTCAGAGGGCTTTCCCTCCTATCTTGTTAAGGAGCTGGCTAGAGCTGCTGGGTGAGACAGAGCCCTCCTACCCAGATGACACTTAAAAGATGATAATTGTTGGTGCCTCCAACCTTGTATGTAACACGCAAGCAGAAAAAAAGAGTGGGCATAGCTCCTGAATGAGGGTAGGACACTTCTTTTTATTAGAGGTGTGCACAAATTTATTTTTTTTAATTTGATTTGTGTCCCAAACAAATCACCCTTGATTTGTTTTGTGTCCAAATCTACCCCCACAAAATCACCCCAGATTTGATTTGTATTTGTTTTGATTCATATTTGGACTGATTTGGACCACATAACAAGGTCCTAGGGGCACCAGTGGGTGCAACCTACCACCCAAATTTCAAGGCAGTGGGATACTTGGTTGATTTTTAATGAACTTTTTTTTAGTTTTTACTGATTTTGTACATTTCCACCATAGGAAACAATGGGGATTCAAAGTTGCCGGATCACCAGCTTTCATTTTTTTAAAAAAGCTAAGCTTTTTTCCTCATAATGAATCCCTTTGAGGATTCATTGCACACCTTCATTTTTTCTGTTCATTTTGACCCCACTGCTTTGCAGGTGGGGGTGGGAAATTAGTGGCATCGCATGTTCCAATTACCCCACAACTCATAAGCCACTGGATACTCAGTTTATATATTAGGAATTTTCAAGGTGTTTAGACTCTTTGGTGTGTAATGAATCCTCATAGGGATTCATTATGAGGAAAGGTTATTATTTATTTATTTATTTGTTAGTTATTTATTTATTCGATTTATAGATCACCTTTACAAAATAGCTCAGGGCGGTTCACAAACATTAAAGACCTTTTAAAACAATTTAAGAGCACTGGAAGGCAAGGCCGAACAGGTAGGTCTTTAGGGCTCTCCTAAATTCCAATAAAGAATTCAAATTATGGATGTCTGAAGGGAGCGCATTCCACAGTCTGGGAGCAGCTACAGAGAAGGCCCGCCTCTGGGTCACCACCAGACGAGCTGGTGGCAACTGGAGCCGGACCTCCTCAGATGATTTTAGCGTGCGGTGGGGATCAGACTGAAGAAGGCGCTCTCTAAGATAACCTGTACCTAAGCCATTCAGTGCTTTAAAGGTAATAACCAGCACTTTGTATTTTGCTCGGAAACATATCGGCAGCCGGTGCAGCTGTTTCAAAACAGGCATAATATGGTCTCTCTGGGTTGCCCCAGAGACTAGCCTTGCTGCCGCATTTTGAACTAACTGAAGTTTCTGAACTACGTACAAAGGCAGCCCCACGTAGAGTGCATTACAGTAGTCAAGCCTGGAGGTTACCAGCTGGTGCACCACTATTCTGAGGTCATCCTCCTCTAGGAATGGACGCAGCTGTCAAATCAGCCTAAGCTGATAAAAAGCACTCCTGGCCACAGCCTCCACCTGAGATACCAGAGTGAGGCCTGGATTCAAGAGTACCCCCAAGCTGCATACCTGCTCCTTCCGGGGGAGTGTAACTCCATCCAGCACAGGGAGATCTAACTCATCCCTCAGATTCTGAGTCCCTACAATGAGCACCTCAGTCTTGCTTGGATTCAGCTTCAATTTGTTATCCCTCATCCAGCCCATTACTGCCTGTAGGCAGGTATTTAGGGAATGAACGCCATTTCCTGATGAAGCAGATGAAAGAGAGAAGTAGATTTGGGTGTCATCAGCATACTGCTAACATCCAGGACCAAATCTCCTGATGACCTCACCCAGTGGTTTCATGTAAATATTGAAAAGCATTGGTGACAGAATGGAGCCCTGAGGGACTCCATATAACAGCTCTCGTTCAGAAGAGCAATTGTCACCAAGCTCCACCATCTGGGATCTGCCGAGAGATAGGAGCGGAACCACTGCAGAGCAGTGCCTCCTATCCCCAACTCCGCCAGGCAACCCAGAACGATACCATGGTCGATGGTATTGAATGCCGTCGAGAGATCCAAGAGAACCAACAGAGTCACACGCCCTCTGTCGATTCCCCGGTATAGGTCATCCATCAGGCCGACCAAGGCTGTCTCAACCCCATAGCCCACTCTAAAGCCAGTTTGAAATGGGTCTAGATAATCAGTTTTAGACACCAATGATCCTAAACACTTGAAAAAAATCTAGAACATAAACTGAGTAGTACCCTACTGCCTTGCAGGTGGGTGTGTAGTGTAGTTGGCACATGGCAATTGACAGTTGGCACTGTTGAAAAGACAGTCAAAATGAATAGAAGAAATGAATGTGTGTAATGAATCCTCATAGTGATTCATTATGAGGAAAAGTTATTATACATCAAAGAATCCAAACACTTGAAAAATAATGACCACACATTTTGCTCCACAACTCCACTTCTATAAGGGCCAGAGCTTAGCTTTTTTTTTTTTTAATGAAAGCTGGGAATCTGGGGGAATTAATAGGAGGGATCTGAATTTCGAATCGATTTGAATCTAATCAGGCACGATTTGATTTGGACCCGAATCAGCTAGATTTGGGTACAAATCGACTTGTACCTGAATCAGTTTGCACAACCCTACTTTTATCGTGTGAATTGCCTTATGTGTTACTTCACAATGCTATGATGTCACTTTTGAACAACATACACTAAGTCACTTTTGGAAGGGCGGTATAGAAAAATAAATACAGAAATTATGATCCCTGTATTACAATGGGGGAGGGTAAGAGTGCATAGCTTTTTTGAGACCCGTAAATGAGCTCATGGCTGTGGTAATACCCAAACTGGGAATACTGTGAGTCATAGCGCAATCTCTTTCAGGACCTGTTTGCTCTGAAGTAAGTCTCACTGTGTTCAATAGTGATTTTCCCCAGGAAAATGTCCATAGAATTTCAGCCTTGGCTGCAGTGCTGCACCAGCTCTGTATCTTGTATGCAGAATAAGACATTTTCTCTAGATTTGCTGAATCTTTGCCTCATCAAAGTCAGACCATTGGTCTATCTAGCTCAGCATTGTCTTCACAGACTGGCAGCGGCTTCTCTAAGGTTAGTCTCAAGGTAGTCTTGATGGCTATCATTAATTCTCTTTCACTTGTACATTGTAGCTGGAAGTGACAGAAGACATCTGCTTATGTAATTCACCTGTCATTTCTGGAACATTACTTTTATGCTTGTACCATTTTTTCCAAGCTAAGTATACTGTAAAAACTTGGAGAGTGCTTTAAATACCATGCACGGTTACATAGTTATTACTCAGTCACGAGTGCTTTAGATGGACTTAGGAAGCAACTCTCTCTTGGCCTCAGTCCCACATCTGTAATGCAGGGATAATAATCTTAACACACCTTGTAAAGGCTATCAGAATTGGAAAATTGTGGGTGGCTGCAGGAGGTAGGAAGGTAACACACTTTTGTAACTTAGCAACAATTATGGCTCCTCAAGAGTGAAAGATCATGAACTCTTGACACACCTCTGCTTCTATGTTCTTTAATAACTGTGACTGTAGTAGGGTAGCAAGCTTGTCAGTTTTCCGTATATAATATGGGAGATACATATAATACCAGGCAGAATATGTGAGAAACATATCTGTACCTGTAATGCCCTGGATATCTGTGATTTTCCATACATTTTTGAAGAGGTAGGTGGAAATGTGAGGAGGTCATGGACAAGTAAGATGACACATTGAGGAACAGAGAAAATGAGGAGGCGGATTTTGTGAGCCACCTTTGCCTGCCACAATGTATATAGTTTGGCCCCTCGTATAAGATGCTGAAAGAAAAATCACTATAATAAATATGCCATACAATTGAACCACAGTAAAAAATCTAAAACATAGGAAAGAAACCCCAGATAACCTCTTGTGTATAAATACAACTAAGCTGGCTATTACAGCAGACCCATATTCTGTATCCACTTTTGATACAGAGCTGTACTAACAAGTCAAGCATGAGACTCCCAAGGCATTCTGTTAGTACAGTCCCAGAAGCTATTGAGTAAATGAAAAAATAGTTAATGGTCTATAGATGATAAACATACAGTGAAAGGAATGTTGGGTTTAGAAGAAGGATGCCAAGGGCAGCTTCAGTCACTGCAAACGACAGAGAGAGTGTGAATGTCTTTATAACATGTGGAAGTGAATTCTGTGTGGCATTTGCATATCTCACTGTGGGGAGATGAATGAGTGTGTGACACAGGAAAATCAAAAAGAAGCACAAGTGATTGGCTGGCACTTCTTGTGTTTCTGCATGTCCATAACATCTGAAGCTTCTCCCAAAGGCACAAAAAAATGTGTGTCCCTACTGGCCATTGGGAAATAAGCACAACAATTTTATTACTTTGGAAAGCTCTTACTATATACGGTTGCTACTATATAACAGTTACTATATAACAGTTAATGTTCCTAAGGGCAGGGATCAGTTGTGACTTCAGGCTCATGTCATTAGTAGGGTTTGTTAAAATTCCTGACTTCTCCCCTACCTTGGTGCAACCTGTAAAGCAACATGGTAATACATGTTCTAAATTGAGATGGAATTTTGGAAAGAGCCGTGAGGAGAATTGAGCAAGATCAGCTCAAAGGCCAAGCCAGGCAATCAGGTGAATCACATGATGCAGTTCTTACTAGGATGTACCAGCACCTGGGGCGTACGGTACATTAGGCAAGGGGAGACAGTTGTCTCCTGCCTCAAAGCCCCCCCCCCAACCAAGGCCAGCACCAGTGGGTGCACACTTTGGATGGGGAGGGGAAGGTCTTGCCTGCGCCTCCTGTGCTCTGTAGCTGCCCCCTGCCACCTCTCCATGGCTCAGCGCCGCTGCTGATAAAGCTCTGCTTGTGGCTAACTGGGAAGAGGAAGTTCTGTGTTCCCAGCATCCCATGGGGGGTGATGTCACACTGCAGATACCATCTTGAGTGCCCAGTGCAATGTCTCCCCCCTGTGGGATGCTGGGAACATAGAACTTCCTGTTACTAGCTAGCTGCAAGCAGAGCTTTACAGGCAGCAGAGACATCATGGCTGTCTCTCTGTGATGGTTCCAGGCCACTGAGAGGTGGTGGGGGGATAGTAGCAGAGCATGGGAGGAGCAGGTAAGACCTCTCCCCCCACCGGAAGTGCCTGCTCACTGCCTGATTTGTTCTGGCTCTTGTGCTCAGTAAGGTTGGATTGGGCCCAGAGATGAGATTTGTATCCCCCCCCCGCTCAAAGTCCAGGGCTTCCACACACCCCAGGCCCCCAAGGATTTAAGTCTGATATTTCAAAATATCCATGCTGCTTGGAAATACATTTCACTGAATACACACTTCACAATATATACATTTTGATATACATTGAATATACTATGTATTTGTGCTCATTTTAATGCTTAGAACACACTAGAAACACTAATTATTAAAATTGGTCCCTCGCTGCAGATTAGCAAAGGAGACTGTCAACCATGCAGTGTGAGCCTATGTTTGTTTTCTCAGAATTCACCCACAAATTCAGTAAAGTTTGATTCCAGGAAGTTTTTCATACGGGGCTTTTAAAGCCCTTTAACACACATCTCCTCTGGAATGGAGGTGCTGCATTCACATGTTGGCCAGATTTACCCTGAAGTCCCTGGGAGTTATTGGGGAGCAGTTCACACACAATTCAGGTTTTTCACTGCTCGTTAGAGTGTAGCCTGATTTATATCTGGAGTTAAAAAAAAAATCCACTATTTTGCATTGGTTCTTTTGGACAACTTCAGTTTACAGTAAAGCCTCCCAGTAAACTTGCAGTAAAGCCTGCTGTGTGTAAAAGTCCCAGGTAAGTGGGTGAAGAATTGCAGCCTCAGGCAGCAAATCTAAACACATTTAGCTGGAAGTAAATTTCATGGAAACCTAAAGGACTTACTAGAAAGGAAAGCATGTCTACTTAAAAATAAACTCCATTGCATTCAACTGTCTGAAATCCTTCCCTGGTAAGTGCATATAGGATTGCACATGCTCAGGGATGTAAACCAAACCAAACTAATTTGTTCTCCCAGCATATTTTGCTCCCTATAGGAGACCAGTAAGTCCCACTGAAGTAAGATAGGTGGGGAGAAATAGAGAAAAGAGCAAGAATTAGCACAATTCCTCAGGAGAAAAAAAAAAGGGGGGGGGAGAATGAGGAATCTGCCTCTTCTTGGTAAAATTGTAAGATAGATGAGACATACCAGGGCTCAGGGAGCTCCTGAAGTTATGCCCTCTGTCCTATAAGTCATTCTCCCTGCACCCCAATGTGGAAGTAGGGCTGGTTGTGGTCTCTCACTCTACTGAGATAAAAACCACTCTCTGCAGGTGTTCAGAAGCAGGGTCATCCCTAGTGGGATGTGGGGCTGGGGGGCAAATCAGCATGTGCAGGGCCTCCTGAACATTTCATATCATTACAGAATCATAGTGACTGATGACATACAGTGTAAATAGTGTGAGTGCGGTTTTTGGACATGTCCAACCAGCTTGGCATTTCTAAAGAAAAATAAAATAAAAGCACAACACTTGCTTCACAGTTCTCACTCAGACCTTCTGGATTGCAAAACAACTTGAACATAAGTGCATTCATAAATGAATGAATAAATACATAAATACATAAACTATTGTTTGTTCCAGAAGTTTTTGTAATTTTCTTCCATGAAACAAGGCACTTATAGGACTTTTGGGATAGTTTTTTTTTTTAAGCCAGCAAATTTTCAAATATTCAGAGACTTCTCAGTCTCGCCCTCCCCCCCCCCATATCAAAGCCCTATGGCAAGCAGATCCTTATATATGAGGGGGTGGGGGTAACCACAAAAAGGAATTCACATCATACCTCCATTACTAAGCAGGCAAAGGCTGGTCTGCAGAGAACTGTGGTGGGTAAAAGGCAGCCAGCGATGGTTACTCTGTCTGCCTGCCTGCCTCCTTCCTTCCTTGCTGCCTGCCTGCCTGCCGGCCGGGGCACTCAAGTTCAGGCTTCAGGGAGGCCTGCACAGAGGCCTCTCTGGAAGCCCTGTCCACCTGCTGATCAGCTGAGAGGCGGGGAGAGAAGGAGCTCTCTAGCAGTTTACAGGCTGGCTGCTTAGATTGCCGGCCAGGAGGGTTGACTGAGGGGCATTGGGGCTGGGTGGGCGGGCAATGGGGAGTCATGTGACATGTCTCTGGGGAGCCCTTCAAGGCAGTGGGACCCCAGACGACTGTCTCCCCTTGTCTAATTATAGTTACGCCCATGTTGTGCTCCCCCCCATCCTCACTGGGAATTGCTGATTGAGTGGGATGTAGTTGGCTGTTGGGCTTGTCTCCCCCCAGGAAGGTAAAACAAAACCCCCAACCCTTACTATGTATGTTTTTTGTTTGAGAGTGATTTGTTCCCTTTGCTTAAGCCATGAACTGTGTGTGTGGAAGAAGTAACCTCAATTTGTGTACATGTGTTTCTTTCCTGTGTGTCTGTTTCTCTGTGTGTGAGAGGGTTCTACACTTTAAGAGGGAAGAAAAAATGCTCTGACATAATGGATCTGGTTTTGGTTTTGTTCTTCTTTAGGAACAAAGTTATCAAAATGGCTTAAATAGCAAAACATAAGAACATGGTTTTCTCTTTCCAAATTCAATTTTTATTAATTTTAACAATAATATCCATAACAAACATAATAGAAAAAAATGAACTTCCCGCGCACCTCTCTTCGTGAAACATCAACTATAAAATTTATCCTTGCTATAGTAATAATACAAAACACAAATTTAAGCCCTTTAAAAAAAACCAATTAAATCTACCCGACCTGCATTTTTTAAAAAATTTCAAATCCTGCTGTAAGATCCATAGTAGGAAAATAATTCTTTAAGTACAACAAAAACGGTTTCCAATCTTCTTTGAAACCTTCTAAGTTTTGGTCTCTTATCAGTGTTGTAAGTTTTGCCATCTCCGCATATTCCAAAATTTTTACCAGCCAATCCTCTTTTGAAGGCAGTTCATTACTCTTCCATTTCTGTGCATATATTATTCTGGCCGTCGTAGAAGCATACATGAAGAATGTTAAGTTATTTGTAGAGATTACTCCTTGTGTTATTCCCAGCAGGAAGGATTCTGGCTTCTTAGGAAATGTCATTTTAAATATTTTCTTTAATTCATTATATATCATATCCCAATAGGCCTTAGCCTTCCCACAGGTCCACCACATATGAAAAAAGGTACCTTCAGAATGCCCACACTTCCAACATTTGTTTGAAACATTTTTATACATTAATGCCAGTTTTTTTGGTGTCACATACCATCTATACATCATTTTATAATAGTTTTCTTTCAAAGCATAACAAGCAGTGAATTTTAAATCATTTTTCCATAACTTTTCCCAGGCTGCCATTTCTATATTATGTCCCACATCTTGAGCCCACTTTATCATAGTCGTTTTGACCACTTCCTCTCTTGTCTCCTCCAAAAGTAACAGTTTATACATTTTAGAAACTAATTTTTCATCATCTTGACATAATTCCTTCTCAAAAAGAACATGGTTTTCTCAACATGTTCCCCCATAATCATTACTATTTTAATTTGTTTTGTGTTTTTAATGGTAGTTCATATATAAATAACTTAAATATTTTATTTATTATTTATTAATTTGATTTATATACTACCCTTCCAAAAACAACTACTTTTTAAATAAGTTTGTAATGGACTAACATGTTGTGAGCATTTCTGCAGTGCTACACATATTTTCTTGATGCCCATTAAAAGACTGTTTCAAAGGAAAAAAGGATGGATTGAAGAAGAGTTGGGGGAAGGAGGAGGAAGCTGTGGCTTGATATTCTTGTCTATTTTTATTTAAAAAACAAATGGTAAACACAAAGAATTTCAGTGCATTATTGTACAAATTCTGCAGAATCATGCCCATTTTTTTCATGGTATTCCTGCTTTTGTGGCAGAAGCACTTGTATGCTTCACAAAGTAAGTTTTACTGTCAATTTAAAGATAGGAGCAACTGCGTGCACTGATGGAGGGGTTTCCACCATCCTAAACAAAGGAGCTCTTAGAAGAGGGGAAACCTTATAAATGCTCCCTTATGGCTTAAAGCTTCTATAATAAATTAGATCTACTTAATCCAGTAAATTATCAAATTGAGGTCCACAGATGTTGGACTGCAACTCCCACCTCCCACCAGCATGAAGGCCATTGTAGCTGTGGATGATGGGAGCTGTAAGTCCAACAATAACTGGGGACCCAGTTTGACAATCTCTGGGTTAGATATCATTTTTTTACCCATTTCTGAATTAAGAGGAATATGTTCTTTACTCATATCACTGGGCTGGGTGCAATAAATTTGGTTCAAATTCAAAAACTAAGCATAAGCACCCCATACATTTTAAATGGTGCCCTCCCACCTCTGAGCTTCAGACTGCCATTCAAAAGGGGCTGTTGTTGCCTGTTAAAATAAGAAATATCCACTTTTAAGAAAAGGGGAATCTGAGCAGAGATCTTGTGCCATTTTTACTCTCCCCTCCTCCAGACACTCTCTTAATCTCCAGATCTTCCTTTCAATGGTCCTTCCTGGTTTCAGAGACAGAAGGGGAAGTGGGTAAAGAAATATGTGGTGATTCTCTTTATTTAGCAGGGAGAGAACAATTGGCCCTATTCATCTCCAGAACAGCATCTCTGCAGTGGCTATTGCCACTGTTGAAAAGCGGTGTATAAATATACCGTGAAGGGCCCATTTTAAAACCTCCAGGCCCACTCCAACCTTGTTATACCCCTGACCAGCACTGTAGGTTTCATGTAGGGAAGAATTGCATGTTTGAGTGCTCCTCTTTACTTAAAGAAAAGAAAAAAGAAACCTTTTCCTGAACAGATTAAATAATATACTGGGAACAGAGGCGTAACTAGGGAAAACAGCGCCCGGGGCACGCACTGAAATTGCGCCCCCCCGCCGCCCCCTCAACATACTGTGCATACATAACACATGTTTGCCCACCATAAGCAGATTCCTACATCAGATGCCAACATGCAGTATATACTCCTATGTTGTGGAGAAGGAGAGCTGGTCTTGTGGTAGCAAGCATGACTGGTCCCCTTAGCTAAGCAGGGTCCACCCTGGTTTGCATTTGAATGGGAGACTAGAAGTGTGAGCACTGGAAGATATTTCCCTCAGGAGATGGAGCCACTCTGGGAAGAGCATGTACATATGCACATACACCTGTATACACTTACAATGTAATGTATGAATGTAGATAGGATGTTCAATGCATGTACAATCTGTGTACAGTGTACATGCATGCAGATCTGTACCTATGTACAGTTATTCACAAATTATGCTCAACACACATACAGTAGTACACTTCCTAGCTGTACCCTACATTTGAGGGGACTTGTATCCAGATTCATTTTTAAAATAAACTAATTTAACCTACATACATACAATGTAATGTCTTAATATGGTTTATGCGTTTCATGGATACATCTACAGGTCATCTTCCTTCGTTTTCAAATATATACATGCTGGCTGCAAGAAGGAACTTTCTAATTATATGCACTAAGTTGACAGAAGTCAATAATCCCCACACTAACATGTACTAGTGAGAACTAGAAAATTTGCTTCACCTTGGCCTGGCAACAATTCAAATTAAAAAGGATGATCAGTCAGCAAGAACTTTCCAAACTCCCACCTTTTAGACTACTTCAAACATCACAGTGATTTTACATGTGAAAAAAGTTTATCTAACTGCATCATCCACCATGTAACTTGTTCTTACACAATCCTATGAGCTGAAATTTTAGATTCCGTGAACCAGATCTATGAACAAGCAGATTTATGAACAAGGGAGAAGAAATCCCTGCTGATTTACCTAAAAATCTTCGTTTCCTACCTTGCCATCCTCCCCAAGAAAATGATCTACCTCTGGCAGGTAGGAGTCACCTGCTTTTTTCAGCAAGTTAACGGGCGGGGGGGAGATAAATCCTAAGCAGGTGCTTGGCTTATACAAGCAAATCTGTTTGCAAATCACCACAAAGGCTCAGCAAAAAGGTGGTGGGGGGAGACACATTGTGAATCTGGGAGGAAGGTTTGCAGCAATGATAAAGTGATATAAACAGACACAGCCTGCTCAGCTGTGTCTCCTTCCTAGCACACCGCCGCTGGTAGGGAAGCAATGCGGTGCGGGTGCCTCCTCACACGAAACAGAGAAGTAGTTCACACCTTGTCGACACAGAGAAGTAGTTCACACCTTGTCGCCGGCTTATACAAGCAAATCTGTTTTAATTGCAAATCACCACGATTCGAAGGCTCAGCAAAAGGGTGGGGGGGGGAACTCGGGGGAGACATGTTGTGAATCTGGGAGGAAGGTTTGCAGCGAGCAAAGATAAACTGACGATAACAGACACAGCCTGCTCAGCTGTGTCTCCTAGCACGCCGCTGGTAGGGAAGCAACGGACGGTGCGGGTGCCTCCTCACACCACATGACACAGAGAAGTTAGTTCACACACCTTGTTGCCGAGTGCTGCACGCTTTAATTAAGAATAATGATGACGCAGACAGACGCCCGAGTCGAAAAGTGCCCGTGTGTGTGGGGCTGTGTCTCCAGACGTGCTGTCAGCAATGTGTTTCCTTTGGGACAGATGGCTGCAGGGGTAGTCCTGGAAGGAACATGCTCAGAGGTGCTGTTTATGTACGCCCCCCCCATTGCTCTGGGCGCCGCCGCTGCGTGGGCACCTAAAGTTACAGTGACTCTTCTTCTCTCTCGTTCCCCTCATAGCTGGACTCCGAGCAGCTGAGCTGCCGCCGCTAGGAAGCAGGAGCCCCCCGCTGCCCCTGAGCAACCCGGGGCTTCCAGTTCCAGAGGATCTCTGTCCCTGCTTCTCCCCCTCCCCTAGCCACAAACCCCTCAGCCCTCGCCTTGCTTTCTCCATGTCAGTCCTGCGAATTAAACAAAGGTGCGGTCCACACGTGACAGCACAGACAGAAGCCACTGAGGAAGGCACGCTGGGGGACCTTCCTGCTAGCAAATTGCGCGGCGCCCACTCTCTGCTTTGAAGAGAGCAAACTTTGCAAAGTAATAAGATTAAGAAACAAACACACACACACACCTTGTTGTCCTTGGCTAACGCTTGCTTTATTGATTGAACAGGCTGAGGCAGATCCTTCCTCCGACCGCTCCTGTGCTGCACAAAGCGCTGGTCACTCACACACACTGCCTGCCTCATCGTGGTTGCTGCCGCGCTGCGTGAGGAAGGAAGACGAAGTCCACGAGGCGGCAGACATGCATGCGCGACTGGTGGGGGGGCACCACGGGCGGGGACGGCACGTCAGCGAGCGGAGCGGAGTGATATTGATGTGACTGACTCGACGCCGATTCGCCGAAGGGCAGCAAGCAGGCAGGCACTCACTGTAACTTTAGGCGCCCGCGCCGCAGCGGTGCCCAGAGCAATGGTGGGGCGCCAGGACCTGGGGAGGGGGAGGGGGACTGGTAATGCATCCCACACACTGCCTGCTGCGCAAAAAAAAAAAAATGCAAACCAAAAAATTTTGTTAACGGAAAGGCAGGGGCTCGAAGGGGGCACTTTTTAGCGCCCCCCCGTGGTCAAACAGTGGCGCCCGGGGCACGTGCCCCCCCTGCCCCCCTATCGTTACACCCATGACTGGGAAGAAACATTCTAGTCATGACTGACCCAAAGGTATTTTTTGTATGGGGGAACAATCGGGGAGCTCCAACCTGCAGCCTGAAGTGGTGCAGATCACAACTATTTATTCTATTTATTCTTAGTCATATACCTTGATTCCTAGTCCCATCAAGACATAAAATTAACTTCTGTTGCCTGTCAGGTTTGTGTGTTCTCAGTGCAATAGCTATCCACACCTGTGCACAGAGCTAGATTGAAATCTCTGAGATTTGAGTTCAAGACCACTTGAACTCTAACCACCTTGTGTGTCTTTGGCAAATGGTTGTCTTTCAGCCTTAATTCTCAATGTATAAAGAGATGGCAGAAAAGAACCCGCACTGTAATGCTGAAAATGAATGGAAAAATTTAAATTTCAGAAGAACCATTCAGAAGCTACTAATTTTTATGAAGCTACTGCTTATCTTTGAGGGCAGTTTACTTTCTACTCTTGAGTCTTTGTTAATTTAAATAATAAAGAAGATGAAGTACTTTGGAAACAGCTGACATTTTGTTTAGACTTCATGTGCATGAAAAGAAACTGTGTGGGATGTAATATTTTCTTGTCTAATCATGTCAAACTCACTGCCTTCAAAGCAACCTGCCATTGATTTAATAAGATAATTCAAGATCATTGTTCCAAAAATCTCTGATATAATCAATATTAATCTTATCAATGTCTTTAAGCTTCTTAAAGCTTAAAGAGCGAGGTTATAGGCTTATGTGCATCAAATAGATGTTCCAGGTCAAATAATAGAAATGGAGTTTCAGAAACTCCAATTGTCTCAGGACCAAAAAGCTGTGATAGTAAATGTTATAGTTCAGTTCAAGGTTTATTACAGTCTATGACCAGCACAACAAGGAAATAGAACATATAACACAGTTATAAAAACACAGTACCACTTATATCACAATACCCTAGGGTAGTAAATGTTATAGCTGAATAAACTGCCAGCTAGCATTTAAAGATAAATCAAACTTGGATCTCAAAGTATCACAAGATTTCAAAACAGCTTCAGAAGAGATAAATTGATCTAATGTAATTACATTGTGGGAGGCCCAGTTACCCCAATAATTTTTTTTTATGAGCCATCTTCAGACAGGGATTTTCCCACAATGTAAGCTTTTCATGCTGGAAAGAATTGAAACCATGTCTATGTATGAAGTTCTCCATATATATTTTTGGATGTTAAAACCTTGTGGTTTTAAACATCAGTAACCTAGTTACATGAACAAATGATGAACCCAGCACCTGCCAAAATTTCAGTGGAGGCAAATAATAACTTTTGAGCTGTGTCCAAGGTGTGACCGAAACCTGGGACTTTTTCCACCCTAAGACTGAAGATAGAATAAATGCCCAATGATAAGCTTGAAGATGCAGAAGGTTAAAACTTTCTCCTTCAAAAGGTAATTGAAGTTTACGAAGTGAAAATCTGGGTGGGTGTTCTTGCCATAAGAAGTCATTGACTAATTTACAGACTTGCTTAAAATATGATGAAGGTACAAGAATTGGAACACCTCTTAAAATATATATGTGCCTCAGATTAATCTTAATCACACTTATTTTGCCCCAGATACTCAATGGAATCATAACCCACCAATCTAAGTCACTTCTCATTTGAACAAAAATGTGGGAAAACTTGAATTTATTAATTGAGAAAGCTTCCTAGAAATTACTGTGCCTAAGTACACAAGAGGCTCTCTGGACACCACCTGAAATCCCAAACCCTTACTCATCAGGAAAATCTGTAGAACCTAAAGGCATCAAATCCAATTTACATAGTTTATAACCTAATAATAATAAATAATAATTAATAAACCTAATAAATTACCAAACTTTTGAGCTAAAGAAATAAGATTAGTAATTGAGACCTCTGGTTTATCAATAAAACAAAATGTCATCTACATATAAAACCAACTTGTGTTCAATCCCATCTAATATAATGCTCTTATATTATCAGTCCCTAATAGCACCAGATAGGGGTTCTAGCACCATTTTGAAAAAAGAATAGACCACATCCCTGATGTGTGCTCCGTTCTAGCCTAATTGAAGGGGACAATAGACCATTGGTGATGACTTGTGAATAAGGAGCCATATATAGCATAGTAACACATCAAAAAAACTTGGGAAATCCAAATTTAATCAAGAATCCCATATGGACCATGTCAAATGCCTTCTCCACATCTAAGGTAATTATAGTGGCCGGGTCTTGTTTCTCCGAGGATAAGGCTAGTACATCAACCAACAATCTAATATTATCTGATCCTCTGTGGCCAGATTTAAACCCTGTCTGAACTGGATGAATAATGGTAGGAATCACAGTCTGTACCTTAGGTGCTAGTGTTTATGTCAATATTTTAGTGTCAACATTTAACAGAGATAGGTCTATAGCTAGGTACATAAGTCAGGATCTTTACTGGGCCTAAGCTTATATAAGCTTCATTGAGGAGGAAATTACTTACTAAGAAAAGTGTAATTATAGACCTCCAATAAAATTGGAGCCAAGAAACGAATATATGTGTTGTAAAACTCCACAGAAAATCCATCGGGCCCCGGGGCCGTTCTGGATTTCATAGATTTAATTGTGGTCATTATTTTCTGTAGAGAAGGTGCAGCTAAATGAATGAACTGATCTTGTGTTAAATGTGGAAGACACACCTCTTTCAGGAAACAATCCATGTCTGCATCAATATTAGATATACTACTCCTATGCAGCTTAGAATAAAACAAAACACAAAACCCCTGCTGATTTATAAATTAAGGATCTCTGTGGACATTACCTTGAGTATCACGGATAGAGGATATGTTATGCTGTTTAATATGCTTCATTCTCAACAATTAATTTAGAAGATTTTTGAATTAAAATAGCCATACCCTTTGCCCTCTTAGAATTATCACTTACAAAGATGTTCCTCATCCATGCTCGTTGCAAGAGCAATTCATCAACTGGGAAAATATGGGTTTCTTGTGTGGTTTTTTTTTTTTTTTTTGGTGTGTGTGTTTTAAAGCAGAGGCAGGTGTTTTTTTTTGGTGTGTGTGTTTTAAAGCAGAGGCAGGTGTGTTTTAAAGCAGAGGCATTTCCCTCAACTTGGTCAACATGTGGTGGAGTTTCAAAGGCTGACCCAGTACCTTCACATTCCAAGTAACCATGTGAACCACCATACTCAATTGATGAAAACTTCACAGCAAAAAAGCAAAACAGCAGAAACAAAACAGTTGGAATTGGCTCATAGGAAAGGAAAGGTTGTGCCATCGAGTTGGTGTTGACTCCTGGCAACCACAGAGCCATTTTGTTTTCTTGGTAGAATACAGGAGGGGTTTACCATCTTGCGCTCAGTATGAGATGATGCCTTTCAGCACCTTCCTGTATCACTGCTGCCCAATATAGGAGTTTCCCATATTCTTGGAAACACACCAGCGTGGATTTGAACCAACAGCCTCCTGATCTCTTGGTAGGTTACTATAAAAATGATAAATATATGCAGGAATGAAGAGGTAAATGAATAAGAGCTTAATAAGGTATTAATTCATCAGTAAATAATTATTAATAGGCAAAACAACATAATACCATCACTAATTAACCCAATAAGTGAAGTGGAAAAATATATCAACACACCAGAAGAAGATGGGGAGGGGGAACCCAACAAAAAAACTAATTTGCACACAGGTCTAGCATGGGTATCTTGGCTCACAGTGCACTCCAGTGGACCCCTTTCAAGAAGCAATTAAAATCAGGATGATGACTGCTGCATGTTAAAACAAAACAGTATTGCCCATGGAGTTTGTTTTTTGAGACTGTCCACAGAGCAACAGGACATTGATAGAACTGCTTTCATATATAGATAACCAGCAGAAAATACCCAAGGAAGGAGAAGGAATACTGTGTGTATAAATATAAAGAATTTGGGAAAAAAATGCTTTTGAGAAAGGACAATATCCAAAGTGTGACTTCTGTTAATCCAGCCCTAAGGTTTGCTATATGGACATAGAGATGCTTAAAATGGAGAGTGCCAGTTACAATGCCAGCAGATAACGATAACATATTATACCAGCTTTGTGAGGTAATTATGACAACAGAGATATATTTTATCAACCTCAGCAAGACTAAAAACTGTCAATATGGTGATTTTCATTTGTTGCAGTAGTGTCCCTATTTTTGAGGAATGGACTAGATTTTTCTGGTACCTGGCCTTAGTAAATCATTCTCTCTCTCTTTATATATATTTTGTGTTGTTAGTGTATACAAACACACAATGGAGTCACCATTCTTCAGGTTTCGGCTCTCATGTCCACATCTCCAGAATTCTGGCAGCACAATCCTAATGTGTTTCATTGAGTAAGTCTCATTGGGTTCAGTGAGGATTTCTGTGGAGTGAATTGAGAATTGCAGCCAAAGTTTCTGAGGGGACAGTTCCTGAACACCATGAGGCTGTTCATATGCACAGCTGAGAGCAGGCTAAGGCAGCCAAGCCTGCTCTCGCCTGCACGTGTGAACCTGTGGCAGCTAAGCAGCTTCTGGCGGCACTGTGGTGGCAAACCCACCTACCGTTTAAACGGGGTTAAGGGAGTGAGTGCTCCTTTAGCCCCATTTTTGTAGCCATGTGCAGCACTGGCTGTTTTTAGCCGGTGCTGCAACACAGACGAGTGCACACCTGTTGCAGCGGCGATCAGCACAATGCATTGCACACTTGCATTGTGGGAGTTCCAGGGGGCCGGATCACGCATCCTGGACCCAAACGTCCAGTTGTCTGGGTGCATGATCAGTGTGCCCAGGAACAACAGAGCAATAATCTGCAAGAAGGTATGTTTGAACAGATTTCCCCACTGCCCGCTGTCAAGCCCTTCTCACAGATCATGAGAAAGGGTTCCATTACTGCATATGGCAGGAAAGAGATGGTTGTTCAGAAAACAGGCTTGCATTAGCTTTGCATTACCCCTAGGAAAAATAGGTGCTATAGTGTTTAGAGTTTCCCCCACCCTCACTCCATTTCATTGCTCCTGGTTGCATGGGAAGGGAGACTTACAACATTGTGTAGTCATGTGATTGTCCATGGTTTGTATTAGTGGATTTTACAATGAATAGAATAGGCGAATGTGCAAGGCTACTGCTTTAAGTGGCTGCTACTAATCTACTAATACAAATAATACATTAATACAAATCTATTGATACAAATATAAATCCAGTAACACAAATAATCCATGTCATTTTTGTACCATCTAGTTCCAGTTTAACAAACTCTACTTCAGAAGCCAGTGCAGGCCAGACTATTGTTTGTGTTTTTAACTTTTGTAAACCGCCTTGGGGTTGTCTTTTAACGAAAGGCGGTATAGAAATGCAACAATAAATAAATAAAATAAAATAGCAGAGTAAGTAAGTATAGCATATATTGGCATATAATGTTAGAGAGAGTCCACACACTTGTTTCAGGCCGTGACTCCTGTTTTAATCTGTGGCATGTAGAAGGGTATGTGATTTGAGTGTGTTTATGACAAAGAAGTTTCACCAGGCTTAGTGGTCCAGTGAGAGACCCTTGTTAGAACAGGCTTCAGGAGCCTTGACTACACAGGGTACGTTAGTAAATACAGGAGGACCTAAGTATATGTGGGGGTTCAATTCTCTGCAATTACTGCAGATAATAAACCGCTAATACTGAATCATTATTAGAATGATTTAAAAACCATATAGAATAGAAATATTTTAAATTGTAGAGATATTTTAAATAAATAAATAAAAATTATGTGTATGGGGTTGTGGGGGTTAGGTTCCTGGAGGTCACAAAAAAGAGGGAAAATGGTGAAAATGGCCCTAGAAACATGAGGAGAAGTGGCTTACTGTGCTCTGTGGGGCCCCAGCAATCCAGCAATACACCAATAAGTTCCAAATGGCAACTGGAAATTACCTCAGGTCATTTCCAGCCATCCCTGCTCTGTGGATATGTGGATTTAAACCCCCCCCACCCATTTTTTCCCATGTATACTGAGGTTGGGTGTCAATTACCCAACTGCTGATATGCAAAATTGTGTATGCTGGATCCAGGAGTAAGAAGGTCCTCCTGTAAATGAAAATAAATTATTAAAGAATTGAAAGGTCTTTATTTCCTTCCCCATATTTTTAAGGTGAAGACATTTCTGCTAGTAAATTAGCATTTGAATGAACTGTTCTACATTAAGGAATTGTACAGTGTCCAATTTTTACAATTGGTTTCTCTGTAGAAGCAAAGCAAAGGCCCCACGTCTCTGAAAAACCTTATATTGCAGGACTGCTGTAAACTTGATTTTTCCTTCATTAAGAGCAGCAAGTGGGGAGAAGAAGTCTGTGATGCATCAGTCCCTAGCAACGATATCTTTGTGTAAGATATTATATAATGTGTGTGCTCATTATATGGCTCATCCTTTATCCACTTGATTCACACAGATATGTTCCAGCTTCCCATGGTAACCTTGAAGGTATCTCTCTCTTTGTGAGAATATATAAAAATATGTCCTTGAAGACATGGTGGAGGGGAGGACATGCTGTTAGGTCCTTGGCTGTCCTTCAAACCAGACAGCAAGTATTATATTTGTGTGTGGCTTTGTACCAATGTGTGGAAAAGTATTGCAGACCATTAAGTCTCAATAAATACGCAATATCTAGAGAACAATGAGGAAACAGTGACATTCTCCCTTGAGGTGGAAGCATGCTTATCTATTGACATTAGTGAAATAAACAGGAGTATTTGTCTTTGGCATTAGAGATTCCACTTAGCAGTGAAATAAGTCTGTGGTCTGTAAAAAGTTATAAAATTTTACCATCAATTTGAAGCGCTTTTAACAAAACAGCGTAATTACATTTAAAGGCAAATGCTCTTAAAGGCAAATGGTTAGTGCAAGTTCTACACTGTTTGTCAAAGCGGTGATAAACACATATTCAAATATGCTCTTTAGAAGCTGGCTGAAGACTAATACACTTTTGTTGATATATTTGATCGCTCTGTGTCAAGCATAACAAAGGAGAACGCTTTGTGTTGTACTGAGGTAGTAAATGAATAGAGTTGGAGGATGGTTCTTGATAGGTTGAGGAACAGAGCCTGGCTATACTGCTGGTTCAGGCTGGTGTCTTGTGCACACAGGCATAGCTACTAGCAAACGCTTTCAGCCATGTATCCAGATCTTAGTCCTTTGGTCCTGCCCTTTTACCAGGAGTTTTTATCCTGTTCCCTGGAGACCCTGAGGAGGAGGGTTGAGCCTTGAAACTTCAGATCAATACCTGGCAACCTTACAAAGTGTCTGTACCTTTTGTGTATATTGAAAGAAAATGGCTTATGCAAACAAGTGCCCTTCCAACTGCCAGATGTGTTTTTATTCTGTACTCCATTATCTTTGTACCAGAGTAAAACTTGCATTTAGGTCCATTTAGGGGCACCCTTGCTTGTAAATTGGAAGTACTGCAGCGTGGAAAACATTCCCCAGTGTTTTCAAAGGGGGAAGGCACTCAGCATTTGCTCAGAGACACTATTTTTTGGAAACAAAATGTTTTCTGCCAGGAGGTTTCCCAGACAGCAGGCTTCACTGCAGGTTTTGCAGGTTTACTGTGAGGTTGAAGTTGCTCCCAAAAACTGACCCTGGATTTTTTTTACCCTGGATATAATTTGGGCAGCACTCTAACGTGTGATGAAAAACCCAAATTGTGTGTGAAGTGCTCCCCAGTAGTTCACAGGGACTTTGGGGTAAATTTGGCTGATATGTGAATGCGCTCCTCCATTCCAGAGCAGATGCAAACTAAAAGCCGGGTATGAAAAAATTCCAGAAGAAAAATATTTGCAATTACTTCAGGTGTTCAGTCTAATGGTGCCAGAAGTTTTTAAAGCGAATGTTAGAAACTATAGAAATGTAGATGGGCAATGTAATCCTTGGGACAGAAATGTGAGAGCAAAAGATCTGCTTTCCAAGGTGTATATTGAGAGACCTTGGTGAGTCATGTGGTCTAGCAGGCTGATGGGTGGGTGTGCCACTACCAAAAAGTCTTGGTATGGCCTGCTTTTGAAGCGGACTGGCTTGCTTTTTAACACTACAGAATCTTGTGACACATTCAAGACTGACTAACCCATTTACTAGAATATAGGTTTTTATAGTCCACAGTAAATGTATTTGTCTTTAAGGTGGCACAGGTCTTGGTATGTTTTGCTGCAACAAATTAATAGGGTTCCCTCTCTGGAAGTTGGTTTCCATGCAAGGCAACTAATTTTCAATTGAGTTGTAGAACAATAACCCAGTCTTAAAAACAGGTAATGGGTATTTGGGTACAGAGGCTGATACTGGGTAGATTTTTCATACGCCATATCCTAGAATACAAAATAGACTATCGTTAAGATGCATCAAAGCTGCTTTTTGTGAGGACTGCAAGGGCCGCTGAATTGTTGTTTTGTTCCCATTCATCCTGCACATCTTTGGTCTTAAGTGGCTTCTGTGCAACTGTAGCTTGATTAGCTTGGAGTTGCTGTTTGGGTTTGTTAATAGTTTCAAAACCCCAATAGTTTCCCTATTTGAAATATGTTGTGTCAGAAGCTGCTGGAAGTTGGCCAGTGAATTAGTATTGGGCCCAGCTGCATGTTCATGTTGCCTGGGTTTACTTCCCTTAAGATGGCGAGACACCCATTAAGCAGTGTTTCACAGAGGCCTAATGCGTGTGTAAACTCAGGCCATCTGTTGGATTCATAAATGCATTTCCCTTAGTTACTCATCTAGCCTTAAGGTTTCCACAGACACAGACTGCAGTGTACATCCTCTTGAGGTCAATAGTAGAATTCCTGTTGATTTTAATTAATTTGAATTTTCCCCTTAATGTTTTGGATTATGTGCGTAGGTTTATAGGGGCACGGGTTAATTTTATTCCTAATTAATTTGCTCTCCCTACCCATCTTTAATGACACCCCCCACCCCAGTGCCACATAGATCTACCAAAAGAGCAGAGAAAATAACACTTACCAAAGAGATTCTTTACAGTGGTGTAATGCTGCTTACAGATTAAACACCAGAAATGGAAGATTCATATCACTGCAGCCACCTCCAGAGACTTTTCAGTGCAGTTGGTCTGTATGCACAAGCTGTGAGTAATCAAATGTTGAGCAATCGGGTTAGATACAAGCATTTTTTGTGTACCAACCATTGGTGGTTTTGGAAAAAAATGCTGCTCTGTCATAATTGTCCATCCAAAGAATAGAAGAAAGATGAATAACCTAACTCACAGCATGGATGGGAAAATCATGATAATGGTTGATAAGCAAGCCATACATTTAAAAGTGTTGGATAACTTAACAGTAGGACTCTTTTTGTAACTGGCATATATTAGGAAACTTGATTTCTTTAGTGGAGGGAGACCAGACTCGCAAGATATTTAGGCCTTCCTATTGAAACCAGTGTATTAACGTAGGTATGGACAGCTTGTGTTTCTCTAGTGTAGTGATCTTCCTTATTTTTCAAGCGGGACCCACTTTGGGGGGAAAATCTTCATCGTGAGAGTTAGTTCCCACTGTGCTGACCTCCACACCATATTTCTCTTCTCTTAGTGTTGGGAGGGCCCTTCAAGAGAGAGTGCTGGGAAGGGCTACAATTCCCATTACTCTGTGCACACCTTTCAAGATGGTGTCGAGGATTAAGAGGGCTTAGTTTTCCTTAAAGGAGCCCCCTCTTCAGCACTGGGCAAAGCGGCCATCTCTCACAGGGGGCTAGCAGAGTATTCAGCTTTGTTTGAAGCTTCCTTCACACAGACCCGATAAAGAATTAGTCAGGAGGCTGCACTTAGTTTTGATGGGGGGCGGGGGCTGCCACTGCCCCCGGACCTCACCGTGAAGAACACTGCCTTAGTGCCACTCAGGGCGCAAGCATATTTTTCATGAGTAAACTGAGCTGCTTGTTGGGTATGAAGCTGTGGGGTGGAGGAGCTATCTAGCAGTAAGTGCTTCATACTTTATGGAGCACATGAACTTCTGCATAGTTGAGATGTTAAATATGAAGCTAGGTAATTTTAACAGCAATGTGTGACACAATTATTTTCCCTCCTGCCAAATGTTTTACTGTACCTTGACTCAACTAGGACTGCTCTTGGTGAAATGAAAATAGCTTTGGGATCCCGATTGAGCCCATGTTGCACTAAAATGTCTATGTGTAGTCTCTAAACAGTGCCTTGATTGTTTCTCATTTCCTTTGCTTTGCAGATATATATGCGAAACAAAGATTTATATACAGTAGAAGCCAACAATGCACGGCAGCTGGTGGAAAGTGCAGCCCGGGACATTGAAAAACTCCTGAGCAACAGATCTACAGCCCTGATAGTAAGTATAGGGTGAATTTTTGCTTGTTTTATAACCATTGCTATTAACATTTAATTTTTTCCCCTCGAGTCCATGTTTGACTCGTGTGTATATGCTGCTTTTCACTGCCTGTGAACCATCGGGCAGCATCAACTTAATGGGTATAGGACGATATATGCAGAAAGATGACTTCATGATGGAAAGTGAGATCATTATTTAGCTAGCAGAGGACAGATGCTCCAGTTATTGATTGACAGATTGTGTACCCCTTGCCAAATGGCAAACAGGAAACTAAATAGGTTGTGAAATATTCTGATAATGTCACTGGGCATACAGTGAGATGCTCTCAACCCTCAGAGAGCTTCCAAATGCTTCCTCGTCCCCCACTTGTCTGGCTTGGTATTCTGGTGGTAGCGGTGGGATGAAGGAATGAAAGGAGTCCCAACACCCACTTCTCTTCCCCCGCCCTCGCTGATTCAATAGCCATAGCAGCATGTCCCAGGGAAAGGGGCCTATGAGAGAGTGAGATTCCTTCCTCACACTGCTGCTGGAGTACCACCAAAGATTATTAAATGGGTGGGAAAGAGGTAGGGAGGATTAAAATCCAGATAAAAACTTTGCAAGGCACTAATATTTACCTTATTAAATATTTACTATTATTTATCTTTTGGAGTGACTTAAATTCATATTTCAGTCACATATTTCAGCCAGCAATTTTGAAACTCTGCAACCTCATTAGTTTTGGGTGCATACTCTCCCTTCTATAGAAGTACTCATATAGTGCATTGAGTAAAAATTTGTTTGTTTGTTTGTTTGTTTGTTTGATTGATTGATTGATTTCTATACCGCCCTTCCAAAAATGGCTCAGGGCAGTTTACACAGAGAAATAATAAATAAATAAGATGGAACCCTATCCCCAAAGGGCTCACACAATCTAAAAAGAAATATAAGATAGACACCAGCAACAGTCACTGTAGGTACTGTGCTGGGGTTGGAAAGGGCCAGTTGCTCTCCTCCTGCTAAATAAAGAGAATCACCACATTAAAAAGGTGCCTCTTTGCACAGCTAGCAGGGGACTTTAGATAGTTTAGTTAGCAGGGGACTTTAGATTATAGTCTCTTAAAGATTTCAAAATCTAATTTTGCTACACAGTTTTTGTACTCTTAATTCATTATTTCTGAAGGGTTTGTTTTGTCAGTCACTAGATAAAAATATAGTTTGGCTTTTCATTCTGCTGTGGCCCAACCTACTAAAGCATTTTGTGCTTTCTCTGCCTGGTTTGCCAGTCGATTTCTTTATCATTAGTAGGCTCCGTGGTTTCTCAGTGTACTGCCCTCCTCCAGGGTATTTTGCTATGCTCATGATCCTCCCTTGTTATCTTCTGAACCTGAACAGCTTCTTTATACTAACAACGTTTCAAGCTTCCCAGCTGTGTTTTCATCGCTGAAAAGCTTCCTACTTGCCTTACTGATCTTTCTAAATGGCCGTTCAGTTTACAGGTATTTTTCTGAATTTCTGATATGTATGTATCCACTGTTTCACCTTCCCTCTTAAAGACTGGGGTGACATTGCATATTATTGTAACCATTGCTAATCGCTCCAGCAGGTTTGCTGTTTGGGGCTGAAATGTCTCAAAGTGTTAATTAAGAGCTGAATCCTAGAGGGGACATGATGCAAGAGAAGAACATGGCCTCCAGTGTTGCCCTGAGGAACATGTCAGCAAGTGACATCAGCAGCAGCTTGCGCACTAGCATAGCTCAGGGAATTTGCAGAGTAAATTATGCTCCCTAGGCACTGTACAGAGACAAAACCTGGGTAAGGTTAGAATAAACAAAGATTAATAGTGATGACTTTGCCTAAATATAGAGTTATTATTTTCTCAAGTTTTGGGTGGGGGAGGCAGGGTAGGCTAAATGGAAATTAATGCTTTTACAACCACGTGTGCATATATGACTATTCTTAGTATCTGTAACTCATGTGGCAAAACTAGGCCATTTTGATATTTATGTATGTAGAACCCAGAATATTCTTAGAGTGCCTGTTATCTTGGATCCTACTTTTAGGCAATGCTAATTTCTGTTGCTTATGGTGCTTTTAGATCTGGTCACCATTCCTTGTGAGTTTTCAGAACTAACTAGCGAGTTTCAGAAAATGTGTGGACTATGGCTTAGTGGGAACGGGAAGGGTGAACCTTTAGTGGTAGAGTTTCCATGAACTTTGGGGCTTTGGGAGTTGTCCATTGGATTTTATAGATTATTGATTGCTCTGTCAGTTATTGTTTCAGTGTTAGCTGTTGTTGAGTGACTCGAGAAACTCTTGAACTCCAACAAGCACATTTGTGAAAGGGGAGAGGACTAGTCTTTGACCTCATACTGGACTTCAGAAGTATGGTTTTCTTAAAGCAAGGAACAGTCTCTCGCTGCTTCTGAGTGTCCTCAAAGTGCAGCCCTATGTAAGAGACCTGTGTCTGGGGACCCTTGTCCTTGTTCATGTTAGCAGTTCAGTTGTACAAATAATTAAGTGCTCAAACATTTGGACTGTGTCTATATGTACAGTTTTCACAATGGAGGGAAGTAAGAAGTGGGGACACCCAGGGATCGGTGCTGGGACCAGTGCTCTTTAACTTGTTCATAAACGATTTAGAAGTTGGGGTGACTAGCAGTGGCCAAATTTGCAGATGACATGAAACTGTTTACAGTAGTAAAATCCCCAACAGATTGTGAGAAACTCAAAAATGGTCTATCCAAACTGGGGGAATTGGTGACAAAATGGCAAATGTGGTTCATTGTAAGCAAGTATAAAGTGATGCATATTGGGGGCAAAAAAAAGGAAACCTGGAAAAAACTGATTATTATCTAGACCCATTTCAAACTGGCTTTAGAGTGCGCTATCGGGTTGAAATGGCTTTGGTTGGCCTGATAAATGTAGTAGTGTAAAAGATCAGGCATAGCTATAGTATAGCTAACAATATGTATATACAAAAGACAATTGATGGTACATAATAGAAATACTTAAAAGTTTAAATGTCATAGTATATAAGAAATCTTCAAGCATATTCTGATTAGTTTATTAATTCTTATATCATAAAAAGTCCTCAGGCATATGCTGATTGAATCCTATACTCTTATGATTCCTGGTGAGTTCAAGTTCTGATCATTCCTTATAGAGTCAGATGTGTTTCGACTTCCTTGGTCTTCCTCAGTGACTTTTTTTTGTAACATATTCTCTTGAAGAGAATGTACTTTCAACCTCTTTCTAGTCCAAAGAGGTTTTCGCCATTTTCCCAAGATCTCCCTCGTAGTAATCATATTGCACATCTTTCTTCTATAGTGTATTATGCACTTATTGTAAGTTAAGAAATTATAGAGCCACTTGCCCATATATAGTAAACTTATTCATCAGAAGTTCAACATTCAAGCTTCTTGCAAAGGGTCTATAGGGCAATGAAGTCGACCACACCCATGCGCAGAGACCAGTCTGCATGCCACCGCTGCGCGTGGGCTGTTGAGGGGAGTGCTGCAGCAGCAGGAAGCTGCATGGAGCAGCGGGACACAGGTAAGGACCTGCTCTACTCACTTTTTAAAGTGCCACTTGCTGCCCTCGAATCACTGAACTTGTTCATGGCTTAGAAGACAGGATCAAGATTCAACACTATTCATTTCAGCCATGAATTCAACAGAGCCCTTCCAGCCATGCTGCTGAAAGGGCATGGCCGAATCAACACAAAATTGAATCCGCATAAGGTTTAACAAGACTGAAAACAACACAGGATTGAGCACAGCCCTTTCAGCCATGTCCGCCACTCCATGGAATGCTGTGGAAAGCAAGGGTGCTTTCCTCATTGAGGCTGTTTTAGCCCCATAAACTTCCCATACTGTTGGGGCTGACTCTAGCTTCTCCCTCAGAGATAATCTTTGTGTTACTTCCCACAAATGAAGCCTACTCCCTTAGAACTGAAGTTAGGCACAATGGGTCAGGTGGGCTTCAGAGTTCAACAGAATAATCATATGCCTTCTTCTCTTATTTCCATTTTCACAAAACATTTGCTGATGTAGTGTAGGAGGGAGATAGAATAGGATGGGACACTGTACCAACCATTGCAATTCCTAGATCTGAGTGTTTTCTGTGCATCTTATGCATATATCAAGGGGCAACCTCAGTGTTTGCTCTTTAGCTCTGAAATTCTCTTTCCATGGGGGTCATAAAAAGTCATCACCTGGAAGGCAAAGGTGAGTTCTTAGCAGCCTTAGATGAAATATTATCTACAATCTCTCATGCACTAAACCAAGTAAAATGTTGGGATGGGGGAAAATGAACATTAGCAAAATCATTTTGCTCACATTGTACACAAGATAAGAGCAAGGGATCTGCAGCAGTAGTTGTCAAAGACGGCAGAAAAGCCACAGCCCCAGTCACAGAGGATTAACATAGGTCAGTCATGGCTTTCATTTTAATTATGTTAACTACAATGAAAAACAGCAAATTGGTACTACAGTGACACGACCTGCTGGGGGCCATGCTGAGTGCATATGTGGAGTTCCCAGAAGTGGGAAAACAGGATTGAACTCTCAAAGCTAGCAAATCGGAAATTGAAGGCAGAGGAGTTTCTAGTGTTTTCTTCAGTGCTTCAGAATCACATCTTTCATTTTAAAATGTGTCATTTTTTTAGCCTCCTTATATTACAAAGAATTTGAGTAGATCACAAAGATAAAGGGCAATCTATTATAAATGCTAAAAATCTGTACATGCCAAAAAGAGATGGGTATAGCCTGCAAGGTCACCATTGATGTCTAAAGATCAATAAAACGATGTCAGACAGCATTCCAGAGCAGAGCTGTTGGAGATTACAAGCCCCACTTTTTTTCTGGATGTTCTGATTTTTGTGTTTAAAATGGATAATTTTAAAATGGATATATGCAACTTCTGTGATTGAAGCCATATCTGTTGAAGGTCACAATAGATGTAGTCCTTATTCTTGGCCTGGAAAGAACACTGCAAGAACTGGTTTGCTGCAAGGATCAGCACTTTGGTTGAGCATTATCTTCCAAAATAATGTCTCAAGTAATGTATATGTGCTGCCACCAGATCACCACATTTGACTACTCACCGGTCAGCCTGGGTCTTGAATGGAGAAGTTGGTGGAGCAGATATTTACTTATAGTTTCTGAAGTGTCTGTGTCAGATGTCTAAAACGAGTTCCAAAATACAGGTCAAGCACAATAGATTTCCCTGAAATTGCATTGTGGTAGATCCAGTCTGTGAGGAGGAATGAGAATGAAGTAATATGGGAAGGAAATAAAAAGAAAGCAGGTTGTAGATCCAAATCAGGAAGAAGCAAGAATTAATGAGGAAAAGAATAAGGGGCTTAGACAGATTCATGGAGGACAGGTCTGTCGATGCCTACTAGTCTGGCGGCTATAGGCCACCTCCAGCCTCAGAGACAAGATGCCTCTAAATACCAGTTGCACGGGAGCAACAGCAGGAGAAAGGGCATGCCCTCACCTCTTGCCTGTAGGCTTCCAGTGGCATCTGGTGGGCCACTGTGGGAAACAGGATGCTGTACTAGGTAGGCCTTGGGCCTGATCCAGCAGGGCTGTTCTTATGTTCTTAAATATTATGGTATATTCATCCAGGAGATGTTGTAAAGATATTTAATGAGGATAACTCTTTCTCTTGACTGAGTAACATAGAAGTGTAGTTTATAGTTTATGAATAATATTTTGAAATCAATTGAAATGTGCAGATTCCCTTTGACATTTGCTTTGCAGATAGAGAGAAGAGATTGTGCCTCTCTGCCTGCCCTGTGCTGCCCTCTTAACATCTGCCCTTCTGGCTGTCTCATTGCCACCATTTCAGCATTACACCTGTTGCCTTTCCCTGCTCTTGAAAGCACAGGTGCACAGAATGGATATCTGTCCTCTATTGTTGATTCTTGCACATAAATACTAGAACAGTGGTCACTTTGCCTGTGTGAAGGGTACTCAGAAATTTGCTGCTCAAACATAATAAGCTGGTGAACGGCAAATGGCACCTCAGACTAACAGAGTTGTGTGAGCTATTGCATGAGAACTGATTATGATGATTTTATATTTATACCACTTAGAAACTAAGCACTGGGCAAAAAGTCCTGGAGAACTGACATAATGTAGTTGCTGAGAAACTAAACTACAAATCAGGAAGTCATCAGTTTTAAATCTTTCCTCTGCCTCACTACGTGACCTTATGTATGCCACTGTGTCTCCACCTCAGCCATCCAGTTTACAATATGGATGTAGTAATCACCTTAAGTGGCATAGCGGGGAAATGCTTGACTAACAAGCAGAAGAAGGTTGCTGGTTCGAATCTCCACTGGTACTATATTGTGCAGCAGCGATATAGGAAGATGCTGAAAGGCATCATCTCATACTGCATGGGAGGAGGCAATGGAAACCCCTCCTGTATTCTACTAAAAGAAAACCACAGGGCTCTGTGGGCGCCAGGAGTCTAAATTGACTTGATGGCACACTTTACCTAATGCTGTTGCAGGGCTGTGAATGCTTTGCATTAAGTAGTAATGCTTTGCAGAGCTGTTAAGATTACAAGAACATTGTGTATTTGAAGCCCTTTGAAGAAGGTTGTTGCCATATTTCAGAATGGGAAGAGTTCAGAAACTAATTTAGGTTGAGAACCCGAGTCCATTATGAGCAACATACTACTGCTAGAATTTTGACTGACTCCTAATGGGCTCAGTACCTGCCCTCCTCACTGCTCTCCCGCTTTCATTTCAGTGGCCATACCAGCTGGCCCCATGATTCTCTTATACCAGAAAGCACTGCTATAGCTATGTCTCATGCATCAGTACTTGGGAGCCCTGGAAAACCTCATTTGCCAGGGGTGCCAGTACCTGGTCACAATGGAGGTCATATAATTTGATCATAATGGAGGCCAGCTTTACTTTTTGCAAAGGCTCTTCTTGCTGCTGCCACCACTGTCAAATACATTTTGTTGGGAGATTTTGGACAAAGTGAAGGGAATTAAGGGGGCTGGAGGAGTTACTTGGGCCCCTCCCACTAGTAGTTTTGTCCCTGGGAGTGTGTTGAGCCCCAAGGTTCAAGATGGACATAGAAGCAGTATGATTTTTCTTTTTTCTTTTTCTTTTTAGAAAATAATTTGTTTTAGCCAAGCTCATCCAAAATTGAGATGAAAAAGGGGCCTTACCTATCGTGAATTTGATCACTGAAGCACTATCCTATATCATAAAAGGCTAAAGTGTGCGGCCGTGCTGCCCGTGTCTTTTGCGGCTGTTCTGGGCATGCGCGGAGCACATGCGCAGAACATGCGTGAAAGATACGGCCGCCCAGATACGGGCGGCCATGTTGGGGAAGAGGGAAGATGTGGCAGCGGCGGAAGAGCCCTGCCGTGTTAACTAACGTCGGGGGATGGGAGGAGGAGAAGAAAACCAACAAAGCCAAACCAAAAAAACCCAAATATATATATATATATATATATATATAACCCCACACAACACACAGGAACCCGTATTTCTATTCACTTTTCATTTATATTCTAAGACCCCGTTGATTTTTCAGAGCTTTGCATTTGCAAACTGAGTGATGAGGGCGCAGGGAGCTGCAAAGCACCCCAAGCACTGAAGATGCTTTCCACCCAAAGCGGCCTGGAAAAAGGCAAGTAGGGAAAAATCGAAGCGGGGTGGATTCAAGTGACCTTTCAAAGGCTGGCGAGCCCCGCCTTCTGCCCGCGAGGCACATGCATAGTGCTTCCCTGTGAGGGAGGCGAGAACATGGCGGAAGCAGAGTGAGGGGTTCGTACGCAGAGCGGGCGCCTTTTCTCCCCCCTCTCACGGATGTGGGTGAGCAGCGCTGAGAAGGGAGAGGGAAGGGCGGGTTGTGGAGCTTTGCAGCTCTTGTCTCACTCAGGCGCTCGCGGGCAGCAGCTCTGTGGGAAGAGCCTCTCCTTGGGCTTTGTCAAGTAGGGAATGGCGAAGGTGCTGGGCCCAGGTACGGGCTCCTCTTTGCACAGGGGGCAGCGAAGTCTGAACACTGGACAGGGTTGGATAACTTTTGGAGTGCCCGGCCCAGTCGAAGCAGGGGAGGGTTTGGGAAGGCTGTCCTTGGCCTGCTTCGGCTTCTTCTGGCCTTCCCTGTAGTTACACCTGTTTTCTCTCAGTGTGCGTTAGTTGTTGTCATAGGGTTGCTACTGCTTTACCATTTAAAAACAGCAACAACGAATCCGATTTTAAAAAGCATGAGGCAGAAATTCGACAGGTATGGCTTCCTGCTGTCTCCACGTTCAATTTCTCTATCTCCATGATTGGGAAAAAGCGAAGAAAGTGCCTGCCATGTATTTTATTTTAAAGGGTTAATATGCTACTTTTCTTGCACCTGAGCTGGCTTTGTTTTGTAAACAAACATTAAAATGCATTTGAGAAGAAAACAATGTTTCCGCCCCCCAAAAGCATCACAATGTTAGCTACGGAATTGTTACACAGAGCTATCAGATGCCATTCAAATGAAGTAAGTGTTGTGTTCCTCTCTGGAAAGCCATGAGGGAAGAACAGTTTTTGTTCTTATCAGGGAGATCTTTCTGTAGGTTTGGTGCTGTTGTAATAAAAGCTCTGCTCTTTGCAACTGATGTTTCTCATCTTGCATGGTAAAGGCATGCAGTGCAGGGTGTGATAAGCTGGAACAAATGGCATGAAAGCCAAATATGGTTTAGGGGTTACAGTGTTGCACAGGGGAACCTGCTTCAAATTCTTGCTCAGTCCTGCTGCTCACTTGATGGCCAAAGATCTGTCACTGTCTTTCATACCAGCCTACCTTGCAGGATTGTTGTGAGGATAAAAAGGAAGGGCCTGTATATACTGCCTTGAGCTTACATGGTTCATAGATTGAGAAGATAACCATCTTGAAATAATTGATACGGGAGAGGGAAGGGTAAATTTTAAAAAAGTGGAGGAAGGAAAAGACAGAAAGAAAGAGAGAGAGAGAAAGAGACAGACAGAGAGACAGAAAACAAGGAGTGAGGAAGGGAGACAGAACAATAGATAAAAGAAAAGAAATAAAGAAGGAATAAGAGAGAAGAGAGAGAAGGGAAAAAAAAACCAAAATAAACAAAAAGGGAGGAAGGGAAAACAGGAGAGATAGAAGTAAAGAACAAAGGGGGGGGGACGGCCCCAAAGAGCACGTCCATTAGAGAAAGAAAAGAGGAAAAGAGAAAGAAAAGAATAATAATAATAATAATAAGAAGAAGAAGAAGAAGAAGAAGAAGAAGAAATAGAGAGAGAGGGAAAAGAGCGAGAAAAGGAAGAAAAGGAGAGAAAGGAAGACAAACAGAAAGAAAAAAGAAACAAAAAAAAAAGGGCAAGAGAAAGGAAGAAGGAATAAAGAAAAAAAAACAAAACCTAGCGCCCGTTATTATAACGGGCTTAAAATTACTAGTACACTATATGTATGCTAAGTATTATTAATGTTAGTGTTATACCATCCAAAAGTTTAAAGAGACAAACAGTGGCTGGGTGCAGATTCATCATCTAATATGAACAGACAATGAGAAAGCAAGTAAGTGAAGAAAGCAAAGCAAGTAAGTGAAAAGAAAATCCAGAAATATAGTCATGCTTCTAATCTACAAAGAATGAAATGAATCTGTTAATCATTTCACTGAATCCATTAGTTCTTTCAACCACCTTAATATGTAATAAATAATCAGACTTAGTAATGAGTCCTAGATCCTCTGTATTTGAGAACTGTATCCCTGCTCCGCATGCAAAACACCCAGTCTGGTGGTATATTGACAGACAGGGTGGTTCGAACGAGCAGCTGTGTGCCAGAAATGAGCTGAGCTTGTTATTGGTCTTTGTGGTTCAGTTACAGCTCACAGATGCCAGGACGTCTGTCTTCTCTGCTGGTGATGCTCACAGTGACTGGCAGCATGTGGCAAAACTGCACAGTTTTTTCTAATGCACAAAGTGCCCCTTCTGTCTGTAGCCCTTGTAGCATTAGGTAGCTGACATAAGCAAGGCCTAGTCAGAAGGGAGAACCAGGTGGGGTGTGTGTGTGTGTGTGTGTGTGTGCGCGCACGTGTGTGTTTACAGTAACTACATGACAACTAGCTGTTATCCATGTGATGAGGCTGCAGTTGGCATAGCAAGTCTGCCTAGAAACCAATTAACCGGCTTAGCCTGGGGACTCTTTCCGCAGCTTCTCAGTTCTCTTCCCTGTGGAGTGGAGACTGCCTGCTATGTGAAGAATTGCTACTCCCACATTGTCTTGATGGGCTCATAAACCACTTCCAAGAAGGCTCATGGCAGAGGGCCCTTGCTCTCATCCCGGGAGGCATTTTATCTTCGGCAATCAGGGGAGGGGGGCAGCTCCTTTGATCGAAAGCAGCCTGAGCATCTATGGAGGTTATAAATCTCAGGAAGAATGCTGCTCTGGAAAGAAGAATTGAGGGCACTGCACATATCACACAGATCCCCATTCCCATTTGCCATTGAGTATACACTCGTCAGGGAGCTGCAGACACCCTGACATCCGTACCTGTTTCAGACTCGTGCTTGCACAAGTGTAGTTTTCCTGTCTGGATGTGCTCCTAAGAGGTGCTGTCTTAGGGATACACCTCTGAAGTGCAGTGTGTGTGAAGTGGCCCTCAACTGAACCAGAATAGAATGAGCTGCTGCATTTGCTTGCTGTCCTAGCCAAAGGGTGCGTGCACACATTCATTATACAAAGAACGAGCAACTGAGAGAGCTCTGCTCATGTTGAGTGCCTAAAATGACTAATTGAGTGTAACAGTGAGAAAATAGAACCTGGAGACTCTGTACAAAGATAATGTCGAAAATCAAGAGTGTGCTTGGCCACTTCCAGGGAGAATGTGTGCAGGGAAGCTTATGTAAAATTTGAACAGCATTTGTCCTTTTAAAATTAAGACCATTAAAATGTCACAAATGACTAATGTAGGTATGTGTAGGCAAGCAGGTATTAGCAAAAGTATTTCTGGACTGTAAGTTGTACCAACATTTGCAAAGGAGTGCTATATCTAGTGAGGCAAGATGTTCCAAGCAAGACAAGCTGTGGGTGAGGAGTGCAGTCCATCTTTTCATTGCATGCTTGTGACTGAAGCCAGGCATTCTGTTCCAGAATGAATGAATCAGTGATGACTGGTGAGGTGCTTCACAGCTCAGAATGGCTGGCTGCCATTGCAGGATGAGCCAAGGGGACAGGGAATTCCTGGCCTTACCTATAAAACTCAAGAGATAGCGGTGGAGACTGGCGGCACCTCATTTAGCACTATGCGATTGTGTGCTTGTTGCCTGGGCAGGTGCTCTTCCATGGTGCTGAGTGAGGTGTCCCCAGTCTCCACAGCTGCCTTCTGGCACTTACCAATAAGGATGGAATTCCCCTCCCTTTGCTTGTTGTTGTGCTGCTGCTGCTGCTGCTGCTGACAGTTCTGACGGGCAAACTGCCTCTCTGGATCCTACTGTACAGGATACAAAGGCATATGATAGTATGTCTGTATTTCAGTTTGTATTTTAGCTTGCATTTCAAAAAATGTGAACTAAGCTGGGTGACCTAATATTACAACTTTTGCCAAATATAAAAGAAGCCACGCAAACCTCCTTAATATACACAAATTATATTGTGTTCCTCTCTCTCTCCCTCTCTCCCTCCCTCCCTCCCTCTCTCTCTCTCTGACAATAATATGTGTTATGTACGTTACATAATAGGCATGATAATGAGTAAAAATAATGCGAAAGAAAAAGCAAACCAGATTGCTGGAATATTGTCATTTGTTCAGTGCTTGAAACAAATATAGTGCCTGAAAATAATCAACAGTGACTCAGAAAGGAGGGTGTATATGGAAGCAAGGTTATTCCTCAGGCCAAAGAGTCAAGAACAGATAATGTGGTGTTGGACCAGGACATTTAGTTCAAATGCTGTTCAGTCATAAAGATCTTTAAGTCTTTGGCAAGTTAATAGTTCATTCTAACCTACTTCACAGAGCTATAGTGACGATAAATTGAGATAGCCACATGTAAGCCACCTGGCACTTCCCGGAGAGAGCATATGATTGGAGAGAGTATGACATACACATGATAAGTAAATTATATGTTTTGAAGAATGTAATAATATGGTTCAAACAGAGAAGATCTGTTGATATAGTAATTCTCCTCATAGCTAATACTTGTACATTTGAAAATCCAGTTGGATTGACTGCAGCAGATAGCAAAAATTCATAATTTGGTAAAGGGGTATTTCTTGAAGTGCAGAAATCATGCCTGAAATCAGGTCACAATAAATATTGGATTATTGTGCTTCTGATGTACCCTCCCGCTGGAAAGCTTTGTTGAAATTCCCTTTCAGGGGAAAAAACAACAACTAGGCAGGTCTCCCTATGGAAGCATACGTAGTTGCTAGGAGAGAGATCTGTTGTTAGGATGCGTTCCCATCCCTGCTTGGCTGCATCTGTGCTGGGAAGATTGTCATGACAACCATGCCCTTCTGTACCCTATCTGTTTTGATCCCAGCAGTTACATAGGGAAGCGGCTGCTGGCATGATGGCCAACGGTTACTCTTGTTCTGCCCCTGCCTCTCATGCTTGCTGTCTTCAGAGTGCTTCTAAATTGGGTTTATGTTTGCTCCGTCTGACCTAAATCTAAGTGTGGTACTTTTGCTTAGTTTGGGAGGTTTGACCTCCAGCCTGTCTAGATCAATGGCTTTCAAAAGCTACGTTCAGAAAACCTGCCACTTGTCTGCAGAGGAACCGCTGCATGCTATCCAGCATCCTGATGAATGATATTTTATGACACACACTCAGTTCACGTTTGACTTCGTTGTATTCTTGCTTCAATGAAGTTAATGCTCTAGAACATAGCCAACACCCCCCTACTAGTCTGCTGTTACAGGAACAGAACAGTAGTGGTGGGGAAAAAAATCTTGAAAATGCATTTGGAACAGTTTGGAGTATAAAAATGTCACTTGCAGGAACTTTGGAGTAGATTGTTGGAATTACTGAGTGAAGAGGAAGAGTTGAGAGACTCCTCACTTTCAACATTAAATTCCTCTTCCCAAAGCAGCTCAGTCTTCTTTTAAAAAGGCACTGAGGCACTGTTTTGTACATTTATGTACATGACATTCTTGCTTGCAGAAGGTTCAAAGTTCCCTTCCTGGCATCTCCAAGATAGGGCCGAGAGAGTGTCCTACTTGCAACCTTGGAGAAGCCACTGCCAGTCTCTGTAGACAGTACTGAGCTAGATGGACCAATGCTCTGACTTTGGTATAAGGCAGCTTCTTATAGCATCCATCTGCAGTATGGAGCCTGTGAGTTGATTACATCTCATCCATCCTACGTTAAACCAACTTGCAGTTATAGTGATGAGGCAAACATGAAACTCAGAAGGTGATGGAACAACCCATGTGCAAAAAGCCCCACCCTAGTATGAACTCAGACTGGTTGGGGCCTGCTCCTTCCCTTCCCACAAACCTACCTGGCAGCAGCAGTTCAGGCATGGTGAGGAAATGGGAAGGTCTCTCTAAAGGCCTCTTTGCAAGGTAAGGTACCCTGGTACCTAGAATGCCACAATAGCAGTGTTCTAAGTACAAGGAAGTCTGGGAAATGTAGTTCTCCAGGACACCTGGGTGCATAGTATGGGTTCAGATGGTTCTGTACAACTATAAGGACATCCACATGACCTATGGGGCTGGGGCTAGGGGGGGCTGAGGTGGAAGGCAGGATCCTACCTCCCCTCCCCCACATTATTGTTGTTTCTGTGTGCCACTGCTCATGCACCCACATGAGCTGTGCTGCGGTGGTCGCCCAAGGTGGGATTGGGAGGAGGGAGTCCTCATGCATCCCACAATGACCCACACGGTCAGTGGAGAAGCAGCCTCCTCTCCCTGGCCATGCTGCACTCGGGGCTCTGTGGCTGCTGCTCCCGGCAGCCATTTTTAGAGCTCTGACGGTGCACATGACAGGGAAGTGAGGTAGGAGGTGCATGCATGTGGTGGAGGAGCACTGGGATTAGAACTGATCCTGGTGGTTCTCACAACCAGTCTTACCTGGTCTAGCGTTGCCCTACCTGCATAGGGCTGATCATGAGAAGGACCCCTATGTTTAACAGGTTCTCTGGAATACTACTGCTTCAGTGTTTAAGTAGCTGGAGGAAAGGGAGGGTGGCTTCACCCAGAGGCCACCAGAGAAATCTTGCTGCTGACCTGCCACTGATGCTGCTGCTGCTAACTAAGTATGGGAGGAAGGGAAAGGGGTTGGTAAGAAGGGTTTAGGGAAAATAGGGAAAGATGTTTAAGAAGAAAATAGGAAGGTGTTTGAGCCCCACCATACTCCAAGGACATCACCAAAAGTGTGATGAAGTTTCCAAATTTACTGTTGTACATGGGGGAAAACCAATGTTCTTTTTGGAAAATGGCTCATTTTGCTGAGCCTGTTCGAAATTTAGACAAGGGGAAGCTTGCTCATGACAACTTGTAATGTGCTTTCAATCTCATGGATCAGATGCTAATCAGCACACATTCATTGTGAGACTAACCCATAGTGTTGAAACTGGGTGGCCTGAAAATGTAATGCTTTTGTATTTAGTTATGAAATGTTTGTATCTCACATTCCAGCCAAACAGGTGGTCCCCAAAGCAACTGTATTCACACTCTTCCTTGTAGTGCATAGATGCAAGAGCCAGCGTGGTGTAGTGGTTAGAGTGCTGGACTAGGACCGGGGAGACCCGGATTCAAATCCCCATTCAGCCATGAGACTAGCTGGGTGACTCTGGGCCAGTCACTTCTCTCTCAGCCTAACCTACTTCACAGGGTTGTTGTGAGGAGAAACTTAAATATCTAGTACACCGCTCTGGGCTCCTTGGAGGAAGAGCAGGATATAAAATGTAAATAATAATAATAACAATGTTGTTAAATCTCCAGATAAAATTTCAGTTTGTTTATGGAAGTCTCCTAGCAGTGGATGGAGCAGAGATTTGTGGAGAAAGGCTTTGCCTTGCCCGAGTCTTGCTTTATCAAGTTGGATGCAGGCCATACTGTGTGAATAATAGGTAACTGAATAACTGTGTAAGATACCTTAAAACATTGGTTCAAATGAACACTTTCCTATGCTCACAAATACTGGGAACTGAATTGTGAATACATGTTCATTTAGTAGATGTAAGTGTATGTGTGCTGTGCGTGCCCTTTAATTTCTGCCCAGGCTGTTGTTCTTCATTCTGTTTTCAGGATGGATTTCCCCCCTCAATTTCTTTCTTTCTTTCTTTCTTCTAGTCAAACAGGAGTGAGTCACGATCTTGACCTTCTGAAGCGAAGGTCCATAGCAATATAGAGATGGTATTTAGTACCCTTTTGAAATTAAAAAAAAATTTGATCAGCTAGCCTATTGTAGTAAGAGCTCTGCAGGGACTGCTTACAATTAGTGACTGAAAGAATGTGTGCCAAGAAAGGTTTGAGGCAATGTGTGTTTCACTGAAGTGGCAATTTTTTTAAAAAAACTGATCTTAATGGGTAGGAAATGTAACTGCTTCTGTCAAAAGAACCAATTTTGCCATGAATATTTTTGCTCACTCAAATGCCCCTCTAGCTTAAGTTTACAGTATATTGGTGTCCTTTAAAATATACTGTCATAGAGGCCTGGCAAGCAAGGACAGTATATACTGTGTTGGAATGTGAAACTTGAGATTTGTAGATTTTAAAAAAGAGAGAGATCTACACTGAATATTCACCATGGTTTGATTTCTGAGCAATTTTAGTGGGCAGTTTTAAACTGAGCAAGTTAAGTAAACCTTTTCCTGAAATTCAGATAGATGAATGAAAAGTCACTATTGTCTCCCTCTCTTCAGTATTATTATTTTACATTGAAGCTGATTCTACACAGATTTTCCTCTGGCTGCTGCTGCTGTTTCTTGCTTCCTTGATATTAGTCACTAGAATGATCCCACCCAACTAGATATCATGCAGTGCATGGGATGATATGTTATGATTTCACAGTGAGAGGGAGGATCCCACTGATGGCAGTTGAGGGTAATGTAAATGAATAAGTGAATGTTCTTACAAAGCCTTTCAAAATATCACTGAAAGGGGACTGCTGAAATTTTTCGAATAATTACAGCTCATCTCTCAAAATAACACGTATAAGCTTAGTCTTAGACAGACTGATCTGTCTTGCCCGTGAGCAGCAGCCTTCAGCAGCCTGATTGTTTCCAGAACAAGATGAGACAAACAGTCACTTGGAAGGGCTTAAATTGTTCAGGGGGAGCTTATTTTTGAGTTACTGCTGAGGAGAAATAGAATGAGGACTTTAAAATGCTCTGCTCATGTAAAACATTGTAGCAACCATGAACATATTGTTCCTTCATGGAACTGTTGTAGCAGTAGCATATCTGAGGATGGGCAGCAAAGACTCTTTAAGTGCAGCTGTGTAGGATACTGTGCTGGCAGGATGGAACTGGTGTTACAAAATACTCTCTAGAGGAAAACATTTCACTACACATACAACAAATTCTGTCTGTACTATACGTGTAGCTGTCTTCCTTTCCCCACCCTTTCCAAAGTGACCTGTCTTCACCATTGATTCATTCATTCGATTTCTATACTGCCCTTCCAAAAATGGCTCGGGGCAGTTTACATGGAGAAATAACAAACAAATAAGATGGCTCCCTGTCCCCAAAGGGCTCACAATCTAAAAGAAACATAAGACAGACACCAGCAACAGTCACTGGAGGGGTACTGTGCTGGGGGTGGATGCGGCCCCACTGAGCCCCACTGCCATGAGCCCCACTGCCCGCTGAGATCATCTTAAGAGGTTCATCTGCAGTTGCCACTGGCTTGTATGGTGGCCACACAGGAACAGGCCTTCTCCGTTGCTGCCCTGATACACTGGAATGAGTTCCCTGCCACCCCATCTCCGACAACTTTTTAAAAGTTCCTAAAGACCTATCTCGTCACACAAGCTTTTTAATTTGACTGTGGTTATAAATTGTTTTAAGTTTTTATTTTTGGTGTTTCAACTTGTTTTATGTTGTTGTGAACTGCCCAGAGATGACAGTTTGGGGCCGTGTACACATTTGATTTGTTGATTTGAAAGATAGATAAAATAAATAAAGAGTTGGGTTGCTTATGTCTGAGCTTTTCCAGAGTGCAAAATCTGCCACTTACTGTGCTGCATGGCAAAGGATGAAAATGCCACCACTATATGTTGCTTATAATTTCCCCTCTAGTGGCTCTGCTGCTTAGTCAGGGAAGTGTGTAGCATGGTGTTCATTTTTGTTGATATGCTGCTGCAACTTACCATATTTGTGCAATCTCACAAATCGTTAGGATCATACTAGTGAATACTGATATGTAAGTGTCGTAGGCATCACAGTGTTGTTGTTTTCTGCTATCTACTATTATAAAATAGAGGGCTTGGAACACCGAATATGAGGGAGAGCTTTGGCCCTCCACTTTCTTTTGCCTGCCTGGTTTTCTTGAATGGAATGCAATGACTGATGCTGCCAAATATTTGGGTTATGTATACCCAAGATCTCTGTTAATTTCTGATTCATCTTTGGACTGAAAGAGGGGAGTGGCTCAGGGAGATTTTCGTTTGTACACAGGACACCATATTTGAGTGGATCAGACTTTCTACCTTGGCACAGTGGGAGTGGAGGTGTGTATGAGCACCAGACATTCTCTCTAATATTCCATTCAAAAAATAAAAATCTGACCAGACCAAATAGAAAAGCTTTGTGCACTTTGGACATAAATTGTTTCACATTAGGGATAGATGTTGATTTGCCCATGCTACTAGAAAGCAAACCAGGTAATCTACTGCATATTCTATATATTCTCACATGGAGAGATCTGTGGTTATAATAGCAAATGCATTCTTGCAAAGGAATATGCTTGGTTCACATGATTTGAACTCATTTCCAGCATCATTTTGTGGTCACAATTTGTGCCCATCTTTCTAGTGGGCTTTTGTATGAGAAGCCTGTATGGCTTCTGTACAAGATGACTTGATACTCAGGGGACACTTCCTTTTGTCTCACCCTGTTTGTTTAAGGAATCTGTTTATGGGGTCTTGGATCCATAGGAAAGCCCCTTGCTGTGAAAATAAGGCAGGAGTCTCTGTGGTTGTTTCTCTTCAGGGAAGTGTAATGCTGGTCCAACTTGAGTATTCATCTAGTGTCTCTTTGTATAGATAGCTTTCTGTACCCTGTAAGCTTTAAAGTGCCCACCTGCTACCTTTATCATGCTTTTGGGCTTTCTAGTTGAATTTCCATGTTAAAATATTCCTTGAGGGCAGCCCCTGTCAGCTCTCTTTGCAGCAATGACCTTTGATGTAGTTGTTAGCACAGAAGGCGAAATTCCCTAGGAACCCAGCTGTCTGTCTCTGCACCATAAGGAAACACGTACTGAAAGGTTCAGAAGGCATGATACGCTGGTGGGGGTCCAGCATCGCAGAGTTTCTTGATCCGTTTTCTGAAGTTACATGTATTTATTCTTTTCTATCTCTCATCCATGTTTGCATTTGTATACCTGGCACATGAAATGAATGGAAGCTGTGTGGTTTGGAAGTTTACAGCAGTTGCTGGTTCAGATCAGTACCTTTCCGTTTATTTTTTGCCAACCTTTTCGCTAGAGTGCGGGGTGGGGGGCATTACAAAGCTTCCTTAAGTAGCCGCCATTAAGAAAAATTACTAAGCAGGCCTTGGGAGATAGATCAATATTCCAACATTATTTTCTGCTCCTGCTTTATTTTGACTTGGCGTTTAGTGCTGGGGTTAGGTGGCATTGCTGCTCTTTGCATTTGTGCTATGTTTATCCCTGAACCTTTTGATATACAGATGCTTCTCCTTTGGTCCTATTCCATTCACTTGTGGCTATTTTGCCTCATTTCTTTCTAGTATCCCTTCATAAAGCTTGAGGGCAGCTTTGAGCATTAGCAATATGCACAAATCCGGGAAGCTCAGCTCAGTTTGTGCTTCCTATACTTGCACATGAATCATTAACATCCAAAGCTGTTCTAAGGTTTGGTCATGGGATGGATTCCAAATGTTTGTTACCGCATTTGGATTTTGGAACCTAAGTAGCTGGTGCTTGCCCAGGAGATTCCCTTGCCTAAAAGCTTCACCTCCTAACTTGGCAGCTGTGCTGCAAAGTGCCTCAAAGTAGGAGTCTAGTTACAGTAATGGCATCTCCTTCCTAGCTTGACTGAAGACTTAAGTCCAAGGCAGCTTTTTACAGCAAGAGCTCCACTTTTTATATCCAGTCCTGATCAGATCACACATACACATAATTTTCTGTGGGTCAGTTGACTGGGTCATAGGTTCACTCACATGAGTCACATGATGCTCTAGAGTTACATGATGCTCTGGTACTGGGCCCTTCTGAAGTTGTTGGTTTACAATTCCCATAATCCCTGGCTATTGACCACTGTGGCTGGGGATTGTGAGAGTTGTAGTTCAAAAACAACTGGGGGCCTAAGTTGAGCAGGCCTGCTCTAGTCAGTCAGCAGTTCCACAAACACATGCTGCATTAAAAGTGCTTGTATTATAGGCTGATACTAGTTACAACAATCTCTAAAGAGCTAATACACTACTTTTCAATACTGGCAATTAATAGTTGCTGTTAATGTCTTTCATTAAACTTAAGAGAAATATAATAAAAATGGTTTAGAAATATTTATTTCAGCCATTTTTATAATCCTGCTAGGTTTGTTATATGGGGGTTTCAATCAAATAGTTCTTGTGTAGTAGCCAGTGCTACTACAATGTTGTCTTAAAAAGCAATTGTATGTTTAATTCAGAAATTCTTATTAAAAACTTCAGTCACCTCGCACTTGATTGTAATTAAAACTGCCCTAGGCAATAAATCATGTTCTTTGCAAATAAGGCAGGTATAATTATTAAAAACATAATGGTTCATGTATCGCCAGTTCTAATTTGGTGATAAGGCAGGCAGGCTATGAAGATTAACGATTAATGTGAGGATTTTTCTTCTTTGTTTCTACACACACAATAATTTCCTTTCTCCTTTGTGATTGCAACAAAGAGCACAAAGCTCAGAAATGCTATCTTGAAAACTATTAGAACATGAAATTGGGTTGTAAAGTAACGCTGCTGCTGATTTTCAAATATGCAGATAGTGTGTGTGTGCATGTGCGCGAGAATATATGTATATGTGCACAGGAGAACCCCATTATTCATGGGGGTTCCATTCTGTGGGGGTTCTGCAGATAGTCAATCTAAAAATAATGGGGCATTAGGTCTATGGAATTGAGGGATTCCCGGGCTGCTCAAAATGCCTGGAAATTGGCCGAAAATCATGGGTTTTTCCTTCGCCCCCCTCAAATCACCACCAAAAGTGCCCTACCATGTTGCAGAGCGGTCCAGGGCACCCAGGTGTCCCAAAATCATGATTTTTTTGCCCTTTCCCTCCAACTAAATTAGCCATAAATGGCTCCCAAACACAAAATTGTAGCTGGAAATGACCTCTGGGGTCATTTCCAGCCACCTATGATCTGCGGATATGCGGGTTTAACCCTTTCCCCCCCTCACATATACAGAGGGCAGGTGCTAATTACCCAACTGTAGATATGCGAAACCACAAGTGCTGGACCCATGATTAACAAGGTTCTCCTGTATATATATTGTGTGTGTGTGTGTGTGTGTGTGTGTTTGTGTGTGTGTGTGTAATGTGTGTGTACGCATATACACACAAACATGCATACATACTGTATATTAAAAAAAATTGTGGGTGGCTGATTCATAGGAGATTTGTCCTGATTCAGCCGCTGAAGTGTTGATTCAAACAGGCAGACTTTGGGTTAAGTTCAGATTGGAGCAACCGAGGCAGAACTGGGCCAATTAGCTTCCAAAGAGATTTGGCCACTTTGGTTCTCTCTTGCTGCTAGTAGGTCAGCTAGCAATTAGGTCCTTGCTGCTAGTAGGTCCTCCTGTCTTGCTGCTCTTTCTTGCCCCCTTAAGGTTCTTTAATTACTTTAAAGGTACATTTAAATGTACCCTTAAGGTACATTTCATTACTTTAAAATGACTCCCAGAAACATCTCTCTCCCCTTGTCCACCACTGTAGTTCTGGGAAGGGCTGCAGCCCCAGAAAACACTACAATTTCCAGCAAAACCTCCACCTTTCCCAGGACTGCAAGTGTGTGGGGCGGAATCTTGTTTCTGGGAGTAATTTTAAAATGATGCTGCTGCAGAAGATGCCGCTATCTTGTAGCATATAGAGAAAAATAAAGCCAGCCAGTCTTCTGGCCGTTGCTCAGTAAGTACCTCCAGGGATCAGTAAATGGTGGTGATGCACTGTCATGGGAGGGAAAGAGACTTTGACTCTGGATTGAAGCTTTAGCTCTACATTTGGCTATAGTGAAGTGGGATCCCTAACAGAATCGAGGGGACCCTGGAATAACTGAAGCAGCCTTCAGATTAAAGTGGAGCTGCTTCATAGAGCCCTAGAGCATTTTTACACCATAATTTTAATTATAACTTTGCTACTAGGCTGTGTAGGCATTTAACAGTTGATTGCACAAGCTCAGAAATTTCAAGTGACCTTAATTGTAACCTGTTGCATGCCGATGTTCACTAGATCTTTCCCTTAGCCACACGTTACATTCATTTTTTGCATGGTAAGCTGGTTGGCTTCTTTTTTGGATAGTGAATATGTCTTGTTAAGATAGATGACTTCTATATAAAACTAAAGTTCTGTAGGGCATGATAAATCTCAGATGTCACCACATGGTGGCATGCTTAGAGGAGCTGTTCACCAAGCAGAAACAACTGATCCAGGTCTCATTGTGGGAACTTTATTATGTACAACTAGTAGGTGAGGCCTGTTGTTGACCAGGCAAAATGATTTTGCATAGATTACACTGTTAGTTGAGTTCAAGCAATGAAATCTATGAGACCTTCTAAAATTGTGGGGTTAACATTAGTGGTAACCATGACATTGGAATGTTTGAACTAACCCCCAAATTGAGTTAGTTGACTTAGCTAAGCAATCCATTCTTGTGGCGAGAGTGGATAGAGCAGCCTGCATGCAGAGAATGGCCCCACACATCAGCTGAGAAGCGCAGGAAGGTGTACAGTTTTAATTGCCTGCTCTCGCTGTTTCTCAGCTGGTGTGCAGGAAAGTTTAAAGAAGTGGTGCAAGAGGCAAAAGTGGATGGAGCAGCCTGTGCCTCTTGTGCTGCTTCTTTAAGTCTCCCCATGGTATATCAATTTAATTGGGGGTGAGTAGAAAATTATGAATAACTGAAACTGTCCTCCACGATAATAACTAAATTGTGTCAGGAGCCTGTCTGTCCACCGCCGAAGTCACAGTCTCTGTCAAGGTCGCTGGAAGGTCCTTGGACTCCTCTTTGGTCTACAAGAAAAACACAAAAGAACAATTTACTACAGTATCAAGTTCAGACAGCCTCCCCCGCAAACTCAGTCTGCTCACCTGATTGCACGTTTCCAAAGCAAAAGGGGTGCAAGGCATTCCCAGGGGAGACATTGCAGCTAGGTACAGTTGTCAGGACTTGGTCAGGTAGCAGAGTTAAAGCAGAAAAAGGTCTCTAGAGGCCAACATGAAGCTGGGGTTCCTCTGAGTCTAAGGCTCGGCGGAAGCAGGCTCCAGGAGACGCGTTTCTTCTAGCGTTTGGCTGCAGCCTTCAGACTTAATTTATAGCCTGGCTTAATTGTTCTCCACCTTCAGCCAGCTGGCACAGATTCAGGGTTTATCTGGCTTGTTGGGCAGCTGTTTACTTCTCCTGAGCACTTCCACCTGTTGTCCGCGTTTCATCAATTTTCCCTCGCAAGGAGACAGAGGTGCTTCGCCGTTTCCCTCAGTGTTCTGTTCTCCACTCCCTATCTCTGCTGCCTCTGACAGCCCTGCTTGTCCTGAAGCTTCAACCAGACCTGCCTCAGCTATCTCCTGACAAGGCTGACAGCCTTGCTCTGCCTTTCAGGTACCCCTGTAGCTGCTGGAGGAATGCCAGCTTCCCCTTCGTCATCGCTATCTGAGGATGGGGGCATGACAAATTGGTATTCAGGGAGGTGGCCCACAAATGGGTGAAACTGCTATTCAGGGGCCACCTGTATATGTCACTGATTTTTTTAATTAATGTGCTTGCAAAAGGGAAGTAAAAGAATATTGGAAATTTGTGGCATTTCAGTTGCAAATGTTACTCATTTTATTGAATAATTACCATATATGGTAGATCTGAATCATAGTAAAATTGGATCTGAGAAAGATCTTCTGCTTCTTTTGGGCATGATGTCATTTTGGAATTATTGATCAGATTATTGCCTGTCAAAAATCTGTTGAGAACAGTAACAGTTAAAGTATGATAATTATATTCAGAATTTCTTCTGAAAAATGCAGAAAACATTTTTCCCCCACCAAGCATATTCTGCTATAAAAAGTAGCGCATTCAGTTAATTTCAGTGGCAGTTTTGTTTATGCAAAATTTGATATCTGTAGGCCATTGGGAAGTATGACTTTATTTCGCACTAACCAACCAATTCTTCAAAATATAGAATAGATATGAATGTGAGAATTTCATCTCAGGTTTCTTCTTTTCCTGAAATAGTTTCCTTACAGAATAAGCCAACAGCTTTTCTGTCTTGAACAAAATAGAAGCAAAGATGCTGTGGGTCTTCCACCTTGTTCTAACCCTTCACTTGCAATTTTTGTTTAGATTGATGCTCGTGTTCATATTTCTTCTTCCTGTTCTGTCACTAGAATTGTTACTGTAGGAGTAACTCATTGATGCTCAGCCCACTAAAAAGTGCCCAGCAGCCACAGAGGCGCTCTTACCCCTGGACTTCAGAGCCAAAGTCCAGGGCCTCCACATCCCATGGGGCCCCCCAAATCATCTTCAGTCTGTCCTGGGTGGTGTGGTTTGTGCCTTCAAGAACCTACGTATTAGAAAATGATGCTTAGCTTGCAGCCGGGGGGGAGGGGAGGGATTCCAAAGGCCTTTAGAACCAGGCTGCAAAATTACCTAGGTCCACCTCAGAGCAGCCATTCCCTGAAAACAGTGACCCAGAGCTTGGGGAACAAAGGTGCACCTAGGTAATTTTGGAACCTGGACCTAAAGGCCTTTGGACCCCCCCCCCCCCCGCCACAAATTAAGCATCACTATGCTCGACTGAGTTACCACACCACCCAGAAAAGACTGGAGGCCTCCAGGGGCTGTGGAGGCCCTGGACTCCAGCCCCAAAGTCCAGGGGTAAGAGCACCTCTGTTGAGGAAAACAATGTTTTTGTTTGTTCTTTGTGGCTGAGAACATCAAGCAGACTTGACAACCCTAGAATCCTTTTGTGTGACTGAATGCTCAAGTCATCTTCCCAGCATCCCTGTGACCTGCTTCCCAGTGATATTAGACCATGAGCAGTGGTGTGTGAACATGGTTTGGATGGGGTGATCATATGGGTCTCTTGCACCTGAATTTTCTCCTTCCTCAGGGTAGTGTAGTGATTGACTGGGAAGTACCCAGGTTTCCACTCATATGGTTGCAGTATCTGCACTAAGTATACAGCATATAATCACACCCAGGGTAAGTAGCTCTGCATGGCAGTTGGCATGCGAAGAGGATCACTGAACAAGCCTTTTTAATGCTTCTGGGGCTTTAGGGGGAAAAAAAATCTGTTGTGAATCTCTTAGAGTCCATTTTAGTTCACATCTAATTCTAAAAAGAAGAGGAAATTCTGAAAAAACAGTCAAACATGTTGTGTGTGTGTTTGTGAAGTGATAGGGCAGGGCAGTTTGACATTTTCTAGAATAATTTCATGAACTTAAGCGGCTTGGTTATCACTGTCTAGCACCACCCACTCCATCCTCAAACACCCTCTGCTACTATAAATTCAGAAGACAATGTTTGCTGTTGAAGAGCTGTGTTTTTAAGAAGGATGTAAAATTGGAAAGCACTTGGTACATGAATATTCACTCTTAATAATTTCTAATTGAAAAGTAGTTTTGGTTTATTTTATTGACGAGTAACTCAGCAGCTTGTTATACTGGTCTGGAATTTGATAATTGGTAACACTTTGCAGTGAGGTCAATATGATGCAGCATTGTGATTGTCGCAACACAAGATGTGGCTTGGCTTTTTCCTAAGAAACTTGGTTACAAGCTTCTGATTTATTATTTAACTGTATACTGTGTTCAGTTCAGCAGGGAAGCCTTTCCTCCCCGCCGTTCTATTGAGACCTGTATGTGTCAAGTTACTGTTTCACGGTGACACGGACATCTTTCCAGATTCCTTACTGCTTCTGTGCACCTTCCACAGAGTTTATTTTCATAATTGCCTCAGTGCTCACAGAAAAGTAGCTTCCACTAGGTTTATTTGCTCTTTAATACACAGCATGCTCATGCAAGCAGAACGCCATAGACTGCCACTTCACTATCATTTTATCAATGGCAAAATTAAAGGAAATTCGACTGATATTGAATTAGCTATATTACCAGTAGAATATATGCTTCATTAGCAGCCTGTTCTATTGCTATGACAAAATTAAGGACTATTTCATAATGTGTCACAAGTCTTTTGCACAGAATTTGAGCCCCTTGTGCCCTTTAAACTGTAAACACAGTCAAAGCAGTTTAGGGCTTTAAAAAAACCAGAGATGTGTCTCAAAGGACATCCTGCTTAATATTCTATATTCTATCACTTGTTTGTAGCACTGAAATGCAATTTTCACATTGAGTTTCTAAGCAAATGGATTAAAAATAGAGTCTTGGGCCTGGAAAAGTGGCAGGAATGTCACTTTTAACTTTTCAAGAAGATACTAAAATCACAGAATCCTTCAAGTTGCATCTTTCTGGTGAAACTCCCCTGTTCTGTGGGTTGCCTCATAATCATTTGTGATGAGTGGAAGTGGATGGGTGTGATGAGAAGGAGCAAAATGGCAGCACATATGCTGCTGAAGTTTGATTTTTCAAATTTTGTTGCAAGTCCCTCTGTTTACCAACAAATCCTGCTATATGTGTTCAAATGAGCATTTTTAATTAGTTATCGTTACATAAACTTAGCTAGCAAAAATTAAGCCCTCTAAATATGCTACATAGGGGCACCATTTTGGAAGGGTGGTTGAACAGAGATAGTTTCCCCCCCAACAAAATCCTATAAACATTGCTCTAACAAACTTCTATACTTAATAATCATAATATTATCTGTGTCACAGCAATGCACGCAAAGCATATGGATAAACGCTGTCAGCAAATTTTGTATTCCAATAATTAAAAACAGCATCCATTTTCTTACAAGTTCATCTGCATCCAAACATTCATTGGCTTACCTATAATATGTCAGTTTTGTTAATGCTAAGACTCAAATTCAGTTACATTTACCTGATTTGGAAGGAGAGACGGAGATTTTAATGTTTGGGTGGGGGGAAGGTGCCAACAAGCTCCAAAGGTCCAGTCTTCAATACATTCAAAGCAAAATTGCAAAAGGGACAGTGGGCAGTATCCAGACTAATTTAGTAACAACTAAGCACCAATATACTTCAGAATAATGGTAGTGTTATCAACACAGAATAGATAGGCACAAGCTTTTCAGAAATGTTTGCTGTTGACATGCATTCTTTGTACATAGACCCATTAAATACTGGACATTTTATTTAAGGTGAGGACATAAACTAGCCCATGTTTCCCTGTATATTTCCCTAAACCTTTCCACATTCTATTGCTCATTGGACTGCTTATGCAACTTGCTTCAAATTTGGAATACATCAAATAGGCAATAAGTCATATTCTCTGTGCAAATTTCATCAAGATTGCTTGAAAATGGCAGAGAGATAGAATGTTTTCACTAGAGATAGATGTGCTCAAAACTTCACCATGTTCAGCTTCAGTAATCACCATCATATATACCAAATGAAATAAGATACACAGGTTTGTCACATTCACACTCTACATTTTGGAATGTAAATTAAGAAAATCTTAGGTGTGTACCTTAAAAATGCAATGTGTGAAGAGGCCTTGATGCAATACTAGTGAGCTGGCCAAAGATATTGATGTTCTTGAGGAGTTATCATATGTGGTCTTTAACATGGAGCAGGCAGGAAGGGGAAAGAAATTATGCCTCCTTTCTGCTCTCTTATCAAAAGGCACGGGTTGTGGCTATGCCCAAAAGGAAGAGAAAGGGCACAGGATCTGAAGATCCCTTTGTAATTCTGACCCAAGAAGAGAGGTGGCAAAATTCTGACCCAAGCAGATGAGACTCTTCTGCGTAAGGGGTGCAGCTGCCAGCAATGTGTAAATTATCCCAGTCAGCACCTCTTAAAACATGAAACAGTCACTCATTGGTAATACAGGAATATAGCTTGGACAAATTATAGGCTGGGGCTCTTTTTCTCTTCTGTACATAGCTTTTATTGCCTATCAAAAGCTAATATAAACAGTATAATAGAGAGGTTTGGTACAAAAAGTTCTTCTTGTAAGAGAAGAAAAAAATTACAATGAAAAGGTTTGCATTCAAAAGGATAATGCCACCGAAAGGCTTGCATCAAAAGAAATTCATTAATTAAAACAGATGATTAATTAAAACAAAAACACACTCAAAAACCAACCAAGGCTTGGAAACCCCCCCCCCCTCATATCTCCCCACCCAAGGCTAACTCTAGAATGCATATAAAAGGTGGTTCTTTCGTGCATCTTGGCATTTTAAACATTCTTAAAAGGATATAATATAATTCAGAGGTATTGCTTCTGGTCTCAGAAAAGACTGGCTCCACCCTGCTTCTTGAAATGTGTCTTTAAAAGTCTATTTTCTCAGCAATAGCTGAGACGGCCCAGCCAGAAGCTGGCTATCTGATTTTCTGGTCAGCCCATGATTTCATGTTCCCTCTGTGTGTGCTCTGGACTAGGGGGCACTGCCCCTAATCATGGAGGAGCTTTCACTCCAACAGCCTTTCTTAACTCAGAACAATAGTGAAATGTTGCTCTGAGTGGAGACAGGAGTGTTGTTTTAGTTAGTTGTATTCTTTCTCCTAATTAAGGTCAGACTGCTCTCTTATCAATAACATGTAAGGCCTTGATATATGTACAGAGAAACTGCTGAACAGTTCATATGCACAGAGGTTATTCTTTCCAGATTCCAAGCGGCTCTGGTATAAAAATGGCTCCTTTCATGTCAAGCAGGAAGGCTATATTGCGTTTATTCATGACAGAGGTTTACTGTTAAACAAAAATACCACACAGTATTAAGGACCTTAAGGGATGAATGGGCTAAAAGATTAGGAAATCTTATAGCACAGGACATTTGGTATTCTTTCTAGCTGCTTGATCTCTTCAATTTGTAATAACATCAGATAAAAGAATTACCACATTTTGTATGGCTGATGCCGTACTTCAAGCCAATAGTATAACACATTTGTTTGTGATTTGTCTCCTCTTTTGGTATGTATGAATATTCATTTCAGTGTAAATTTTAGCACATATGCAGAAATGGAAAGACAATAAAATGCCCTCAAAAGAAGACTGGTTGATAAAAATGTTGGAATATGCTGAGATGGCAAAACTTACAGCACTTATAAGGGATGAAAATTTGGAATGTTTCAAAGAAGATTGGGAACCATTTTTACTTTACTTAAAGAACTATTTTTCTAATATGGACCTTTCAGCAGGGTTTGAAATTAGAGGCGTATCTAGGGAAAATAGCGCCTAGGGCAAACACTGAAATTGTGCCCCCTGCCCAAGCATCTGACACCCATCTTTCAGATAACTTTACCATAATATCATCTGAAAAATACAAGTCAAGCTTGTTAATCTTTTAATCTTTCAAAAACTATTTAGCAGTGGACTTAGCCAGACCAAAAAATGCTGGAAAACTACAAATTTCAGTATGCTGGGGTTCATGAAATACCCAAATACTATGTGGAGGTGTACTTGGAAAACTAGAAGTGCCTGTCTAATTTTCTACTATGCACTGTAGCATCACCATTACATAAGTTTTAAAAATCAATGGAGAATTTGACTTTTCCCAGATACTCTGAAAATAATTAAAGGATATGCAGAGTAAACTGTGTCACTGCTTGGAATATATTCTAGTATTTCAGAAAGACAGTTAAAATGAGAGAAATAGAGCAAGAAACTCCCAGTGGGCCTTAATATTAAGGATTTCACACTTTCAAAGACAAACTCACCATTAATAGCCATATTAGCAAGACATCACATTTAACTCACTTATCACAAGAAGCAAAGTAAGAGCAAATGAATGCAATCCTAGCTCATAGGCGTCAGCTCAGTATTCACAAGCCCTGATTCTCTGTACATAATGCCAATCTGAATATGTGTACAGTGTCTTATATTATATTAATTTATTTAATTTTTTAACCTGTAGCCCCTTTGGGGGGCTTCCTAAAGTCTGTGGGGGGGGTTTGCAAAGGCTCACCCTCCCCCCACTGGCATCTAGGGCCTCACAGGTACCATCTGAGCATGTGCGGTGGCCATTTTTAAAAATAATCTTTTTTAAAAAAAATGGCCACTGAAAACAAAATGGCCACCGCGCATGCTCAAATGGCCTCTGTAAGGCCTGGTATGATCTAAGGCCTCACAGAGGCCATCTGAGCATGCACAGTGGCCATTTTGTTTTTGGCAGCAATTTTTTTCAATTTTTTTTTACAAAATGGCACCCCCTTCAAGTGGCACCAGGGGCATGTGCCCTGCTTGCCCCACCCTAGATACGCCCCTGTTTGAAATATAGTAATAACAGCAGGTTGGGTTGGGTAGAATCGAGTAGCAATGTGGAGTATGTATGTTTTGAATTATTATAGCAATGGTTTAAATGTATAGTTGATGTGAACTGCGCAGACAGGTAAGCGGGAAGTCAATATTTACTTAATCAAATAAATGAATGTAGTTGGATTGTAAAGCTATTGTAAAAGCCATTTTTTTTAAATGCAACAATTTTTTTTTAGCACATATGCAAAGTTTTCTTTGTAAGTAGGAATTTGTTGTATAATTACTGTAATAATGAAACATATTCAAGAAATGGGGAGGAAATCTAATAATTGACACAAAGGACTTTAGTTGAAGATAACAATATTTAATACAATATGATATTGATATAAATATAATGTAATATGATATAAGTGTAATATGATATCTATCTATCTATCTATGAATATGATAAGCTAAACTATATTTTTGTTTAGTGACTTTGGATTTTCTTGGGTGGTAAATCAGTTATAGAAATATATGATAGACTGTAGAGTAGTGTATCGGTAGGCTGTTTCATTTACAGTTTCCTGAAAGGTATTTCTAGAACTAGTGTTTTAAGAACATAGTGTCTGCTCAATGTCTTCCAAGAATGTGAGAGGAATCCTGATTTATAATTCAAAAATGCTTGTCTAGCAGCTTTTGAGACGTGTGTGCAAATTGTTACTCTTTTGCTTTTATTTCTTGTGTATCTTCTATATTTCATTGGGAAGGAGATTATTACTTTTTAAACATCTCATTAAAAATAGAACCCTTGTGTCTCAGCGTGGAGCTTCTGGTTCAGAGGCCTTCCTGATAGCTTAACAAAAGCATCAGCTTGATCCCACTTCAGAACACTCCTCCCTTGCCGCTCCTCTAAGCTTCAGCCATCAACAATCGGAATAAGCAACCCATATGTTCCTGTCCAATTCTCTGCTCTATTCTTACAGCCTATCTGAAATACCTTTCCTTCTCCTCCCCCACAGTTTTTGTATGATCACAGGTAGGATTTAATCAAATTGCACTTCCCAACCCCCCACTGCATATTGAGAAATACCACCTATGGTTAAAATTATCGAGCGTCTTGTCTCTGAAACACCCCCTTCTGTTTTAGTCATTACCAACACAGCACTACTGTGGGGAAAAGAAACAAGGGGGGAAATACACACACACACACACACACACACACACACACACACACACACACCCCAAACCAGAACATGGGGGTGGGGAGCACCCATAAAATATTATGGCAGCATAGACCACATTGGTTGCTTGGCTTGGATGAGTAAAGACCGATACTGTCATCCTTTGTTTTCCTGAAATGAAATATTAGTACAGCTTGATGACTCATAATACCAAATATAGTAACCCTCAAGGGAAAATCTCTAATGTGGATAAAACATAATTACTGGCTCTTGGTTCCTGTAATATTTCACTATTTCCCCCCTCCTCCAGTCTTTCCTCCCGCTCCCCTTTACACACTCAATAGATAAAAAGGTCTCCCATGGTTCAAAGCTTGATTTAAAATGCTACTGAATAATGTGTGGTTTCCCAAAAACAGTCTGGAGACACAATGCTCTTGCAAGAATTGTATCGCTTATTGGAACTCACGCCTCCTCATTCTCAGTGTTTAAATAATGAATTTGCTTTCAGATTTTTCTGGAGTGAAGCTCAAGAAATATCACTTTAAATGCCATGCCAAATTAGATTATACTCACAAATACAGCGAAAGCTGCTTGGGTTGAAGTAATTTGTTTCAAGCAATTTTTACACTTCCAAATAAGAAGGAGCTGTGGACTTCCTTTGTTTCTGAGTCTGAACTTCTGCACCATGACTGGAGAACTTAGTTTTGAATTGTTCAAGGCCAGGCCTACAAAATTGCTTGGTCAGAGGAAGGAAGATGCAAGGATAGGTGCAGCAACCACATTCTGCTCTGCTGAATTTTGGCATGGGGTGCACATGAGCCTGCCCTGTTAGAGGGTAGGTTTAGTAACACTCCTTATGATGAGTACACCTGCCCAGGTTGATCAGGTCAATTGAAACTGTTGGGCTTTACAGTGTCTTGTATAGAGATTTACATAGCAATTTTATCCTGCCTTTTTCCAGGTTGAGCACATGAATTTTATATTGTTTTCTTTTTTCGGATAAGCAACTCGCTATTTCTCATAATATAGTCAAATTCTATGTGGCAGCCTGTAGATCCCGCCATCAGATAATAATGGGTTCTCTTGGTGATGGAAAGTCTGAAGATAATAGTCATTAATACATTGGTAGACTTCTATTACGCTCTCTCTTGTTTGTGTGGGATGTGTCCATTTTATTCATATTAACCCATAGTTTAATTTGTTTGTATTGTATGTTATGTATGTATTGTATGTTATGGACTTAGACCATAACAAAGCATATCTATCTGGCAGAGGGTATAATGATTTTTCCGTGCTTCATCAAAACTCCAGAGTGGATTGTGAACATGCAGTGACTTCTGCAATTCACTCTGATCCAGTTAAGGAAGAAAATAAAAACAATCCTTTTGCTGGATGAAAGTCTCTAGGCTGTTCTAGACTCTGAAAGTCTCTGAACCAGTATTCCCTCTAAGGCAGGCCTGCTCAACTTTACCTGCCCCCCGTCGCTCTTCCCCCTCCGGTGCTGGACTTTCCAAAAACGTTCTTGGGGCGGCAGAGTTCCTCCCTGCCGCCCCTGCCCCTGTTGTTGTCTTCAAAGAGTTAACAAGTAGAAAAAGCTGGCACCACGCATGTGCCTTTCGTGGCGTGCCCGTCGCCACCACCGGCACGCGTGCCGCATACATCACAATGACGTATGTCGTGCGCGCGTGCTAGCGGCGGAAACAAACGCGCGCGCTGCGAAGGGCGCATGCGTGGTGCCAGCTTTTTCTACTTGTTAACTCTTTGAAGACAACAACAGGGGCAGGGGCAGCAGGGAGGAACTCTGCTGCCCCAAGAACATTTTTGGAAAGTCCAGCGCCAGAGGGGGAAGAGCGGCGGGGGAGGGGGTAAGTACTACCCCCCCTTAAAGACACACTCCTCACCCCCGCCGAACCACCGGACTGGCTGAATTCCGGGCCGGTCTGGAGGCCTTTTGTATGGCCCTGGACCGGTCCGTGCACACTCCTAGAAAGCACTGGGAAATGTAGTCCTTTGCAGTCCTTTTCCCACAAAGATCATTGAAGAAAGTGCTGTGAAGAAGTAAATTTCCCAGCATTCCCTGTGTGCCTTGCAAGTCACCACTGGTGCTTCCTGCAGTGCCAACTGTCTTTAATGGACCTCCCTGGTGCTGTGTTCTGCATGGAAGAAAGCACTGGGAACTTCTGCCTCCCTTGGGCTAGGTTGATGTGCACAGGGGCATAACAAGGTTGGCTTGGGCCCAGAAACAAGTTTTTAAAATGGGCCCCCCCACCTGTCACCAGTCACCGCCTTCCTCTCCTTCTCCTGGCCCAATGTAGACTCTGCTAACTATCCCAACTAGTTAAAAGGTGTAAATTACAGCACAGCAGAACCAAATTTATTGACTGCCTAACTCCCTTAGACTTGAGGCAGTTTACACAATTAAAACAACAACAGCGGGGTGGGGTGGGGTGGGGAAAAAAACACACACACACACATACACACCCCTAAAGCCTGGCAGAATAGATAAGCTTTCAGAAGTTTCTTAAAGGACAGAAGGGAGGGGCATTAGGAATCCCAGGAGGCAAGGTATCTCAAATAAATGTGAGGCTGGATGGGATGGGATATAGAACAGGCAGAAAGCAGATTATAATAATGCAGGAAATGAAATGACCATGAATGGAACCTTGCAACTACTGACCTTTCTCCAGTTTGGGAGAGCTAGGAAAGAGAGGCTTCTTCTCCTTGATCATGTATACTTTTAAAAGACCCATAGGATCTCATGCGCCAAGGACAGGTCTGTAATGTTTGAGTGATTTCTCCACTCTTTTACCTAACTTTGCAAGTGATTAAGTCAAAGAACAGCCTTGGATGTTAAAAGGTGGTTGATAAACGGAGCCCAGGAACTGTGAAAAGCACACACTTGTCACTCTTCCCCTGTTTGTTCCTCCCCACTTCTGTTTTCCTAAGGGGGAGAGGAAGGGGGAGCAGAGCGTTGCAATTAAAAATGAATAAAGGCCCTTTGCGATGCTCTGCTTCCCCTTCCTCCCCTCCGCCCCAGTTAGGGAAACAGAAGCGAAGCCTGGGCAGGTGGGCGGCGGGTGGGGAGCAGGTGGCCATAATGCCCCAAATAATGAATCAATATGCCTACTCCCACTGCCAGACATGCAGCGGACAGGTGGGTGGGAGAAGTGGGCCCCCAAATGAATCAACGCCAACACGAGCAACTGCGCGAGCAGCACTCTAAAGCTAACCTGAGGGGTCTGAGTCCTGCCATAGCTTCTCCATCTCCATAACAGAAGAACTGAATTTTTTACAAGTGGCTAGCCTTGTAGCTGGAGAGGCTACAATTGACCTCCTCTTCCTTGCTCTTGGCGGCGTCCAGGAAGCTGACCCGACCCACCCAACCATGTGCCTGCCTTTCCTTTCTTTATCATGTGGGGTGCTGCCAGCCAATGGATGGGGAAGGAAGAGGAACTGACAAGGGGAAAGGGGGGGGAGGAGGGAGGGCAAGGAAATATGGCGCGCTCGCGCAAACATGAAGGAATTTTTTTAAAAAAAAAAAAATAATTCAAATTGAAGGAGCTGTGGCATGGCAGGCGCTGGGTGGGGGGAGGCACGTGACATGTCTCTGGAGGGCCCCCCCAGAGGCCAGGGCCCCTAGACAGCTGCCTCCCCTTGCCCGATCATAGTTACTCCCCTGGATGTGCAGATAACTTGACTTTGATGCTTTGAAACAGAATTTTTCTACAGCCGTGTGTGTGTGTTTCTAATATTATGCTTCATGACCTTTATATGTATGTTACAGATAAAAATTTAGTATAATATTTTTAGCCTACTCTCCTTAAAGAAATTTAGCTTATGAGATCACCCGGCATTCTGTGTGTGTGTGTGTGTGTGTGTGTGTGTGTGTGTTTCATTAACTTCGCAATGCCTGGACCCATATGAATCAAATTGGGTACAGTTCTCGAACACGTAGGGACACTTCAAAGGCATAGTTTGTGATGATGTCATCCACTTTGATTCAAGAGGGCAGACTTGAAAGCATTTGAGACACAAGTAGGCTAACTTGTGACCTGCCTAACTGATTTGAACCCAATTTGCTACACCTGTAGGGGCACATAGGAGTGTCTCGATGGTTTAGCTTGTGATGATATCAACTCCGATTCAGGATCACAGACATTTATTTATTTAAACAGTCAGATAGGTGTTATTGACTGGCTTGTTTTATCCAGACATCGAGTGCTTCCGAAGGACCTGGGTTGGCTGAATTTTATTATCAATGTTATTGCTGTTATAGATATCGTCACAGAATATAGGCTGTTTCCAGTAAAGTTGCTTTTTGTAATTGGCTGATGGTGATTTCTGTGGCCCCTATGGTGTTGAGGTGCTCTTCAAGGTCTTTTGGAATTGCACCTAGGGCGCCAATGACCACTAGGATTATTTTGGTCTTTTTCTGCCACAGCCTTTCAATTTCAATTTGTAGATCTTTGTATTTTGTGATTTTTTCTATTTCTTTTTCGTCTATTCTGCTATCCTGTGGTATTGCTATGTTGATTATTTTGGCTTGTTTTTCTTTCTTCTGGACTACAGCTATATCTGGTGTATTGTGTGGCAGATGTTTGTCTGTTTATAGCCGGAAATCCCATAATATTTTTGCATCTTCTTTTTCAACAACTTTCTCAATTTTATGGTTACAGGTAGCCAATTTTTGGCTACAGGTAGCTTGTATTTTTTGCAGATGTTCCAGTGCATCATCCCTGCTAACTTGTCATGCCTTTTTTTGTAGTCAGTCTGTGTGATCTTTTGACAGCAGCTGATTAGGTGGTCCACGGTTTCATCAGCTTCTTTACAAAGGCGGCACTTGCTCTTTGTTGTTGACTTTTCTACTTTTGCTTTTATTGCATTTCTTCTTAGTGCCTGTTCTTGTGCAGCCAATATTAAACCCTCTGTTTCTTTCTTCAGGTTGCCTATCTTGAGCCACTGCCAGGTCTTGGTAATGTTTGATTTTCCAGTTATATTGTGCAAATATTGACCATGCAGTGGCTTGTTTTTCCATTTTTCTTCTCGGTTCTTGACTTGTTCTTACTTGTAGGCCTGCTTTCTTTCATTGGTGTTGAATAGTTTCTCATTATTGACCTTTTGAAGTGCATCTTCTTCACTGTCCTTGATATATTCTTCAAGGCCTCTTTTCTCCTCCTCTGCTGTTTGATAGACTTGCAGCATTCCTCTTCCATCTGAGCTGCGAGGGAGGTATAGCCTATCTACATCACTGCGGGGGTGCAGAGCATGATTGATGGTCATGATTTTCCTGGTCTTACGATCTAGCGTCTCTAGCTCTGCCTGGGTCCAGTCTATTATTCCTGCAATGTATCTGATAATAGGTATAGCCCAGGTGTTTATGGCTTGTATGGTGTTCCCACCATACAAGTTTGGACTTTAGGATTTTTCTAACTCTCCTGACGTATTCACTTCTTATTTTTATTTTAACTTCAGTGTGTGCGATGTTATCAGCCTGGAGAATGCCCAAGTATTTGTAATGTTCTTTCTCTTCCAGGGTCTTGATGTTGCTTCCATTGGGCAGTTCTATTCCTTCTGTGTTTGTTATTTTTCCTCTGTTCATTATTAATGCAGCACACTTCCAGGCAATCCTGGTTACGTTGTGGTTAACCAGCATTTAACCAAGATAGCTAACCAGGAAATGCTGGCTTAACTGCAGCGATTTAACTGGGACTGCCCAGAAATTCTGGTTCTCACAGCACGTTCCACAGGAGTGCATAGGGCTTGCTGACTGAGTTTAACTCTTTAACCATGACCATTCTGGCTGTGAGACTGCGGCCTAAGGACTCTCCAAGGCATGTAGTGCAAGTTTCAGTAAGAAAAGCCTGTGTATATGTCTACTCAGGTGTCATATCTCTTTGTCCATGTGCCAGTGGCAGAAGTGGAAGGATTAGTGGCTGGTTACATTTTATAACCATTTTGCACAGTCATTGCAAAAATAACACAGATGCCCTTTTGGAAATTATAGTGTTTCCCAATGGGATTTGATGTGGGGGAGATTCCCCTGATAGGCTTGTAAATTGCAGCTGTGTGTGCTTTACAAATCATATGGCCTGTAATCACTTAAGGAGACTGAAGTGCTGCTTGCTGAAGGTAATTACTGGTTCTCAATGAAAATAGTAGCGCTAAAGACTGCTGGATAGTACTTGTCACACCAGAGAGAATACGAAAGGCATATGCAGGTCATGAGGTCTCAGCAGAAAGGCCCCATCCTGTGATAATGATACAGTTCTTCCTAGGAGATGAAGGTATTGGGAAGCAACCTGATTTGGGAGGAGCTGTTACCTTGTGTGAACAGCTGGGCTGTCTGCTCAAGAAGAATAGCAAAATGTAGAGGGAAGTGCTAAAGACAGGATAAATAGTGCCGAATGCTCCTTTGGTGCTTTTTTTTTTTTAAAAGATTAATTGATTTGCATAGATCTTTTGGGGGAATAGCCAAATGAGTTATTGAGTCGTTTTTGGAAAACTGCTATTACAGAACAAAAGTGGGTCCTTTTGTAAACTTTGATGTTTGTTCAAAAGCAAACAAGGTTTACATTGCAAATTAATTGGTAGTAGCCTGTGGGAGATGGCGGCTTAAGCAGTATGCACATGTAACACCAGCAGGAATACTACTGTTTCAGAGCAGATCTACTTATTACCTTATTCAAATGGCAACTCTTCATGTCTGGCTGTAATAGATAGTGTAGGTTACAAAAAAGATCTTCCTAGCTGTGTGAGAAATTTCTTTGCTAAAGCTGGGTGTTTTTAGAAGCATCCACTGCTGGTGTGGATTTTGTCCTCATGATCTGGTGAGTCCATATGGCATGACACACTAGAATTACAGTTGTAATAGAGAATCAACTTATACACAGATACATGGTGTCTAGGATTTGCAACATTCTCTCCAAAAAAGTAACACTTGATCCTTACTGTGCCTGCTTTCAGATGAGGTTTTTTAAAAAAGGATTCTGATTATGTTCTCTTCTGCTTTTTAAAGTTGTCTTTTAAATTGGTGTGCAATATTTTTATGTTGGATTTTTGTTTTTATTGCACTGGATTTTGTAAGACATTTTGTTTTACTTTGTTAAAAAATGTGAGGTAGAAATTAATTAACACCACCACCACCATCATTATTCCTCAACTGAGCAGTTCCTGACCTGGTACAGCCTTCTCTTGTGCTTCAGGATTTCAAGTAAGCTTTGCTCAAGTGCCTCAACATGAAAGTAATGCTCTGTATCAAAATGTAACTTGAAGGCTTTGGTCCAAGACATATGCCTCCATCAGTGCATGGCTAGAACTGGAAAACATCCAGCTTGCATGCGCTCCATTTACAGCAGCACATTCTGGGAGTAGATGGGATGTGGGTCTGCACTGAGTTGTGTCCTCTTTGAGTCCTTGCATGTTAAGGCAACTATTGAATCACTGACTATTTGTTGGGGCAAATAGTCAGCAAATCTGCATAGAGTTGCATGTTCTGTAGACAGCCCAGCAGCCAATTTTCTGACAGGGCCCACTTCCCATAACAGGCATGGAACAGCAGATATTCAGCTGTGGAGCCTTTTCCAGCATGAAGATTAAATGATGGGAAGCCCTAGTGAAGTAGGGCATGTGTTCTATTAAAACAGCTTGGGAACATAGGAAGCTGCCATATACTGAGTCAGACCATTGGTCTATCTAGCTCACTATTGTCTTCACAGACTGGCAGCAGCTTCTCCAAGGTTGTAGGCAGGAATCTCTCTCAGCCCTATCTCAGAGAAGCCAGGGAGGGAACTTAGAACCTTCATGCAGATCCTTTTCCTAGAGTGGCCCCATTCCCTAAAGGGAATATCTTACAGTGCTCAGGCATGTAGTCTCCCATTCAGATGTAACCAGGGCAAACCGTGCTTAGCAAAGGGGATGTCATGCTTGCTACCACAAGACCAGCTCTGTTGCTGTTAGAATAGCTAGGGATACTTTTGCAAATCTAGGCATGGACCACCTGATTTCTCCTCTTCTCCTCTTCTAAAGTTGGCACCTTTAAAATGACACACATACTTTTCCCCATGAAAGTTGACCTATATAGGGATTAGTTTTAAAGGATGTCTTATTTGCTTGCTACATGTCTCTTGTTTCTAGTTAGCTTCTCCTTAGAACCCCCCATGTATAGAAAATTTATTTTCCAATTCATCACTGGGAATGGAGGCTGTGTAACACTACTCTGGGGCAACAAGAACGACTAGCTTTGATTGATTTTGCATTGGTAACTTGATAACTTTACAGACACAGTGGGGAAGAGGACTATCACCCATAAAGAAAAAAGATAGTTTTCACAAGACTGCAGCTTCTTTCCTGACTCTCATTGAACTCAAAGTAGAAGTGTAATTGAATATCCGAGAAGCCATTTATGATCTGATCTAGTTAATTTAAGTTCTCAGGGAAATAGCATTTTCTTCTTAATGGTGTACAGATATTTATGTATACAGCCATCCTTTCATGTACCAATAATAATTAAAATTAGTGTGTGGTGTTATTTTGTTTCTGGGATTGTTGGCCTGGGTGTGTCCTGGGCCCCTTTAAGGGGGTTGGTTGGAAGTGCCTGGGCCAAGCCTCAGAGAACGGGGTAGAGATGAGCAGCCCCTTGGTCCTCCTTGGCCATTCAGTCCTGGGGCTGGCTCCTCACCGGGCGACTATAGCCCTCTCTTTATCCTTCTGCCTCTCATCATGGGCTGAAACGTATATGGCAGCTTCACAATCCGAGCACTCAAGCCCCACCCATCCTGAATCCTCCCCATGTGCTTTATTAGTCTCTCTAGTACATACCTTTCCCTTTTGTCCACCTTCTCTCCTCCTTCTGACCCTATCCCCTTCTCCAGCATGGCAACTGCCTCCATCAGCCATGCCCACTAGTTGACAAGGTTTGCAGGTGCTACCTGGGCCATCCACCAGAGTCTGGCCACCTGTGTTGCCCCCTCCCAGCCCCAGGCCATTGTCAGCTCTGCTTAGCCTTCCGCTTGGCCTCCCCATGCCCTCCCCATTCACCGTTGCTCTGTGATAAGTCTGGGGTGCAGGTGGGTTGGCTGGACTGGTATTTTGTTTTGAATTTTTCCATAGTAAGACTTGAAGCATTGTGCCAATCTTCAAGACCGCTTTGATGAGAGACAATGGTAGGATTCACAAAATGAATATGTTTACTGTGAGCAATGACAGTTCTATAATACTGTCTGCAACTCTCTTATAAACTATTGCCTATCCACAGCCTCAGAGGGAAATGATTTTTCTAGCTGTAAACATTTTCAGAGGAGAATTTAGCGAGGGGAAGTGGCATGGGTGATTTATCCTTTCCCTGCTCACTTCTGCTCCACTTCAAATTCATGTTCAAGTTGTTCCTTCACCCACAGTATTCCAAACACATTTGAAATCTTGAGCATGGAAGGTGGCTTTGGGTGCTAATTTGGTAGGGGAAAATGGCATGTGGGAAAAGTGTGAGCTCCTCCCTGCTTCTTTCCTCTCCATTTCAAATATTTGACGCCTCTTTATTATGGGCTTTGATTACATGTATTTACATAATGTATAGTTAGAGCCTTGGAGAGTGTGATTTCTGCAAAATAAAGGTAGGTAAGTAGGTAGCTAGCTAGGAGGAACCCACAACTGAGCCTTGGTCTTTTGTGAAACATACATTTGCCAAGCCAACAATCATGGCACACAATGTCTCATGAAAGTCTACCTTGGAGGAAGAAGAAGAAGAAAGGTCTTGTATCTATAGACAAATCAGATGGCAGCCAAGTTGTAGGCAGCAAGACTGTGTTTTTCACCACTTTTATGCATGTTCACAGGTTTCTTTTGTGCACAGAACATCAGAGAGCATCTGTTCATGGAACACAGATGTTCACTTCACAGGCCATAGAGAGTAAAGTACATTCTGTGTAACTTGCCAGCCTGTCCTGGAACAAGAATAAAAGGCAATAATAATGTGCTGCTAGTGTCAGTTCTTCCCGTTCTTTTGTACAAGAGTTCTTGGAAGATACAAGAAAAAGGATCTAAAAATATCATTGGCAGAAAAAGGCCTTGTGCTACATATTGGATCTAAAAAGATTAAATAAAGCTGAGGGATTTGTCTTCCAATATAATATATTCCTGCTTAATAATGTGCACTTTTAAAAACCTGCTGAAGATATTTCAAAGGATATCAGCAGGTATAAAATTAGAAGAAAACAAAAAGTATTGGTATAATTTAAGAGAGGTGTTCTTTTGAAGGATCATTTATTTTGCCGCAGCCTGGTTTAACAATATCTTTGAGTCTGTTATAGGAATAGGTGCTTGGGTCAATTTGATTTTGTTTGCCATTTAAGGATTAAATTTATTTCCTGCTCTGCAGAATTTAGGTTGGATTCAAGTTGGCCTATGGAGAGGAGAATGGGGTTGTGCATTGCATATGTGCATAATTTCTTTAAATTATATAGATCTATATATGTGTAATATTTAGTCCAGCAGTTCACAGATGTTGGCCTGATGCACTTGCCAAAACCCATCACTTCGTTGCCAAACACATTACTGGTACTAGCCCCCTCCCCCATTCTCCAAGTTTTGTGGCATATGCCAAGGACTTGGGTAATGGAGCGATGTTTGCTGTTGTGGAAGTAGCTCCCTTGGCCATTGAATGCAAGTGAGGAATGCAAGAACATTCTATCTCTGTTGTGTTTCTCAGATGCCACTTATTGGGGATAAATTCCAACCCACTATGTATCTTGGACCTTGACATAGCCTGCCTGGTGGCGAGAAGGTAACAGCTTATTTAGATGTTAATGCCTTTATTGGAACATATCTCCTTCACATGCTTCACTCAGTAGATTAATCCCCAGAAAGAATAGGGAACTGAGCTGGGGAGGGCAGGGCTTGTGGGGACCCAGTGTGGTGTACTTGTTAGAGTGCTGAACTTGGATTGGAGAGATCCAGGTTCAAATCCTTGTTTTGCTCAGATGCTCTTGGGTGAGCCTAGGGCAGTCACAAACACTCAGGCTAACCTACTGTGCAAGGTTGGTCCCACTCTTTTGGTCCTGGGACCCATTTTTTGATTTGAATCGATTTGGATTCAGATTAATTCAGATCCAAATCGAATCTAGGGTGATTTGGATGGGGCAGATTCGGACCCAAAAACAAATTGGAGGTGTTTGATTTGGATCCAAATCGAAACACCAAAAATCCAAATTGCACACCCCTAGACATTACCTTCAACATTACCATTACCACTAACCCACAGTATTTGTAATAGCAGGATAATAGTGGGACAGCAAAAACAAGTAAGTCCTATGGCCTCGTAAAGATTAACACATTTATTGTAGCATAATTTTTTGTAGATTAGAGCCCACTGCATCAGATTCATAATGCGATATTTTCACCCGTTAGTTAGGGGTCTGTGTATATGTATGTAGAGACATGTATAGAGGAAGAAATGTCCCTAAGGACTACGAAATGCAAGAAGTATAGTTTGTGACCATTCTTATGTAAAGCTTAATGACATGAGATTACCATGATGATTCATGACCGAAGTTATAGGTGATAACTAATTAACTGGCTATGCTAAGCAAATTAATATATGTAATAGAACAGCAAAACATAGTTTATATTCGAGCTTAATAGATTGACTCCCTCTGTAAACATATGGTCCAAATGCCTATGAAATGTAAGAAGTGCAGTCTGTGGATCTGTGGAATAGGTAGGTAATATGACTGTTTAGATCTCGTGCAAGTGTAGGTGCTGGTGTAAGAAATGACTGCTTTATTTGCATGTGGTCTTCCTATATAAAATGTTAATCCAAACACCATGGGACCTGACTTGTGCTATAAAATTAATGCTGTAATCAGGATCAGATAGATTCCCATACAATGAATGTATGCCTTGAAATGCATACATTCCTACGGCAGCATACAATACGTCTGTCAGCCTAGTCATGGTTCTGGTTTGTGCTCTTTTGCCATTGTAGGAATGGCCAAGCACATTGATACAAGTAAAAAGGTGTGCTAGAGTTTTCAGTTTGTGACAATATGGTAGATGGAAAAGAGAGTCTGGTCTAGACATGGCAAAGAACGTCCAGCAGTTGGGGGTGGGAGGAGAGATCCATCGCTGCCTGACAGACAGACAGCAGTGGGCAAAGTAGATATGATCTGGTATAAAAGTTAGAGTTACTTTGATGTGACAGCAGTTGTGTAAACTTTTGTGAGAATACAGACTACTACTGGAAGATTACAACTAATCTCAATCTCAAAGTGCTGGCTTCAAGTCAATAACTATACAGGAGTAATGTTGGGGATAAACTGGAGAGCTAAAATAGTGTAATGTGATTGCTGTTATGGAACAGGCTATCCCTTTGTTGGAGTTTTGTTGACACAGCAAGAATGGAGGGAGAGAGTATGGAGTATGAGCTTGGAAATCTCCAGTTCAAATCTCTTCTCATCTCTGTGCTCATATACATGGTCTCAGCATCCCACCCCCTCATCCAATTGCAGTATAGGATAATATTGTATGACATTATAGTATGATTGCAAATATTATTGAAATAATGTATGTTCACCTCTGTGATCTCAGAAAAATCTGTACAGAACAGCAGATGCTGCTGCTGTTGTAGCATCACACGTGATGGGATAACCATAGTTCTATATGGATCCTCAGTCTAGACTCTCCCTTGGTGGCTTCCCTGATCATATTGATGATGATGCAGCAGGCCTTTAGATAAGTCCCTAAACTAGCTTACATCCTAGTGGTGTTATTCAACTAAATTGTATATTTGATGCCCTAATTGAAGGCCATAAACTTCTCTTGTGATTAAAGCAAAGTGTCAGTTGAGTGGCAGTCGTGCCAAGGCCTGGCACTTGTTTACTGATCAGGTTGTGAGTTAATGCTCAGCAAGTGCTGTTGTTTGAATTATTGATAAAGTGTTTTGTTCAATGTGAGAATGCAAAGGCAGTTTTGAGTCACAGGAGTTAGCTGATGCCTCATGCGATTCCCAAGCTGCCTATGTAGAGATGCTGCCTGTGGCCTGAATAATAAATATGAGGAATGGGTGTGTTATATTATTACACTTACTAATGAATGGCTGTGTAGTGTCACTAATTGCTATTATGGAACAGGCTGCCCCTTTGTTGGAGTTTTGTTGATATGGCAATGATGGAGGGAGAGAAGAGGAAAGAGGTTACTTCTTGGATATAAAAGTTTGTTCAGGAAAAGGCAACTGGGGTTTTGGAATCATTCTTATTGGAGCGTAAATATTCATAATAAGGGATTTCATAGGAGGGAGTATTTGGATTAGGGAGACAGCACAAAATGGAGGGCATGGCCTCAATCATGCTTTGCAATAATATGTGTAAGGGGGGAGATGGTGTTATATTTGATATTATGCTCAGGAATTATCCTTAGGGAATTTATGCTTAATATTTGTTTGAAATTAGGAAGTTATTAATGGTAGTTAAGTTGTAGGAAACCATAAGTATTTCAGTTTATTTATCAGTATGAGGGAGTTAGGCTTATAAACACATGTATACATATATCCACTACTTATGTACACTTGCATTCAATAATGATGTTAGTTAAGATTATAGTGTTGCATAGGAGTAGCTAGGGTCTTAGATGCCCCCACCCTCCAACGCTTCAAAGGGTGGAGATGCTGGAGGTATTAATTGCACAAATTTTTTATTATTAGAAGCATTTTGGCAATAGCTATTTTAAAAAATCTCTTTATTAAAACAAATTTACAATGCTAAACAACATTGATCCAAACACAAAGAGCAACACCTAATATAACAAGCCCCGATCCATCAGTCCATCCATCCATTCAATTCAGCAATTCATCCAAACTCTCATATTGTCTAAGATAGGAAAACAACCATATTTTTCCCAATTAGTGTAAAAACTAAAATCTGATCAAGTTACATAAAAATAATTATTTGTAGTCTGGTTTTAACGGGACCAAATAATATGGGTTAGCTTTTCTGATATCGCGATATGCCACAAGTTCCATTGACATGGTTTGCTTTTTCCAGTATCAGTTACCTAATACACATTTAATTTTTTTGATGTCACTTCTGTGTTGACCCCTGAAAATACATTTCCTAATGCAAGCTGGGGGCATAATCCTATTTTCTGGTTTGTAATCCTGTTCATATCCGTGAATACCTCTGTCCAAAAGGATGAGGTCCGCCGAAGATGTAAATAGGCACCCTTCATCCTGCAACCACTCCAGCAAAGCAGAGAGCAGTCTTTTGGGATATGTGCTATTTTTACTGGGGACAGGAAAATATAAGAAAGTTCTTCTTTATTTGGGCCAAGAAAGAAGTAACTGGCTTCCATTTCCACTCTTGATCTTTGATTTCCTGTTGGAAGACATTTTCTCCAAGACACTTTAAGGCTGGGCAGTGGATTAAATGTGTGGTTTATAATCATATCATATAATTTTGAAACCACATCCTTGAGGGCATCCGAGGCTTTCAAAACCAGTACTTCAAATATTGTTAGTTGTCTGTTAACAACTTATGCTTATGCTGTTATTTCTGGGGTGAAAATAAATGATCTGCATTGCAAGATATCTATACATGTACAGTGCAGGAGAGCCACCTAATGGTGCAGCGGGGAAATGACTTGATTAGCAAGCCAGAGGTTGCCAGTTCAAATCCCTGCAGGTATGTTTCCCAGACTATGGTTTCCCAGCAGAGATATAAGAAGATGCTGAAAGGCATCATCTCATACTGTGCAGGAGAAGACAATGGTAAACTCCTCCTGTATTCTACCAAAGACAACCACAGGGCTCTGTGGTCTCCAGGAGTTGATACTGATTTGACAGCACACTTTACCTTTACAGTGCAGGGTACCCCAAAATTCCCCTATAGCTTCTAGGTTGATAGGATTTCCCCCCTGGTAAAAGCTACATAATCTGGCAACTTTCAGTTCAGTAGCTTCTATCAGTCAAGGAGATGTAAACAATCCATCAAATTTAGGGTGGTAGAAATTGGAATGAGAGGAAAATATGGTGACACTAGACTCTTCTACCATTTTGCACAGCTCTTGAAAGTGGCACTCAGAAAAGGATTGTCTGCTTCTTTATTATTATTAAGTACATTTATATACCATCCTATACAAAAAAAGTCCCTGGGTGGTTCACAATTAAAACATTAACATAGTTAAAACAATTTAAAATACAATAAAAACTCTAAAACTGAAGCTTTGAAACTATAAACTAAAAGCCTGACTGAACAGGTATGTTTTTAGGTCCTTCTCAAAAACAATTTCATTAGGAAGCACATTCCAGAGTCATGGGGTAACTCTAGAAAAGGTCTGGTTTCCAGTTGCCAGCAACTGAGTCGGTGGTAACTGCAACCAGATCTCCCCAGATGATCTTAATAGGCGATGGGGTAGATGAAGAAGGCGCTCTTTTAAATACCTCATACCCGGGCTGTTTAGGGCTTTATTGGTAATAACCAGCACTTTGTATTTTGCTTGGAAACCAGTGTAGTTCTTTTAAAGTGGGTATAATAATATCTCTTTGGGGAACTCCGGAGACCAACCCGGCTGCTGCATTCTGTACTAACTGCAGTTTCTGAACTGCATACAAAGGCAGACCAATGTAGAGCACATTGCAGTAGTCAAGTCTGGATGTTACCAGCACATGCACCACTGTTTTAAGGTAGTTTATCTACAGAAATGAACATAGCTGGTGAATCAGCCAAAGCTGATAGAAAGTACTCCTGGCCACTGCCTCAACCTGAGAAATCAGGGAGAGGTTTGGGTCCAGAAGTATTCCCAGACTATGTACCTGCTCTTTCTGGTGGGAGTGTAACCCCATCCAGAATAGCTGCTAATTGGGCAAAGAGGCAGCTTTTAACGTGGTGAATCTCTTTATTTAGCAGGGGGAGAGCAACTGGCCCTATCTACCCCCAGCACAGTACCTCCAGTGATGGTTGCTGGTGTCTATCTTGTGTTTCTTTTTAGATTGTGAGCCCTTTGGGGGACAGGGATCCATCTTATTTATGTATTTATTATTTCTCTGTGTAAACTGCCCTGAGCCATTTTTGGAAGGGTGGTATAGAAATCGAATTAACAACAACAACAACAACTATTATTATTATTATTACAACAACAACAACAGGCAGATCTAAACCACTTCCTAATCCTTAGCCTCCCACAAATGAGTACCTCCGTCTTGCTTGGATTCAGCCTCAGTTTGTTATCCGTCTTCCATCCCATTACTTCCTTCAGGCAGGCATTTAGGGAAGTTAGGCCATTTCCTGATGAAGTTGACATGGAGAAATAGATTTGGGTGTCATTAGCATACTGATAACACCCTGCACCAAATCCCCTGATGATCTCTCCCAGCAGTTTCATGTAGATGTTAAAAGGTATTGGAGACAGTATGTAGCCTTGTGGGACTACAGTCTCCAAGCGACAGTCTCCAAGCGACACCATCTAGAACCTACCAAAGAGGTAGGAGCTGAATAACTGCAAAACTGTGTCTCCCACTCCCAACCTCTTCAGGCGCCCCAGAAAGATACCATGGTCAATGGTATCAAAAGCTGCCGAGAGATCCAAAAGGATCAACAGAGTCACACTCCCGCTGTTAATTCCTAATTGAAGATCATTCAACAAGGCCGACCAAGGCTGTCTATTGGTCACCATAGCCTGCCCGAAAGCCAGGTTGGAATGTGTCCAGATAATCTGCTTTCTCCAAGACAGCCTGGAGCTGAGACGCCACCACCCTCTCGATCACCTTGCCCAACTATGGGAGGTTGGAGACAGGCCTATAATTGCTCAATTCTGAGAGATCCAATGCAGGCCTTTTCAAGAGTGGTGTAATAATTGCCTCCTTGAGAAAAGGAGGCATCCTGCCCTCCCTCAGAGAAGCATTAATGATCTTAACAAGGCCATCCCTCTTTAAACTTAATAATCCGATCTTGTATTAGATGCAAACTTTTAATTCTATTAACTTCCACCTTAACCCAAGAATTAATTTCAGTATCGGTCAGCATTCGTAAAATGTTCCGAAGGTGAAAAGCCTCATAATAAGTGGGTAGGTATGGAATTCATTAGCTGTTTTTGTGTAGAGAACATTATATCTAAGTCTCATTTTTTTGTTAGTGTGAATAAAAGAGATAAAAATTCTTTGCCATATCCACAATGTATTAGCAGATATAGTAATTGGTAAGACTTGAAACAAAAATAATAATTTTGGTAGTAGATACATTTTAAGGGCTGCTACTCACCACAGCCAGGGGAGGTTATTCCTTTCCCACTTCCAAATCTTTCTCTTAATAGATTTTAATACTGGAGTGAAATTCAAGTGTTTAAGATTTGAGAGACTCCTGGAAATGTGCACTCCCAAGTATCGAAGAATTGTAGAGACTTTGATAGCTATAGATATTGATATGGAGAGTTTTTAGCTTGATTAAACGTTAGCACAGGCCTGATTAGCGGTTATAAGATCGTAGGCCAATGTTTTTCTGCTTCTGTTCTGAAATATTTTGCTGTTACTGTGCTGATAAGTGGTAAAAGATAGTGGTCAAATTTCAACATGCATGCAGAAAAACAGATAAACACAGACATCCTGCTCATTGATGTAGTAAGCATAACAAAATTGGGAGAAGACCAAAAAAAAAAACACCGTAAGCAGGGGAGGTTGAATCAGAAAACAGTAATCAACTATCCTTAAAGGGGATAAAATAATAGTATTAGATTGTACAGGGTACTCAAATTTAACTGGAAGTCTGGGCATCTTCAGCTGGCTGAATTACCTTGTTCCTGCTGCTTCCTTTCAGGGAAACAGAGTGTGGCTGTTTTCTTGAGTTATTAGAGTAAATACCTGGGAAGATCTTTTCTTCTTGTCTCTTCTGAGGTCACGGCCAAACTCAGAGGGATACACTTAAATTATTGACATAAAAATACTGCACGTTTACATCTTGTTTGAGAATGTTTTCCATTGTCTGAGTGTTTAGAGTAATCCAAACTCTTTTTGAAAAGTCACTAGACTCAAGAACAGTGCTAAGTTGTAATGTTGCTACAGCTGCAATGGAAAAAAAAAGCATGATTGAATTTTCAGTTCCGGTTTCAGTGGCTTTCATTTTATGTATGGTGCAGTGGGCAACCAGCCAGCCATTATTGGGTTAACTGGGGGGAAATTTGGCTTTCCTTGGTTGACAGTCTGTAGACCTTAGCTCATGATCCAATCAGTTAACAAGTTGGGTGGGACTAAAGGACTCCTGAGGTCTTCTGAGAAGAAGAAGGGGTGCCCAGGTAAGAGGAACAATGGAGGCCTGCCAAGAGAAACTCAGAGTGAGTTTCTGCAAGTCCCTGGGGTGAGCGATTGCAGGGGGTTGGTCTCACCTATGTACTGGTGAGTTCCAAGGGAAGGAAGCCAAGGCTTATGGCTTTGGAAGTTTAGACTTAGGAGAAAGTGTTTTAGTAAGACTTGCATTAGAAGTTATTTCCTTTTGTGTGTGTTGCTTTGTATACCCAAGTATCTGCTTTTGCAACTACTTATCTTCAACTTCAGTCTAGTAACTAACAAATTAAGAACTGCCTGGGATTTTTGAAAAACTCTTGTAACTACTAAGCTAATATTATTTGCAACAGCTACATGTGAAATCCTGAAATTGCTTATTGTGTTTTTTTGGTAATAAATCAATAAATTGTTTTCTTTGTTCTTACAAGCCCTTCAGAGTGTTTGACTGACTCTGGGAGAGGGGTAGGGGAAGCCTCTTGTCCACACGCCCTCAAAGAGAATAGCAAAGCCTGTTACTTCGCCACTTAAACATATATAAGTGTAACCACTTTTTTATATTTGCCTGCTAGCAAATAAAGGGTGGACTGGAAGTTTTAGCGATCCCATTCCAGTCCGAGGTAACTCTGTTAACTAATAAACACTTGGTGGCAGTGAGTCAATCTACCAGAGATTCTTCTTTTCTTTTTAATTAATTTTAAACCCAGTAGGCCCATGAGGTTTAGAGAGGCATGGCCCAGTTAGAGTCTCCTCTCAGGTGGGCTGGGCTTGTGTTTGCGTTTGTTACATATGAAATGCAGTGGTAGAGGCATAGTTTTTATTTCCTTTCCAGAACCTGCTTCTACTATCCTCAGAAATTCAGTTTAGAGATTTGGCATGAAAGTGTTTCAAAATGAGGAAGTGGGGAATAAGAGTTTGTTTGTTTTTTAATGTTAAGACAAATCCTCAAACTTGCTTTAAAAACAACACATTTCGGGAGGATTTAAACAATTTAGGGGCATTGCTGAAGATCTATATCCTCAAATACCAGCTGATATCCAGATTAACCCTGTGTTGCCATACTACATTTTTTTTGTTGCCATACTATGCTGGGGATGGGTGGGTTTGATTTAGTTAATACTCCCTCCCTCTGCAGCTGCCTGTGGTTCTCAAAACTATGCCCATGAAGGCTTCTCAACTGTCAGGGACATATTTTCAGGAGGCATAGGCAGCTGCACTGTGATTTCAGGGGGTGAAATCAACAAAAATTGCTAGCACAGGATTGATCTTGAATTTGGCTGCTATAAAGATATTGTGAACCGCCCAGGGACCTTTTTATATGGGGTGGTATATAAATGTACTAAATAAAATAAAATAAAAACACCTAACCTTTCTTGAGAGCTGTAATTACATCTTTAACACTGGCCTGCACAGTTTGTGACTCACCAAGCTGAACACAGCCCACCATGGACTCAATAAGTTTCTTCTATTTTTGTATTTCGGCTGAACATACACACGATGTGTGCATAGGTTTTCAAGCCCCTGGCAGACTATAATGCACGAATGCTAGGCAGGTTTTGACTTAGATAACAAGTGGTGGACTTAACATAACATATCATGCTATGGCTTTGTTAGGAAATTTTTTTAAAAGTAAAAATGTATTGAATAGCTTCTGAAATAAGTTTTGAGGGAAATATATGATTAATTATGCTGCAACTGTTCACCCTGAAATCAAAACAAGACTCAACAGCAGCCATTCAGAATTGTTCTTATGAATTGATTATGAGAGAATTGATTATGACCGCCACAATCAGCTTGGTTTGTTTTCTCATGTGAGATTTTGGAAAAGAATGAATGAATATGCACAGTTTTAATCTTGCCCTCAGAGTTTAGAAAGTGCTGTAATTTGGGATTCTAAAATTTTTTTATAACGTAGCATGTGTTTTGTTGTAAGCCAGATCTTGCCTAATAAAAAAGAACCATGGAGCCAATTCAGGCTCTCATTTTCGAGGCACTATGTGTGAAGAGTGTGGGCTCTGTAAACATGGCTGGTATGATTACTGGGGGTGGCAATCTCTCTCTCTCTCTCTCTCTCTGAGCTCTCTCTCTCTCTCTGAGCTCTCCATCCGTGTGAACAGAAACCACATGGTGGCACTGGTTTATGAAAATGCAACAAGCTTGAGATGTTTGGTCCCTTCACCTATATGGTGATAAGACCACTCATTCAGACTTTTAATGCAACAGTCTATTTTTTCCTGTGTCACTGATAGAATATTGAAATTATCAGCTTTCCCCATTTGCATAGAAGGGTGTATATTAGTAGACATATCTCCTCCCTGTAATCCAGCTTTGTGATGACAGAAGTTGCACCTGGTGAAATATTCTGTGTTCTATTACTATAAAACATACACAGGTACTGCTTCCCATATTGAATATAGCAACTATACCCACAGGCTCGCTTTATGTGAAGTTTTCCTTAAGTAAGTTGGTACAGCTTATATATATGGAATGGCTGGTTTTGATGGAGAACCTCTATTGCCATCAGCTTATGTATGCCACTGAACCACTGCTTAGGTAGATATAAAAAATTGGAGCAAAAACGTTTCTATGTTGCAGGATGTAGCACTTGTAAATCAGCTTGTAAAGGTTTATCTACATGAACTGTTATGAATTTCAGTAGCAAGTGTCAGTGGCAGCCCAAGACCTCTGACTGGGGCAGGGTGCCAAATGCTCCCCCCCTCCCCAAGTTGAAATGGTGGTGCTTGATTTAGCTTAATTTTATGTGTGCACACACAGAGATCTGGCTCCTTTTCCTTTGTGGCAGCAATAGCAGCTGCCATGCAGTGTGCATACCCTCTTCCTCATGCACTGTTGAGCTGATTGTGAAAAAGAGAAAGAAGAGGAAATGAGTAAAGGGCAATAGAATACTGGAGGGTGCTCTGTAGAGCAGGAGTAGACAACCTTGGCTCTCCAGCTGTTGTTGAACTACAATTCCCACTAGCCCCAGCCTGTGGTTGGGGATGATGGGAGTTGAAGATCAACAGCAGCTGGAGAGCCAAGGATGCCTACCCTTGTTATAGAGCACATCTGCTTAACTTTGGCCCTCCTGCAGATGTTGACCTACAATTCCCATAATCCCTGGCTGTTGGCCACTGTGGCTGGGTATTATGGGAGTTGCAGTCCAAAAACAAATGGGGGGCTATGTTGAGCAGGCCTGCTATAGAGCATCTAGTATAAATCGTACTTTTCTCATTTCCCAGTCTGCTTCCTCCCCATTTTCATAAAGCAGTTCAGTGGTACATGAGGCAAGACATGGAGGAGTGCTCACACACCCCATGCTGAGGCAGATGGCAGTGAGGAGGTAAGGAGGAAAGGAGATTCTCTTTGGCATGTAGCTATTTTGCCATCAATTGGTAAGAGCTGCTCCAATGGCAGGAGAGGAGGTAGTGGCAGATACCTTGTTGCCCCACTAGTGCCCTGATAATCTGCTCCTTGAGCAACCATCTCACCTTGGCTTATGGAAGGACTGCTTCTGATAAGTGCCATACAGTACTTGTGTTTATTCTTTTAACACTACCTTTGCCCGTCCACCACAACCCACCTTGGGAGCAGCTCTTTGTTGTGTGATGGCTGTCCCAAGGCTACCCAGTGAGTTCTGAGGCTGAGTGGAGGTTTCATGTCTAAACCCAGCACAATGGGATGCATCATAGTGGCCATCAGCCTATATGATTAAGATAGGTATGTATGTATGTATGTATGTATGTATGTATGTATGCATGCATTTATTTAAAATATTTATACCTTGCTCCTCCAGTACGCTACTGCTCAGGGCAGCTCACAACACTAATAAAATAGATGCAATCAGTGTTCCCTCTAAGGCGTGTGCTCACATATTTTTTGATGTCTGCTCAGTTAATTTTAGATCCTGCTCAGGTTGAATCAGAAAGGCCTCACTCTGAATGCACGTGTGCACACACTGTCTTGATAGTGCTGCCCAGAACAGCATTCATTCCACACACAGATGAAAAAAATTAGAGTGAACACTGGATACAATATAAAGTTAAAAAAATGAACAAGTTAAAAGATCAACCTAAAACCACATTTAAATTACAAATTTTAAAAGTTTCAAATTAAGTTTTTAGTGTAAATAAAGCAAAAAACTAAATACTAAATACTAAAAAACTAAAAAAATCCCCTACCAGATATAAGCTGCAGATAAAACATTAAACAGATGTCTTTAATAAAGAAAAAACAAGCATTAAGGGAGAGAGTGGCGAACCTCTTCTTAACTAGTATTTCTGTTTGGAGATCATATGTTTGGAGTTTCAAACAGGGCAGTGTGCTGCTCCTTTTATAGTGGTGGTTTCAAACACTGTTCCAAATAACCTGTTGCTCTTCAGTAGTTTTTTGAAGTTTCCTCAGTATGTTAATCCAGTGCCTTCCAGGAACTTGGGAAGCTGCCTTGTACTGAGTCAGACCATTGGTCCATCAAGCTCAGTGTTGTCTACCCAGACTGGCAGCGTCTTTTTCAAAGTTACAGGCAGGAGTGTCTCCCAGCCCTATCTGGAAATGCTAGGAAGGGATCTTGGAACTTTCTGCATGCAAGGACACAGATGCTCTTCACAGAGCAGTCCCATCCCATAAGGGGAATATCTTTCAGTGCTCACATGTAGCCTCCTATTCAAATGCAAACCAGAGTGAACTCTGCTTAGCAAAGAGGACAATTCATGCTTGCTACCACAAGACCAACCTCCTCCTAAGCAGTATCCCTGAAAGATGGCTCGCCCACTACAATTGATTTCCCTCATGCAATTGTGTATCTGTGGGAAGGTTTTGGATGCATTCTGGGCCTATAGCCATCAAAACTAGTAACCATTGTTGCACTGTTCCCTATGAATTTTTTGAAACCCTTTTTAATAAGAAAATAATTTCCTGTGTGGAGTTTGCTGTAGATTGAAAGTTTCAAATCTTCTGCTTTAAATAACATTAGTTATTTGCATAGGACTGGGTAAATAAAATACTAGTTAGCGCACCCTTCTGTAAACTATATTATCATATGGTTTTCTTTATAATTATTAAATAGGTTTTAAAAAAGCAGAATTGTCTTTTTAAAAAACATTTGTGGCTATCCAGAATTGGAACATCTACAAGTGGATGTGTATTCTACACTTGTACTTTAGAAATAGTTTTCTATCGTATGATCGGATTAGAATATTTAATTTTCAGTTTTTAAACATTTATCTTGATGGTTGTGTGGAGGATGAGAGGCCCAGAAGACAGGGAATTTGGGATGAAAAGTTGTGATATTAAGGGTTTTTTTAATGGCAATTTGAAATTCTTCATTTTGCTTGACAAATTATGGATTCATGCATTTTCACAGGGATTGTATCATTCAGTGATGGTGATGTATACACATATGTGTTACCAACATGCATTCTCTAAATGAAGAAGATAGAAGAGAAGCTCAATCTGAATTAATTCTATGCACCTCCAACCTCATCTATAATCCTCTCCAATTTATTAGAAAAGCTTTTCACAGCTTTGGAAGCAGGTGCATCTTATGTGGACAGAAAATGGCTTATTGAAAAGAGCTCAGCTGCTGGGAGCCCAATTGGATTCAGCTTTGGTCTCCTTTCCCTTTTTGGCTCCTCAGGTCAAGGCCTCCAAGCATAATTAAGCATTGAATTATTTATAAAAAGGCATTAAAGTGGCTTTCAGATTAGTCAAAGACAGCCATAGTGTCACGGAAAGCCAAATTCTTGTCTTACCAAGCTTGGCTTAAACGATGTCTCAACTGACTGCCTGGATGCCAGCCTGATGTATTTTGAACTGGGGGGAAACAAATCTTCTGTGAGGCTGTTAGGACATATATCCTGAGCTGAGACAAACTGTTGTAAATTCAATAAATTACAGTAGATAGTTATGGTTACATTCTGTATGCTCTGTGTATGTGTTGTGTTTGGTTTTCTGTCAAATACAGTTGTGTGTGTATACACTGTGTGTAGCTGTGGATATGTTTAAGTAGGGCTGCAGGCTGTAATCCTTAACTGCTGAATTAATCAACCAAAGTGTTAGTTGATTGATTGGTGAGGGCAAACTTTAATAGGATAGCATACATTTTAATTAGAGCTGCTGCTGCTAGAAATCCACAACTGTTTATTTTTTTTGCAGCTTGTTTGATTCTGATGTGTTCCTGTAAGAGAGAACGAGAGAGAGAAAATATGAAGAATTGTCTTTTTTTCCTAACAATGACTGGTTGCTTTTGTTAATTACATTGTAAATTTTCTCTCCCCCTCCCCGCTTCCATACTTCAACAAGGCACTCACATTGGCTGACATGATGCACAGCCCTCTGCTACTGGAAGAAGGGCTCCAAGAACACAGGCAGTCTTCAGTGTTCTAGAAGAACAGCCCTGTTGGATAAGGCCCAAGGCCTATCTAGTCCAGAATCCTGTTTCACACAGTGGCCCTCCACATGCCTGTGGAAAGCACACAAGCAAGATTTGAGGATGTTGCGGGAAATCCTCTGAAACCTTTGTCCTCCTGTTTGAATCAGTCCCTTGCTTTCATCCTTCTATAAATATATAGAATGGGGCATCTTTCTGAACCAAAAAGGATTAGACCAGGTTCCCGCATTTGAACTTGCTGCTTGACTGAGAAATTCAATTCAATGAGGGTGGTGCTCTAATTAATTATTTATTTCGTAATCACAAAAGGCAGAGTACAGGTCAAAAAAATCTGACCAGCACTGGGCCCAGAGGGCATGCAGATGCTAGTTTATATAGATTAAAAACAGCAAGCAAATTAAACAGACTCTTCAATTCATCTTTGTCATTAAAATAGCTGTATTCATACAATGCCAACTAGCCTTGGCATAAACTACTGTTTACTGCTTTACCTGCTGCTTATCGGTATCTTCTGACGTCGACCATGTTACTTTTCTGCTGAGAAGTGAATTTGTCTCATACCCTCGGCTACATTTTTATCAGGCCTGGTATTTGCTACCTCTTGGCCAAGGCCTCACATTCTTCTAGTTCTGGCCTACTTCAGCCTAGTGGTCTAGGAGCCTGAAACAAATGTGTGAGCCGGGATTAAACTTTTCTATATCAAGGGCATGCCCTGCTGTTGCTCCCCTGAAACTGGTATTTAGAGGCTTCTTGCCTCTGAGGCTGGAGGTGGCCTATAGCTCTCAGACTAGTAGCCATTGATACACCTGTCCTCCATGAATTTGTCTAAGCCCCTTTTAAAGCCATCGAAACTAGTGGCCATCATCACATCCCATGGCAGAGAGTTCCATAGATTAATTATGTGCTATGTGAAAAAGTACTTCCTTTTGTTGTTCCTGCAATTTCTGTCCTCGAGTTTCGTGGGATGACCCCTTGTACTAGTGTTGTAAGAGAAGGAGAAAAAATTATATTTGTCCGGTTTCTCTACTCCATTCATAATTTTATATACCTCTATCATGTCTCCTCATAGTCACCTCTTTTCTAAACTAAAAAGCCCCAGATTCTGTAGAGGTGCTCCCGGTCTCTGATCATCTTGGTTGCCTTCTTCTGCACCTCTCTTCATCTTAAATTGGCCCAGTTCTTCAGCCCCCAAGCCTGAGAAGCTTAGTTCTGGAGCAAGTATATGGTCAGTATCCTCCACCATGAAGACAGATGCAAACAACTCATTCAGCTTCTCGGCAATCTCCTTTTCCTCCTTAATAATCCCTTTCATGCCTTCATCATCTAAGGCTCCAACAGCCTCCCTAACAGGTATTCTGCTTTTTTTATTTAAAGAAGTTTGTATTATTTAAAGAAGTTTAAATTTAAATTGAAAGAGGTTTTTGTTATTCCCCTTGACACTTCTAGCTTCATGCATGCATGCATGCATGCATGCATTCACTTATTAATAGTTTGATGTTTTTTAAAAGTATTAACATTGTTTTAAATTTTTAATGGTTGTAATGTTTTAACCTTGTTTTTAATGTATTGTTATAAACTGCCCAGAGACTTGCATTTTGGGTGGTATACAAATATTTTAAATAAGTATTTAACTAACATATTTATAGACCACCCAAAACCTTTGTTGCTGGGCAGTGTACCACAGAAACAATCTCTAAGGCATACCTGTGGTAAAACAATTCTCTAAGGCATACCTGTGGCGAATCCCATGTGTGGCAGCTCTCGCGAGAGTTCAAGAGCAGCTGCCAGATAGCCATGCATATGCTGCTGCTAGCTGTGGGCAGTGCTGGCTGGTGGTAAGGGAAAGCACCCGCTGGGACGGCTAATGCCAAGGGAAAGTACTTGCCAGGGAGGGAAAGTACCGGCCAGGCTTGTGGGCAGGGAAGAAAAGCGCTATGTTCCAGCCAGGCCAGTGGGTGGGGATGGAGGGAAGTGAAAGCAGAGTAGGAGGGGCAGAACTGACTGGGGCTGGAGAGGGGGAGGAGAGACAGGGAGGACTAGGGGCGCAGATGATCTGTGCCAGGTCAGCTAGTACAAATTAATAATGATTAAAACATTAAAATAATTTAGAACCCAACATTAAAAACGATTAAAACTATATATCTAATTAAAAGCCTGGGTGAAGAAAATTGTCTCCAGTGCCTTTTAAAGAGTTGCCTGAGACGGGGAGGCTCTTATTTCAACAAGCTCCTCAAACTCTCTTTTTGTATCCCTTATTGTCTCCTTGCATGTCTTTTGCAAGAATTTATATTCCTTTGTGTTCTCTTCATTTGGCTAGGACTTCCATTTTCTGAAGGAAGTCTTCTTCCATTTTTATAGCTTCCCTGACTCTGCTTGTTACATGCTGAATTTGGTGGTTCTTGTCCTCCTTCTTGGTATATGTTCCAGCTGAGCATCTATTATTATGGTTTTAAAAAAGTTCCATGCTTTTTGGCATGATTTGACTCTCCTGACGTTTCCTTTCAGCTTCCTTTTTACCAGTCCTCTCATTTTGGAGAAATTGACTCCTGAAGTCTAGTGCATCTGTGCTGGACTTCCTTGGTAATGCTCCTCTCACATACAGTGGGTATTGAAAAGAATCACCCCCTTTGATAGACCTTAAGTTCTGGTCCCCTTACATCCTGAAATGAAAACACAAAGAAAATTCCCTTCACCAGCTGTACTTATCCAATGCAACCTATAACACCCAACTGAAAAACATCACAATTACAGTCCAGAAAAAGTGTCAGAAATAAAAAACAAGAATTATTGAGATTGAAAAAGGATCACCCCCCCAATGTCAATATTTTGTTGAACCACCTTTTGCTTTAATAACAGCCTTGAGTCTGTTGGGATACTCCTCTATCAACCTTGCACATCTAGACGTAGCAATATTTGCCCACTCCTCCATACAGAACTGTTCAAGTTCAGTCACATTGGATGGTAGGTGTTGGTGGACTGCTATCTTCAAATCTCCCCACAGATTTTCTATGGGATTTAGGTCTGGGCTCTGACTGGGCCACATGAGGACGTTCACTTTTTTCTCCTTCAGCCACTGTGTGGTCAATTTTGCTGTGTGCTTCGGATCGTTGTCATGTTGAAAGCTGAATCTTCTGCCCATCCTCAACTGTCTGGCAGAGGGTAGCAGGTTTTCTTCCAGAATCTGACGGTATTTTGCCCCATCCATTTTCCCTTCTACTCTAATGAGAGCCCCAGTCCCTGAGGCAGAGAAACACCCCCACAACAGGATGCTGCCACCTCCATGCTTCACTGTAGGTATGGTGTGTTGTGGATGGTGAGCTGCGTTGTATTTACGCCAGGTGTACTGTTTGGTGTTGAGGCCAAATAGTTCAATCTTGGTCTCATCTGACCATAAGACCTTTTTCCATTTGGCATCAGAATCTTCAAGGTGCCTTCTGGCAAAGCTCAAATGAGCTTTAATGTGGCCTTTCTTGAGAAGTACCTTTCTCCTTGCAACCCTCCCGAACAAGCCACATTTTTTCCACAACACACCATACCTACAGTGAAGCATGGAGGTGGCAGCATCCTGTTGTGGGGGTGTTTCTCTGCCTCAGGGACTGGGGCCCTCGTTAGGGTAAAAGGAAGAATGGATGGGGCAAAATACTGTCAGATTCTGGAAGAAAACCTGCTACCCTCTGCCAGACAGTTGAGGATGGGCAGAAGATTCAGCTTTCAACATGACAACGATCCGAAGCACACAGCAAAATTGACCACACAGTGGCTGAAGGGGAAAAAAGTGAACGTCCTCATGTGGCCCAGTCAGAGCCCAGACCTAAATCCCATAGAAAATCTGTGGGGAGATTTGAAGATAGCAGTCCACCAACACCTACCATCCAATGTGACCAAACTTGAACAGTTCTGTATGGAGGAGTGGGCAAATATTGCTACGTCTAGATGTGCAAGGTTGATAGAGGAGTATCCCAACAGACTCAAGGCTGTTATTAAAGCAAAAGGTGGTTCAACAAAATATTGACATTGGGGGGGTGATCCTTTTTCAATCTCAGTAATTCTTGTTTTTTATTTCTGACACTTTTTCTGGACTGTAATTGTGATGTTTTTCAGTTGGATGTTATAGGTTGCATTGGATAAGTACAGCTGGTGAAGGGAATTTTCTTTGTGTTTTCATTTCAGGATGTAAGAGAACCAGAATTTAAGGTCTATCGAAGGGGGTGATTCTTTTCAATAAGCACTGTATAAGCTGAATTAGAACACCCTATGGTCATTGTTCCCCAATGGTTCTACAACTCTGAGATCCATGTGAGGGTAATTGAATCTCTTTAAAAATAAAAAATTATCTATCTATCTATCTATCTATCTATCTATCTGTCTATCTATCTATCTATCTATCTATCTGTCTATCTATCTATCTATCTATCTATCTATCTATCTATATCTGGTCTGTGTCTTACCTCTCTGATTTGCTTCTCCAACTTAAGGTCACTCTCAGCATTTTGATCCAAAGGATGATAGCACTTCCCTAGTAACACATTTCCTTTCAGTCCTCATATTATCATCCGTGTGGAGGACGCTTAGGCTTTCTAGCTTGTTGGATTCTATCCCTTCTTTAACATACAGTGCTACTCTACCTGCAATCCTCTGCTCCCTGTCCTTTCTGTAGAGTTTGTATCCAGGAATAACAGTGTACCCTTGGTTCTCACTGTTCTACCAGGTTTCCATTATGCCCACTATATCTATGTTTTCATTAGCGGCCAAGCACTCCAGCTCCTCCATCTTTGCTTGGAGGCTGTGCTGAAGGCTGTTCCTGCACGGAACATTCCTGTTCTAAAGGCTGATTTGTTTGGAGGTGGATGGTGGAGCAATTTTTGCATCTTTCTCTCCTGCCTAGTCTTTCCGTTTTTAGGAAACTTTTCCTGATGGAAAAGATTCTTCCAGCTTCAGAGGCAAGATGCCTCTTAGTACCAGTTGCAGGGGAACAACAGCAGGAGAGAGGGCATGCCCTCACCTTTTAGCTGTGGGCTTCCCAGAGGCATCTTTTTACCCCTGCTAACTGGGCAAAGAGGCACCTTTTACCATGGTGATTCTCTTTATTTAGCAGGGGGAGAGTAAATGGCCCTATCCACCCCCAGTACAGTACTTCCAGTGACTGTTGCTGGTGTCTATCTTATGTTTCTTTTTAGAATGTGAGCCCTTTGGTGACAGGGTTTCATCTTATTTGTTTGTTATTTGTCTATGTAAACCGCCCTGAGCCATTTTTGGAAGGGCGGTATAGAAATCGAATTCATCATCATCATCATCATCATCATCTGGTGAGACACCCTATGAGACAGGATGCTGGACTAGATAGGTCTTGGGCCTGATCCAGCAGAGCAGATCTTATGTCATACAGGCTGCTTTACACAGTGCCCAGACTACATGCACATGCAGATACAAGAATTATTGCAGAGCTATACTGAAGCAATGCTGTTAGAAATAGAACTTCGTATACAATAAAGTAAAGTGCCCTCGAGTTGGTGTTGACTCATGGTGACCACAGAGCCCTGTGGTTGTCTTTGGTAGAATACAGGAGGGGTTTACCATTGCCTGAGAGGATGCCTTTTAGCCCCTTCCTATATTGCTGCTGCCCGATACAGGTGTTTATTCAGTAAAACATGCAATACTCATTTCCCTGCCCCGTGCCTAGAAAGCATTCACAAAATTCCTCCAAATGGTCATCTTTTAAAATAGCTCTGCAAAATATAATATTCTTCAATACTTAAGAATATGTGGTGTAATTCTTAAGCCACCTTGGCACAGCTTGTGAAATCTGGTGAATAGAATCTACCACCTATGTACAAGAACCAACTTGCATAAGAGCAGAGCCAGCAGGTTTATTGGCATTTAATGCCTAATAATACCTGATCTCACATTGGGTTAAATGGCCAGAAGGAGCAGGAATTTGACTGGTGGGAAATTTATCTGAGAAAGGGAGGCATCCCCACTGTTGAGCAAGCTGCATCTGGAAAGACGCTGGAGTTTGCCACGACGAAAATCAAAAACAAATTGTACAGTATGTGTGTGTTCAAATTTAAGTGTTTCACTTATGAAAAGGGTTACTCTGGTCACTGCATTACATCCAGACTAAGTTACTCATGAGTTCTCTAACTGAAATTAATCAGAAATGTTTACTTGCCTATTCCAATGTGAATACTATGTGCTAATTTTATGAAGCCAGTCAGTCAGACTGAGGGGAGGGGTATGCTGAGCTTCAGCACATAACCCGCCAATCAGGAAGAGAAGTAGAGTCTTCATCCTCCCCCCTCCCTTTCTTCATATATAACTGCCTCTTATCTTCATACTTTATGCTCTTTTCTCTGTCCCCATCTCACCACTTCTCCTTGCCCAAGTAACTTCTCCCCCATCCCTTTGGGTTTACTTGCTTACTTGTTACTAACTTCATTGGAGTCCTTTCACATTTCTTGGCACTAGTTGCAAATACCTCCTTTTTGCATTGTGGGGCTGTCATTTCAATAAGTTTCATCCATGTTTTCACTAGTTCCTATTGCTCCTCTAAAGGGATGTGCACATCCTCTATAGCAGGGCTGCTCAACTTCGGCCCTCCTGCAGATGTTGGCCTACAACTCCCATAATCCCTGGCTATTGGCCACTGTGGCTGGGGATTGTGGGAGTTGTAGTACAAAAACATCTGAGGGGCCTAAGTTGAGCAGGCCTGCTCTATAGGGATGTGCTCCATTTCGAGCTCGAAATGGAACACACAATGCTCGAAACGTATTGTCAAAACAGCAGCCAAGCCAGCTGTTTCGATGAAACAAACTCAAAATGTTTCTAGTGTTTCAAGTGCCATTTCGCAGGGCTATTTTTTCAGGGAGCCCTTGTCCACCGATTAGGGTGGGCGGGCAGACCTGCCATGGGCTCCGGACTTAGCGTGTCAGCTGACTTCAGATGATTGGTCTACCTTCTGCGTGAGGTGGATAGACCAGACATCTGCCCTGGACTTAGTGCAACGGCCCACCTCGGAGGATTAGTCTACTTGCAGTGGGGGACGGGTAGACCAGGCCTCTGCCCCAGAATTCATGGAGGCCTGGTCTACCCACCTCATGTGGTGGGTTGACCAGTCCTCCAAATTGAGCTGACACATGGAGTTTGGAGTGGAGGCCTGATCTAACTGCCAACCCCAATCAGTAGACCAGCTCTCCCCAGAAAAACAGCTCCCCCAAATGGTTCTCAAAACACTCAAAATGTTTTGACTAGAAATGGGGTAATTTTGTTTAGAGCTCAAACGAGGCGTTTGATTTTAAGGTTGTTTTGTTTTGAGCTCAGAACACTTGAAATGGCCCATTTGGTGCTCAAAACATTTTGCACATCTCTCCTCGTCTAAAGCAGGGGCTTAGAAGTTGCCACACAGGCAGTTGCTTGGGCAGGGGGGTGGCAGGGAGGTGAGGGGAGATGGCAGGAGAGCCTTGGGGCCTGGAGTGGTGAGACAGGCAGCCCAGGGGGCCTGTGTCCATGGAACCTATCCACTAAATTGTAGCTCTGCCAGTAGTTTACAGACTATTGGTAGATCATCTGGTATCTGCAGAATGGCAAATGGTAGCAAATCCATATTTTTACAGTTAGTCCTGCATTCTGTCTGAGAATGAACATGGAGCAGCAAACACTTTTCTTTTTACTTCTGCGTTTGTGTTGTATTTTATTTGTTGACTACACTTCTACCTTGCTCTCTTTCCTAAAAGCTCAGAACACCTTACATGTGCTTTCTAGGCTTTCTTCCAATCCAAGGAGTTTCAGTCAGTGTTCTGCTGTATGAGAGAGTGCAAGTTCCATCACAATTTCTGTCTCTTCCACACTTTCCTCTTAAGTCCTTGAATAATTTCCTCATCTCTTATGTTTGGCAGATGTGATGTGCTAAAGTTCTTTTCAATCAGTTCTCACAGACTTCTAAAACAGACCTCTGTAATTGGGAGACCTTATGAGAATGTGTATTCAGTCAATTAAGAAAAATCAAAGTCCAAGTTCTGTTAAGAATCACTAAAATAATAAACCCAAACTTTCACTAAAATAATAAACCCAAAATATAGATTGCTTAATACATTATGAATCAGCTTGAATTGAAGCTTAGTATGCACAACTGAGATTGCTCAAGGCTGCCACATTTATACACCTACAGTACATGCTTTGCTGGCTGGTTCTCATGGTAATTACAGTTCTATTCATAGTTGATGAGTAATTGCCACGGTTAACTCTGAAAACCTATTTACAGTGTTTTTATACCAGTATAATTGGTTAACTCTTTGTTTTTAAAATTATCTGGTATATACAAATGATTCCTCCTTTGCTTTGGAAGCAAATAGCACTTTGTTTTTAGAACACTTTTAAGCATCTATCTATTTTAGCATCAGTCAACATCCCACCACAGAATCCCTTTAATCTTGTAATAAAAATATTACATGTAATTTTAATATTTGCTGTTCCTCAAATAGATTGGTTGGATGATTTGGCTGGGTAGACTGATGGATGTTAGAACAAACAGCAAAGGCAGAGCCTAATAGGCTATAGAGACTATTCAGTGGCTCTTGACACTTGTGTAGTTTCATTAAACCCAATGGAACGATGTCAGCAAATTTAATCATTCTGGGATGAATGGACACAATTTTCACTTGTGTATTTGACACTGATTTTTGGCTCACCTAACTAAAATAATGAGTATCCTTCTGAATGTCAAATATAATTTTTAAAATTTATTCATCATATTTTTATACCGCCTGATATATACATCTTTAGGCGGTGTACGAAATTTAAAACACAATATAAAAGAGTACAAACAGATTAAAATTCCATAAAACAATATCATTAAACAGCTTATTAAAATTAATTCCAATTAAAAGCCTGGTGAAAACAAGTGCCTCTTGGGGGGTGGGGTGGTCTTCCTAAAAGCAAATAGAGAAGGAGATGCTCTTATTTCAACAGGGAGCATATCCCAAAGTCCCAGAGTAGCCACAGAAAAAGCCCAGTCCAGAGTCACCACCAGTTGAGCCTGTGGCAACCATAACTGGACCTCTCCAGAAGATCGTAATAGGTGGTAGGGTTCATGACAAAGAAGATGCTCTCTTAAATTCCCTGGGCCCAATTCATTAAGGGCTTTATAGGTAACTAGTATTTTTAAGCCCGTTATGATAACGGGCGCTAGCTTTCTATCCCGTCTTTTCTGTCTCTCTCTCTCTCTCTTTCTGTCTCTCCCCCCCCCCCTTGTCCCCTCTCTCTTTTTGTTTTTTGTTTTGTTGTTGTCTCTGTTTTTGTTCTTCCTTATTTTGCTTTTACTTTTTTTTGGGGGGGGTGGATGAATAACGGCCAAAATGGCCCATGAGAAGGTGGCCGCCCCCGCCTATCGCCCTCCCGCGCACCCAGCTGCCGGAGCCCACCTTACCCGCTCCAGCCTGAAGGAGAAGAGAGGAACTCGGAAACAGAGCTATTCTCTGTGTTAAGCTGCTGCCTATACTGTCGCAATGGACGCAATAGGCGTCCTTTGCGTCCATAGCGGCAGTTTGAGCAGTGACTTAGCACAGAGAGGAGCTCTGCTCGTGAGCTCCTCTCTTTTCCCTCGGGCTGGAGCGGGTAAGGTGGTCTTCAACAGCTGGGAGGGCGATAGGTGGGGGCGGCGACCTTCTCATGGGCCATTTTGGCCCTTAATCTTTTTGGGGGGGGAGCGGGGAAGGTGATTTTGGGCAGCTGGGAGGGCGGGTGAGCAGGCGGCGGCGACGGCTGTGAGCGGGCGGGGGCCTCGTTGGCGGCTTTGCCGCCACCTCGCCCAGCTTCCCTGTCCCCCGTCTCGGTCTTCCCCTGCCACCATTGCCCTCGCCTTTTTCAGGGCGGCCGCTTCTGGTTGCCTCGGCCTCCTCTCGCCGTGCCACAGCTCATGGCCGAGGCGGCGGCTCTGCCGCCGCCTCGGCCACTTTCCCCCGCCGCCACACACCGGCTAATGGCCGCCCGTGGCTGTGGGACACTGGTGTCTGAGGTCCTGTGTCCCTTGGGCTCTTCTGGGCCTGCGCTTCGCACAGGCCCAGAACAGCCCAGGGAGGCAGGGACGCAGATCCCCAACATTCCAAAGCCACGGCCACTCACTTAGCCTTTTATTATATAGGATACCCTGCACTTTGTATTTTGCCCAGAAACATAGTGGCATCCAGTGCAGTTCTTTTAAAATCAGTGTTACGTGGTTCCGTCAGGTTGTCCCAGAGACTAGTCTGGTTGCCACATTCTGTACCAGTTGTCGTTTCTGGACTACATACAAAGAAAGCCCCACATAGAGTGCATTACAGTAGTCAAGCCTGGAAGTTAACAGCATATTCACCACTGTTTTAAGGTCATTTAACCTCCAAAAATGGATGTAGCTGACATATCAGCCGAAGCCGATAAAAAGTGCTCCTGGCCATTGCCTCAACCTTAGAAACCAGGTAGACTTTTGGATCCAGGAACATTCCCAAGCTGTGTACCTGATCTTTCAAGAGTAGTGTAACACCAGGCAGATCTAAACCATCTCTCAGGTCCTGACCCCCCACAGTCAGTACCTCCATCTTATTTATGTGGATTAAGCCTAATTTGTTATCCCTCATCCAGCCCATCATTGCCTCCAGGCAGGCATTTAGAGAGGTTATGCCATTTCCTGATGACATATATACTGGGTGACTACAGTGCTATTCTAAACAATTTAATGGACCTACACATGACAAAGGCACCTAAAACTGTCAACTTGTATTTGTGATATTGCTATAATTATAAGTTAGCACAACAAATATTCCTGAAGTGCATATCATGGTTGTGATTTAATACCTTTAAGAGTGGGGCCTTTTAAACACTACTGAGAATCTTGCCCCATTCACTGAAATTTCCTTGTTTGCCTCTTCACTGGAATCTGGGATGGTACCTCCATATTTACTCTTTTGTCCAGAGCATCCACTGAGATTATTAGTGTTGCATCCTGAAGGACATGGAACCTAGGGTTTTGCGTCCAGCATGCTCTTCTCATCATTGTAGAAGTTGATGAATGACTTGTGTCTGTTGCAGATATAATGCCCACATGTCCTTATTGTATTCATATTTTTAGTGTAGTCCACCCACATGGAATGTATTTTTAGGTAAACTCCACATCTTGCTGCATTTTTTTAACCTTCAAAATGGAACATCAATTTTACTAAATGTTGGCTGCTGCATTAGATGATCCTAAGATTTATGTGCATCCAGATTGCAAGAGAACAACTGGCACCAAATGTGTATTGTCATTGTCAAGACTATGGGTAATATATATTGTTATCATAGCCTGCTGTTGGCCCAATGCCAGCATGCTTGTTTATGCACAGCACCAAACCTTTTAGTAACCCTACATTGTCCCCAGATAAAGATTTTTCTCAGTTAAGTTGCACAGACTTGATGAATAAATTTGAAATCCTATTGGTCTGAAACATTTCATTTGGAATGTTGTGTATTCCATTGCCTCTTATAAAATTTGGTGGTTTGATAGTAGTTAAGGCTATCTCATTTTGGCTCAATCTCCACATAACTGGGAAATTGGAACCAAGACTGAAGCCTTAACAGGTGAGCCGTATGATCAGTGATGATCTGCAATGTCACAAATTGTTCTTGCTTCCAATTTGCCCTCCATGCACACACATTTTTTCTTGATCTTTGAGGCCCAAATCAAGAAGGGAAAGATGGAGCGCTTCACCGGTAAAGATGCCCACATTGTTCTTGTGGGTGCATTGTTCCCTGATTAAAAATAATCATTTATAAATCACATAGGTGCCTTTAAAGCTAAGCAGTAAAGCTGCCTGTGGATGCCCTTCAAAAGAACTAGACCTTGATGAGCAGAGACGGGGGGGCGGGTGTTCTTTGAACACACCAGTGAGAGGTATATAGCCCTTTCAAATGGTTACAGAATTTTATATTCATTATTTTGTAATCCTAACAACAACCCTTTAAGGCAGGGGTTCTCAAACTTGGATCTGCAGATATTGTTGGAGTACAATTCCCATCATAACTAGCCATAGTGACTAAAGGCTGGGGATGATGGGAGTTGTAGTCTAGAAACATCTGGGACCCACGTTTGAGAACCCCTGCTTTAAGGTTAGTATCTTTGTCCTCATAGTGTAAATAGGGGAACTGAGGCTGAGAAGGAAAAGTTTGGTATTAATTTCAAATTATAAACCAGCTGTTGGCAGCCTTTAAGATGAGATGGTCTTAAGCTGCAGTCTTGAGTTCAGCCCCAGTGAGGTTTGCCTGGATTCATCACTTTATTCTTTTAGTCTGTTGTGAGCCTCCCAGAGAACAATTTGTTATGGGGCAGCTAACAAATAAAGTTGCTTTATTATTATTTCTTGTTTACACAGTCAGACAGGTGTTATTGACTAGTTTGTTTTATCCAGACATCGAGTCCTTTCCAAGGACCTGGGATGGCTGAATTTTATTATCAATATTGTTGTTGTTGTTACAGATATTGTTGCAAAATATAGGCTGTTCCAAATAAAGTTGTTTTTTGTAGTTGGCTGATGGTGATTTCTGTGGTCCCTATGGTGTTGAGGTGCTCTTCAAGTTGTTTTGGAATTGCACCTAGGGCGCCAATTACTACTGGGATTGTTTTGGTCTTCTTCTGTCACAGCCTTTCAATTTGTAGATCTTTGTATTTTGTGATTTTTTCTATTTCTTTTTCTTCTATTCTGCTATCCCCTGGTATTGCTATGTCGATTATTTTAACTTGTTTTTCTTTCTTCTCGACTACAGTTATATCTGGTGTATTGTGTGGCAGATTTTTGTCTGTTTGTAGTCGGAAGTCCCATTATACTTTTGCATCTTCATTTTCTTCAACTTGTTCAATTTTATGGTCCCACCAATCTTTGGCCACAGGTAGCTTGTACTTTTTGCAGATGTTCCAGTGTATCATCCCTGCTACCTTGTCATGCCTTTGTTTGTAGTCAGTCTGTGTGATCTTTTGACAACAGCTGATTAGGTGGTCCACGGTTTCATCGGCTTCTTTACAAAGGTGGCACTTCCTGTTTGTTGTTGATTTTTTGATTTTTGCTCTTATTGGATTTGTTCTTAATGCCTGTGCTTGTGCAGCCAGTATTAAACCCTCTGTTTCTTCCTTCAAGTCGCCATCCTTAAGCCATTGCCAGGTCTTGGTGATGTCTGATTTTCCACTTATATTGTGCAAATACTGACCATTTTTCCTTCTCTACTGTTTGATGGACTTGCAGCATTCCTCTTCCACCTGAGCTGCGAGGGAGGTATAGCCTATCTACATCACTGTGGGGGTGCAGAGCATGATAGATGGTCATGATTTTCCTACCTAGAACTGTAGAACTGGGCTGGTTCTATCTAGAACTGGTTTGCACATCCCTACTTTCAGCTGGCTGGTTACGTTAGCAGCATCTAAATAATCAAGCACTGAAGTGCCTTTACTTGGGCAAAATAGAATGTACTCCCCTCACAAGTTCTGGAGAGAAGATATGATGGGATCCCCCTATCTTTGAGAGTTTGTCCATGTAGTGGTCAGGAAGTGGAGTCTGTGGAACTTGTTTTGTTCTGCATCTTCTATACTGCAACTTTTAGACTGGCTTCTATGGAGCCAGTCTGCAATTGATTACTCCTGTATTGACAATGCTGCTAAGTAAATCTTCTCAATTCTATATTAAATACCTATTGTTAGATAACATCCCAAGGGTTGTTAAGGCAAAAACAATGTGCAGGTAATTTCCCTGTCCAAGCCCCCAGCCAGAGGAATTGCTACCTTGAGTGGGAAGGAAGCATGTGTGACCAGCCTTATATTTTGTATTGCACAAATGATAGTTGTTTATTTCTACTTCTGGTCTATTGACCACAGTAAACTGACTGACTAAGATTGACTAAGATCTTGAAGCACAAAATTTAGGTACTTGTTAAGCGGATGGTTTTAATAAACTGAGCAAAATCGAATTTCATAGGGCTCACGTACAGAGGGAAGGAAGAGTAAAGTCCTTCTTGTGTAATCCAGATACTGGTAGGGGATTTATTAAGATTAAAAGTTCCGAGGTTCGCCCTTTGAGAATGTCAATTTTTTCTAAGCCTGTGTTTAATATTCAGTGCAATACAAAATATATTCAGTGCATTAATAGTAATATGAACCACAGAGTTATCATATGATAAATGTATTTATGTAGCTCTTTCGTATGGATAACAAGTGATGAAAAGGCTGATTAATCTAAAAACCTGCAGAAAACACCTGTGTATTGCAACCATTTAATTTAACACAATAATGCTTAGATTTATTATGTTCAGGACTGGAAGAGAATTCCAAAACTGTTGAGGGTATAACCTTTTTTAAGGGGTCTTATTTGCCAAATACCTCTTTTGAATTAATATGTGCTAATTTGAAACATTTTGGTACCTAAGTGTATGGTCACCTGGGGCTTGTGTGTCCTAATTATGGTGAAGCAGCTTAGAATTAATATATTTGTTTTCCTTTACTTTTATAAAATACAACATTTAATTGCTAGTGCAATTTTAGACTTAATTGCTAGTGCAATTTTTTGCTTTGCTCGTTGATGTATCGTTTTGTTCAGTTAATTCTGCTTATGCCTCATTTAGTTAATAATATTGATATAGCAGCATTGAACAATCAGATTGAACATCAAAGTGCTTCATTTGCGATATAGTCGTCCTTGCAATGTCTCTATAAGACCACCTTCTCGATAAATTAATGGGAGTAAATTAAATTAATGAACATCAAAGTGTTTCATTCACAACATGAAGCGAATACTCCTGCTACTCCCCCTTTGCACAATAAAAAATAAGAAATAAAAGATGAAATACAAAGATAAAAATAAAATTGAATCAAGAAGGAGCAATATCAGCAGATCGCGCCTCCCCCCTCCATGAACCATCCACACCATGCCACTTACACCGCGGAAACATCGTTGCAACCCTCCTACAATGGAAGAATACTGTTACTTTCCTGCAATGCAGATGCAACATTGTGTCGCTGCAGTGCATCAATAAAACCTGGTTTTGTTTTAATGTAAACTGCCCTGAGCCTTTCCGGAAGGGCGGTATAAACATTGAATGAATAAAAAAATAATAAATAAAACATAGTAGTCCTTGCAATGTCTCTATAAGTCCACCTTCTACATAAATTAATGGGAGTGAAAGTAACATCTCTATGCTAAAGTGTAGAAACTTTTACATGGGAAGGAAAAGGTGTATTTTGCCTCTACCCTAAATGTGTCCATTTTACACATTCTCCCAAATTACAGTGTTCAGCTGTATTTGGGTCAGATATGTGTCAACTACCATGGTCTGTAACTGTGCTCTTGCTTGCTTTGGGAGAATTAGCTCTGAAACTAATCTGCAAATTTGCAATAATAATGCATCATAATCTAGACACTGGGGAGCAGTGGACTCAGCACTTAGCCTTTGTGAATCAAGAAATGAAGTTTTTTGAAACAACAGAAGGACAATGCAAAATTGTATTTGGCAAGCAGTGCCAAGAATACAAACCAGTTATGCTAGCAATAAGACAAATAACTCAAATGCAATTTTATTTATTTATTTATTTATTTTTAAAAAATTATGTCTATGCAAGCAAACCAAAAGGCGAGGAGGAGCTAGGAAGTGGCAGCTATGAGGGCATGAAGGGGAGAGGGAATGAAAGGGAGAAGTAATAGAACCCAAAATTAGAGGCAGACAGAATTGTTCTGCTTACCTTTCCTGGTCCTGCTGTCTGGTGTGTGATGCTGTAGGAATGCTGAAGGTCTCTCTTTAGATCCCTCTGGCAGAGGGAAGGTGGGGTGCAGGTGTAGCACTCAAAATTGTAGCTCTGCTGGAGCTCCCACCAATCTGTGGGACACTGAGTGTCCCCAGCAGGCAGGCACAAATACAGGACTCCTGGTCAGCCCACCTTGGAGAACCTCATCTTCAAAAGAGTTCTCTTTGAGGTTTTAGGCTCTAGGAGTCCTGGACCTCTCACAGTTAATGCATGAGATAAGATCTTATTGAAGATTTACCAAGGATTCAAATGGCTGAGGATGGCCAGGGCAGTCGTCAGCTGCCTGAAACCTTGGAAAAACAGATGCCCCAAACATCTGCAGGGAAGAGCTGCTCCTGGCTGCACTGCAAATGCAGCGCCAGCAGAATTTTAACTCCAGAAGGGGCTGCACGGCCCCTTTAGGAGTTAAATAGCTGGCACTGCATTTGTGGCGCGGCCCGGAGTGGCTCTTCCCTGCAGGGAAGAGCTGCTCTGGCGCAGCACCAGCCTGAGTCTAGCTCCTGAAGGGGCCACGCGGCCCCTTTGGGAGTTAAATGGCCAGCCCTGTGCCAGCCTGACTTGCTCCCTCCCGAACGGAGCTGCGGGGCTCTGCTCGGGAGCCAGGCCACACCCCCTGCGTCTGACGTCAGACGCAGGGGGCGGGGTGAACAGTGCTGCGGCCGCACACAGGCCGCTGGCAGTCAGGCTCTGCCACTGTTCCCAGCACAACTATGTTATACTAGCTCTCATGCCCTACTGAGTCTGTCATAAGATCTTCGTACTGGACATTTGCTTGCTACTTTAAAAAAAGATATCCAAATGTCACAAGGAGTGTAGTGCCCTTGTAATTTTGATTAAATCCGTCCACAAAATATAACCCATCTTTTCTTTGGCACTTCTTTCTCCAAACAAAAATATCCAGAATTAATGCCTTGAGTGTCTTTTCACACATTGATATTTATTTGGAAACAATACAATTAAATAAAAAATACATATGGTTGTTCAAGATTGATGGTTAAAGGCATGGCTCGGGGGTGGCATATGGAGTTTGAGATGAGGAGGCCAGAGCATTAAGTATTCCTGGTAGTTTCTGTAATTAATCTGTATAATTAGATGCAGAGTAAATTAAGGACCTAGGTCTGTAATGATTTCTGTGTGGATGGGTCTCATTGGACTCATTAGGGCTCCAAACAGATGTAAGGGTCCAATCATAATACCCTGTAATTTTTGTGCCTTGTGCTGCAGTTTGGAGAACCGTTTGAGATAAATGTTTGCATGCTAGGCCTTTCTCTGCTTCCAGAATGATAGGAAATGGCATTCATGCAGTACAAGACCTTCCTCACAGAATTAAGCAACAGCCTGTTGAGTCTCATATCCCACTGAAAATAGCTTTTAGCTGTATGAGAAGATGTCTTGAAATCATTGGCCAATATGACTTCTTCTAATGCCCCTTATATAGCATAGGCAATTTCATACCTTTTCAAATTGGATTAATATGTCACATGGTCTTGCTACCAGGGCCTATGCCATGATAGGGTTTGGAGTGGGGTGAAACTAGCAAAAGAATACTTAAGAAAGTAGTCTTATTTTTCCAGGGTTCCATGCTGGATCATTGTTAGGAGGGTATCTTGAGTGTGCCCAACACACTGTATGAGGCTGAAACTAGAATATCAACATATGTTTGAACAATACAGGAGACGTATTTAGTTTGGAGAAAAACTGTTCTTGTATGCATTCTTAGAGAAGTTTCTTGGAGCTTGGAGCAGCATTTTATTATTCAGGTTGGTGAAATGTGTGCTTCCCAGGAGAAACGAAACAGAGGGAAGTAATCTCACTTTGCAATATTAGTGAATTTCAATTGAACACCAGTCTCCCATAAGCCTAGTGAATTGTCAGGGACATTTGTTTCATGACAAAAATAAATTATGCTTCTCTGCAGAACTGAATACATCTACCCAAGGGAAATGCAAAAAGGTTGTCATACCTGCAGGGGAATATAGGGAATATGTTACACATTGTCCTAGCTAGCACTAATGACCTAAAAAGATAACAAGCACATCAGTGTCAGTTTTTTTTCTAGCCACAGATGCGCACCATCAGATATGGAACATGAAGGCTGCTGTTAGGATGATTAGAGGTGTTGATTTATAATAGGGCTATCACTTCTTCATGATAATTCCACAGAAACCTTCACAGTCTGCTAAAAAAAAAAAAAAAAAAACCCACTCTGATTCAGTAGGATCTTATATTATACTGATTCCTGACTCTGAGAAAATTATCTCCCACACTGATGCTCTGTTTCCCAAATTGGGCCAAAACAGATAAGATACAGGTGGAAACGTGGAGACTTGGGTAAGTGGAGACTTGGGTAAGTGGAGACTTGGGTAAGCAAAAGTGGAGACTTGGGTAAGCAGTCCAAATGTGCCTCATCACATTTACATGCATTTCTCACCAGGGCCAGATTATAATATGCTGCAGCCCTAAGTGATGTCAAGCTTAAAAGGCCCTATTAAAAACAAATATTATTCTAACAAAACAATCATTTTCTCACTCTGCCCAGGTGTTCAGCTTGTTCTAAATGGGGTTGCATTCCCCTTAAGGACCAGGTTTGCAGTCTGTGGGTGCTCATTGGTCCAGCACTGTCGCTAGAGGCTCAAGTGGCCTCTGTGCAGGGCCAGACAGGGGGCACTGAGATGTATGTGGGAAGGGTGCTGGGTTTTGAGCAGAATGGGTAATTAAGGGTGGGAGTGTTCACTGCTACTGAGTGCGGCGGGCACAGGGGTGCCCCACGGATGGGGCGCACCGGGAATATGCCCTGTTGCCCTCTGGGCCAGTCCGAGCCTGCCTCTGTGGCTCAGAGTGCCTTTTATCAGCTTTGGCTGATACACCAACAGCGACCTTACCTGGACAGAGATAGCTTGGCCACAGTTACTCATGCCCAGGTAACCTCTTGCTTAGATTACTGCAATGCATTGTACGTGGGGCTGCCTTTGAAAATGGCCCAGAAACCACAGCTGCTACAAAATAAGGCTGCAAGATTATTAACTGGGATTGGACATTTTGAGCATCTTAAACCTGTGATCAGTCAGCTATACTGGCTGCCAGTCTGCTTCCAGGCCCAATTCAAAGTGCCGGTTTTAACCTTTAAAGACCTAAATGGTTTGGGTCCGAGTTACTTGAGAAAGTGCCTTGCCCCATATTTTCCAACCTGGACCTTAAGATCTTCTTCAAAGGCACTGCCAAAAGAGGTGAGACAGGTGGCTACTAGGGAGAGGGCCTTTTTGCTGGTGGCACCCATTTATGGAATAAGCTCCCCAGTGAGGTTCGCATGGCTTTATCACTTTGTTCTTTTAGACGCCAGGTAAAGACCTTTTTGCTCACTCAGGCCTTTTAAATTTTGATTTTTAAAACTGATTTTTAAAAAAGATTTTAATTGCTTGGGTTGTATTTTGTATTCCCCCCACCCACACACTTTTTGGTCTGTTGTGATTTAATGTGTTATGTGTTTTTATTTGATGTTTCAATGCTGTGTTATGAGCCATCCAGAGAACAATTTGTTATGGGGTGGCTAAGAAATAAAATTTATTATTTTTATTATTATTAAAAAGACAATGAACATAGAAATAATAAAACTTTATTTTTACTTGGTAAAGATTCAATAAAAAACTAACAATCAAACGAAAACAGTTATCTTGCAATAAGTCTATTTGCATTAGAAATACCTTTAAATGAAAATGCATTATTTAAAACCTGAAATTTAGCCATTAAAAAAAAAAAATTCAGAGGCTATTCATAATGTGTGGCCCTAAGCTGAAGCTTCCTCAATTTATGCTTAAATCCAGCACTGTTTCTCACAAAGGTTGGGCCATTCCGAAATAGCACTGGTGTGTCAGACATCAGTGACCCAGCTTGGCACACCAGTGGTGTGCTAAAGCTATATGTCAATTAGCTGATCCAAGTGGATTTCAACATGATAGGCACACATTTATAGGGATGTGCATAAAACCGGTTCTCCCGGTTCGGTTCGGGTCCGAACCGGGTCCGGACCGGACCGGGGTGGTTCGGTTTTGGTTTTGCCAGACCACCCCCCGGTCCGGTTCGGTTTCGAACCGGTTCGGATCCGAACCGAACCGGTTCGGATCACAAAAAGTGGCTGGTTTTGAAGGGGACATTGTGTTCTACCTGCCACCCAAATTTCAAGTCGATTGGACCTTCCTCTGATTTTTTACAATTTTTTTTCAAAAAATAAATTTTTGCCCATAACTCACAATGTGGAGCCCTTAGGGGCAAAAAAGCTGGGGTGGGTGGTAGCCACCCATGGGTGTCCTCCACCCCAAAAATCCCAAGGCAATTGGTGGCTCCTAGTATTATTGGTGAATTTCTGAAGAAAATTTTTTTCCCATTGGCTAGAATGGGGGTTCGGGGCTGCCCCAGACCCACCTCTGTGGGGTGGCAGCACCCCCAAAGTGGGTCCGGGGCCATGGCAAAAATGCCCTCAGTCCCTCCCAGCAATCCCCGTAGAGATAGGAGTGATGGTTCTGTTGTTTTTCTGAGGTATTCTGAGTGTAGATTCTATGATAGCTTATGAGATTTCCAATGAGACACCATGAATCCACTCTCATTTGCTATCACAGAATCCACACTCACTCAGAACACCTCAGAAAAACAACAGAACCATCACTCCTATCTCTACGGGGATTGCTGGGAGGGACTGAGGGCATTTTTGCCATGGCCCCGGACCCACTTTGGCGGTGCTGCCACCCCACAGAGGCGGGTCTGGGGCAGCCCCGAACCCCCATTCTAGCCAATGGAAAAAAATTTTTTCTTCAGAAATTCACCAATAATACTAGGAGCAACCCAACAATTGCCACCCCATCTTTTTGGCCCCTCTCTCTGGGTGCCCTAACCAGTTACACCTAGTCAGTCCATCTTAATGCCTACCTACTACCACCACTCCTATCCAAGCAAGTAAGAGGAGGACACTCAGAGAGACAACACCCACTCTCTGATCTAACAAAAAGGCCACTGCTGTGCTGCCTGCCAGCACAGCAGCAGCAGCGGAGCAGCACACTAAGCACAAGAGCAGCACACACAGAGAAGAAGCAGGAGGCGGAGCAGCAGAGCAGCAGACCTGCCGCTCTGCATGATGGGTGACGTGATGCCCAAAGGAACCACCGCCTCACTCAGTGCCTGCCACTGACTAGGCCCGACAGACAGAAGCCAGCCAACCTGCTCTGCTCTGCTCTGATGCTCCCCATGGATGATGCACACACACCCTACATCTGCATCCCAATGACCAGACCAGACCAGACCAAGTGCGCAGAGTCAGCACAGGCCAGCAGCCACCAGCCCAGCAACAACAACAGCTACTACTGCTACCACCACAACCAGTGTTGCCGCTACAATAACATTCCCAGTCCAGTCACGCGCGCCACAGCCTGAGCCTAGCACACAGCCAACAGCTGCTGCCAGCCAGTGCCTGGCAAGCCCAGCCAACATGAGGAGGAGAGAGCTAACAAGTAGACGGCGCACGCACATCACCAACCCATCACGACGGCGCAACTGCAAGGGGAGAGGGCACAATTACAGGCAGGAGGAGGAGGAGGAGGAGGAGGAGGCGGGCGAGGCAATCCTAGCACAGATTTGAAAGTTTAAAATCCACCAGGACATCTTCTAGAATCTAGACTTCTGTTTTTTCTACCACCAGCTGTAGTGTCTAGTTAGTCAGTGTGCTGTGCAGCTGAGCTGAGCTGAGCTGAGCTGCATGTGAGGAAGGGTGATTGTAGCTAGTTCTTTAGTTTCAGCAGACTGAGCATTGAGCATGGGCAGTGGCCTTGGGAAGCAACACAATTACACGACACTCACCTGCTGCTGCTGGTTCTAGAAGTTGCCTCTTCTCGTCTTCACCTCTTCGTGTGTGTGTGTGTGTGTGTGTGCAGTGAGTGCATGCCTTTTGCCTTGCTGGAAAGAAATGCTTCTCTGGTCCACCACCACATATCTGCTCAAGGACACAGAGGCCCAAGGCAGAGGTGGTGGCACCAGTGTGAGTGCATGTGTGCTGGTGGTGTTTGCCACCACAGGTGTTTTGTGTGTGTATGTGTGCGCTGCTAGCTAGGAGGGGGGAGGGAGGCAGGGAGGGAGGCTGGGAGGCAGGGGGGAGGAAAGGGGAGGGGGAGAGGGATGTAGAGGGGATTGAAGGGGGGAGGGTCCGGCTCAGAGTTGGTCAGCCACATATTTGTGCACACACGTGCTCACGTGTGTGCTTCGGTGGGAGAGACCAGACTCTCATCATCTGCCAGACCGGGGTTGGGGGCAGGTGAGGCGGTGGTGGGCTGGAAGGGAGGGAGGATGGAAGGTGGTGAAGAGGAAGGGGAGAGGATGAGAGGGGAAGGATGGAGGGAGGCATGGGGGGGAGGAAAAAAAACATGTAGACAGACACACACCACACTACACACAGAAAGCATCCACACACAGAGACAGTGCTAGGCATCCATTCACACAGACAGACAGACAGACAGACAGACACACAACAGGAAGAGACAGACTGAGCCTGCACCACACACACACACACAGACCCAATTCCCCCCCTGCACAGTTATCAATCAATATGTTGTGTTGGCAGCCAGTTCATTGCTATTCTGATGGTTTTGGGTTTTTTGCCATCAGCCAACATCAACAGTGACCACAATCAAGATGAACATAAGATGATAATAATTCATTCGTTTCATTTCAAAAAATCACCCAATCATCTTCTCCATGTAAACCAAGCCCCCCACACATGATTTCTGGTGACATTTTCAATAAAATCAATTCATTTGGCATTCATCATTTTGTTCTCCCTTTGTCACCTTTTTTTCTTTCTTTTGCATAATTTTGAGGCTTGATTTTGACATGGGGTTTTTAAAGAAAAAATTATTTACATGTTTATTTACATACAGTATTTACATATCTACACTGCATTTTTGAACGTATACCCGCCGCTGCCGCTAAGTCTAGTACTCTGTGGGCTGTGCTACTTTGGGGGTGTGTGCCGTGCCCACGCCAGGTCCCCAAATGCTGACAGGTGGATAGATAAAGGGCCTGTGCTGGTCAGCATTGGGTTTCTTTTTAGGTGGGCGTGGGCATTGTAAACATCTGGCCAGTCGCAGCACTACAACTACTACTACAACTGCATCTCTGTGTGGGCACACTACACGCTGCGACTGGCTGGCACGGCTCAGCATCTGTCACGTCAGCTCAGCTAGAGGTGGAAGGGGGGAGGGGAGGGATAAGCACAGAGTTCGAGCCAGGCAGGTGACCAACCATGGGGCAACCCACGGTAATCACTCGCCCGTCTCAAACTGCAGCTTGGGGTAGCCCAACAGGGGGAGGTTCACCTTAAGGAAGACCAGCTGCTCCACCAGACCAGGGTCCAAGCGGGAGCGAGAGGGTGTCACCACGTCCCCGGCACGTGAAAACACCCGCTCGCTCTGGACACTGGTTGGGGGGCAGGAGAGGAGGCGCACAGCCACCACCGCCAGGTCCGGCCAGACTTGGCGGCGGCTCGCCCAGAACTGTGCGCAGTCCACGCCGTCTCCCTCCACAGGCTCCTCCAAGTACTGCGCAACGCATTGCTCAGCACTGGAGGGGGGCCTGGCAGGTCGAGCCTCCCGCATACCAGGCATGGCGCCATAGCAGAACCGCTGAAACCACTGGGCGGATCTCGAGTCGGTAGCAAATGGCTGCTGCGATGGCGCCGCCTGGGATGCCGCGCTTCTGGACTGGGAAGAGGGAGGGGAAGGGGAAGCTGACGCCGGCTGGCCGCCCATGCTGCTGCTGGGTGCGGGTTGGGCCGCGAGGGCTGCCCCCGCACCACTACCAACACCCTGGTCTCTGCGGGCCCTAGCGGCCTCCTCCTCCCTAACCTTCTCGACCAGGATGCCCTTCCACCTGGGCAAGTCGTCGGCACTCACGGCATTGCCCTTGAGGGCTGGGTGACAGAGACAAGCGAGGACATACTCCTCCCTGTCTCCCAGCACATCAACGAGCCGCTTGTCAACCCCAGACCTCAGCCTCCCAGCCAGAGCACGACCCTCTGGCGTGGTCAGAGAGATATGGAGTCCACCCATCAGCTTCTCGAGACCAACAGCTGTGGGCAGCGCCTGGCTCAAGGGAGTGGTGTCGCCACACAAGCCCTTCGTGGCAAGCTGGAAGGGCTCGAGTGCCGACACCGCCTCGGACATCTGCTTCCACTCTGCGTTCGAGAAGTCGCAGACATCCAAGGACTCGTCCCTCGCCAGGGCGACAAGGGCTCTCTCCTGCTCCAACAGGCGCTGGAACAGGAGGAAGGTGGAGTTCCACCGCGTCTCCACATCCGTAGGGATGAGATGGCGAGGAAGGCCAAGGTCATCCTGCTTCTGGCGAAGCAGTCTCCTGGACTTCTCGCTGCGGTGGAAGTGGGCGGCCAGCTTGCGGGACTTATCCACAAGCGTAGCCGTGGCAGCAACAGCACCTGCGATGGGGCGGGCCCCCTTCTCCTGGGACGCCCTCAGCTCCTTAAGGCCAAGGGCGTCCCTGACGGTCAGATGGAGCGTGTGTGCCATACACCGTATGTTCACACAGTCCATGACTGTCTCGACAGCGGCGGTAACGTTGGCTCCATTGTCGGTGACAATGAAGCCGCGGGAGAGGTGTGGACACCCGCCAATCCACTCCTCTATCTGGCGGTCGAGTACGGCCGCCACCTCCTCCGCGGTGTGCCTCGTGTCCATCGTCTCCACGTGCAGGACGGCCCACCTGTGCCGTAGTGCATCGGGAGCCGCGCCGGACCCGGAAGCATCGCCCGCGGAGGTCCCCTCACTCTCCGGTCCCCACCAGTGGGCAGTGAGGGCCAGGAAAGAAGCGTGCATCCCACTGACACTGGTCCAGAGGTCAGTCGTGAAATGCACGCTTGTCCCGGCCGGAGCTGCACGCAGCTCGGCCGACACGAGCTCCCTGCACCGGCGGTACAGGGAGGGGACCACGTTCCGGCTGAACGTCGTCCTTGAGGGGATGACGTATTCGGGAGCCAGGTATTGGAGAATCCGGCGGAAGCCGTTGTTCTCGACCACCTGAAACGGCTGGTCATCGGTGGAAATCATCTCCCCTATGAGGCGGGTGAGGTGATGATGGTCCACGCGAACAATACGCTGGCTGCCCGAGGACTGCGTCCACCGCTGGACGGGCAGTGTAGCCTGCCTGCTGGCTGGCACACTGCCGCTGCCCGCCCTAGTGGCAGATGCACAAGGCGCACTAGCGCTGCCAGCCTGTCCCCTGAGACCTGGGTGGTGACGCTCTAGGTGTCTCCACATAGGCGTCGTACCCAGGTGCGCAGGGTCCCTTCCACGGCTGACAAGCATCCTGCAGTGGACACAGCGGGCGTGGAATGGGGCATCTTGAGGGACCTCAAAATGCACCCATGCACCACTGCCCTTGGCCTCCTGCGCCCTGGGCGCCGTCCTAGGCCGTTTCTCGCAGGGTGGCTGCAGTCCTAGGGGGGGGGCGGCCGCCGCTGCCTGCCCACTGCTGCCACCCAACCCGCCCCTTCCGCCCTCCACAGCGGAGGAAGGGCCCGGCTCAACTGGCATCGGAGAGGCAGGCCTCTCCTCCACCACCTCGCCAGACCGCTCCCCACCAGAGTGTCGGGCTTCACGAGGGGGGGCCCCACTGAGCGGCGAAAGGATAGGGGGAAGGGGCCCCAGAGGGAGGGAGAACCTGGCTGCATCGCTGCCAGCCGCACGGTCCTCACCGCCCTCTACCTGCTCTTCCAACTCCACAGTCTCCTCCACCTCAACAACTGGCAGTAGCTCAGCAGCACCTGGTGCCGCCGGCGAGGAGGGACCCGCCACAGCCCTAACAGTGCCTCTGCCTCTGCTGCGATTGGCGGCAGCAGGCGTGGGGAACTGAATCCTGCGCACCAAAGATGGGGCCGGAGCAAAGAATTCTCCAATGGGGAGAACTGGGGTGTCCTCAGGCTCCCCGCGTCCTCTCCCTCCCCGTGCCGCAGGCGCACCCCGCACCTGGCCTCTCCCACCTCTGCCTGCCAGCCTTGAGCGAGCCCTGCCCGCCACACGGCGCTCAGACATGCTGCTAGGTCAGAAGGAGGGAGACTTTAGGAGGAAGGCCAGACAGGGTCAAAAAAATAATTTGGAGGGGCTTAGGGGCCAAAAAAAAGGCAGCTGATTTGGAGGCGGCGGGGGGGGAGTTTGTTTTCAAAAAAGGAAGCCAATTGGGGGGAAAGGAAGACTTTTTGATATGGGGGGGGAAGCCAATCGAAGTGAGGGGGAGGGTGTCCTTTTTGAATTTGGGAGTCAACCACCAAGCCAATTGGGGAGATGGGTCTGGGAGGGGTTTTTTTTTAGAAAAATAGGGGGTTAAAGGGTGGAACCCCGGTGTGGGAGGGTGGCACGGGCAGTTGGGTGGAGTAGTTGTGGTGTGGGTGGCAAGTTTTTAGCTTTTTTGGGGGGGGAGAGTGGATGGGGGGAGGGCACAGCACCTACCGGGGGTGGGGGAGGGATGCAGTCAACGCTTGGGAACCTGCAGATCAAAGGAGGAAACCCTTATTTAGTGAACTGGAACACAAAGTGTGGGTTCTGGGGGGTGGTTCTCAAGTAATGCTCCTGTGGGGGGAGCATCAAACTCAATGCAGCCTATTTAGTGACTCTAAATTGCACACAACCAAAACCAGAACCCAGTCACACCAACACAGAGGTTGAACCCACCCACTCTGTGACTCTGCCTGCCCAATGCCATGGCAAGCAAGCAGCAGCAAACACTTGATGGCAGCCTCATGGATTGAACATCATGATCATCATCATACGTGTGTATTGGCCCAGCATGTAGTGGCAGCATCAGAGCCCAGCCAGGACCCCACTCAGACTGCCCCAGAGGCAAGGAAGCACTCTGGCATGGCATGGGCCCAGCATGTAGTGGCAGCATCAGAGCCCAGCCAGGACCCCACTCAGACTGCCCCAGAGGCAAGGAAGCACTCTGGCATGGCATGGGCCCAGCATGTAGTGGCAGCATCGCATCAGAACCCTGGACCCCACTCAGACTGCCCCAGAGGCAAGGAAGCACTCTGGAAGGCACCTGTTCAAAAACCACCTGCAAGACGCATGCAATGCAACGCAACACACAGCAGCAATTTCTTTACTGGGCATGGGCATGAAGACACAAGTTTTACAACAGTACATCTCCTCTCCAAGGTTCCCTCCCTCCTCCCCACACCCAAATGCATTTCAGAATAGGGGTGTCCCTATTTAAAACCGCCAGCTAGGGAGAGAAAGGGGCAACAAAAGGTGCACAATCGCACACGCACTAACCCCTCTTCTTCCGGTCCTTCTCCTGCCACTCACTGCTGGTCACGGATTCGCCGCCGCCAGCCAGCCACCGTGGGCTGAGACACAGCAGGGCGGCCGCACAAGGCACACAGGCAACCGGGGTAGTTCAACAACGATGGAGGGGCAGAAGTGAGGAGACAACACTATTTGTGTCGCTCAACTCACCCCCAAGCAGAGACAAAATCAACCAAAAACTATAAAAAGAAAAAAAAACCCGATGGCAGCCGCCAGGTGGGTAGGCTACTGTGTGCGGCTGCAGCTGTGGGAGAGGAGGTGGAAAGTGAAGGGGAGCAGAGAGAGAAAAGACTAAGAGAGAGAGAAAAGAGAGGGGGGGCAGGGACAAAGAGAAAGAGAGGAGAGAGAGAGAAAAGAAAGAGAGAGAGAGGAGAAAGAGAGATGATAGAGAGAAAGAGGAGAGAGGAGAAGCGCAGCGCAGCAGGGAGGGGGGATTCAGGTGTGGGGGGAGGACACAGCAGTAGCAGCGGTCCAAAGAGGTGGGGGGAGCAGAGAGGGTGTGTGTGGTTGGGGGCTAGTGTGTGGCAGGGGGCCTGGGGTAAGTGGAGAGAGTCGGGGGCAAGGAGGAAAAGAGGTGGGGTGGGGGGAGCAGAGAGGGTGTGTGTGGTTGGGGGCTAGTGTGTGGCAGGGGGCCTGGGGTAAGTGGAGAGAGTCGGGGGCAAGGAGAAAAAGAGGTGGGGTGGGGGGAGCAGAGAGGGTGTGTGTGGTTGGGGGCTAGTGTGTGGCAGGGGGCCTGGGGTGAGTGGAGAGAGTCGGGGGCAAGGAGAAAAAGAGGTGGGGTGGGGGGAGCAGAGAGGGTGTGTGTGGTTGGGGCTAGTGTGTGGCAGGGGGCCTGGGGTAAGTGGAGAGAGTCGGGGGCAAGGAGGAAAAGAGGTGGGGTGGGGGGAGCAGAGAGGCTGTGTGTGGTTGGGGGCTAGTGTGTGGCAGGGGGCCTGGGGTAAGTGGAGAGAGTCGGGGGCAAGGAGAAAAAGAGGTGGGGTGGGGGGAGCAGAGAGGGTGTGTGTGGTTGGGGGCTAGTGTGTGGCAGGGGGCCTGGGGTAAGTGGAGAGAGTCGGGGGCAAGGAGAAAAAGAGGTGGGGTGGGGGGAGCAGAGAGGGTGTGTGTGGTTGGGGCTAGTGTGTGGCAGGGGGCCTGGGGTAAGTGGAGAGAGTCGGGGGCAAGGAGGAAAAGAGGTGGGGTGGGGGGAGCAGAGAGGCTGTGTGTGGTTGGGGGCTAGTGTGTGGCAGGGGGCCTGGGGTAAGTGGAGAGAGTCGGGGGCAAGGAGAAAAAGAGGTGGGGTGGGGGGAGCAGAGAGGGTGTGTGTGGTTGGGGCTAGTGTGTGGCAGGGGGCCTGGGGTAAGTGGAGAGAGTCAGGGGCAAGGAGGAAAAGAGGTGGGGTGGGGGGAGCAGAGAGGGTGTGTGTGGTTGGGGGCTAGTGTGTGGCAGGGGGCCTGGGGTGAGTGGAGAGAGTCAGGGGCAAGGAGAAAAAGAGGTGGGGTGGGGGGAGCAGAGAGGGTGTGTGTGGTTGGGGGCTAGTGTGTGGCAGAGGGGTGTTGGGGGGAAGGGGAGGGGGCAACAACAAACAGCAAAGGAGAAACTGGAACAACTCGGGCAGCAGCAGCGATTAGGCTGGATGGGGTGGTTGGGGGAGGAGCTGGGCCTGGGCTAGGGTAGGGTCTGGGAGGAGGGAGGGTGGGGGGGCAGGCAGGGGGGGGAGGAGGAGGAGGAGGGTAGCAAAATATATAAAGCAATATATATCAAGAGAACACAAGCCAGAAGTTTAAAAAAAAAATTAAAAGAAAGACTATAACCAGCAGAAAAAACTTGGGGGTGGGGGTGTGGGGAGGGGGAACCAAACACAGACTCTGAGGGGGGCCACTAAGTGAACAGAGACAATGAAACCACAATTGCTGCAAATTAATAATAGCAAATGAATAAGTGGAACCAAGCAAAGAAAACTGGACTCGGTTTGGCAGCAGCAAACTTGGGAGAAGGCTGGATGGGGTGGGGTTGGGGTGGGGTGTGGTTGGACTTGGAGGGGCAAGTTTGGAGCAGGGAACCAAAACTGATTATATGGGACAACAAGAAACAACAACGGAATCCTCTGGGGGTGGGGGGGAGGGATTCAGGGAACCAACTCGCAGGGCAGCAGCAGTCAGCAGAAACAAACAAAATGGTACAATTTAAGCAAAACCAGCAAGCAATATATAACTGAAACCAATGGAATGCAATGTGAAAATCAAAAAGTTGGACAACAACAAGGCAGGACAAAGAGCAATAATTAATGGAAGAAGATTTAAAGCAATGAGGATGCAGTGGGTGGGAGTGGGGGAGGGGGAGGGTAGGCCCAAAGGATGAGAAGGGAAAGGGGGGGGAGGGGGGGGAGAAAAGCAGACAGACAAGGAACAGGGAAAATTGGGGGAAATTAAGAAGAAAGTAAAGTGAAGTAACACACAGTATACAGACAAGAGACAGACAGAGAGAGGAGACACACAGAGAGTCACAAAGGGCAGGTGGACAAAGGATTAGACAGAGCACACACAGAGAGACACAGGACACAGTCAGGACTCACAGAGACACCAGAGCAGCCAGCAAAGGGCAAGCAGGTCTCAGAGATGATCCCACAACTGCAGCCAAGAGAAGTTTCCAGAGAAGAGGCTTGGGTTTATATAGGTTTGAAATTCCCTCCTTTGGGAGCCCCCACCTTTGCACTCCCCCCACGGCCAACAGGGTGCCAGCTCTCAACAGTGCAACAGCCAAGCAGCCTACCAGACCAAAGGACTCATTCTGGCCAATCAAGGATCAATAGCGCAGCCAATACAATGCCTGGAAATAGCATCACAAAATGGATGCAAGGAGGAGCAAAAGTTTCGGGAAGGAGACACAAAATGGAGGACACACTTTAAAGAGACACTGAGTGAGACTCAATTTCATTCCCGAACCGGTTCGGGAAACCCGAGCCGGTTCGGTACCGAACCGGCTCGAATTCGGTCCGGCTCGGTCCCCGGGAGGGCCCGATTCGGTCCGGGATCGAGCCGCCGGATCCGGACCGGTTCGGACGAACCGGTCCGGATCCGAACCGAACCGCACATCCCTACACATTTATTTTTGGCCTGCATAATGTAAGTTTTCAGTTATTATTTAGAATATGTAAATATTGCTTTTCAGCAAAAAGTTCGCAAAGTGATTTACATTGTAGAGAAATGAGAAAATTGTTCCCTGTCCCAAACGGATCACATTTTAACACACACACACACAAACACACACCACACTTACTGTTTTGTGTTGATATTAGGATTCTTATCCACACTCAGATTGGGCTATGCAGATTGTTGTTAACCTTTGGCCTGTGTGGTTATAAAAACTTGCTAACTATTCATTATGGGAAAACTAAGATCTAGGTATTTGGTTGTAAGATCTTCAGGTACAAGTGGAGGACTGGATCACATTTTATTGAACAAGTGTCTTGTTATCAGTATCTAGGTTTATTATTGTCCATGTGGAAGCTGGCTTGCTCATTACAAGTTTCAGGAAGTCAAGATCAGTAAACAACTGAATCAGATTTTAAAGTTCTGGTGCTCAACTAGTACTGCCAGTCTTACATCTCCTTAGATTCTTAGAACAAAATCTAACTCCATATTTCACTTATGGAGTTGAGATCTGGGGTTTGCATGCTCTTTTTGATATGGAGTTTTCCCAAAGTAAACTGCTGTGAGCAATCCTTGGGGTATCCATTCTTTCTTCCTGCGATCCTTCCTGCGATCTGAAACTTGTATCTTGCCTTAAGTTTTGGCTTAAGGTGATGTCACTTCCAAATACCAGGTTATCTAAACTCTGTCATGGAAAATAAATGTAGGATAGCACTGGAACAATCTAAACTCTACCTTTTGGAATAAACAGCTGGAGGTTTTTCACACATGCTCTATGCCTCGGGGTATCTGAAGAGCAAATCTGCTTGTAGCAGATTCGAGGCATTTTAATTTGAGGGATTAGATGGACCATTCACGTAGCCATCAGCACCTCCATCAACACCTTCGAAGAAAGCAGAAGCCCTGGAGTTTTTTTTTCAAAAGCTGCTGGAAATAGAGGATTTTTTTTTTTTTTACCCTGAACATAACTCTGGCTAAGCCAGAATTTGCAGCCTTCCTTCAGAGAAAAACAAAGCCCTGTCTGTCCTGGTCTCTGAGAACCCACAGGGAGATCGGGTTAAATACAGTGAATATGTGGACTGGAACACTGCAATCAGGAGTGGATTTGGGGGGAAAGCCCTTTCTGTAAAACCTCCAGCTGTGGCTCTGGGGGAAGTGGGTGGTGCCTGGCTGTGGGAGGTGGGTAACTGAGCAAAAAGGAATCTTTTAAAAGTGGTGATTTTCTTGATATAGCAGGTGGAGAGCAACGGGCCCTCCCCTTTGCCAGCACAACATCCCTTCATTGGGTGTACCTAATAACTATTTTATATTTCTTTTTTAGGTTGTGTACCCTTTGGGGACAGGGAGCCATTGTGTTTGTTTATATCTATGTTGAAAACCAGTGTATAGATATTCATTGTATTTGTAAGGCAGGGCCAGCAATGGGTGTCGAACAGTGTCAGCGCTGGATCCTGCCTGGGGGTAGGGCAGAGCCAGTGATGGGGCAGAGTCAGGGGTGTAACTATAATAGGGCAAGAGGAGACAGTTGTCTGAGGGCCCACTGCCTTGGGGGGGGCCCCCAGAGGCGAGTCCCATGACTGACTCCCACATCCGCGCACCTGCCTGGGCTTCTTCAGTTGTATTCATCCTTCGAAATTGATGTGAGTGTTAAGACCTGGAGCTACCAGAATAGCATGTCTTTCTCTAGTACCATTAAATGACTTGCATCGTCCACAGTTTACAAAAACCTTTAAAAAATAATGTAGGATGATGTTCTATTGTGGCACATAGGTATGTGTGTGTGTATATATATATATGTGTGTGTGTGTGTGTGTGTGTGTGTAAATTTTACTATGCTTTTTGTTACCACTGTTCAGCCTCATTTAAGATTTCTTTACTTCATGAGCTGAGCGTCGGGGGGGGGGGGCATTTTAAAATCTTGTCTCTGGGCCCACTCCAACCTTGCTACACCCCTGGGCTGAGTGACTTCCTTCCATTCATCTCTAGCAGCAAATCAGCACTGTCTGAGGGGGCACCCAAGAATGCTTTTCACTTGCCTCACCATTTAGTCTAGAACTGGTCCTGTGTGTGTGAAGACCTCACCATGAGATAGGAAGCCAGGCTTCTGTATCAGTTGGAGTGGTTCCAGTGTGTGTGTGTGATCTTCACTATTTTTCAAGTGGGGGCCACTTTATTATTTAAAAATTCAGTGTGAGAGCCATTTCCCACTGTGCTGACCTCTGCAAGTGCTGCACTTTCCCCTGTGCTGGCTGGTAGAGTGGGAGTTTTAAGATGAACAGAGCCCTTTCAAGCTCCAGCCCCATCGTAGAAGGGAAGGACTGCACTTCCCAATACTTCATGCACATCTTCCAAGATGGGGCTGGTACTCAAAAGGACTCTTTCCCAGGAAAAACACAGTACTGTGTGGTAGGTATGGTTGTCTCTTCATGGTGCCAGGGAGCTATGTGGAATATTTGGCTTTGGCTGAAGCTTTGCAGAGACCTAACAAACAATTAGTCAGGGAGCTGCACTTAGGATCGATGGGTGCTGCCACTGGCCCCTGGGCCTTGCAATAAAGAACACTGATCTACTTGGTTCAGATACCGAAACAAATGTACATAGGTTGGGGGCATCTCCCACATAGTTTGCTACTGTGTTGCTGCTCCTGCTCCCAGGCATACCTGCACTCTTTGAATATAAGGGACTGTATTCTCTAACAAATCTAATTTTGAAATTAAATCTATTTCTCCATGCCAACATCATCAGGAGAAAGCATAATCTCTCTAAACACCTGCCTGGAGGCAGTAATGGGCTGGATGAGGGATAACAAACTGAGGCTGAATCCAGATAAGATGGAGGTACTTATTGTGCGGGGTTGAAACTCAGAAGACAGTTTTGATCTGCTTGTTCTGGATGGGGTCATGCTCCCCCAGAATGAACAGGTATGCAGTCTGGGGGTGCTTCTGGAGCCGAACCTCTCTCTGGTATCCCAGGTTCAGGCGGTGGCTAGAGGTGCTTTTTATCAGCTTTGGCTGATATGCCAGCTGCGTCTATTTCTTCAGATGAACCACCTCAAAACAGTGGTACATCTGCTGGTAACCTCTAGGCTGGATTACTGCAATGCGCACTATGTGGGTCTGCCTTTGAACATGGTCCAGAAACCATTTGGTTCAGAATGCGGCAGCCAGGTTGGTCTCTGGGTCATATAGGAGAGACCATATTACTCCTGTGTTAAAGGAATTGCACTAGCTACCGATACGTTTCCAGGCAAAATACAAGGTGCTGGTCATTACCTATAAGACCCTAAAAGGCCCTGGGTATTTAAGAGAATGTCGTCTTCTCATCTGAGGTTCACCTGTGGCTGCCACCAACTTGTCTGGTGGCTATTCGGGAACAACCCTTCTCCTTTGCAGCCCCTGGACTTTGGAATGTTTGGAGATGAACTTCCAGTGCATCAAACTTTTGCATCAACTGTCCTAATGACCACTAGGGGCACTGGGAGTAGAGACAGTGAGTCAGGGTCTCCCTATCTGTCCCTACTCTATGACCCCTGAACTGATTCTGCAGTAGGGATGTGCCTGAAGACTCTTCGGCACCGGCGGGGGTAGCACGTTAAGGGCGGGGGACAATGTACTCACCCCCCGCCGCGTTTCCCCTGCCGGCGCTCTTCAAAGTCCAAGCCCCTCGGGGCGGCAGCGTTCCTCTCTGCCGCCCCGTTCCCCCCGTCGGCCGGAAGTGGCCGAGAATCCCGCCCCAGCGCCGAAATGTTTCGGAGGCCTTTACAATGGCCTCCGAAATGTTTTGGGCACATCCCTACTCTGCAGCACTTCCTGTGCTGAGTCACAATCTTTCCTTTCCTCCTAGAGAGCAGATGGAAACATCTCTCTCTCTCTCCTTACCTATCCATTATGTTGTCCTTTAGATTAGATATAGGTCTTTCCTATCTAAGTTTATTTAACCAATAAATATTTAGTGTTTAGTCATACAAAGATCTCCATGTGTTTTCTCTAAATAGCTGCAATATCCAAACCATCCTCTGCTACCTGCTCTGTAACTGGAGTGTGTGCTCATCCCTTAGTGCTCTGCTGTTTTACCGGTTGTGGGTAAAAATCAACAACCTCTAACATGGAATGCGCTCCCTGTTGAAATAAGAGCCTCCCCATCTCTGGCAACTTTTAAAAAGGCACTGAAGACACATTTATTCACCCAGGCTTTTAATTAGATTTATAGTTTTAAATAATTTTAATACTGGGTTTAAAATGTTTTTAATGTTTTAAATGATTTTAATTGTAAACTGCCCAGACAAGCACGTTTTTGGGCAGTATAGAAATATTTTAACTAAATTAATTATAAATAAATAAACTCTGGGTTTTTAAATATTGGAAAATTGTATGGGATTTCCACAAAGCTTTAACAAACTAGCAAGAACCTTAATATGCCATACCCCTGCCCGATTTCTACATTCCTTATCTAACATTCTCTCAATATTTACTATTATTAGTGAGTCCAAGATGTAGAATGAATCAGAAATTCCAATGAAATTAAATGAGTAATATTCTATATATTGTAAGATCTGTCTTCTGTCTTTGGTCATCTGTAACCTATGTGGGAATAGCGAGGAAGTAACTTGTCTAGGGAGAAAGAGGTTGCTGGTTCGAATCCCCACTGGTATGTTTCCCAGACTATGGGAGACACCGATATCAGGCAGCAGCGATATAGGAAGATACTGAAAGGCATCATCTCAAACTGTGCGGGAGATGGCAATGGTAAACCCCTCCTGTATTCTTCCAAAGAAAACCACATGGCCCTGTGGTCACCAGGAGTCGACACCGATTTGACGGCACAACTTAACCTTTAAAGAATCACATTATACCCTTGTATATTTGGTGAAAAGAAATAATACATTACCAGTTTACAGGGGGATAAAATTACAGGACCTTAGTGAGGGGAATTGAAACCAAAGATAGTGATTTGTCAGATTGGCTAATGATGCTGACACAATGCTATCAGTCAAATGTTGTTCCAGGTTCGTGTAGAGGCTCGTGGTTTTAAGGGTTGTGTAGGAACGTTGCTCTGGAGTTGAGGTTTTCCAGCTTCTAAATGGTAGATTAATTATTTGGATTTACAGTGCAGACCACTCTGAATACAAATTCAGATTCTGTTTTGACATAATTAGCAGGAAAGAGATGCAGCATCTGTAATACATTTGGAATATAATGAAGCACCCGACACTGTCTCATAAAAACCTTACATGGAAAACTAATTAAAATTAGCTTGGCTCCATGGCACTGTATAAGCTGGCTGATTGACCATAAACAAAGGCTTTTGATTAAAGGGAATGGCAGAGTGGGTGTATGTCTGCTGAGTTGTACCTAATGTACATTAATGTGAGTTTGTCCTAGTTATATTGTAGAGAAATGTATAATGAGGTACCTAAGGGGATAGGTATTAGCTTTTCTCTGACTTAATAACTTCTTTAATGATCTTGAAGAAGTGGGTATATGGCATGAAATTTGCATGTACAGTACTACTGATTTGGGGTCCAAACATCAGTAAAGACAGAGGAATAACAAACCATGAGGAAAGTAGCAATAATAAAAAATTCTGTACTTACACAATTTTTAAAAAAATACTATTTTATTTTTTAAAGGGATAGTTTTTGTAAATTATTGAATGAGCACGAGGGAACAGGCACTTGAAGAATTATGCAGTAATACCGAACAGCAGTTCTTGTATCTGATTTCCTTGGTATAATTCCATTAATGATGGAATTGACAGAATCCCAGTAGAAACTAATCAGAAGCTAGAAGGATTGCCTTAATGAGGAATCTTATCTGGGAGCTGACTTTAAAGAGTACAAGGGAAAGCAAGTACCATGGAAGAAACTGAAAACAGACTGAGCTCTGTGACAATCTGTCTCCTAAAATAAAACACCTATGTTCGAAATGGCATCAGTCTACCACATTTAATCTTAAATTAATATATACCCTAGAAACAGTTCACAACCATTGGGTGTGTATGTGTAGTCTTCAGTTATTCAAGTTTATGAATGGGGAGGCACCTTTAAGAGTAAATTAATTCGGTGCTCACCTCTGCCGCCACGGCACCTGAACGCTGCTCAGAGCCACAATGTGCTGCCCAGCAGCCCCTACGGCAGAGAAGCACCTCTGCCACTCACCTGGCTTCCACGGAGCCGAGACCCGGCCAGTGGCCACGTGAGTGGCGGAGGCACTTCCCCGCCATAGGGGCTTTTGGGTGGCACGTTGCGGCTCTGAACAGCGTTCAGGTGCAGTGGCGGAGGTGAGCACCAAATTAATTTACTCTTAAAGGTGCCTCCCGCCATCCCTGAGGAGGCGCGTCCACGAGACACCAATGATATGTGCGTACACACACACACACACTCACTCACTTGACATCAGCATTTCATGGCCATCTTCCCTTTAATATCAAACATTCCAGAGCTTTGTTACATACTTTCAAATGGAAGGACGACATGGACTTGAGAAAGATGTCGTTTTTTTCAGTGTTTGATGGATCCAAATGTCATGTGTGTGTGGGCGGGGGGTGAGTGGGATAGGTTTTTATTAGGTTGTGACAATTTGTTAGGTTACAAACTAGAATTCTTTCTGGCAGACTCAAGCTCACATTTCTCTTTCCTGATGGGAAGGATCTTATCCTTTCAGCATATGACCTGTTTACTTTTATTGGGTACTTGGGCACTTCAGAGATTGGTTGTTTAAATATATATTATTCCTCCACCACCTCATTTCCTCTAGGGAAGAAGTGTTTCGTGTTGAGAAGGGCAGGGTGACAAAAACAATGTCCTCTGTGTTTCAGGTCAGAAATTATGCCACAGATGTGCTTGGCAACAAACAAAACCCACTGGATTAGTATCAGACCACAAGCAAAGCATCATCTGATGCTGCAACTATCCCTGAACTAATTAACTATCATAAATAAAGTTCTTAGCACTGCAGGACTCTTATCCAGCCAAAATGACAAGTATATACAATTTGCCTTTGGCAGCTCTTTAAATAATTAGGTAGGTTCAGTGCTCACTTTCCAAAAGGGTAACCTTCCCTGGCTTGTAGATTGTCCCTAGGCAATATGTTCTTTTTATTACCATATTAAAAAACAACAACCCCAAAGCTCTTGTCCTTCCTGGTTCACTAATCACCTTCCCCAGGCCTTGGATGCTGGTCTGCAGACTGTCCTCCTACATTGCACTGGTGATCAGGGTTCTTTTTCTAAATTTCAATTCCTAAATTAAATTCTCTGCACTCTGGACAGGATAATTTGAGTGGGTGGGGGGTATAATCTCCATATTCCAAACTCTATTGCTTAGCAATCAAATTTACTAAATCATATCTGGATCAGGGTTCTAAAGTTCTTAAGCTAACCATAGATTTAAACAGGCCCGCTTCCTTGCTTGTCATACCCTATGGATGTGCTGTGTCCAGCTTACACCACACAGATACATTCAGGCTTCATGCCTTGTGAGGTGGGAAGGGGGGCTCCTAGAGAGAACACAACAGTTCTGTGACCAAGGCTGCAAAACTCCCCATTGCCATAACATTCATACAGTTAATTTTTAATATGTTGGTATGTTTTGTTTGTTTTTCTTGGAGGAACATTCAGTCACGTGTGAGATTTTTCCCTTGCTTGCTTCTTATGCACAGAATTGCTTCCCACAATGCCTCTGTGATGCCACCTCTCATTTCCTGTAATATATTGCCCTTAAAATCTGCCTGTTCCATGAATATTTTGGCACAGCTCCTAGTTCCAGTACTCTACTGTAAATAAGCCTAAGTACTTGCAACTGCAATAATTACATATTCCATTTCCTTCGCCTCCGCTGTCATCTCCCTTGTGTCACGTTCCAGACCGTAAGCCCCTTGGGGAAGGGACCTATCTTCTCATTGTTTATAAAGCACCTTTCACATGATGCAATAATAATAATGGGTGGTGGAAGGAGACACATCTAAATGTCATTTCTCTTCTTTCTTCATTTCTTGATGCTGTGGGGATTCTTCAGATGACTTCATCATTCCCAGAATCTCATTACACACTAAATTCTAATTATGTTAACTAGGTATTTCAGAATGGATACAGTGCCTGTCGTCATTATGTTTGCGGGGCACTGGAAAGGGGAGAACAGGATTTCTAGAGCATGAAAAACTAACAGCAAAAAGGTTCTGAGCTTATTGCCTCTGTAACAATAATATACCAGCAATAGCTCAACCAGGGTAAAACTTAACTAGTTATCCTTTTCATTACCCTACAGTAATTGCTGCATTTATTTATAGTACTTACTTAAAACTCAAAACATCTTTTACACACAGCAAAAACCAAAGAGTTCCAGTGGGAGTGAAAAGCCCCAGCATCATAATTCAAGTCACACATTTCCAGTGCCTAAATATAGTAGTAGAGGGTTTGTTTTTTAAATTTTTTTTACCATGGTATTAAGAAGACCAGCTGCTTCTAAAGACAGTGGCACAGACTACGTACGCAGGCTTTTGGACATCCATGCAATTGAACAGGTGATACCTGCAGGTATGCATAGCCCTAAGATGTGACTTGGCATACAGTATTTCATTTTTGTATATATGCCACAGGATCCTCAAACTGTCATAACTTTCTTTGGAAAATTTGCCAGACCTTCAGACCGTTGCAGATAATTGGTTATAGGAGATGCCGCTCACACTTCTGAGCTGGAGTCAAGCAGAGGGGTCCAGGCCTCAAGCTGATATTTCAATCCCATGTGAGGGCTAAAGGACTGGTGTACAATTAGAAAGACCCTCATTTGAATCTCACCTCTGCCATGGTGAACTTAGGCAAGCCACTCCTAATTGATGAAGGGTGGTGAGGGGTTTCACCTCTGCTCCTCATCTGTAATGTGGGAATAGTACTGCCCTGCCTTACATAACTATTGTAAGGATTACAACAAGAATGGACATGAACAGAGGCGTATCTAGGGAAAATAGCGCCTAGGGCAAACTCTGAAATTGCGCCCCCTGTCCGAGCATCTGACACCCATCTTTGAGATAACTTTACCATAATATCAGCTGAAAAATACAAGTCAGGCTCGTTAATCTTTTAATCTTTCAAAAACTATTTTAGCAGTGGACTTAGCCAGATCAAAAAATGCTGGAAAACTACAAATTTCAGTATGCTGGGGCTCATGAAATACCCAAATACTATGTGGAGGTGTACTTGGAAAACTAAACAGAAGTGCCTGTCTAATTCTCTATTATGTATTGTAGCATCACCATTACATAAGTTTTAAAAATCAATGGAGAATTTGACTTTTCCCAGATACTCTGTAAATAATTAAAGGATATGCAGAGTAAACTGTGTCACTGCTTGGAATATATTCCAGTCTTTCAGAAAGACAGTTAAAATGAGAGAAAGAGAGCAAGAAACTCCCAGTGGGCCTTAATATTAAGGATTTCACACTGATTCAAAGACAAATTCACCATTAATAGCCATATTAGCAAGACATCACATTTAACTCACTTATCACAAGAAGCAAAGTAAGAGCAAATGAATACAATCCTAGCTCATAAACATGAGCTCAGTATTCACAATCCCTGATTCTCTGTACATAGTGCCAATCTGAATATGTGTACAGTGACTTATATTATATATTATTATTTTTTTACCTGTAGCCCCTTCGGGGGGCTTCCTAAAGGCTGGGGGTTTGCAAAGGTTCCTCCTCCCCCCACTGGCTTCTAGGGCCTCGCAGGGACCATTTGAGCATGTGCAGTGGCCATTTTTAAAAATCTTTTTTTTAAATGGCCACTGAAAACAAAATGGCCACCGCGCATGCTCAAATGGCCTCTGCAAGGCCTGGCATGACCTAGGGCCTCACAGAGACCATTTGAGCATGCACGGTGGCCATTTTGTTTTTGGCAGCCATTTAAAAAATAATAATTTCACAAAATGGCGCCCCCCTTCAAGTGGCGCCCAGGGCACGTGCCCTGCCTGCCCTACCCCTAGATACGCCCCTGGACATGAAGTTCTTTAAAAATGAATGTATTTTTTATTGTTACTGTTCTTTACTGAACTTTCTTGCACCTTCACTCTTTCGGGAAAACTGAACATAATTACCCTTGATTTGGCAGTGTGACATTTAACTTAATGATTTCTGCTGTGCATGTACAGCTATATGTTCCTCTCTAGTTGCTTTTCATGAAATGGTTAGTGACAATGATGAATCTGATGGTGAATATGTGGGTGGAGATCTTTGGGTGATATATGAAGTACATGCTGGTGAGATGATGGTATTTAAGATTAACTACAAAAAAGAGTGTTTAAGTTTCCCTGTTGACTTACCCCAGCTTCCCACACTCCTCTCCACATTTTTTCTGACAAGCCATTAGAGTATTTAGTTAAGAATATTATAGTCAGGTATCTGCCTTGCTACTTCAGACTTTGAAGACTTTGTCTTCAACTGTGAAGACAAAACTCAAGCAAATGAAGCTCACCTGCCCATAGCAGGATTACTGAAGTCAGTTCTTACAAGCAATCTAAAATGGTAAAACAACATACAAATGTAATTGTGAGTTATGCTGAACATTTCCAACAATATCACTGAGCAATTAATGTTAAAGCACAAAATGCTGTTGAGATTACAATGATTAGAGAGAGGCTTCATGACAGGGTTGGCTCTCACCAAGAGCTCTCAAGATGAATCATGTGCATTACCTGTTTGTTAAGAGCAGCTACAGAAATAATGTACATTGAAATAACTTTGCATTTTAAAACTATGGCTGTCAGAAGCCAGCCTAAATCTGGAAATCATAGACTGATTCTGAAATGAGCTCAGTCTAAGCCTCTGGAAAACCTTTAGCAGAAGAGAAGTCCATAAAGGAGAATCGGCTACTGAAAGTGTTTCTGGATATGTGCTTGATATTCGTACCTGATTCATGATGGCATTGTTAGCACTTCCAGGTTATTTTACAAATTGTGGTCTACTGAAATATCCAGTTTATGTTTGACCCAAGGCATATTGGTATTCCTAGCCATCACAAAAACTCGACTTTCTAATCAGGACAACACCCTCATCTTCAATGACTAGAGGAATCTGAATCCTATCAATATAAGGAATACTGATTCCCTAGAAGGCCAAAACATAGCAGTTTGCTCAGTCTTCTATTGATACAGTTTCTGTCCTCACTGAGTGGCAGACAGTGAGAATCCATATTGCATGGCTGGGTCAGAAAAAGGAGAACCAGGGCTAGATGACATCAGCATACTTGTTGACACCTCTCCAAATCTACACATGATCTACACAAAAGATGAATATAACTTTTGTGATAGGTTGGCCCAAATGAGAGAAAACATCTTAGAGCAGCTCCATGGACACTTGCCAAGGCATCCACGGTCATGTTATCTACACATTTTGATCCATGTATACCTGAAAGATCAAATGAGGCATCATTCCCTTATTAATCTTTGGATGAGGTTCATATGGTGAATAACATATCAAGGTTGACCCAAGTTCTGGCCCACAAAGCATCTGAAAAGGCAAAGCAGCAACTCAGTCCCCTGTCAAAATTGGGAGGTTGGAGATGTAATGGTAGCTAGTCAGGGAATCTATGTCAAGAGGTAATTTTTTGAGGTAGCATCTGGAGAATGACAACTACCTACCATATCTTCCATCTTCTAGGGGAAAAGATATTTACGCATTGAGAGAACAAGTGCCATCTCTAATCTTCTGACTGTTGGCTAGCTCTTTGGAGGTTTTCCTATATGCCATTATCTTTCAGTAACAAATGCAATATTACAGAGTTTGAAAACAAGATTAATCGTAAAAGATTCAAAACTTCAATTCACCTCAAGAACCGTATTATAGATCAAAAGGATAACTATAAGAAGTGACCTAGAAGATAAGAAGTAATATCCTCCTGCTTTGATCACAACCAAATAGCCCAAACTATCTCATTTTTATCTCAGGCTAACATCACACTTTCCAAGATACACTTGCAACATCAAACTTAAAAGCGAAATTAAACTGAAATCAGCAGACAAATTAGAAGAATACTGTGAATTCCGTGACTTTGGTTGATGAGAACAGCTTTTACAAAAGGGTCTGACACAAACTGCTAATGGGGAAAAAAACGCAATTTCTCTTAGAGATCATAACATTTTCAAGACTAGGGCTACATAAAGAGACTAATTGGTTCCTTTCAAGCATCTATACCAAAAAAATGAATGAAGCATTTTGTGCTGCTTAAGATTGAATTTTGTGTCAGGGTGATGCATCAGAGGAGAAGGTAACAATGGTGATGAGACGGTAACAATGGCAGGGGAGGGAGCTCAAGCTAATAGTATCATGCCATGTATATAATAATTATTAATTATAGACAAAAAGTGACAGTCATTTGCTATGGACATCCAAGGGCTCATTCACATACACACTCCCCCCCCCCCATATTGGCAGTTCTTGCCCATTCAGCTACAGTTGGTCAAATCAAGGGTGATGTTTCAAATAGGGATGGTGGAAGCAAGGTTTAGCAAGATTCAAAGACCAGTTCTTGAATGTATTCCTGATCAAATTATAAAAGAGTAGCACATTTCAAGATATTTTAGCATGACTATTTTTTATACTTTATAACAACTATAGTTGTGCAATAATAGGATAGACACCCTTTTTTGAAGCACAGGGCTTTGCACCTTTGATATGTACAACCCTAGGGCTAGGTCATAAAATATAATCTTTCATAAAATACTATTTTACCATTAGCATACAATCCTAGCTTCAGAGCCTGATTTGTTTTGAAATTCAGGCTAGAAGAGGCCAGGAATACCTTGTTTGGATATCATGAGAAATCCTGGCTTGTTCTAAGCCAGGAGTGGAAATACAGGTGAAACTCGGAAAATTAGAATATCGTGCAAAAGTCCATTAATTTCAGTAATGCAAATTAAAAGGTGAAACTGATATATGAGACAGACGCATTACATGCAAAGCGAGATAAGTCAAGCCTTAATTTGTTATAATTGTGATGATCATGGCGTACAGCTCATGAAAACCCCAAATCCACAATCTCAGAAAATTAGAATATTACATGGAACCAAGAAGACAAGGATTGAAGAATAGAATAATATCGGACCTCTGAAAAGTATACAGCGTACTGTGCTTGATTGGCCAGCAAACTCGCCTGACCTGACCCCATAGAGAATCTATGGGGCATTGCCAAGAGAAGGATGAGAGACATGAGACCAAACAATGCAGAAGAGCTGAAGGCCGCTAATGAAGCATCCTGGTCTTCCATAATACCTCATCAGTGCCACAGGCTGATAGCATCCATGCCACGCTGCATTGAGGCAGTAATTGCTGCAAAAGGGGCCCAAACCAAGTACTGAATATATATGCATGCTTATACTTTTCAGAGGTCTGATATTGTTCTATTCTTCAATCCTTGTCTTCTTGGTTCCATGTAATATTCTAATTTTCTGAGATTGTGGATTTGGGGTTTTCATGAGCTGTACGCCATGATCATCACAATTATAACAAATTAAGGCTTGACTTATCTCGCTTTGCATGTAATGCGTCTGTCTCATATATCAGTTTCACCTTTTAATTTGCATTACTGAAATTAATGGACTTTTGCACGATATTCTAATTTTCCGAGTTTCACCTGTAGCATGCATGCTCCACTCATGTGCAAAGGGAAGAGGGAGTTTTTGTAGCTGAGATCATCCTAAACACAAAGCAATCTTATGTAGATTTAACTAAGACTTTATTCAGAAAACAACTCCACTTTCTCACTCTTTTCCCTCCCTTTTCTTTTTGACTCCACCCCCTTTCTAAAGGCTCTGCACTGTGACAAGCTTCTAATTGAAGCTTGTCACAAACATAAATGATTGCTAGATAGAATACAACAGGAATGTCAATGCCCAGAACTAAGGGGTGATGTCCAGAATCAGGATTCAGTCCTGACTCTGCATGATGTCTGAACCAGGCCTCTATCTGGAAGTATATCATGTGTGAATTATCTGTTAAGAGAGAGAAGGTGTGTGAAACACTATGTCTATTAACAGTTTTTAACAATTTAAAATGTCTTTAATTAATAGATAACTTTCACAGTGGAGAATAGGGCTTTGCCCAGTTTGGCTTGAATTCAAACCGGATTGTACATGTTTGGTTTTGGCACCCCCTCAAGCCTGGTTCGTTTTGAATTTGAATTGGTTTGGGTCCGTTTCAAGGGTGGTGGTGGGATGATAAAATTGAGTTTAAAAAATGACTTGCCGCCGCCAAGGTGGTGGTGGCCATGGGGATGGTGGTGCTCCCTCCCCCACTGGCCTTCCCCCACCGGCCTCCCCCTGAGTCTCCCTGGGCCATGTTGGCCCTCTGCGGGTATGTGGAATGCATTTTTGGGCCACCATGCATGTGCACTGGCCATTTGCATGATTTCTCTTGGTGAAATTTTATTTTTAAAAGTCCTGCACCTATAGTTCTGGGGACATATATTGTGTACTTATGGGAGTGTCAGACCTTGACTCAGCTCCAAAACAATCTGAAATTTTGGGGGGATCCAGTTCTGGTGTAGACTGATGTGGAGTGGAGAGCCAGAAGGAGAAGTCAGTCATAGACAGGCAAGAGTCATAGACCAGCTCATTCAATTGAGAACAGAGCAAGGCAAGTCTGTTTAGCTACTCCAAATGATGAGTTGCTCAGACTGTAAAGCTGGCTGGGAGATAGGATGTATAGGGCCTGGTACATCATTTTGTGTTCTATACCTTGTACATCATTAGCCTATGATTTCATCTGTCTAGATTATGGTTATGATCAGCTGATAGAGTTGAGACCAACACTGCAGCCTAGAGGGTGTTCCTGTTTCACAGAGCCTCACCTTCCTGGCTTTGTTGAGAGATCAGTGCTGCTGACCTGAGGTTGGGTACTTAAATTACTGGTTTGGCAATGCTTTTGACATCTTATGGGATTGGGGGAATTGGTATTGTGAGGAACACAACTGTAATGAAATTGAATTTTTAAGAAGACAGAGTCCTGCTCTGGATGCATTCTATACTGCATGCCTATATTCATTTTAAATATTTGTTATTCCTCTGCAATTCTCTATTAAGGGAACCCAGATTTTCACAGTAAAATATGTAAACAAAGGATGGGAGGAAGATGGACTGAGTTGATTCAAGCGGATAGTAATTGACCTGTGTGGGGCTAAGAAGAAATAGTAACTGTGAAAAAGGAATAGGGAAATGTGCAGGCCACTGAAGCCCCTACCAGTTTGAAGCACTGTTTTTCAGTAGGTGCATGTGAAGCCTTGAGAGCCAGACTTTTAAAAAATTAAGTTCTGTGTAGATCAAATCATGTATTTATACTTTAGAGAGGAGCAGTGGAAAAAGAGGGGCTCATTAGAATAAAGGTAGAACTCATTTATTGGCTTTGAAGAGCCATCCGTTACTAGTTGGCAATCTAATATTGCCCTTCACCCCATTTAATTACAAAATGTTTTTTTTAAGCCAGGAAAGCCTTGCAAATGATATTTTTAAAAGAATGGCTTATGTTGGGAGTAATTTTCTTCTCCACACTCCATGGAATCTGAAACAATGTCATTAATTATCTTGGCTAATTTCCTTGCTTGTATCTCAGTGTGGTTTGGCTAATTTCCCCTCCTAGTATCTCAATTTGGTTGTTCATGCATCATAAACCACACCATACATTCAGATCGCACTTGCATACTGTCTAGTTTAATTTTCCTTTCATAAGTATACTCTTATTAAGTGCCAAGATCTGTACTCAACTAGCTGACTAATTAAATGTTCTATATCTCAGAATGAATCGCATTCATTCATAATCCATGCGAAATATATTGGCTTCTCTCCAGTATTTCCTTTCCTGTTTTGATTTCTGTTTAAAAAATAAAGACTGAAGATTTCCATTTAAAATTTGAATACAAAATAGAGAGTAGACAGTTTGATAGCATACAGTATTGCATAATTACTGATTAGATATTTAACAGTGAAAGCCTTGGTCAGCATAAAATGTACTCAGAAAAAAAATCATTGTTATGCTGAGAGACCTGATGTTTTACTGGAGTATACAATGCATTCCACTGAAAAACCATTATAACTAATATGAACAGTATTTAGCAGGTCTACCTGCCTCCCGTATATGTATGCGCACCTGTCAAGATATATGGGGAAGCTCTGCTTGTTTTCTCCTTTCTTCAGAAGTACAGTTGTTTACATAGAACAGGGCCTCTTCAGCCTTGGTGCCTGCAAAGGAGAAGTGCCCTTGGTGCCCACAAAGGGAACTCCCTCCCCTGAGAGGTTCATCTGCTCCTCCTTCCTCTTGGCCTTCTACAGGCTAGTGAATAGGGTTTTGTTTGTTTGTTTTTAAGGTCTTTGATTTATGTCCGATTTATGTCCTTTGATTTAGTGTTCTCTCTGTTTCTTCTGGTACCTATTTCATGATATTAAAAATGTTAATTTAATACATGTTGTCAGATGCTTTGACAAGATGCTATGAGAGTTATGAAAGCTAATGCCAAGCAGCAGCATACAGATTTTAAAACCAAATAAATGTGCCCAGCTGAGTATTTAGAGCAGTATCAGCATAAGCAGGGGCCGCTGTAATTTATAAAAGTTCTAATTTCCTCTCTAGGCCCCCTGTCCAAGTGAGTGCTGGCTCAGGGTGTTTGTACTTGGTGTTGGGCTCTCAGGGCAGCGTGGGGATTCTGTTGGTATACCGCTCACTAGGGATGAGTGAACAGGTTCAATTCTGAACCTCTTTGATGGTTTAATATCAAACCGACCCCACTCTCCGGCCTTTTGGGGGAGTTTAAGTAATTCTTTTTTAAAAACTTTACTCACCTCCTCCAGGGGGCACTGCCACAGCCGCACAGGGATCTCTGGAGGTACCCCCTGCCAAACTCTGTTTATGGCCAAATCGCCCAGTTCAGACGGTCTTCAACCTGTTCTGGGCCTGCCCTCCATTGTGGCCTTCTGGGAAGCTGCTGTGCATGCCCAATAGGCCTCTGTGTGGCTGGGTGACCTTTCACTTGCTCTTCAACAGAATATCCTGCCCTGGAGAAGCTGGGCCCAAACTGCACCCTTAGCCACCCCCACCCAAGTCTCCATAATACATACCAGGTCAGCTCTATCATCCTCAATCAAATCATGGATGATTTCTGTTTTATTTTGAACTTACCTGGCATTACAGAGAACAAGGTGAGGCTCTGTGTGGGTTTGGTACTGCTCCCCAAGGTCAAAGAGCTGGCAGGGAAGCTGGAAGGGGTGATAGTGATTAAGTTTATGATCTCTCTTCCCCTGTAATGGCCTGCTACCCTGCCAATACCACATTTTCCTCTATTCCCCACCACCACTAGAATCACCCCAGGGATAGTGAACACGCTCCCCCCAACTCCAGGTTCACCAAAACACATACCTGCAGAGAGTCTAGCAAATAAACAGAGAAGTTCTTAAAGCAGCAGCATAACTTGCTTCAGACTCTGTCCCACCTCTTAAGCCCACCCCCAAAGGCTAGCCCCCTTTGGTGGCCAGCTTTGGTGGTTGCCCACAGGCAGCCCACCCAGGAGCCCGCCATCAACCTGCACCATTGCCTGCACTCCCAGCACAGCCCCTGGTTTTATAGGTATAGTGGCAATCAACTCTCATCCTGGCAATAAGCCCCATTGAAAAGTATGTTACAATTAGCCAGAAGACAGAAGGAAGCCCATGGAACTTCTGGGAGAGGTCATCCAGAGATTTGGCCTGAGAGATTTGGAGAGATTGGGAGATTTGGCCTGAACTTCTGGGAGAGGTCATCCAGAGATTTGGTGTCTTCAGTATGAGGATAACACAGTAGTATCTCTCTTCTTCATCAGACACAGGTGAAGTGGCTGTCCCGGATACAGTAATGGAATTGATGAGAGTGAACAAGTTGAGACTTAATCCAGACAAGACAGAAGTACTGTTGGCTGGTGGTTCCTCTGCCCGGGTGATTGATGTTCAGTCTGTTCTAGGTGGGGTTGCACGCACCCTGAAGGACCATGTGCAGGGTGTGCATCAATCCGGTATTGTTGTTAGAGACTCAAGTGACCTTTGTGGATTGGAGAATTTCTCAGCAGTTTTGGCTGAGATGCCAGCTGTTGCTGTACCTTGATAGAGATAGCTTGGCCAATAGATTTTAAACAGGCCAATAGTTATCATGGTTGGTGGAATCAAGGGAGCACTCTTTTAATAATGGTCTATCCACCGCCTGCTTGAGGCTCATAATAATTAGCTCCAACTACATACCTGTTCCTTCCCTAGCAGATTTTACTAGCCATGAAGGGCAAGGGTCCAGGGATCGTGTCCACTTCCTCAGGCTGCACTAACTAAAAAGAATCAATCACAATCAGACCAGATTGTTGCCAAGGCACTTCTCCTGGAACTGCCAGAATTTATCACATATAAATTGACGAGCAAAATGGTCAGAGCAGGCTGCTGATGGTTCTTCCCTCATCACATGAGGGCCTGTGTGAAGCAGTGCCACACAAAACAGCTCTGCTGGCCTACACTGGGCAGACACAATGGAGGCGGAGAAAAAACATTTATTCGCCACCCCACTGCCATGGAGTAGTCACCTAAAATGGGCTCTAGCCCCTGTTCAGTCAGATTCATTATGGGTCTTCCTCCAGCGACACTCTAGCCATCCGAGTTGTCTCTAAGCTCCAAGGACAAGGAGTGGAATGGGCTCCACCAAGCCAGAGAGGATGTTTAGGAGTGACCATATCAATAGACCAGGCTGTCTCCACATTCCAGAGATTCACCAGGTATCATAATGGGGGAAGTATAAAAATAGCAGGAAATCCTCTGATTTGATTATGAAGAGAAAAGTCATTTCATCTTATCTACTTGGAACCTTTTCAAGTTATTAGTCTTGACAAATACAATAGAGTTGAAATGGGCCAGAGTTGTTGTCTTCCCCCAGAGTCTTCGATTCAGACTTTTTTAATAGTCTTCTATACAGAGACTGTGTTGTCTAGCTTAAGTGTAGCTAGAAGTGGAATCTCTGAGAAAAAGATGATGTGCTACATCTAGTGGAGTTGGAGTATCAAAAGTTAAATTATATCCCATGCTTTAAATTCCTAAGGACACTTAGGTATCTTAAACCTGTCTCATTAACATCTGGTAATATCAGATTAGTCTTGGAGAAAAAAAAATCTGAGGACCTGATACACTTTTCAAACATGAACCTTAAATAATAATACCTAGCATTTAAACAGTATTTTTCTCATAATTAAAGCACTTAAGATCAGTATCACAATGATTATCACAATGCGGTATAGAAATCAAATTATTATTATTATTATTATTATTATTATTATTATTATTATCATCATCATCCTTACCACAGCCCTTTTAAGGTTGGTCAATATACTATCACCATATTGAAAACAAGAAACAGCTGAAAGATAGTTTGTGTGTCTAAGTCTACATAGTGAGTTTGTGGTGGACCTATGAGCTCAAACCCTTAGCTGCCAGGTTACAGCATTTTTCATCAGCTGTCTTTATTGCCAGAATAAAGGCAAAAACCACTCCAATTATCATAATTGCATCACTTAAATCAGCTTTGAGAATTTCAGGGTTTCACTTTTTTAAAAAAGCTTTATGACTCAGTGTCTGCAGTGAATTGCATTGGAGGACTGTTAAAGACTTTAAAATTAGCAGCAATTTAGAGGAATAACAATAACAACAATGCTAACAAAACAGCAGGAGGGTACCTATTTTGTTATGAGTGGTGCTCTTGATTGTGTCATAATGAGAAATGTTACAGATAATTGTGTGTTTTAATAAACAACAATTAATCCAAATATTTTGCAGCAAGTGTGTTAATAGTTCCTATACTTACCATAGAGCTCTGGCTGTTTAAATAATAGATGGGGGAAATTAAGTCTGAAGGCTATGCTGAGAAGCTACAAATTTTGAAGCTAATATAATATGAGAGTTTGTTCTATTATCTTCTATAATTTATCAGTTAATCCTTCCAAACCTTCATATAGGTAGGCATACATACATATTTAAAACTGTTTATATTATATCCATCATCTATTTTTGTATCATTAGTGCTTGGATTTTGACAGAACTGCTCCAGAAGGTGGTGACCATTGTGATTCTCAGTTTGCATATCCCTGTCTCTTCCTGATGAACGGGCGGGGGTCACAGAGGATGCCTTGGCTGAGAGCTCAAAAAATCCTGTCTTTGGTATTTGTCCCAATACCATTCCTAGAATTATGCCATCTGGCATTAGGCAATGGCTGTGCACTAATCAAATTTTTCAATTCATTTTGAATTTGATTCAAATTTCAAAAATGTGTTTTGAATTCAAATTGAATTCAAAATTTGAATTCAAATTGAATTCAAAAATTCATTTTAATTGGAATGAATTTTAATCAATTTGAGCCTGTTTGGGCTCCTTTTTTTAACCAGTCAGGCAGCCTGAATATTTTTTAAAAAGGTGCCAAATGGCCCTCAAATCGAATTTGAATCAAATTTTGAAAATTCAATTTGAATTTAAATCTAATTGCCCTTTTAAGTGGTGATTTAATTCAAATTTGAAGCACTCTATTCACTCAGATTTTGGTCAAATCAGTTTGAATTCAAATCAGTTTGCACATCCTTACTTACAATTCTTGTTAAAAGTCAAGGGCTCTTAAAGCTGCCCATATCATCTGAATTGCTTTTAAATGTATGAATGATTGGATTTATCTATATGTGGAATTCAGATTATTGGGAAAAATATTGAGGTACCCCAAATCAATTCAAATTTTTGATGACTCTTCCATTTTAGCTAAATAATAGAGCCTCTTGAGCTTTCTGAAAACAGTAACTAAGGGGACTCTTACAAAAACAGGGTTGCCTTGCTTTGTCTCCCCTTAATTTTAGCACTGCCTAGGCTACATATTTATAAGGCTCTTGCTTTACAGTTCTGGAAAGTCGGTATAAATAAGGATATTCCAGGTCCAAAGTCTTCCAGTTGTATAATGTCTCCCCATAATAAAAGGTTGGTGCATCTTCAGGTTCAAAACCAAAATCACCTATCTCGCAAAATTTGCAAGTGTTTTAACCCTCCTCGTCATTAAATATCCAATAAATTGTACATCATCATCATCATCATCATCATCATCATCAATAATAGAACATATGAAGCTGCCATACTGAGGGAAAGCATTAGTCCATCTTACCCAGGATTGTCAGTGGTCAGCAATAGGTCTTCAAGGTTTAGGACAGGGGTCTTTTTCAGCCTTACCTGGAGATGCCAGGGATTGAATCTGGGACCTTCTGCATACAAAGTATGTGCTCTGCATCTTCTAATTTCTTAGTCCTTTAGCCAGTGATTATACAGATTTTCTTGGTTAAGTTTCCTATATAAACTTTGCCCAATGCATCTTGTTCCAAGAGTCTGTCATTCATGATCTCAGTGTAAACAACTCCATTGGACAAATGCAGCTAATAGTGCTGCTGCAACATGAAAGGTTTCTCTTTATTAGTTCAGGCATCCTATTGATTGAGACCAAAACCAGAATAATGTTCTTAAAAAAAAAAAAATTGCATTCAATCTCTCCAATGGAATTGATTAGACAACAAATGCCTGGATCTCTTCTTGGCTTTCAGAACTATTGGCAGTGTTGAAGATTCATAGTATAACATCCATCAGTGTAACTCTAGCAAGAGTACTTCTGCTAGATGGGGTTTCTTCAAAGGCAAAGTACCAATCTTATTGTCACATTTATCTGAAGACAAGAAATTTGGTGATCATACTTGTAGTAAAAGTCAAATATCAATGGGTTCTTGCTCTGTTTCTTATCAAGACATGGTGAGTACATCACCTTTTACTTGTCGTATGTATAATGTTATTAAAAATGTCTACCAATATGAGCTGCTTTAAAATTACATCTGGAAGTTTAGGAGGAAATTTGGCACTGTTTTGAGAAATTTTTAGAATTGACTAGTATTCTCATTTGCTTCTTTCCAGGTGGTCTACTTGTAATGTCATTCCTGCTATAATAAATCACATGAACAGGAACTAATAAAAAATCAGTCTTTATTTGGACCACTGACCATAACAAACTACAAACTCTTCATGCAAAAACTGTAGACTGCTTTGTACTGTATTACAACTTTGATAGAAATGATCGTGCACAAGCATAGGCCAAGTGTGGTGGGGGGCAGCTGGATTGTATAGGCAAGTCCGATTGTCTGTGAAATGTTTGATCCAGGAAGAGGTTATATTTTCTGATACAGTTCTACTAGGAGTTTCTTGCATCCTAGATAACAATTTCAAGACAACAATTTCCTTTAGAATTTTATTTCATCCTGCTGAGAATCCTTTGGCTAAGATGCCATATGGATGTGGGATAATAATAATACTTTATTTATTTATTTATTTATTTATTTATTAGAAACATTTGATATACCACCTACTCCGAAGACTCTGGGCGGTGTACAAAAACATGCAAAACAAGACAGCATTAAAATTACATTCTAAATAAAACTAAAGTAACTAACAAAAAAGAAAAAGAAAGCAAATAGGTGGTAAACTACAGGGTAAAAGCCTGGCGAAAAGGAAAAGTCTTCAATAAAGATTTAAAAATCAACAAGGAAGGAGCTAAACGAATCTGCAGGGGAAGGGAATTCCAGAGAATTGGGCAGCAACCGAGAAGGCCCTTTCACGGGTCCTAGCGCCCCGAATCTCTCAGAAATCGGGGACCAACAAAAGGGCATCTGAGTAGATCTGACCGAACGGGATGTAACTGGATGGGAGAGGCGGGTCTGTAGGTAGACAGGTGCCAACCCTGCAAGGCTTTGAAGGTCAAAACCAGGACCTTAAATTGAACTCGGTAGCGAATAGGCAACCAGTGCAATGACTGCAGGAGAGGTGTTACCCTGTCATATTTTCCGGCACCCGTAAGTAAATGAACCACTGCATTCTGGACCTGTGGTAGTTTTCCTATTATCCTCAAAGGTAACCCTAGATAGAGGGCGTTACAATAATCTAGACGGGATATAACAAGGGCATGGGTCACTGTCATTAATGCTTGCCGATCAAGGTAAGGGCGTAATTGATGCATCAGATGGAGCTGGGCAAAGGCATTTCTGGCTGCAGCCTCCATCTGCTGTTCAAGCGGGAGGTGCGAGTCCAAAAGGACCCCCAAATCACGTACAAGCTCCTTCGGGGGCAGCGCCACCCCATAAGAACATAAGAACAGCCCTGCTGGATCAGGCCCAAGGCCCATCTAATCCAGCATCCCGTTTCGCACAGTGGCCTACCAGATGCTGCTGGAAGCCAAAGGCAGGAGTTGAGGGCATGCCCTCTCTCCTGCTGTTACTCCCCCGCAACTGGTACCCAGAGGCACCCTACCCCCGAGGCTGGAGGTGGCCTACAGCCCTCCGACTAGTAGCCATCAATAGACGTCTCCTCCATGAAGTTATCCAAATCCCTCTTGAAGCCATCCAGGTTGTTGGCTGTCACCACATCTCGTGGCAGAGAATTCCACAAGTAGATTATCCGTTGTGTGAAAAACTACTTCCGTTTGCTGGTCCTAGATTTCCTGGCAATCAATTTCATGGGATGACCCCTGGTTCTAGTGTTATGGGAGAGGGAGAATAATTCCTCTCTATCCACTTTCTCCACACCATGCATGATTTTATAGACCTCTATCATGTCTCCCCGCAGTCGTCTTTTTTCTAAACTAAATAGCCCCAGGTGTTGTAGCCTAGCCTCATAAGAAAGGTGCTCTAGGCCCTTGATCATCTTGGTTGCCCTCTTCTGCACCCTTTCCAGTTCTACAATGTCCTTTTTTAGATATGGTGACCAGAATTGTACTCCAGGTGTGACCACACCATAGTTTTGTATAAGGGCATCTTATGCTTGCTTTACCCCATCTAAAACAAGGTTCACATCCAGCTGTTGGCCGGTATGAGGGCTGAGGAAAAGTAGTTCAGTCTTGGTGGGATTCAGTCTGAGCTTATTTTGATTCATCCAGACCTTAACAGCTTCCAGGCATCGAGTAAGCACAGAAACAGCATCTCCAGAATGGTCTGGGATGGCAATATACAGCTGAGTATCATCAGCGTATTGATGAAATCTCACCCCAAACTGGGAAATGACCTGACCCAGTGGCTCCATATAGATGTTAAAGAAGACGGGGCAAGAACTGAACCCTCGGGAACTCCATAAAGGAATGGCCGTGGCATCTGTCCTCAGTGCAGACCAACTGGACATGCCCGCTAAGGTAAGAACTGTAAGACAGTGCCCCTGATACCCAACCCATGCAGGCACTCGAGGATAGCATGATTGATTGTGTCAAAAGCCACTGACAGATCTAAAAGGACCAAGAGAGGGACACTACCCTCATCAAGGTCCCGAAGAAGGTCATCTACCAGAGCGAGCAATGCTGTCTCTGTGCTATGCCGAGGCCTGAAACCCGACTGATAAGAATTAAGATAACCAGTTTCCTCCAAGACCCTCTCAAGCTGGGCACATACAACCCTCTCTAACACCTTAGCTACAAAAGGGAGGTTGGAGATCGGCCTATAGTTGTCAAGGACCTCAGGGTCCAGGGAGGGTTTCTTCAAGTGAGGGCGAACTATCGCCTCTTTAAGGGCTGCTGGTATGAAACCCTCATGTAGCGAAGAGTTAACCAACTCCCATAACCAAGAATTTACATTCCCACCAGCTGTTCTCACCATCCAGGAGGGACAAGGGTCCAAGCAATAAGTTGCCACACCCATACCTGAGAGAATTGTGTACATATCCTCGACAAACTCAAAGGTTTCCCATATAACATCACAGGGCGGAATCTCCTCTATCTGATCAGATCCTACAAAAGTAGAGTCCAACTCTAGCCGAAGGTGGTTGACTTTATCGGCAAAGAATTGAGCAAATTGATCACAGCGGCCAGATCTACTGGCTCCACTCTCCTAAGAAGTGAGCGGGTAATACGAAACAAGGTCACTGGACGAGAGTCAGCTGATGCGAAAAGAGCGGAGAAATAGTGAGATTTTGCCACTCTTATCATCCTAGAATATTCCCGAATATGGGCAAGTAGTCGCATTTGGTCATCTTTGGCAGATTTTGCCACTCTTATCGTCCTAGAATATTCCTGAATATGGGCAAGTAGTTGCATTTGGTCATCTTCGGCACCAGTTTTCCTCCAATGACGTTCCAAGCATTTTTTGGTCAGTTTCATCTCCATAAGCTCCTCCAAGAACCAAGGGAGCTGGGATCCATAAACTGTAAGAGGACGCTTGGGAGCAATTTTATCTAATGCCCTTGTGGCCTCGATGTTCCAAGATTCCATGAGCTGTGATGGAGAAACGCCTACCAGATTGCAAGGAATGTCCCCAAGAGCCTCCTGGAATCTGACAGGATCCATGAGGTGCCTGGGGCGGACCATCCATGTTGTAGTGCTGTCCCGGTAGAGACAGTGGGCCACTGCAGTCTGCATATTAATCAGAAAATGATCGGACCATGGCAGGGGAGAGATGACAATATTTTCCATGACCAGATCTGCCTGCCATTGCTCTGAAAGATAAACCAAGTCCAAGGTATGTCCACCCACATGAGTCGGGCCTGAAATGATCTGAGACAAGCCCATGGTAGCCATAGAGCTCATGAACTCCCGAACCATCAAACCCCCATCAGGAGCTGGAAGATTGAAATCCCCCAGAACCATAAGTCTAGGGGTCGCGATCACCAGGCCTGACACCAAATCAAGGAGCTCGGAAAGGGCAACAGATGGACAACGAGGAGGTTGATAAACCAGGAGAAGCCCAAGTTTATGACGTCGACCCAGACTTACAGAAAGACATTCGCACCCTGTCACCTGTGGGATATGGTCCCGATCAACATAAGATCTTCTTTAAAAATCACCGTGACACCGCCCCCCCCCCCGACCGTGACCTCAGGGATGATGAAACACAAAGAAGCCAGGGAGACACATCTCAGTGAGGGGAAACCCCCCCTCCATCCGGATCCAGCCAGGTCTCAGTGATGCAAGCCAAATCTGCCTGTTCATCTAAAAGGAGAACAAATAATGGATTTCAACTATTCTTTTTAAAATAACACTAGTTAGATATCTGTGTGATCTTTCTAGGGAGATAATGTTTTATCATGGTCAAAAAAGTTTTGTTCTTAAACACAATATGCTGAGGTCATATTATCAGATCAGGAGCAAGCCTACAGTCTGAACGATTTACACACTAATTATGTTACTGGGGCTCTACTGTAGTAGTGCATATGGAACTATGGGTGAGTTTACACAGTCAGTTTTGACAGGAAAAGGTTTCTTGTGATATTTCCTCGCAGTTCTTGCACAGCTTTCTTCTGAAGGCATCTTAACTTGAACAGTTCTCTCTTGTACATACAGAAAAACATAAGTTGTTTTAAAATACAATCAAATATAGACCTAAGCATATTTGAGGAACTCCTGAAGAATAAATCATCTATGGTAAATTCTGTGAGCCAATAACAGTTTTGTAAATTCGCCCTCACTACAGCAAAGTAGCCATTTTGTTCCCTTCATTTTGTATTTGATGCCATAATGCCCAGAACATGATTTCACACACTGAAGGCTGCTATAAAAATTACTTCTTGGGTTCATGTTTAGCTCACCAATGTGTTAAAAAGTGGCTTGGAACAACTTTTAACAGGGTGGGGTATAAATATATTAAAGAAATAAAAATTCAGGAATTGCATTCAAGAGCTTGTGTATAGGTTCACAGACTGGTTTTCTCTCAGGGGTTAGAGCTAGCAAATTGCTTTTCTGTCAGATTGCTTTACTGTGTTCTTCCTTCATTAGCCAACAGATTTTATGTTCTACTTGGCAGCATTTAAAATATTATTAGGCATTGCTTTTCAGTATTTTTCCACGAGTAAGCCTTTCCCCCCACCCAAACACCAGTCTGTAATATATAAGGGTTTCCCCTAAGGAATTCTCACAGACAGGGCTAGCCAATGATTAGAAGCAGCTTTGTTACTGCCTGAGGTATTGACAGATGTTTCAAATTGGATGTTTTATGCTTTGTGCCTGGTGTGAATAGAAAATTACCAAGGATTTATGCAACATACTTTATTCACAAAAAGATGCTTTTCCTAATTCTTCTTCCATATCCTGTTCTCACAGTATGAGATTGCCAGGCAATTCCCCCCCACCCCCTCATCCTACATCACAGTGATAGCTTTTAGACTCCTTTCCCTGAGATGTGCCAAGATCCCGTAATCTCTCACCAGGATTATATTATTCAGCAAGTGTAATGCAAGTGATACATTATGCTGACGTTAATTTGCAGCTAAACTAGGAAACCATTTCCCTTCACCCCTGAAGGGCCAGAAAGTAGCAGTAATGCCAATGGTGATGGGACCAAATAAGAAGTGAATGTTGTAATAGAATAAATTAAATCATTGGCAGGTCTACTGGAAATTGCGTGCGGTAATCATGTTGAATGGGCAATGAGATGAAACTCCTATCTCAGACTCAGTGCAATTTTACGTCTTACTGACCTAAGCTCTGATTTCCAGACTGTGAAGCATCTGCTTTCCAGTATGGCTATTAACGAGCACCATTATCATTACATCCTCAGTGTATACGTTTCCAAGGCATTTTAGCATTTCTTTAAGAACAGTGGTTAAGGATAAGCATAAGCATTTGTTTGTGTTCTTTTGAATCTGTATTTAAATACTAAAAATCTGGAGCTGGGGAACCCTTCTGAGATATTAAGAGTGCTTTCTGTTTTATTTTGATGCTTGCAATGTGTTTGAGACCAGAGTCCATTGGTTGCCCTATAATGGCAAGTATAGAGAGAGGTCATTTGAACAATCAAAAACTGTGTTCTACCCAGGTTTTCCTCTTTCCTTGCTTCTATACAACTGAAAATTGGGAGCACGCACAGCTCCCAAACCTGGCTGGAACACAGTTTTTTTTATTGTGTGAATGAACTTGTAGTGTAATGGACAGAGAAGTCTGTTCAATAAACTATTTAAACCAGACTGCTTGAAATTAAGTCAGCCTTGTATGATATATCCATTACTTTGAAGCTGTATTTCAGGAGATTTAGAATACATCTTCTTGGGCTCTTTTAGAAGTCTGATAAACATTTGATTTCTTCCACTGTAGTCTGGTACAGACATTCAGGTCCATCGTAATATTCTTTTGCATAGTGGGACCATACTAATTAATGATTTCTTTTGTGAACAACTGAACTGTGTGTAAAATGCAGACTGGTGGTTTTCAACCACTGTTCTGCATAACTCTAGGGTTCCTCAGAGGTATATCTGGGGTCTTCTAGTGAGGAAAATCAGTAATGGCTGCCAAGCTTTCCTGAAAGACAACTTGATGGCCACTGTGTCATCTTCTGCAATATGTACCTACAAGCATATTTGGTATGTTCTAGGTCACAGTTCACTTGTGGCAATAGTGAGGCCCAGAACCTGTCCCTATAGTCTTCTACAACATATTGGTTCTGTGACAGATATGTGCTAAGGATTCCTTAGCAGCCAAGTTAATTTGGAAAGGGTTCCCCGAAAGTAAAAACTGTTAATGTAAAGAATGAGTGAGTAAAGCTCAGTTGGTGGAATTAATATTGAGCTATTATTGGTTGTACAATTTCATTTACTGAGGATAGGGGGTATGTGAGCCGACTCAAGGTTGAGATGGCTTACACTCGAACCAGACTGTTCGAGGGCTCACCCTTGAGCTGGACTGGGTTGAGCCGAACCCTCCGGGCTGTTCCTGGGTCGGTCTGGGTTGTTGTTGTTGGGTTTTTTTGGTGGACTTGCTGCCACCAAGGGCTTCCATGGCCTTGGGGTTTGCTGCTGCGGTTGTGGGTGGGGGAGTCTCCTGCGTTTCCCGCTCCCCCTGCTGGCTTCCCTCTGGTCTCCCAAAGGCTGGTTCAGCCTATTTCAGGGCCATTTCAGGCCTCTCTGAGCTCATGGTGGCTATTTTGGAGGCCACCACACATGCGCATGGGCCATTTGCATGTCTGGCCCATACACATGCTCTCCTTAGGGGAGTAGAGCTGGTCTTATGGTAACAAGCATGAATTGGCCCCTTTGTTAAGCAGGATCTATGCTGGTTTGTATATGAATGGGAGACTACATGTGTGAAGACTGTAAGATATTCTCCTTAGGGGATGGGGCCACTCTGGGAAGAGCACCTGCCTGCTTGCATGCAGAAGGCTCCAAGTTCCCTCCCTGACATCTCCAAGATAGGGCTGAGAGAGATTCCTGCCTGTAACCTTGGAGAAGCTGCTGCCAGTCTGTGTAGACCAGGACTGCTCAACTTTGACCCTCCTGCAGATGTTGGCCTACAGTTCCCATAATCCCTGGCTATTGGCCACTGTGGCTCAGGATTATGGGAGTTGTAGTTTAAAAATTGCTGAGGGGCCTAAGCTGAGCAGGCCTCGTGTAGACAATACTGAGCTAGATGGACCAAAGGTCTGACTTGTTATAAGGCAGCCTCTTCTGTTCCTATGATAAGGGAAGCTGAATTTACTTTTTGTCAATTATATTGCATGGCAACATATTTCAAAACAAATGGCAGCCTCTCTAAGTCATCTTCTGTGGTTGCAGTTATGTATGCATGACATTGTTGTCAAGGCCCTGATGCATTATATCTAGCTTGGCTGAAGTGCTGTAAATTACAGCTATCACTTTAAACATAATTTTTCAACTAAGTGCCACAATGTGTACAGTTATTAGGATTAGAAAAAACATGTGGTTTCCTGTGCATCAACAGGGCCTGTTCTCTTCCGGTTATTGGAGCATATATTTGAATTCTAAGAATATTTGAATAGGTGACTGCGTTGATAATGATAATGATAAGCTCAAAGCTTTCTTGGTAAGTTAAGGAAGTAAAACTAAATATTGCAAAAATGGAGTGAGGCTCCATTTTGCTTTGCATTGTGAGGGTGTGTAGCCAGATTGTGATCATCATCTTAAAGCACACTCAAAATGGCTCCAAAACAGGAAGAAACCCAGGAAAGTGACCAAGTTTGTCTGCAAGTGAGGTTAAAGTCAGAAATGGAAGTAAACCAGGAGATCAATAAAAGCATCTTTGTCACATTCTGCCTTTTATCTTCTCACTATAAGTTGCAGGCATGAGTACTGAGGTGTTTGGACAAAATTTATCACCAGAACTGTGACCATGGGTGAATTTGTGGTCTAAACTTATCGTATCACCTCTCCTATTATTACTACTCGTAACACTAATAGCATATAATGTCGTTATGGAGCAGTGTCTTTAGGAGAAAATATTAATGAGAAAATGTGAAGATAACACATACACCCAAAACAATACAATACCAGATGGAGCCTTGAGAATTGTGTGCTTTGCTAGAGACATTTGATTGAAGTATGATTAGTTGCAGATAATGTTGGATATGATTCAAACTGGGATTTAGGATGATGATTACACAGTTTTCCACCATTAGACAACACTGACTTGTTAAAGTGTGGCACCATGCATAGTTAACATTTGTTCCCATGAACTATCTTTTGTCCTTTTTCTTTGAAAACCTGATTTTGAAACTGAAGCACATTTCAGTGGGTGGTAGTGTTGACAATGGCTATAAACTAGTTTACTAGTTAAGGACATACAAGTAATTTAATTAGAGGAGAAATAAAATGTTAAAGCTAAGCAGCAAAGTAATTTTAAATACTTTAAAGCAAATATTAAAGGAAAGCAGCAACAACTACCACCCAAAACAACCCTATATGAAGCTCAGTCTGCTGCATTCTATAATTAACTGTTTTAAAAGTGGGTTAGGGGTGGGGTTGTTGTTCAACAGCATTGCTAAAGTGGATGCCACAACCTCCTCTTGATTTTCATATGAAATTGAAGCTCCACTTACCCCATTCACAGGGTATGGTCAATCTGATAAAAATGTTTGCATCCCGTTTACTTTAATAAGCATGTACTTCTCAACTTACTTAGCACTGGCTGTGATGTGTGTGTGTGTGTGTGTACACACGCACACATTCTCTCTCTCACACACGCACACACTAGCCTAGCCACTAACACCAGCCCCAAAGCAGCATCTTTAAAAACTCTTGAAAAATCATCAAGGAAGGGAGCTCTGAATTTGTGAGACAAATTCTCTACATTTGCTACTGCCCAGGCTTGGTAAGCACATAAGATAAGGATATTCTAAAGGATGCTACTGATTGGAAGAATTGTGAAGGATCACAGCATGCCCTTCAGTTTTTTTAAACAGATGAAAATAGAAGTACTCCTCTATATTTTTATATAGATTTTAATATCCCTGTTTCCCCAGCAAGTATCAATATCCGCCACTGTTACATATTGTGGAAGACAGCATTTTATTTTCTCTGCAATAGTCAGTCCTGCATCGACTACTAAATTGCACAGTATTACTTATTTGTCTTGCTTTCTTTAAATCAACAGTGAGGCTGTTCTCATGAGCAGCTTGGCTGTCCTGGGCTTGGCTGTCCGTGAGAACCGCCAGGATCCGTACTGTATGGAACCTGGTGGTGTTGTGGCACTAAATCCAGCACCAAATCCCGGTTCTTCACTGGTGCCTTTAACCCAGTGCCCGGGATTGTGTGTCAGCATGAGCTGCTTGCAGCTTGCACTGACTCAGAGATGGGTGCCTAGAGTGCCTGTCCCTGGAGGAATCCCTCAGCGCACAATGCACTGTGGGATTCTCGGAGCCTGGCACAAATGAGTGCATGTGCGGTCGTGTGAATAGCCCCATTGTCTGTTACATGTACACTTAACAGATCCCCTGCCTGCCCATCATTAGCTGCCACTGGGGCAACTCTTTGCATAGAATTCTGAGCCTGCAGATTTTTGTTTTTGCAGTTGTGCATTGAATTAATACAGTACTGATTATCTAAGGCTTCTGTTGGCTTATAAAGCTATTGCAAAGACTCTTACTTTTGAAAAAGATGTCATTTTCTGAGAGAATAGTCTTGAGGGTCTCATGCAAACAGATTTCCCATTTCCTCACCTTCCGACATTAGCTTCAAGGTCTGTGAATTGTCTCAGCATGTACAATGCTTGTGGGTGCCTGTTTCATTGTGGAAATTGCTGCATTAAAGGAAGTAATTTATAACCTCTCTTACCTCTTATTTCCTGAACCTTTAACATTATTAATAGTTAAGCACCATTTTGATGAGATAATTGAATACGCTGGGCAGTTAGGAGTCCCTAGGCGAAGATGAAAGTGCTTAACATACCCAGGAGGTCAATTATTAGGTAAAACTCACTGATGAACAGTTTACTATCATTGACTGTGTTAGATAACTTTTCTAAGGGTGTCTGCTTCAAAGACTACCATTGCCAGTTGATTTCTACATGGATGAGAGTGAGGGATGAAAAGGAAACAGAAGAGGTATGTGCTTGTGTGATGACAGGCCTGCAAGACTTCGGGCTCACCTAGCTCAATGCAGCCCATGAGCCATGTATGATGGTCTGCCAGGTGCTGGGCACCCTCGATGATTTCTGCAATCCTAGGCAGGCAGAAGTTGTGGGAGAGCAGAAGCACTATTTGGACCAAACGTCCGGGTGGATGTCTGGTCCCCCACACCCCCTGGGCTCCCCCAAAATATCTCAAAAATGTCCCTGGAGGCTGGGGCTGGCTGCACTGTGCCGTCTGCCCACACTGTGCTGGGTGGCCAAGCGTGCACACAACTGTGCTGCATGGGCAGCCCCATCAGCAGACCCGCAGCCCACCAGTAATGTTTTCCTGGCCCAGGCTGGGTAACAACTTGGAGATGATATCTGGTGCACTGCCACTTCTGTAGCATGGGAAGCTCTCCTGGTTGAAGACACAGCCAGGCTGCTGCTCCCCCCACCACCCAATGATTGGATGTTTGGGTGGGTGGGTGGGAGTGGACTGGTTGAGGCAGAGTGCTGTGTGCATGCGCTCTTCCCTCTCTTCCTGCCTTCTTGCCTTCTTGGGCCAATGAAAAGCTGAAATTCTCCTGCTCGTGGGCAGCTAAACTGCCCATGAGCATGGGGGGTTGTTTTGTGTTTTTTACCTGTGTACTACTGTTCCATTTGGTTGGTGAATGGTCAAAAAGGAAATTGCACAGGGTTAACTTGCTTCTTTTTAACTTGGAGACAGAAGCAGAATTGGAAGTTCCTGGGGAAAGAAATATGTGTGATGGGAATTTAAGTTGCATGTTGAAATTTCTCTGTTAATGCATATCTTCTTGTTTATATATATATATTTCTCTTAGATGTACCCATCACTAATCCCATGCGTTGAAGCTCTCATGACAGTTTGAGCAGCTGCCGGATAGCGATGGGACAGGCAGAAGAGAAGAAAATTGTGGTGGTAGCAGTTGGCTGACTGGTCAACTGGGGAAAAATATGGTGATGAGTGACGGCCGGCTGGCCGGCCGGCAGAGAAAACAGCAATGACGGTGGTGGGTGGGTGGAAGGAGGTGGCGGGGGGCAGGCAGGCTGAAGAAGGGGACAGGCGGGCAGGTGAGAAAACAGTAATGACGGTGGTGGTGGTGGGGAAACTAGAGGTTGCAGAGGAGAAGCGGCAGCCAGGCTGCCTGGCCCTCGAGGGAAAATGAACTGGGGCTGGGAGAATGAAATGGGCCTGATTGGCAGTGGGGAAGAGACAGGGAGAACTAGGGGCACAGATGCTCTGCGCTAGGTCAGCTAGTCTGCATAAAGAGGCTTGTGTTTTACATCTTTACATTCTTGCAAATTCAGTTGCTGAAATCTTGGCTATTTTAGAGACAGAGGGGGGAGTGGGGAAAGAAATATGTGGGATGGGAATATTTTAAGTTGCTGTGGTAATGTTTCTGCTAATATGTATTTGCTTACGTATACTTGGTTTACATCCTTACATTCTTGTGAGTTCAGTTGCTGTTTGTGCCCTCAAGAACCCACTTGTTAAAAATACTGTGTGTGTGTGTGTGTGTAGGGGAATGATGCTTATCTTGTGGGGTGGGGGGGCTGAAGGCCTTTAGTTCCAGGCTCCAAAACTACATAGTAGGTACTGTGGGGATGGGTGGTGATTTTGAAGAAAGCTGTATGGTGAAATTTGATTTAGTAATTTGTCTGCTTTAACTGTATTGTCCCATTGATAGTTATCCATCGGTCTAGATTAGAAGCCACTATTCTGACACATCAGAATAGTTTTGAGGCAATCATGTCAGCAAACAAGTCTATTCTATTGGCAAAAACTACTTGATTTTGCAGTTTTTTGCCTTTTGCTGTGCAAATTTTCCTGTGTTCACTGTGAATGTAAATACAGTTTTGTTGCTGAATTATTTAAACTAAATAATGTTGTACTGCAGAGTTCTCTAGCATTGGATTAGGTATGATCCTTGGCATTGGTTCATTCTAGCCTTAAATTATTCATCCAAATATTTTATATAAATGTGGAGTTGCACTATGGCAAGGAGACTATTGGCAAGCACACTATACTTTGAACTGAACATGCGGTGTGCATGAATTGCATAGCAAAGTTAGAGTGGGCCCTGGAATGAGAAGTGAAGATGGGTCCCTGCTCCCTCTGGGCCCTCGCCTTTCCCCCCTCCCCTATGACTTTTCTGTAGAAGAAAATGGAATGACATAGTGGAAACAAAACATTATTGGCATGCCCTTTCTCTTGTTCCTTTGTAAATGACATCATGTACTTCCCATGAATGCATCCCTCCCTCACTCCCTCACCCACCCCCGCTCAGAAACAGGTTTTAACATATATACCTACTACAATTGCTTCATATATATTCATATATCAGGAATTATTCTAATTTTCTTGTTTACCCATTCAATCTCTTTTCCCAGTCAGTTTTCCACGGAAAACTGAGTCCCAGATTTCACCCCAGGATTTAGGGTTAAATGGAAGCAAGTTGCTAAGGAATGATTTTGGGGGGCAGGAAGTGAATAATAGGTTGTACCCTGTTCTTTTTAAGAAGGGCAGAATTTGAAGAGTCTCTAAGCTCCTTAAATTGAAGATCTTTTCAGCTCTGCCTCAGCTTCACAAGAGAAGGGGGAGGGAAGAAGAGTCAGGCAGCCTCCCTCCTCCTCCTCCATGTGATTCATTGGCTGATGCTCAGCAACATTTTCCTTGCTACTGTCAGTCAGGTTGAGGAAGGAGTGGGCTGAACCTGAGCACTAGCCAGGCAGTGCTCCTGTCCTCTCCTGGAGAGAATTCATCTCACTTGAAGCCAAGACTAGTCCTCTGATCAGGAGCCAACAGTGTGCAAGGGGAGAAGGCAGGGGGAGAGTGAGGAATGAGCAGCTATCCAGCCAGTGGGTCCCCCGACCCGTAAGAGTAATTGTCCCACCTTGTTCAATGATTGAATGATGGAATTGATGGCATTTTTCCAAGCCAAGGTTTGAGGAGGGCAAATGGGACATTGTACACCCTCTACCGGACATTGTTTGTAGAAGCAAGTGGTAGTTACGGCAGCCGTCAATAAGTAGTTCATAGAAGGTATCAACCTACCAAAATGATAACTGTGGTTCTTTGCCGTCAGAGGCTGGCTCCCCCAACTTGTACTATTTTATTGTTCACCTCCTTGCAATTGCCAGCAAAGCAGGCAAGAGGGAGAGGGAGGTCACCATGAACAGTTCCCAACACTTGACCATAAGATCTCTCTGGGCTGCCAGGGTGGGGGGTGGGGTGGTGGAAGCCGGAGCCACCTCTCATCCTCCTGCCTCCTGTCTGCAGTCACCGGCAGGCGGGGACCTCCGCCCCTCATTCTCCCTTCATCCTCCTCTGACTGCTCGCGAGATTTGTGGCCAGAACTGGAGGAGGAGGCAGCGACCCACCCTGGGAGAAGAGGAAAGTGTGGCAATGCTTCCTGGCTGGGGGGGGGGAATGGGGTGCTGGGCAGTTGGGCAGCAGTGGCAGGCACAGCAGAGCCTGCGTGTGCCTTCCTTCGTGAAGCCCACTCCTTCCTCATGCACACCTCATGCTCACTTCCTGCGTGAGCCCACTCCTTCCTCATGCACACCTCTAAGGTGTGCAACCCACACAGCAGTTTCTGGTGAGCACGCAGGCTCTGCTGTGCACATGCACACCTTAGAGGGAAAACTGATCTTAAGTCAGGCCTTGACAAACTTGATTTGGATCTAGGTGCCAGACAGTGGATATTGGGCAGAATTACCAGACTTGCTGATAGACATTGTGTAAGGAGCTGGGGAAGAGGGCCGATGGACTTCATTTGATCCCCTTTACAAGTAATGTACAGAAAAAGGGCTGCCTGGGACAAAATTTTTATTAAATAACAAGTGAATTTTAGCCCGTTGAAAAACGGGCGCTAGTAATGTCCTTTCCGCTCAAAGCGCCAGTTTGAGAAGAGCCTTTGCAGAGAGAGGAGCTCTGCTAGCGAGCTCCTCTCTCCTGTAGAAATGGTGGGATCGGGCAGCTGGGAGGGCGGTTCGGCGGCGGCATTTTTTAGGGCCAATTTTTAGGGCTTTACCGGCGGCGCCAGGCCTCAGCGACGGCTCCGCCGCCACCTCGGCCGGATTCCCCGCCGCCTCTTCCCCCGGCGCCTCTCTCCTTTGTTTGCGGTGGCCACTTCTGGGCCACCGTTTCCCACGCCGTTTCCCCCCCCCCCGCGGCGGCCGCTTCTGGCCCCGCTGCCGCCTCACCCGCACTCCCGCCGCCAGTTGCCCCGCCATGGCCACGGCCACGGCCACCTCTGGCCGTGGCCGCGGCTCCGCCGCCGCCGCCTCGCCCGCACTCTCCTCCCGGCGTAAGCAGCGGCCACTTCTCCTTCTCCCGGCCCCAACATGGCTGCCGGGTGCTGGCGTTCGCGGCTGCCTTGCTCTGTTCTGGGCATGCGCTTCGCGCATGCCCAGAACAGGCAGGCACGAATGCACGCTTGGTGTCTGTCCACGGATGGACACCAAGCATTTTATTAGAGAGGATTCTACCTTGGGATAAGTTTTATGAAAGATGGTATATAAAATGGACAATTCGGGAGCTAATTTGGCATTATTGTCTAAGGATCTTATAGTTTTCATGTTAACTGCGGTTAGATTACCCATTGCACAATAGTGGAAGCATAAAACCATGTCTCTGACATCTTGGTATCAGTCTGTGTGGCATATTGCCATATCTGAAAAACTGACCCATATTATTCGTCTTCGAGCGGGTCAAGCTAATTCTAATGATTTTTTCATGATATGGTCAGATTTTGTCCTGTTTTATCCTGTAAAATCAAGATAATTTTAGTCATTCTCCTCCATCTAATTTTTTACATATCTGGAAGGATAGTTAATGGAGGTCATTACGTATCAGTTTTACTCTTCATGTTTATCTATTGTCTTATTGAATAAATTTTAAAAATATAAAAATTTTAAAAAGCAATGAAAAATAAATAAATAAATTGAACAATAAATAAATACATACATACCTCTGAATATTCTAGTCTAGGCACCACAGTTAAATTTCTAGGCATCCTGACTCCCTGGTGCCTGGGATTTTCAAGTCCTGTCTTAAGCTCCACTATAAGGAATTTGTTGAATTATTATTCCCTATAATATGTGGTCTCTGGAACTATTAATAATGTGAAAATTTAAAAAGGAAAAAGCTATGAAGCCAAAGTCAGCAAAATAAAATAAAATGAATTTCTTGCATTTTTTTAATTTCCATTATAATATCCTTGGTTCTAAAACCCTCTTAATATGGGCTTTGTTAAAAGATGTTACACATTCCTTAAAAAAACCCTACACTGATTCATTGTGATGGTATAGACTGTGGAATTGAAGTGCTAATTAGAAAATACATGGGTGTTGTTCATTATCCTTTTGAAATGGAATGACACTAAGCTTTTACACTCCATTGCACCTGAAAGGTCGGCACTATGTTGTTAAGTGCCTTTTATACAAATTTTCCTGTCTTGACTATGAATAGGTGAGGGAAGAATTGTGTTTGTTTTATGGTCTCATAATTTTGAAAAGGGTGTGTGCTGTTAATAGGGGTTGTTTTATTGTAGATTTTCTTTTCCATCCTTATAAGCTTTGCACCTTATTATGCGCATGACATCTTGGATCTATTGTGAGAAACTGGGATGGATTGCAAATGTCACACAAGCTACAAGCACATGAACCCACACATGGCACTTTCACATAATCTGCAGGTTCTTATTAGTACAACATCACATACACATTTTCAAGCACTCTGATGATCAGTGGAGAATCTCTCCACTTCAGCTAATTCACATTAATACTATTGTGAACAGTAGTAGTAGACAGAAGGTGTGGTTCTCCCACTTCCGAGGTCGGTAAAATGAGTACCCAGAATGTTGGGGGCAATATGCTAAATCATTGTAAACCGCTTAGAGAGCTCCGGCTATAAAGCGGTATATAAATGTAAGTGCTATTGCTATTGCTAAAGTGTCAGTACAGGCGCTCTAATGTAGAATAAGATACTCACCCACTTCCCATTCCAGACGTTGGCCATATTCTCTGTGACTAGGCAAACATGATATCACATCACAATGTGGTTGGCACTTGAACAATGACAGCTTATATGTCAACTACTAATCCACTGAGCCGTTTCCTTCATTGTACTCTCTTTTTATGAACAGTTCAATGGGGAAATGGTGGATAGAGTGGGGCCGAGAGAATGCAGCTGTTCACATGTGGCACAGATGCAGGAAGGCTGAATACAATTGTAAATCTACTTTCTTGCATTGCCATGATACAAACACATTTAAAACTGCATTTCTGTCTTTCAATACCAGGAGTGGGAAAGAGGCTCAAAAACATTAACTGGCATGGGAATTCATCTTGGGTCCCCATTCACAGATGATGGCAGCCCTGACATGACTGCCTCAGGAGCATCCAACATGGGTACTATATGTGAGGCTACTATGGTTTCTGTGATGGCAACTTATTCAAAAAGTGCCAAGTCTCCGTGAATGAATAGCTTTATTTTGATCATAGATCAGATATAAACAGAACAAATTACAGATCATTCAGATAAGAAATCTATCATACAATACACCAACCAGGAATGCACCTAGGTAATTTTGGTGCCCGGACCTGAACGGCTTCGGAGCCCCTCCTCCCCCTGCTGTGCCCCCCCCATTTTTTTTAAAAGATACCATACTTTCCCCCGCCGCTGTTCCTTCCTTTTGGGGGCCCTCCAAATGATCTGGGGGCCTCCCCATAGCCCCACCACTCCTTCTCTGCTGTGCTGCTGGCCCGCTGCCCTGTGGTGTCAGCATGGGCATGCAATGTTCCATGCTCAAACTGCATCAGCATGCTGGCCGAGGAGGCCCACCTGCGGCCGCCACCAGCATGTGTGTGTGTGGGGGGGTTGTCCATGGCTGGCTCTGCTTGGCTCATCCCCACCCCCTCTGGCAGTGAAGAGGGTAGGGATGTGCATAAAACCGGTTCTCCCGGTTCGGTTCGGATCCGAACCGGGTCCGAACCGGACCAGGGTGGTTCGGTTTTGGTTTTGCCGAACCACCCCCCGGTTCGGTTCGGATCCGAACTGGTTCGGTTTCGAACCGAACCGGTTAGGATCTCAAAAAATAGCTGGTTTGAAAGGGGACCTTGTGTTCTACCTGCCACCCAAATTTCAAGTCAATTGGACCTTCCTCTGATTTTTGGCGATTTTTTAAAGTTTTAGTGACTTTGGGGCAGTTTGGGGGCATAGCATGGGATCTGGGCAAAAGGAGTGGGGTGGGGTGGTAGTGCCTAATGGGTGCAGGCTACCACCCCAATTTCAGGGGGATTGGGCAAGGGCTGATTTTTGGTAAATTTCTGAAAATTTCATGTCTTTGGGGCAGATTGGGGCAGATTGGGGCAGAAAGTGGGGGCTGGGGCAGAATAGTGGGGTGTGATGGTAGTGCCTAATGGGTGGAGGCTACCACCCCAATTTCAGGGGGTTTGGACAAAGGGGTGATTTTTTGAGAATTTTTGAAGTTTTAGTGACTTTGGGGCAGTTTGGGGGCAGAAAGTGGATCTGCCCCAAAATAGTGGGGTGGGGTGGTAGTGCCTAATGGGTGGAGGCTACCACCCCAATTTCAGGGGGATTGGGCAGAGGGCTGATTTTTTGAGAATTTTTGAAGTTTGGGTGTCTTTGGGGCAGATTGGGGGCAGAAAGTGGATCTGCCCCAAAGGAGTGGGGTGGGCTGGTAGATAGTGCCTAATGGGTGGAGGCTACCACCCATCCCCAATTTAAGAGTGATTGGGCAGAGGGGTGAATTATGGTGAATTTATTTGTATGAGGTTTGTCTTCATAAGGTGAAGTGTGCTAAATTGATTACTTCCTCATATTATTCATAGTAAAGGAAAGTGTGAAAAAGTGAAAGTGGGGTCATGAGAGTTGTTTAATTGAAAAATATCTCATTTGCTATGATAGAATGAGAATTCACACCTTTTCTATTCACCATAATTCACCCCTCTGCCCAATCACTCTTAAATTGGGGATGGGTGGTAGCCTCCACCCATTAGGCACTATCTACCAGCCCACCCCACTCCTTTGGGGCAGATCCACTTTCTGCCCCCAATCTGCCCCAAAGACACCCAAACTTCAAAAATTCTCAAAAAATCAGCCCTCTGCCCAATCCCCCTGAAATTGGGGTGGTAGCCTCCACCCATTAGGCACTACCACCCCACCCCACTATTTTGGGGCAGATCCACTTTCTGCCCCCAAACTGCCCCAAAGTCACTAAAACTTCAAAAATTCTCAAAAAATCAGCCCTTTGTCCAAACCCCCTGAAATTGGGGTGGTGGCCTCCACCCATTAGGCACTACCACCACACCCCACTATTCTGCCCCAGCCCCCACTTTCTGCCCCAATATGCCCCAATCTGCCCCAAAGACATGAAATTTTCAGAAATTTACCAAAAATCAGCCCTTTGTCCAAACCCCCTGAAATTGGGGTGGTGGCCTCCACCCATTAGGCACTACCACCACACCCCACTATTCTGCCCCAGCCCCCACTTTCTGCCCCAATATGCCCCAATCTGCCCCAAAGACATGAAATTTTCAGAAATTTACCAAAAATCAGCCCTTTGCCCAATCCCCCTGAAATTGGGGTGGTAGCCTGCACCCATTAGGTACTACCACCCCACCCCACTCCTTTTGCCCAGATCCCATGCTATGCCCCCGAACTGCCCCAAAGTCGCTAAAATTTTAAAAATTCGCCAAAAATCAGCCCTTTGCCCAATCCCCCTGAAATTGGGGTGGTAGACTCTACCCATTGGGCACTACCACCCCACCCCAAAATTTTGCCCCTGGGCCCCTTTTTACCCCCCCGAATCGATTCGGATTCGGATTCGGATTAAATCCGAATCCGAACCAAATCAAGGGTGATTCGGGTGACCCAGATTCGGGCACAAAACAGAACAGGGGTGATTCGGTTCGGGTCCGAGCCAAATCACCCAAAATCCCAAATTGCACACCCCTACTAAGCACACACACAGAGAAGAAGCAGGAGGCGGAGTGTGGATTCTATGATAGCATATTAGAGTGGATTGATGGTGTCTCATTGAAAATCTCATTTGCTATCATAGAATCCACACTCAATACCTCAGAAACAAGAGAACCCTGTACCCATGGGGGTGCCCCTACCAGAGATCCCTGTACCCCATGGGTTAGAAACCCATGGGGGTGGTTGGCACCCTATGTGCACTACACCACCACTTGCTCTGGGCCACCCCAGCACCCCCATGTGCACTTATAGGGCTGCTGAAAGCTCCATTATAACTTATTATGAGGAAAAACCTTAAAGACGCGTAAACTTCAAAAATCACTTAAAAATCACCTCTTTGCCCAATTCCTTTCAAATAATTCTGATAGCTTCCTTGCCCACCCTAGGAACTACCACCCACCACACTGCACTCTACGACACCCCTTTCCCCCCGACGTGAAGCTATACATTTGCTGCAATCCTAATTATTCTCTATGAGGAATTCAAAAACACTTAACAATTCACCAATAATCAGAGGAGTGTCCAATTGCCTTGAGATTTTTTGGGTGGTAGGCACCCATGCCTGTCTACCACCCACCCTGCTTTTGTGCTCCTAGGTCCTCCACAACAGGGGATATGGACTGGTTCGGGTCCCATTATACTCAATGAGAAAAATAATTAAAAATATTTCAAATATTCATAAAAAATCATAGGGGTGTCTGATTGCTTCAGGGTTTGCATGGTTGTTGGCACCCATGAGTGCTCCACAATAAGAAATAATGGCCTGGTTCGGGTCCCATTATATCCTATGAGAGAAAAATAAAAATATTTTTCAAAAATTCATAAAAAATCGTACGAGTGTCCGATTGCTTTGGGGTTTGGGTGACAGGTACCCCTGGGTGCCAGCTACCATCTGACCAATTTTCAGCTTTCCGAACCGATCCAAACCGGTCCGAACCGGTTCGAAACGAACCACCCCCAGTTCGGTTCGGATTCGAACCGAACCAGGGGTGGTTCAGTTCGATCCGAACCTCCGAACCGGAACCGGTTCGGACCCGAACCGGTTCAGATCCGAACCGGTTCGCACATCCCTAGAAGAGGGGAAAATAGCAGCGGAGCAGCGGTGGGGCTATGGGGAGGCCCCCAGATCATTTAGAGGTCCCCCAGAAGCCAGGAGGCTGCAGACCCAGTCTCCAAGGTCCGTGGCTAAATGCATCTCTGACACCAACAAAGGAAAAGTTTTATGGTAAGATCTAAAGGGGAGAAATTAATTGTTGGCAGATCTTAATAGCAGCCACACAAAATTTAGCAACCTTGTGTGTAATAGACAATTTCTTGTCTGCAAGGAGACGTGTGATGTAAAATTCATCAGTTCGGCTGGGATAATGTAATAGCAAGGGAGCACAGTGCCCTTTAAGATGTGCACACACTCACAAGTTTTTTGATGTCCACTCAGTTCATTTTAGATCCCACTCAGGTTGAATCAGGAAGGTTCCATTCTGAATGTACGTGCACACACACTGCCTTGATACTGCCACTCAGAACAAAACTCATTCCGCTAGGGATGTGCATGGTCTGGACTGGTCCAGACCAGCACCGAGGGGGGGTCTACCTTTAAGGGCGGGGGGGGTAGAACTTACCCCTCCCGCCGCTCTTCCCCCTCCAGCGCTGCAGTTTCAAGCGAAGTTTTTGGGGCGGCAGCGTTCCTCGCTGCCGCCCCTGCCCCCGTCGCCGCCTGGAAGTCTCCGTAATAGCAGTACGCATGCGTGTGTGGCGGCACGTGCACGCCTGTCGCCGTCGTGCGCACGCGCCGCCTACATCACATGCACACTGCGTGTGACATAGGCGGTGCGCACGCATGGCGGCGACAGGCGTGCGCGCCGCCACAGACGCATGCGTGCTGCTATTACAGAGACTTCCAGGCGACGACGGGGGCAGGGACGGCAGCGAGGAACGCTGCCGCCCTAAAAACTTCACTTGAAACTGCAGCGCCGGAGGGGGAAGAGCGGCGGGAGGGGTAAGTTCTACCCCCCGCCCTTAAAGGTAGACCCCCCCTCGGGGCCGGACCGCCGGACCAGTCCGGCTCGGAACCGGTTCAGAGGCCTCCAACATGGCCTCCGGACCGGTTCGTGCACATCCCTACATTCCGCACAAAGATGAAAAAAATTAGAGGGACTACTGCAAGAGAGTAATAAGACTAGGACTCTCATTATAAAAGGAACAATAAAACGACATGTGATGGACAGATTAAATCTCAACCGAACTACAAGGGCAGATCTGACTGGCCTAGGGAATTTTTGGAAATTTCCCATTAAAACTTGCCAATGGTAAGTCATCATATCTTGCTCTAAGGAACAGTCTCTGTTGGTGACAATAAATAACTGGCTGGTTTCCAGTTGTGATCGCCAAGGCACCCTCTTATGGTCTGCGGGATGACACATAGGTCATTTTGATGCTCGGTGTCCAAGATCCTCTGTTTGAGCATCTTCTTGGCTTGTTTATATCCCAATAGTGACAAATATTCTAAAGAGAAGCCAAGTAATGAGAGTTTGCCAGCAGTGCTTGTGTCCAGAAAGTTTGAAATCTGTCGGCCAGTACAAGGGGAATCAGCCCCAGAGATGGGAAATTGATCTTAAGCCAGTAGTTGAAAATTGAAATCCATGCTTTGGATTCCATCCTCTGAAAGCCTGTTTCTAACCTTAGTGCAGCATTAGAAATACATCTCGGGGCCCTGAGTACACCTCTTATAAACTTAGACTGTGTGTCATTCAGTGCCCACTCTTCTTCATTCCATTCCTCTGCCATTTTGAGGAAGTTCCTTAGGCTTAAAATTTCTTTTCTGTTTTCTATATTAGCAAGGCAATAGCACCACCTACTGACAGTTAATGTACTTCAGTTCAGTGCACTTCAGTGCTATACAATTGGTTTTTCATGGCACAGAACGGTTTGAGCCAGATTAATGACTCTGGGTAGAAAACTAGATGAGTCAAAGGGGGATTCTGTTAAGTAGCCTCAATGTTCAATTTTCTCTCTAGTGGTGCCTTCATTCAGGTGCTGTCTCAAATTATCTGATGTTTCCGTGTTTGCCTTCATAGTTTAGTACTACTAAATACTGAATGACCACTGTGTCAGAAGTCTTTGTATCCTTTATCGCAAAGAAAATAAATTATGTTACTCATAAAGGAAGTCATACTGCATGTGAAATAAAAAGCAAGTTGTGAAGGCTGAGGATCAAAAGGAAACAAAAGAAGTAAACATATGCTACTTTGATTATTCTAGTATCATAGTTACTTATTCGCCCTAACTTGCACATGTCCAAAGTGTCTGAAAACATTCCTTGAAAGAAAATCACTAAAATGGAGCCCATAGATTTGATGGTTTGCATAGCAGGTCATAATTTTTGCCGGGGGCCTAAGTTGTTTATTCATATTGCTTGGGGTTGCTGACCATGGTGTGACTCAATAGAAAGGTATTTCTTTCAAGTTAAGGCTTTAACCTGACACTGCTCAGAGGAATAATTTGCTTGCAATAATTTGCCACTGTTGTGGCTGGGAAGGAGTTCCGAGCTAGGCTAGTTGTCAGCTGACAACTTTGGAACTTTGTATGCTTGGATTTCATGCTGGAGAAACTGGAGTGGATCCTGTTCTTGTATGGTGTAGTGTTGCTTGCTTGTTCCTGCCTTCTGCTGATTTTAGGTACACTCTAGTTTGAATGATATAAACTGCATTGACCTGTTTATATGGGCAGAAATGTGCAGCTTGTCCAGTTCTGAAAATATCACAGTTATGAAGGCTCAACTGTGAGGGCTAGAAATTTATTTTAAAAAATTGGGGATTCCCTAATATGCTCAGCTCATTCTGGGTGCTTTTTCTAGGATCTAAAATGTTGTTTAGTATGAGGCCTACATGTTTGGCAGTTCCTGGACTGATCAGTTAAGTGTCATTTAAGTAAGGAGGATCATCCTGGTTCCACGTATGGATGAGCTGGATTTTACCCGAGGTCCTTAATTGCCTCAACAATTCCACGATGCTTTCAGTGCTCTGCCTGTTAGCTCTAATAATTCTTTCCATTAGTTTTCTGTTGCCAATATCTAATAAGCTTTAGATATAGTAATCACTATTTTATAATGAGTTAATGTCAAAGGAGTAAATGTTTTGCCTCTTCAGTACAAAGTGGAAGTGTCAGGGAAGGGGACAAGATGAGAGAAGGGAGCACTCTGAGGCATGTCAGCCAATGTAACATGTTTCAGGCTCTGCACACATAATACTGTTCATAGCCCTGGGAATACCTAAGGGGGTTCCTGTAGAGCAGTGTTTCTTTGTTCCATGTAAAATGTAAGCAAGGGGAAAAAAATTCACAATACCTTTTTTCAGTTGAAGTTACTTGCAATAGTCTGAGATCTCATCAAGGGTTTGAAAACCACCGTTTTAGGCACATAAGGACACATAAGTGGCCGAATTTCTGTCAAGAGATTCTAGACTAACCATCCTGCTGACTAATGACATGATAGCATTTTAATCTTTCTGAACTTTGCTTCTTTGCCTGATCTACCTTTCCCAGCATACTTATTTGTCTGGAAGCAATATTCAGGAGAGTTTAGTCTTTTTGGCTTGTGCAGCTTGGAGATTGGCCTCCTTTAGAGTAGTCACCAATTCATTGCTGTGGTGACCCCCAAAAGTCTACTTGCCAGCTTACCTGAGGCAAGTACCCCCAGTCTTCTGGCAAGTGGAATGCCCAGTACCCCATAGATCTCCTCCACAGATGTCTCCACTGCCATTTCCAAGGTGAAAAACAGCAGGGTCCTTTCTGAGCAATAGGAGTGGCTCCCATTGTCTCTTACCATCTCTATATCCCAGTACAAATGAGAGAAGACCTCCACCTCAGAGGGTCAGTGCAATCACATGGCCAGGCCTGATTATATAGCACCATTACATCATCCCATTCACTTGCTGTCAAACACATTACATTAAACTCTGCTTGTTGTATGAAACAACTTTGGGGGGGAAATATTTGAGCAAGTCTTGTTGCATGTCACAAATTATAATTATGATATAACAGGTCATGCATTTTATTTATTATTGGTGCACAAGGTATATCCATAACCCTGCCATACACCATCTACACCTACATGGAAAACACTGTTTTGGCCAATAACTATCCATTCTTCCATATGGAAAGGTCTAGACAATTGGACTAGCGTTCAAAGAGCTGCTCGGGTTTATGGCTAACGCTTGAGCTAGCATAGAAGATTTTTTTTAAAAAAACTGAACAACTGCCCTCTGACATATAACAAACTGCTTTTGAAACTCCTTTCAGTTCAAAATTAATTTCTTATGTGCCCTGGCTTCTGAGGCCAGGGGAAGAAAAACAACTGAAACTACCTTTGAGATTTTGGAATTTGTTGTATGATGCTTTCGACCATAGCTTCGGTCTTCAGGAAAGTCAGTTGCTTAGTATCTTTGCAGAGAGAGAAAGTGAGAGTGAGAGAGAGCACAAACCAAACAGAAATTGATTTCACAATTGTGCCCTTGAATTCAAGCATAATTCTTCAAATGCAACAACAAATGTACTGCTTAATCAGAATTATGGGAGCAACCACAGGGTGGTCTGAAGATTCTATGTAGTTGCAAACCTCATTTGTACTAGCATCCAATTGACAAGCATACTTACTTTGAAAACGTATAAATTTTGAAATGGAAAACTTGTTTAAACCCATTAAGTTAATCTGCTTTTTTGGATGTAATTTGAATTTGCTTGATTTCAGTTGATCCATCCTGGCCCTAGTAAATGCTAGGAAGATGGAAGCAACTTCCAAGGAGTAGAGTGCTCTGCATGGTGTTAACTTTTCATGAGCAATCCCACTGATTGCATTATATATAATGTACATCTATGAAACTATTTCATTACCTACAATGAAATGATCTCCTCTGTCATAGTATAGGAGGGATATTTTTGTTCCCATTGAAATAAGGTCATTCAAGAAATTAGCTGCTATCTTTGACTTAGAGATACAATAAAAATGAGGGTTTGTTTTTTTCAAGATCTAAGAGTACAGTCAATATGGTGACCTATTTATCTTCTTCTGGTGCAACACCAGTAGAATATAAGTCTTGTATCATTTTGTGCATAGGAGGAACAAAACTAGAAAACTAGAAATAGACTGCTTTGGCAATGAAGAAAAACACACTGGGTCTCATTAGTGGAGACTGCGAGCTTTTTCACTGAATATTTTTGCTTTGGTTGTATAAGCAATAGCTACAGCTAGGATTGAATTGGCACATACTACAAGCAGTGCTCATTAGCTAGAGTTCTCTTAGCTCTTTGGAATGTGGTAACCAAAGCCAATCTGCTTGTTTCATATTCATGAGGCTTTCCTCTCTAATAGTTGATTGACAGCTTTGGTAGACATTGTCCAATTTCTTCACATCAAGTGTGCGACCTCAATTCACCCGCTGCTTGCTCCCCTGTGTTAGCTGAGCCTATTCTGAACGTCCATTATTCACACTCTATATTGTGTTATGATGAATTGTCCTCTTGGGAGTTTTAGAACATCTTAATCCCAGTCTGAAAAGAACTCTATGCAATAAATAACCGACAAGCTCCTCTGCTAAATGTGAGTGGATGAGCAAATGTAGGTTTTTGACATTTTCCACCAAATGAAAAGCAGCCAAAGAGATCACTCTAAGTATCCTTGAACAGCTTCCATCTCCCATTTTAATTTGCGCTGGATACCGTTCCTCTGAGATGTCATTTGATGTGAAAGGATGAAGGAGTCACGGTGCCTTTTATTTCCCTGGTTATTAAACCAGCAAGTGAAATATATTATTTTCAGAGAACAGTCATTGGGTACTATCCTTATTATTTAAAGGTTTCACTGATGTCAGCCTCCTCACTCCACTGGGAATGACTAAGAGAACTTTAAGGGGAAAATGCCAGGTTGTCATTAGTATGATTTCAAATAATTAATTTCATTTACATAAATGTGTGGGTCAATATATTATTTGAAGGGGAAAACCTCCTCCTTTCTTTGTTTTTAGATCGTGAATGTATATTTTGCAGCTGGCTCCATTTTAGCAGAGGCATTCCCTAATGTTCTGGGAAAGAAAGAGGAATGCCTCTCTTAAGATGGTGCTTGCCATCCACAGTCCGTATAAGTACTTACTTGAATAATAGTTAACTTTAACTATTGATTAATAGTTGCCTGATCAATTGGGAACACCTCTTTTAATTGATCAAACAGGTTTTAATCTATTCATCTAGCCAATTAATTGACAAAATGTGGACACCTTTGAAAAAAGTATTATTTGATGTGTTTTATTTTTTGTGTGCTTAATCAGTCCTATCTGTAAGGGTTTAGTAAATATTGTTCTACCCCTTTTTGTAAAATACTAGGATATTACTATATTAAAGCATTATCACAATAAGTATATCTTCCATATTTGGTGCTAGTGCATAACACATTTGGGCACTTTGCCTCAGAGCTCATGAATAATGGAAGGGGCCACTGAAATAAGCTCCAGACCCAGCACAATATTTTTTAATTAATTAATTAATTAATTTTATATACTGTCTGATTCCAAAGGGTCTAGGCAGTTCACCTTTAATCTACATAATATGCGGGAGATGAATGGGAAGATGCACTAAATTAGCAGTACTGTGCAATGTGAGAGCATGGCCAATTGAACCCAACGGGACTTAATTTTGATGCATAGGATTGTGCTTTAAGGATCACACAAATGAGTGAGCAACAGATTTTCATGGAAGTGGTGTTAGTCTCTTTCCTAGTGCAGTCTGACTGCAGATGTCATACCTGGGGAATCCCTGAAAACTTGGGATGGCTTTAATATTAATAGACACTGCCAAAAATATCCTTCCTTGCCCCTAGTCAGGAAATATTGCCCAAATAGGAAGGTCTTATGCCACCTTCAAAAGATGTATCAGAAAATTAGAGAGAGGGAATTTCATAGCTGAGGAACAAATGCCAAGACTTGTTGCAGGTGTAATGCTGCCTCCAAGCAAACGATGAGTGGCAAATCAGGAACAGCCTTGTGAATGCTCGAACTCTCCTCCTCCCATCTCTGGTACAATTTTATTTTTATTTTCCTTCTTGCATAGCCATGGTTTTATGTTACATGATGTGCATAGGGATGAGCAGATTTCCTCAATAGGTTTGGTCTGCCCTATGTGTTCTGCCCTATATCCACTTGGAGGATTTCTAAAATTTTCAGAAGTGGGCATCTGCTTCAGTTTTCAGTGTGTGTCTTTCTCTCTCCTTGCTTCCTTACAGGCTACTGATGCTCTCCAACACATATGTACATTGATTAAATCACACTAGAGAAACAAGTCCATATGTGATTGTGTAATAACTATTTTGCATTATGATTTAATCAGTGAGCTTATGAACTGAAGCACATAAGTGGCCTGTAAGAAAAAGAACACACACATTGAAAACTGTGAAGCTGTGCATGAACAGTAGTCCAGAAGAATGGATTAAAAAATGAAGGGTTGCTAATGCACTGGTAGTGCTACAAAAACAAGATCAGATCATGCAGTACCCCAAAATCTGTAAATAAATTCAAATGGGGAAAATTTTGTGGGCATCCCCAGATGTCCACTGATGGGCATGTAGACTGAGAGATTCACCTGTAAATTGACAATTCCCTTCCAGAAGTGTCATATTTTCATACAAACTTTTTTTTAAGTAGCAGGTTGTCACGTTAAAGCTTTCATTTTTGAAAGGTAAGCCTTAAGGTTTAATACTAGACTTGAGAATTTCTTGCATAGAAATTCATCACATTTAAGCTGTGACCACTGTGTCAACCCTTATCAGAAAAGCAGCTTCTCCCCCCCTCCAACTGTCATCCTCTGCCTTAATTAAGCGACAAACCAACCCTTCTTGAAATAAAAAAGTGGTAGGTGTCTCTTGTCACACTTCACATCTGAAGTGCAGACTGACAATGTAAAGTCAGGATGTCATTCAGCACTATGCTGCCATTATAATTTAGACAGCTTGAGAAGCTATTTGGAGGGTGGCTGCCATACTAGAGTTTCAGGAGAGATGAGATTAGAATTATCCTCAGTAACAGGGCTTTGAAAAGTTTTTGTCTCCATACCAGCTAAGAAGAATTTGCTATCCAGCCATGCTAATAAACAGCTGCATTATAGTTTTTTTTAAGTCATGTCAATTTTGTTTTTCCCCCTTACCACAGCTTAAGCCCAATTTCTACATGATGAATATAATGTTTACCAGTAGTAGTATTCCATGTGTGCCTGGTCACATTTATGCATTAGCCCCTTCTCTCTGGGCAAAGAGACTTTCTGAAGTGGTGTGTGTCCAGGGGCGTAGCTATAATGGAGCGGATGGGTTCAAAGAACCCGGGCACTCGAGCTCCCGAGGACCCACCAGCTCCACCCCTCCCTATGAGGGACCACCAGGGAAAGGGGTGGAAATGGGCCCCCTCTCCCCTAACTACACCCTTGTGTGTGTCTCATAGCAAGGGGAGAGCATCTCACTCTTTTCAGCCTACCACAGTGTCCCTTCCAGTGACTGTAGTATTTTCTAGTGTCTTCCCCTTTTTGTTTAGATGTTGAGCCCCTTTGGGTCAGGGAACTATCTTATTCTTCCATTGCTATTTAAACTACTTTTAGAATATTTTTTGTTGAAAAGCAGCATATAAATATTCTAAATCATAACAAATAATTTGTATGATTCACTCTTATGAGCCACTGATTGCTGGCATGCTAAGTCTGCATAGGAATCAGCCGACACACTTATGATCTATGTTTGCTTCCATTAGGAAGGGACTGGATGATGCAAGAGACCAATAGGATTTCACCTGGTCCTGTAAAGCCGCTGACTCTCTGGCCTGACTCCTTAGGGCCAAACTAAACATGATGGGTGCAGCATTTTTTTTAAAAAAGCATATCTACTGCATTTCTTACATATAAAATAGGCATGTGTGGGAAGGTTTCTTACATTGAAATAGACGCATGGGTGATGGGAATAGCTCCTCCTTCCTCCCCATGTCTTACCTCCATGCTCTGTTGTTTCAAGCACTTCTTGGCATGCTGAGCAGCTATCATTTAGGCACAAAGTTTCTTTGAGATTGTCCCACTCACCAGCCCTGATAGGAGAGAAAAGCCAGCCCTCCAGTCAGTATCTTGTTAGTTCACCTTGATTATGATCAGGCCAGCCTGGAATTCATGGCAAGGGTGGTCAAGGACTTAAATGGATATGGCTTAGTTTGCTGGAGCTGCAGCTGTGATTATGCTGGCCTGTGGCAAGGGATGTTGGTGGGCTCTCAATAGAAAGCAGGAGGAGATACATTATGATTTGGCGAAGATACTTTCCTGGTAAGAGGGTATCTTTATTGAGCCACTAGCTTTTTGCTTGATATACAAATAACATTTAGAACCCGGCAGAGTGTAATTTTCCTTTTGTGGGGGAAGAGCCTCTGTCAGTGCACTAAAAACCTGCATTGCTAGTACTTTGGTTGGGCATCTGTGGAGTGAGGCAGGTGTGTTTTAAGTGTCCCTGCCTGTGTGGGGAAAGGTGGAGAGATAGCAGGGTCAGGTGTCTAAATTTTTAGGAAGAATTTGGACAAATTATTTTAGACAACCACCTTTCTTTTGTTGAGACAGCCCCATTTTAGTTTGTTGGTTTGGGCTAATTGTTTAACATGAAAAAGTCAAATATGGGTACATTTATCTCTCCTTTTTGGGTAATTATTTTTGGGTAAGACTTATTGAGTTCAGTAGCTTTAGCATACTTTGTTTGTTTTGTAACACATTTTCTAATGTGTAGAGTAGGATTTAAGATGATGAGCCCATTCTCGCGATGAGAGGGCTACCTGGTGGGTGGTGGAGAAGGCAGTTTAAACTTACCTTCCCTGCAGATGACCACTTCTCCGTTGCTGGGTATGTGCATTGCACACTCAGATAATCCTCCACTGTCCCAGGTAGTGTGAAGGTTAGGGGGCCAGGACGCATCATCCCAGCCCCTGGAAATCCCATAATGCACTGCACAAGTGCACAATGCATTGTGGCAGCCCCCCCAGCACTGGCCAGGAGCCCCACAGTCTCTCAGCCCCAGCTGCAAGCACTCAGCACTGATAGATGCTTAGGGAAATGGGCCTAAGGGAACCCTCACTCCCTTAACTTGATTTAAAAGGCGGGCTCCAGGGGTGGGTTTGCTGCTGAGGCGCTACTGGGAGCCCTGGGGCTATCAGCAGTTCTTATGGGCCGCCAAGACCAGGCTTGGCCTTCTTAGCCCAGTCTTGGCTGTGTGTTAGAACAGCCTCATTGTTTGTTATATGTAGGCCAATAGACTTTTCCTTAATTACTGCAGATTTATTGTGTGGTAAGGATTTTCTGTTTTATTTCAGATTTTAATGAAAGCTATTTCCATATTTTGAAAATATACATTAATATACAGGACAATTTACTTTTATTATTGTTATGGCTTTCTGAATATGCAGTTCTTCATTATTTGCTTTCGTTGCAGTTTTGACACAAGATATTTTCTTGCATCAGGTTGGTTTGTAGTATCTTACAAAATATGTATATAAACACATGTTTGTATTGTCTGAAATTGTGGTTCAGCTTTAAAAGTTTGAATCCTCTTGAGAATCTATTTTATGAGTTTTGTTTTGTTTTGGGTAAAGCCTTCATATGTCATTTGTGCTCTTTTAATTATGATTTTGATAAGGTAGATTGATATTTACGTCAGTTAATGATTATATAAAGATTGCTCATTGAAATTGATAATAAGGTATTGTTTGTAGATTCTGCACCTGTGAGAAAATCCCCAACTCACAAAGCCCAGAGGATAATAGAACTTGCAGCTCTTATCCATGTTTCATGCATCCACACTTTGCCTTGGTCTTTCAGTTGGACATTGGGCTGGAAAGGGAGGCATCCGGGAAGACCTCTAACAGGTGCAGTTTCCCTAATCACTTCCTAGAGATGCCCCTAATGAATTTGTGCCTGATGCATCTCTGATCAAAGCAAAGTGCGGGTGCATGGGGCCTTATTTCTAAACCCATCATCATATATGGGACTGTACACAGTTTTTACAGCTAATATGGCACAGAGGTTAAGATGGGCACCTTAACTTGCAATTTCCATTCTTTTTAGTGAAAATGTAAAGCATCTTAACTATCATCTTAAAGTAAAGGTTTTTGGATTGTTGAATTCATACAAATATGCCACTGAAATAAATGGTAGATTTTCACTGAATATGACTCATAGTAGGAACTATCGTTCTTGAAGAAGCAAGATAGAAAAAGCATTGACGCTTTTGAACTTTTGTGCTGGAGAAGACTTTTAAGGATACCATGGACAGCCAGGAAAACAAACAAATGGATAATAGAACAAATCAATCCAGAATGTTCACTCCAGGCACAAATGACCAGTCTCAAACTATTATACTTTGGACACATTATGCGAAGACCCAGCTCCCTTGAGAAGTCTATAATTCTGGGGAAAGTTGAAGGAAAGAGAAGAAGATGACGACCAGCAGCAAGGTGGATGGACTCGATTATGACAGCAATGAATGCACCACTGAGAGACCTTAAAGGCCAAGTTGAAGACAGATCATCCTGGAGGGAATCTGTCTATGTGGTCACTAAGAGTTGACACCGACTTGACGGCACTTAATCAATCAGGAACATAGGAACCTGCCTTTTACTGAGCCAGACCATTGGTCTATCTAGCTCAGTGTTGTTGTCACAAACTGGCAGTGGCTTCTCAAAGGCTGCAGGCAGGAATCTCTCTCTGCCCTATCTTGAAGAAGCCAGGGAGGGAACTTGAAACCTTCTGCTCTTCCCAGAGTGGCTCTATCTCCTGAGGGGAATATCTTACAGTGCCACTTCTAGTCTCCCATTCGTATGCAACCAGGGCAGACCCTGCTTAGCTAAGCGGACACATCATTCTTGCTACTACAAGACCAGCTCTCATCCATAGACAGTAATATCTACATGACACACGATACACAGTATGCTAGAACCCAAAGACTTGAATTGTTCACAAGCACCTATGTGTGCTGGTGTTTCCACAACCTCTTGTATAAGCAGTATATAAATAATAAGAAGGCATGTTATGCTGGTCCTGAAGCCCCTGCAAGGTTTAGGAGTATGCACAGATCTCTTTGTGGCTGTCCGGATTGTGGTCCATGTTTCTAAAAGTAATTAGCGTTCCAGCTCTCAGGCAGTCTTCCTAATGACCTCTGAGAGGCAGATTCTCCCATTATTTTTTTCACATAATAAAGTTAATTCAATTCAAATTTTATTAACAGTCTATAGACCTTCAGATCATAATAAAGTCACCACAAGGTTGATTCTACTATTTTTTGTATGTTAAGTTTTTAAAAAAACATTGTATTCTTATACAAGCTCTCTGCAGCCATCATAGTTTGCATGGAAAGTCAATGCAAGGAGGCAGAAATGGGAGTGCACCAGCTAGCCATGCCTCCCCTGCAGTGTTCCCTGTAAGGGATTCTCAGATGTTGTTGACTACAACTCCCATAATCCCCAGCTGCAATGGCCATTGACTGGGGATTATAGGAGTTGTAGTGAACATCTGGGAATTCTTCTTGCACAGTGAGTACTGGTACCTGCATGCTGTTGGCCATGCTCTTGGCACCAGGGATGGGGGCATATTAAGAGCTTATTTGGAGTGGCAAGCTGCCTGGCCAGCATCCCAAATCAAGGATAAAAAGTCAAACATTCCTCTATTAGTCCTTGCCACTGCAAAGAAGCACTGAATGCAGAAACACCCAAGAACATGGTTAGCTTACATACTGGCTGCATGGGATGTACGTAGCAGGTGTGGTTCTGCTGCCTTCCTAATGTGATTGCTCCACCTACTTGAATGTTTGAAGAGAACAACACAGTGAGACCAGGAATTTTCTCGGCCAGAGAAAAAACCCCAAAACTCACATTCTCTATGATGTGATAAAGATCGGCTTTGATTACATTCTGAAGAAAAGTTCCAGATATGAGAATGATGGGGTGAAATGTGAGAATTTGGACCTGGATTCAACTCTAAATGTATTTTTAAATGTGATAGGATCTTACTAGTTTTTACATACTACTAGTATTATTAGAAGACAAGTTTTGGAAGGTGGTGTGGGTGATTAACCAAAGCTTTGGAATAAATGTGTTTAACAACCAGACTTTAAATTACAACTTTGTGATTGGTTTCAGCATAATGTCCCAGCCCCCTTCTTTAGGACTACACTGGAGTTATTCCAGTCACAGAGTATGGATGGAAAGTACGATGTTAAAATGGAAGATCTGTGTTTAATGTCTGGTGTTAAAATGGAAAGATCTTGTCTAATTCTGTAACACAGATCTGTGAACAGCATATGCTTACAGATCTTTATTTCTGTACACATGGGTTTAATTTCACTGTGTTACAGTTGTCTGTAGTTGATAGGTTAATACAAAATTTGTTCTACTAGAAGCGACCATAAATGTGTATCCTCGAATGATTGAATTTAATGCTGGTGTGCTCTCCCAGTCTCTAAACATGCTTATTTGGAAACAAGTCCCATGGGTTCATTGGAACTTAGACTGAAGTTAGGATGGCTTTGAAGCTTATGCATGCAAACCTCAAGCTGCTATTTTAAGTACAATATTGGCAATTAGACTTTGAGAAAGTTAATGAAGTTTAATCCTTATTGGATTGCCACTCTTTCTGCATCTGTGATGGATAGCCAAAATGTACTATTGTTTCTTTAGTAATTAATCTCTTTGTGCCATAGAAAAACCCTTTTATACTGAAACAATTTATTCCTAGTGTACACAATTACACATCTGCAGGCATTCAGAAAGGAGAGCTAATTGGTAAACCTGATTTTTATTAGTATGGAGAGGGAGTGTTAAAATCTTGATTCAGAAATGAGGCACAAGGTATTGTTTACTTTTATCTAATAAATCAAGACGGGCTGCAAAATGGTCTGTAATTTGCCAGCTGCGGAACTTTCAGTTTACACTCTCTGGAATCAAATCTGGACGAGTCATTTTTGTTTTGTTTTTGCAGGCTGAATCTGAATTTGTTTGGAGTCTTAAACAATCAGCCCAACACAGCTTTGCTATATTGTGATACAATGTAACTTGATTGGTATCTAGTCTGCTTCTGTATATTATATGGTAATTGCTTCTTGCCTAGTTAAGATTTCTGTGGAATTGTTTTCTTGAAGAAAAGTGGGAATGTCCAATGAGCTTGTCTTTAAAAAAAAGAAGTTCAGAAACGTTATAAAAGGGAGTCTTTTTTGTGGCTTTTAAAAGGTCCTTCAACCACTTCTAGAAAATCAAGGTCTGTGATAAGTCAGAGTTTTGAGAATCAGGTGGAGAATATGCACACGGTATTGGTTTGTAAGCAACTGGATTTAAAATGTTGGCATTGTACAAGTTGTATAATCTAAACAAACTTCAATTGTTATATTTCCATTTGATATTACAGGTGATCAGCATCATTAATAGCCTGTTTATATGTCTGAAGCAAAATGTTTCAGGGATTCACCGCCTACTAAATCCTTTTGAATATCCAGAGCTCAAAAGTTTATGTTTAAGTGGAAAGGAGCACCTTCCCATATCTCACTACTGGCTCTTCTTACCAAAAGCTAATGGAGCTTTCTCCACTCCCCAACCCTCATTAATTGAAGGAGATTAAATAAGTTCCTGAGGGAAAAGTTGAGTAAGACTAAGAATCACAGCTATAATCTGTCAGAATGTTGGGAAATGAAGGAGAAAAGGAGAGGAATGTTAGTGGCTTAAACTTTTGTGTAGGAGCATTACCTGAATCTGGTTAATCCCATCTCTGCTGCTGATGCAATTTCTGTTGTCATGTTTGTTCTTTTTCCACATTGGAACTAGTTGTGTGTGCATCATAGGAGTAGCAACGGGAGAGACTGCAAAGCCAATGATTCAGTGCAACTCGGATGGGTATACATCTGGGACTATAGAAAAGGGGTGGGCAGACTTAAAGGTCCCAGAAGTTGCTTTCCTTGTTGCTTTGAAAATCTTGGGAGCTACCAGCACAAAATGGGGAGGTGGATTCAGTCACAACATAGTGGCTTGTGCAAAAATGTACATAGACAGAATAAAAGATTTTAACATCAGAACTGCTGAATTCCAGGAGAATTTTGCTTTGGGACCGGAGGGCAACAAGAGAGGTTGCTTTGTAGGGGAAGAAACTGGGGAGGAAAGGGTTTTATTCTAGGTGAGGATTCCCCTAGAATCAGTGAGGATACCAGTAAAGGGGCAGGGGGGCTTGCCTAAGGGAGGAGAGTGGGAGGAGGAGAGGAGGTACTTACAATTGCTGTCGCTGGCCACTGCAGTGTCAGTTGTGGGGGAGCAGTGCTGGTGGCTTCCCCCACCCCCGCCAGGCTCCCCAGAGTAGCCAGATGTGGCAGCGGCTTTGTTTGGGCCTCTGCACATGAATGGAGGCCATTTTAGTTTCCTCTGTGCACTAAAATGGTCTCCACGCATGCACAGAGGCCTGAAACAGGCTGCCAGTTGTCCTGCTTCCTCTGGGGGAGCCCAGTGGGGATGGGGGGAGCTGCGGCTGCCCCACTCTCCCACCCCCCGCAGCCACCAGCATCAACACTTGTAAGTACTTACTCCCCTCCCACTCACTGTACCTTCAGGCAAGTCCCACTGCCCCTTTACTGGTAAAGGGGAATCCTCACTCGATTCCCATTTGCCAGTAGAGCTCTGAACTGGTTGAACCAGCTCAATTCAAACTTGAACCAGGTCCGGTTCAACCAGGCACAAAACTGAAGCAGGCTGATTCAGCTTGAATCCAGTCCGGATTTGATTTGAACCGCAAAACTGGTTTTGTGTACATCTCTAGGTGACAGCCACCAAAACAACAAAACTGTGATTCAATAAAGTCTGGTAACTAAACCAGATAAATAATCAGAAAGTAACAATTTATCCATCTAAACTTCCCCCTACCCAAATAAAATTAACGTTCAGAACTAATTGTCAAGCTGTTCTCCAGTCTCAACTACGCATGTAAACCTTAATATATAACAAATATCCTTACTGATGGGGGCAAAAGCAGTATCCCATCAAGAGCAATATCCCTCCCATGGCGTCCACAAGGGATGACCAGGTAAGAACCCCAGGAAGGAAACAATGGGTGGGCAGATGCAATTGAAGAGCAACTGAACTCAAACGCTGAACAACTCCCCGCCTCTTGCAAGGGGACAGGGACCTAACAGACCAAACTGGCCTATCATAACAATTCAAACAACCCCACCACAGTAGGGATGTGGGTTGTGCACGGAATCGGTTTGGAGTCCCTTTATGCACCTCCGAACCAGTTCAACGGGGGGTTGTCTAACTAAGGGTTAGGGAGGGTGTACTTACCCCTTTAAGGGAGGGTGCACTTACCCCTCCTGCCACTTCCCCCCTGCCAGCATCCATTTTTCTCAAAACCTATTGGGGCGGCAGTGTATCTCCCTGCCGCCCCATTGCCCTGTGTGCAGGCTTGATGTGCATGTGCCTGTGGTGGCAGGTGCTTCCAGTTATATCTGGGCAACGGGGCGGCAGGGAGATACGCTGCTGCCCTGATGGGCTTTGACAAAAACGGACACTGGCAGGGGGAAAGTGGCGGGAGGGGTAAGTGCACCTTCCCCCGATCTTAAAGCAGCACCCCCACCACCTTCGAGCCTCCCCCACGTGGTTCCATGCACATCCCTAGAGGGTAGGGTGCAATCCTGGAGAAGGGGACATGTGATCCTTAAAGCTCCCCCTCAATTCGGTTCCCAGATCTACCCAAATAGAACCTAGTGGAAACCTTAGTTATTACGTGGTCAGCCTGAGACAGACAGTGGAAGACAATTTGTATGTTTCTTCAGTGTAAGTTCATTGAGTCAGATCTGAATAAGAATAAAATCTCAGTTCAGCCATTGACTTGCTCAGTGTCCTTAGTAAAGTCTGCCATTGAATCGATGCCGACTCCTGGGGACCACAGAGCCCTGTGTTTTTTCTTTGGTAGAATACAGGAGTGGTTTACCATTGCCATCTCCCATGCAGTATGAGATGATGCCTTTCAGCATCTTCCTATATCGCTGCTGCCCGATATAGGTGTTTACCAGTGGGAATTCGAACCGGTAACCTCTGGCTTGCTATAGGCAATCCGTATTCCTCTTTAGCTTCAGAATCTCCCCGGTTTCCAATATGTGGATAATAATACTGGATTCCATCACAAGCCTGTTAGGAGTTATTTGGAACATGCTATATATATATATATATATATATATATATATATATATATATATATATGTTGTTATTTGCTATTTGTTCAACTAGTTCACTGTTTGTATGGAAAGGGCGTGAGAAAACAAATTTCGGCTATTGTTTAAAGTATATGAATTATTGTATTGTAAATATGATAAATATTTAAATAGTGTCTTGGAAATGAGCAGGATAAATTGTATATTAAAACAAATAACAGTTTTCCCCAACTGAATAAGATATTCTTGAAAGATTTTACTGCTGACTGTCAGGATAGATTTGTGAGACTATTTCTAATTCTCTTTCCGTACATTTTTCTTCATGCTTTAAATGTAGCATTCTATCTTCACATTTTGAAACATTCTACATAATCAGTTTTTCATACTATTGCATAGTTCTATGAAGTCTCTAATTTATTAAACTTCTGATGGTCTGTGTGCTTGTGTGTGTGTAATAATGGACTGTCAAAAGTTTTTTTTACACATGAGTATCATTGATGATCAATGTTCGAGCACAGGTTTGACAGTCCAATCAGTAGATGGCCTGGTTAAATTAAGTCAGGGTTTTCAGTTTGTTGGGTAGCGCCCAAATGCTAGAAATGGCATTTTACTATAGGCTTGTTAAAAGGAACATAAGAAGCTGCCATATACTGAGTCAGACCATAGGTCCATATCGCTCAGTATTGTCTATACAGACTAGCAGCTGCTTCTCCAAAGATGCAGGTAGGAATCTCTCTCAGCCCTATCTTGGAGATGCCAGAGAAGGAACTTAGAGCCAGGATGCTCTTCCCAGAGCAGCTCCATCCCCTAAGGGGAATATCTTACAGTGCTCACACTTCTAGTATCCCATTCATATGCGAGGGCAGACCCTGATTAGCTAAGAGGACATGTCATGCTTGCTACCACAAGACAAGTAATGCTTGCTACCACAAGACCAGCTCTCTTCCCATGGAGTGTTCAGCCAGACACGAAGCCCCATATATATTCCCAAGAACTGGTCGTGTGTCAGCAAAATTGAGGTAAGAGGGAAAGTTATCATGTGCTAGCCACAAACTGGGCAGGACTATGGTAGTCAAATTATTCTGTGTACCCAGCATTGTATTAAGGGTGGTGGAACACATCCCGTGCCATCCTACCCAGATTGCTGCTAGGACACAATGAATTTCCCCTCCTGCTGCCTTGATTTTTGCTGACACATGACTGGTTCACAGGCGTGCATATGGAATTTGGAACCTGGCTGAATGCTCCTCCTACCCAGCTGTAAGTCATGGACTTCTTGTTTCTTGGAACCACAATTCTCCTCTCAACATAGTGCATGGTTCTGCTGTAGTAACTTAAGTCTATTCCATCCCAAGCTTTTGTATATCATAGCAAAATGATTGTTATGGTTGCTTCACACATGAAAGTGGTCATATTTTTTCCATGACCCATGATCACAGCAGCTGAGAGAAGTGTATCCACTACAGTAGGAAATGGCTGTGGCTGTGAGTGTCTCCTGTGCCCACTAGTAACATTCATATTAACATTTTCACACTGTTCTCTTACTGGCTCACACTGGCTCTTAGCTTGAATTAGTTGGGGGAGCCAAGTTGTCCAAGGTATAGACTTTGATAAAAGTTCTGAGCAGTTAGCTCTCAGATGCTGAGCTGGTTTTCATGACCCTAAATTGGATTGAACAAGTGTCCTACCAAGCATCAGGAGCTGTGTGTGCTCCTGATTTTTAATCGTATATGAATAAAACTCTAGGTAGGAGGAGGGGGGAAGTGATCATTTGGGATCATCATGCTGGGTACGATGACAGTGTCCTACCCAGCACCTGTACTCAGATGTTTAATGAGGTAGGAGGAAAGTCACCTTGCCCAGTGTGAGGCTTCCACATGATCACTTCCTTCTCCTCCTACCTAGATGTTGGTTCACACACCATCAAAGATTGGGAGTGCTCACAGCTTGTCCTTACCCATATTAATGAATTAGCCTTCTCTCTATGCTAATCTGATGACAGTGTCCAGTGCACCTAGGGGCTGTATACTTGCTACAGGCTCATGCTTTTGTTGTCCATCCTTCTTGATCTGCTTGCCCTTCTTTGCTTCTTACTTGCTAGAGAGGAATGAATCACCACCCAGTTTAGATTAGATTTTATTTATTTATTTATTTGATCTCTTTACCGCCCTTCCAGAAATGGCTCAGGGACGTTAACACAGAGAAATAATAAATAAGTAAGATGCATCCCTGTCCCCAAAGGGCTCACAGTCTAAAAAGAAACATAAGATAGACACCAGCAACAGTCACTGGAGGTCCTGTGCTGGGGGTGGATAGGGGAGCCAGTTACTTTCCCCCTGCTAAATAAAGAGAATCACCACATTAAAAGGTGCCTCTTTGCCAAGTTAGCAGAAATCTATGTAAAAACTAAGGTTGTCTGCAAGGCTCAGTCATACTGAAATTTTTGCAACATACATAACACAGATGCCATGTTAAAATCCCTCATTTTTCACCTGCAAGAACTTGGTGTGATATACAATATCTTATTCATGGAACATAGAACTGTTATATACATTTCTGTTTCATTGTTTGTATTTGGAGAGGTTTCTGCTTCAGATACCCCAGGAGAAAAATAATATATGGGAATGTGATAAAATGTTAGAAATAATTAATGAATTGAATTTTATAAAAATATAACAAAGACACATTTAAAATGTCTTTGTCAGCACTCTCGTGAAATATTCTAGGCTTGTTTATGTGAGACATTTTTGCTGATATCTTGCATATGAATATTTACAACCAAATGCATTAAGGAAAAAATAACTAATGCCAGTTGTATAATTTTATGGGTTAGTGGGTTGGTCTTATTTAAACTCCTTTGAGACTGAGAAAAAGACTTCAGTGAATGTAAATAAATAAATAAAATTAAAGCAGCTGCTTATGTGTTTGCCATTAGATAGAGTTTTAGAAAAATATTACATTTGTGTGGTCACACTCTCTAGCAGGGTGTTGATGAATGTTGTAGTGCCAAACCACATCCCTATTTTTATGCCCATAGCTCTGTGGATTAGAATCCTGACCTTTTAAGTACGTGCTGAAGGAGTGTGCAAAATTAATCTCTTATATGTGGTAGTTATGGTTACTTTGAAATGCTGACCATTTGATTACCCTGATTGTGATAATGTCATGCTGCTTAAAACATGTGAGCTGGTGTTAGGAATCTAGCCCTTTGCAGACATAATAGCCCATCATTTGTTTTTCTTAATGTATGTATGTGGAACCTGGGCGTCCATCAGCCAGCCTTTGGTTCTTTTTGCTGTGCACCACCAAAACTGGTCTCTCAGTGAGCCTGGCATATTAGGCTCTCAAGGATGACTCTGTTGAGGGATGTGAGGAGAAACATTTAGTTGGCACAGAAACTGCATTAACTTCTTTCTTCAGGTTCCTTTTGCATCTGAATGTCTGGTTTAATATCTGCTCAGTGTGGTCCAGCAGAGATTTTCCCAAGTGGTTCAGGGCCTCCTACGTGAGGGCCCCAAAGACCATCAAAGAGAAACCTTGGCAGCCCACTGTGGTCAATTTGTGTTGCATCTTGCGGATAAAATCCATTCTGACTTGGATGCTAAGATTTTTGCGGCACCAGAACTGGATGTTGCCAATGCAGTGTCTGGTCTGGTTATACTGGATGGTTTTCAGACTGTATTGCCTGAAGAGAAGACTGAGTCTTACCACGTGCATGCTCGACCCTTGCCCTTCATGGTTGGTGAAGGCTGCTAGGGAGGGACTGGGTCCATGGGTGGTGAATGCCTCTCTTAAGCAGTAACCTGTCCTTAGTCACTCATGCTTTGGTAACATCCGGAATGGACTACTGCAGTGTGCTCTACAAGGGGTTGCCCTTGAAGACAGTTTGGAAGTGTCAGCTGGTCCAGAATGGTGCTGCAAGAATGCTCATGGCTGCATGTCACTTCATAAGTGCAGACATCCATAATTTGAATTCTTTATTGGAATTTAGGAGAGCCCTAAAGACCTTCCTGTTCGGCCTGGCCTTCCAGTGCTCTTAAATTGTTTTAAAGGGTCTTTGATTTTTGTGAACCGCCCTGAGCTATTTTGTAAGGGTGGTCTAAAAATCTAGCAAATAAATAAATAAATAAATAAGTGTGATCCAGAGCTTATAAAGAATAATATATAGTGGTGCGCTCCAGTCTTGGCCTTGCTCTATATATACATTGACTCTCATGGCCATATTCCCAAGGACTGGGGACTGGTGATTATCATCCTCATATTCAAAAAGGGAAGAAAGGATGACCCCACCAACTATAGGCCCATCAACCTGCTCAACGCTATCAGCAAACTCTATGCTAGACATCTACATGGGAAACTTAAGGATTGATTAGACCAAGAAAATCTGCTTGCAGAGGAGCAAGCCGGCTTTAGGGAGGGTAGATCCACAACTGACCAATGCCTAGTGCTTCAGCACCTCATAAAAAATATTCTTCCAGCAAATCAGCCTCCTTTTCCAGCCTCCCATTGATCTTAAGGCCGCTTTTGATTTCTGAGTCAAAATTATGGGAAAAGTTAGAAGCCTCCTCAATCAACCATCATCTGTTTAATCTGATCCACATTCTTCATGCAGACACTAATGACCCTCAAGGTAAGGTGCAACCTACAAGGACATCTCACGAACCCTGTCCTGACATAGAAGGGAGTCAAAGAAGGATGCATCCTGGCCCCTCTCCTTTTTAACTTTTACATCAATGACATGGTGAGACACCTTAGTAGCCCAGACTTTCACCTTCCCAAGCTGGCGGCTAGATGCATTGCCTCCCTGATCTATGCCAACGATGATGCAATCCTCTCTAGGACCTCTATAGGTCTCAGAAAGGCACTGATGGCTCTAGCTCAGTACTGCAAGAATGATAAACTAGAAATCAACTATCAAAAAACTAAAGTCATGGCTTTCAGCAGAAGACCCAAGTCCTGTGCCTGGAGTATAAATGGCTACAAGGTCGAACAGGTTGCTTGTTTCAAATATCTGGGGGGGTGGTCCTACATGCCTCTGACTTAAGGAAGGCCAATTGTGACTATGTCACCCTCACCGCTCAGAGGAGCTCCACCACCATTTAAAAATTCCTACAGACTAGAGGGGGCCATTATGTACCCGCAGTGCTCAAACTATTTGAGGCCAAGGTGTTGGTGCAACTCCTCTATGGTGCCCAATTGGAGGGCCCCTCCAATCTTGCCACATTGGAGCTGGTGCAGTCCAAATTTCTAAGAGCGGCCCTTCAAGTGCCTCACTGTGTCTCAAATGCTGTATTCCGCTTGGAAACGGGCGTGAAAAAGGTTGAGGCCAGAGTGTAATTGACCATTAATAACCTTTGGCTTAAATTGTCCTTCAATACTCAGGTCTTGGCCCCTCTGACACTACAGGACAATTTTCAATCTTCATGGAAAAGGGCCGTGTGGACTAAATTGTCACTGCTGGGCTTCCCCTACTTGCTATGGGCTGTGACCAGGCGAGAACAGTCATTAAACAGAGGATAATGGAAACTCAGCTCCAGGCTGACCTAAACAGGGTTCCATGCTTCCTGTCCTCAGAAAGGATCAGATACTCTGCCTCCCCCGTTACATATCTGCCACAGCTAGAAATCCCAAGCCACAGAAGGGCTAATAACCTTGCCCGCTGTCATACCCTTCCCTCCACCACACTGGAAGGCAAATACAGAAAGATCCCAGTTGCAGAGAGACTTGTGACACTGGGGAGGTAGAAACCACAGAGCACAGAATCCTCTTTTGCCCCTTTTACAGAGACATTTGAGCCAAGCTTATATTTCCATTTTAGTTTAGTTTATTTAAAATACAGTCAATGACCAGACAATATTAGCAGCAATAGATGTCAAACGAATCATCTAAGACTTTGAGGAGGCTTAAAATAACGATAACCCAGTTCACTCAGGTTGTAGCTTACAGACAGCAAAACAATATTTTGCAACATTTAAAGAAATGGCATCATTAATATCAGACAATAAGATTTGCAAATAGATAGCATCCAAATGCCCTTGATATTTTGACAGCAATGGTAAAATTAATTGAGTCTGAGCATCTCTATAATTTAGACAGTACAATAAAACATGAGCAGAAACAACCCCAGCTCCATGCAGGCAAACCCTGGCCCCATAAGGGACCTTCTTGAATTTGCCTTCAAGAACAGGTGTAGGTAAAATATTAGATCATCTAACTCATGTCAAGGCTCTTCTTAGCTTGGGATCCGTGATAGAATATAGATAACTTGCAGGTCTCAGCAGAGGAGAGCCACTGCCAAGAAAAAACATCTCTTGGCAAACTGGCTATATCCTCTTGGAGATCTAAATCTATCAAACGTTGTACCACTAGTCTCCTGGCTTTTTCATAGCCCATTTACAGTCGAACCTCACTTGAAAACCCAATATAGGGCAGCTTAATCTCCAGTGTTTTTCCCCAATGTGACTTAAAATTATCGATTAATATCAGTGGAGTTAGGCCAGCTGAGGAGAAGTGAAGTTTAACCCAATACACAAATGTGCATTTCCAAATCTTAGTCTCCATTTTAAGAAATCCTGCCTCTCTGCAAAACACTGATGAGGGGACACGCTACCTGAAAAATGTTCCTTTAAAATCTCGTTGGTACCTTTTCAGTGTCAGTAACAGCACCAACTGGCCCCAACTGGCCCCAACTGGCCCCCATAAATAAGTTGTGACTCAACTTTAGCCTGAAACAGTTTTAGTGCGGCAGGAATCTAGTGGGCCCCTTGGGAGCTATAAAACGCCTGGTCAGCCGAAGCTGACTTGGCAGTGGATTAGCAGCTGAAATTGCAGTGGACTTCCCGCTTCCCTGAGGCCTGAAAAACACAATCCAATATTTGAATATCTTGATTTGTTCTATCACTTGCTGATCTATCTTCCATGTAGGTACTTTCGGGCATTTCATACAAGGGAGAATTTTGGTCTTCTTATAGTTAATTACCAATCCTCCTCCTTGCAATACTCCGCCAGAGCATGAAGTGACCACCTCAGGTCTACAGGGGTCAGAGACAGTAACATTGTGTTGTCCACATATAAAAGGATTGAAATATTCCTATTTGCCCATTTGGGGGTGGGGGGAGGACTGGTTACTCAATCAACGAATTAATAAACAAATTGAAAAGTGATGGCGCTAAAATGCAACCCTGTCTAACCCCCTTAGAAATGGGGATCTCTCTTGTGAGCTGACCACATATATTATACTGAATCATCACACAATTCTCATGAAGGTTGAACAACAACAATAGTGTCCTATCGATTGAGGAGTCTTCCAGTTTATTCCCAAGTCTATCTCTTGCAATCAAATCACATGCCGTCTTGAAATAGATAAATGCAGCATAAAGAGCTGTGCCAGATCCAGTGCTATACTTCTCTATCAAATGTTGCAAGACTAGTATATGATCAATGATGGATCGGCTTTCGGATGAAAAGTACCTGGCCTTCATGAATAACACTGCCAGGTTCTGCATGGCAGCGAGTAGTACTCATGAGGTCATGACTGCCAGGACATTCCCTTGCATCATCTCTGCATAGTTTTAAACTGCTGACTATTTTATCTTTTTTCAATGCCTTATTTTATACTAGCTTAACCCGCACAGAGCATCTGCACACTAGTACTTGATTGCTCCCCTCACCCGCGGCCACAGCCCCCCTCACCTCAGAGATCTCTCCACCCTCACCTGAGCCACACTCCTGCTCCTCCTCCTCCATCCAGTTGCTTCCATCCCCCTCACTCCTCTCGGTCACTCCTCCATCCCTTTACTCCATCACCCTCACCCCTCTTGGTTGCAGCTGCAGCATTGCTGGCACCTATTGGCCAAGCTGCAGCCCCTATCCCCAGAGATCTCCCCACCCTCACCCGAGCGCCATGCCTGCTCCTCCCCACAGGAGCATCAGCGATTAACTGGGCCCTTCCTTGCTGCTGCCACTGCCATGGCTGCTCGTTCCCCTCAAGCTGCTGCAAGGCCCGGGCCCATCCCTTGCCTGCTTGCCTCCCTCTGCCATTGGCCTTGGTAGCCCTAAACAGCAGCAGTGGTTGACTGGACCTTTTCTTGCTGCCGCCACCACTGTCAAGGCTGCTCATTCCCCTCAGGCCACTCTCAGGCTCGGGCCTGTCCCTTACCCTTCCTTATTTCTCTCTTCCCCTCCCTTCTTTTTCTCTCTTTCTTCTTCACTTGCTCTTCCCCTGTGTCTTTCTTCCCCTCCCCCCTCCTCCTCCCTTCCTGAGTTAACAGATCTCGTTCATCTTGTTTGCTCATCTAATTCACACAACAGCAGCCTCCTTCTCCTGAAGGGGTTCTTTCCTTCTTCATGACCCCTCTCTCTGCAGACCCCTGTCCACTATCCATATATATCGTCTCCTCTACAATCAAGAACATCTTCCAACAGTAACAGTTGCATTCCAACTGACCTTAACCATCACAGACTTCTCCTCCCTATCTGCATATGGAATCCTCGCTGCCCTATCACCATTGTGCTTCTGCTCTCACAGGCTCCTTCTCCCTATCTGCACATGGAATCCCCAATGCCCAATCAGGTGCTTCTCCTTGCTAACTCTTGCGAGAGCTGCCACACACAGGATTAGCTACGGGTATGCCTTATTATATTATGTAGATAGAAGATGCCCCACCTTGGCCACTGCTTTTTGCATCCTATATATTTCACATTTTATATGTTCATAATTTTTAAAATACAACTGTTTAATAATCTCATAGATATCCTCTGATAGCAGCTTTATAATACTATTATATCGCTTTATACTATTAGAGTAGTAATTTTATAGTAATATAGTTTTATGGCTCCATAATTTGTTTTTATTACATTTTATATGCTCATAATTTTTTTTAAATGCAGTTGTTTAATAATCTCCTAGATATCCTCTAAGGATAGCAGCTTCGTAGTATTATAATATAGCTTTATATTATTAGAGTAGTACTTTTATAGTAATATAGTTTTATGGTTCTATAATGGTTTTTATTATCATATTATTTTGAATCATGTATTTTCCTTCTCCGTCTGTCTTCTCCTTCTCTGACAGGGTACTCTGTGTGAATTGCCTGGTGATCCTGTGGCTTTTTAGGACCATCTCTATTTTGAAAGGCCACAGCTCAAAATCTGGACCTTGTAACTTCTCAATCCACTTTAATGTGTGTCCTGTCTCCATCTTTGAGAAAAGCTTGTTTTCTTATTCATGCAAATTACTCTGTTCACCAGTCTCAGAGTCCTGGGCCCATAACCTTGTTGAGGGGTGTGAGAAGAAACAAAGTCCTTACACAGCAGAGTATGCTCTGGTGGTAAAGATGTTCCGCCCAAGAGATTATCTGGAGACATTAGGTTGAGTTGAAAAAACAAAGATTCATTAAGAAACTAAAACACCACATACAGAGAGAGACATAGAACAACATCCCCAAACAGGCAGTAGTCTTCAGTAACAATTGAACAGTTTTACTGACTCCTAACTGACCAAGAAACATCTATCAGCTTAAGTCAGTCAAGTTTTATTTACAGTCCTAGACCAAACAATCCATACATGCAAAAGGCAAAACAAATTTATAAGAAACTCTATAGGTTCTCATTATACATCTTAAGAGCAATGTAACAAAATTTGGCTACAGAGTTAAAATTTAAAACATCCTCAAGAGAGTAAAAATTTAACAAGTTGTTCAGCAGATTGATCCGGCTGTTTACAGACCAGAGGTAAAATTAAGTTCTCCCTCAATTGCCTATGAATTTTACAGGATAATAGAATATGCTCAATGGATTCTATTTCCCCACTGCCACATCTACAGTAGCATTCTTCCAGGGGAACACCATTGTATCTCCCGGCTAATAATGCAGAGGGAAACGAATTTGTTCTTGCCCTTGTAAATGCCCACCGGAATTTGCTGAGTGTAATATGGGATAAATAGTTTGCTGGTGAAAGATCCCATCTAGTTCTTACTCCTTTATAGAATTCTGTTAAAGAGGCCCGGTTATTTTGCAATTCAATATCTGTCAGACACTGTTTTACTATTCTTTTAGCATTTGCCAAGTCTAACTCCAGCAATTGTTCAGGGACTATTCCTAGAGCAGCAAGCTTTTTACTAACTACAGTGCACCACTGCGGTTGTGGAATTAATGATAAAAACTGAGGAATTAGGCCCACCGGACATAGGTGGACTCTCAACCAAAAATAAATGATTAAAAGCCAGGCACGAGATTCGATCTTTATGAGGCCGGCCTCCATGCGCAATGTTACATTTGAGGTGCATCTTGTAGTCCCAAAACTAGCTCTCAAAAAGCTGGATTGAATTCTTTCTAGCATGTCAAAGTTCGCATAAGGTCCCAGTTGGATCCCGTATAAGAACTGAGGGATAACCTTTGCTGAATACAGTTTTAAAGCCGCAGGACTAAAACCTGCTCCCTGCGTTCTGAAAAATCTGTTAATTGCCACCACACTGCGTTTTGCTGAGTTAGCTACCATTCTCATGTGTGCTGTTTTCCCAGCGTTTTGTTGAAAAACCACTCCAAGATATTTTATTTGATTGACCTGTTCTAATTTATGTCCATCCAAGGTCCATGCAAATTTCCTTGGTTTATTTTAAAAGCACATAATTTTAGATTTGTTATGGTTGATCTTCAAGTGTTCCTCTTGGCAATATGATGATAGAACATCTAAAGTTCTTTTGAGCCCGACCCTGGTTTGAGATAAAATGACCGCATCATCCGTGTACATCAGGATCGGGATCTTTTTGTTGGCTAATTTAGGCACGTGGATATCAACATTTTGCATCTGTTTAATCAGGTTGTTGATATAAAGATTAAATAAATAAGGGGCCAACACACACCCTTGCTGCACAGCTTTCTCAGTTGGAATTGGATTGGTGAAATTGCCGGCAGTGTCTAAACGTACTCTTAAAGAGGAGTTCTCTTGGAGCTTAATGAGCAATAATAGAAGCCTTTGATCTATAGATGTACTGGCCAATTTGGTCCATAGTAAACTCCTTGAAATTGAGTCAAAGGCCATTTTAAGGTCCACAAAAGCAGCAAACAGGGGTCTTTTATGGACCCTAACCTGTTTGTCCACAAGTTGTTGTAGAATTAAGCAATAGTCCATAACCGATCTGTTAGGTCTAAAACCTGCTTGCTCATTGTGGATTATATGCTCCTGCGTCCTGCTCCATCCAAGAGCAAAGTTTTACACATAGATGTTTGGCATACAATTTACCTATTATACTCAAAAGGCTAATTGGCCTGTAGTTAAAGGGATCCTCCCTATTGCCTCTTTTATAGATCGGGACCACCATGGCTGAGCCCCACTCCTGAGGGAGTTGTGCAGTTTGATCTATATAGGTGAACAAGAGAGCCAATGCTGGGGCCCACCAGTCTATATGAGTCTTTAATAGTTCTGGAGGGATGCAATCGTTCCCGGGTGCTTTTCCACCCTTGAGCTGAATAATTAGTTGTTCCACTTCATAGGTGGAGACTGTAGGCCAGGAAGGTAAAGTATCTATATGTAGGTCAATCTGGGGTTTGAATGTGTGGTTGCTATAAAGTTCCCGAAAGTGTGATTCCCATAATTCAGGGGCAATTGGACAGACCTGTTCAGAGTATACCTTGTTTTGGGATAATGAAATCAGCCTCCAAAAATTTGTTGAATCATTTTTCCTAGCTGCTTCTATCAGGGATAGCCATTCCTTTTGAGTAGCAATCGTTTTCTTGGTTCTAAGGAGAGCTTTATACTCCTTTTTCTTTTTAGACAGTTCTGAATGTATGTGTGTAGACGGGTAAAGAATAGCATATTTTGAGAGCATGGCAAGGTGCTTTTTTGTCCTTATGAATTCTTGGTCAAACCACTTTTTGGTATGGCCAGTTTTCTTTTTAGGTTTGGCATGATGATCTTTAATTAGTAGAGATTTAATTGATCTTGTGAGAACCTCATACTTCTCAAGAATATGGGCATTTTGGTCTCTTTTGGTCAATGCATCCAAAAGCCCTTCCTTAAGTAATTTTCCATTTTTCGAGTTAAACCATTCGGAGAAAACTTGATTAATTTGGGAATTCCATTTGATTCTGGGAGTCCCATCAATAGCCTGTTGTGTAAAAGCCATAACTTTAGAACTCGTGTCTTGCTTCATGAAAGTGTAAATTAGTACTAAAGGGTAATGATCACTTTCTGGCCTAGCTTTGATACTAAATCTAACAATTGCTTCAAATACGTCTCTAGAAACTAATACATAGTCAATAGTAGATCGATTAGTGCCCCGTTGGAAGGTATATTTTCCTGGGCAATCCCCAGACACAATACCATTCAGAATTAATAGGTCCAGTTTGTTAGCCATTTGGGTTAAACATAGTCCCGCAAAATTGTACATTGTGTCTAGAGAAACATGGTTAGATAAACCAAGTTCTAACTCATCCAATGGGGGCCACAAAGAAAAACTTCCATAAAGTGAAACATCATTGTGACCCAGTCACACGTTGCAATCTCCAGCTATAATCAGAAGCGTGTTAGGGTATTCATCTATAAGCTTAAGGATGTATTGTTCAATTTCTCCCCAAAGCGCCTCCATCTGTGAGATGCAACTCTGCGTTGGGACATATAAGTTTACACACAGAAAGCTGGTTTTATGATCGGAGACCAGTACAGCCAAAGCCCACTCCCCAGGACAAGATACCTTCACCACCTGCGTGTTAAAGTGTGAGGTAATAAATATACCGAGGTCTCCCAATAGTCTACCAGCCTTCTTACTAGTCAGGGCTGGCCTCGTGTAGGAAATATAGTTTTTGAACTTTATTTCACTTAACCACCATGTCTCCTGTAAGATTATGATATCAAACGTAGAGAGAAAGTTCAGGAGGTCACAATCTAAAAGTTTAGAGCCCCAACCATGAATATTCCAGAAGATTATTGAAGCGGATTGACGAACCAGGTGTGGAATAGTATGTCAGTTTTGCCTGGCTGTATCCCCGGCAGTATCTCGTTCCACCAAAGTTTCTTCTCCTTCAACGAACCAGTCCCTCAAACCCAGTTTAGATGGAGATTGGAATAGAACAGGATTGAATTGAAATGAATGTTCTATAAGCGGAGATAGTAATTCCATAGAAGCATTATCCAAGGAGCTACTAGACTGTCCAATTAAATTTATGTTAGTTGCACTCAACTCTTCTATTTGGGTTGAGTTATTGGAGGAGATCAGTGCATAAAACTCATCCAAATGTGGGTCAGATGATAGTGGTATCACTGGAATAGGCTTACCAGGATCCAGTGTTTTAATGGGTTCTCGTTTAGTGGCCAAAGGGGTTATGTTCAATTTATCCTCTGCCACAAGGGGTTGTACTTTCCTATGTACGGTTGTTGAATAATCACCAGGTTGTAATGGATCGTTCCCTTGGTTGGCGACGTCAGAGTGAGGATGGGATTGAGTTCCGCTGTGTTGTTCTGAGTAAGGAGGAAGTTGTGTGCTTTCCTCTCTCAAAGGGGAGCTCAGCCCATTCTCTAACTTGTAGGACAGATTGCATCTTTAGGTCTGGTAGGTACAAAAGTACGTTTGGGGCAGCGGACAGTAGAGTTATTAATGTTCCTGCTGTCTCCAGATGAGCATTCTATTAGGGATAGCGTGATCAGTTGGGAAACATCCCAAGGGCCTGTTAGATGCTCAAGATCTCCTGTCATCTCTGTTGCTATAGATGTAGAGGATGGACAAGCTTGGGATTGCTTATCTGCAGATTTTAGGGTAGATTTCCCTGTCCTATGCTGTTTAACCTGAGCAAAATATTTATCCATGGAAGTCGCAGTTGAAGGTTTAGAAAATACTCTTTTAGGGAAGATTCTCCACTTATTCAGGAATTTCCTCATCCTTGCCAAGGATGCAGGAATTAGATCATTTTTGAAATATAGTAATAACTTCAACACATGGGGGTTCCTTGTATGCTGCCTCTCAAATTTCTTAAGGTCCACAGATTCCTCCTCAAAACCCAGCAGCTGCACCAAGGATTTTTTAAATACTATACAACTTGTCCCAGCGATAAGTATTATGTCCATCCAGAATGATAATGAGTTCACTCTGACAGGGTTGGAAAATATACCCTGCACCAGGTTTAGCAAACAAATCATGAGCTATTGGGGAGAAGCAAGTGATATCTGCACCAGTGAGTACTGTCTGAGAACATACTTCAGCAGTAGCAATAGGTCTAATTTGCCTTGTAGTGTTGTTCAATTGATTTACTTGTTCATTATCCAGTTTCATGATTACTGTAGAAAATCTCTGAAATAGGCACATCAGGGTTTCAATCATTAAAATAAAGGAATTTAGATTGGGATCGCAGGCTGAATCGTCTGCTGCCAAGTTCTTTAACATTGTATCCACTTCAGTGGTACCATTCCCAACCAGCGGATTCGCCAATGAAGGGGGCGTAAGTGATGAAGAAGCTGAGATCCCAGAGATAGACAAATTCAAGGAATCCTCAAATCTATTTCCATTTCTATTTCCTGAATAGATCTCATGTGACACACATACTGGTGTCTGCTTCCTAAGAAATGAATCTAGTTTTGTTTGTGTATACGCTGAAACTAGTTTGATTTCAGCTAGAGAATCGTGCAGCTATTTCTTGTTAAATGTAGAGCGTTCCTTGTTACCAGCTATCTTCCTTTTAGCACACTTCTTTCTCATTGTTTGTGCTCGCTTCATACTTGCTGTTTAGCTATTTCCAATGTTGGTCATATGCTATCAAGGTCAAACTTTTTAAACAGTCCCAAATCTTTATTCAGCCATCCACCATCCACCTCCAGCTCGCCGAGTACGGCCCCTTCGGCAGCAGGCTATCTGCCAGCTGGCCAGCTTCAAACTCCGTATCTCAGCCTTGATATTTCAGCCTTCTTCAAAGTCCAGCCTCCTCAGCAACCCCAATTGCTAATGTTTGTAGCAATACTATTAAGGAAGATTAAAACCACAAATAGTCTTTAAAAGATTAAAATACAGCTCACAGAACGCTGATGAGAACTATAGTGTCCTTCCGGCTCCATCCGGTGAGCAACCGATGCCAGAAGTAAAGGTAAAGTGTGCTATCGAGTCGGTGTTAACTCCTCCCTATCAACTTAACTTTTCATGCCTCTTTTGACCAGAAGGGATTATTGCAGTACTAAGAGCAATGCTTTAGAATTCTCACTTCTAACAAAGGAAACACATGCCACCTGGGAGAGGGGCAGGTGACACATGGAGTGGCCATGCTCTGATGCCCCCTGCATTGATGTGCTAACACGGCAAATGAGGCGTGAGTGACATTCAAACCTGGAGGTGCAGCCTGTTGCCCTGGTAGATGAAGAGCACAGGTGGGGGGGGCACAAAGGTGATGGCAGTGGAGGAGGAGCCACTGCCAAACTTTATTTATTTATCTGTTTGTTTAGCATATTCAATCCTATTTATTAAATATGTTGAATAATTAACATATTGACCTTCTCCATGGCCGCACCTCTTCTTTGGAACACTCTTCCCCCCCAGATTTGTTCAGCCCCCTCCCTAGCTTAAGACTTAAGCTCCCTAGCTTAAGATCTTCTTAAGACTACCTGTTTCAGCAGGCATTTGCCTATCTATCTATCTATCTATCTATCTATCTATCTATCTATCTCACCACCTAGAGTCTTTGGAGGAGGCAGTATATAAGAAATTTTTAACAAACAAATAAATAAATTTCTATGCCACCCAAAACTTGCATCTCTGGGCGGTTTACAATTAAAATCATTTAACACATTAAATCAATTAAACAATTAAAATCATTTAAACATTGAAATCATTAACATTAAAATCATTTAAAACCCAGCATTAAAATCTTAAAACTATAAATCTAATTAAAAGCCTGGGTGAATAAATGTGTCTGTAGTGCCTTTTTAAAAGTTGCCAGAGATTGGGGGGGGGGGAATCTTATTTAAACAAGGAGCACATTCCAAAGTCCAGGGGCAGCAATGGAGAAGGCCCATTCCCGAGTAGCCGCCTGACAACTTGGCGGCAACCGCAGACGAATCTCTCCAGATGATCTTAACAGGTGGTGGGGCTCGTGAAGAAGCTGTTCGCTTAAAAACCCAGGGCCTAAGCTGTTTAGGGCTTTATAGGTAATAACCAGCACATTGTATTTTGCCCAGAAATGTATCGGCAGCCAGTGTAGTTCTTTCAACACAGGAGTAATATGGTCTGTTCTAGATGTCCCAGAGACTAACCTGGCTGCTGCATTCTCGACCTACTGCAGTTCTGCACTACATGCAAAGTCAGCCCCACATAGAGTTCATTGCAGTAATCCATCCTGGAGGTTACCAGCATGTGTACCACCATTTTGAGGTTTGAAGCTGATAAAAACCACCTCTGGCCACCGCCTCAGTCTGGGACACCAGGGAGAGTTTTGGATCCAGAAGCACCCCCAGACTATGTACCTGTTTCTTCCGGGGGAATGTAACCCCATCCAGAACTGGCAGATCAAAATCGTCTCCCAAGATCCGTCCCAGCACAATAAGTACCTCCTTCTTATCTGGATTCAGCCTCAGTTCATTATCCCTCATCCAGCTCATTACTGCCTCCAGCAGTGTTACCTGTAATTTTTTTCATCTGTGTGCTAAATGAGTTTTGTTCTGGGCATCAGTATCAAGGCAGTGTGCATGCACATGCATTCAGAGTGGGGCCTTCATGATTCAACCTGAGTGGAATCTAAAATTTACTTAGCGGATATAAAAAAAAAACTTGTGAGTGTGTGTACATGTGCATGCCTTAGAGGGAACACTGGCCCCCAGGCAGGCATTTAGGGAGGTTATGCCTTCTCCTGGTGATGTTGACATGGAGAAATAGATTTGGGTGTCATCAGCATATTGATAACACCCTGCACTAAATCTCCTGATGATCTCTGCCAGTGGTTTCATGTAGATGTTAAACAACATTGGAGACAATATGGAGCCCTGAGGGACACCATACGAAAGTTCAGATTTTGAAGAACAGTCTCCAAGAGACACCATCTGGAATCTGCCCATGAGGTAGGAGAGGAACCACTGCAAAGCAGTGCCTCCCACCCCCAATCCCTTCAGACATTCCAGGAGGATTTTATGGTCAATAGTATCGAAAACCTCAGAGAGATACAAAAGGACCAAAAGAATTACACTCCCTTTGTTAATTCTCAATTGGAGATCATCCATTAGGCTCACCAAGGCAGTCTCCACCCCATAGCCTGCCCGAAAGCCAGTTTGAAATGGGTCCAGATGATCCCTGCTTCCTGGTTAAGTGCTTTACTGGATTTGGCCAAGGTCCACCTCATCAGCATTCCTTGCAAGCTTACCAGCAACTAACAGACACAAATAAGTGAGCAACCAGAAATTAGCCAATCATCCACTGACAGACCATGACCTGCCCTCTGTATAGCCCCCAAGAAAGAGCAATAAAATTGTTTTATCATAAAGTTGATTTCCTAATGTAACGCCTAGGTTTAGTTTTGCAGTTTAATCCAGGTAATATTAAAATGACAATTGCTCCTTAAAAGTGATTTTATCATTGTGCTGAATGATAGCACAATGGCTGCTGATGAACTCCTGCTAACATGGCAAAGAGGCACCTTTTAACGTGGTGATTCTCTTTATTTAGCAGGGAGAGAGTAACTGGCCCTATCCACCCCCAGCACAGTACCTCCAGTGACTGTTGCGGGTGTCTATCTTATTTTTCTTTTTAGATTGTGAGGCCTTGGGGGACAAGGATCCATTTTATTTATTTATTATTTCTCTGTGTGAACCGTCCTGAGCCATTTTTGGAAGGGTGGTATAGAAATCGAATGAATGAATAAATGAATGAATGAAATCACAAGCCCACCAAGAAGCAAGGAGATTGCAAACCAATCGGAAGCCTGTACCAGAAAACCAATCAGCAATGAAAAACAGGCCTCCAAAATGATGCTCAGAATGTTGAAATGTTTTGATTGAAACAGGGTGTTCTGTTCCAAGTTCGCAACAGGCCCTTTATTTAAACAGGCCCTTCAATTTTCAAGGTTTAAACACTTGAAACAGCCCATTTAGAGTTGAAACATTTTCCCTTTGAAATGTTCTGCACATCCCTACTGAGTGGGTTTGCCTCCATGCACTCCATGTAAAATTGTCTATGTGTTATATATCACAGTATGCTAAAATGCTGTGTTTTGTAGAGTATGGTATAAAACTGGGTGGTGGTGGTAGTCGTGAAATATACTGGCCAAATTACAAATATACATTAGAAGCTTTCCAGAAAAAAAACGTTAAAAAATGAATTAGTAATACCCACCAAGTGTGAATCCTGTTATTTTGGTGCTTCTGACAAATGCAACATGATTGTTTCGGCACAAAAGTTCTTAGCAGAACAGCATTCAGTCCTAATGTGGCTGGTTTCATGCTGTGGAGATTCATAGCATTTTGTGACCCCCTTTGATAACCGCATCCATCATAAAATGAGATTCTAGAAACATGGCAAAATTCTGATTGTTTATATTGTTCTGTATAAGGTTTTTCTTTGAGTATGTAATGTTTCCATACTATCAGAAGAAACGTAATTGCTTTCCAAGATATATTAATGGTAGGTACTTAGTACTGTGCTGTCCTCTAATTGTGGATTGCATGATTGACTGTCTGTAAAGATAGATAATTAGTACAGTAAGTGCATTAGCTGCTATTTATTAAACCTGAGATCTACATTACTTCATGCCAAGATATCATGAGAAAGAGCCCAGCCCTGAGGATGTTTATGCTCTGTAAATGTATACACTGTGTTGGACCAAATAAATAGCATAACTAGATGGATAACTGAGCTGCCATTTGCCTCCTGCTAATATTACTAGATGATTGTGATTTAAATAGCTAGTTCTAAAGAGCTGCTGTGATGTGGTATATACTTTAATATAAGCAGACTTGTAGAAAAGGGAAGGGAAGTGGGGAGGAAACCCTTCAAAATTAAGGTGGCAGTTGTTAGTGTCTTCAAAATGTCAAAAGGAAAACCCTTCAAAAGGAAACCCTTCAAAATTAAGGTGGTATCAAAATGGACAGCCACTAACGATGATTAGCCTTCATATTTTAACCCTTGATGCCTGACTCAGCTACGAAACCAGGCTTTAGATCAGACCTCTATAACCTGTGCACATGAAGCCAAATGCAATCCATCAGTTATGTGTGATGATTTGCCAAGAGCACAATAAACCACTACGTTGTTGTTCTTGTGCTTGTTGTTGTTGTTCAGAGAGTAAGAAGATGGGTGGGAGGGTGTGCCCAAGTATAACAATCTACCATGAAATCTGGAGGGGTTCTTGTACAATGGCAGTGTGATCCTGCCTTTTAATGTTTTTCTTTATATTTTCTGCAACAGTGATCAAAGAGCATCTCCCGAGAAGACTTATTCATCTTCAGACCTTCATTGGGGGTGGGGAGTGACCGGGGAGAGATTTCATATCTTTATCTCCTCTTGACCAAAAAAACAAATGCAAATGCAGATGCAAAAACAAAAAGACAATGAATGTATACTTCAGAGCTTCGTTTTCTCTTCTAATGCAACCAAACAATTGAATTTGAAAAAAATTGATTACAGAAACTTGATCAGCCTCTCTTGTGTACCAAACTGATAGTATATGTTTTGTGGTGTGTGTGTGTGTGTGTGTGTGTGTGTGTGTGTTTTCTCATACGTGTCCAGGTATCTCACAGTTCTCTGATGTCTGATCCTTTCTGGGTGGTGTTGAAATACAAGCTCTCTTCAGACATTCTAAGTGCCATTGGTACTCACGCTTATAACTTCAAAAGTGGGGAGGAAGTTACTCACCTCCTCCCCTGGGCAGACATGCTTATAGTGTTGTTTGAGAGGAGATGTGCCGTAAGCATGTTCACCAGTGATTCCATTCACTGGTGAGAGCCACATTGCTGAACAGACATTCTGTCCCCTTTCAGACAAAAACTGTTGTATGTGTGTGCGCCTTTTGGGAGGAGGTGACTGACAGCAGTGGGGCAGGACTTCCTCCCTGCTTTTGCAGTTGTGAATGCCCATCGCACTCATAACGTCTGAAGAGGGCTACAATCTACTATTGCTCTCCCCTCTTCTTGTACAACTGTAATCTGAAATCACTGAAGTACAGGCTTATCAACTGGCTGCTTTCACAGGAGCTCTCTTGGCAGAGACCTTCAGGCCCTCTGGATCCACTAAGGATTGCATCTTCTTTTCCAAATATGGTAGTCACTACTCCACTTTGCAGTCCCTTGCTGGACACACCTGCAACATATTTTAACCCTTAAGAAGTTACACAAGAACCTAGACCCATGGGCAATACATAGCTGTTGGGCTAGAAGTTGTGGTGGCCTGCTACGGCTGGACTACTATTTGGGAAGGTAGAAGCGTTACATTCTACACCAGCATTATTCTTGCTGTCTCTTTTCAAACTAATTTGAATGCCAAAGTACTGTTAGTCAAGTGTGAGCCCTATAGCAATAGCAGCACCCTTAGTCATACATGGGTATCATGCTAGAGTGCGACTGGTTGCTGGGAAGAGTCTGAGACAGAGAAAATTCTAGCTACTGACGTATTCATATTCATTCTGTCTGTCTGTCTCTCTTTCTCCCTCTCCCTCCCCTTAATACGTAAATTTCATTTTACATTTCTATATTGTTTGAGGCATGTGACTTTCCCTGGGCTATATGACTGTAACAGGTTCCTTATAATTCAGCTTTTTATCTATTGGTTTCTAGTCTTGCAGACTTGAGATCTAATGAGTGTGAGCTTTCACATATTATAATACTAACCTGAAGCATTAAGAGGCTCTCGGATATAAATATTTAAGCATGACCTACTTGAAGGGAAATAGTTATGAGCAATACAAAGGAGCAGATCTTATTATTATACTATATACTATTGTGCTACCTTTTAAAAAGGGCCATCATATTAGCTGTCAGAACTGTGTGCTGGTCAAGAGGAGATAAAGATATAAAATCTCTCCCCGGTCACTCCCCACCCCCAATGAAGGTCTGAAGATGAATAAGTCTTCTCGGGAGCTGCTCTTTCTAGATCAGATAACATTTCCCCATATTTCTTTCTTTGTGATGGCAATACATCAAAACCTTTTCATAGATTAGCAACACACACTTGGGATGCACAGGCCAGACCTTTCAATGCATAACCAGTTTTCAGAGTGACGGATGATGTGCCCTTTTTTTGTTTTTGCTTTTGGGGTGATCTTTCATATCTCTATAAAATGAACATGAAAGTTCAGAAGGTGCACAAAGTAAATACTACAATTTACACATTTCCCCTATTCCCACCCACCCCTCCCCTCTTTACATTGCATGGTAGATTTTGTATCATGGGATAGTGACTCTACCAGAATGCTTAATAGAAATCCAGTAGCAGCCACCTTCCCTTTTCTTCTCTCTACGTGTGAGCATCAGAACTGGCTTGAGGGTAGAGACAGCATTTTTGAAAGATAATTTTTTTTGCATTAATAACTGCTGCCTTATTGAATTGTAGGTTGCTGCAGGAATAGTAGATAGTGGTTATTAGAGGATGTGCATACCAAAATGATGACATGAAGGGTCAATGATGCTTGCCGTGAATGATCTTATGCTTGTTGTTGCCAAATGATTTCCTAATGGGATGTAAATGTAATAATAACACTTCACTTTTTTAGAGCATTTCTTTAGAGGAGCTGGAGGCCTTTCTACACATGATCTCAGTAATACTTTAATAATCCAATAAACAAAGTTAGTACAATCCACACAGAGCAGAGGCCGAAGCCCTTTCCATACATTCACTGCAATTATGCAGTTGCTCCCACTATCCCCGTCCCTTCCACATGTTCATATAATCTTCTGTACAGAAAAGCAGATTAACATGTGGGAGCAGTATCTAAAGTACAGTCTTTGTACTTTCAGTGGTTACCTGAATAGGGCTTGAGAGAGGCAGAGGCAAGAGACAGCTCTCCAAAGAAGAGAAGTGAAGTGATAGCCTCAGGTTGTGACTGTGGCAAGTGTAGAACCTCACCCTGCTTCACAGTGAACACAGTGGCAAGTGTAGAACCTCACCCTGCTTCACAGTGAACACAGTGGCAAGTGTAGAACCTCACCCTGCTTCATGCAGGCATCATCTCACCTTCTACCACTGCCCCTTTCCTGACTCAATACTCTCCCCAGGGGCGGGGGGCTGCCCAATTCACTGGAAGCCATCTGATTGCCATCTCTCTTCTTGGCAGCATTCAGCATGGTTCTCCAGCCAGCAATGTTTAATGCTGGCTGGTCTCTCTCACCTTGTTCAACCTTGTCTGCTTTGTCTCCTCCATTTCAGCAACAAAGCACCCACATTTATTGTACACCCGTGAGAGAGACTGGCCACTGGTCAGCATCACTCACTCCTGCTGTAGCAGGCAGCGGGCATCCAGCATCAGTAGTTGTGTTGCCTGCCCATCTGGCTAGGATCTTCCCAGACACAAGACCAATTGAAAATTCCTGCCAGTATTTTTCTGAACTAAAAGCAAAAAAGTGACACCCACAGTTATGAGAAACCAAACAATGTCATCCTAGTCAATCCAATATATGGCAGAGTAGCTTCCTCTGATGCAAGTAGATACCTGTTTGGCCCCTGAGTCTGTTGGGCAGTCGCTGTTTCAGGTGGTCGCTGGAATATTTGCAGAAGTTTGTCATTTTGAGCACACAGCATACACAGCATACATGGTGGACTGAGGGATGGAGTGAGAGAGGGGCGGGCATGTGAAGGGTAAATAATGGGTGGGTAAAAGTAAATAAATACAAAGGATGGGGAAATAAATGTGCATCTAATGGAGAGGGACTGTGTGTGTACATCGTGGTCTGAGGGATGGCATGGGAAGGGTGAGTAAAAGAATCCTACTGAACGTAGCACCTAGGCAGCATACAGAATACCTAGTCATTGGCTTTTCCACAGTGGTGAGTTGTGTTTATTCTCAAATTAGCTTATTTTTAGCTAAATAGACATACATTATACTGATTAATGTATGCAAATTTTAATGCAAAGTGGAGACTTTTTTTGGTGAATAGCACCCACTATTTCAACCTTTTGAGTGATGGATTTCCACTATTTTTGCTATCTAGACCTGACCACCCTACTGTGCTGGCCTCTGTTGTGCTCTCCCTCACTGTGCTGGCATTATTTATCTCTCATATGCATCCTCTGAAAAAATAAAGAGGGAAGTCTTTGCAGGGCCTTTCCATGCAAATGGCCAGGGCACATGCGCAGCAGCCTCCAAAATGGCCACTGCCACATCAGAAAGGGCCAGAACGCCCCAAAAATGGACCCCAGGGGAGACCGGGGGGGAAGGGGGAACTGCCACTGACCCTCCAGTGGCCACAGCAGCACCCTCCAGAGGTGGTGGGTTTAATTTTTAATTCTTTAAAAAAAAAACTATAGAACCCCTGATTGGCTTGCATTCAAGCCGAATGAGGGGTGGGGGTCTGTTCATCAGGCAAAAGCGAACATGCCCAGTTTGGTTCGAGTCCAAAGTGGAACTGAACTGAACCAGGCAAATTAGTTTTGTGTACATCCCTACTCTTTCCCTCTCTCTAAATGCATTAATCATGCTTTTCTCCCTTGATTATCTCTGCATTTCCTACCAGCTGTCACTGACATACTTTGTTCATCTCACAATAACTTTCCTGTTTATGCACATATGCGTGGGTGGCATGGCAATACAGGAGACTTTTCATTTTTCACAGGGGTTATGTTCCCAGCTACTATTACTAAGCGGAAAACACAATAATGGAAACCTGGTTAGGTTCTTCAGTGCAAAGAAAAGTGCTTGAATAAATAACTTTTAAAAATATAGCAATAGCAATAGCACTTACATTTATATACCGCTCTATAGCCAAAGCTCTCTAAGCGGTTTACAATGATTTAGCATATTGCCCCCAACATTCTGGGTACTCATTTTACCGACCTCGGAAGGATGGAAGGCTGAGTCAACCTTGAGCCCCTGGTCAGGATCGAACTTGTAACCTTCTGGTTACAGGGCGGCAGTTTTACCACTGCGCCACCAGGGGCTCATTTTATGAACAAGGGGCTCAATATATGAACAAAAAGAATACAGCACAGTACCTTGGACCCCCTGGCTTCTCCAGTAATGCCCCCCCCCAATCCTCTGAATTCCACCAAATAAATCTACCCCCCCAAAAAACCAACCCAGGAAAAAAGCCCTAACATGGGTCCACACTGCTTCCAGAAGCCTGGAACGTCACTGTAAATGCCACTGGGTCTGAAAGATGTGCACAGGAACTGCAGATGGGCAAAATTCATCCCCACGATTGTATATATTGTCCGACTGTGAATAGCTGAAACCATGATGGGAGAACCCACAAAAACCATGGTGAGAGAACCTGCAAGGTTCGCCTGTACTATTGGTATTGCACCACTGGCTGGATTTAGCCCTCTAGCTGGTGCAGCTATTGGCAATGGTGTTATAGGAGGTGTTCCAACCCTGACTGCAGTGCATAGTTTATGGAAGCATACTAATGTGGCACTGATCTCAACATCTTGGTTGTGTGACATTGATAAAGATCATTTTAGAAGAGGGAGAGGGAGAGGAATTGATGAGCTCAGTGTGTGTGTGCTGTGAGCAAAACTAAGTGATGCCATAATAATGAAACTGACACTCACCAGAACATTCAGAATTGACATTGGTATGAGTCTTATAGACCTGAATCTAATTATCTGTACTGATGCTTGAAGATTTACGTTTTAAATTTTAATCTTGTCTTCTCTCCAAATGTTTAAGATAGGTGTCATAAAATCTGTTGCTTTAAGAAATCTTACTTAACCCTAGCTATTAATGCAGTGCCTAAATTACAGACTCTAACTAGGACTGCCTATTGTTGCTTGCATCATAATTGGATTGCAATTTGGGATCAAGCCTTGCAACCACTTTAAAATGCGCTCTCTCTTCCTTTTGCTCACTCTCTCTCTGTCTCTCCCTCTCGGCTCTAATTTGCTCAATATTACTTTGCAATAATATTTCCATCACTGCATTGTAATTATAGTATGAGATCTGGAGAAGGCAGCATATTGCCTAGGCAACCATGCAACCCTCATATTCTGTGCACATAATGCCAGGGGGATTGTCAGTAGAACAGAAACCAAACAGTCCTCCCTCCCACTTGGGTTCCTCATGACTTTCCTGATCTTCCAGCCCGACAGGTGTTTGACTTGGCCAGAAAAACCAGATCAGCCGGAATAATCTTCTCCCTTCACTCAAGAATCCACCTACCTAATAGAGACATAGATCACATCAAGCCACATGGACCCAAGTATACAAGAGAAAATACTTTTAAAATGCTTTGGAAAGAATAGATCATTCATAAAATCATGTTCATGAGTTCAATCAATCATCTTTATTACAGTCATAGACCAGCATAAAGTACAGGGGGTGATCACACAGTGCAAAGTATAATGCATAATGATACATTAAAAGGCCTAAGGAAACATGAAAAAGCATTTAAATGCATAAAAGGGAATAAAATAACATAAAAAGGCATACAACATAAAGGTATAAAAGGCATAAAAAGGATTAAAAAGCCCAAGTGATAAATACAGTCTCGCTCTCTCTCTACACACACACACACACACACACCCACCCACCCACCCACCCACCCACAGAGCTATAGCACGAAAAGTGCTATAGTATGGTATGCTGTGTCATGAGTTAACTGCTTTCTAATGGTGTCTGGCAACCCCCTCCGCTTCCCCCCCACCCCGCTGCTTCTATTTCCCAACTATTGTAATGACCTGCCTTGGCCAACTGCCCAACAGCTGCGAAAACCACTCTTTTCAGAGGGGAAGGGAGAGCCAACAGACAAGAAAGGAGACAGAGAGTAGTCACAAATGTTGCCAGAAGTCAACACCAGGAATTCCACAGGATCCAGGGTAAACACGAACCATGGTCAGTCTCAATAAACGAGACCAGATTGCAAGGTCAAGGTTGCTCATGGTAGGGCTGGTCACCACGGACATTGTTTCCAGCACAGACCCAGCTCTCAGGCTGCTCTAACAGGGCAGTGTGCTGAGAGTCCCACCCAACTGCAGCTGAGCCTTGCCAGGGAGATGCAGCTGGGTCAGAGCTGGAACACCTGTTCCTTCTGGCCAGCCTCTCCAACCTATGACATTCCTCCCTCTGAGCCTGTACTCTGGCTCAGAGTACATCGCTGTCGGGGATCTGGGGCAGACACCTTGACTTCAGCAGCCTTGGAGGCTTCATCAGGAGGATGGAGGGAAGGAGGCAGAGGGGCCTGCAGGCCTGTCAGCTCCGGTTCTGCTGAGTCGACCAGAGTTTCAACCTGCTCCCCTTACTCTTGGTCTTCATCTGAGGAATCCTCCACGACTCCCATGGTAGTCATCACAACTATCTGCATTGGCTTTTGTAAAGGGCATTCAGTTTACATGACATATGCATGCCCTATTGTAAGGTCTATGGAACCTTCCCATGTGACAACATGAAGGGAGGGGGCTAGGCTCTGAGCATGTGCTAACATAAGCAGCCAGCGTTGTCCTATGAAAGCTGGCTGCACAGGTATAAAATCAGGAAATTATCTTGAAATACTACATTATTATTAGTATTTATAGGTGGCTTATCCCACAGTAATGGGTGAATTAATAATATTATTATTAATAATAATAAATAATAATTAGTAATGAACAACAGCAGCAATAATGGAGGCTGGTGATGTGCTGGATGTGGGCTAGCAAACTGAGGTTAAATCCAGACAAGATGGAGGTGCTGTTGGTCAGTAGGAAAACCAGTCAGAATTCAACCAGCTCTGGATGGGGATATGCTACTCCTGAAAGATCAAGTGCACAGCTTGGGGTATTGCTGGACCCAGTTTTACTTCTGGATGCTCAGGTGGAAGTGGTAGCCAGGGGTGCCTTTGCACAGCTTCGGCTAGTGCGCCAGCTGTGTCTCTTTCTCGAGATGGCAGATCTGGCTATGGTTACACCATGCTTTAGTCATATTGCAGCTGGACTACTGCAATCTGTTTTACATGGGGCTGCCCTTGAAGAATATTCAATAACTTCAGTTAGTACAGAATACAGCTGCCAGGGTTCTTTTGGGAACCACTCATTTGGAGCATATTATACCTATTTTGAAAGAGCTGGACCAGCTGCCAATTTGTTTCCAGATCCAATGCAAGGTGCTTAATGGTTAACCCTTAATGGTTTTGGCCCTGGATATCTGAAGAACCACCTGCTCCCAAGGATTTCTGTCTGCTCAACAAGGTCATTAGGAGGGCTTTGATCCATGTGCTGACACGGAGAGAGGCCAAATTATTGTGCTTGCTCAACAGGGCCTTCTCTGTTGTTGCCCCCAGATTTTGGAATACTGAGTTTCCACTCTTTGACGTCTGTTGCTGCTTTAAAAATGACAAATGAAGACCTTTTTATTTGTTCAGGCTTTTATCCCTTAAAGACTGCCAGGTTTCTTAGCTCTTCTGCTATTTTGTCTTTTTTTTTTTAAATGGCTATTGCTTTTTTGTGTGTTCATGATTTTAACTGAATTTAAAGTTTTAATGTGATGTTTATGGAGCTTTATTGTATTTTAATTTTTGTTAGCTGCCTTGAGATGAATTTTATGAAAGGTGGTAGAGAAAGTGAACTATGCATAACACACAGCGCAGCACAACACAACACAACACAACATGAGTCTTATAAGCAGGCAAAACTAGTATTACAAGAACATTATTATCCTTGTCCAGCAGAGGAGGGAAGCCTTAGTGGTCGAACTGGATGCTTTGAGGTGAAATCCATGATTTAAACTGGCTTAGCAATTTCCTTTCTCCTAGGGAGTCCTGAGGACTGTAGTTCTATGAGGGGAGCCTGGGGTCTCTCGGAGAGAATTCTCAGCACCCTCATCAAAGTACAGTTCCTAAGATTGTTTAGGTAAAGCTATGACAATTAAACAGGTATATGACCCATTAAAGTGCATAGTGTATATATTTCTGAGTATTTAACAGGTAGTATAAGTTTGGGGAAAGTGGAACTGGATGTTTACTTATCATTGTAAGGGATTTTGCTTTTAAAATATTGGAAAACTAAATCTTCTTATTTTGTTTTCTTTAGCGCCTTGCTAAAGCAGCAGAGTTATTTCAGAAATCTCACCCATGGCAGGATGAATTTGCGGTAAGCATGTGTTTTAAATTTTGTGTTTTGCAAATATTGTTCATTTTTGTTTTCTAATTTTCATGCTTGTTAAATTAACAAAACGCATGTACATTTCATCCTTGTTTTGATACAGCTGCCTCAAAGGTATACAGGACCTATGGGGAGGATATAGTTGAGAAAACGTTTGATTGTTTTTATTTCCTGTTAACAGACAGTGGGGATTGGTTTTAGAATCCATGTTATGCTAGAATAATGAACTAAAATCAATGTTGAATCTGTTTGTGACTTGGAAATGAGATTAATTTAGCCTAGGTGTCAGCCTAAATAAAGGATCACAATATATATGCATTATTCATTGTCCCTGACTTTTTCTAATTCCCCACCAGACATCATTGTGAGAGCCTGCTGACATAATTGCAGTTTGCCTGCTAAAATACTGTTATTCTTTGGCTTCAAAAGGAGTGTGCAAATAGGGTTTACACTCATCAGGATAATATTGTGGCATTCAAGAGATACATCTGGTGAACCAAATACACAGTAGCTTTGATACCAGTTCCAAATCTGAGGGCACCCTGGGCAAAGAGCCCTGGAGGGCCTCCCCATATTGGTGATCCCCCACCCCAGTTTGGTCCTGGTACACATACTAGTGGGCACGCAGCTTCAGATAGTGGTAGGTAGTGGAACGATCTCATCGCTGCCAAGGTGCCAAGGAGCATGTGCCATCACAGCCCCGGTCTGTACTAAGCACTCCACCTGTTTTTGTTCTTTATTAATGCATATCTGAGTCTTCAATGAAAAAATAGTATTCACATGGCATACAAAATAAATGAAATACAATACAATAAATACTAAGAAAGAAGCAAAATAAAAGCACCAGGAAGCTTTTCACACCTTCTCTGGAATGAAGGGTGTGTGCTTAAATATGGGGCTGATTTACTCCGAAGTCCCTGCAAGCTATCAAGGAGCACTTCACAGACAATTCAGGTTTTTCACTGTGTATATATTTCCTGTTAGAGTACAGCCCAATTTATATCTGGGGTAAAAAAAATCATCGGGTTTTGGGGATAACTCTGAGTTCACAGTAAAGCCTTGCAGAAAACCCGCAGTACAGTGGACAATAGGAGAGTTTTCCAGAGAAGGGCATTCCATAGTCAGCACACCATAACCAAGAAGGTCGTCTCCCCAGTCACCAGCTGTCCCACTTCAGGTGTGGGACCATTTGGGGAAAGGCCTCTGAAGATGACTCCAGTGTATGAGCTGGACTAGGTTGGAGTAGGCAGTCTTTCAAATAGTCGGGTCCCAGGCAATGTGTTGACTTTTAAGGTAAGCACCAGTACTTTGAGTCCACTGTGCCCAGAAATGGACTGGGAGACAACACAGCTTTTGAAGCACTGCAAAGATATGTTCCCATTAAACAGTTCTGGTTAGCAGTCTAGCAGCTATATTTTGTATAAACTGCTGTTTCTGAACAGTCCTTTAAATGCAGCCCCACAAATGTGTTATAGTAGTCTAATCTGGAGGGTATTTAGTGTAATGATAACTGTGATGAAGCAATCCCTGTCCAGGTTCAGTTGCAGCTTGCATACCAACCTGAGATCGTGGGAGGCATTCTGTGCCACAGAGGCCACTTTTAACATGTATTTATATAATTTATTACATGTATATCTCACTTTTCTTCCAGGATGGAATTCAAGGTAGTATACACGGGGTTCCCATGTGGTCACCCATCTAGGCACTGACCAAACCTAGACCTGCTTAGCATCAGCAAGATGACTGTTTCATGTACCCACAGACTATGGCCTGGAGCTTGGGTATATAGTACCAAACCTGGACCTTGTGGCTGTGAGGTTTTCCAGCTGGGGAAAGCTCAGGTGCTTGGATGCTTTCACCAGCATCCAGCACTTCCAGCATTGTTAGCTTTCACCAGCTAAAGGAGAAAGCAGTAGTGGTCAAGAGTATGCAGTGATGGATGGAACATATAGGCACAAGGCTTTGTAGCTGAGCCAGATTTAGGTTGCTGTTTACAGTTTCTGAAACTGTCTACAGTTTCAGCTTAAAGGTGAGCTTGGAGAATGTCCAGTGTCCTCAGCATGATGAGGCTGGTGCCTTTGTTTTTTAAACCAGACTAATAGAACTGTGTGGAATATAATATAACCTTCATATTAGATTATGGAATTAAAATCTGAACAAACGTATTAAGTTTCTTGTTAATTTGCTCCATTTTAGCAAAAATGTCAGGAAAGAACTGTACTTTCTTTGTATCTTACATCTCTCCCCAACCTATAACCTCGAGTCGAGATATAACTTGGGGAAGTGGCCTGTAAGGAGCGTTTTGTGAATCTAGGCCAGTTTCATTTGGGTGACTTCAGATGCTTTTAGAGAGATGAAGAACTGTCCTGAAAAATATGTCTATTTTTACTGCTTCCCTCAAAATTTCTATTTTTACTGCTTCCCTCAAAATTTCTCAGAAGTTTTGCCCAAGGAACCTCCACATTTGATTATAAATCCACTTCAGACAGAATCCTCTGACAGAACTGTACCCTAGGAGTTTTTGTTAGGAACATATTTTAAATAAATAAATGACATAAATAAATAACATAGAAAGCTGCCTAATAATAATAATAATAATAAGTAGAAGGAGAATGGCAACTTGAAGAAAGAAACAGAGGGTTTAATACTGGCTGCACAAGAACAGGCACTAAGAACAAATGCAATAAGAGCAAAAGTCGAAAAATCAACAACAAACAGCAAGTGCCGCCTTTGTAAAGAAGCAGATGAAACCGTGGACCACCTAATCAGCTGTTGTAAAAAGATTGCACAGACTGACTACAAACAAAGGCGTGACAAAGTAGCAGGGATGATACACTGGAACATCTGCAAAAAATACAAGCTACCTGTAGCCAAAAATTGGTGGGACCATAACATTGAAAAAGTTGTCGAAAATGAAAATGCAAAAATATTATGGGACTTCCGACTACAAACAGACAAACATCTGCCACACAATACACCAGATATCACTGTAGTCGAGAAGAAAGAAAAACAAGTCAAAATAATCGACATAGCAACACCAGGGGACAGCAGAATAGAAGAAAAAGAAATAGATAAAATCACCAAATACAAAGATCTACAGATGGAAATTGAAAGGCTGTGGCAGAAAAAGACCAAAATAATCCCAGTGGTAACTGGCACCCTAGGTGCAATTCCAAAACAACTTGAAGAGCACCTCAACACCATAGGGGCCACAGAAATCACCACCAGCCAATTACAAAAACCAACTTTACTGGGAACAGCCTATATTTTGTGACGATAGCTATAATAACCAACAGTATTGATGATAAAATTCAGCCATCCCAGGTCCTTGGGAAGGACTCGATGTCTGGATAAAACAAACCAGTCAATAACACCTGTCTGACTGTGTAAACAAGAAATAATAATTCGATTTCTATACCGCCCTTCCAAAAATGGCTCAGGGTGGTTTACACAGAGAAATAACAAACAAATAAGATGGAACCCTGTCCCCAAAGGGCTCACATTCTAAAAAGAAACATAAGATAGACCCCAGCAACAGTCACTGGAAGTACTGTGCTGAGGGTGGATAGGGCCAGTTTCTCTTCCCCTGCTAAATAAAGAGAATCACCACAGTGCCTCTTTGCCCAGTTAGCAGGGGTAGATGAAGAATCATACTATTGATCCATCTAACTCAGTATTGTGTACACTGAATGACAGGGACTATCCAAGGTTTCAGGCAGGATGTTTCCTTGTAAATGCCAAGGACTGAACCTTGAACCTTCTGTATAGAAACAGATGCTGTGCCACTAAGCTGCAGCCCCATTGCCCTATCACAGTGCTCGTATGTAGTCACCAATCAAAATGCAAATCAAGATGAACCCTGCTTAGCAAAGGGGACAGTTCATGGTCGCTAGTGCAAGACCAGCTCTCCACCCCATTCATCATTAAAATGCCTTGGTTTCCCTTAATTTGTTTCCCCAGATGTTTCTCCTGAGGAGGAACTCTCAGATTTGCTTGAGGCAACATTTCAATGGCAGTTGTCCTTCTGTTGGAATATGGAGTGTTTTAAAACTATATGGGGGAGTGGTTATCCTACACAGCTGACATTCTCCTGTGATTTTGCTCTCTTTTGCCCTTTATATTAATCAAGTTGTAAGTCATCAAATTTCACTGCTGGGAAGATTTTGCAAAATTGTACTGAAAATGTAGTATTTTATTAACACACATAATGAAGAAACTCTAGAGTGAACACAGCATCAACATGCATATCATTTTTTGGCAGGAGAAAAGCAGCATGACAAAGCACAAGCCTTTCTTTTTTGAAGTACGTTGAGAGAACTGTGTAGAATATAATAACCTTGACATTAGGTTATGCAATTAAAGTTTGAATAAACGTATTAAGCTTCTCATAATTTAATTTGTTCCATTTTAGCCAGAAGTAATCTTTCATTTCTTCTGGCCTGCTTTTAAAGAAAATGCCTGTTCAGATTAGTGTGCACATGGATCTGTCTGCTAAACTTCCTTTTCATTGTAATTTTTCATTTTCCTAATGGCTGTTTTCTGAAATAAAATCAGCATTGCAGAGTGTATTGCTTGCCCTAGGTCTTAAGCAAGGAATAATTGTCCTCTAGGTGAATTTGTGCTGCATGTGAATGATCCTGCTCTTGTATTGCATCTTTCCCAACATTTGCTTTTGGGTGATGGAAGTATAACACGCATGAGTCATAGACAAACTTTCTTTTGAGAGCTTCTCATTAGCTTGAAATCAGTAGTGATCTGGTCAGACAGATTGTAGCACAATGATAGCCTGTGATATTTTTTGAGGAAAAAATATATAGCTCCCCAAACTCAATGCAATCTTACAGAACAGATGTAGGTTTCATTCCAGTGAAACATATATTAAATAAGTCAAGTATATGGAGGTTTCTGAAGCTCAGGGGTAGCCTACAAAAGCCTACAAAAGCCTATGGATCAGAGGCTTTCAAGCTTTCTATGTTCATGGAACCCCTTTTGAGACTAATTTCCCATTCCCTGCATATTTGCTATGGATCTTCTATCCATTGCAGAAGATTTTGGAACATGATTGGGGTACACAGTGGGCCAGTTCAGTTGTCACATGGAATCACATTTAAAGTCTAGTTGTGTGCAATGTCCCTAAGCTTCAGGAGCTTTCATTCCTCCTTGCCCTGCATGATCCCTACTATACATTAAGATCATTGAGAGCGGTCTGTCTCCATATACTGCCAGCTCATCTGGTGGTGACTCAGAAGCAGGCCTTGACTTCTTTTCCAGCTTTCAAAAGAGCCCTTAAAACACGTTTTTTTTTAAGCTAGGCATTTTAGTAATTTCTGAGTTTAAAAATTTTAATTGCTGTTTAGATTTTTTAATTGTAATTTCTGAATGTGTTAGATATTTTAATTCTTGTTTTAATAGCTGGTTTTGTTTGTCTTTGTTTTTGTGAATACCTGGAGCCTCTGGAGTCAGGTGGTATAGAATTTGTTCTTAAATCCCAGAATTATCCCAGAACATAGCTAGAAAACCACTGGTGTTGTAGACAATGTGTACAAATTGATCTTCAAAATGTTGAACTGATGGCTGTAATCCATATATCCATATACCCCTGCTAACTGGGCAAAGAGGCACCTTTTAACGTGGTGATGAAATTGTTTCATCATAAAGTTGATTTCCTAATGTAACGCCTAGGTTTAGTTTTGCAATTTAATCCAGGTAACATTAAAATGACAATTGCTCCTTAAAAGTGATTTTATCATTGTGCTGAATGATAGCACAATGGCTGCTGATGAACTCCTGCTAACATGGCAAAGAGGCACATTTTAACGTGGTGATTCTCTTTATTTAGTAGGGAGAGAGTAACTGGCCCTATCCACCCCCAGCACAGTACCTCCAGTGACTGTTGCTATTATCTATCTTATGTTTCTTTTCAGATTGTGAGTCGTTTGGGGACAGGGATCCATTTTATTTATTTATTATTTCTCTGTGTGAACCGTCCTGAGCCATTTTTGGAAGGGCGGTATAGAAATTGAATGAATTAATGAATGCATAAATAAATAAATGTTTGGATATATAATCCATTTTTCAGATATTCAACTGATATCTGAAGTGAGGTTGGGGTTACTCAGAAAAGACTTTAGCCAAAAAAAAAAAAGGGGGGGGGAAGTGAGTCCTTGAGGAGGATGGGTGTGCACTCAAATGTTTGTTTCGGGAATCTTGTTCAGTTTTGTGGCTCCCATTTGGTTCATTTCAGGTCTGTTTGGAGCGTCCCAATGGATTTCATCCCTTTATCTTCATTTCTTATAAATGAATTGTATAGGTAGTTTTGCCACCCTCTGTTTTCATGGCAGGCCAAGTTTTCATTCACGCTGCCCCAGCACTTTGGAGCAAATGCTACTCGTAATAACGAAAGAATGGATACAAAGAGGAGGAGCTTTGGGGGAAAAAAATGAAGCAAAGCAATTTGGCCCCCAGCACGTTCATTTTGGAATGAATACACCCCCATACTGAAGAAGGACTTGGACATTGAGTTGGGACCAGTGCAGAAATAGACTAACACTAGTTAGTCATGGGGTTGCTGCCATGTCAAAGCAGCATCCCTGCATCTAATTCTGCATTTTCTCCCTGTAACATTTAGTCAGCATAACTTGTGTCACCATGTCAGATATATTTTTTAATTTCCCTGCCTGATCCATTCCACACTATTGTCTGCCTTGCGGATGAGGAGAATGCATGATGTGATGATGAGATTGTAACATGAGTGTTTCCTTTATTAAATGTAACAAGAGAAGAGGGAGCTGGATGTGGGGTTGCTGCTTTGATGGCAATCCCTTGCTCATAATCACAGCTAGTTCTGCCTTCAACTTGATGACCTGGGGAAGGAGGGAGGAAGAAGGAGATACTATTGATGGTGTTTGAAGCAGCAGGATATATAGGACACACACAGGAACAATAGGAGATAAAGAGGGCTGATGGAAAATAAATTTAAGTGGAGTACAGAGAATGAAAGGCATTGTAACAAATTCTAAATAACACTTAGATCTGCTCATCAGACTTCTTAAACACAGACATATTCCAAACTTCACAAACAGATGCTAATGTTGCCCACAGATGCACACCCCTTCATGTCTCCGTCTCCTGCTATGCAGATCTCAAAAATTCCACTTTATATCCATTCAGTGCATTTGAAATCCTGCTTTGGAAAAGTAGCAATATTTTGCAGAATCCAACTTTAAAACTCAAGTTTATATCCATTTTGAATGGCACTAACTATAATAAAGTACTCATGAATTAAAAGGCACTGGCTTTTTTAAATTAAGTATTGGTTGATGAGCGCCCCCACCAGATTTTCACAATGCAAATGTAAATAGGTTTTGTTTGCATACATTATTAGATACATATTACAGAAGTGTCAACAACTCTGGAGAATCAGCACAAATATTATAAAAAAAGAATACAATGTACTGAATTGTTAGCATCTTAGAAAACTGTATTTAAATGCCAATTTTCATTTGATTATCCGCCATGCATTGTCCTAATTAAAGATTACTTGTGTTTTGTTTTTGTTTTTCAACTATTTAATATATTACATCCCACTTCTACATGGTTAATCTCCCTGTGGTTTCCTCTCCAGACTGATCTTACGTACACTTACCGGCTTCAGATTTGCTGCAGCATGCAAAGCTCCTAGGCCATTATAAGTACATAAGAACAGCCCTGCTGGATCAGGCCCAAGGCCCATCTACTCCAGCATCCTGTTTCGCACAATGGCCCACCAGATGCCTCTGAGAAGCCCACAGGCAAGAGAATTGAGGGCATGCCCTCTCTCCTGCTGTTACTCCCCTGCAACTGGTATTCAGAGGCATCCATTGGGGCCAAGATGACAACCATTCAGTGGGGCCAAGATGGCTTCTCTTAATGAATTAAAACATACTTATTAAAAATAAAAGTGTCAGTTCTGACTTGGGAGTGCAGGCAGATGTTTGAAAATCACCACATCATGATAGATCAGATGCTGTTTCTTTTGAATGAGTTTTTGAAGTACGAGAGGCTTTCTTTTTCTTGTAAAGCTGCAATAGAAAAAGAAAAACAAATACAGAGAAAATGTGCATAAAATATATGATCTTCTACAAATTGTGTTTGATATTACATTTGGTTGCACTGGAATAGTTGGTTAGCAAGAACAATTTTCTTCCAGTTGAGCCGATCATATTAATTGTCCTTACACATGTATAAGTGTAAGAAGAATTCAATTTGAATTTTAACAAGGTGGGTTTTTCTGCTTCATTTGCCATCCACTTATTTGTTTACAGAAGATTTCAGTGAAGGGTTTTAGGAACTGATTAACAGGCATGGCTAGTCTGTTTCCTAAAACAAATCCTCTGTTTGCAAATATATAAATTGTTGTTTTATAGTCATATGGGAGATAGTAAAGTTTGCTGATTGATAGCATTCATTCTCTCTCTCTCTCTCTCTCTCTCTCTCTCTTCTGAGGGCAATTTGATTGTTTCCGCACCTGAGGCTCATGTGAAAAAGTCTCCCTATGCCATTTTGGAACCATGTCCGCCCATGGCATGGCAATCATGTGCATGCCACTGGCATTCACAGGATCGCTGTGGGTGTCCTTTACTCACTGACTGGCACTGCCAAGATAAGTTTTTTGTGTCTGTACAAATGCCCCCAAAGTAATATTCAGGTTGGTGAGAAAACACTGCTATTCAGCTATGCTTTCCCTAAATAAGCAAATTCCTTTGAGTGAATTGCTGTGCTTTATTGCAATGTGTAGTCCTGGGAAAGCTTCAGTAATTTGACCCTTTGTATTGAAGACTTGAATCGCTTTAGTTACCCAAAACTGAATTCATTTTTTAAAGTTTATTTTAAAATCCTTCATCAGCTGGAGTATTGGTTTTGTTTCTGGTGGGCTAGACAAACTGAATCTTTGGGGGCCAAGAAACAATAAAAAACCTCTATAATGGAGAACAGAAAGGGAGTTCAAAGGAAGTGGAGTTACTTGTTCTTCTGTTTGGAATTTACATTCTGATAGAGACTGCAATAATGGTGCATTTAGACATCTAAAATACAAACCAAGTTATTCTGAGTATTGCACACAAACTACAGTCCTTCCCTAGCAAAATAAAGCATTTCCTCCTGTGGTCATGGTTGATGTAAGGTCCCTGGCTAATCCAGGTCATTCAAGTATCTTCATTGTACCCAGTGTTAATAACGAGGTGATACATAATGGAGTTCCTAATAGATGGGTTTCCTTGGTAAATGTATCTGTTGCTGTGTCCTGAGGCATAAAAATAGGAGTGTTTAAAAAGTGGACCTGATTCTTGACATTGCAAAGCAATGCAAAGCAACTGGCAAAAGGGCTGGTCTTGTGGTAAAGTAAATTGTGCTGTCAAATCGATTTCGACTCGTGGCACCCAGAGAGCCCTGTGGTTTTGTTTGGTAGAATACAGGAGGGGTGTACCATTGCCTCCTCCCATGTAGTATGAGATGATGCCTTTCAGCATCTTCCTTTATCACTGCTGCCCAATATAGGTGTTTCCCATAGTCTGGGAAACATACCAGCAGGGATTCAAACCGGCAACCTCTGGCTTGTTAGTCAAGTCATTTCCCCACTGCTCCACTTAAGGTGACTGGTCTTGTGGTAGCAAGCATGAATTGTACCCTTTGCTAAGTAGGGTCTGCTGTGGTTTGCATTTGAATGGGAGACTACATGTGAGCACCCTAAGATATTCCCCTTAGGGGATGGGGCTACTCTGGGAAGAGCATTTGCATGCTTTCATGCCGAAACTTCCCAGTTCCCTCCCTGCAAACTTGGAAAAGGTGCTGCCAGTCTGTGTAGATGATACTGCGCTGGATGGACCAATGGTCTGACTCAGTAAAGGCAGTTTCCTATGTTCCTACTCCTCTCTGACAATATTTTTGTGCTTTCTATAAGGTCGTTCTCATGACCATAACAGGAGCGGGGATGATGGGTGTGGAAAAGGCAGCAGGGATGTGCAAACATCGGTAAAAAAAATGTACCTCACTGCTGCGGGTCTGGCGGCCTTGGTGGTATCTCTGCAGTCTCCCTCTCCCACTGCCAGACTCCTGCAAGGATTGTTTGCAGTGTTCCCTCTTAGGTGTGCATATGTGGCTGCGCTCACACATTTTTTGATGTCCACTCAGTTAATTTTAGATCCTGCTCAGGTTTAATCAGGAAGGTCCCACTCTGAATGCATGTGCGCTCACACTGTCTTGATACTGCCACCCAGTATCGAACTCAACTGGACAAACTGGTTTTGTACACACCCCTTGAAGGCAAGGTTGAATAAGGAGCTCCTCTTCAGTGTGCTGTCATGCACCTACACAATCCACAGTGCTCCTGGAGGCCAGGAAAACAAGTCCCAGCCTCGAGGAATCCCATAATGCATCACGTGATGAGCAGCATGGTCCATTAGGGGATTCCCTCTTGAGTCAGGCGCACACATGAGTGGGGCACACATACGATCCTGAACCTGGGGTTGAGAGTGCACTCGTGCCCTCTAACCCTGGTTAAGGGCTGGGATTAAAAGTTGGGCTGGTGGGGGCAGAAGTGCCAGGATTGGCAGCAGTCACAGCACTACACACTGGGCTTCCCTATCCTTGGTTGGGCTGGTCACGTGAATAACCTCTGCATGTACAAATTTTGGTAGCAATCAAACCAAATGCAGCAGAGATTCTTAATTATTACAACTGGAAGCATTAAAACCATTGTTATTTATCTACTGTGTTTCTGAGCATGCTTATAACATAATTTCCTGCAAGGGTCTGGATCACCTAGAAATGGATTGCAAAGGTTTTTGAGGGGGGGTGTTTTTCCCCCCATGCTCCCAAATTGCTCTATGCCTCAAGTACAGTGCTTCTAAGTCCTATCTAGAAGCAGAGCTAAATTCTTACTTAGTGGTTATTCTAGAAACAGAACTAAGTGGTTATCATATGCCTGACTTTGTATGGTCTGAAAATTTCTGGCCAAGGATACTTAGGTTCCTACTTGTGCTGTGAACCAGTCAGTACTTTTAAAATGTATTTTCAGAGTAGTCTTTCCACATTGACCTTTCTGTTAAGGAATATCTTTATGTTGCACAGAATTCTGTCATGTGTTCTAGGTCTCATCAGAGTTCATACAGGGCGTTGACCTCAATGTAGTCTTGGAGAAACTGAGAGGATTTCTTAGAACACAGCCAGAGGTCACCTGAACCTGTACATTACAGGGCAAGATTGGTAGCGAGAGAGAAGCTGTCTTACAAGAAAGTGTCAGCCATTATTGATCTGTTTATTTATTTAAAAAATTTGAACCCACCCTTCCACTTAAAAATAGCTGAAATACCTTAGAAGCCACTGATCGGAATCATTTTTTATCCACAGTATTTTACTGTACAGTAAATAGTGCAGTTTAAATTCTGTATTTATTATTTTATTAATTTAATTTAATTTAATTAATTTATATAGCACCTGACTCCAAAGGCTCTAGGAGGTTCACAAAAGTAAATACAATAATGGCAAAATAAAACAGCCATTACAATAACAATTAAAAACATTCACAGATCACTAAAAGCCAGGCTAAAAAGATGTATATTAAGGGCTCGCTTAAAGGCAGCTAAAGATGTTGAATCATGAATGTCTATAGGAAGCGCATCCCAGAGCCCAGGAGTGCAGAGGCGTAACTATAGGGGGGGCAGGGGGGGCAGGGGGGGCACGTGCCCCGGGCGCCATCTTTTTTGGTCACATGGGGGGTGCCGCCATGACAAAAAAATCTTTTTAAATTTTTTTTAAATTTTTTGTTAATACAAATGTTTCCTGCTCAGTGCAGCAGCGCTGCAGCAGTCAAGGGAGCGTGTCGGCACCCCCTCCCCCACGAGCGGTCCCTTGCGCGCTGCCCGCGCCCCCCCATTGCTTTGCTGGCACCTGGCGGCCAGTCAGTGGCCTGGCTTGGCAGCGGCGGCGGGCGCTTGTGAGGAAAAACCTAAGTATAATGTAGTATGTTGGGGGCGCGGGGGGCGCCATTTCAATGCTTGCCCCGGGCACCGTTTTCCCTAGTTACGCCTCTGCAGGAGTGACTATAGATAATTCCCGCTCCCAACCTCTCTTGATGACCTTAATGCGCAGAAGAAGGTGCTCTCCCAGGTAACTCGGTCATAAGCCATTTAGGGCTTTAGTGTTAATTATCAGCACTTTGTATTTTGCCCGGAAACCTGTTGGTAGCCAATGAATTGCTTTAAAACAGGCATGATATGGTCTTTCCGAGAAACTCCGGAGACCAATCTAGCCACTGCATTTTGGACCAACTGAAGTTTACAAACTTAATACAAAGGCAGCCAGAGCACATTGCAGTAGTCAAGCCTAGAGGTTATCAGAGAGTGCAACAGCATATGAACTGACTCAGGTCCTTTTCACACATTAACTTATATTTTGTTTATGGTCCTGTGGAGTGAGGAAAAGATTACATATCATTTTCAACAAGGCAGCATAAAGATCCCAGCGGTTCTCATGGGCAGCCAAGCCCAGGCCTAGCTGCCCAAGCCTGGTCTTGGCTGTTTGTGAGAACAGCCTCACTTTGTATTTGTGTATGTGTGATCAAAGAAGAGTTTTACATAAGCCACAAAAGAGCATACTGATGATTGCTGAATCCAAATGTGTGCCCTTTACTTATGTCTTTTGGGAGGCTTAGAAAGATGACTAATTTCTTATTTTATTCTGGAAATTACTTAATGCAAATGATCACATAGGAATAACTCTATCTACTTAAAATAACAACAACAAAAACACCTGATAGGCTTTGGGGGTAAGAAGATAGGAACATAGGAAACTGCTTTCTACTGAGTCAAACCATTGGTCCATCTAGCTCAATATTGTCTGAGTGGACAATTTGAACCAAATTTTGTTGAGTCCAAATTTTGTCTGAACCTTAGCAAGTGGTCTGTGCACACCCCTACTACCCTGTCATCCTGGCTTGCCTGATGACTAATCTGTACACGTTATGTGGCTATCTGCATATTCATCTTTTTTTTTAAGTAGTTAGTAAATGTTGCATTTTGTAATGCAACAAGGTTGCATTACCAGGAGTGTCTCTCAGCCCTCCAAGGTTGTAGGCAGGAGTCTCTCTCAGCCCTGTCTAGGGATGTCAGGGAGGGAACGATGAACCTTCTGCATGCAAGCATACAGGTGCTCATCACCATAATTTTTTTTTTTTGTTATTCAATTTTAGTTTGAAAATCAGATGTGTGAACCAGGATCATGGATCTCCTCCGCATATTGATCGCAAAACTAATTAGAAATGGTGTGTCTTCTAAAAGGAAGAAACCAGGTCCTGTGTCACTTCAATTTTCATGCCATTTAGACACTATTGGAAGAAAACACAGAAGCATTATCCTTTTAAGGCTACCAGTCCTTTTTTTCTGAACAAACATCATCTTATTAAAAACAGAATGCATCATGGTATTGAATTAATTAGCACCTTGCAGGTACTTTAGCCTTGTGTAATGAACCTACTGCATTGTAAACAGGAGCTTGTTGAAAGCTGATGTCTTCTCTCTCCCTACTTTTTAAGCATCTCCAGACCTCTTAACACTGCTGTAAGATTCTAATTATTTTATCTGCCATTTCCCATTCCAGATGGAGCTGCAGATTTAATAGCTATTTCAAGTAGGTGAGAGCGGATGCCTGGAGTGCAGCTGTAGTCTGGAAAGGAGGACTGTAAAGGATTAACAAATTTTTTTAGCTGATTGGCTCTCTGGCTTTTATCCAATTAAGCAGTTGATTTTCCCATTAAAATTAAACAATACATATTGTAAGGACCAATAGATGTATTGGTAGGGAGGAGCAATCTCTTGATAGAAGGGAATGGAGTGATGTTATGGGATAGCATGTTGAAGTGTTAATGATTGCTTGGTGATGAAGTGGAGAGCTTGGCTTGGCTGTGGGAGATTTTGGTTCAGTTCTGTGCAGCAGCTGTGATACTCATTGGATCAAGACAACCGTATAGGCATGTGCAGAACTGGTCCAATGTGAACTGGGCCAGTTTGAGCAGTTTCGATCATGAACTTCTTGGAACTGGTTCAAGCTGGTTCATTGATTCCACTCCTCAAGCCTGTCGGTCTGACCGAAACAGTTCGCAGAGTGGCAGTTCAGTCAGAATTCGGACCAAACCACAGCAAGTGATCCGTGCCCACCCCTACTACCCTATTATCCTGGTTTGCCTGCTGACTAATCTGTACAATTTGTGTGGTGGTCTACATGTTTGGTAGTTAGCAAATGCTGCACTTTGTAAACATTTTAGAAGACAGAATATCTATAATTACACCCACTGTACACAGTGAAGGGGGAAGAGAAGTGATTATTCCCTATGATCACTGACAATATATATATTAAAAAGATCTATATTATTCTCACTTATCAGCTGTGAACCATAGTTCTTTTTTTCCTTTCCTGTTGTTATTTCAAGGTCCAAGACTTTCAAATTGCTTGACAGATCCATTTACTCACTTGTTCCCTAGGTTTCCAAGGGATCAATTAATTTGATGATTGTTATCTTAGTGGCCAAATGCCTGTCTTGACTTCATCCAAAAACCATTGCTTATGCTTCTGGTCTAACACTGCTGACAGCATCCCCTTGAACTTCCAGATGGACCATAGCACAAGTTTTATCTCTCCCTGTAGTCCTGCCATCCTCTCAGCTAAAGTGTTCTACTTCATGGTGATTAATCCCCAAACAAACAACCTATTGCACCTTAGCCACCTTTTCCTTCCAGTTTCTGTGTTTCCTTTTTGCTCTACTTATCAACGTTCAGCTGAAATTCACTGACTCTTCATTCCCTTTCTGCCTTCTCCCTATTTATCATGCCATGTTTGAATCCAGCTACAAATAAACACAGACTGTACTGGTAGAATATCAATTATCTTTATTTTGGTGCTTGTTAGTAATTTTCTTAAGCCTTAAAACAAATAAAGAACAAAACTGAAAGAATAGCAGCTTTTTCCTCCAAACTGTATTTCCAGCCATCACATTGTTTGGAAGAAGAGAGGCATCAGCTGGAGAAAAAGAGAGAGGAGGCTGTAGTTTCAGAAACCAAGAAGCCCAAATTCTATTACATTTCAAAGACGTATCTTCTAATTCTGAAGTATATTTTGTAATGTTAATGATATAAACACTTCACATACTGTGAAAAAGTATCTGCTAAGCAGGGTCTTCTATTTTATTTTTATTTATTTATTTTATTTGACATTTTTTTACCACCCCAAACTTGCTTCTTTTTTACTTGCAGTCATTTGGGCTGCAGTCCAGTTGAGCATGAGTGAAACCATAGCTCTGCATGAAAGAGTCCCACTAAGTTTTTCTCCATTGCTGCCAAATGAGATTTATATTTGCAGCAGGGCATTGCAAGGAATGGGAGGCCCATGTACACCAGCTATATTTGCATGATCTGGAGCACATGTAGATTATGTTGCACTTGGAGGAAAGGCTAGTTGGAGGTGTGGGGAATGTGCTGGGATGCCCCAATCCTTGCCATACCCCTTCGTACTGACTGAGTGCACACCTGTGAAGTGATTGGAGAGACAGGACTTGATTGGATTCCCATGTATTTTCTTGGCTTGCTGTTGTGACCCTGGTATATACACCACCTCCTGCTGCTTTCCCAGAGATTCCACTTGTTCAGTTTTATTAAGCACATAGCCAAGCTGGCGGCAACTGGAGATGGATTTCTCTGGATGACCTCAATGGGCGGTGGGGCTCATAACAAAGAAGATGTTCTCTTAGACACCCAGGGCCTAAGCCATTTAGGGCTTTTTAGGTTAGTTAGTATACCAGCCCAGCCCTCAGTCCCACTCCGAAGGCCACCTCCAAAGGCTCCTCTGGCTGCAGCCCACTCTAATAAAGGCAAAGATCTCAAAAGCCCAATGGGTGTGTCTCACACCCACACCAATCAGGCAATTTGGTGTGTGTGTGTGTACACACACACACACACACACACACACACACACACACACAATTAGAGTGAGTTCAGCCCCTGATAACAAACAGGCTAAAGCAAGGAGCAAAAGAGCAAAGAAAAAGCCTTGGCCAGACCCTTCCCCACCCAGAAGAGAGTGGAGCGTAGAAGCGAGATAAGAACTCCAGATAAGAATTTAGTGTTGTGTGTTCTTATTGGATGTTTACATGTGGTGTTGTGAGCTGCCCAGAGAACAATTTGTTACGGGGCTGCCAACAAATAGGATGATGATGATAATCATCATCATCACAACAAAGTATCATATGATACAAAATAAACATAGATTGTGAACTGCCTAGGGATTTTTTTGTATGGGGTGGTATATAAATGTACTAAATAAATAAAATAATAAATAAATATTTTTGGTGATACCTAAAAGCTTGAGAAATAACTGAGCAAATGTGATCTAAAACAAAACACTATGATCATGTTTTGTTAACATGTCCTACTTGTATTCTCTCTCTCTGCATTGTACTAGTGGATTGTTGCTACAATTGATCCACAAACAGGACAGATTTCTGAGTTTACTGTTTATGTATTTAATAACTGCTTTTGTCCTAAAAATATCCACGTTGATGTACCATATAAAATGCAGAGATCAATTAAAATGTAACCAATGCAAAAAAGAGAAACAATCCAACACAAAAGCATTAAACCAGTATGTAAACAGTATGTAAATCTCACTAAAAGCTGTGTAAAATCCCTGCCTGCCTCACCCAGCCATTTACAACATTCAGTTAAGGCCTTCTAACAGAGTTTTCAACAGTGGTCAAAAACTGGCAAGGAAAGCAAACAAGTGAGTCTCTCTTAGAAACTGGTTTCATTCCCAAGAGCTGATGCAGATGAAACATTTGGACTTCATTAACAATGGCTGATAATAACAACAACAACAACAACAACAACAACAACCCCCAGTGAGGCACTACCTTGGCGTGGTTGTGGGGCTTGCGTGCTCTGAGGAAGGTGAGAGCTATGCCAGAGGTCCAACAATACTGGACAGGTCTCACCAGAGGAGCCAGACAAAGAGTGCCTCTCCCATCAACAATATGGTGAGACGTAACTTTAATAAATCTATAATGGATCGGTCGTCACCTGGGTCAACAAGGACCGCGCCAGGTGCTGGAGTCCCTGGTCATCTGGTGGCAAGTGGGCAACAGGACTCAGGATCTTCAGTTGAGCAACCAGGGCTGAAGAGAGCAAAGTTACTGGAAGAAACGTCGCTTAACTGAAAAAAATATACGAAAAATGCCAACTGGCAGTGGCTTAAGAATGGCAACTTGAAGAAAGAAACAGAGGGTTTAATACTGGCTGCACAAGAACAGGCACTAAGAACAAATGCAATAAGAGCAAAAGTCAAAAAATCCACCACAAACAGCAAGTGCCGCCTTTTATTCTGCGACGATATCTATAACAATTGACAATAAAATTCTGTCATCCCAGGTCCTTGGCAAGAACTCGATGTCTGGATAAAACAAACCAGTCAATAACACCTGTCTGACTGTTTAAAATAATAATAATAATCGCTACAGCAATGGAGTTTGGACTAGACAAGTGTGCTGCATTAATAATGAACAGAGGGAAAATAACAAAAACAGAAGGAATAGAACTGCCCAATGGAAGCAAGATCAAGAACCTGGAAGAGAAAGAACCTTACAAATACTTGGGCATTCTCCAGGCTGATAACATCACAAACACTGAAGTTAAAAGAAAAATTGGAAGTGAATACATCAGGAAAGTTAGAAAAATCCTAAAGTCCAAACTAAATGGCGGGAACACCATACAAGCCATAAACACCTGGGCTATACCTGTTATCAGATACACTGCAGGAATAATAGACTGGACCCAGGCAGAGCTAGAGATGCTAGATCGTAAGACCAGGAAAATCATGACCATCAATCATGCTCTGCACCCCCGCAGTGATGTCGATAGGCTCTACCTCCCTCGCAGCTCAGGTGGAAGAGGAATGCTGCAAGTCCATCAAACAGTAGAGGAGGAGAAAAGAGGCCTTGAAGAATATATCAAGGACAGTGAAGAAGATGCACTTCAAATGGTCAATAATGCGAAACTATTCAACACCAATGAAACAAAGCAGGCCTACAAGAAAGAACAAGTTAAGAACCGAGCAGAAAAATGAAAAAAAAAGCCACTGCATGGTCAATATTTGCACAATATAAGTGGAAAATCAGACATCACCAATACCTGTCAATGGCTTAAGAATGGCAACCTGAAGAAAGAAACAGAGGGTTTAATACTGGCTGCACAAGAACAGGCACTAAGAACAAATGCAATAAGAGCAAAAGTCAAAAAATCCACCACAAACAGCAAGTGCCGCCTTTTTAAAGAAGCTGATGAAACCGTGGACCACCTAATCAGCTGTTGTAAAAAGATCGCATAGACTGACAACAAACAAAGGCATGACAAAGTAGCAGGGATGATACACTGGAACATCTGAAAAAATACAAGCTACCTGTACCCAAACATTGGTGGGACCATAAAATTGAATAAGTTGAAGAAAATGAAGATGTAAAAATATTATGGGACTTCCAACTACAAACAGACAAACATCTGCCATACAATACACCAGATATCACTGTAGTCGAGAAGAAAGAAAAACAAGTGAAAATAATCGACATAGCAATACCAGGGGATAGCAGAATAGAAGAAAAAGAAATAGAAAAAAAATCACCAAATACAAAGATCTACAAATTGAAATTGAAAGGCTGTGGCAGAAGAAGACCAAAATAATCCCAGTGGTAATTTGTGCCCTGGGTGCAGTTCCAAAAGACCTTGAAGAGCACCTCAACAACATAGGGGCCACAGAAATCGCCATCAGCCAATTACAGAAAGCAGCTTTACTGGGAACAACCTATATTCTGCGACGATATCTATAACAATTGACAATAAAATTCAGCCATCCCAGGTCCTTGGGAAGGACTCGATGTCTGGATAAAACAAACCAGTCAGTAACACCTGTCTGACTGTGTAAACAAGAAATAATAATAATAATTGGCATAGCAATACCAGGGGATAGCAGAATAGAAGAAAAAGAAATAGAAAAAAATCACAAATTACATACAAAGATCTACAAATTGAAATTGAAAGGCTATGGCAGAAAAAGACCAAAATAATCCCAGTGGCAATTGGCACCCTAGGTGCAATTCCAAAACAACCTGAAGAGCACCTCAACACCATAGGGGCCACAGAAATCACCACCAGCCAATGACAAAAAGCAACTTTACTGGGTACAGCCTATATTTTGTGACAATATCTATAATAACCAACAGTATTGATGGTAAAATGCAGCCATCCCAGATCCTTGGGAAGGACTCGATGTCTGGAGAAAACAAACCTGTCCATAACACCTGTCTGACTTTGTAAATAACTAAATAAATAATAATAATTAATAAAAAAGTGGAAGTGAATACATCAGGAGAGTTAGAAAAATCCTAAAGTCCAAACTCAATGGCGGGACCACCATACAAGGCATAAACACCTGGGCTATACCTATTAACAGATACACTGCAGGAATAATTGACTGGACCCAGGCAGAGCTAGAGACACTAGATTGTAAGACCAAGAAAATATTGACCATCAATCATGCTCTGCACCCCTGCAGTGATGTCGATAGGCTCTACCTCCCTCGCAGCTCAGGTGGAAGAGGAATGCTGCAAGTCCATCAAACAGTAGAGGAGGAGAAAAGAGGCCTTGAAGAATATATCAAGGACAGTGAAGAAAATGCACTTCAAATGGTCAATAATGCGAAACTATTCAACACCAATGAAAGAAAGCAGGCCTACAAGAGAGAACAAGTCAAGAACCGATCAGAAAAATGGAAAAATAAGCCCCTGCATGGTCAATATTTGCACAATATAAGTGGTAAATCAAACATCACCAAGACCTGGCAGTGGCTCAAGATAGGCAACCTGAAGAAAGAAACAGAGGGTTTAATACTGGCTGCACAAGAACATGCACTAAGAACAAATGCAATAAGAGCAAAAGTAGAAAAGTCAACAACAAACAGCATGTGCCGCCTTTGTAAAGAAGCTGATGAAACAGTGGACCACCTAATCAGCTGTTGTAAAAAGATCACACAGACTGACTACAAACAAAGGCATGACAAGGTAGCAGGGATGATACACTGGAACAGCTGCAAAAAATACAAGCTACCTGTAGCCAAAAATTGGCTACTTGTAACCATAAAATTGAGAAAGTTGTCAAAAATGAAGATGCAAAAATATTATGGGATTTCCGGCTATAAACAGACTAACATCTGCCACACAATACACCAGATATCACTGTAGTCGAGAAGAAAGAAAAACAAGTCAAAATAATCGACATAGCAATACCTAGGGATAGCAGAATACAAGAAAAAGAAATAGAAAAAATCACAAAATACAAAGACCTACAAATTGAAATTGAAAGGCTGTGGTAGAAGAAGACCAAAATAATCCCAGTAGTAATTGGGATTAGTAAAAAAATTGGGATTAGTAAAAAAATTGGGATTAGTAATTGGGATTAGTAAAAAAAGCACCCTAGGTGCAATTCCAAAACAACTTGAAGAGCACCTCAACACCACAGGGGTCACAGAAATCACCATCAGCCAATTTCAAAAAGCAACTTTACTGGGTATAGCCTATATTCTGCAACGATATCTATAATAATAAGAGCAACAAAACTGATAATAAAATGCTGTCATCCCAGGTCCTTGGGAAGGACTCGATGTCTGGATAAAACAAACCAGTCAATAACACCTGTCTGACTGTGTAAACAATTAATAATAATAATAATAATAATAATAATAATAATAATAATAATAATAAACAGTTTATAATAATAAAAATAAATAAATTATGCCCATTGAGAGCGTATGCAGGTGTATCAATGGGGCTGTCTCAACTTCAGTTAAGAGATTGGGTGCAGGTAGTAGATCTTGTGCTCACTTGTCTTTCTTGAGTGAATTTACCCCTTTTACTTCAACTATAGTTGAAGAATATAGATCTAGAATGGACATTGACCATGCTTGGGCTGATTGGGTTTTCCATTTAATTTAGTTTTTTTAAAACCAGGATTTGAAGTGAATCAAAAATCTTAGTTAAGCTGGAAACATATTTAGCTTTAACTGATGTTAATTTTGGTGAGAACCGATGGGGTTAAGTCAGTAAGAGAGAAATTGCTGCATGGAGGAAATATGCAATGCTAAAACCTGCTCCTGAGCTCTAAACTACACTTGACCCTCAGTGCCACCGTTTGCCTTCTTTTAATTGCAAAACTGCTTACCAGACTCATTCCAGTGCAATAATTTTGCCCATATGATTTCTCGCATCTGTTAGATTGTGTAATGACTATCCATTGTTTGAAAATTGTGTGTACTGTAGGGCTTCTGCACCTGTTCTGTTGAAAGCAGAAAGTTTTAGACCTCTTTTACTCCTGCACTCATATATATTCTCCCACTTCCTTTGTTTGTCACTTCCTCTGACAGTGTATGGGAGAGCGATTTCCCTTTTGTGTTTGTGTGAAGGTCGGAGCCCTGAGTGGGTTGCATTGTTGAAGCAGATTTAGCTAGAAATTGACCATAGGAACATAGGAACATAGGAAGCTGCCATATACTAAGTCAGCCCATTGGTCTATCTAGCTCAGTATTGTCTTCACAGACTGGCAGCGGCTTCTCCAAGGTTGTAGGCAGGAATCTCTCTCAGCCCTATCTTTGGAGATGCCAAGGAGGGAACTTGAAACCTTCTGCTCTTCCCAGAGCAGCTCCATCCCCTGAGGGGAATATCTTACAGTGCTTACACTTCTAGTCTCCCATACATATGCAACCAGGGCAGACTCTGCTTAGCTAAGGGGACACGTCATGCTTGCTACCACAAGACCAGCTCTCCTCTCCTTACCATAGTGTTTCAATATATGTATTTTTTCATATTGTCTCTATGAGGTGGAACAAGTGAAGGCTTTGTAGTGTTGCTAATTGAAAGCATGCCTGGGTTAATCCCCCCCACTGAGGAAAGTCAATTAAGACTAATTCCAGAAGACAGGATAGATCTAATGAAGAAGCTGGTTGCCTACAAAGCCTCAAAGAGGTGCCACAACACTTGCAAAAGAAGTTGTGTAAAGAAATCTATCTTCATAGAAAATTTCAAAATGAATGATGGGGCTGCTTAATTAGTGGTTTAGGCTCCAGCTTGAGATGATGATTTCCTACTTGTTGCAAGGAGATGTTGGATTAGAGAGTAAAGCATGGCAACCTGCCTTTAAAAAATAAATAAATCTCAATATAGATTTAGATAATGCTTATCTTGGATGTGCTGCTCACTAGAGTCAATTTTTGTTAATTAATATCTAAAATGTCTATAACTGGGTTTATGGCAGTGGACTTACTTTGATCAAGACTCAGAATGCTTACCACTGAATCCCAATATATTTTTCTATAATGTTTATAGAGTCCATTTTTGGTTAATGAATAAGTAACTAAATTGTCCATAACTTGGTTTATGGCAATGGGCTTACTATGGTCAAGACTGAGCCAGACTGCAGTGCTTACCACTGAATCCTTGCTTGAAGTGTTTTCTAGCTTTAAGAGTAGACAGCTGGATAGAGTCCCTGAAGAAAGAAAGAAAGAAAGAAAGAAAGAAAGAAAGAAAGAAAGAAAGAAAGAATTTCCTAAGCCTGCAGCAAGCCAGAATAGCTATAAATAGGCCCCCTCCAGCCTCAAATGCAGGATGCCTCTGAGTACCAGTTGCAGGGAGTAACAGCAGGAGAGGGGGCATGCCCTCAACTCCTGCCTGTGGCTTCCAGCATCATCTGGCGGGCCACTGTGTGAAACAGGATGCTGGACTAGATGGGCCTTGGGCCTGATCCAGCAGGGCTATTCTTTATGTTCTTAAATAATTTAGATTGTGGTTGGCCTACCTGAATCTCTCTAGCATTGTTGGACTACAGCTCCAAGAATTCCTCCAGCTATTACTGAACTGCAATTAAAATAGAGATTCAGGTTAGTCACCCCTGATTTGGGCAAGCTCCTATGGGCTAGGTCTTGGTGTTTCAGTGCTGTTGCTGATGTCTATGTTGTGATTCTTTCTAGACTATAAATCTTTTGGGGGAGATATAACTGTTTTATCCCCTCCCCCCCATGTAAATCATATTGATAACTTTTTCATTGGAAAACCGCATATCATTCATTCATTCATTCATTTATCAATTATATTTTTATACTGCCTGATATATACATCTCTAGGTGGTGTACAAAATTTAAAAAAATCAATATAAAAGTCACAGATTACAAAACACAATCAAACAATCGCACAAAACAATTATTAAAACAAATTATTACAATTAATTCTAATTAAAAGCTTGCGAGAACAGGTGAGTCTTGAGGGTCTTCCTGAAAACAAACAGAGAAGAAGAAGCTCTTATTTAAGCAGGGAGCATATTCCAAAGCCCCCGGAGGATATCTCAAACATATTCATAGTAGTAGCATTTTTTCTTTTTCCTGATGTTACTCTGAAGTTTTTACCGATGGCCCTATCCAACTACAAACCAATAATAATGATAACTGTAAAGAGAGTCCTTGGTGATTGACCCCCATGCTACCAGTCTGAATGGGCCCACCTACTTTTAAAGGGTAGAAACTGTAATCTTCATCTATAGCAAAAGATAATTGTTATGAATATGAATACAACAAATATTTATATACCCCTTTTCAACAAAAGTTCCGAAAGCAGTTTACATAGATATAGATATAGATATAGATATAGATATAGAACAGGGGTTCTCAACCTTGGGTCCCCAGATGTTGATGGACTTCAACTCCCATAATCCTCAATCAAAGGCCATTGGGGCTGGGGATTATGGGAGTTGAAGTCTAGTAACATCTGGGGACCCAAGGTTGAGAAGCCCTGATATAGAATAAAATGGCTCCCTGTCCCCAAAGGGTTTACAATCTAAAAAAGAAGCATAGACACCACCAGCAGCCACTGGAGGTATGCTGTGCTGGGGATGGATAGAGCCAGTTGCTGTCCCCCTGCTAAATAAAATGAATCACCACTTTAAAAAGGTGCATCACCATTTTAAAAAGGCCCTAATGCATGCTGTTGAGGATGTGTAAGACCTTCCCCTTCTAGTTTCATGGTTATTTCCAAGACATTAGAAAGTGATTTTTATGTTCAGCTTCTTAAATGCAAATGTGCATATAATAATTTAGTATTTTCTGAAGTTGTTCTCTTGCATGATAGTTTGCAGGTTAACTCTGACATTGCAGTAGTGCAAATAGTTCTACATTCATTTAACAATATGAAGATCAGTGTTGTTCGATTTTTCTTTACATATTTACCCATGGTTCTTTATTTCAAGAAGATGTGTCTTAATTATACTTATTAAAGTGTTGACTGACTTATTGGTCTGCAGGGAAATTCTTCAAACTTGTTTCCTGTTAAGTGAGACCCTGATTTGCTGTTTTAAATAGTGTGGGCTAAATGCTAAACAGACTTTAAATTGATTTAATTGGTTTAATTGGCACAAGAATTTGAAGATGTTGCTGTTTATTTTCTTTTTCTGTGGTTGTGCAATTACTTTTCAGAAACCTTTTCTAGGCTACCTTCCTGCAGGTGCAGGAAATGCATAATTAGGCCAACCTTACTTTTTTCCAAACAAAGAATGGCTTCTAATAGGATGGTGTGAGCAGGACAGTTTCCAAGTTCACCTGGATGAAGACAGGCAGGAGCGGGGAATGGTGAGCGTTAGCTATAGTCATCACAGCAACCAGAGTAATGAACTCTGTGACTGCACACCGTGCTGAGGCAGAAGCTTGTGTCGGGAGCAGCCACTCCTTATACTGATTGGCTGAACTGTAAATTGGTTACAATAGTCAAGGCTTAAAGGAAGGCAAGCAGGGTTAACACTAGAAGTTGCAAGGCACAAATGAGTAGCAGCCTCCTGTATGGGCCTTTCATCCCTTAAGGAGACATCCAGCTTGAAGTAGCAGTGGAGTGCAAGCAAAGAGAGAAACCTGAGCCTAAATACTGAAAAGACATCCAAAGATACTGAAACTTATCTGTACCACTTGTTCCATTTCTTAAGACCAGTTGGGAAAATGGGTCTAGAAATGGGTGGAAGAAAGTGTCAAGCCATGATATGATGCTAGCATTTCAGATTGGTAGCATTGGTAGTGCTAGTCTAGAATAAACATCTGTTGGCAGTACCTGTACCAGTATGGTACAAGCAATATATCATTGGGTTCTGAAATTCTGGTAATGAACTATGTGACTTACTATTGAGCTTTGTTTTGAACCTTAACAATGGCTGCAATCCTGAGCCCAAGATTACTTATGCATTTACCCATATGAACCGGTCAGAGCTCTCCGCTCATCATCTCGGTCCCTGCTCATGGCCCCGACACTAACAGAGATCCGGTTGGTGGGGACTAGAGATAGGCCTCTTCGGTTGTGGCCCCTCGGCTTTGGAACACTCTCCCTAATGAGCTTCACCATGCTCCCTCTGTCAGTGTTTTTAAAAAACAACTTGAAACACATCTTTTTAAAGAGGCCTTTTAATGCTTCATCTTTGGTGATATCTGGTAGGTTCTTTAGTTTTTATAATTCTCAAATTTTAGCTTTTAAAATAACTTTTAATTTGAAACTTAATTCTGATTGTAGTTTTAGCCAGACTTTAAACTTGTTTAATTAATTTGGTTAATTTTATTACTTTTATTTTGCATTGTATCTATTTTATTGTTTTAGCCACTCCTAGCAGTAGTGTACTGGAGGGGCGGGGTATAAATATTTTACGTAATAAATAATTATGCATGAATCCCATTGAAACCTCTAAGACTTGCATAGGATTATAGTGAATTGAAATATAACCATAATACTGGAGAAAATGGGCTGCACAGAATTAGGTTTTGTCTCAGTTTAGTTTATTGACAATGTATCATTAAGTTAAGAAATAAAGACTCCTTTAACAGAGGCTCTATTAATGGACATGGACATAAGTATTTTAATTAAACAGAGTTTAATTTTTTTAAGATGGTGTGATATGGGGGTTAATTAGTTATAAACAGATTTCCCCTATTGGTTCAGTTTCCATTTTCTACTTACAATTTTGTATCCCCAGAAAGCAAGAATCTCAAAAAACAACAAAATTTATGATCATGTCATCTCCCATCCCATGACTAGGAGCCAAGGCGGTCTGGTGGGTAATGTGAAAAGGCAGGGTTGGTCAGGATACAGCACCATGGACAGGTCATAGTGATAAATGGGAAATAGGGCTTCAGTGGCAGCCAGAGACAGTTTGAACTACCCCTGAGCTCAGTCTAATCCTACTGGGCTCCACCTCCCTGTCTGGAGAGCAACAGTCTTAAAAGGGATAGCCTCCTGGGTTGGAGTCTGGCACTCCTCTTCTCCAGCTATTCCTATCTTGCCTTTTGCCTAGTGCTGACAGACAGTGATAGGAGGAAGCAGCTTGCTCCTCCAGGGATTCAAGATCCAAGGGTATTGCTTTGCAGGGTCCAGGCTCTATGGGTGCTATCTTGAGGGCTTCATCTCTAGAGCTATCTCGGCCTCCGACCTGTGGCTGGATCTTGTGCTGATCCTCCCTCTTGGAATCAGACTTGGAGTTGCTATTTGGGGCCAGATTTAGGATAGATGGTCCACCCCCACACACTTACTATAAATCTATCCTGAATAATGTATGTAACTCATGATCTGCTTGTGTTTAGCATATGAACATATACATTATCTATTGCTTACTTGGAACTACTAGGCAGTCTCCTATCCAATAATGACCAGACTGAGACCTGCTTGGTTTTAACAGTATAACTGTATCTTGTATCATCAGACCACTTTCTGATTTATACAATATATAGTTGATCATACATACAGCATGAAAAACAATTTCATCCTAAGCACTGTGACAGAATTTTAAACATTGATGAAAAATTGTATATTGCATTTTGCATAGTAGAACCCATTTTATATGACATGAAGTCATGAAAACATGCCCAGAGTGTTGCACTTGACAGTTTACATGTAAATAGTAGAGCAGAAGTCAATGGTTTCACCTCTGCTAGCTCCCATTTTGACCAGCATTAATCTGTGGCAGAGCTTTATTGTGATGTGTGAGGGAAATTCTCGAATTCTCATATTTGCATGATAAAGAGTCTGGATATAGGCAATCTATCCACAGCCTGTCTACATTTTAAAAAGCTTTTCTTGCACTTCCACATGTTGCCATATTGAAATAGTTGTAATAGAGAACAGACAGTTGGGCTGACAATTTCAAAAGCTGAGATGCGATTACGTTCATCATAATAACAATGATACAGTTGTATACATTAATCCATGTATCTGGCTATGACATGTTAGATTTTTCATATATATGACTGTATGATTGGATGTATTTGTATAGCTGAGCAAATAATTCCTTTTATAATTGATATGAGGAGCTTTTGATTGAAGAAATAAGATATAATCTACATGTGCATAAAAAGTTGAATGCACCAATATACTAAGTGTAATATCAGCACAGCTAACTATCAAGATGGCTTGATATAATCATTCTTGAAGCAAGTTTATGTCCAGCTATCTTCATAGTTAGCTGTATTAACTATGACTAGCCTATTCTTTATTATTTTAAAGCTAATTGTTTACTAATATTAGCTTTCCCTCTCAGGAATTTTGGGGCAATAGGTCCTTGCCATGTCTATTGGCTTTTTTCTTAGACAGCATCCTAATTGTAACTGCTATTTCCAAGTGTTCAAGGCAGAGCTGAAACAAGAGGAAATCATTCTGGTAGTTAAGCTGTCAAAGGACTGTATTTGCACAGCTGCTCTAATGGCCGAAATAGTCTTAAAATTGAGCAATATCGTCTGGAGACATTAAAGGGTTTTCACTACTTTCCTCTAATATGTTTCTACTGTCTATCATTATATGCAGACAAGAAATCTGGGTAGCTCAAGCATATACAGACCTGTGTTTGTGACATTGATATGATATGATATATGATATGATAATATTTATTATATCTGTAAACCACCACAAACATCCATCTCTGAGTAGTTTAGAGCAACATAAAACAAATTAAAACATAAATTAAAACCTGAAAAACAATTTAAAACAAGCCTAGGCAAAAAGCTTCGGTGAAAAAATTAGTCTTTAAAGACATTTTAAAAGTTGTCAGAGATGGGGAGACTTTTATTTTGATAGGAAGCATATTCCAGATTCTCAGGGATGCAACAGAGGAGGCCTGTCCCTGTTTAGCCACCAGACAAGCTGATGGCAACCTCAGACGAACCTCTCCAGATTATCTCAGTGGGCAATGGGGTCTTAAATATCCTAGTCCTAAGCTGTTTAGAGTTTAATAGGTAAACTACTCCTGTATTCTACCAAGAAAACCACATGGCTCTGTGGTCACCAGGAGTCAACACTGACTCGACAACACAAACTTTCCTTTTATTGAGCCTGGAAACTTATTGGTAGCCAGTATAGTTCTTGTAATATAGGAATTATATGGTGTCTTCAAGATGACCTGGAGAACTGGTCTCTTCAAGATAATCCGGCTGCTGCATACTGTACCAACTGCAGTTTACGGACCATGTACAAAGGCAGCCTCACATAGAGTGCATGGCAGTAGTCAAGTTTGGAGGTTACCAGCATATGTACCACTGTTCTGAGGTCATTTAACTCAAGAAACAGATGTTGGCATATTAGCTGAAGCTGATAGAAAGCACCTCTGGCCACTGCCTCAACCTGAGACACCACAGAGAAGTTTGGGTCCAAAAGCACTCCCAGACTGCATTCCTGTTCCTTCTGGGGAAGTGTGACTGTATCCAGAATTCGCAGATCAAAATTATCTCCTGGGTTCCAACCCCACACAATGAGTACCTCTGTCTTATGATGATGATGATGATTAATTCAACTTCAGTTTGTTATCCCTCATCCAGCTGATCACTGCCTGCAAGCAGGCTTTAAGGGAGGTTATGCCTTCTCCTGATGCCATATAAAAGTTCATGTTTCGAAGAACAGAAGTCTCCAAGCAACACCATCTGTAATTTGCCCGAGAGAAAGGAGCAGAGACACTGCAAAGCAGTGCCTCCCACTCCCAATCCTCTCAGATGGTCCAGAAGGATACTATGATTGATATATTGAAAGCTGTTGAGAAATCCAAAATGACCAACAGTCACACACTCTGTGATGGGGAGATGGGGAGCAGGCTTCGTGAGCACCAGAAATGAAGTCTTGCTGCCTCATGGCCAACAACCATCCTGGAGACTTCTCTCATAAAAGGTCATCTGCAGATCCTTGAGAGACAGGATTGCAGGAAGCTTGAATTCTCTTCTGGAGTTTGGGGTGAGTTCATGGAGAAAGGAAGTCAAGGGCTTGTTGTTTCCAAAGCTTGTTGGCTTTGGAAAGACTTAGACAGGGAATAGTGTGATAGCCTGTGTTAGTTTATTTACTTTCCTTTTGTGCTTTGCAAATCCTTACACCTGGTCTATTGTGTTTTATTTTGTAACGTAACCTTCTAAGAAACTCTAGCCAGGGGGCTGTAGAACTCTCTGTCCCCTGTAAAGGTGCTTGCACCTGGGGGGTGCTTTTTGAATTATCTATTCAACTGCCACTCCAAATACGAGATGGGATGTTCTTTGGGAGTAAGCTGGTAAAGTACTGAGTATTTGTTTTTACCTGTAATTCAAAGTTGAGAGAGCCTCAGACTGAAGCAGTCTGTAGTATTTTGAATAAAGTTTTTCTCCTTTTGTTCTTTATATTTCACCTGCCTCTGAGTGGATATTTAACTCAGGAAAAAGGTTTTACTCTGGTGCTGAGATGCCTCAATGTTAATTGTTCAGCAACCTACCAAGTTCTCTCACCATGTGGATGCTGCACATATGCAGAAGAGCAAAGGAGGTGAGCTTTGGCTCTTTATCATCTAGCCTCCTTTGCTGGACGGCACAGTCTCTCAGCTGCCTTCCCCACTCTTGGTCTGCTGGCCAGGACAACTCAGACCAACACAGCCCTGCTTCCTGATTGGGATCCTCCCTCCCTCCCTCCAAGTTCCTGAACTAACATCACCTGCAGGCACTGAATGATTACATCAGCCTTGCCCAGAATCCTTCGTGAGAGGAAGGACTCTGGATACTTTTTAAGGAAGGGGGCTGCAGCTGTTGGAGCGGCCAGCCTGCAGGTGTCCGCTGAAGCTGGCCGCCAAAGGGGGCTGGCCTTTGGGGCTGGCCTTTGGTGTCGGGCTGAGGGCTGGGTTATACTATTTTCAGTTTGGCTGTTTGGAGAGTTGTTGTTGTAAGTGTGCCAGCTTTGTTATTCAGACTTGGTTGAAGTAGTTGTAATGTGTTTGGGTTTGTCTGGAGATGGGGAGACAGGGGGCACCTCTGTGGAATGCGGGACAGCTATTCTGGTGGTAGTGGGGAATAGAAGAAGTAATGTTGGCAGGTCAGCAGGCTGTTTCAGGGGAAGGGGAGCCATAAATTTAATAGCCATCTCCCCTTCCAGCTGCCCTGTCAGCTCTTTGACCTTGGGGAGCACTGCCAACCACCCACAGAGCCTTACCTTGCTCCTTTGCAATGCCAGGTTGGTCCAAAATAAATCTGAAGTCATCCATGATTTGATTATGGATGAAGGGGCCGACCTGATGTGCATCACCGAGACTTGGTTGGGGGAGGCTGGTGGCCCAATCTGGTCCCAGCTTCTTCCTCCAGGGTATTCTGTAGAGGAGCAGGTGAGGGGATGTGGGCGGGGGAGGTGGAGTGGCTGTGGTCTATGAGGATAACATCACCCTTACCAGGGTCCCTGTTAGGGTATCGGACCATATTGAATGTGTATACTTAAGTTTGGGGACCAGGGAGAGATTGGGAATTCTGTTGGTGTACCGATCGCCCTGCTGCCCAACGGAATCCCTTACTGAGCTCGCGGACTTGGTTGTAGAACTGGCATTGGAGTCTCATAGACTTCTGGTACTGGGGGACTTCAATGTTCATTTTGGGACCAACTTGTCCGGGGCAGCTCAGGAGTTCATAGCGGCCATGACAACTATGGGCCTATCCCAAGTGGTCTTTGGATCGACACATATTGCAGGTCACTCACTTGATTTGGTCTTTTATTCTGATCAGGGTGGTGCTCCATGGGTGGGGACTCCTGTGATATCTCCATTGTCATGGACAGATCACCATCTGGTTAAGGTTGGACTTATAACTACCTCCCACTTCTGTAGGGGCGAGGGGCCTATTAGAATGGTCTGCCTGAAGAGGTTATTGGATCCGATAGGATTCCAAGAAGCCTTGGAGGGATTCAGTGTTGGCTCTGCTGGTGATCCTATTGATGCCCTGGTTGAGAATTGAAACAACTTGCTCACCAGGGCAGTAGACACGATTACTCCTAAGCGTCCCCTGTGACCCGCTTCAAAAGTGGCTCCTTAGTATACGGAAGACCTACGGGGGCTGAAGTTGCAAGGTAGGCAACTGGAGCGCAAGTGGAGAAAGACTCGACTCGAATCTGACAGATTACAACATGGAGCACATCTAAAGATCTATGCTCAGGCGATACGTGCAGCAAAGAAGCAGTTCTTTTCTGCCCGTATTGCCTCTGTGAGTTCATGTCCAGTGGAGTTGTTCAGGGTTGTGAGGGGAATAGTATCTGCCCCCCCTCCCTTGAACCAGAATTTGGAATCATCAGTTACCCGCTGTGATGTGTTTAAATAATTTTTCACCGATAAAATCTCTCGGATTCGGGCCGAAATAGATGGAGACTCCACAATTAATTTGATGTCTGAACTGGAGATGTCCAACTATTCCTCTTATGTGATTCGACTAGATCAGTTTCAGTTTGTGACTCCTGAGGATATGGACAAGCTGCTTGGGGCGATGAGGCCTACCACTTGTTCTCTTGACGCTTGTCCAACATGGCTTGTTCGATCTAGCAGGGAGGCTGTTGTAGGCGGCTTGGTGGAAATCATAAATGCTTCTCTGAGGGAGGGCAGGATGCCTCCTTGTCTTAAGGGGGCAATTATTAGACCTCTTCTAAAGAAGCTTGCCTCATCCCTCAGAGTTGAGCAATTATAGGCCTGTTTCCAATCTCCCATGGTTGGGCAAGTTAATTGAGAGGGTGGTGGCCTCTCAGATCCAGTTGGTCTTGGATGAAACTGATTATCTGGACCCATTTCAAACTGGTTTTCGGGTGGGCTATGGGGTGGAAACTGCCTTGGTCGGCCTGATGGATGATCTCCAATCGGGAATTGACAGAGGAAGTGTGACTCTGTTGGTCCTTTTGGATCTCTCGGCAGCTTTCGATACTATCGACCACAGTATCCTTCTGGAACGTCTGAGGGTGTTGGGGGGTGGGAGGCACTGTTTTACAGTGGTTCCACTCCTACCTCTCGGACAGATTCCAGGTGGTGTCGATTGGAGACTGTTGCTCTTCAAAATCTGAGCTTTAGTATGGTGTCCCTCAAGGCTCCATACTTTCTCCAATGCTTTTTAACACCTACATGAAACCGCTGGGAGAGATCATCAGGGGATTTGGAGCTGGATGTTACCAGTACGCTGATGACACCCAGATCTACTTCTCCATGTCAACCTCTTCAGGAGTTGGCATATCCTCCCTAAATGCCTGCCTGGAAGCAGTAATGGGCTGGATGAGGGAGAATAAACTGAAGCTGAATCCAGATAAGATGGAGGTACTTATTGTGCGGGGTCAGAACTCTAGAGACAATTTTGATCTCCTTGTTCTAGATGGGGTCACACTTTCCCAAAAGGAACCGGTTCGTAGTCTGGGAGTACTTCTGGATTCACACCTCTCCCTGCTTTCTCAGGTTGAGGTGGTGGCCCAGGGTGCTTTCTAACAGCTTCGGCTGATACGCCAGCTGCGCCAAGTTATGGTCCCCTCTACAGCCTTCTAAGAACAGTAGCTAATGGGGCTACAGCAAAAGCTAAGGGGGCTGGCCCCTCTCTAGCCCCTTATAATTTGAGCATATTCACGACTCTGCTCAACTTGTTCCAGTTGTTCCTGATGATGTTTCTTTGAGACTCTGTGACCATCTGAGCCAGTAGATGAATGGCTTAGGGAGCAAGAGCTAAAATGAAGTTCCTATGCCAGTAATCCTTGCAGGATCAGACCCTCAAGCTTCTTGGGTCACAGCATAACAGCCAGGCTCAATAAACCTCAGCTGCAGAATCTACCCTGGAAGACTACTCCCCAGGGAGAAAAAGAAGAGGGTGAACAAGCAGAGGGAGAGAGATGAAAGTGAGAGGAAGAAGCTTTCTACTTAATCCTTGAGGCCACCATAAGCCAGAGTCTACAGTCCAAATGGGGCTCCAGAAGGCATGGGTGACAGCAAGGTAGAAAGCCTCGTGGTAAAGATCAGACTTCTGGAACAACACAAAAGATCAGGAAAAAGAGTAATATAATACTAGGCTGAAATCTCTCTCTATGAATGAATAAAAACATGGAAGGGAAGAGGGAACATCTTGGGCAAGGCAGTGACTGTGTTTGGGCTTCTGCCCCACCTTTTTTCCAGGTGTGTGCCATCTACCCTCAGCCTCTGCTGCTTTAAAGCTGGGGCTGGGCCAGGGACTGAGGAAGGGAAGAGGTAACATCTTGGGCAAGGCAGTGACTGTGTTTGGGCTTCTGCCCCACCTTTCCTCCAGGTGTGTGCCATCTACCCTCAGTCTCTGCTGCTTTAAAGCTGGGGCTGGGCCAGGGGCGTGAGCCTCTTGGCGTGAGCCGAAGGGCGAGCTGCCTGGGGCCCTTTAGACCTTTTCCTCCTGCCTTGAAGATCCGTCTTCCTCCAAGCAAGAAGTCAGCAGAGACTGTATAAGTCTGGTCTTGGTTTTAAATTAAGCCCAGAAGCTGTGGTGGGTTAATCTGGGGGGATGTGTCTGGGAGAGGGAAAAAGTGGGTCTGGAGTGGGGGCAGCAATATCACGGGTAGCGGGCAGAGGGAGATATGGCGGTGGGAGTTGGGCAGGCCGTTACAGGGGAAAACGGTCCAGGCAATTGAGGCCTGTTCCTTTTTCCGGCCCTTCTCCAAACCCTCTGACCCTAGGGAGTTCTGTGAACACTCCATCGAGGATTAGGGTGCTGCTGCTGAATGCCAGGTCAGTTAACGCAAAAATATCTCTCATCCACGATTTGATTGTGGATGAGCGTGCTGACCTGGTATGTGTGACGGAGACCTGGTTGGATGCACTGGGCGGGGTTGGTCTCTCTCAGCTTTGTCCTCCAGGTTTCCAGATCATGCAGCAGCCCCGCTTCGAGGGTCGGGGAGGAGGCGTTGTGGTCATCTTTCGAGAGACCCTCCCCGTTTCCAGGTGCCCGGTCAGGCAATCTCAGAATTTTGAGTGTTTGTCCTTGAGGGTGGGCCTCCGAGATAGGCTGGGGATTCTGCTGGTGTACCGACCACCCCGCTGCACTTCAGTCTCCCTACCTGAGCTGGTGGGGGTGGTCTCGGAGGTGGCCTTGGGTTCTCCCAGGCTTATTGTCTTGGGGGATTTCAATGTCCATGCTGAGGCCCCCCCTAGTGGGTGCGGCTCAGGATTTCATGGCCTCCATGGCAACCATGGGCCTGTCTCAATTGGTATCGGGCCCTACCCACGTGGCGGGACACACTCTGGATCTGGTATTTGCTGACCGGGAAATAAATGATCTGGAGGTGGGGGAATTTGAGAACACTCCCTTGTCATGGACAGATCATCACCTGGTGGGGTTTAGTTCGACTGCTCCGTCTATCCTCTGCAGGGGTGGTGGGCCAATTAAGATGGTCCACCCCCGGAGGCTTATGGATCCGCTTGGATTTCAGACGGCCCTCGGGGAGTTTCCAGTGTCCAGAGCTGGTGACCCTGTCGAGGCCTTGGTTGATCTCTGGAATGGAGAGATGGCCCGGGCTGTTGACACGGTTGCCCCCAAGCGCCCTCTCCGGCTTGGTGGAGCCCGTTCTGCTCCTTCATTTTCCTCGGAGCTTAGGGCGGTGAAGCAACTCGGACAACGGCTAGAATGACACTGGAGGAAGAGTCGTCACGAATCCGACCGAACACAGGCTAGAGCCCATTTTAGGGACTACTCTGTGGCGGTGGGGGCGGCGAAGAAATGCTTTTTCTCCGCCTCCATTGCGTCTGCTCAGTGCAGACAAACAGAGCTGTTTCGTGTGGTGAAAACCTTGCTCCACACATCCCCCCAGACAATGGGGGAGGAGCCATCTACAGCTCTTTGTGATCGGTTTGCCTGTCGCTTTGCAGATAAAGTCGCTTGCATCCGTGCTGACCTGGACTCCAGAGTTTTGGCAGTTCCAGCAGACGTGCCTTTGGTACCATCTGGTCCCGTTGTGTTGGATTCTTTTCGGTTGGTGCGGCCTGAGGATGTGGACAAGATCCTGGGCAGTGTGCGGGCGACTTCGTGCACTCTTGACCCTTGCCCTTCATGGCTAATAAAAGCTGCCAGGGAGGGGACAGGTAGATGGTTGGAGGTGATAGTTAGTGCTTCATTAAGGGAGGGCAGGATGCCATCGTGCCTTAAGGAGGCGGTGGTAAGACCTCTATTAAAAAAGCCCTCCCTTGATCCCTCCAACCTGGACAACTATAGACCTGTGTCTAACCTCCCCTTTTTGGGCAAGGTGATAGAGCGTGTGGTGGCGTCCCAGCTGCAGAGGGTCTTGGATGATACGGATTATCTGGACCCTTTTCAATCTGGCTTCCGCCCCGGGTATGGGACTGAGACTGCCTTGGTTGCTCTAGTGGATGACCTATGCCGGGAACAAGACAGGGGGAGTGCATCCCTGTTGGTTCTGCTGGACCTCTCGGCGGCGTTCGATACCATCGACCATGGTATCCTTCTGGGCTGCCTCTCGGAGGCACTGCGTTGCAGTGGTTTCGGTCCTTTCTTGAGGGGAGGGTTCAGAAGGTGGTGCTGGGGGACTACTGCTCGGCCCCGTGGCCGTTGGCCTGTGGGGTCCCGCAGGGATCAGTCTTGTCCCCCATGCTGTTTAACATCTACATGAAGCTGCTGGGAGAGGTCATCCGGAGATTTGGACTGAGTTGTCAGCAATATGAGGATGACACTCAGCTCTATCTCTCCTTGTCATCTGATCCTAGAGAGGCAGTGGATGTCCTTAATCGGGGGCTGGAGGCCGTGATGGGTTGGATGTGGGCTAACAAACTGAAATTGAATCCGGATAAGACGGAGGTACTGTTGGTCAGTAGGAGAGCCAATTGGGATGAGGAGATTCTACCGGTTCTGGATGGGGTTGCACTCCCCTTGAAGGAGCAAGTACGCAGCTTGGGGGTACTACTGGACCCGGCTCTGCTTTTGGAAGCTCAGGTGGAGGCGGTGGCCAGGGGTGCCTTTGCATGGCTTCGGCTGGTGCGCCAGCTGCGTCCCTTTCTCGAGAAGGCAGATCTGGCCACGGTTACCCATGCCTTAGTCACGTCGCGGCTGGATTACTGTAACGCGCTCTACGTGGGGCTGCCCTTGAAGAATATCCGGAAACTGCAGCTAGTGCAAAACACGGCAGCGAGGGTTTTATCCGGAGCTGCCTGTTCGGAACATATCACCCCCATTTTGAAAGAGCTGCACTGGCTGCTGGTTCGTTTCCGGGTCCAATTCAAGGTGCTGGTTTTGACCTTTAAAGCCCTAAACGGTTTGGGCCCGGGGTATTTGAGGGACCGCCTGTTCCCAAGGGTTGCTGCCCGCTTGACAAGGACATCTGAGGGGGCCCTGCTCCGGGTGCCGACAATGAGGGAAGCCCGGCTGTCGTGCACTGGGGACAGAGCCTTCTCTGTTGCTGCCCCCAGACTCTGGAATGCTCTCCCAGTGGCCATTCGTTCCTCGGACTCCATCACAGCTTTTAGAAAGCTTTTAAAGACTTGGCTTTTTACCCAGGCTTTTACATGATCGTTTTCTACTGTGGCTTCTCTGTGTTTTTATTTGTTGTATTGTTTTTATGCCTGTTTTTATACTTTTAACATTATGTTTTTATTGTCTTTTTATTGTATGTTTTTAACTTTTGTAAACCGCCTTGGGGTTGTCTTTTTAATGAAAGGCAGTATATAAATGCAAAAATAAATAAATAAATAAATAAACAAACTATGAATGTGGATAGAATGGGTATTTTAATTAGAATCAAAAGTTCTACATAAAACAGCTTAAAACACAATTAAAGTCAAAAAATAAAGTATTAAATATCCTCATACATATACCAATAAAATACTATAAAAGTGTCCCGAAGTATATGTAGTAAAATTGTGCTCACAAATGAGCTAAGATCCTCTTTAAAACTTGTCTGTTCAATGAGGTGTTGCCAAATAGTATGAAGTCTTCTTAATGTCTTGTCCAGTGAGTCAAAGGCCAACTTTAATGTCTTTTTCAATGAATATGTTTGACTCCAAGTCTAGCACTCTTCCAGATTCCGAAGTTCTGCTCACTGAGTGGCGCATTCTTCTTCTTATGTATAAGGCCCTCCCCCGCTCTTAAAGCCACCACCCCCTGCTTCGGAGCCTTCGCCGGTTCCGTGCACATCCCTAGAATGTAAGGCAACATCATCATGCGCGAAAGACTTTTGGTTTCCCTCCAAGTTTATTGGATATTCTCTCTGTTGCATTCACATCAAATTTCATTGTGGGTTTTCAGTGGCAACTCTTTATCTTATAATGCAGTTGTTAAAAGATGAGGAGTTTCTGTCCATAAAAAGATGGGAAGCCTGTACTCCAAATACAGTGGGGAAAACAACAGAGAGAAATGAACATCATTTAGACATTGCTGAAATAATAAATCAGTTTTGGAGTCACCTTTATACCATTCTTATGTTATGGTACATATGGTGAATGATAATCTTGATACTTAACCATATCCTAGAAAATGTTGTTTGTGACCAAATTTCAGAATTAAGTAAATACAATTTTCACCATATGGGTTGTTGGCTGTTGGAAGAGAGCACCACCATAACAGACTGACAGAGGAAAGTCTCACCTTAAGGTGATCTCTCCTTGTTTTAAAATGGTAATGGGAATTGGAGATTGATTCTAATATTAATAGGAGCTAAAATTGACAAGGTAGCTTTAAAATGTTGCTTACTTCTCATGTTTTTGATGGCATTAGGTAAAGATTTTAATTAAGAAAAGTGGAAAGTGTTGCTTGAAGTTCTGCGGCAGAGTACTGGGGCGAGAAAGATAGTTTTCTTTTCTTTTATATTTGTCCTGGAAGAAGAAGAAAGAAAAAGAAGCGCAGTAGTCAACTGTAGGTTCTTAGTGCCTATTGAAGAGGAGGCATACTTTATTCAATAACAAAATGGTCTAAAGGTAAACCACATGATGAGATTTTGTCACTGATGTAAGAAGTGTATGACATAACCAAATAATCAGATTAAAAGGAAATTAAGAAATCTATGGCTCTCTTTCTTTTGTGTGAACTGCATGCTAAGTTGTAAATTGTCTCTTTAGAATATGACCCACCAGGTTACATAGATAAATTGGTGCACTGCCAATTAGCTCAGATCTCTAGCAGTGATAGGATTTTCCTTGCTTGTATATGCAAGAAGTAAGCTCTGGTTTAACATCTTTGATATGGTATTAATTAACAGAAATGAGAAGAAAAAACAAGCATTTTAATTTTGATTTGTAATATGAGTTGAATCTTTATCAGTTTGTATCCTAAAGTACACCATTTTTCTCACAAACCACATAAAAATACATTGCTCCTAATACTGATTGATTGATTAAATGCTGTCAAGTTGGTGTTGACTCTTAGCAACCAGATAGATAAATTCTTTCCAGGTTGATATGTCTTCAACTTGGCCTTTAAGGTAATATAGCTCCTAATATAGCTAATATTTATAAATTGATACATTGATGCACATTGATATAATTCTGTTAGGTTTTCATACTTTTTAACAGAAGAAGCTTGGAGGCTGAGTAACTGGGCCAGTTTGAGGTGAAAAGAGAGGATGCTCTAAACTGTTTTGAAAAATTAAAAATTACCAAATCGCTAGGGCCAGATTGCATCCACCCAAGAGTTCTGAAGGAACTCATATGTGAAATAGCTGATCACAACTGCTGAAAATATGTAACTTATTCCCACAGCCATGCTCTGTACCAGAGGACTGGAAAGTAGCTAATGGAACTTTGATTTTTCAAAAAGGAATCTAGGGAGATCCGCGAAACTACAGGCTGGTTAGCTTAACTTATGTGCTGGGTAAATTGATGGAAAGCATACTTAGGAACAAAATTGTTTGTTTTTTGTTAGTTATATTTGTACACTGCCCCAAACTTCTGTCTCTGGAAGTTTACAGCAACATAAAACAAGTTAAAACAAAAATTTGAACCTTAAAACAATTTAAAATCATATGCCTAGTTAAAAAGCTTGGGTGAGAAAAAAAGTGTCTTTAGAGACTTTTAAAAAGTTGTCAGAGATGGTAAAGGTAAAATGTGCCTGCGAGTTGGTGTCGACTCCTGGCAACCACAAAGCCCTGTGGTTGTGTTTGGTAGAATACAGGAGGGATTTACCATTGCTACCCCCATGCAGTATGAGATGATGCCTTTCAGCATCTTTCCTATATTGCTGCTGCTCAAGATAGGTGTTTCCCATAGTCTAGGAAACATACCAGTGGGGATTTGAACTAGCAACCTTTGGCTTGTTAGTCGAGTCATTTCCTGATGTGCCATTGGGTGGCTGGTAGCAAGGCAGCACATACCAGAACCTCTCCAGATTATCTCAATGGACAATGGGGTTCATAGTGAACAAAACATTCTCTTAAATACCCTGGCCCTAAAGCTGTTTAGGGCTTTATAGGTACCTTGTATAGTGCATGGGAACTTATTGGTAGCCAGTGTAGTTCTTTTAATATAGGAATAATATGGCCTCTTTGAGATTACCCGGAGACCAACCAGGCTGCCACATTCTGTACCAACTGCAGTTTCGATACAAAGGCAGCCCCACATAGATTGCATTGCAAGTAGTAAGTCTGGAGGTTACCAGCATATGCACCACTGTTCTGAGGAAGTTTATCTCCAGAAATGGATGCAGCTGGTGTATCAACCAAAGCTGGTAGAAAGCACCTCTGGCCAGTTCCTCAGCCTGAGACACCAGGAAGAAGTTAGGATCCAGAAACTCTCCTAGACTGTATACCTTCTTGCTTCTAGGGAAGGTGATCCCATCCAGAACAAGCAGATCAAAGCTGTCTCTTGAGTTTTGACCCCGCACAATAAGTACCTCCATTTTATTTGGATTCTGTTGAAGTTTGTTGTCTCTCATCCAGCCCATAACTGCCTCCAGGCAGGCATTTAGGGGGATTATGCCTTTTGATGATGGAGAAAGAGATTTAGGTGTCATCAACATACTCATAACACTCTGTACCAATTCTACTGATGATATCTCCAAGCAATTTCATGTAGTTATTAAGAAGCATTGGAAACAGTATGTAGCTGTGGGGGACGCTATATAAAAGTTCACATTTTGAGAACAGTCTCTATGTGTTACATATAGAAGAACAGGGCCAGATGAAGGAGAAATAGCATGGCTTCTGCAAGGGCTAATCTTGCCGCACTAACGTTTTGGAGCTTTTTAAGAGTGTCAGTAGGCAATGTGATCCAGTTGACATAGTATATTTGGACTTCCAGAAAGATTTTGATGAAGTTCCCCTTCAAAGGCTCTTGAGTAAACTTAGCAGTCATGGACTAAGGAAACTGGTTCACTTGTGGATTGATAACCAGTTGAAGGGATGGAAAACAAATGGTAGGAATAAATGGACAGTTTTCAGAATGGATAGAAAAAAGAAGTGGGGTCCCCCTGGGATTGGTACTGGGACCAGTGCTCTTTAACTTATTCATAAAAGTTGGGGTAAGCAGTGAAATGGCCAAATTTGGAATATTGCTTACAGTTCTGGTCATTGTATCTTAAGGAAGTAACTGTAGAACAGAAAAAGGTGCAGAAGAGGACAACCAAGATGATCAGGGGCCTGGAGCACCTTCATTATGAGGCAAGGTTACAGCCTCTGGGGCTTTTTAGTTTGGAAAAGAGGTGACTATGGGGAGACATGATAGATCAAATTATGCATGGAGTAGAGAGAGTGGTTGGAGAGAATTTTTTCTCCCTCTCACAACACAACCAGGGTTCATCCCATCGAACTGATGGCCAGGAAATTTAGGACTGACAAAAGGAAATATTTTTTCACACAGCACATAATTAATCAATGGAATTCTTTGCCATGGGATGAGGTGATGGCCACCAGCTTGGGGCTTAGACAAATTCATGAACAACAGGTCTGTCAATGGCTACTAGTCTGGCTATAGGCCACCTCCAGCCTTAGGCAAGATGCTTCTAAATACCAGTTGCAAGGGAACAGCCGGAGAGAGGCATCTGGTGGGCCACTGTGTGAAACAGGATGTTAGACTACATAGGCCTTCGGCCGGATCCAGCAGGGCTCTTAATATTATCTTAAAGAGACACAAAAATATTCAAATTATTTCTTTTAAAAATCCAAAGAAAGAGGATCTTATTTATTATTAACCAACTTAACTGTCATCAGCATATATTGTTTCAATGCTACACACAAGCTTTAATCAATCATGTAGAGTCAGTTTAAATCATTTAATAATGGTCCTACGCAGTCATCAAAAGTAGGCAGTTGCAGGGGAGGATCCACCATTGTACAAACAAGTTCAAAGAACTTGAGCTGCCAATGAAAAAGGCTGCTGAAGCCCACAGGGGTGTGTGGCTCAGGCTCCGGAAGAGCCCTGAGCAAACTCCCCATGCCCGGACTCCGGAGAGCCCTGCATGAGCTCTTCCCTGTCCTTTTCAGGCACTGCTTGCTGCCTGACAGCATGTATTTCTCTTTCTCTCCCTCGCTGGAAGAAGGAAAGCAAGCACTGCCTGAAATAACAATGGGAGAGCTCACTCGGGCTAGCCCAAGCCCGGGCCATGTCCCTTTGCGCATGATGTCTCTCCTCTCCAGTGAGGGAGAGAAAGAGAAATACATGCTGTTAGGCAGCAAGCACCGCCTGGAAAGAACAGTGGAGAGCTCGCTCAGGTCTCCCCATAACCCAACCATGCCCCTGTGCACATGACGTCACGTGCACGGGGCATAACTAGAAGGGCCGCTGAGCTGGGCTGGACACAGGGCGCCTTTTGGCTGGCTCTGCACCTGGGCAGTTGGAAATATTTCTTCCAGAGCAATCTGGATAAAAGTTTATTTTGTTATACTTGGGTCTTTTTAACTTATGCATGTTGATTGTTGCATTAAAGAATTTAAAAATCCCCATCGTATGGCAAATTCACACATACATAATTGTTCATAGCACACATTGATGAAAGTCCTATTTGTTGTATTGGACCTGTGATGTGGTGGTCAATTATATGCTTGAATGCTGAGGAGGGACCAGGGCAAATTCTTTATTCCCTGACACATGTTTAGGGACCATATTAAATTAATCTGCAATTGTAGGATACATGAGGATAGTACTGATCAAACTGTAGTTACTTGGGTTCTCTCATGTTATTTCCAGCAATTCCTTTAAGCTTTGTATGTTTTCCTTCTCTCACAGTGCTTGCATCATGATTGCATGTGTGTGAGAAGCCATGTGGCCATATAACTGACAGCTGTAGCACAGGCCCCAAGTTACATCAGTAGGACTTCCAGCCTTTTAATGTTGCATTTCATTTGCTGCAGTACAATAGCCTGTGTATGATCTAACAATTGGATTTTCTTTCTTGGCTTGGTTGGAAGTGACATGCAATTTTATGAATTATCTCCTGCCTGTTGTCTTCTAATCGTTTCATATAAGCATCAGCAATATACAGTAACTTTTGAGTTTTTAATTCATTGTGAATCCTCATGATAAATTTATTTGTGCCTTAAAAACTTATTCATATTTCCCTTGTTGAAATGCTTTCTTCCTTGTAGCATAAATTTTAATGTATTGTATTTTCAAAGTGGCTGTTGAGAAGTTAGTAGTAAAAGTGCAAGATTCGTGTGAATAGTAGTCTCATTCACCTGAAAACCCGTATGGCTGTGAAATTTCACAGGTACATTTGCATGTAAAAGATCAGCTTCAAAATGAATGGTTTTAGGTTGTCTTGTGTTTTATAAGTTATATATATATATTTATTAACCTTCCTTTTTTCTGTTTTTTCCTCCTTTTTGCAGATTAATGATATTGTCTACTACAATGCGAAAGATGACCTAAATGATGTAAGTAAAACTTGCTAAAATATAAGCTCATGCTTTTCAAAAGGCCCTAGAGAGGGATTAAGATGCCCCCCACAATATTCTACAATCCCTTTGAAAATAAAAAAACAAAATAAAACTGGCTGAAAGTGTACACATGTTAAACTACCATTTGAAAAGATGTCTAAGAGGCTTTCTTAGCTAGCAAACACAAAACGACTCGAGTGATTCCCAAAAGATTTCTCGACTGCTTTGTTGTACTTTATGAATTGTTTCCTCCAGGTAGCCTTGAGGAAAACTGAATTTTTAAGGGTGGTTGAGGGAATAACGTGTGCAGCCAAGCAGCCACATTTTTACTCATGTTCCTAGCTTATTCTATAGTTGCTGTTCATACATTCAGCTGATGCTAAATAGCATAGTGGAGAATTGGGGTGTGTGAGCCTCTCATGTTCCACTACATTCCAGGTGATTTTCCACAGGTGATTTTCAGTGTGAATGGGACTTTCTGCTACAGCAGGACCTCATTATTCATGGAACCACTATTCACAGTTCCAAGTATCACAGGGTATCTGAAACCCATTTCCAGTATCCATGGCTCCAAAAAAGGTTAAACCCCATGTATCTTTGCTTCCTAGAGGGTCAGAAATGACCATGGAGGTCACTTCCACCCCCCCACATTTTGTCTGCAGGAGTCCAGGAGAGACAGGAGGAACCATTTTGTGTCTTTCTCCTCTTTCTTTCTTTCTTTCTTTCTTTCTTTCTTTCTTTCTTTCTTTCTTTCTAAAAAGGACTCCCCCCTTCAATTTTTCACAGTTGGGGGGGCATTGGAACCCTTGGGGTTATTCCTGGCACATGGGGGGATTCCTGGACATATGAAGACCCTGCAGAGCACGCCATGTAAGCTCCCCCCCCCCAAATTTTCCACGGGTTTTTTTGCTGGTTTTTTTGCTATTTTCCCTCGATCCTGGAACCTGACCCACTTTTCCCCATAGGAATCATGTCTCGTTATTTCTGTTCCTCACAGTAATAGGCGAGGAACGGAACTCCTGTGAGTAACGATGTTCTCCTGTATTTATTCTATTACCTATTCCATATATTTGTGAGCAAGAGAGCAGACCCCAGTTTGTCTTATATGCATTCTAGACCAGAAGTTGTGAGCCCTGAGGGAGAGATGCTCAATATCTAGGCAACAGCTTACTCTTCACTCTCCATCCCACCTTCCTGACTCACTGATATGCTGTTGGCTTCTGGTCAGAGGATTCATTTCGGTTTCAGAAAAGACAAGCCCTCTCCAGGAAGTGTATATGTAGAAAGTAGATAGATAAATAAAAAATATTTCTGATCCAGTGGAATGTACGTGTGTGTGTGTGTGTGTGTGTGTGTGTGTGTGTGTGTGTGAGAGAGAGAGAGAGAGAGAGGAGTGTGTGATATTATTTGCACAGGAGTGAGAGAAAGGCCATGCTGCAAATGGTTTATTTATCATCGTGTCCTTACATTTTTTCTGCAGCAGAGTTGGGTTGGGGGAGGAGAAGGGGCCCATCCTCACTTTTTGTTCCAGGGACTGCTCCAATTTTGTTACACTCCTGACATGTGCGATATTGAAATGGACACTGAGCTTTTCAGTTTGAGTTGAATACTATTTTAGAGCATTAACTTGCACAAATGCATCCAATAGCATCTCTGGGTAGGTGTGTGCATGGAACCAGCTGGCCTGGTTTGGTTCGAATCTGAACCAGACCTGAACCAGACCGGGCCCGTTCGGTCCAGCACTTCAAGCCCTCGGGTTAAATTTTTTAATCACTTAGCCCCTCTGGGGAGACTTCCTCTAGGCGGGGTGTGTGTGTGTGTCCGTGTGGGTTCCCCCTACCCCATTGGCCTCCTTGCCACCCATTGCGCAGGTGCAGCAGACTCTAAAATGGTCACCGCACTGGAGGAGGAAGGCCTGAATGGGCCAAAGAGCTGGCCGGACAGCTGGTTAGGGTGGCAATGAGGCCAGCAGGGGAGAGGGAACCCCCGTGAACCCCCCGCCACCTAGCGGAAGTCCCCCGGAGGGGATAAGTGTTAATTTTAAAAGAAAAAATCACAAACCCCCAGTGGGGTTCAGTCCGAACACGAGGTGGTTCAGTTCGACCCCAAATGGTCGAGCCCATCTGGTTTGATGTCAAACATGTTCAAAGTCAAACCTGTTTGCATACCACTATTTCTGAGTCAGTTCAATATAAAAACTTTGCTTTTGTCTCATACTAGGGCCAGGTTTATATACCTGGACAGCGGCTATGGCTCATTATTGCAAAGCAGAATAATGAGTTTATGTTCTGCCTCTCTACTAGGGGTATACATTGACATCTGATGTGAAGGCTCCATGTGTCCAGCCCTCTGCATAGAAGTCCAGTTTGTTTGGGGACTTTTTGACCTGCAAAGGAGAGGTGGGGGAGATGATACAAATTAGGCAAATGCCAATATGGCCCTGTGCTAGATGCTATCATGGCAGATGTCAGCTTATATTTGTGGGGAAGGAGAAGTACATATTCATTTTATTTTTAATGTAAGATTAACTTATTTGTCCAGTTCAGACATCATGAGGAGCCAGCATTAAACTTTGGCTTCGCACGCCATCAATCAGCCTCAGCAGTGCATATTCTCCTTTTCCAACATGCAAGTTGGAACAATTGTATTTCCGCTTGTGGCTAGAAACAAGCCAGGATTGGATGTGGTGTCCAGATAAGTCAACTGTTCCTCACTTATTCTAACCAAGTTGCTTGAAATAAATGACTATCTGAACCGAAACTGTAAGCTGGGTTCAAATTGTGGTTTATTTTGTTTGGAATAAGCAAATTCCAAATTTTTTTTGGAATAAGCTTAGCCTGCTCTCCCTGCTCAGCTCACCAAACCAGGTCTCACAGATCATGAGACCCGGCTCAGAATGAAAAAGGAAGTTATGTTCATCCTTTGGATGAAAAAGGAAGCCATTTTCTACTTCAGGTAACAGCTTGCTTTTTAAAAACATCTGTATGGTAGATGTTGTCTATAAACTAAGAACAGAGTTTCTACAAATGCATTAATCAGGTGGATCAACATGCTTCATTTGCACAGAGTAATAAAATGTGATTTAAGACTGATGGCAGCACTGTTGTGTGTGACACTGCTGCTGTAAGATAATTAAAGAGGGTACATTGATCATGTCAAACAAATCTCTTTGAGTTGCATATGCAGGATATGGATATTTAGATGAGATGAAGGTGCAGAAAACTATTTCCGGAGAATGTTTACATACACATAGTCAACAACTTAATTAACCCTAATCCGGAGTCATGATTTTTTTTTTACACATGAGTAGGACTTCCTAGTCTGCGTAGTCCATTGGATTCTCTTTCCTCCCCCGGCCAACTTTTTTGGTCACAGAACCCACAATTATTTAACACTTCACTCCAGGGGAGTGCAGTAGTGAGCCCCACATCCCAAGCATGACACCTTGTGTGACTGCATGACTCACTGAGAATGTGAGTTCTCAGCTAAGAAAAATGAACACTTCAAACCTCACACTAATAAGGATCCATATTTCAGCAGCTCAGTTCTCAGCATTTCAGCTGGAAGAACACTCTGTGACTGGCCTAAAGCTATCATCATAGGTCTGGGAACTGGTCATGTGCCTTTTGCAGGCCAGTCTCCCACCATCATCACATCTTTTGCTTTTTTTTTTTTTTTTGGTCTGCTGTCCTTGGGCACACACGTCTTGGGTATGCACAAGACCATGATCTGCTGTCCACCCAAGCCAAACAGATGACAGTGCTTCCCTTTGTTAATGTGGTTGCATCTCTGGAGGTATGTCTGGCTTGTTGTGTCTCATAATGGCTACATAGGTCAACCTCTTGCTCTGGAAGGTCTCTGCCAGCTATTCACTGCGGAAAATATTATCCCCACCACAATTCTCTGAGGGCAGGTTCAGACTAACATAGCCCTGCATATGTGATAACATCAGGGCTATGGCAAGAAGGCATCTGCCCTGATGTCACTGGCGGATGTGCCAATGCACATCCTCTTGTCACATCCTTTAATCACGTGAGAGGGATGCTAATCTGAATCACCCCTCTATACATGCTCCAACAGAGTTTTGGTGTGCAGGTAGAGGGGTGATTCACCTGAAGTGAATTCACCTGTAGTGTTGTTCCATGGCTGTACAACTCGGAGCCCTAATTGTCTTTGTTATAGTCCTCCTCCAGCTTTCTTCCCAAGGTTAACATCGCCTCTTAGTGGATAGGATGTATCTGCATCACAGCACCACCATCAAACACTACTTATTTGGCTTGCTTGGCATGTGTTGACAGAAGGGACAGCACCTCAGAAACCTAACAGCTGTTCATCAACTATTAGGTCAGACTCAGGAATGTAGCACTGCTTCAGCTGCTGCAGAAACAAGGCCCAGAATATCTCTAATGGTGCCAGTCTGGCAATCAGTCTTATCTCCTGTTGTGTGGCTTTGTCATTAAATTTTAGATTACTTTTTATGTCCTTAAGTCAACCCATTTCAGCTGTATTGTGGCACAGAAGTTGGAAGGCCCCAAATGTGCTTCCCACAGCCCCTTCAGCACTTCCTGACTGGCATGAAACATGCCAGCCAGGACTAGCAGGTCAAGATTCACTTTCAGTTCTCTTAGGTCAAGGTGTTTCCACTGGAACATAGGAAGCTGCTATGTCTTGAGTCAGAACATTGGTCCATCTAGAGCAGTGTTTCTCAAACTTTTTGGAGTCAAGGACCGCTAAATTCTTCGTGCAGAGTTTCAAGGACCGCTACATTCTTCATGCGCAGTTTTCCGGACCAGCAGTTAGTAAAGGGGTTTCAAGTCTGTCTATCTATCTATCAGACTTCTATACTGCCAAAAACTTGCATCTCTGGGCAGTTTAGAATGAAAATAATATAAGCGTTAAAATAATTAAATTTGGAATCTTTTGCAAACATTGAATATTAGGGGTTCTTAACCTTGGGTCCCTCAGTTAAACTCCCATAACCCCCAACAACAATGGCATTTGGCCATTATGGCTGGGGATTATGGGAGCAGAAGTCCACCAACGTCTGGGTACCCAAGGTTGAGAACCCCTGAATCTAAAAGCTTGGGTGAACAAATTTGTCTCCAGTATGTCTGGAGTAGAGGTGCTTGTGATTACTCAATGGAGAGGGGATGTTGGGCCATTAGAAAAATTCAAAAGCTACACGGGGCCAATGAAAACAACATACAAGCAAGCCCCACTGATGCAAGAGGGAAACAGTGTTCCCTCTCAAGGCGCCTCGACCACAACAGGCAGCTGGGTTTCAATCAACCAACCTTTGGCTTCAAACAATGAGCATGCAAGAACCAGCAGCCCTTCAAGTGGCGCCCACTGCCATACTTTTTCCTCCATGCCCCCGCATCGCATACAGTTTGAAGCTGTAAAGATAGGGAATAAGATAGCTGTAGGAAGATCTCAGCAGCACGTGGAGGCAAGGCACAAGAAGGGTCCCATGCCTCCGTGATACTCTTCCTCTTCTGTGCCATGTGCAAAATTGAGGAAGTGAGTGCCTTGATTTCAGTTGGGGGGGGGATTGACTCCCAGTCAGGGACCGGCACTCAACCCTTCGGGGACCGGCAGCGGTCCAGGGACCGGTGGTTGAGAAACACTGATCTAGAGAAGCACTGCATACTCTGACTGACAGTGGCTCTTCAGAAGTTCAAGCAGCATTATTATTCCTCTCTCAGGCTTCATGATGCCCCCTCATCTCCCTTTCATACACTCAGAGTCTCAAATTGAAAGGCAGAGGAGTGAGGTTCAGCAGATTGCTTAGTGCCACATATCCCACCTCTACATCTCTCTCTCCACCTGGAACCCAGCTCTAATTCTCCCACTCATCCTTCTGGGCTGTATCCTACTAGGAGAAATGGAAAACACCAGAGATGTGCTGTGGATAGTTGATCCATTGATGCCAGGCTTACTAAAGCTGACAGACATGTGGTTTCTGCTGTTGTGATCCTTCTGAGGCTGTTCTCATGAGCAGCCAAGCCTGGGCTTGGCTGCCCATGAGAACCACCAGGATCTACACAGATTCTGGGTGGCTCAGTAAAGTGGGGAGGGTACTGGCGGCCGCACTGGCTAAGGGTAAGTAGATTTCCCCTCTTGCTGCCTCCCCTGTTCATTCTGAATCTGTTCTCCCAAACCGGGCCTGGTTCACCATGCTGGTGTTGCAAAATTTGAAAGATTTTAATGAACACAACATGGGGCTATAGGCTATGTGACCCCCCCCCGATAATTGTTTTGCTGAAAAATAACAGTAGCTCATGTTTTATATATATTTGCAAGGTGTCAGTAAATGAATGGCAATCTTGTCCTCACAGCCTGAAAGACTGAGTTGATTACGAGGCTATTTTGCCCCAAAACATTATTGTTCTAACTGCTGGAGCAGTGGAGCCCAACTGTTGACACCTGAAGGGTCAAATATACAAACAGGCATCATTAGTATTTGATTTCTTAGTAGCTGTCAGTCAGTAAGGGGAAAACCTGGAAGATAAATAAATAAGAACATAGCACTACAAGCAACAGTGTAGAGTGGAATGCCAATTAAAGTTACTATTTTGAACTCTGTATGGCTTTTCAGTGCCTGAAATATTTAAAACCCTAGGGCTATTATGAGATGTTCATGTAATAATCCTCTGGTGTTTTGTTTTGTTTTTAAGTGGAAAATTCAATAATATTAAAGTCTGGACTCCTTGCAGTTTCTTCTCATTTTTTGTTTCTGTACTTGCTGTCTTTATGCTAATGAAGGACAATCTCAAACTGTTAACAAACATGCAAGTAATACTTCCCAATTTATGCAGAAGTTGTTTTCTCTGTCCCTGCCCTGCATTGCCTTCTTTTCTTTTTAAAGAGATACTCAAACATTTTGTATCAATCGAACTTAAATGCCAGACTCCACAGTCTGCCTTTTCCCCTTTAACTCCTTTTATTCCTACCCTGGAGCGGAAGTGAAATGTTAGCATTGCTATGATTGGGCAGCTGTAGCATTGCTGTGATTGGGTGGCAGCAGCATGTCTCCTTACCCCTGCCAAAAGTAGCAGCAAAGTCAGGAGTTCCCTCTCTTCCAGATAATTAAATGAGTTACTCTGATATTTTCTCATCTTTACAACCTGAATATCCTGTTGGTTCTTAAAGTTTGTGAGGGCTTTTGGGATATTATAAATAAATTATTTTTCATTTAGTTTGTGAACGTGTGTTCTTTTACATAGCTAGGGCTGTGTGAAGCAGCACTGTTTCACTTCTGAGCCTGCCTCAGTGCTTTGGGTTCCTATTCGAAACATCACTTCAGGGGGCCGGTTCTATTCAAAATAGTCCTGATTCGGAGATATGCTTTGAATTGGATAGCCCCATGCACAGCTGAATCCATATTCTCCCCTGTGTGCTTTGTAGGAGGCAGGATATTCTGTTTGTTAATTGTATTTTGCTCCTGGCAGGGAAGAAACAATGGTTCTAGCAGATTCACTTAAAAAAAAGACTCCTAAGACTACAATTCTCGTGGGACCCTGCATCTTTCCCAGGGCTGTGGGTGGGGGAGGGAGAATGTGTGCTCAAAACTTTAAAAAAAAAAAATGAAGCCAGTGCAGCTCCTTCACTGCTGGGAGCAAAATAGAGTTTAAAGAATAGAATGTCTTGTCTCCTGCCCATCAGCTATTGGGGTTAGAAAAATGTGTGGGTTCAGTTGAGAGAGTGTTTTGCAGCACCAAAGAAAGCATTTGGAGCCAGAACTGCCTCTGATTCAGAGCAGACTGAATTTGGCCGAATTTGACCTGAATTTTATTTAGTGTTTATTTAGTGTTTTTATTTGAGCTGAATTGGACTGATTTGATTCAGGTCTGATTTGGTCGTTGAATCAGCACACTGCCACATTCACTGTATTTTATCTATTGTATTTTTGGGTGGCCTCATTGTGCTTCCAAGCTGATAAGCACTCAGTCACCTGAATTTGGTATTGGTATATACAAGTGGGACCTGTAATAAAACATTGCATTTCTCCAACACTAATACCTGGGACATTATAAGCTTGATAAAGGCTCAAGCAGGCCAGTTCCCTCTCCTAGACCTTCTCCCATGGTATTTATCTATTGTTATTGCCGCACTTAACAGTGTCAACATTCCATGGCTTCTGGGGACTACTGAGCATGCTCAGTCATTGTCAACCTATATTTTGGGTTTTGTTTTTTTACTTTTCTTTTAATTTACAAACTTATTTGCTTCTGTGTATTTGGGGAGCCCTCCTAGCACGACAGTCTAAACTACTAATATTTTTAGTAGCCCTCTTGTGTCCAAACTGAAAGGTGCTTAACCACCTGAGTTCCTCTTAGTATATATACTAATGATGATAGAACATCTGTGACCTCACAGAACTATAATTTAGAATAGCTCTTTGTGACCTTCCTTCCTTTTAAATAACATGATTAATTGAAATCGGTTAGGGTCCTCTGCCAGTGTGGATTCTCTGCCAGAGGGCATTATACTCTTCCCTCAGAGAGCTGGTGGGGAAGAGAAGGTTCTCTGTAGCTCAGGATCCTTTTTTGGAATGTAGCATTCTCCATTCAGCTACCTAAGGGAGGCCTGCTCCACAGTTTTATAATCTTAGGCAAAATAAAGTGTGTAGGAGATATATAGCTTGTTGTGTAACACATTGAGGTACATATATTGTTACTGCACAATATGTTTGACTGGTGTGCTCAACATTAGTGACATTCTTGTCTGTTTGACATATGGCTGCCTGCATAATTTACTTCAGTTGGCAGATGTAAAATCCAGCCCTGCTGTGTAGCTGATCAGATATGTTTTCAGCATTTCTTAGCCCTCTAAAATTGTCTGTTCTCTCACACACAGTTTAATTTGTGGCTTTCCTCCTCCTGTTTTATAACCCTTTTCTCCTTTGACTCCTTTAGTCGCCTCCAACTCAATTTTCAATCTTTCTGCTATGCCTTGTATTTGTGCCACTTTACTTTCAATCTTCTCCCCTCTTCTTCACCTTTGCTGCTTTCTGTATTTCTCTTGATTTCTGTCATATGTCCCTCTTCCTAGATTTTACTTGTGCACCATCTTTATGTGTTTACTTCTGTTCTTCTCTTTCAGTCTGGTTTTCAGACCCTTGCATTCAGAGTATAACGAACATTGTCTCTGGTGGGCCAGAGACATAGGTTTTTGGCAGTATATACATTTGTTAAATAATTAAAATAAGCCAACATATTTTCTTATATTGTGCTTATTTTGTATCTGTTGTAGTGAGCATTCTGCCTCTTTGTCACACTCTAAGGTCGTGCAAACAACTTCACTGGGGAAGGTGGGCAGGCTGTGGGGAAGGCAGAAGCTCACCTTCCCTGGCAGATGATTGTCCACCGTCTCCCCTCCACCATGCCGCACACACCCACATGAGTGGTGTCACAATTAATGGATAATCAGGATAATCAGCAAGGTTGGAGTGGGCCCAGAGACAAGATTTTAAAATCCCCCCCCCCACTCACTGAAGATCAGCTCATGAAGTAAAGAAATCTTAAATGAGGCTGAATAGTGGTAACAAAAAGCATATATAGATATAGATATAGATACCCTACATGCCACAATAGAACATCATCCCAAAGTATTTTTAAAAAGGGTTTGTAAATTGTGGACAATGAAAGTCATTTAATGATACTAGAGAAAGACATGCTGTTCTGGTAGCTCCGGGTCTTAACACTCACATCAGTTTCGGAGGATGAATACAACTGAAGGAAGCCTGGGTGGGTGCGTGGCAGGGGGAGTCAGTCATGTGACTTGCCTCTGCGGGGGCTCCTCAAGGCAGTGGGCCCCCAGACAACTGTCTCCCCTTGCCCTATTATAGTTATGCCCCTGAGGGACATGCTGGGAGCGGGAGGAGTTCCCCCTCCCACATCCCAGGGTGGGGCACGAGTGCATTAGCTGCTCCCATTAGAGCAGCCACCATGCTCATTGTGGCTATTCCTTCCCCCCAGCTCGCTGTTGGAAATGGCATTGGCCGGAGGTGTGTGTTAATTCGGCGGCAGTTGCCCAGATGATCTCCAGCGGAACTTAAGTGAACCACAAGTTCGCTTAACCTCAGCTAAATGTCAGGATGAAAAGTGGGACTTGGTATGGGGGCAGCACTGGGATCGACCTCGCTCCTAGTTCTTCACACACGTACCCTAACCCAGGCTGGGCATTAGGCTGAGCATTTGAATACCCTTTCTATATACTATCATGCTTGGAGTATGCGAAAGAAATAGGTTCCTGGGAAGTGCTTTGAAGTGGAAATGTCAGGGAATGAAGCTGACCAGGTTAGTGAAATTGTGGTGTTCAATGGAATGGGGACATCAGTTAAGTGTTGAGTGGGTTGCTAAGTGGCAAAGAGCCTGAAGAGAGAGATTGGTGGGGCAGAGAAAAGGATATGGAAGAGGGAAAGGCTTAGAATATTCTTCCTCCACCTTCTTAAAGCAAAGTAAAGTTGTGTGAAAATTCTAGGGACCTTATTTGGCTTTAAATAATAGCTAACCCTGCCTATAGCAAACTACTGAAGAGGATTGTTCTAGCTCTGTGAAGGCCATGATTCATGTGGATAAATTATTATTAATTTATATACCACTTTTCTACACAGCCTTTAAATAACAATATTCAGACTCATCTGTATCAGATAATAGTATATTGCCCATGTGAATGCATTTGGCCACATTTTGTACTCCATCTCTCAGTGCCCATTTAAAGACGTCCCTTGTGTTTATCAGTCTCAACTGGAGACCATCTGTGGCAGGTTTATCAGCCTCACAGATGTTGTTCTTCTTTAAAAAAACAAAAAACAAAAAAACCCAACCCCGCTACAGACTAAATCAGTCTATAAATTGAATTATAGAGTTCAAGGTGTCATGATAAAACCATAGGTGTGTTGGGATTTTTTTTTTTTTTAAGTACTGTCCAATAAGGACTGCATTATTCAGACTCCTGCTATTTGAAAGTATTCTCGATTGCTGTAGCCAGTACTGCTTGTTAAATGATAGCTTAGGACAGATATAGCCTGAGCTATCAATAACATACTGGTGAACTGATAATACTGCTCCAGCACCCTTTTTGTGCAGTCAAAAAACCCCACACACATCCCCCTTATTTCTACTTGTTGCTTTATTATTATTTTCCTCAGAAGGGTGCAATTGAGAAGTGGGGGTGGGGGGCAGAACTCCAAAATGTTCCCTGCTTGGCTAATTAACTTGGAGGGGACTGAGTCTTGTTTCTCTTTAGCTTTGTTGGTCTTTTTGTTTAACATTTAGCTTAACCTCAAACCAGAACAGCTATTGTCGGCTGAGAGCTTCCAGCACCCCATTTGCTCTTATTCATTAAAGCTTAATTGGGAACAGTCAACTGCCTCTCCTGGCAAGGGCTCCATCCCTAATTGACACAAGTGATTTATTAGAGAAGAGAATTCCCTTCAGAAAGCCTCTATGCTGGAAAGCAGCCGTGACTGATAGAGCAGAGCTGTTTGCGCAGATGTTAATTGCTTGCTAATAGTAAGAGTGATGGCCGTATATATATTTTTACTGCATCACAAAATGTGTTCGCAGGTGTGTGTGTGTGTGAGAGAGAGAGAGAGAGAGAGAGAGAGGGGTGGGTGGGTGGGTGGGTGGGAGGGAGGGATCTGGAAATGCAAATCAGTTTAAAAGAGTTATAAGAACTTACCATATGTCTGCTAGCAAGCATGATTTCAGAATTTCACCATTAAAGTTTGCTCCCACCAAGCTAGCTTACCAGATCCACCCCTCCCCAACCCTAGGAAGGGCACAATTTAGGAAGGAAGTGTTTTAGAACAAATGTGATCTCTCCCTAGGTGCTCCTACATTTTTCTGTATTATGAAGTACTAACCCCACCGTAGTTTCATGTACACTACATTTTTGAAATTAAATCTCATCATAGGCCTCTATCGCCTGTTTTGCATTTTGTGACTCTGTACTTAAAGCTCCCCATTCCTTCCTTGAAACCTAAAAGTCTATCGTAGATAGGCCCAAGGCCTCTAGTCCAGCATCCTGTATCACACAGTGGCCCACCATATGCCTCTGGGAAGCAATAGCTGACAGCATAACCTCTCTCCTGCTGTTGCTCCCCTGCAACTGGTATTTAGAGGCATCTTGCCACTGAGGCTGGTGGTGGCCTATAGCCCTCAGACTACTAGCTGTTGGATATGCCTGACCTCAGTGAACTCATCTAAACCTTCTTAAAGCCATCCAGTCTGTTGGCTGTAACATCTTGTGGCAGAGAATTCCATAGGTTAATTATGCATTGTGTGAAAAGCCCTTCCTTTTGTCGGTCCTAAATTTATTGGCAATCAGTTTCATGGGATGACCCCTGGTTCTAGTGTTATGTGAGAGGGAGAAAAATTTCTATCAACTTCCTCCACACCATGCATTTTATAAACTTCTATCATATCTCCCCTCAGTTGTCTTTTTCCTAAACCAAAATGCCCCAAGTTTTATAGCCTTGCCTCTTAAGGACGGTACTCTAGGCCCCTGATAATCTTTTTTTGGTAGTTGATTTCCAGTATTATACCAATTTATATATGCAATTTTAATACAAATTTTTATACAAAATGAAGACTGGTGAATAGTGGCCACTATTTCTATTTTGGAGGTGACAGATTTCAACTGTTTTCTCCATTTGGACCTGGTCACCCTATGGCCTACGCTGCTCTTAATTATCCCGTTTAAAATTGCTCCCCTGAAACTATTACTTGCCCTATGGGCAGGCAGCAGGGCTCAAACTTAGCACAGAAGGAGGGAGAAATTACTGTGGAAGTATGAGGAACCTTTTTAAAAAAATACCTTAACCCCCCCCCCAATAATACATACTATTAGTTTTACTACAAATATTTAATACTGGCTGGCCGAGGCGCAGTGCATCTGTGCCTCTAGTTCTCCCTTGTTCTTGGCCCCTCGTTCTCAGCCCTCCCCCTCCTCTTCCCCTGCCCTCCCCCCTCCTCCTCCCTCTTCCCCCCTCCAATTTCTCTCTCTCTGGTCAGCCACTTTTTCCAGCCGGCTGCCGCTTTCTCCCTCCCTCCCACTGCCGCTTTCTCTTCCACCGTGCTGCCACTTTCACTTCCCCCATCGCTTTTGCTTTCTCTCCCTCCCACTGCCGCTGCTGCGTTCTCTCCTCGGCTACCTGGCCTGTCGGTTTGCCTTATGTTCCCCGCTGCTGTCACTTTACTCTCCCCTCCCCTCACTCACGAACTCTCGCGAGAGCTGCCACACATGAAATTAGTCACAGGTACATCTTAGAGAATTATATATAGAGAAGATAGATGCTTTCCCACAAAAGTTTAAATAATGAATAAATAAGATGTTTCCCTGTCCCAAAAGGGCTCAGTCTAAAAAGAAACACAAGGTAGTCATCAACAACAGCCACTAGGGGGATCCTGTGCTGGGGTTTGTTGCCCTCCCCCCCCAATATAAGAGAGTCTACAAAGGGCCTCTTTACTCAGTTATCAGGGGGCACTTGCACACACTTCCCAGACTCCTGAAAAGTACCAGATGCAGAAGCATTCACAAGCGTAACAGTGCCTCAGGCAGCCCCATTTTTTTCCTGTCTAGAGGCTGCTAGATGAATGTGTTGCTAAGCAACATAGAGCATATGCACTGACGGACCTTATGAGCCCCATAGCTTACAATGGGCCAATTAAGGACTCTTTAAAAAACCAAAAACCCTACCAACATCTAACATGGCTACTAGGGCAAAGCACATACTAGACATTCTCCTTCACCTAACACAAAGAGGTTCCCTCAAAAAAAAAATATTACAAATGAAGAAATAACAAAATAAAGTCCAATCCAAACAAAGTCTATGAGGACTACTCCTATAGATAAGCAATTTTCTATAGGAATTCTATAGGAATAAACCAAAGTTCCTATAGATAAGGAATTTTATATCCTTTCTTCCTCAGAGTTGTCATGGATAATCCTCATACCCACCTCTCCTCAGCCCTAAGTTTCAAATCAATCTGTTGAGCCATTTTCTAACTCTAAGTTGTAGCACGCACACACCCTTCTGGATATAATGATGGGATGTGATCTTTCTGTCTCACCCCTGTCATATGGTGAATGTGGCCCTGTATTAAAGCGTAGAGAGGTTTATGTGCAAGTTTGATAGGCAATTCCTTTGTAATTCATACTCTCTGGGCTTCAGCTTTAGTTATCGGAGACATTTATAGTATTAAAAATCCATATAGTATTTTAAAAAGGGGGTATGATTAGAGTGTTGCTTTTTCCCTTGTGACAGAGCTTTGAGAAGAATGTCCTGGCTGAATCAGGACAGTTGGAGGGTACATTTCTATATGCATCTACACCAACATTCTTCTCTTTTATTCCTTTAAAACTTCTTAGCAAACCTAAGCAGGCATTATAGTGAACTTCCCTTTCTTGTCTGGAATCATGACTTCACAATGAATTGTGTATGCCAGCATAAATTAATGCCATCCCCTAGAAGAGAAGAAGATGCCTGGCACTGAATGAGTGATTGACATTGGCTACTAGTATAGCACATCTTTATATTATTCACAGAGAAATGAACATCTTCTGTGCCCATCAAACATGTCACTAAGCGACAAAAACAGTCTTCCCACTTACAGTGAAGGCTGATTTCTAATCAGTGGTAGGCAAATGGGCTGTTACCAGTGAAATTATAAATGATATCAAAGTATGAAGTAGCAGGTGTTAAATCTTAGTCGGTGTTTGACTGCACGGTAACAAAAACAGCTATTGTGTCCCAATTCCATTATTTAAATCTATGCAAGTTTTGTTTTCTCCACTCTTGCCTATGAATATGCACCCTTCCCCAAGTGATACCCGTTCACTTGAGCAAAAAGCCCCACCCCAAACTAACCTTAAGAATACCATTGTTAGTGTTTTGTAACCTAAGAAGATTTCAGGGGTTTATAAATTCTAATAGAAAGAATCTTTCCTTGAAGGCAAGCCTGTATTAGTTCAGTCCCAAAAGCATTCCCTATGAAGGCTGTGTTTATACCACGCTAAAGATCAACATTTAGCCCTGAAGCTAGTGATTCATCATTTTAATAGAATACTTCTTCCCTTTTGAGAGCCCTCTCATTTATATTAAAAAAAACTTGAGTGGAAGTGGCAAGAAGCTGCACACTGTAATTGTTTCTCTGGTAAATTAATTTAGTGGTGATTGTGTTTTGTTGTGGTACTTTCCATGAAAGTGATTTTGGAAGAAATTGACGCTTTCATTTTCCCTATTCCCCAGCTCTGGAATGAAGGATATATGAATCTGATTAATCCTAGCCTATAGACCCATAACATCCAGCTTCCTGCTTGCACTCACACACATCCTTTGCCTTGTTGATCCTGTGGCAGAACATGAAGTGTATAGTCATTCTAGTCCATGGGCTTTGAAAGTCTGTCACAGATATGATTGTCTCCACTCATGATGATTTCCTTCCATCATGTATTTCCTAATAAATGCATCCTTGACACTGGCCACATGAAACAGCATGGCTCCTCTAAGCATTTTTGCTTTGTCAGCTTTGCCAAGGTTAAATGACACACAGCCCAATTAACATAGGAAAAATGAGAATCTTCGTCAAGTCTGTGAGGAGCCAGGTGTTAAAACTAACAGAATGTACAAGAACAGATGATATTTTCTTTTGGTTTTGTCTACTATGATGAGAGCCCCATAAGAATTTTGGGCTCAGCTCAGGACTAACACTTTTAAGCATGTTCATATGTGAAGCTTGCATCATCTTTGAAAATCTTTTGGGCTATTTGGGTGAACCATTTTTAATGTTGAAAAAAAGTGGAAGAAATGCATTTATACAGTGACTGCATTCACACGTGACGTTAAATGGGAGGTTAACAAACCCACGGTTAGTATTTCAAACCATGAATCACATCGCAGACGTTTGTCCAACCGCAGTTCGGCAGCCTCTGATTTCAGGGCAGGGAGCCCCCTCTCTCCTCCTTGGCCACCGAGGCAGTTTCGCAGCTAAACACTGCTCACATTGCCAGACTGTGGGCAGAGTATTAGCACATTATCCAGGCGGCTGCCATTGGCTGAAATCCCCACGGGAATGTGTTGATCACGCTCAGTTCATTCAGGCTTTGCTGGCTGGCTTCATCAGCTCGATGACAGCTTAACCCCTTCCTCACTGTACTCCCAGCTATGTCCTTGCTATAAATCTGCAGCAGAGCATTGAATCATACGCTAATTCTTTGATAGGCAGGTCTGCAGAGGGGCACATCCACATGGGCGGTTGGGTAGCCACTTGAGACAAGGGCACTTTATTCCTTAAACCCCTAGGCATTTGACTGGGTATAGGCCGTGGTGGGGTGTGGGGCCTGGGGAAGCCTGCTTGCCATTCTCCTATCCATTCTTGCTACATACCTAAACTTTCCCTCCCTCTACATCCTCCACTTTCTGGACATAAGGATCCATAGATCGACACACCTCCCGGTTCATTAAAAGCTAGCTCTCTGCACGCCATGTACTTCCAGCACCATCCATTCAGTACACAGCAAGTGGAGGGGTGGGATGGGGTGTGGGGGGAAATGTCCTCCCCTGCTGCATCCAATCACCTAGACCACACATCACCCTCCCCACTACTGGCCAGATCTTAGAGGTCAATTGTGCATTTGTATTTAGAAAGAAACACACAGGTTTTTGGTTTTTAAAAAATACTTATTTGACTATATTTGACAGCAATAAACTGGCAGCCTTTTAATTTGCACTGTAGGGACTGGTGCTTCCAATCTCTGGTCCTGCTGTTGCTGTGGCTGTGGGTGATTACCTTGTGCTACCATCACCAAGTTTAAGAGTGGTATGCCCTTTCAGTACCACACACCTGCCCACCTTGGTGGTGGGCCATAGGGAGATGTTCTCAGACATGTCTTGTGAAGGGGCCCGTGCCTCCCTGCTTCTGCAACAGTCTTCAGGAGTGGGGCTGTGGGGTCTGCCAGCAGAGCAACCCCATCATCGGCTGGGCATCCCTCCACCACCACTCTTGCCTTCTGGATGCGTGGGCGGGTCCGGGTTCTCCTGCAGCAGGATGTGTCTCCAAACTTGCATATGTTGTGCACCATTATTACTTCTGGCACTAGATCCTTCTTTACATCCAGCAAGGTGTGGAGGGTATGCCACCAGCCTTCAGCCTCTTGAACACCTGCTCGACCACAATTCTCATGCTGCTGTGCCTGAAGTTGAGTTCCTCACTGGGGCACCTCTGGGTGCATGATAGGGAGTGACTATCCACTCCTGGTCCATGAATATCACTGGCTTCACACTTTGCCCACCCACCTCCATGGGCTCAACATTCACTTAGGTAGCTGCGCAGCTTCACAGTGAATGGGGAGGTCCAGAAAATTGCCATTTTGTGGCTTCCGTCCGACACCTCAGTGTAAACATACATGAATCACCTCATCAAATTACTACCATGTAGGATCATGGTGTAGTAGTGCTTCTGCCCGTAGTACTCCTTGTAGCACTCCTTGTAGCATCAAGGGGTGCTAAAATATTTCAACGTGTGTGCCCTCTGTACAGCCGATGATGGCCAGGAACCCCTTCTGCTGGAACCTTAACATCACCTCCTGCAGGTTGCCCACGCGGATGGTGACCTGCAGGATGTAGTCTTCCTGCAGGACCATGGGAAGCAGAGGAGAGGGCTGCTGCCTGTCTCTGGGAAGTTTTGATGCCTGCCCTGGAGCCCACAACCAACCCATCAAATCTCCTAGAGACTGCATAGAACCTCACTGCCTTGTCATGGGCAGCTGCTGCCCCCATGGGCCCCAAGCACCCCAGTTCCCACAGCCAGTACCGTCTTTGCTGGCCTCTGTGTCTTGCTTCCTCCTCTATGGTTCTCAGGACCATCTCCATAGTGCTGTGGACTGTTATGATGGTTGTTGTGCCCACCATTGCAAAACTCCTCTCTTGCTGGCTGGGAGTTTGGGTGATAGTGCATGCCCACGTGGGAGCTTTAATTGTGCATGCTGCCCACTTGGGGCATCCAAGAGTTTGGTGGTGAGTGGGTGTATGAAAGCAGCCGCCTGTTGCATGCAGTGCTCATGCAGCACTGGATGTGTGAGGGTGTGGCCAGGCAATTACTCTGTGCAAAGCGGGAGTAGGCCAGGTGCAGGGACCTGCTCTCAAGTCTTCATAATAAGTATCTACTGCACACAGGCCCTGATAGCACAGTAGAGCACTTATAAACCAAGGGGCAACAGATACCACCAAGGATAAGTAGAGTAGGCACTGACGACAGGTTCATTGAGTGCCCATAGAGAGGAACAATGTGTGGTGGGTGGGTGGGGGATAAGCATGCCAAAGGGTGGCCTTGGAGGCCCCCAGGCTCTACATCTGTGCCCTATTCTTGAAGCAGGACAAAGTTCTTCTCACCTACCAGGCCCCTAATCCCACCATCCCCACTGGTGCCGAAATTAATAAGTAAACTTCCCCACATTGCGGAGCACAAGCATAGGGAGGACAATGGGATGTGAAGTGTGGCTACAGGGTGATGAGGGAATCTTCTCCCATCATAGTCTTAACATCTCTGCCCAGATACTCTCAAATATAGACTGGACCAGTGAGAGGGTTTTCAAAGTACAGTGTGGACCCTCACAGTGGCAGCCGGCAGGAATTCTGCCGTCTTACATTAACAAGGAGCACAAATCTAATTTTAAAATGCTGTTGGGAGAGTACAGCAATGGCAAACTGTGCCCCCTGCTTTCAACAGCAACAAAATCTTCTGTGAGGCATCCGTAGAAGAGTGACCTTGCTGTGGGTGCATTGGGGCAAGGACACCCTATGCCTGCCACCTTCCATCTTCCTGGGACACCAACAATGGGGATCGCTGTTGGTGCATACCTTTTGTGCAGGTACCCCCTTTCCTATGCCAGGCTGCCCATGTTTGGGGTAGGAGCATTGCTATGTAAGGGACAGACACCCCCCCGAACTTTGGGGTACAGCAGTCCCAAAGAGGGGGCCCTGTTGGGGTGCAGTGTTTCTGTGCAGTGGTGTGTTGTGCACACCAACGTTTCTGCAGGATGGGCTAAACTGTGCAACATGTACAGTGGTGTGGGACTGCATCCCCACATTTCATCTTTCCTATACTTCTGGGTAGGCACCTTGAAAGCTGCACCCTTGAAAGCTGTAGAAAGCTGGCAAAACCTGAAAGGGTCATGTCCCCTTAAATACTCCAAGTGCAGGGCCATTGTGTCACTGTTGCCAGGCAGAATCAGGAAGAAAAAACATGGCGGGGGTGGTGGCGCTTTAGCCAAGAGGCAGCCATCAAGAGTTGCGGCATGCATAGAGCGGGTGTGGGCAGCCCTCCCTATTATTATAGTTCTAAAAGCAGCATGAAGCCACGGTTATGGTGGCATCCGTATTCAGACATAACGCTGCCTCTGTCAAACATCAGGTCGGAGTGGTGAAATTTACCACAAACTGAAGGTTCAAGTTGGAGTTTGGCAAGGCAAACCACAGGTCACTTGCCATGAAACTGCAGTTGAATGCATTTGGATGTAATGGAGTTCCAACCTCTGCCCCGTTTACCTCTGGTTTTGCATTACGTGTGACTAGTGACCATTCTAGCTAACTTAGTTCACATTCATATAGTAAACTATGTTCAGAGTTCTTCTCTTCAGAGTTCAGTGGGATGGGCCCACAGCTCATAAGTATCTTCTTTAGCTTTGCATGCAGAAGGTCCCAGGTTCAATTGCTGGCATCTCCAGGGAAGTCTGAGAAATATTCCTTCCTGAAACCTTGGAGAGCAACTGCCAGTCATTGTAGACTAGGGCAATGGAGCAGTGGGGAAATGGAGCAAGTGGGGGTGGGGGGACAACAGTTTGTTGGCTGCCAGGGTCTGAAGGGGCTGCCAAGACATCACCTCATCCAGGGCACCCCCTTGCTTCCTTCTCCACCCAGGAGGAAGCTCCCAGGCAGTGATTCAACTAACTGCTGACTGGGGAAACACTGCAGGCACTGAGTGGCCCCGCCCCCAGTACTGGCCCCATGCCCTGCATCTGATGTCGTCTCAAGGAGCGGAACTTAGGCTAGGAAATGTTAATCCAGGGGAGACACCGGTGGGACTTTCTTCCCCGGGTACCGGCAAGTGGTGATGATGATAATTCTCTAATTCTGTATCCGTTTCATATCTTCCCAACAATGTAATGGGTATTAAATAATTTGTGTGTTAAATGCAAAGATAATTTGTTGTCCATGTGGCTACAAAAGGTCAGCTCCTGTTCTATAGCTCATCTCCAAGGAAATAGCTTACTTTAGTTCAACTCCTTTTTTGACAGTCTAATCTTACATTTTTTGCCAATACTTCCCACCCACCCCATCACTAAATTGTAATATATCTATAATGCATTACATTTTATGGTTTAAGCATATATTTCACTTTAGAGTTTGCCTCTTTCAGCAAGTTATGCTTACTATCTATTTTTTTACTTGTAAACCTTTCGAAGAACTTCTCCAAGATATTCTGCTGATCTATCCTTTAAGTTGAGCAACTGAGGAATTCCTTTCATGCTTGGCTTCAAGCATGTACCCTAACATCTTTGCTCAAATTGTTTTCAGTTTTCTTTTCCTTTTGACATATTTTATTCTTCTAAAACTTTCCCTTCTACAAGATTCTTAAAATAGGATTAATAGCTTCTATATATTTATTTCTCTTAACACATACTCGTGGCTAATCCCGTGGGTGGCAGATCTCTCGAGAGTTTGCGAGCAACTGCCGATTAGCCACAGGGATGGGGAGAAAATGACAGTGGCGGCAGCTGGCCCGCCCGCCGGCCAAAAGGCAGGAGCTCTGATGGGTTGGGGGAGAAGACAATGGTGGCAGGTGGGCAACGGAGAGGGCGGCTCAGCCTCCAGTCCGCCTGCTGATCATAAGGCAGGAATGCCGGGGGTAGGAGCGTCAGTGGGGGGGGGCAATGGGGGCAGGGAAATGGCGGAGAGGCGCAGATGCTCTGAGGTGCAGATGCTCTGCACCCGGCCCAGCTAGTTTTGTATGCTTGCCATCAGGAATTATTCCAGGAGAGACTGGCAAGTCCTTCAGAAATTAATTAGTACCTGTATTTCATGTATTATCATCTCCTTCCTCTTCCAGCATTATCACAAGAGTATATATAGCATGGCGGAAACTGGCATTTTCATGGGAATATGGAACAATTGCCCTGCATTTTGAACATTTGCAACAAATTGGGATACCACGGTGGACTGCCCCCAGTGTGGCTTTTTTTTTTTTTTTTTTGGAACAAGTGAGATACTTGTATTCTTACCTAAGACATGCACCGAACATAGTGCAAAGCATCTAATATTTGGGTTGTTTTAGCTGGTAATTTTGATACTGCTGAATTAAAACCAACTGTTCATCACATCTTTGATACAGCTTTCAGTATTCTCTAGGTACCTGATGGTGCACCATTAGAAGAGAGAGCCAGCGTGGTGTAGTGGTTAGAGTGCTGGATTAGGACCGGGGAGACCCGAGTTCAAATCCCCATTCAACCATGAGACTAGCTGCATGACTGGGCCAGTCATGTATCTCTCAGCCTAACCTACTTCACATGGTTGTTGTGAAAGAGAAACTCAAGTATGAAGTACACCACTCTGGGCTCCTTGGAGGGAGAGCGGGATATAAACGTAATAATAATAATAGAAGGCAATGTCGGTCATGCAAAATCAGCCCCTCATGAAAAGTTTTGCATTCTCTTTATTCAGCACAACAGGCCCTAATTTTACTCCAAAATTTCATCACACCTCAGTTTGTGACAGATCACCTGCACAGCCATTAAGTGTAACTTTAAAAGAAATCAAGCTGTTTTTGAATTGTATCTTTCTGGTATATTTCTGATACCATAGGAATTGATAATAAATGCATTTCTAATAAATTGGAGGCAGTGTGTGAAAGTTTAAACACCAGTTTACCCATGTACTACGCATGTTATCCAAACAGACTACTAAAATCCATCACAAAATTTGATGTAGTTCTTCATCCACTTACTATACTATTACTGAGAAATTAATTCATATGTGCTATTTACTTCTCATAGATTGAGAGGTCTTTATTGGACAGATAGTAAACCTTACACTAGATACTTAAACTCTGGGACACTTGAATGATAGGTGAACTTTAGCAAAAAACCAAAACCAAACCCAAAACACCATGTATTATGTTTGGAGGCAAATAGAAAAATCTTGTGAGGGATTAGTGGCCATTAATTGAGTAAGAGGACAGTGCAAATCTAATTATACAATTAAATGCCTATCTATACATATTCATAAAATTATATTTGAAACAATAATATTAATGATGCTGGTTTGTATATTTTCATAGAATGAATGGTGGAATAGTAAAGATGTATATATAATAATATATAGCAAACATTTGAGAACTGATAAATTTGCATACCAAGAGAAATGGTCACAAGCTTGAAATGCTAGGGTTTAGAGCAGTGGTTCCTAATCTGAGTTCCTTCAGATGTTGCTGAACTACAGCTCCCATCATTCCCAGCTACAATTTCTTGTGGCTGGGAATGATGGGAGTTGTATGTAGTTCAGCAACATCTGGAGGAACCCAGGTTGGGAACCACTGGCTTAGACACATGGAAAGATCAGTTGGGAAAAATGGATGGTGTTGCATATCCCTAGTCAGCACAGTTACTGATAGTACTTGTCTGAGCCAGACTTAAAATTTGTTCCAGTGGGAAAGAAAAGACTCACATTTGACCCATGATGAGTTTGGCCATGGCTGTGGTAAAAACAAGATAATCTGCATCTTGCCCTTGTACTCTATCTCAGTTAATTGAATTGAGGGCTACACTTCTTTAAGATAATGCACTAAAATGTGAATTGAAGGAAGAAATGGATGTGATCTTCTACCCAGGGCAGGAACAAATTGGTCTGCAGATTTATTTCAGAGAAGTGAGAGAAAGATTTTGCTGACTGTCAGTAGTAGGTAACAATGTAATTCAATAAGTGAAGGCTGAGTTTGAATAGATGGAAAATTAATCTTCAGGCCCTGTCTCCTGCGGGATTTACCTGTGCCATTATTGATTGCATTTCAGCTCTTGCCTCAGGAGAGAAATTGGTCGCAGTTCGTTTTTAATTGTATTCACAGCTGCATTGGATTATTTTCCTTCACAATACATGAGATCCATGGTTTTGTTTTCTTTTTAATGAAAAAGTTTATGGGGATGAAAAATGTAGCAAATACAGTTTAGATTACTGATAAAAATCAATTTAGAGCAATCATTGTTTGATCAGTGTATTAGTGTAAGTATCCTCAGGAGGTCCCAAATGTTGTCTAAGAATTATTGCTCTGTTTGAGATATATTTTACTGTGTGATCTTAGCCATTTTTATTACTCACCTACTAGATGCAAGAGCTAAGCTCAGTTAATTGGCAAGAGATAACTTTATTGAATGTGAGGCCGGTGTGTACTTAATCTATCTGGTTACTGCTTATTTTTCTACTAACATTTCTGCTTGGTTTAGTGGTGCACAATTAATAAGACTCTTCATATATTAACATTTAAAAAATAGACATCTTCCTCATTTGTTTTGATAAAAGGGTGGGTAGAGAAGCCTGTATTAGGAACTATCTATATATCCTGCACACAAACGGATGTGTCACTGTATATACTGTACCTCATTTATAAGTGAAGAAAAGGAATGGAAAGCTGCAGGAACTGTTTGGCAAAATAATATATGTTGTTATGTTGCTTATGTTCCAGAGCTCTGTGGGTATGTGTGAGGCCCATTTCATGGTGCTATGAAACTTCATGTGCATGCACTACTTCCCCTTCCCATAGCTGACAGCCCACTTCCACGAGTAAGTGGCATTGTGTCACTCTGAAGCATAGGTACAAATATAGGAGATGTCAGCTGATCTGAAACATTTTATCTCACGCACAGCCCAACTGTATGTATTATTACAACTCTTTCTGATCAATTCAGAAATAGCAAACATGCAAAATAATTTTGTGTGCATGTCATATCACACCATTCAGACCACCTGATTACCTAGACTGTAGTGCAGTCTAGTGTGGGAGGAAAAAGCCCACCCATAGGTCACATGAACTGACTTTTTGTGCATATCAAAACAGTGGTGAAGAGAGACATAGATATATTGTTCTGACTGAGCAGTTCCACACGTAGTAGCATTAAGTATACACTCAAGGTAAACCTGAGTTTCTTGCCATGCAATAGCTGTAGAGTGGTGGAAGTGGTGAGTTAAGAAGTGGTGGGCTAGTTCAACATAGGTTTGCAGGGAAATTAGAACGGTTTAAAGGAAGGAGGAACTGTAGATCTAGCTGTACATAGCAAATTAAAGGAAAGGATGGTGTTACGTGAATTCAGGAGGCTAGTTGGAAACATAGAGCAGTCTAAAAGTGCTAGAGGCTTTACTAAAGATAAAGAAGAACATATTCAGAACGGGAGAAGAAGGGTACATAGGTAATAAATAAATATTTATGAACTGCCCTGAGCTATTTTGTAAGGGCAGTCTAACAATCAAATGAATGAATGAATGAATGAATAATATAAAGACTTGTCTCCCAGTTTGTCATAAAGACAATTTGTCAAAAAGGCATTTTGCAAATTAGAAATATGTGTTCAGGGAACTTACCCCTTTTCATTTTGGTAATGGAAAGATACATATTAGAATGTAAAAAATAAGTGGTAGGAATTTCCCCTTTTCTTATAGAATTTTAATTTCTAAGACAGCAAAGCACCATTGTATAAAAGACAACATAGTAAAAATATGTTAAAATGTGTTAGAGCTGAACAATAAACATACACATACCCTTTGCTAAACCTATTATCTTAGAGAAGATTAAAATACAAAACAATTCTACTGATTCAGTACCTTCCCTTTTGGATGCTATACAAAGGCTGATATTAGTTGATAGTTTACAATATTGTTCCTTGCATAGTGCAATGGAAACATAGGTGCCACTGCTGTTGGTATTTATTTGGGGAAACAATTGGATGTGTTAGCATATTTATCAAAGGGCTTGCATGTGTGACAAATTATCTCACTTCAACAACTCATTGTTGGTGTCTCACTTACAGAAATTAAACTAGCTCATTATTTTAGACAGCTGGTAGCAACACAGTGAATTTTGTTCAGAATACATACACTCCAATCTGAGTTACAGTGCTGTATAACAGTAATTGGGTCAAATTACAGCATTGTTGAGACTGTTTTAAAACTTCATCATTTCAGTTGCTAACCCAACTCAAGTGCTGCATGATTGTACATCACTATCAGGGGCGTAACTATAATAGGGCAAGGGGAGACAGTTGTCTGGGGGCCCACTGCCTTGGGGGGGCCCCCAGAGGCAAGTCACATGACTGACTCCCCCAGCTGCGCACCTGACCGGGCTTTCTTCAGTTGTATTCATCCTCTGAAATTGATGTGAGTGTTAAGACCTGGAGCTACCAGAACAACATGTCTTTCTCTAGTACCATTAAATGACTTGCATCATCCACGATTGACAAAACCTTTCTTTACTTCATGAGCTGAGCTTCAGTGAGGGGGGGGGCGGGATTTTAAAATCTTGTCTCTGGGCCCACTCCAACCTTGCTATGCCCCCGATCACTGTGCTGCTTTGGATCCTGCAAGTATCTCTTAGCAAACATACCTTGAGAAGCAATGTGTGAAAAACTGAAAAGCATCTTCCAGGTAATCCTCTCCAAACAAATTAGATGGGATCTGCACAATCTAAACAATGAAACATTTTACTTTACTTTATGTAGTAGTGTGTGAACTACTTATGTAGTAGTAGTACTACTACTTAGTAGTACTACTACTTATGTAGTAGTACTACTACTACTTAGTACTACTACTACTTATGTAGTAGTAGTGTGTAGCAAAGGTAACCCTAGGGAAATATAGTTTTCCCAAGATTTACTACTGTGTCAGTAGAAAATTGTTTTACTCTTCATAGCCTTGATTTGGGCATCATATTTCTTCAAAGTGGAGGTGAGCAACATAAGCTAACTGAAACTCCTGAGCCTGTAAATATGAGTTCAGGGACACAGTATTGCCCATTTTACCATCTTGGCACTTTACCATGTCATTCTGCTACATGTGTGTAATTAACCTAAGAGACTTTTGGTGCATGCTCTCACTCAGTCTGCATCACTCTTCATTCCATTTGCGACTCCAGTATGAGCAGTGAGAAAATGTGTGAAGACTTTCCACCCACTCGTACAATGCAGCCCCTTAATTATATCGAGTCTTTATAGTTTGTGTGTAAGAAAGTTCCAAAACACTTAATATCTACATGAACAACTGTCCCTATTCTGTCCTCCAATGTCTGTTGCTGGTGTCTACTTTGTGTTTCTTTTTAGACTGTGAGCCTGTTTAGGGACAGGGAACCATCTTTTCTTTTTTTACTATGTAGACGACTTTGATGGATTTTTTTTTTTTGCTGATTGTGTATTAAAATTACATTAATATAATAATATTGATGTAATGGGAATGAGATGGTAGGGTCCTGAAGTGATGGAATCAATTATGTCACTGTAATCAGCAGTTTGGTGATCACATAGTTGAGTTGAGTGCCATCCTACAGAAAAGAGATACTAGAAGTAACGGGGAGAAGGTTGGGCTAGAACCTTGCTCCCTAACATGCTTTTTTCTTTTATTTGCAAGGTGTTTTTTCTTACCTAGGAAGGAATTCAAAAACTGCATCTTGCTCCTGACACTTGAATTGATTTGACCTTTCTAATACCTCAGTATTCTATCAGTTCATGCCATATGTGTAGACCAAGCTTAGAATAGAATGCTCTAAGAGAGGACTGCAAAACTTTGGCTTTCCAACAGTTGGACTACAAGCGCGTCATTCCTGTCTATTGGCCACTGTAGCTGGGCATGATGAGAGTTGTAGTCCAACAGCTGCTGAAGTTGTGCAGGCCTTCTCTAAGACATGTAGGCCTAAATAATATTTAGCATTTGATTTGATATTTTACTTTTTTCCCCTTAAAAGCCTGGGAGAAATGAGAGTGAAACTGGCAGCCAGAGAATCAAACCAGTGTTTGAAGAGGATCCTATTTTTCGCCGGCTAACATCCTACCAACATTCAGCAGTCCACATACCAACTGATATATATGAAGGCTGTAAGTAGTGACTAAACCTGTGGAATCTTCATATGTGTCTCATTACATCTTAATTTGTTCATATTGTCTAAGTGTGTTTTCTGGGGATTTTCCTCCCATGAACAAATCACATTAAAACTGTGATAAATGCCACTGAAGGAATGGGATGTTACGTTTAATAAGATAATAGATGAGGCTTAAGTGTAGCTTTATATTCCATGTTTCTTTCACACAGTTTCTTTTAAACTGTAGTCCTGTTTAAATGGCCTTACACTGCTGTGCGTTTCTGTTCACTTGGATGAAGCTGTGGATGTGTCTTGGTACAATTTGAAAGTTGTGAAGATGCCTGTTAGTTAAAAAATGCATCTACAAGCTGAGAGAGCAACTAGTCAGAAAACACATCTGCAAGCTGAGAGAGCGACTAGAGGAAAACAGTAAGCAGACTGCAGTTGTGAATCTGGATTATTGTGAATGTCCTAATTTTTCTCTCCCATTGGCTTTTTCCATTTAAGCCAAAATGTTCTTGACAGCTCTCCTTAAGCTGGGTTCAGCCTTAGGCAGGGAGGAAAGCTGGAAATGCTTGAAGTGTTCCTAAATCATACAGTGCTTCAGGAAACTGCCAAGCTGTGCAAGACAGTAGTTCTGCCACTTACAGTGTAAGTAGCATATGTAAAACCTTGTGGGTAAAGTTGACAACTATCATGGAATAGAACAGGAAATGAATGTTTTTTCAAACCATTGAGTTGTACCATTAATTTTCCCCCGACCAAGCCAACAATGCAAATGGTGCTGAGCAATTAACATAACCCAGAGCAATTACCAGGATCATAACCCAGGATCAAAATCTTGTTTGGAATCTTGATCTATTGATACTCTGGATAAGAAATCACAGCCTTACATACCTAAAAATGGGTAGGACCTGACCTGCAGCTGGTAGAAATGTGTGGTTGTGCCGTCCTGTCCCCCAAAGCCTACCCTTTCCCACTTCTGGAGTTACTCACATTTGCACATCATGTGTAATGTCTTAATAGGGTGTGCATGCATAGATTCTACTACTACTGTTTATATACCGCTTTTCAGTGAAAAGGTTCTCAAAACAGTTTATATAGAAAATAATAATAATAAGAAAGTGGTTCCCTGTCCCCAAAGCACTCGCAGTCTAAAAAGGAACACCAGAAAAACACTAGCAACAGCTTCTAAAGATTCTAAAGTACCTTGGTATGATTCACACATTGCTTATTTTGATGGTTAGGTTTGTGTAGATCTGATATGCACTGGATTCTACATTGATAGATGTAGTCTAGATATTTGCAAATAGCAGGACAGGGGACACAATCCTACTCCCCCATCAGATATAGTCTCTAGATACTTTCAGGTATGTACAAAGAACAAGTGTTCCGGAATAAGATGATGAAATATACTGGCTGCAGAAACTTAAATTTTTATTTCTCCTCTTGGAATTTGCATGGCTCATTTTAGTTCAGCAATCTTCCTTCTTCACTGAAATCTTCAGTAAGTCAAAGACCCAAGCGTGACCCATATTTACTTAAAATTTACATCCAGAGTTATGTGTCTGCATCTATAAATGAAATCCTAGTGGAAGAAGAAATGTCAACAGGATTGAGGAGAGGAAAAGTAATGTGCAATTTACAGTTCCTCATGCAGCATGTCAAAATGACACAGATTTGGAGGATTATTCTGGGATTCCAACTTTAATAATGTAAAAGTGCACTGTAACTGAAGGATTAGAGTGGAAACGGTTCTGTTATTTTAGATATTCCTCATTTCAGCTAAACTATTATGAGAAATGGCTCCATTTCTCAAATTAGCCTTTAATGTATTTTTGCTAGTCTCATCTGAGAGATGATTCATTGGCAAAATGTTATTTAAAATATTTTCTTTTAGCATTGACTTTTAGGGTTGATGTTGTTCTAATAAACATGTATGGCTTTGGTATTATTATATTGATATACAGGCAATGCAATACACATATTAAGATAACTCTATTTCTCCTCCAGGACCTTCTTTTATTGCATAAAAAAGACAAATATAAGTCCGCTGTAAAAACAAACAAATGTTTCAACATCTATACATCAGCATCAGTGTTCAGAACACTGATACTGAAGTATAGATGTTGAAACCTTTGTTTTTACAATGGACTGATATTTGTCTATTATATATTGGGGAAATTCTATAATATGAAAATCAGCACAATATCATATAAATAACTTACTGGATGACCTTATCCCTGCCACATCCAATTTAATGGAGGAGGAATGATAGCTTAGGGATAGTGCACATTTTGTATATATAATAAGTGGTTCAGTCAGCACTTGCAGGATTTATAAAAGCCAGAAAGAAGTCTCTGCCTGAGACCTAGGAGAGCTACTGCCAAGCGAGGTTGACAATACTTGCAGTGGTGTAACAAGGTCAGAGGGGGCCCATGTTCAATCAGTAAAAGAGTTCATTCAGCTTTTTACTGAGAAATGGAGAGCATGCATGCGCCCTCATGCTGTGACTACACAGCACATAAATTGCGGTGTGGTCGGCATCAGGGCACATGTGTGCCCTCCATTTCCCAGGCGACTCACACACTGGTAACAAGCTGGATGGCCTCTTCTCTCTCTTGTTTGCTCAAGGGAGGAAAGAGGCCATTCAGCCCTCTACCGCTGTGTGAACTGCCTGGCAAGAGGCGGCAAGAAGCGGGAGGGGGAGAGTGACAGGAGAGGAGCCCTTGGTGGTCCCTCTTTTGGGAGTGACTCAGGGCAGCCTGTGGTCTTCAAACACATCCGTCCAATTTGGGTTATGCAACTGAATATTTGGATTGTGGACTATGGGGCCACTAATTATACACCACTTTCTAGGTGCCATCATATGTGGATGGGACAGTCTGGCCCTTTTGCACTGCTTATTGCAAGCTGTGAAAGCATCAAAATATTCCTATTAATTCTACCTCTTCAGGACTCTGCCACTTTATTCTGCTGTATGCGAGGACCAGGTTAAAGGGTAAAAGTTTTCAGTGATCTTAGGCACTTTTAAGCACCATTTATGATTGTAAGAATGTAGTTATAATTGGGTAGTAATTATTTCAGATTCCCAAATAATCTCAAATAAGAGTGTAATTTCATATCTACTCACTTTACTCTAGAAACCAAATGGCTTGACACAAAACTGTTATTTTAAAATATACTATAATTTTTAATATATTTTATATATTTTAGAAAGTTCAAATATACTCATTTTTAAACTAGCAAAAGTAGCTTAAAGAACGGACTATTATAACTTCCAGCAGCAAGCAGGGTACAATTTTGAATGCTCTCTCACATACTTTATTTCCCGAATAACAAGAAAGTATTCATTCCATGTATTACATTTTCCAAAGAGAAGAAGCAAGCACATTAATTTGAACATGCATACCATGTATTTTTGTATCCTTAGAAATTTCTCAGTCACAGGTTTATCGGAAATTATGTTCTATGAGAAAATATAAGATTGCCAGCTAGTGCTTTGGTTTCAAAGCCAATAATTAAATTGAAGAAAACCACATTTACAATATTATATTAAAAGTCTGAAAAAAACACATTTTGGAAGTCTTCAAGTAATATTCATGTGAATGTAATATTTACTTCAAGAAGAATATATTAAAGAAAGGTTTTCATAAATGAGGTGAATGCTACATCTTTCTAGTGGTATATGAAGGATCAAGAGAATAATTTCTGAGCACTTAAATATATATTTTAAAGGAGTAATAAAACTGCATACATTTTTGTTCTTTTAAAAATTGAAATTTTTAGTATGTTCATAAATTATATAAAAGTATATTGACTCCAATTCTTTGTGCATACAAAGCACATATTAGAGAAATACTTCTGAGGTGTTTTGCTTCCTAGCATGAATACCTCAACCCACACAGAAAATATATGTAAATTATTATTATTCTGCTTTGTCTTTCTCTACTTTTTTTGAATGTCTAGTTATTAACAGTGGTTATTGTTATTATTGGCAGTGGTCATATAATGCTAATTGTGTGTGTGTGTGTGTGTGTGTGTGTGTGTGTGTGTGTTCTCCATGCTAAAGATACTAAATCTGACTCGGAGTTTCAAATTTTGCAACAAGAAAAAACTAGGTTTTATTTCCAGAGTTTATTCCACTTTAAAAAAACACTTTTATGCACAATTTGTTCTGACTTAGCTAGCTGTGGGGAGGGCCAAGGAGCTAATACACGGTTCAGAGCCTCTGGATGGGGCGGTTTATAAATGTAATAATAGATAAATAATAATCTCCTCCCCTTACCCAAAAAATCTTATTCATCCAAAATAACTTTTGATTTCAACAGGCATTGCCCACAGCACTTTCAAATGTCTCTTTACTTCTATAAGGACTAGAAGCACTCTGTTTTTTCCAGTGGGAGGGAGGAGAGAGAGAATATGAGGTCCATGTCTGAACAAAATGAACAAAACTTCCTGCATACAGAAAACTAAAATGTCAGAGAGAACACTAACCCTACAAAACTAGTCTTCTTGTTTTATATGAGGGGTTTTGTCCATGGAGGAACATTCTAGCAGACTGTAAAAACTCTCTTATTTCTGAAGACTTTGATGGTATAGGCAATTTAATTATTATTATTATTATTACATTTATATCCCGCTCTTCCTCCAAGGAGCCCAGAGTGGTGTACTACATACTTGAGTTTCTCTTTCACAACAACCCTGTGAAGTAGGTTAGGCTGAGAGAGAAGTGACTGGCCCAGAGTCACCCAGCTAGTTTCATGGCTGAATGGGGATTTGAACTCGGGTCTCCCTGGTCCTAGTCCAGCACTCTAACCACTACACCATGCTGACTTTCAGTTTTGCCTAACATCTGTTGCTGACACTGAATGACTATGAATATTTATATGCTATTTTTCAAGAAAAGCGTTCAAAGTGATTTACATAGCAAAATGAATAATAAAGTTAGATGGTTTCCTGTCCTGAAAGGGCTCATGATCTTAAAATACATAAGGTGGACACCAGCAACAGCCACTGATGGGACACTGTGCTGGGATTGAGCAGGGCCATTTGCTCTCCTACTGCTAAATATAAGAGAATCACAACTTTAAAAGATGCCTCTGCTCAGTTAGCGTGGGAAATTCTGGTTATTATGTAATTGCTCATGCTCATTTAGTGTGTTAATTTACCATGCTTTTACCTTGCGCTCCTAATTATCATTTAAAATGTACCATTATTTCTTAGGACCTAGTAATCTGGTTGTTTCTGATTTTGTTGTCTGTCTTCATTTTTAATGTGAAAAGGCAGGATTAAAAACACACACTATTTGAATGAATGAATGCAAATATATCTCCTAACCACTGCCCCCTTCCCCATAACACACCAGTTATTTGTATTCTGAACTAGTACAATCCAGGAATTACTTTGCAACTTGATTCTGCCGATTTTATAAACTTGCCGCAGTATTCAGTCTCACAGATAAACTGGTTTGGCCAAATAAATGTTAAGACTTCTAGCAAATACTTTTAATCGGCATTAGGAAGTAACCCTGAAATGGGTTAACCCTGGAATTTTTTATCTTTCACCTGCATCAGATTTTATCCAGATATCAGCAGTGATTCTGCCCCACCCCCCAAAAAGCTAGTTTTAAAAATATTATTATTACATTGAGCTGGGGATGGGTGCAAATCACTGAAAACCTTATGAATGTATTTTTATTACAATATGGCTGCCTGCACCATGAGTCATTAGTGCCTAATTTCCCATGAGTGACTACTGTGCAATCTAGCAAGGAGCCCTATGGGGGAGTGTCGCTTGTGAGCAATCTGCATTTGTCATTTCTGTTTTAAAGCCAGAATTAATCTGAATGTATCTCTGATGTGACACATCCCCCCCCCCCCAAAAAAAAACTTTAAAGGATGTCATCCCCCAGTTAATCACTTGAGGCACCCTCTTGACAGCTGAACAATAGACTATAAATGATCACAGACTGCAAATGTGAATGGAATGAAAAAGAGAAGCTCTCATGCAAGTATTGAATGTATCCAGTAGCTTGCTCTTACGAAGTTTTAGGTTCGCCTTTTAGGTCCCTGCTCACACAAGCGTATTTGTCACTCATCATCTCTAGTGATGGCTTATATTTGTGAATGGGCCATTATAAATTAATCACCACAGCTAGAAACTAGTGATATGCTTAATTTTCATAGATTGACCATGTTACCAAGAATGTTAATCTCTCAACAACCCTGTAAAGTAAGTTAGGCTGAATGTGATTGGTCTAAGCTCACCCAGGAAATAATAATAATAATAATAATAATAATAATAATAATAATAATAATAATAATAATAAAAAATACATTTATATCCCGCTCTTCCTCCAAGGAGCCCAGAGCAGTGTACTACATACTTGAGTTTCTCCTCACAACAACCCTGTGAAGTAGGTTAGGCTGAGAGAGAAGTGACTGGCCCAGAGTCACCCAGCTAGTTTCATGGCTGAATGGGGATTTGAACTCGGGTCTCCCCGGTCCTAGTCCAGCACTCTAGCCACTACACCACGCTGGCTCGTGGTGAGTGGGCATTTGAACCTAGATATCTCCTTTAGCCCCCACAATTTATTTACCGCACCACACCACATTTGTTCTTCTACCACTTCTTTTGAATTTCTCATTTCCATGGTGGGGTGAGGGTGGGAGAGAATAGAAAGAATTTTGGATTGTATGGCAGAAGTGTCTTCTGTGTTTCTATGCAGTTTATATACGTAATGCAAACAGGGGGAAGGAAATTAACAATTTCCCTTTCTTCTTCTCCTGATGGGTAGGACAGCATTTTTCTTCTGCATTATATATTCTTTTATTTTTTAAACAATTTTTTACCCCTCCTTTCTATCATAAAACTCCTCAAGGCAGCAGGCAACAGTAATATAATTATTAGACCAATGCAGCACTCCATAAAAATCAATACAATTAAAATAAAATTATAAAATAGCAGGAAAAAATAGAAGCACAGTTCTTATATTTTCCATCCTCTCTTCTTCATATGCTAGAACAATAGATAGTCATGGTCCCTACAATTACAAATTCCCCAGTTGTAGTGTCTCTCTTGGATTCTGCTTTCCTCTTTGCCCAACCAGTCAGTGTTCATGGATGGGACCAAGGGTGTAGCTAGGAGAGATGGGGCCCGTCTTCACCCTTCTCCCCGGTGGCCCCTCAGGGAGGGAGATAATGAAGAAAATAGGGAGGGCATGGGAGTTGGAAGGCTTGGGTTCTTTGAACCCATCCACTCAATTATAGCTACACCCTGGATAAGACCGTGCTGCAGAGACATAACAAGAGTGGACTAAAAAGGTGAATATAGGCCTCTGCCCCCTACTCACCACCTTCTTTGGAGACCTGGGAGGGGGAAAGCATTACAGCTATGTTGCTGCTGTGCTATCTAGATGGTAATTCTTCTGGTTTTCCCCACACTTATCAGCTGTTGTATGGGCTACATTACGAATCCCTGGTGCACGGAAGATCCTTACTCTCTCATTTGAGATAATGTCACTGCTCATATTTTGACAATAAGAGAGCAAATATTAATTCTGCAAACTGCAATGCAAAGAACAGAAATTGGTGGGTGTATCCAATGTGGAGGATTCATGTTTTAAGGCACACTCCAGGCCTGCTCACAAAAGACTACTTTGTCCTGCACACAATTCAACTTATTCACCTTTTCCCTTTTCACTCAGGATTCTGAAATATAAAAACTTATGCTACAAGCCATGAGTTCAAAACATTTTAGTGCAATAATACTGACCTAACCCACTGGTTGTTATTTTAATATCAGTCAAAAGGAAATTGCATTTTTACTTTATTGAGTTAAAATTTTTTAGAGTACTTACAACCCTGCCCTCCACAAGAATTTCATTAATTTGGTTCACTTAAACTGAGGCTATTCAAACATGCCAAATTATGGATATTCAGAATACAGAAGTTAAATTTAAATTTAAACTTCAAGCTGGAAATAACTAAGTGTGTCATATGATACATTAAAAACAAAGCATCATTAGCATGGATTCTATTGGAATCTGCTTTTGACAAATGCAGCCATGATGTGCCAATCTGATGAAGCGCAATCAGAGCTGGATGAAAGGGATTAGAATAAATCCCTTCCACTGTAATAACGGTAAGGAACTCCATTCAGTGTAGTGTAGTGGAGCTAATAAATCTGCCTATCATTTAACTTTGCAGAGTAAAAGCCAAATGTTCACTGGAAGACTCCGGTTGCTACTGAACATCTATAGAGTGGTGGTGGGAGAAGCATTATTAAAGAAGTAGGTGAGAGGAATCTTGAACTTTCCCCCATCTGTTGCTTCTCTCCTGCACTCTGCCCCTTCAGCTGTTTTTGTTCAGCCACATCGAACACCAGTGGCAGAGCCAGGGGAATGGGGGCTGGGTTCTCCCCCATCCCTGGTGCCCCTGCCAGGTGCATGCTTCACATGACATGTGCCAAGGGCATGGCCTGAGCCCCAGAGGGCCCGCTTGAGCCCACAGGATCTCAGTTCTGTCTGGGATTTGCCAGCTGGGTGCATTTATTTCCCTTTCTCTCCTCTCTGAAGAGAAATGCAACTGGGAATGAGCTCTGGAGGGTTTGTGCAGGTCCTCTGCAGGCTGGGCCACACCCCCTTGCATGTGACATCACATGCAAGGGACCATGGCTAGAGCCCCGGGATGCTTGTGCAGCCCTTCTGGGCTGTAATCACAGGCAAGAGGCCCAGTTAGGCTCCCAGGAGCTTTGCGGCCCAGGATCTTTTAACCCGTCCACCCAATCATATCTCTGCCCCTGTCAAACACACATCTGGTAGCCCCAGCAGAGAGAAGATGACTGGGAGGCAGCCTCTACTGCCCAGCACTTTTCTCTTCCAAATCACACTGTCCTAGAGTTGGATTTCTGTTTAAAATTTAATTGGTCCCTAAGAAAAGTGAAATAACGGAGAAAGGACGTGAAATATAGAAGCTTTATCTCTAGTTGCTTGTTTCACAAGTATGTATGTGTAAAACATGAGATTGTAAGATTTGCCTATGTAGATCCTGTCCAGATCCCTGTTGCCCAGAGTCCTGTTAACCAACAGTTTGGTTATGTATTTCATTTGTTTTCTTTCCTCAAGGAGTTCAGGGCTGGAACTATCCCATTTTTAAAATTCACAGACAGCCATTAGGAATAGATTAGGCTGGGTTACAGCAATAGGCCAAAGGTCACCCAGTAAACTTTGAATTCAGGTCTCTTCTACAAAGAAGGTCAGAATTCAGGTCTCTTCTATACTACAAAGCCTCTTGATACCCCTGGAAGCTCAGAAATAATACATGCTACATATCAGATACTGCCTGTTCTGTTAAGACAGAACATGTACAAAAATACGATTCTTGCCATTTTCTACTTATTTTTGTGCTAATCATGTTTTAGATGTTGTTGAGATCTTTAGTAATAATATCCTTGCAGAATCATACCAAGAATCCATCTAGTCCAGCATTCTGTATAGAGGTAGCAATTTCTGTTTTGGCCTCCATGTTTGATACTCATATTGCTCCTGACAGTACATGGTCTATTTTTAGCTATTATAGCTTATAAGGAAAGAGCCACATGGAAGCCAAGCTATACTTAATTGTTTAGGAAAGAAAAAGTTGCTTTGAAGACTTTGGAACTGACACATCTGAATAATTTCTAATTAAACATTGAGCTAGTTTGGATGATATGTCTGCCACCTCATCCTAATCGTGTGGGGAGAGGCTCATGGATGTGCTAGTCTTTCCCCATCAACTCACCTAATCGATGCAGAGGTTGGTTGACTTGAATCACCCCTCAATGAGTGGAGTATACACTACTTTAAGTAAGATTTACATCAAGAAGTACAGATGTATATTATCAAGCCAAGCTTCTTTGGGAAAGCCTGAAATTTAAGATTTAACAATTGATATTGGCCTTCTGAAGTTTATTTACATAGCTGTTAAACAAAACTTTTGCAAACCCTCCACTGTTTAATAGCTTGTGATGATCAGTGGAGTTCATAATAAATTATGCATGCATTCTGTTGGATGACAGTGAAAATAAAATGATACTAAATGAGGATGCATTTTTCTCATGCCACAACAGTTGGTAACTTTCCCCAGGACTGGCTCTCGCCAGTCACTTTCATCAAAGTGTGTTATGTGTGTATGTTCACATCTGTAAATTAGTGTAGACAGTTGGGTAGTCAGAATTCAAGAAACCTCAGATGTATTATTTCCCCACCTCAGTACAATGTGAATGTAACTTGTGCCAAAGCCCATTGTGTTCATTTTTGTTCTTTTCAGCTCTAGAGGAATGAAAGGATGAAACAGTTACAACATTTTTCAAAGTGGCCATTTGATGCTAGGTTTTGTGTGGCAACCTGACTATACCTAACAGACTATACGTGTGTATGTGTTGGGTTGAAAGTGAAATGAAGAGTTCTCAAAATTCCGTTTTCCCAAATTGGTATTCTAGGTTTGTTTGTTTTTAAATTGTGATTGAGTTCCTATCTGAACTTCTGAAAGCTTGTGTTTAGAAACTACGAACATATGAAGCCTCTTTGTATTCAGTCAGACCATTGATAAATTAAGCTAAATATTGTCTATACTGACTGGCAATAGCACTCTAATATTTCAGACAGGGGTCTTTCTCAGCTCTACCTGGAGGTACTAGTGACTGAAACTTGGATCTTCTTCGTGCAAAGCATGTGCTGTGCCACTGAACGATGACATCATCCTTAAAACAATGCAGGCAATGACAGTTCACCCACTACATGGTTGAATTCCATAAGCTGTGTGAGCAACAAGGACTTGTGTTGGCATGGTATTCCACCATATTTTGTTTAGAATGGCAGAAAAGCATGAGTAGATTAATTTAAATAATTTAAATAATGAAAAATGTTTATATACTAAAAATGTATACGATTCCATGTTAGAAAAAGACAACCTTTTTTTAAAGCTTTATTTCTGGACCACCACCCCCATCCTATAATTGTGTTATATCAATCAGTCATGGGGATACTAAACATTATAACAATCCACAGATATATTGGATAACTATAAATACAATGTCAAAATAAGTGGACTACTAGGAGCAAAGCAAATCATTTGTGTCCACCTATATTATTATTATTAGCTTTTCAATGAAAAATCTCAACATGATTCTTGTAGCCAAAATGATTAGAATATGATTTCTAGTCCCCAAAGGGCTCACAATCTAGAAACAAAACACTAAGGAGATACCAGCAACAGCCCTCAGAGGGATTCTACACCAATTTGAATAAGGACAATTGTTTTCCATCCAGTACATATGAGCTAGCCAACACTTTAGAAAGTGTGTCTTTGCCCATTCATTCATTCAGTTGATTTCTACACCGCTCTTCCAAAAATGGCTCAGGGCAGTTTACACAAAGAAATAATAAATAAATAAGATGTATCCCTGTCCCCAAAGGGCTCACAATCTAAAAAGAAACAGACACAAGCAACAGTCACTGGAGGTGCTGCGCTGGGGGTGGATAGGGCCAGTTACTCTCCCCCTGCTAAATAAAAGAGAATCACCATGTTAAAAGGTGGCTCTTTGCCCCTTTTAACATGGGCAACTCAACAGTTCAATATTCAACACTAGACATTTATTAAACTATAATGGAAGTATGTTTATGAACCCAGCTGGAATGGCTGGGTGCTTAAAGGAATTCATCTTTCATAAAATGTTAAATCTTAGAATGTATCCCATTTTTAATTTTATGTTGAAAGTCTATATTTAAAATTCCTCACACTTTATCATGCCAGATTTTTATAGCTAGAGACTTTCTGCACTGCTATAGTTTAGCAATCTGAAATTCAACTTTAGACAAGAAGACCAATTAAATATTTCCAAATCTCTCGAATATACTTGAGCCCCAGTAACCTAGTAAAATCTGAATTGGACCAAGATGGACTATGCCCAGACAACTTATGTTTTGTCCAGGTGATCAGTGCATTGCTCTGATTACCATCTATGTTCTCTTGTCTTTCAGGGTTGAGAAAAATATGAACTATCTCAACACTGTTGTAGCTTTCAAATGTTCTGTTTTAAGAAACCCTTTCTGCATTATAACAATTTCTAAAAATTATTGTTTTCATGGAAGTCTAGTGCATTGGAGTCTCACTGTTGATCCATCTGAACAATGTGTGTGCCTTAAAATATACTCATTATTCACCTCCAACTGCATATTGTGGGGAAATGTGTAATGGTGGACAAACTGTCTTTCATGGAAGTTTGCTTGCCATTACTGAATCTCTCACTGATGAAACCTGCACAAGCTTCCAAAGAATCCAAAGTTCCCTACAACATATTTTGAACTGAAAATCACTGCTCTGGTCAGTATAGCTTTTGTGTATCAGTGACTAAAAAGAGTTAATTGTGCTGCTCATATGATTAACCCCATCTATCGATAATGTATCACAATTTGTATTTCAAACCCAAGTGCTGAAGACTGGGTATATTCATTTATTGTTTTGTGTTTACACCTCCCATCTTCTTTCAGGGAGTTCAGAGAAACTTGCACGTAGGGCTCCTAGGAACTCTTCTTCTCGACAATTAATCTTTATTATGGTCATAGACCAGCATAAAGTAGGAAACCAAAGTATCAATAGATATTTGCACCCTAGTACACTACAAGCATATAATAAAAGAAATAAAAGAATATAACTATAAACCCTGATACAAACTACAGCATACCATGTAATAAAATATAGCTGTGGCTGTCTATGAACAACATAAAAGGCATCATTAAAAAGAGGCATAAAAAGAGAGTGATAAAATACAGTAAAACGATAACACATAAAATGAATACATTAAAGTTCTTGGGAATATGATTAAAATTCAAGTATATGAAAACAGATATAATCATCCAGGGGCAGCTATAGACCGGGAAAGTAAAATCCATGAAACACTCTGAAGCGGCAGTCGAGGCTGTACTCTAGTTCATAGAGATGAGCGCTGGAGGTCGGAAGGTTATCATTTGCCAGATTTTAATCACTGCCGCTCAGAACCTGGCGACGCTGTAGGTGGTAGCTGGGTTACTATCAGAAAGGAGCAACAAAGTGTAAAATTGGTCCATACAATCAGGATAGTTATGCAGTAGTGGTAAAATGAGGGAGGTATGGATGTTCCTGTAATATAAACACTGCAGGAGGGTGTGTCCTGTTGCTTCAACTTGCCCCTGTGTGAGAGTGGAATCTTCCTGTATCGTCCTTCAAGCACGGCTGAGGGAAGATCATGGCAACACGCCAGCGTGATGGCGTTCCTGTGCTTTGGGACTTACAGTTGTGATAGATATGGCATAGGATGGCTGGCATACCTGAGTCCTTTACTGATGAGGAAGTTCAGGGTCTTGCCTATATCTGATTGTTGCTCTATATCCGTAGTACGTTGTTTGATGAGTGCCTTGGCCTGATCTTTTCCCATGTTAACTAAGAGAAGTGGGGATCGGCCCAGGGACTGTATTTTATAGTTGACTGTTTCCAACGGGATGGAATGTCATCACACAGAGTTAGTGGGGTGAGGCCTGAGGGGCAGAGAGGAAGCCTTAGCCAGTAGTTAAGTTTGATCATCCTAACTCTTGCCTCCACTTTCATCAGGCCTGTCTCCAGTCGCAGGGTGGTGTTAGAGACATATCTTGCTGCTCTTAGGAACTTTGATTGCACATGTTAGAATATGGCAAAGTTGGGGAAAGGACCTAGCTGGGCACCATAAACTAGCTGTGCTAGCGGCCTGGCTTCATACAGTTTGAGAGCCTTTTTCTCGACAACTCAAAGGGCTTAACTTTAGCAGTATAACTACATCATGTGCCTTTAAACCATTCTCTGTATATAATACATAATTGTATGAATTTCTGGTTGTGCATATGCATATTTGGTGTAAAGTTCTACTAATAGTAGGCAAAGGAAATACATTGGTGACAAAAAACAAAACAAAAGCAAGGAGGCAAGCACGAGAGAAGGAAAACATGGTACTGAGACCTTGTTTCTCTCAGCTGGTGGTAGATGTGCTTGACTGGTTCTTTGTGATGGGTATAAAAACTGACAGACCATCCAGAGGTTGAAGGAAAGAAGATAATGAAATACCAAATTAGAACAGTCTCTAAAACAGGCTGACAGAAGCAAATGGACAAAAAAAAATTACAGAGCAGTAGGTCTGGGTGAGATGGCAGAAATAAGATAATGTAAGAAGGCAAATCGTTCTTTACAGCCTGGCAATTTATTTTGTAGTTATTCTGTTGTACAAATTTGGTTTCAGAGAGGCACTGTAAATCCAGTCATTAAGTTCTGCAAAACTTACGAGCCTGTGAGTTTTCCAAGAAAACGGGTTTCTATTTCTGTCTACTACAGCAATCCAGGTACCACTCAGCATTTTTTGTATTTGAAGTGTCTGGTGGCTGAATACTTGTATATATTTTTTATTTTTTAACTTTTGTCCAAGGGGGGCATTAGCAATTTTAATTGGTATCCCATGTTCTCTGTATGCATGGCTACACATGCTAGATCTTTAAAGAAACATGGCATACATGTCTTTTTAAAACCTACTTTATTTTTCTCTCTAGGTGGGTTCAGATGACTACCAGGAACAAAGTTGAAGGGAACCAAAGGTTCATGGTAGTGTGCACTCTGTTACCACATTTGGTCAGATGTGTGATTTTTACCAAGCTTTTATGTTTTATGTGGAGGAATTAGTTCGATTTAGATGCAAATGTGCATATCACAATATTGTTTTGTAAGGTAGTCATGGTCATGGGTAGAGATAGGGTCAGAGTTAGAGTAGTCAAAGGGAGTAACAGAATTAAGACAAACTCCTTTGAAAAACAAGGAGGCGTGGCCTCAAGCTCTGGAGAGCCCAAGCAAACTCTGCGCTGTCATTTCAGGTAGCGCTTGCTGCCTGTAAGCAGCTATTTCCATTTCTCTCCCTCAATGGAGGGAGAGAAAGGGAAATAGAGGCATTCAGGCAGCAAATGCTGCTTGAAATGAAAGGGCAGAGCTGTCTCGGGGCTCGCTGGAGCCTGGGTGGAAGGGGGAGGAGTTTGCTCGGGGCTCTTATGGAGCCCAAGCCACACCCTGTGCATGTGACGTTGCTTGAGGGGCTGCCGGGTTGGGCCGGACCCAGGCCGCTGTTTGGCTGGCTCCTTGCCTGAGGAAACTGCTATGAAAACTGCTATGGCTGAACTGCAGCAGTTTGCCTGGAAATTCTGGTTTCTCACAATCAGCTCTGCAGGGTTCAGCACTCCTGGTTAACTCTTTAACTGTGATTGTGTGAACACAAGTGTTTGTTTGTTGGCTGGAATTACTATGTGCATGCAGCTTATATGAAAGCCATGGTGAGTTTCTTTTTGGCTTTTTAAACCTAAAACATAATTAGTTCATGGCTGTTAATTTAGTAAAGTAAAGTGTGCCATCGAGTTGGTGTCAACTCCTGACAACCACAGAGACCTGTGGTTGTCTTTGGTAGAACACAGGAGGCGTTTACCATTGCCTCCTCCTGCTCAGTATGAGATGATGCCTTTCAGCATCTTCCTATATGACTGCTGCCCTATATAGGTACCCGTGGGGATTCAAACCAGCAACCTCTGGCTTGCTTACCAAGACATTTCCCTGCTGCGTCATTAGTAGACAACATAAACTGATAGAGTATAAATCCTAAAGTACTAACATAAATGCAAGATATTTTTGTGAAATTGTTGTTTTGCAGGAGAGCAGAGTAATAGGAAGATTAAATTAGTTCCTGTTAACAACTTACGAGCAAGATAAAACTGTGTCCTGAAAAGTTTATTAGCTCCAATCTGAATGTAATAGGTTGGGCAGCAAGTAAATGAGAATTTTCACTGCAGAATACTCAATATTTAAAAGCAAGGTACTCTGAGAAGCTTTGGCTTTTGGTTTATTATGTCAAAGTTTCATTTCATGTAACTTGTGAAATGTGTACTCATAAATCCCTCAGAAAGTTGAAATGCTATGAAATTCCTAGACTGGAAAGTGGGTACTGTGTCTCTAGCCAGAACATTCTTAAAAACCTGCTAAATTCAAAAACTTAAGGAGCTTCTACCAAACAGCAAATATTATTTGGCTTTGTAATCTAATACCCTGCCATTTCCTGGTAATGCACTTTTAGACTGAGTTGCTTGCTTTTAGAGATGCTGGTAAAACTCATTAATCCTGAGTTGATTATGGGTTCATAGGACTCACCTGAAATTCTTCTCCAGCTTGACTCAGCTGGTAAGTGCAGATTGGCAGACTGAATAGGAGCTGGTTTAAGGACTGTGGCTGACTGGGTAGGCTTGTAGTTATAGTAGTAGCAATTTATTTCTATTCCACACTTTCCACAATGAATTCGAGATGGCGTACAATGTATTCCCTTCCAATAACACAATAAACCTGTGAGGTAGGGTTACTCAGTAAATTTCATGTCCAAGTGAAAATTTCCACCTGGGTCTTCTGCTTCTATTCCTACATTCTAACTACTATACCACATTGTCTTCATCGTCTTCTGGTTTGGGGCTTCATGGTGGAATTAGGAAGGCTTTGACTCAGAAATAAACCAAGCTACTTCCTGCAAATATGGGGAGACTGCATGTTTGTTCTGGGTTTTAATATGGGATATTATTTTAATATGGGATACTAATCTAAATTATTTTCCCAAGCAGCTTTTTTTTTTTTCATTTCAGAAGCTGGATAACTGGGATGAGTTGAGTGTAATGCAGACATACACTCTGACTTGTCAAAATTATCCCCACCTATCCCAGTAGTCCTATATGCACACTAGCATTTGCACACTAGCATCAACCACTGCAGCAATGGAGAGCAACATGTATGCTCTAACTCAGGGCTGCTCAGCTTTGGCCCTCCTGCAGATGTTGGCCTACAACTTCCATAATCCCTGGCTATTAGCCACTATGGCTGGGGATTATGGGAATTATAGTCCAAATACAGCTGGATGGCCTAAGTTGAGCAGGACTGCTCTAACTGAAGGCAGTTGTAGCAGGGGAGTTCAGGTGAGGGTGGTTTGGGGGGATTGCATTTACCAAAAAATGATATTAGCTGTAACTGTATAGCCTTGCACAATGACAATATCTACCACTGTGACACTCTTCAAGTGGACCTCATAGAGCTGGTTTGCTCATTCCTGTCACTCTGGATTCAGTCTAGACAGGCCTGTTGGTCTCTGGAGTGTAGAAAAACCCCATAAAATCCAAACTCCTTTCAAAGCAACCCCACATAAAGTGCAATGAAATAATCCAGTGCAAGTTACCAGCTGCTTGGTTTGAATCTGAGTGGAATAATCTCAGCCACGACACACACTCAGTTTATTCTGAGTGACGGTAGTGCTAGCGGTGCAGTGAGAGGTACCTTTAGAAAGAGATTACCTGAGGCACCACCAGCACCTGCAAGCCACCGCGAGGTGCCCCACATGGCGGCTGCTGATACTCCGAGGCCATTTGCGTGGTCAGCATGGTGTTGCTGGCCTCACAAATGGCCTCCACGCATGCGCAGAGGCCCGGTGAGTGCTGCAGCCATGGCAGGCACCACGTGGGATTCCAGGTAGGACACTGCTGCTCACAGCGGCTTGCAGGTACCGGTGGTACTGCAGGCAATCACTTTTTAAAGGTATCTCTTACCGCCCCACCAGAGCCGCCCTCACCAGCTGCCCATGTTCTAGTTCCTAACTAGGCTTGTTGGGCTTTGCCATTGATCTGCATGAACTGAAAGCACGCAGCTCAAAACAGAAATAGCACGCTCTTGCATCTTCACTTTGGTGGGAGAAAGATTGCTAGTGGTAGGCAAGGTGTCTTTTTGGCGGGTGTCTTGCCTGCCATTCCTGATCTTCTTATTGAGGAATGCTGATGAACTTCCAAGACACCTCAGGGTTTCCCTACAACACAGTTTGAAACCCACTGTTTTTATCTCATGAAAAGTAATAATTATAGGACTTGGTCCTGTATAGGCAGCTTGGCTATTATTTTAAGAAATCTCAAAGATGATCAGTCATTCATATGGTCTCCTTAGCAGTATAAGACAACAACAATCAATCATAACTAAATCATTGGCCTTGTGAATAACTTTTGATCCCACACATAACCAATGTAATTCCAATTTTCAAAAAGGGATCCAGGGACAATCTGGGAAATTACAGGCCCATTTGTTTAATGTCTGTACCAAGTAATTGATGGAAAGCATACTTAAGGACAGAATTGTTAAATATATAGAACAGGACTTGCTAAAGAAGAAACAGCATGGCTTCTGCAAGGACTAACATTTGGGAGTTCTTGGAGAGTGTTAACAGGCATGTGGATTAAGGTGATCCAGTTGACATAGTATACCTGGACTTTCAAAAAGCTTTTGGCAAAGTTCCTCATCAAAGACTCTTGAGAAAACTTAGCAGTTATGGGATAAGGGGCCAGGTTCATGTGTGGATTTGTAACTGGTTGAAGGACAGGAAACAGAGTGTAGAAATAAATGGACAGTTTTCTAAATGGAGGGAAGTGGGGTTCCCCAGGGATCGGTACTAGGACCAGTACTCTTTAACTTGTTCATAAATGATCTAGAAGTTGGGGTAAGCAGTGAAGTGGCCAAATTTGTAGATTACACCAAATAATTTTGAGTTGTGAAATCCCAAAGAGATTGAGAGGAGCGCTAAAGGGATCTCTCCAAATTGGGTGAGTGGGCAACAAGATGGCAAATGAGGTTCGATGTTAATGGCAAATGTGGTTCACAAGTGTTAACAAGTGTGAACTGATGCATATTGGGGCAAAAAAACCCCCCAACTTCACATATACGCTGATGGGGTCTGAGCTGTCAGTGACTGACCAGGAGAGGGATCTTGGGATCATGGTGGACAGCTTGCTGAAAATATCAGTTCAGTGCACAGCAGCTGTGAAAAAGGCAAATTCCATGCTAGAGATCATTAGGAAAGGGATTGGAAATAAAAATGCTAATATTATATGCCCTTATACAAATCTGTTATACAAATTTTGAGTTGTGAAATCCAAAAGAGATTGAGAGGAGCTCCAAAGGGATCTCTCCAAATTGGGTGAGTGGGCAACAAGATGGCAAATGAGGTTCGATGTTAATGGCAAATGTGGTTCACAAGTGTTAACAAGTGTGAACTGATGCATATTGGGGCAAAAAAAACACCCCAGCTTCACATATATGGGGGTCTGAGCTGTCAGTGACTGACCAGTAGAGGGATCTTGGGATCATGGTGGACAGCTTGTTGAAAATATCAATTCAGTGCATGGCAGCTGGGAAAAAGGCAAATTCCATGCTAGAGATCATTAGGAAAGCGATTGGAAATAAAAATGCTAATATTATATGCCCTTATACAAATCTGTGGTATGAACACATTTGCACTACTGCATACAGTTCTGGTCACCATACCTTAAGAATTACATTGTAGAACTGGCAAAAGGTGCATAAGAGTGTAATGAAGATGATCAGGGGCCTGAAGCACCTTCCTTACAAGGCATCTGGGGCTTTTTAGTTTGGAAAAGAGGTGACTACAGGGAGACATGATTGACGTGCATAAAACTATGCATAGAGTAGAGAGAGTGGACCGGGAGAAAAATTTCTTCCTCTCTCACAACACTAGAACCAGGGGTTATCCCATGAAATTGAAGGTCGGGGATTTTAGGACTGACAAGAGGCAATACTTTTTCACACAGCACATAATTAATCTATGGAATTCTCTGCCACGGGATGCGGTAATAGCCACTAGCTTGGAAGGCTTTAAAAGGGGCTTAGACAAATTCATAGTGGACAGGTCTATCAATGGCTACTGGTCTGGTGGCTGTAGGCTACCTTCAGCCTCAGAGGCAAGATACCTCCAAATACCGGTTACAGATGAGCAACAATGAGACATACCCTCTCGCTGGGCATACCCTCGTCTCTTGTCTTTTGGCTTCTCAGAGGCATGTGGGGGGCACTATATGAAACAGGATCTGGACGGGATGGGACTTGGGCCTCATCCAGCAGTGCTGTTCTTGTGTAAATTTGATGTTTGTGCTTTGTGGAGCCTTATCAAATTTACAGAGGTGGTTTTATCTTCCCAGGTGTTAAGAAGGATTTTGCCATGTATCTAGTGCATAGTTATGTTTGAATATCTGGTGAAATGGATGTCTACATCTTCCCAGCGCCAAGACTATTGACATTTCTCAGGGAGATTACATACATCCTTAGATTGTCAGCAGATTTTCCATAAAGTGAAATTCAAAGTATATTTGGAGGAACACATGAAGAATGTAGGGGAAAACAAAAAAACTTTGGATAAAAATTGCAAAACATTTTAAGGTTTTCACACACCTCTAATTAATACACACATATTTTGTGAGCGGGTACTCTAGCTACTGTTGATCCTTACATTTAATTTTTTCCTTTCCATTTAGTATAAATGCAATATTTCAACTTTTCAGAGAGCTGATTCAGACATGCTTCTAATCACAGTCAAGAGATCATGAGGGTTTGTTTTCCTGAACTGGACCCAGGTTGTCCTCAATTGCAGTTAATATCATAATGCTTAAAACAAGGCAAGATTGGAGAATTTGCTTTGAGGACTCTAGTTGAAGAGGGAGCACATGCTCCTTTACCTCTCTACAATTCCTGTAAATTGTGTAAGTTGAACTATGGTTAACTGTTGATGGGCATTGACCCAGAATGACTACAGCCATCCCAATACTATCCTAGGAAGTGCCCCAACATAACATCTTAGCTTCAGCTGGTGCACCAGCTGGGTCTGTTCTTCGATCAGGGAGCACAAGCAACATTTTTAGCCTACTTTCTAGTAGGCTTATGAGATCACCCGGCTTTCTGTGTGTGTGTGTCCGTGTGTCCCCCGCAACTTCGCAACGCCTGGACCAATATGAACCAAAAGGGGTACAGTTGTAGGGACACATGGGGCACCTCAGTGGCATAGTTTTTGACGATGTCATCCACCCCATCCAAGATGGCGGACGCATAAACATTTGAGGCGCAAGTGGCCTAACTTGTGAACTGCCTAACCGATTTGAACCAAATTTCCTACAGCTGTAGGGATACATAGGGAAGCCCAAATGGTGTGGTGTGTGATAATGTCATTCACTCCAATTCAAGATGGTGGCAGCATGAACATCTGAGGTGCAAGCGGGCTAATTTTTGGACTTCCTAACCTATTTGAACCAAATTGGGTAGAGTTGCAGTGAGTGACATACATGGACACCTCAGTGGCATAGCTTGTGATGATGTCATCCCCCCTGATTCAAGATGGTGGATGCGTAAGCTTTTGAGGCACAAGTGGGCTAACTTGTGAACCACTTAACCGATTTGAACCAAATTTGCTGCAGCTGTAGGGACACATAGGGACACCTCAATGGGATAGTTTGTGATGATGTCATCTACACCCATTCAAGATGGTGGACATGTGAACATTTGAGGTGAAAGTGGACTAACTTGTGTACTGTCTAGCCGATTTGAACCAAATTACATACAGTTGTAGTGAGTGGCACACAGGGACACCTCAGTGGTGTCGTTTGTGATGATGTAATCCACTCTGATTCAAGATGGCGGAAGCATAAACCTTTGAGGCTCAAGTGAGCTAACTTGTGAACCACTTAACTGATTTGAACCAATTTTGCTACAGCTGTAAGTAAGGACACATAGAGATACATCAATGGCAAAGATTGTGACAATGTCATCCACCCCAATTCAAGATCATGGACATGTAAACGTTTGAGGCACAAGTGCACTACCTTGGGCCACAAATTTGAACCAAAATTTGCTATAGCTGAATGGACACATAGGGATGCCAATGGTGTAGTTTGTGATGATGTCACCTACCCCGATCCAAGATGGCTGATGCATAAACCTGTGAAATGCTTTGATAAAATCCACTATAAAAAATAGAACACATATCTTTTTTGCAGAGCAGTGAGTGAAACACAAGTTAGTTTCAAGGCCAGACATGGAGCTCATCACAGCAATCACCAAGAAATATCACACACACACACACACACACACACACACACACACACACACACCTCTACCTGGCACTGTCCACATCAAAAGTCAATTGGAAGCCGGCGCCATAAAACCAATCAGCCATCCAGATCAGCCAAATCAACCCTGGTGATCAATGGGATGACAGATGAGGCAGCCAGATCAGCCTCACCTCCACAGTCTTCAGTCAATGTATGAACGAACAATTTCCACTGTTTTAAAGCCAGATAAAGATCCCCAATTATGTTGTAATTATAGACCTATTCCTCTGATGAATGTTGATGCAAAGATATGTGCATCCATCTTGGCACAACGGCTTGACCTATGTATTTTAAAAATCATTCATCCCTCTCTGAGGCTGGTTTTATTAGAGGTTGAAAGGGATCAGATCGTCTTAGGTTGGCCCTAAATGCATTAGCATCCTCAGAGGATATGTCTTCTTTTGTCCTTGGATGCAGAGAAAGCTTTTGATGAAGTGAAGATTAGTTTTCTTAAGTCCTCTCTTCAGTATTTTGACTTCCCTGAAACATTTACTAAATAGATTGATATATAAGTTGCCTAAATCTAGAGTATTAATTAATGGAGTTTTTTCTTCTAGTTTTAATTTACTTATTGGTACTAGACAAGGTTGTCCTCTGTCTCCTCTCCTTTTAAATCTATCTCTTGAATAGCTATTGCTATTAGGCAAGACCAAACGATTTCCGGTATTCAGATGGGTGGTGAGGAAATCAAACTCGCTTTGTATGTAGGTGATGCCTTGCTTTTTTTGGTCTAATCCTACAACATTTTTGCCTCCCTTGACTACTTTAATTACTAAGTTTGGGACCTTATCAGGTTATATGGTGAATTATCAGAAATTTGTGGCCCTACAACTTGGTGTCTCCTAAAGATCCTATATTTAATAAGTGGGGTTTTAAATGGGCTGATAGTCATTTTAAGTATCTGGGAGTGTTAATTTCTAAAGAAATTAAGCAAATGGTTCCTATTAATTTAAATCCTTTCATTAAACAAACTGAGATGCATCTTAACTATTGGGGAAAGCACCACTTTAGTTTTTTTGGGAAGGTTAATATTCTTAAATATTAAATTGTCCCCAAATTTATCTGTTATGTGAGTTGCCTTTGTATATTCCTCCCTGTTATTTTAGGGAAGTTGATGTTTTATTTAGATCATTTTTATGGGGTGGCAATAAGCAATCCAGAATTTCTTATAAGAAATTGCAATCCCCTTTAAAGAAATGGCTTTAATCTGCCCAGTTTTCAGATATATCATAATTTCCTTTCTTATTCCCAAGCTTTGTATTGGAGAAAGCCTAATGAAAGGTGTGAGGCTCCATTATGGGCAAAAGTTGAGATCCAACAATTGACACTTTTTGGTGAAACCGCTGCATAAGGATCTAGATATTTGAAACATTCTACTTAGTATAGTCCATCTATTTTGGCTGCAAGATCTGTTTGGAAAAATATATTATTCTATTTTCAGGCTTGTCTATTTGCACACGAGGAGTCAACATTATGCAGAAATCCCCATATTACTATTCCTGGAAGACGTGTCTGTTGGCTAAATTGGGCTAATAATAAAAATATTTTTTCTATCCCAATTAATATCCTCTGTTTCTGTTTTCAAACCTTTTCATCTTTTAAAACATGAATAGGTTCTAAAACCAAATGTTGCTTGGCAATATATTCAGCTAAAGCACAGTATATCCAAAAGGATTGGTCCAGATGCTATTAGTGCTTCGGAAGCTCAGGATATTATCAAATTCTGCCGTAATATTGATAAATCTAATCAGGCTCATAAAATGCTTTACAACTTTATCCAAGCCCATGTAGCACCTCTACTTGATTCTGAAAGAATTAAATGGAGTTTGGAATTGAATGTTTTGATCTAACAACATCAGTGGAGTGTGCTTTTGGCTGAAACTGCCAATGTATCTTATGATTTGAAGCTTAAATTAGTCCAAAAAAGCATAGTTTTTTGTTCTTATTGGACTCTGATTAGAGTCTGTGAATATGGGTTGAGCAAATTTAACAAATGTTGGAGATGTGGGGAGCGAGAGGTGGGACTTTTACATCTGTTTCTTAATTGTAAGGTAATATCTCCATTCTGGAAAAGGTAAGTGACTGTACCAATTTAGTCATAGCAAGGGAATATCCTCTAGATCAGTGATTCTCAAACTTGGGTCCTCAGGTGTTATTGGACTTCAACTCCCATAATCCCCAACCAAAGGCCACTGAGGCTGGGGATTATGGGAGCTGAAGTCCAATAACACCTGAGGACCCAAGTTTGAGAATCCCTGCTCTAGATCCTATTTCAGTTTTGTTGGGATTGCCTTCTGATGTAGAAGGAATAACCCTTAATCAATGGAAATTTCTTACTAGGGCCTTTCTGGTGGCTAAACACATTATTCTACAAAACTGGAAATGTAAATATCCTCCAGATATTGAAAAATGGGTGTTTGATTTATTTACTTTGTTGTTTTTCTAAGTATGAGGGGATTTGATCTGCGTTTTTGGAACGATTTGCATTGTACGTGTAATTTAATAAAATATTTTTAAAAATTATCAGCAAGGGGAAAACAGGGGCTGTTCTGTACTGAGCTCTAAATAGGCCCTTTATTTAAAGGGTGTTTTGTTTTGAGCTTGAGACACTCAAAACACTCCATTTCCACTCAAAACATTTTGACGCTGCAAAGTTTTGCACATCCCTAGTTTAGTTTTAAGGCAAAAAAGAAACATTCTTTTGGCCTGCAGAAATGTATAGGCAAGCTTAATAATAAATTAATCTATCAATTCTCTTTAAAGTCCCAATTAAGAGTGACTACAACTACCAATATTCCTTTTCTGTGATGATTGCACTTCCTACATATTCTTTTTGAAGTAACTTAGGTTGAACATGTAACATTCTAGAAAGCAATTATAATTTCCCCAAAGTTGAGTCTACACATTTCTTTTATCAGTTTTTCTCATTTTCCTTTTGCTATCATCTGCCTCAGCCTATCCAATACATGTTCAATATTTTTTCCCTACAAATGTTCCACCTACAGCCACATGATAATTGTTTCTTCTTTGATCTGACTTAGAATGAATACTGTTAGTATTTATTACACAGATCTACAACAAACGTCCATCCCATCTGTGGGGAAAATCTGACATTCAATAAGCAGTGGGTGGATGGTGAAAATGCATCCATTATAGTTAGGTGGTATGAAGGGATCCAGTGCTTTCTGTCCATCCTCAGTAAAATGCTTGGGATAGAATGTGGATTGGCCACACACATCCTACCAGCTCCCAGAGGTGCAGCTGGTTAATTCTGGAGCTTGGACCTAATGGGCTAACACAGGGATTCTCAGCGTTGGGTCCCCAGATGTTATTGGACTTCAACTTCCATAATTCCCAACCAAAGGCCACTGGGGCTGGGGATTATGGGAGTTGAAGTCCAATAACATCTGGTGACCCAACATTGAGAATCCCTGGGCTAACGGGGCCCTCCTTTGTTAGATAAGCTTCCTTCCATATACATCTCTCTCACACAAACACAATCGGGCTAATTTCTTTTTTAAAGACCCACTTAGATGTGCACATTTAGACATGATAAAGGCCCCTATGGAATAAACAAAGTGTAGTAACCAAGGTCTCAGAGGATATTTGTTTCCTGCTTTCCCGCCAGCTACATAGTCTTTAGCATCTTAAAATAGAACTGGTAATGAAGACATTGAAGTGGTGGATAGCTTCTGCCTTTTAGGATCGACTCATCAACAGTATAGGATCCAGCAGTCAAGAAATACGCTGCAGACTAGCACTTGGTAGGGTTGCAATGAAGGCCTTGGAAAGGATATTTAGATGCCGTGACATGTCTATACCTACAAAGATTAGAATTGTTTGGACAATGGTTTTTCCCATGACACACTATGGATACGAAAGCTGGAACTTGAAGAAGCAAGATAGAAAAAGCATTGACGCTTTTGAACTTTGGTGCTGAAGAAGACTTTTGAGGATACCATGGACAGCCAGGAAAACTACCAAATGGATAATAGAACAAATCAATCCAGAATTTTCACTCGAGGCACAAATGACCAGGCTCAAACTATCATAATTTGGACACATTATGCGAAGACCCAGCTCCCTTGAGAACTCCATAATGCTGGGAAAAGTTGAAGGAAAGAGAAGAAGAGGATGATCAGCAGCAAGGTGGATGGACTCAATTACTACAGCAATGAATGCACCACTGAGAGACCTTAAAGCCAAGTTGGAAGACTGATCATCCTGGATAGAATCTATCTATGTGGTCGCTAAGAGTCGACACTGACTTGACAGCATTTAATCAATCAATCAATATCACTATACTGAGCAGCATACAAAAATTCAAAGATGGTGCTGCCATGAAGATATATTGTTTTCTGGTGGAGAGGAGAGAGAAAAGCGTGATGAAAAACTTGACCTTACTGTTTGTGGAAAATTAGTACTAAGATCAGAAGCACTCTAAGCATGTACAGAGTAGCTTTCCTTAATCCGTAGACGAAATCTAGTAATAGCCTGTGGGATTGTGGCAAAAAGGTTGAAAAACTGGTTTTTGAGAGAAGCTGTATGTACAAATTATGCTTCATGGTTGGAGCTAGCTGATCACTACTGCTGAGGCAAAGAAGACATTTTCACCTTGGTTCAAAAAGGTGTGGCATATGTTTATTTTACTGTGTTATGTGACTTGCTCATTGGAACTCTCTTGGCTGTTGTAGTGAAAGTTTCCATTAAATAAAAGTTGCCTTAGTTTTGATATTCAGTATGCTCTTTGTAGAATATTTGGAATTGCCCTCTTGGCTCCCCAGCTATGCTTCCCTTATTTCCCCTCAGAAAATAAGGGAATAACATCCCTTCAGAAAAACTTCTGAGGTGTGAATTCTCATTCAATGATAGCAAATGAGATTTTTTTCAAGTAAAGAACTCTCATGACCCCACTTTCACTTTTTTCACACTCTCACTTACTATGAATATTGAATGAATCAATCTACCACACTGTACTTTATGAAGAAAAACCTCAGAAAATCAACAAAATCCAGCCCTCTGGCCAATCACTCTGAAATTGGGGACGGGTGGTAGCCTCCACCCATTAGGCAGCCCATCTACCAGCCCACCCAACTCCTTTGGGGCAGATACACTTTCTGCCCCCAAACTACCCCAAAGACACCAAAACTTCAAAAATTCCCAAAAAATCAGCCCTTTGTCCAATCCCCCTGAAATTGGGGTGGTAGCCTCCACCCATTAGGCACTACCACCCCAACCCACTCTTCTGCCCCAGGCCCCACTTTCTGCCCCAATCTGCCCCAAACTGCCCCAAAGACATGAAAACTTCAGAAATTTCCCAAAAATCACCCCTTTGCCCAATCCCCCTGAAATTGGGGTGGTAGTCTGCACCCATTAGGCACTACCACCTCACCCCACTCTTTTTGCCCAGATCCCATGCTATGCCCCCGAACTGCCCCAAAGTCACTAAAACTTCAAATATTCACCAAAAATCAGCCCTTTGCCCAATTCCCCTGAAATTGGGGTGGTAGCTTCCACCCATTGGGCACTACCACCCCACCTCAAAATTTTGCCCCTGGGCCCTTACCCCCAAATCGATTTGGATTCGGGTTAAATCCTAATCCGAACCGAATCAGTGGTGATTCGGGTGACCCATATTCGGGCACAAAACAGAACAGGGGTGATTCGGTTCGGGTTCCGAACCGAATCACCGAAAATCCGAATTGCACACCCCTATTCTTCATGCTGATAGGAATGTCCCTTCTACATGCTGATTGGAATGTCCCTGTTTTCATCTGAGGAATGCTGGCAGCATGCAGCACCTTTAAATGTAAATTAATGGGTGCTTAGCTCTGCTACCACCGCACCTGAACACTGCTTCGAGCAGCAGTGTGCTGCCCCCCCCGCATAGGAGGATCTTCTCCACCACTCACCTGGCCACCGGCGGGGGATCATCTCCAAGGAAACCAGGTGACTGGCGGAGGTGATTCCGCACCACAGGGGGTGCTGGATGGCGTGCGACTGCTCAGGTGCTGTGGTAGTAGAGGTACCCACCTATAAATTTACATTTAAAGGTGCCTCTCACCTCCCCCCCCCCCAGCAGCACCCGTACTGGCCACTACTGATTTAAACTAACTTCTATACAATCGGTTTCTGATCTGTACGAAAGAGATTTTTCACTCTTCTATTAAGAACAGTGAATAATAATTAAAAAGTAAAAATGAACTTGAGCCTGAAACGGCATTCTATATCTGTTCCTTTTTAGCTTTTACTTGAAAGTTGAGCTCTGTATGAGGCTATTTGGCTAATTAAAAAAATGTCACAAGCCCTTACATATTAGTAAATTATTTTGTTTGCATTTTTAAACAACAAAAAGCAGACATAAAGTAGTAAAAAACTACTTGCAATTTGGTGGTGGTGGTGCGGAATAGTTATTTACAAAAAATAGTTGAAACTACTTTTCAAAGTAGTTAGCAAAATAGTTCCAGTTCCTTTCAGTAAACTAGTTTAACGAGTAAACTTCTGTTGTACTTCTGCGTACTGGCTAACAGTGATAGTTAAGCTACTTTTACAGTAATTCATTAATGTGATTCAGGCCCATCAGCCTTTTTGTGAGGAAAAAAAAACCTGGCTTTCTTCAGATGCTTATGAAGATTTTACCCTGGTCTATTCAGCACAGAAGTGTTTACTTTCTGTTAGCAGCCCCTTTACAATGGTCTGCCTGCTTCAGGCTCTCTGTGTTACTGCTCCTTGTGACAGCCCAATGCAATGCAGGAGGTTCTTAATTAAGTCTTTGAGGCTCTTGGAAAGCTCCACCGTATGGGATCACCCATTGGCTTTCTCCTGTAGCAGGAGGGATAAAAGGCTTCCTGCTTGAGGTAGGCTTTGCTTTAGTATCAAGGTATCCTTGTTCTCTGTTGCTTCTCCTGTCTGTGTCTACTCAGTGTGTCCTCTGTTATGTTCATAAATTATGATACACACTCCGCGACTTACAAACACCTGACTTAAAAACAACCCATGCTTACAAACAAAGCTCCATAACATATTAAATTAATGCAGTGCCCAACTTACAAATGCCAACCCACACATACAAACAAGTCATCCCTCATAGGAACTATATGCATTCCTAATTATGAACATCAGACTTACAAACAAAATTTTGGTACATAACCCATTTGTAAGTTGGGGACTCCCTGTATAAACATTTTATTTTATTTTATTGTGTTCCTGTGACCTGGCTGTTGACTGTCTACTTGGTATGGTGTGTTCTTGACTCTTGGCTACTGACTTGACAGTCTGGCTCCTATGGCTACTAGCTTTTCTTCTGCTCTCTGATGCTCTGCACGCTCTGACTGGAGAGCAAGCAGACCATCAGGAGAGCTAGTCTTGTGGTAGCAAGCATGAATTGTCCCTTTTGCTAAGCAGTATCCTCCCTGGGCTGCATTTGAATGGGAGACTACATGTGTGAGCACTGTAAGATATTCCCTTTAGGGGATATGGCCACCCTGGGAAGAGCATCTGCATGTGTGTATGTAGAAGGTCCCAAGTTCCCGCCCTGGCATCTCCAAGATAGGGCTGAGAGAGACTCCTGCCTACAAACTTGGAAAAGCCGCTGCCAGTCTGTGCCAACAATATTTAGCTAGATAGACCAAAGGTCTGGCTCAGTATAAGGCAGCTTCCTATGTTCCCTTTAGGGATGTGCATGGAACCTTGGCGGGGAGGCTCGAAGGTGGCAGGGGTGCTGCTTTAAGCGGGGGAGAGTTCACTTACCCATCCCGCCGCTTCCCCCCCACCAGCATCCTTTTTTAAAAAAGCCCTTCAGGGTGACAGCATACCTCCCTGCCGCCCCGTTGCCCCCATTTTCTTTATATGACTGGAAGTTCCCAACGTGCTTGCGCAGGCATGCACACATGCCATCACTCACAGGCGTGCTGGAGACTTCTGGTCCTATCCAGAAAACGGGGACAATGGGGCAGCAGGGAGGTCCGTAAAAAAGGACACCGGTGGTGGGAAAGTGGCGTGAACGGTAAGTGCACCCTCCCCCCTTAAAGCTGGACACCCCCACCATTGAACCGGCTGATGCCAGTTCTTTGAACCGGTTGGAGACCCATAAAGGGCCTCTGAACCGGTTCTGTGCACATCCCTAGTTCCTATGACTGTAATGTGTTGGCCTGAACCCTGATCTAGCTCTCCCAGTCTTGGCCCTGGACATGCTCTCTCTCTAGTGACTGCTACTCACAGCTCAGCTCCTGACACCCTGGGATTCTTTTTAGCTGGATAAACCAAGTACTGTCACTGGGACCTTCAAAACATGCACTGTACTTCTGAAGTATAACCTCGCCTAGTTGGAAGGTTCACTGCTCTGAACTGGCCAACTCTTTGTCCTTGTCAACTCTGTTCAAGTCACAGGACTTCTTTCTAAGTAGAAGTTGAACACTGTAAAAGGTGGTGATTTTTTCACTATATATTTCCTTTGAAGTTTGTTATGCTTCACTTGGGAAAATTTGAGTATTATTATTATTATTATTAATCCGATTTCTATACCACCCTTCCAGAAATGCCTCACTGTGGTTTACACAGAGAAATAATAAATAAATAAGATAGATTCCTGTCCCCAAAGGGCTCACAAACATAAAACAGACACCAGTAACAGTCACTGGAAGTACTGTGCTGGAGGTGGATCGGGCCAGTTACTCTCCTCCTGCTAAATAAAGAGAATCACCATGGTAAAAGGTGCCTCTTTGCCAAGTTAGCAAGGGGTTTTGTTTTTTTAAATTAACCTTTCTTCTTCTTTAATAAATTGGAGGGGAGGGGTTGGAGAAGAGTCTTGCAATTATCCTTGAGGAGAAAAGCATAATTCACTTTTCATTTAGAGCAATTGTTACCAGGATACATTATAAAATAGATATGTCTATGTTGCTAAACAGCCTTACTTGAATCTCATGTTTCTACCTCCTTGGATTGATAAATATGTTCATTCCCTTTCACAAGCTACCTAATCTTTGTATTTTGTTTAAATCAATATTTATTGATCGAAATGCTCTACTGAAGTGCCTAATGCTCTTTTGGAGTAAAACAAGTAAACTCTCCTTGATTGGCTGTAATCTCATTACAGCTGGTAATATGTGGACACAGCACAAGCTCAGTGTTTGAAGATTAATAAGGCTAGACTACTGTAGTCATAAAACCTCCTCTACATGGCAATGGGATTTCACTTCCATGGTCATTTACATGAAAAAGATTACACCCACAAAGCAACACTGACTTAAAGTAAAGTGTACCATTGAGTCAGTTTTGACTCCTGGTGACCACAGAGCCCTGTGGTTGTCTTTGAACACAGGAGGGGTTTACCATTGCCTCCTCCTGTGCAGTATGAGATTATGCCATTCAGCATTTTCCTATATCGCTGCTGCCCGATATAGATTCCAGCAGGGATTTGAAACGGCAACCTCTGGCTTGATGATAATCAGGTCATTTCCCTGCTGTGCCACTAGGTGGCAACACTGACTTAAACTGAACCCAAATTAACAGAACTGGGTGAGTGGGTGAAAATTTTGTTTAACTGTAATCAGTAAGTTGTGGCAAGTATGACATTCTACAGAAATCTGGAGCACTTGTCCACTGTCTTCATTAAAAAATATATTAGATCAGTTTGATGATAGTTTTAATGATATGAAGAATGTCTTAAAAAATCATTCCAATTATGAAGTTTGCATGGGGTTCATTAACTTGGTTGTGTGAAATAATAGAAGTAAGGAAATGTGGTGTGTGTATCTTGGTCTGTGTTCTGTTTTTTTAAAAATATATATTTTAAAGCTTTTTGCATTTTTCAATTTTGCCATTGAAATTTGCAGACGTTCAAATCTTGTTCCAGAGATTCTGGTTGCTATTTTATAATGCTTTGGCACATCTTTTGACACAATGCAAACATACATTTATGCAATCCTGTGATATGTAGTTTTTTTTATTTAAGCATGAAGTGGTGACTCGGGGTTAAAGTTACATGGATGGAATTAAGTATATGTACCGACTTCAGTCCAGCTTCTGACTTCATTTTGGAAGTGAAACCGCCTTGGTCCCCTCAGTGGATGACCTATGCAGAGAGCTGGACAGGGCAACTACATCCCTGTTGGTTTTCCTGGACCTCTCTGAGGTTTTTGATATCATCAGTTATGCTGTCCTAGACTGCCAACCTGGTTACAGCCCTTCCTGGCAAGTAGGTCCCAGAAAATGGCACTGGGGGTCTCTTGTTTTCTGACATGACCTTTTACATATAGTGTCCCACAGGGATTGGGGTATGCATCAGCCAAAAAAAAAAAAAAAAAAAGGCAATTTGGTTCGAATATGAATCTATTTGGACCAAACGGCGTTGTCTGAACTGGCCAGTTGAACCCGGTTGATTGAACCAGTTCAGGCAGCTATTACTTGTAAAGGAGCCTATGGGGGCTTGGGGGAAAGTTAAAAATGTGTTTAAAATTTGCCCATTTATTTTGTGGTGCAGCATCCATCATGCCCTACCATCCAACCCACTTTGGTGTCCCTATGAGCTATCCATGGGGAACAATGGAGTGTTTCTGCATTGTTCCCTTTCATCAAAACACTTGAAATGTTTTGCCTTTTCTTTCATCGAGACAATCAGTTCGACCGTCATTTCAATGCAATGTTTTGGTCATCTGCATTTTATTTTGAGCTCAAAACCAGACACAAAATCCATTCTGTGCACATCCCTGTCATATTCATAGTCTGTGAGTACTTCTGGATGCCCAGGTTGTTGCTGTTGTCCAGGCGGAATTTGTACAGCTTTGACTGTTGCACCAGTCAATTCTGATTCTGACTCAAGTGGATCCGGCCATGTGATCCATGTAGAATTAGGCTGCAACAGGCTCTATGTGGGTTGTCATTTAAGACCATCTTGAAATTTCAGCTGGTAAATGAAACTGCAAGAGCCCTGACTAATGCCAGGCACTTGGAACATGTTATATCTTTGTAAATCAGTTGTATTGCTAGCCAGTTTGTTTCTGGGTGACAAGGTGTGAGTGGGCCTTCTCAGTGGCTTCACCCAACCCTTAGGACTTTTTTGCCCCTTGAATTGTGACTGACACCTTTGCTGTTGAGTTTTTAGTTGAATTTGAAAACTTGGTTCGTCAAGCAGGCTCTTCTGAGGGTTCCCTGAAAAATGTATTTTGACAGTTTAGATACTTGGAGTTGGGCTTTTCATGCTCACACTGATTTTTACTGATTTGTTTTTCATAATGTGTCTCCTCTTTTATTGTAAATGATTTTTCTTTTTATTATTTATGTGGAGTTAAAATTTGTTTGTTAGCCACTATGAAAAATAGGTGGGATATAAGCCTTTTAACAAATAAGTACATATTGTTGCAATAATTAAGAGTACTGTAGCAGTGACTCATCTGCATTCTGTCCGTATTTTAGTCTTTTTATATCAAACGTTATGCATTCTTAAGATATTACAACTCTTTTGTGCCAAACAATTTTCATTGTTGCAAGTGCAAAATTCATATCTAAGAGCCAAATCTTCTTCAGTCTCATGAACACAAAAATGACTCCCTGTGATGGAGTGTGCCTATGGCCTGGTTCACATATTCGTATACATCACTTGATTTTTGAATACTTGATGGCTGTAGCTGAATGTGATATCTTTGGAGCCTGTTCACAGTTCACACACGTCACACAGTTCACACACGTCAAAACTAGATTTGCAGTCACTGAGTGATAGACAGGCGTAGGTGAAATATGTCTGTGTGAAAACATCTGGAGCCTTGATTAAAAGTAAGCACTTAATGAAAAACAAATTACAATCTTACCAGAAATGGCCAAAATTTGAAATTGAAGATGTGCTTTCTAAAGAAACATAGCTTTCAAGATTAGTAAATGGAATTATAAAAAAGGATTTCATACTTGGCCTATTTTTGCAGAACCTTCCGCTGATAAAACCAGAGACAAATATGAAATCAGAAAGATAATCTCTTGCATCTATTTTGTGTTGGAAATTGTGGTATATTTTTCTCTTAGGTTTTCAGACAGCTAGTGGTGTTTCTGCAGCTGTTTAGATTCTACAGTCATGCTGGTTTTTTTGCAGTTCAGATACTCTAATAGTTTTTAGTGTGAGAATAAAGCTCAATTTAGAAAAACAGGGCAGGAAGAGTGGATGAAACTACTAATCTTGGATGAAACTTCTAATCACAGCAGTGGTTATCAATTCTCTTGTTGAGCATGCAATGGTAATAGCAGCCAAGTACTAATAAAAGCAAATGAAATTTCTGTGCGCTTTTCTTTCAGCGGTACTTGGCAGATCATCAGCCAAATAGCCTCCTGGTGCTGGCATCTATATAAAAATTAATGCTTTCAGTCACCACTGTGGATGAATCAGATGAAGCATAGAGAGCATTAACTAACATGTCAAGCCTGTGAAGCACACCTGCAAACAAGATTAAATTTAGTGCTTACTTTGAAAAAAAAAGGAAGTTGAGGTTTTGAGGATAAAAAGCTGGCTGATCTTGAACAGGCAAAAGTAGTTCATCTGAATTGACTTAACTGATCCACTAAGGGCTAAACTGAATGTTATGAGAAAAGCTGAATGTAAGAGTTGCGTTGCCACGAAGTTCATTCTGGAATCCACGTTATCCCCATGGTTTTCCTCCTGGTGGGACTCAATGGCTGGAAATAATGTAACTGATTTCATTTTTACCTTATCCGTCCTCCAAGTAGCTAAGGGTGTTGTATATGATATTTTCTCCCTTTTTATTCTCACAACCAGTCTGTGAGGTAAGTTAGGCTGAGTGACTGGCCCCTTGTGGGAGCGGGAGTTGCAAGGTGTTTTGCCAAGTGTCAGGTGGGCTTTCTCAGGTGGGCTGCCATGCTGCTTTTGAGAACAGGGATGTGCATGAACCGTGGTTCAAACTGCTGTTTGAGCCCTTTTGGGGAAATTAGAATCGAAACTTTAAGAAGAAGGAGAGCAAGTCCTTACCTGTTCTCCACTGCCCCATTCAGCTTCCTGCTGGGATGGCGCACCTCCCAATAAACTCCAGTGTGGCACCAGCACACACATGGTTCCCGTGCATGGTGGCCACCATTTGCATGGTCAGCATGTGCAGACATCATGTGCATTTAGGCATCACGCCAGGGGTTATTGGTGCACTGCCCCAGCAGGAAGTTGAATGGGGTGGCGGGCAGCAGGGAAGGACCTGCTCTCCGTTTTCTTAAAGTTCCCATTTGAATTTCCCCCAAAAGTGCTTGCACCACAGTTCATGCACATCCCTGTTTGAGAACTGGCCCACAGTGCTCTGCCTGAATTGACCCTCTTCACCCTGCTCATTGTAGGAATGACCCTGCTCCCATCACATTTCTGAACTCTACACTAATCCTTTTTTACAATGTTTTAAAAAGGCTCTAGCCATGTGGTCAACTTCCTGCCCTGGGAGCTAAGTCAAAAATGGGGGGAAAAGCTTCATGTTATAATACAGTCCTTCCTGGATTGTACTAAAGGCCATTTTTTCAGGATTTATTAAGCACAAAATTTGGCCCTGTGTGTTTTATTTTTAAAAGTTACCTAGCAACTGGTGTAGGGATTAGGATTCAGACCATGATGCACAGGGAAATGGCTTAACCCTTTCGCTTTGTACCATAGTTCTGATAAAAAGTGCCTCTACCCACAGCTGCTATTACTCCAAATGAAAATCTCTACTGTACCTATAGAAACTTCACTTCTAGGTCTAATAGCAGCTTCGACAGCATGTTGTTTTTTTGTCAGAAATGCAGTGTGGCAGAAAAATGTTAAATATCCTCTTGATCAACCCCCTCCATTGCTTCTCTTTAACTTAAACACACACAGGGCCAAAGTACGCATTTAGCATTACATGTGATTTCACCCTAGTTCAGCCTTCAGTAGCACAACTGCAGATTTGAATGCCCCCTTCCACAGTATCTTCCTGGATGTGGAAGGATTATCTCATCCAAATGATGAGTTCACCCCTAACCTTCTCTCTAATATATTGGTTTTGCACCCCCAGACCCCAATGAAGACAGGACACACTTAGTTGGAGTAAAATAGGGCCACTTTATTAATGTACAGTGGAATAAGACTTGCAACAAGGTACCTAACTAACCAGGGTATGAGTACTCCTCCTGTGTGGGGCTGCCTCCTAGTGAGGGCTGTCCCCACACCAGGCCAAAGGGCCAGGTTTTGATTCGGTCAGGTACCATATACTACTGCTGCTGCTACTACTACTACTACTATGGATATTTATCTACCGCTCTTCAACCAAAGTTCTCAAAGTAGTTTACATAGACAAATAAATAATACATAATTAATTAACATGGTCCCCTGTCCTCAAAGGGCTCACAATCTAAACAGAAACACAAGATACCAGCAACAGCCATTGGAGGGATGCTGTGCTGGGATTCGATAGGGCCAGTTGCTCTCCCCCTGCTAAATTTAAGAGCTAACCACTTTAAAAGGTATTTCTTTGCTCAGTTAGTGGGGTCCTGACCTCTTCCCACTGCAAGGCTCTATCCCGCTTAGGGGGAGAGGCCTGACCCACCCCCAACCCAAGCTGCCAAAGCTCTGAGTTGGTGAGTTGAGCCACCCCCTGAGCCTGCCAGACCTCCAGGCGCAAGGCCAGCAAAGGCCCTTGAGAGTGAAAGAGGTGGGTGTGGGAAGGTCCCTCACTGAAAATGGCCCTCCAGCCGAACACTGTTACTCAATCTGCCTACCCAACACCCACACTCTGCTGCCAAGTGACTTGGTTACCCACAGTACCTACCTATAACCCAAACCCAAAGGCCTCATTGAGAAGTAGGCGAAAAAAGGCCGTGCCTAAATGCCAGTCCATTGAAACCCAAAAGATTCCTATTTGGTCTCCGCAGGTAACCAGCTATCCCTCACTGATGGGTGGGTGAGAAATGACTGGTTCGAATGGAGGCAACCAGGCCCAATCAGCCCGCCTCCTTCCCTAATTGGCCAGTCCTGACCATGTGGAGGGGGAGCCAAGATGGCAGCCATCGTGCCTGCCTCAGGTGACCGGGGCACAACCCCGCCCCCTGCCTTATCATGCAGGCACAACAGCGGGGACTGGCATTCCATCCACAGGGAGTTTTTTTTTTGTTGGGGGAACAAATATTCTGTACTTTCATTTAGAACTAGTATGCCAAGGAGTGCATCATAGGAATCCATCTAAAGCAGAATATTCTGTGCATACAGAACTTATGACAAGTAACTGTGTTTTTTGAAAAGCTAGGAAGAAAATTGCACAACCTGCCTAGACAGCCTGTACTGTCAATGAATTTCTCATATGGGTATTCTGCCCCTCACATAATGTTCAATGTGTAGCCTAGCAGCTTTAAGATCCTAGTTCTATTCATCCTGTATTATCAGGTGATACACAGAACTCAGTGGCTAACCCAGCATAACCTAATTTGATATGATTGGAAGTATGCTATTAGTGAATTGATGCTAGTTGTTTTCCTGTTGTAGTACTTTAAACATTTATTTATTTAAAAGATTTATAGCAACAAGCCTCTTCCACAAGCTCAGCATTATTTATGGGGTACAAAACTCTCCTTGACTTCAGCTATAATACTGAAACAGGAGTTTGATACGTGATACAGCCTTCAGCAAGTTCAGAAAAGGTCAGGTAGGGGAAAGCAGAGGAAGAGTTTGAGAAATAAAACTGAGTTTGATTTTAAATTTATATTGCAATCAAACATTTGGACCAAAGTTTTCCTGCAATAGTTGCTGTTCACTTGAAAGGAATAAACAGAACTGTGTTGCTTCTTTTTAATATTGCTATGGTCATCAAGTGAGAAAGTGCCCGTTCTCTGAAGGGGGAGTCTTGTTCCCCCCCAACCTCGGGCTCTAAGCTAAAAGCTAAATATGTTTCCACAGTGGTCACTGATCGCTGGAAGAGGCTGGGTTAAATGAGTACTGATAGCTTTTGATGTGAGTGGTTGCTACTAGCCATGGAAACATCCCACCTAGGTACTGTAGGGGCAGAGACAATTACTTTGGTAGGTGGAATGTTGCCAGCATAGGAGAAAGAAATATTGGTTTTTGCAGCTGGTAGTCAAGGAGTCTTTAGGAGCTCTATGCATATTGTTCAGTTATGGGAAACAATATGCATATATGCATATTGTTCGGTTATGGGAAACACTGACACATTGAGGTCGTTCACATGACCGGCAGCGGGGGGCGGAGGAGACTTGTTATATTCTGCCCAGATGACTGAGTCCAGGTGTTGGGAGTGTGGACTACGCTCCCAGACAAGCAGCAAAGTGTGCCTGCAGCATGTAGCTCTGGAGGCTGGAACAATGTGTTCTGGCCTTGCGAATCCCACAATGCACTGTGTGACCTGTGCAATGCATTGGGGTATTCCCCCAGGAGATGGGCACTATAGGCTGCCATTCCTGTGTCCTCTGGGGCTAAACATCGCCCCAGCGAACACACAATCCAGTAGCCTGGGTTAAGGGAGTGCCTGCTCCCTTAACTTCAGGTAACAGCTGGACTCCAAAGTGGGGCTAGGCGGTACTGGCTCATCAGGATTGGGCCTGATCCTGGCAGTTCCATTATGCAACCTAACCCAGGCTTGGCATTCCTAGGTTACACTGCACATGAAAACAGCCTCTATATCTGTATCTGTGCTTGCCTGTTTACACCAATCTTAACTTGTATCTCCCTAAGCAGATTTTACAGAAACGCTCACACACACGCACACACACTCTCTCTCTCTCTCTCTTACTTAAAGGCTCTCCTTGGAATTTCTTATCACTGATGGAAGTGTGGAGCACAAAGCAATATTATTGACAAGTGGTATACATCAAGGATGCCCAAAATGAAAGCATATTTGTGAGTGAATATCTTGAATATGTTCTGGGGATTTGCGAAACGTTCTGGGTACAGAATGATCTGTACCCCAAACAGCTGATTTTGGGTGATTTGTTCCTCCTAGCCCCCCCCCCCAGAATGTTTTGAAGCCGAAACAAATCAACCCTGTTTCAGCTCCGAATTATCTGTTGTTTTGGCCCTCCATTTTGTGGCTGATAAAATGCATCTTCTTCCTCCTCCATTTTGAGCAATGACATCTATTTGAATTTCCTGCCTTTTTGTCTCCCATTGACTTCAATGCAAAAAGGTCTGATCTGACATCTACTTTAATTTCGGGTCCCAGGGGCAAAAGAGTGGGGTGGGGTGGTAGTGCCTAAGAGGTGGAGGCTACCACCCAAATTGCAGAGGGATTGGGCAAAGGGCTGATATTTGGTGAATTGTTGAAGTTTACATGTCTTTAAGGTTTCCCGCCATAAGGTATAATGTAGGGTGTGTCGCTTCACATCGGTGGGGAAGGGGTGGTCTAGAGCAGTGTGGGGTTGGTGGTAGTGCCCAAGGGGGGCAAGGAAGCTACCAGAATTTTTTTCAAAGAATTTGGGCAGAGGGCTGATTTTTGGTGATTTGTTGAAGTTTACGCGTCTTTAAGGTTTTTCCTCATAAGGTATAATGGAGGTTTCAGCAGCCCCATAACTGCACTCGGGGGGTGCTGGGATGGCCCAGAGCAAGTGGTGGTGTAGTGCACATAGGGTACCAACCACCCCCATGGGTTTCTAACCCATGGGGTACAGGGTTCTGTTGTTTCTGAGGTGTTCTGAGTGTGGATTCTGTGATAGCAAATGAATTTTTCAATGAGACACCATGAATCCACTCTCATTTGCTATCCTAGATCCGAATCAATTCGGATTCAGATTAATTCGTATCCGAATCGAACCTGGGTTGATTCGGATGGGTCAGATTCGGACCCAAAAACGAATTGGGGGTGTTTCAATTTGGATCCGAATAAAAACACCGAAAATCCAAATTGCACACCCCTAATCTTCCATTGGTTGAAAATGGCTTAATGTCTTGCCTTATATTAAAACACAAATCAGTTTTCTTCCCCTAAAACACATATTTTGAGATTTGATTTGTTTTACAATGTCATGCAGGCATGACAACCTTAATGATGCCAAGCCATGTGTCCTAGCCACATGCAATGCAAATTACTTGCATTTTGCCCTACACTTCTGAGTCACTGGAAAGCAAGTTGTGTTTGGTCTTGACATTGAACAAATTGTTTTATGCAGTAATATTTCCTGTTTCTTTATGTCCTCCTGAAATTCAGTTCTCAACAAGGGCTACACAAAATGCAGATACAGTATTCAACCAGGCGAATCATATAACAACTTTTCTAAGCCAGATAATTATGAGATGCTTCTCCTTTCTGAAGTGGCTCTATGGCCAACTTGGCAGCGTCTTCCTTTTCCTAGCTGGCAAATTTCCTTCCCTTGCTGTTTGTGATAGCAGGCAAGTGGCTCTTTTGAAAATCCCAAATTAAACCAGTTAGTGTTCATTTAATTTAAGGTTTTGTAATGTATCTGGCTTCCTCCTCCCTCCTTTTGGATGACTGTGGACACACTTAGGATAGAAGAGGCGATTCAGCCACAACATTACATGATAGCAAGAAGATACCCATGAACAAACTATAAAGTGAACTGGTCACTAGCTAAACTTCTGCCCCACCAGTTTGGCTGGCTTGCAGTTGGCAGATTTCCTACTTTTCTGTGTCCGCTCATGTTATTTCTGTATAGTCTGAAATCAATCCTGGAAGCAGTCCTCTTGGTGCCCTCACATGTAGAGATTAGACAGGTGACTACTGGAGAGAGAGACCCTTTTCTATGGTTTCATTCTAAAGGTTTTCATCCCTTTTCTGTAGTTTCTCATGAGTTATGCCGGGCAACCTGGTTACTACCTTTACATACTATCAAAGTCTGCCCTGCTCAGTCAGGTTTTTGTAAGCTAATTCTTTTGGTTTAATGCAATTTTGTTGTTGTGTTGGGTTTGTTTCCCTGTGCTTGCCTGTCCAGTTTGGTCTGACTGCTGAATTTGGTCATTGCTGCTTCTGTCTATCAAACCGGATACCTCCATGTTTGAAGGAAGCAATTGTGAAAACCTTGCTTAATAAGCCTGCCCTAGAGTCCTCCGTGAAGGATAATTATAGGCCAGTTTCCAGCGTTCCTCGGTTGGGCAAGGTGATTGAGAGGGTTGTGACTGATCAGTTCCAGGTAGATTTGGAAGATACTGATTATCTAGACCCATTTCAAATTGGCTTTAGAGTGAGCTATGCGGTTTAGACAGCCTTGGTTAGCCTACTGGATGATCTATACAAAGGAATCGACAGAGGGAGTGTGACTCTGCTGCTTTTTACTTTTTGACCTCTCTATGCCTTTCAGTACCATCAACCATGGTATCTTTCTGAATCATCTTGGGGACTTGGGAATAGCGGGTACTGCTTTGCGGTGGTTCCATTCCTATTTCTCAGGCAATTTCAGATGGTCACTCCAGGATAGATCCTCTGTGAATCGAGAGATATTGTATGGTGTTCTTCAGGGTTCCATCCGATCCCCAGTGCTTTTTAACATCTACATGAGAACGCTGGGTGTGGTCATCAGGAGATTTGGTGCAGGGTGTTATCAGTATGCTGATGACACCCAAATCTATTTCTCCATGACATCATCATCATCATGAAATGCCATAGCTCCCCTAAATGCCTGCCTTCAGACAGTAATAGGATGGATGAGGGATAATAAATTGAAGCTGAATCCAAACAAGATGGAGGTACTAATGGTGAAGGCTCATAATTCCCGGGATGTGATAGGACTTCCTGTTCTGGATGGGGCTACACTCCCCCTAAAGGAACAGGTAAGTAGTTTGGGAGTATTTCTGAACCCTGGCCTCACCCTGGTGTCTCAGGTGGAGGCTATGACCAGGAACTTTCTACCAACTTTGGTTGATGTGGCAGCTGCTTCTGTACCTTTACAGCAGCCTTTAAAAGAGCCCATTAAATATATCTTTTTAGCTTGGCCTTTGGTGAATACCGAAGTGATTTTAAACTGATTTAATTTTATGATATTTGCTTTGTATTCTACTATATTTGTGAACTGCATAGGCATCTGGGTGAGGTGGTATGCAAGTTTAATAAATGAATGGATAAATAATGAATAAATATTATTTTTGTATACTGACATCTTTTTATTCTGCTTGCAGTGCTGCTTTTTAAAAAATGAATTTTTATGCAACCTTTTTAATTTTTGTAATCTTTTTATCATTTTTCAATAAAAACAATTTAAAAACCTCAGTGACAAATATTTAGTAAAATACAATTCAGTTCAAATTGTTAAATCAGTGTTTTGATTTTAATATTAAATGAGGATTATTAAAATAATCAACAATATAGGCATTCATATAACCATATTCAATTTAATTATTGCATCCTCTCTAATAAAACGCTTGGTGTCCGTCCGTGGACGGACACCAAGCGTGTGTCCGTGCCTCCCTGCCCTGTTCTGGGCATGCGCGAAGCACATGCCCAGAACAGGGCAAGGGAGACACAATTGCCGGCACCCGGCAGCCATCTTGGGCGGCCAGAAGTGGCCGCCCCGACGAAGCCGGAGAAGCGGCGGCGGGGGAAAGTGACCGCCTCGGCCGAAATAGACAGAGGCCGGGGGCGGAGCGGAGGCCATGTAACTTTTTTAAAAAATGCTCCCGCGGCCGACGCCGCCGACCGCCCACCCTCCCTCCCAGCTGCCAAGTCCCCCTTACCCTGGCCGACTGCTGTCGGCCGAAGACAGCCCTTAATTTAAGAGGCAGAGAGGAGTTCGCAAGCAGAGCTTCTCTCTGTGCAAAGCCTCTTGCCGAACTGCCGCTTTGGGCGCAAGGGACGCAAGCACCCAAAGCGGCAGTTCGGCAAGAGGCTTTGCACAGAGAGGAGCTCTGCTTGCGAGCTCCTCTCTGCCTCTTAAATTAAGGGCTGTCTTCGGCCGACAGCAGTCAGCCAGGGTAAGGGGGACTTGGCAGCTGGGAGGGAGGGTGGGCGGTCGGCGGCGTCGGCCGTGGGAGCATTTTTTTTTAAAGTTACATGGCCTCCGCTCCGCCCCCGGTCCCGGCCTCCATCTCCCCGGCCTGGCGGGGGCAAGTGCCTGGGCCGATTTGGCCCTTAAAGGTGGGGGGGGGCGGACGGCGGAGGGAGGGGGAATGGCGGGGGGGGCCAGGAGCGCCATTACTAGCGCCCATTATTCAACAGGCCAAAATTCACTTGTTATAATATAAAAACCATCTTTAACCATTCTAATTCCTTGTAAGATGTCTTAGATCCCATAAATTGTATTGATTGTTCTATCATACTAAAAAACTAATTGCTGATATAAAGACTAACTTTTCACAGATGTGCCAGGTTTTCTCATCGCATAGGAGGGGAAGGGTGATTTTTGGCAAACCCTCCCCCATCTACAACTGCCTATGCTTCCTGAGGGTCACCCACACCTATCAGGTTTAGTTTGTTAATTAATTCAATTCTATAATGTGTGTTCTCCCAATCATCCAAAGCAGCTCTTAGTTAGTAAACAATGCTGAAAAAATATTTTTTTAAAATCAGTAAGGCCTTGGTAAGAGCCAGTATGGTATAATGGCTAGAGTGTTGGACTAAGACAGTTAAGATCTGAGTTGAAATCCCCATTCAGCCATGAAACTCACTGGGTGACTCTGGGCCAGTCACTTCTCTCTCATCCTAACCTACCTCACAGGGTTGTTGTGAGGAGAAACATAACCATGTGCACCACTCTGGGCTCCATAGAGGAAGAGTGGGATATAAATGTAAAAGTAAGTAAGTAAATAAATAAATACATAAAAATAATATCATGCTGAATGTCCGAGGTTCTTCCAAACTTGAGCAACTTGGGCTCTGAATATATCCAGGGTGACTCAGCCTCTGAATTTGAGTCTATCCAAGTTCTCTTTTTCATTCAAGACAATGCAGTTGCTTTTTCAGGGCTGTTGGGAGGGTCACGAGGAATATGGGATAGAAGATTAAATTAGTAGTGGTACTTTTTTGTGCTCCCAAGTGTGCATAGTAATAATTACACTTATTTAATTTTATAGCACTTTAGAGTGATCAAAATAGTTCAGCATATATGTTTCTGTAAACGTAACAACCACCCTGTAAAGTAGGCCAGTATTATTATCCCCACATTATAGCAGATGGGTAATTGCGGCTTGTAGAGGTTTGCTTACTTCAAGTTCCAAGGCTGAGGCAAGATTTGAACACATTCTTAAAATAAAACTATAGAAATTACTTTTAAAGTATTGACTGGAGCCAGCATGCTTGTTTTTATTCAGTAAATAGTAGCTGGATTGGTACTATAGAGTGGGATAGGGTGGTTAACCCTTTGTCCAACCATAGTCCTGGTTCAGAGCTCTCCTTCCCTCCCCCACCCACATCTGCTATTTGTCCTGGTGTGGGGGAGGACTCCCATTGGGCCAGTGAATCGTAATTGTATCAGGGCAGAGAGTTGAGCCCTCTTCCGTCCACACACATCACAATTCCATGTGCTGGTGGGGTCCAAGAGCTGAAGTTTACTGAAGCACAGTAGCCCTAATCAGATATTTGAAAAGTAATGTTTGGTTTGGCTATTAGCAGCTATGCTCTCAATGGTCAATTTCGGGCACCTTTTTGCTTGACCATTGCCTATCGGAGGAATGGCAGATCGAACTTTTGGAAATGGAGATATTAATTGTGGGAAAACCACAATCTTAAATGGTTTAATAATTATCTAAGCCCATCAGTATAAAATATGATAATAAATTGCTTTACTAGAAAGTACTTAAGGCAGTGTTTGTGACATGTAAATTAAAATACTTTGCTTGAGTAATGTCCATATAAACAGAGATTTGTTAGAACCTGATAAAGCAAGTGAAAGTTCTTTGCTTGGTTAAGAAGAATGTAAAAGTGGAGGCAATGAAAAGTGACAAGCAGAAGACCACTGTTTGCAGGAGATCAATGTGAAAATCTGTGGTGCGTGCTGACAAAGTGTAGGTTGTTAAAGGGATGAGATTAATATCAGTAGTGGATCAGTAGATTAATATCAGTAGTTTCAAATACGGTATTTGAAAAGGCTGACACTATCGAAATTGCTTTAGCAGAGTCCTCAGGTGAGAGACAATATAAACATAGGTCCTGATTCTGTTCTAGTCATGCTTTCCTGTTTATGGTTAGTGACCCTGGTAGTTCATGTTCACAACCATCTACAAATTTTATTGGATTGGAGTGCTCACTTATACTAACTGTAGACCCAAAATACCTTCTGCCTTTTCACACTGGGACCCAGTTTTAACTCCAATTTGCAGCGTAGGACACATTTTCACAAAATACCTTCTGCCTTTTCACACTGGGACCCAGTTTTAACTCCAATTTGCAGCGTAGGACACATTTTCATTGTTTGTTATAACCACATTTGTCATTATCTTTGTTTCCTATTCTTTTATCTCCTCCTTCTTCCTTCTCCCCAACAAAAGGAAAATGACCAAAGTATGACCCATTCTGGATCCTGTTGAACAGTGGGACACTTTATACAAGCCTAGAAATTAATTAGTTTATTAAGCTGCAAATGCTGGTATTTTCTGTAGTTTTGTAATGATGATATTTTCCTAACTTCTTTTTAAAAATGCTCTAAAAATGGGTTACATAAAGGAAGTCTTCCAGGTTGACTAGCTTTAGTTATTCTAATGGAGAAAGTATTGCATTTTATTGATCTTTACCTGACCTACATATTCCTGAGTGTAGCATGGGAAGTCCTACTTCTCTTCTTGCTAGGTATGCTCAAGCTGTTGTTATTGTTTTTAGCCTACTTTCCTTAAGGAAAGTAAGCTGATGAGATCACTCAGTGTACCAGCTGTAGGGACACTTAGGAGCATTTCAATGGCATTGCTTGTGATGATCTCATCCACCCTGATTCAAGATGGTGGATGTGTGAACATTTGAGGCATAAGTGGGCTAACGTGAACCACCAAACCGATTTGAACCAACTTTGCTACAGCTGTAGGGACACCTCAATGGCGTCATTTGTGATGATGTCATCTACCCTGATTCAAGTTGGCAGATGCGTGAATGTCTGAGGCGCAAGTAGCTGACTTGTGGACTGTCTAACCGATTTGAACCAAATTTGGTACAGTTGTATTGAATGACATCTCAAGAGCATAGTTTGTGATGATATCATCCACCCCAATTCAAGTTTATGGCTGTAATGATATCATCCACCCCAATTCAAGTTTAAGGCTTGTGAGAATGGTAATTATCAATTAAGATTAAAGTGAAAGGAAAGTAGGCAGTTTAGTTCTTACCAGAACAACTTGTTTTTCATTGTGATGATGACTTCACATTTATTCTTCTAATTCTTGAGGCTTGTTATCCATTCCTCTACTGATTAATTAAGTTGTCACAGGAGGTAGACACAGAGTACTTATAAATTCACTTTAGGGCATAGGCAAGCACATGAAGTGCTGGTCACATTTTGTGTTTAGTCATGAGGTGGAATAAATTTTGAAATCCTGCCCCCACTCCCAAGCAAATAATCCCAGATGCGTACTTCCTTTCTGTCGTGATGACACCAAAATAAGTATCTCCTATTCATGTCTAGTGCTATGTTCATCCCTGGTGCTATAAACAATCAACTCCACATGTAGGGTTGACATTTGGTGATTTTAAAAAAAATGATTGGTCAAATAATCAAGTATTACGTTCCTTGGATGAGCAAAAAAAGAATAAAGAGAATTATGATAATTGCAAAAGCTACAGTTTTCTTCTGAGAAGCACATAACCTGGGGCAGCTCTTCCATGAGGCATGGGGCAGAAAATGCCAGGCTTCCATCACCATGGGTGCCATCCCACTGTCATAAGAACAGCCCTGCTGGATCAGGCCCAAGACCCATCTTGTCCAACATCCTGTTTCGCACAGTGGCCCACAAGATGCCACTGGAAGCCTATAGGCAGGAGTTGAGGACATGCCCTCTCTCCTGTTGTTACTCCCCTGCAACTGGTACTCAGAGGCATCCTGTCTTTGAGGCTGGAGGTGGCCTTTAAGGTCCACTGACACCTTGACCTGCTGGGTCACACTGTTTACACTTCTTCTCCCCTTCCTCTGACTTAACCTAGGAATTTCCCTGCCACCACTGCCTTGCTTGGTTGCATATTCTAAGAATGATCACATATGACAGCCATTGCCTTTTAAATGAAGCCCCGCCAGTTGTGTTGGGCGGCAGCCTCTGTGGCAGCAGATACTTGGGAGGCGGCAGCGAGGGTTCCTCCAACTGCCCCACTGGCAGGCAAAATGGTTGGTTTTTATCTTTAAAAGTAAGCCACACCATGGCGGGGAGGGGGCACTGTGGCAGCAGATACTTGTGAGGAGGAGGCGGTGGCGAGGGCTCCTCCAACCACCCCACATGCCTCCCAACTGATAGTCATAATGGCAAATGCGGTTCAGTGTAAGCAAATGTAGAGTGATGCATATTGGGGCAAAAAAACCCCAACTTCACATATACGCTGATGGGATCTGAGCTGTCGGTGACTGACCAGGAGAGGGATCTTGGGGTCATGGTGGACAGCTCATTGAAAGTGTCGACTCAGTGCATGGCAGCTGTGAAAAAGGCTAATTCCATGCTAGGAATCATTAGGAAGGGGGTTGAAAATATAAATGCTAATATTATTACGCCGTTATACAAATCTATGGTGCAGCCACATCTGGAGTACTGTGTACAGTTTTGGTCACAATATCTTAAGAAGGATATTGTAGAACTGGGAAAGGTGCAGAAGAGGGCAACCAAGATGATCAGGGGCCAGGAGCACCTTCCTTATAAGGCAAGGCTACAGCATCTGGGGCCCTTTACTTTGGAAAAGAGGGGGAGACATGATCCAGGTGTTTATAATTATGCATGGAATGGAGAGGGTGGAAAGAGAGAAATCTCTCTCACACACACAGAGCACTTGAACCAGGGGTCATTTGATGAAACTGAAGGTTGGGAAATTTAGGACATACAAAGAGGAAGTACTTTTCCACACAGCACATAATTAAATCTATGGAATTCTTTGCCATGGGATGTGGTGATGGCCACCAGCTTGGATGGCTTTAAAAGGGGGTTTAGACAATTCATGGAGTACGGATCTATCAATGGCTACTAGTCTGGTGGCTGTGGCCCACCTCCAATCTCAGAGGCATGATACCTCTCAATACCAGTTGCAGGGGACCAACAGCAGGAGAGAGGGCATGTACATACTTCCTACCAGTGGGCTCTGCAGAGGCATCTGGTGAACCACTATGTGAAACAGGATGTTGGACTAAATAGGCCTTGTGCCTGATCCAGCAGGGCTGTTCTTATGTTCTGGGGTGCACAAAACCTAACAGATTTATTTCAATTTGAGTCCAGTTTGACTCAAACCAAAGCAGGTTTTCCGGTTTTGTGCACATCCCTATTGCAATCCTAAACACAGGTATTAGGTCATAAGTCCCATTGGACTTTATTGTTTATGAATAAGCTTGCTTAGAATAGATCATGCTAGAAATCAGGGAAGAGAATCGGAGATCCTAGTTTGGCTGACATTTGCATATGGAGCAAGGCATATAGAGAATCACATCTGTATACATTTCTCAGTGCTAATTGTGCTGAGGTTGAGGGAGGTCAGCAGCAGTGTCTTGCTGGTAAGGTTACCAACTCATCCTAGTTTTACAGGCCCAGCAAGTGGCTAACTTGGTCAGAGTTAAAGCCAGGTGGAAAACACACACACAATTTGTAGGCAAGGGCGTAGCTAGGGAAGAGGGGGCCTGTGTTTACCCCTCTCTCCGGTAGCCCCTTGGGGTGATTCAGATAATGAAGGAGAGGTGGGGGGCCCTCAGGAGCTCGGTGGTCCTGGTTCTTTGACCCATCCATTCAATTATAGCTACACCCCGTTTGTAGGTGTTAGAGCATATACATATCACCGTGTGGAATGTGCCATATTGCAACGAGTGAGAGAGTGGTTGCATTTTTACTATGGTGCAAATTCAAGAGAGTGTCTGTGAACTGTCTCTCCTTCTCATCTCACTAGAATGGGCAGGGAATTCTAGAATATCAATGTGAAACAGCCTGAAGTGTCAGAATTTTAGAGCAAACAGTTGGCAGCCTTTCTCTCTGAACAAAGGGATTGTTAGAGGTAAGTTATGGTTCTTGGAAATAAGGAGGGGGCAAAAAAAAAAAAAAAACATTGTTTGACAAATGGTTGTTAATGTCAAAACCACTTCCCAGGGGCTAACTTGCTTTCCTGCCAATGAGATTAAAATGAAGCACTGTGGCTAGGAAGGAATCTTTCATGTTTTTGAGCCACAGAGAACAGACTGGTTTTTTATACAATAAGATAGTAGTGGGGGTGGTATATCTAGTGTTCTCATTATGCAAGGTCAGGTTTGGCTCTCTTTTGTTTCCCACTCACTCATCACATTGTATTTGCTGTTAAGAAGTACACACCTTTGCAGAGATGCCAGTATACAATAACAGGGTGTGGCTGATTTCTTGATTCTGTGTGATTTTTATATAACATCATCTCAAAATCTAAAATAGCACCCCAGATAGTTCTGCAGTTTAAAAAAAATAATCTGCGGGATGCGTACATTCTGTTGTGTTAAGCGATATTTTTTGCAGAGCTATATGCTTTTGCATTTGAATCCATGGGTTTTTTTATACCTAATAGCCTGCCTTGCTGACAGTATGAGACACGGGCCAAGATCATCAGCTAACTAAAAATAGCCACATCTAATAGAAGCCTGGAGTAGAGCCACAATCATATCCTACCCCGAGGAGAACCAAGTAGCTGCTTGCTTGATTTCTCTCTGTATTAAGAAAAGTGGTGTGTGTGTGTGTGTGTGTGTGTGTGTGTGTGTGTGTGTGTGTGTGTAAAACCTAGACTGATCCCATGTCACAGGAATTGTCTTTTTAATTCTACCTTGAGAGCAGATGCTGTTCTTTTTGTCATATTGTCTTATGATGATACAGTTTATTTTTACATATTTCAGGGTGGTGAATTGGGGTTTCTCCTGACAATATACTTAAGATCCCTCTCCATTCTTGCCTTTCTTTCATAAGAATCTTAAAGTTACATTATACATATTTTGGAACCTGGAGCATTGCATTAGAAACATTTTCCCATTTATGTCATGGAATAAGAGGGCTGATAAACATGTATGTGTTCATCGCTCAGCATCTTGCAACTCGACCTGTGAGCTGCCTTCACTGAAAAGAACTGTGTTTGAGTTGACCTGGGGTGGTAAGAACAATCCATCCATGTTTTGGTCATGCAAGTCCACTCTTGCTGCTGTTGTTATCCTTAAGTGAAAAGCATGGTTTTTGAGCTTCCAAGGAAATGTTCACAGGAAAAATGAATGAGTTCTCTATGCACTGAATTTCTCTTGTGTTGCCCCAGAAACACCAAAAGTGCTCCCTGTTTTATCCCAGAGCTGCCTTAACTGACAGACCATGATACTTTATTTACAGAGTGCCATGTGAGAATCTGAGGTCATTCACACAATGAAAAACTGTGTTCTACCCGGGTTTGGGAGCTGTGTGTGTGCTTTCCGGTTGTGTGGAAGCAAGGTAGGAGGAAAACCTGGCTAGAAATGATTGTGTGGAAGCAAAGTAGGAGGAAAAGCTACCCAGGTTTTGTATTCATACCACTGATGATGCAAACAATGGAATTTGTTTACAGATTTCAGGGAAGACTTGTTTTCAGCACAATATACATAGCATTACAAATAAGAGTTGGGAATAGTTGGGCATATTTCATTCTAAATAGTTTTTGTTTATTTTGCTTTTGTTTGCTGAAATGAAATGTCAGGCACCAATCTGCACATTTTAAACAACCAAATCCTTGTGCAAATACACAAGGCAGTGCACATGCACGGGCAACCGTATGCACCCACAATCCTTTTGAATGTCAATTTAATGAATGTCTTCTTTGACTGGAAGTACTGTATATAGCATATTCATGTTGATAACTGTAACACACAAAACAGTGAATCAGCTTCAACATAAAATGAAAATACAATATCTCCCACTGCACTTCAATATAATTCAGTAATCCAAATACCTTCAGTTTAAGATGAGAGTTAAGATGCTTTACATTTTCACTTGTGCTCTAAAAGAATGGAAATTGCAAGTTAAGTTGCCCATCTTAACTTCCATGCCATATAAGCTGTAAAGACTATGTACAGTCCCATATATGATGGTGGCTTTAGAAATGAGGCTCCATGCACCCACACTTTGCTTGATCAGAGATGCATCAGGCAGAAATTTATCAGGGGCATCTCAAGGAAGTGATGAGGGAAACTGCACCTGTTAAACGTCTGCCTGGATGCATCCCTCCCCAGTCCTATGTCCAACTGAAAGACCAAGGCAAAGTGTGGGTGGATGGAGCCTCATTTCTAAGGTTTTTGGATTACTGAATATTCTTTAAAAAGAATATCTGATTAGACACTATGGGAAAGAGCCCAAAACACAAGGTTGAACTTCCTGATGCTGAACACTAAAAACTTTGTAAAACCTTCAACTAAGATAAAGTCACACTCTCCCTCCATGAAAAAAACCCACTATTAAATATAATAATTTGATTCAGTAATAGTGACAGTGTGATCCCACCACATGATCATTCAGCAGTGAATAAGAACACAAAAAGAAGCAGGTAATTTGTGTTCACTTTAAATCTTTACTTCATTTGCTCTTCCCAGAAATTTTCCATAAACCTCCTGTTACATCAAGTTCTCCTGCTTAATTTAATTTCCATCAGGATGGTGTTATCAGCAAAATAGTGGTAGGCCTTAAGCCAATCTGGCTGAAATAGTAGGCCTTAACCCTCTGAATTGCACCTTCTTACTATATATAGTGACTCATGCTATGCTTTATGAGCCCACTTAGAGTGTTTATTATTAAGTATGGCCAAGTGAAACTTCCATATTCACTGGCAGTTTGGCTCTGATGTAGAACCTCCATGTTCAAGTCTATACCAGAATGATGGTTTCTTGGTATTGGGTTGGAATGGTTTTTAGGATTTCCTTGAGGTTCCTCCTTCAGAACTTCTAGCATGCAGTCCTTGGTCCCAACCCTATACATTTGTATTCAGAAGTAAGTCCCAGGGAAATAAATGGGGCTCCTTCCTTCTATGCTTTGCTGAGGGGCTGGGAGGAGTGGGGGGGAGAACCCACATTCTTGCCTAGGATCTCTGCTGGTCCTGATTCCTGTGTGTATTTACTCAGAAGTAAGCTCCAGTGGACTCAATTGACTGACTTTCTAGTAATTTATTTGAAGCTTTGCTGAGGGCCTCTGCTCTCCACTTCGGGTAGGAATGAGAGAAAGTGGGCAGAGGGAGAAAACAAATGCCCAGGAAAAGGGAGGGGGAAGAATGGTTTAATTATACAAGTGTCAGAGTGCTCGTAGGCTGTCCTTATCAGGCACCTCTGTTCAGACCCAGGAATTCACTCACTAGAAATTGCCAGGACTTGCCCCTCCCAACTTCAGACAATTCTCAGAGGGCAGACTCAGTTATGCTCTTAGCTAACTTTCCCTTAGTTATTCCCCTGTTATTACAGAGATTTCAAACAGTAATTACTCTGAAATCACTAGATTTATGTTTTTCAAACCAGCAAAAGGCACCAGTACCTCATGGACCTAAATTTTGGGGGGATGCTAAAAAAGGACATCAAACATTTAATAACATACATTATCTGTTGTGAAAAAAGGTCACTAAAATGTTGAAATCTCTTTTTAGGAATTTAAAAATGTAAACTGCTGTATCTCAGCCATTTCGCAACAGACATGCACCAGATTTGGAGGGGTGTGTCTCTTGCCCCCTAGTTGGTGAGTGCACGATTTCAGAGGGATTAGGTGGATATGTTTGCTTTAGAAGCAATAGAAAGTTCAGGGCTTATAATGGTGGAATGTTGAAAACACTCATTTTAACTATACTGGCATGACTGTGCCAGTATAATCTCTCTTTAAAAAATTGAATGGCAGAGGAGATTCTTTCTCTTGCCTCCAGTATAGGCAGTGTTGCTTTATTAGGGAGCTATACATGGCATCTTTTCAGAGATAGTAAATAGCCGCTAGGCATTTCAAATAAATGTGAATCTTTCTATGCAGACAAGGGGACTACACATTGAATAAATAATCAAAAACACATTTTCTTCTAGCTCTCTTTTAAGAAAGAGATGTAATGTGTTGTTTTATTGATTGCATTTCTAAATGAAAATTGAATCTTGAGGTTGTCAGGGGGCCTCCGTCTTGTGTGTTGTATACAACCGAGATAAGAAATTTCAAGACAAAAAACTGAAGCATTTCAGAGGAATTAGGAAGAAAGGAAGGTGATGGCCATTCAGTCATAAGTTCAAGGTTCCTTTCTTGGTTGCTGACATTCAGTCTGGTTTACAGAATTAATACTTTGTAAGAAAAGTAGTGGTTCTAAAAAAAAGTGAACCATGCCAGCTAGGAAGACCTAAAAACAAGTTGAATAATAACTAATTGTTTGTTAAATTTAATGAAATAATAATAATAATAATAATAATAATAATAATTATTATTATTATTATTATTATTATTATTATTATTATTATTTTATTCAATTTCTATATTGCCCTTCAATGGCTCAGGGTGGTTTACACAGAGAAATAATAAATAAATAAGATGGATCCCTGTCCCCAAAGGGCTCACAATCTAAAAAGAAACATCAGCAACACCAGCAACAGTCACTGGAGGTATTGTGCTGGGGGCGGATAGGGCCAGTTACTCTCCCCCTGCTAAGAGAATCACCGTTAAAGAGAATCACCATGTTAAAAGTTGCCTCTTTGCCAAGTTAGCAGGGGTTCCAAGTTAGCAGGGGTTAATATAATGGGTTAGCATATAATGGGTAATATCCAGACTAGTTAGTCATGACTAAGCACCATTGAAATTAAAGAGACAAGTTACCCATGGATAACTTAAATCCAATTAATTTCAGTGGGACATAGTCATGACTCACTTAGCTCACGGTATTTTCTCTTGATTACTATTCTTGATGGCAATTATAACACCTCCTTTAAATGTCATGTTGTACTACAAATTCCTTGTGTGCTCTCCAGTCCTTCTCTTAAATCCTTCTACCTCTAGCCATACTGGGGAATGAAATAGGTTGTGTGTATGCTGGAGAAAGGAACTTGAATTTCCAGCTACACAATGCAGAAGGATGGTGTAGGGGAGATGGATTACTACAGCACAAAGCTCTGTCACTTTCTTCCCATTGTGGCACCTTAATGTCATTAAACAGGCAAAGGATCTATCACAGTGCTGACTTTGCTCCATTCCTGCTTCCTGAATGCAGTCTGTCAGCAAGTACAAAGTGTGAAGCCAATCTGTTTGCGTGGCTATGTTTGCATTACACCCACTCAGGTTTCTGAATATCAGCAGCTACTTCTGCACATATGAGGCACATGTTGTTGCACAGTCTGCCAGAGAATTAGCATGACAGAATCTTAAATATATTTCTATCTTAAAAGATGGGTGTGCACAATATTCACTAATATTGAATAGGTCATCCAATAATGTAATAGAAGACTTTTGGAGTGTCTAGAATGAACAGATGGTAAATAATATTCCAGCTTTTGGGAACTGTGTTTGTCAGGAAGCGGTTAAATGGTTTCCCCAGTGCACTGCAGTCACCATCCTGATTGCCCCTCCCCTATAACTACTATTTTAATTAAGTGGGGGAAGAAGATAAATGTCCCATTTAGCAACACTTATTGTGAAATAATTGGAACATGGTAGACATTTTCCTCCTGTGAAGCAAAAATGACCAGGAGCTAACCAAATATTGATAAACTTATGTAGACTCTGGCCTGAATTCTGTGATATTTAGTCAAATAATATCCCTTGTGATGTTGTAAGTTATTTGACAGGTTTGAGGCAGAGAGAGACTTGATAATGAACTTCTGTTCTGTTGATGCTGGTGATTCTGCTGATGCCCTGGTGGAGCCCTGGAATAGGGAGAATACCAGGGCAGTAGACACTGCGCTCCTGATCACTTTCTCCGTTCTGCTTCATGGTATATTAAACAGCTATGGGAGTAGAAGTGGCAAGAGAGAAGACTAGAGCGTTAGAGGAGGAAGACTCTACTTTAATCTGATAAGACATGATAAGCCCATTTGAAGGCTTATTCTGTGGCAATACATGCAATGAAGAAGCAATTCTATTCTGCACGTATCCCGCAAGTTCACATCCAGCGGAATTGTTCAGAGTTGTGAGAATATTGACTAAGGTTCCCTCCTCTCTGAACTTAGATTTGGATTTTTCATCATCCTGCTGTGATGCTTTAAATAACATTTTTGTGGATAAAATATCTTGCATTTGAGACAAATTGGACTCCACAGTTATGGCAGGGTCAGTTGCAGAGGTGTACAGTAACTCCTCTGGTTCAATTAGAATGGATCAGTTTTCGTTTGTAACTCCTGAAGATGTGGACAAACTCCTTGGAGGTGTCTGGCCTACCACTTGTCCTGTGGATCCATGTCTAACCTGGCTTATAACATCAAGCAGGGAGGTTATTAGAGATGACCTAGTTGACATCATAAATGCCTCAGTTTTTGAAAGAGGCAATTGTGAGACCTTTACTTAAGAAGTCTGCCCTAGAGCCCTCAGTGATGGATAATTATAGGCCAGTCTCCAACCTCCCTTGGGTGGGCAAGGTAATTGAGAGAGTGGTGGCTGATAAACTCCAGGCAGTTTTGGATGGTACTGATGATCTAGATCAGTTTCAAACTGGCTGTAGCACAGGCTATGGTGTGGACACAGCCTTGGTTGGCCTGATGGATGATCTCTACCAAGGAATGGACAGAGGGAATGTGACTCTGTTGGTTCTTTTGGACCTTTCTGCAGCTTTCAGTACTATCAACCATGGTAACCTTCTGGATTATTTGAGGGATTTGGGAATAGGGGGTACTGCATTGCAGTAGTTCTGTCCCTATCTTTCTGGTAGATTCCAGATGGTGTTGATAGGAGATAGTTGTTTTCTGAAACATGAGCCATTGTATGGTGTCCCTCAGGGCTCCATCCTATCTCTGATGCTTTTTAACATCTACATGAAACTGCTGAGTGAGGTCATCGGGAGATTTAGAGCAGGGTGTTATCAAGATCTTGATAACACTCAAATCTGTTTTTCTATGACATCATCATCGGGTAATGGCATAATCCCCCTAAATGCTTGCCTACAGGCAGTAATTGGGATAATAAATTGAAACTTAATCCAAACACAACTGAGGTAAAGGGTCATACTTTGAGAGATGTGATAGATCTTCCTGTTCTAGACAGGGTTGCACTATGTCCATAGACATAGCTTGGGAGTGCTTCTGGATCCAGGCCTCACTCTGGTATCTTGGGTTGAGGTTATGGCCAAGAAGGCTTTCTGTCAACTTTGGTCAATGTGACAGCTGCGTCCGTTCATTGAAGATAATGATCTCAGAACTGTGGTACTCTCTCTGGTATCCTTTAGTCTTGACTACTGAAATGTGCTCTACATTGGACTGCCTTTGTATGTAGTTTGGAAACTTCAGTTGGTCCAGAGTGCAGCGGCTAGATTAGTCTCTGGGATTTTTCAGAAAGACCACATTATTATGGTCTAATTTTTATGCCTGATTTAAAACAATTGCACTGGCTGCCAGTAGGTTTCCAGGCAAGATACAAAGTGCTGGTAATTACCTTTAAAGCCCTAATTGACTTAGGACCGGGTTACCTGGGAGAGTGCCTTCTTCTGCATGATCCCCACCACACATTAAGGTCATTGAGAGAGTCTGGCTCCGGATGCCGTCATCTCATCTGGATGCCACCAGAGTGGGCCTTCTTTGTAGTTGCTCCAGGGCTGAGGAATGCACTCCCTATAGATATCCATGGCCTAACATCTTTGTCAGCCTTTAAAAGAGCCCTTAAGACGGGTTTTTTTTTAAAGCCTGGCTTTTAGTAATCTTTGAATGTTATAAATTGTTTTATGTCATTTTTTAAATAGTGTGCTTTATTGTGTTTTTATTGTATTTATGGTTGTGGACCACCTAGAGCCTTCAGAGTCAGGTGGTATATTCATTCCATTCCTTCATTTGATTTCTATACCACCCTTCCAAAAATGGCTCAGGGTGGTTGACACAGAGAAATAATAAACACATAAGATGGATCCCTGTCCCCAAAGGGCTCACAATCTAAAAAGAAACACAAGATAGATGCCAGCGTCACTGGAGGTATTGTGATGGGGGGGTGGATAGGGCCAGTTACTCTCCCCCTGCTAAATAAAGAGAATCACCATGTTAAAAGGTGCCTCTTTGCCAGGTTAACAGGGGTATATTAAAGGAAGGAAGGAAGGAAGGAAGGAAGGAAGGAAGGAAGGAAGGAAGGAAGGAAGGAAGGAAATTTAGATCTTCCGTGACATGTTTTTATTCTCTTGCTTAGAGAATAGCCCAAATGCCTTTGAGCTCCATAGCACACTGATGCTGAATAAAGGTACTTCAGTACTGACCTTTTCTTCTTCTTTTTTGCACAGCCCAATATTTGACCTCTTTGAGGGTTCAGGAGGCAATGTTTTAAAACTCTCTTAACCATAAGCTATCTTTAAAACACCAGGAGGCTGTTCTCATGAGCAGCCAAGACCGGGCTAGGGCAGCTAAGTTTGGGCTTGGCTCCCCATGGGAGCCCGTGGGAGCTGAGCGGCTCCTGGCAGTGCCTTGCTGGCAGATCCATCAAAGAAGCTTGCCTCTTCAATGAGGTTAAGGGAGTAAGCACTTCCTTAACCACTTTTCCCTGACCATCTGTCAGCTTTCAGCTGGTGCTGCAACACTGACGGATGCCTGCCCATCGCTGGGGGCATCCCCACAAGGCAGCACGCATTTGCGTGGTGCGTGATGGGATCCTCGGAGGCTTGGACAATAAGTCCTGACCTCATTGTCTGGATGGAAGGCAGGGTTTGAGAAGCCTTCCCCACATTCACCCACTGCCCCTGCCCTCCCGGTCATGAGAATGACCTCGGTATCTCTTAACAGAATTCAGGGTTTGGAAATAAAAAATCAAATGGAAATAAAAATCAAATGAGAAAAAAATTAAATATTAACCATAAAGCTATATTTAAAATTCTGAATGTCAATGGAATTCAAAGCTTAGAAATAAAAATGAAGTGGAAGTATTTTATAGATATGTATCTAAAATGATTTCGTGTGTAATTCTTTGTAAGCTGTAAATGCAGTGCCATGTGCACTTATGAGGGTTCCCCACCACCACCACTTTAACTCCAAATTTTGAGTTTGACAGCCACATCTACATGTTTACATTTTGTAAGAAAGTGAATCATTATTTATTTTAAAATGACCGTATCCCAGAACAATGCTACAGTTCCTAATATTACCTCCTTTAAAAATACCGTAAGATATTTTCCAACATACAAAGCTCCAAGCATGGTTTTTGTCCTTAAACATTACCCTGTGAGGCTTCCTTTCCTACATTAGCAACAAATGGATGTCTGGATTTCCTTGAGACAGTTAGACATTAGCTTTTAATTTTGTACCTATAATAACTTCCACATTAGCAAGAATTTGAGATGTGGCTTTGGTTACAAATCTTTGTATCACAGCTTTGTCAGAGAGCTAAGTTGAGCTTGATTGCTCCAGTTTTAATTTCTTAGAGCTCCCACACAAATGGGAACCAAGAACTCTTATGAATAAGTGATGGTGTGCTGAAGGCGGCTGTTCAGTGAAATTATAATTGGGGATTTTTATTTTTTATTTTTTGCATGCATGCATGTTTACCTTTCCTAGGCTCTCTTTTCTTTAATCCTTTGTTAATGAATATATAGTTTTCCAGCTCTGCAACCTGTTTTCCTCCTAGTTTCAAAACACCATCAGAGAAGACAAAGGAAAAGTGATAATGCTCCATCTGACAAATAAAACCTTGTTCTGTTCCAATTAACTGAATGCCAGCTGTTGCCTAGTGTGACTGAGTTATTTTTGGATATTAGGGATGCATTTATGACTGATTAAAGCAGAATGAAAGGAATAGCTATTTATCAGTATAATAATTAAGCTTCATTGTTTGTTCCATAGATTATTAGTGCACTATTGTTCAGAAGTGGGCTTGGTCCTGTAATACCAACAGTGCTCATTTGCTTAAAAAAAATGTGTCACAGGTTAATATTAATTTTTGTGTGAGTGGCCCAAGAATTGGCTAGGGTCACTTTTAGGAATCTGTATTTCTGTCTCTTTGGCCACTTAGTGTTTATTTGATCATGCTTATGAATATAAATTTTCTGGTGTTTCAAGTTAATGCTGAAGCTGGCCCAGCTCATGAATATTAATACACACACAGCTGATCTCTCTGCAAATGATCACATCCATAAACATGAAAACACGGTTAACTTACAATAATGAGCAGTCTCTTGAATTTTGGTCCCAACTCAGCTTAACAATTCTAATGTTACAATTTAATGCTGTATTTCCCCCCTCCATCTTGCCCTTGGTCTCTGTGGAACCAGTTCCATTAATTTAGCATCTCCTCAGAAAAGGGGACCTATGTTAACTGCTGAAGTTAACTCAAAACATAATCTATGGTACTGCTTTATGCTTTCATATGTGAACGTGCTGTGATCACAGAGGTGATAGTTACATTCTCTGATTTACCTGTGAATAGTATGTGAACTCGGGAGAGTCCCACCAAATATGACATGAAGTGTGAGTAAGATTCGGGATCTTCAGATAAAGGGTTGATTGGTTGAAATAAATATGAGACATTTAACTGCTCTGTCATTACATTTTTGGGCCACACTGCTCTTTGACTCTCTGACACATGGTTACGTAGGCGCCATGGTTACCATGGTTACCTAGAAGTTAAAAAGTAGTTAACTTCTTTTGGGAAGATGTCAGTTGATAAATTTAATTATCAACTAAATTTGGACATCTAATCTACATGGCTATGCTACTATTACAATTTGGTAAAATAGCATATAATAATTTTGACTTTGTTAGCTGCCTTGAGTGTTTGAACAGTGCTGCAGAGGAGGCACCATGGACTGGATAGATAAGGGCTCTTCACCTTGCTACCTATTCCAGAACCATTAATCAAAGCTTATTGTTGTCTCAGTGAGACCATCTAGAACAGGGATTCTCAACGTCCAATAACTTCAACTCCCATAATCCCCAGCCCCAGTGGCCTTTGGTTGGGAATTATGGGAGTTGAAGTCCAATAACATCTGGGGACCCAACGTTGAGAATCCCTGATCTAGAAGACCATCTAGAACCTTGACCCATCAGCTGTCTCTTGGCAATACAGTGGCAGCTGCAGTAGCTTCCGCATATGGCTCTAAGGTAGAGAACTGTGTAGAGAGTCCTCCCTCTTTCATAGTCTCTCTTTATGGCATTGTCATTGAGGTAAGTCACTGCCCCCTCTGCTGTGTCCTGCACAGTATGGGATTTACGTTCTGAATCAAATGTGGGGGGAGACGGGAGATATATTATTGGTCTGGTCTGTCTTGTTTTGGTCTCTCCTGCTCCCTCACATCAATGTTGAGAAATGGGCAAACAGCAATACCAGCCTTCTTCCACAGATGACGCAGTACTTGGGGAGGGAAGGGGTAATGCTATCGTACTTAAGAGTCATATGTCAATCTTTCTTTTCTTTTTCAGAAAGTTCATATTTATAACATTTTAGTAGCCAGTGATACGTTGGGATAATTATAACATGTAAAAATAGAGAAAAAACATTAGAACAGTTTTCCTCAAAAGCCTATTACTAAGAAAAATGTAAATTGTTGCTCAATAGTACAAAAGATAATGAATAGTACCTGTACCAATAAATCTCAGTATTGAAATTACTGCCATCTTGTTTCACTATATGCCATGTAGCCAGTATAATTGTGTTTTTACCTTAAAAACAAAATAAAAAAATCTACCTTTTACTTTTTGGGGTATATCTTCTGGCTGTGTGATAAGAAAAAGTGGCTTTGTAATACCAAATGTCTTTTCCCTCCTCCTTTTCCAGCTACAATAGTACTGAATGAGCTGAACTGGACCAGAGCCTTAGATAAAGTCTTCAAAATGAACAAAGATGAAGATTCAACCTTGCTCTGGCAAGTTTTTGGCAGCGCAACAGGCCTCGCCAGGTATTACCCAGGTAATTTGCAGTCTTGGCAACATAAATTGTTTCCAGTGTACTTCTCTTCTCTACAGCCATAAAAATCACTGGCCATTATTCACAGAAAAATACAGAATCATGACTAGACATGAGGAAAATTACTCAAGAGTAGTTTCATTGAAATAAAAGGGACAAATTAGGTATTGCCAAACTTGTCCTTGGGTCTACTTTGAGTAAGTTTCTTCATCATGTCAACCTATGTTTTTTGCTAGTTTAAAGCTGGTGAAGTTGGAGTTAAGAGTTCAGAATACTAGTGAAAGAAGAGAATTCAGACCCAAGGTATTTGGTTAATACCAGGCTCTTCACCAAAATAGAAGAAATCCTGGGTGGAATTGTGCTTGAAATTTTCAACCATCACATTGGTTCTCTTATATAGTCATGAGTTCTGTCTGTGATAGTGTAAGAATGTGAATCGTGATTGCTTCTCTATAGCCCTGGGAATGCTTGGATCAACTGCTAAGTGTATAATTCTGCTTAGGTAAATTAAGAGGAATCACAACTGTTTCATGGGGCATGTCTTCAGGACCTCTGCAGAGTATGGTTTTGCCACTGGAGTTCAAGCTGATTAATACAGAGGTTTTGTTTTATGTATGCATTTGCTCTGTTCTTTAGAGAATTTCATTACTGTACTATAGTAATTAATTTAAGTGAGTATATATATTTTAATGTCTTTAGGCCACTAGTAGACTCGGTTCAATTTATATACTCCAGGACACTCTTCTGATACAGTTAGTTTAATGTTAGATATCTTCTGTACAGAAGCACTTTAGTAATAAAACAATCAAAACCAAATTTTATCATGTCTAGGTGTGAATATTGTGCATATCCATTGTGCTCCAGTATCTCATGTGAATTTGGTTTCTAACAAGTTTTTGTTTGTTTGAAGTTCTCATTGTTATACAGAATAGTCTTAAAATTTTGCTTGAAGAACTTCTTGTGATCACATGGTTTGGGGAGGGGGGGTCTTTTTTAGAGGCCAGCCATGGGAGGAGGGAAAGCAGACACTTAACCTAGGCATGGAAATAATGTGTGTGTGTGTGTGTGTGTGTTTGTGTGTGTGTGTGTGGTCGAGGGATATCTAAGTGACAAATCTATTGCCATGAGGAGAACATTGAGAATAAATTGTAGCTCATGCTTGGGAGAAATTTGCAAAATTATTTCCCTGTAATTAACTCCAAGGATGTGTGTGTGCCATAAGCACATAATCCTTTCCCCTGCTCCTGGTGCATTGGGACACCTTTCCTAATCATGTGGGGGAAGTGGTTTGTCTAAGCCAAACCATCCCACAAGCAGAGGCGTATCTAGGGAAAATAGCGCCTAGGGCAAGCATTGAAATTGCTCCCCCTGTCCAAACATCTGACACCCATCTTTCAGATAACGTTACCATAATATCAGTGGAAAAATACAAGTCTGAAGGTCACTTACAAGTCACATATCTGAATATGTGTACAGTGACTTATATTATATTATTTTTTAAAAAAATATTACCTGTAGCCCCTTTGGGGGGCTTCCTAAAGGCTGGCGGGGGGTCTGCAAAGCTTCCCCCTCCCCCCTGCTGACCTCTAGGGTCTCACAGGGACCATTTAAGCATGTGTAGTGGCCATTTAAAAAAAAAAAAATTCCAAAAAATTGCAGCTGAAAACAAAATGGCCACCACAAATGCTCAAATGGCCTCTGTGAGACCTGGTGTGGCCTAGGGCCTCACAGAGGCCATTTGAGCATGCACGGTGGCCATTTTGTTTTCGGCAGCCTTTTTTAAAAAAACATAATTTTAAGAAATGGCGCCCCCCTTCAAGTGGCACCTGGGGCACGTGCCCTGCCTGCCCCACCCTAGATACGCCCCTGCCCACAAGTGACTGAGGAAAGCTCACTGGGAAATGGGGAAGGACATGCATGCTTACAATGCAAACACCTTCTTATTACGTGCAGTTGACTGATGGACAAAATATCATCTGAACTAGCCCTCTTAAATACCTTTTAGGAGTTGACTGGGAAGATTTATTTTCTCATAGTAAAACTATGATGGTGAGTCAGCAATGTTGGAACCCTTTCTATGAGAAAGGACTTATACATAACATCCTGGGTATAGTTGCTTTTTCCTTGTCCAGGATTAATATGTTTTTTCAGTCATAGGCAAGTGATTGGCCTGCTGAATTTTAGCCCATTTCCATCTTGTGATAGGGAGAAAAAGTGGCAAAAATTGTATGTTTGAATCTATATAAATAGGACATGAAAAAACAGGAAATCTTACAGTCACTTTGCCTCCTACAAGCTGGGGTCCTTGGGCAAGAAGGTCTTCAGATCTATCATTAAAAAAAGATCTTGGATTACATCTTCCTAGCTTACTGTTCTAAGGAGCAAACCATGCTTGAGGCATCACTGCTTATTCAGTGGAGGGACATGGCTGTTTTGAATGGCCCTGGATATTAATGCATTCTACAGGATGCCTGCTGTGATGTGGTCATCAACCTTCATCTTTGTGAGGCAACATTCTTGTTTCCAAATCACTTTGTTCTATATGGTAAAGGTAAAGTGTGCCATCGACTCCTGGCGACCACAGAGCCTTGTGGTTTTCTTTGGTAGAATACAGAAGGGGTCTACCATTGCCTCCTCCCGTGCAGTATGAGATGATCCCTTTCAGCATCTTCCGATATTGCTGCTGCCCAGTATTGGTATTTCCCATAGTCTGGGAAACATACCAGCAGGGATTCAAATCAGCAACCTCTGGGCATGGTAGTCAAGCCATTTCCCCATTGTGACATTAGGTGGCTGACAACCTTAGAAATGTTGTTCTCAACCTGGAAGAGGAGCTAGACCTTTGTTACATCAGTTGTTGCATCAACTGAACAAAGAGGCGCCATCTGAAACTTTCATATTATAAGGAAGTATCTGAGAAACTTGAAATCTAATATTGCCTTCCAACCTCCATCTTTCTTGGGCCTGGTGTAGAATATAGAGAATATACCCATGGGCCTATCTGAAGATGGTACTGGCTGTATGATGTTACCAATGTCTAAAAAAATGAGTGATCACTACCAGACCTCTGTGGTGTTTGGCCAGATGTATGGACAATGGAGAAAGAGAAAAATCGGCCCTAGTAAAGGATTGGAGTACTAGAGCATACAGTTCCCATAGTGTCTCCAGGACCCTCCTGATGTGAAGACATCAATTTCCACTTGTGAAAGAAAAACTGCAGCCTTCCACTAGTAGGTGAGGCTCAGGAATCGGGTTGAGGGAGGATTAACTGTTTACCTCTGTGATAGGATTTGGCAAAAGGTGACTTAGGAACATAGGAAGCTGCCATATAATGAGTCAGACCATTGGTCAATCTAGCTCAGTATTGTCTACACAGACTGTCAACAGCTTCTCCAAGGTTGCAGGCAGGAATCTCTCTCAGCCCTATCCTGGAGATGCCAGGGATGGAACTTGGAATTTAGATGCTCTTTCTAGAGTAGCTCCTTACCCTAAGGGGAATATCTTACAGTGCTCACACATCAAGTCTCCCATTCATATGCAACCAGGGTGGACCCTGCTTAGCTAAGGAGACAAGTCATACTTGCTTCTACTACAAGGACAGCTCTCCTCAATTGTTTCTGAGTATAAGACATTATAAGAGTATAAGATAAATTGGGAGTTGAGAAGAAATAGATCTTAGGAACAAAATAAATGGCATCCCTTTTTTCTTGGGTTTTGTAGCCTGCTTTTGGATTGTGGGGAGCACTCTCTTTTTGTCCTTTTTTTTTTTTTTACTACTGGTAGAGTGCTAAAGGATTCCCCAAAGTGTTTCCCCTGTTCCCTAAATAGGTTGGCTTTAGTTTTTGTTGTTGTTGCCTATTTCCCAATGTTTGTGCCAAAAAGGTTTCTACACACAACTACCTCTGAAGTCATGGATCTGGCAGAGAATTGTAGGTGATCCACAAGATAATCTATCAAAAATTCACCAGCCCTCAACAGCTTGTTGAAGCTTTCTTTAGTTTTTAGCTTCTTTAATTCCGTCTTTAACTTCTTTAATACCTCACTTAATAGAGCTCTTTCCCACAAAACAGAGGCCCTAGCCAGGCGGGAGTTAATTGTAATGGTTCTTCCTGAAGTACAGAGCAGAGGCTTCATGAAATCTGTGTATTGGGGTCTCATTTTTGCAAACTTCTGAGCTAGAGAGCAAATTCTTGCCCTCCTTGAGCACTATCATGCTGGAGGAGAGTGCTGCCTTAGGGATGCCCACCATAGGCAGTTGTAAATCTTCCATTTACAATGTGTAACCCCCAAATACATATTTTTGGGTGGTCCAGAGGGCTTCCTGTCAAAGGGGAAGGCATTAGTGTCACTTTCCCACTTCACCTGTACACTTAGGTGGGAAGTTCTATTATTGTTGTTGTTATTATTATTATTAATTATGTTTTATATCCCACTCTTCCTCCAAGGAGCCCATAGTAATACATGCTTCAGTTTCTCCTCACAACAACCCTGTGAAGTAGGTTAGGCTGAGAGAGAAGTGACTGGACCAGAGTCACCCAGCAAGTCTCATGGCTGAATGGGGATTTGAACTCGGGTCTCCCAAGTCCTAGTCCAGCACTCTAAACACTACACCACGCTGGCAGGCTGCTCTCTCACTGCACTGTTGCATTCTGTATGTCAGCCACTTTATATTTCTAATAATAAACATATATTAAAAGTAATGAAGCACAGGGGGGTAATGCTAACCATTTCCCTAGCTATGTGAAGTTAACAGGATAACTAACACAATTTTTTGTTAGGGAAGTCCAGTGGTTAAGAACATCTTAATGGCATTTCCCCGCACAGCAGTTCTAATGTTCTTGCTTTCTAGAAGTCATGGGCTTTTCCTCATCAAAGCATTTTTCATTCAGTGATTTGACCTCCCAGGCCTAATATATGCAGTATCCCTTGGCAACAGTATACCATTAAAAATAGAGCTGTCTAATAGGTGCCATGGCCATGTGCATCACAGAGCTTTTTGTCTGTTTTTGTCTAATTTGTATATTAATGTACTACCGGTATATACTTTTCTAATTAAGAATATGTACTCAAAGAAACGTACAAATATAAAGACAGCAAGAGACATTACAATCAGTATTTACTATCTAGTTAGTTACTGTTATTTATTAGCAATAGTTACTATTTACTTAGTGACTATTACTTACTACTACTACAATACTGTAAGTCAAAATACAAACAGCAGCAATAAAAATAACTACGCAACAGCAGTGCTATGATTTTACTCCATACATTTGGTGAAGCCTAATTCATTCATTAATACTCCTGTGCTGCTTTTCCATATCTGATTAGGCCTTCAAAGGGAGGGTTCAGCCTCCGCTGAGGCCCCCTGGCCCCACCCTCTCCATCTGACATCAGACACAGGGTGCCAGCTAGCCACGCTCCCGTGCCTGACACAGACGTGGGGGCATGGTCAAATGGGGTGGTGTAGCCCCATGGGGGGGGGAGATCGTCCCCACTGCATTGGCAGCGAGGCCAGCATCAGCTCCCTCTGCTTTTAAAAGGCAGGGAGAGTCACTTAGGCTGTGCTGCCAATGCAGTGCAGGCCGATTTCAGTCCCAAACGGGGCCGCACAACTCGTTTGGGAGTGAAATAATGTCCCCCGCATCTGCTGTCAGATGTGGGGTGTGTGTCTGGGGCTGCGAGGCCCCAGTTCCTTGTACCCATTCGCCAGTGGTGGCTCTGCCCCGGGTTTAGAGCTTTAAAGATTATTACAATCCCTTTGAATTGCACCTGGAAATATAAGACCAGTTGATACAATAGTCAGGCGCGTAACAATGATAGGGCAAGGGGAGACAGTTGTCTGGGGGCCCCACTGCCTGGAGGGGCACCCCAGAGGCACCTCATGTGACTCCCCATTGCCCCCTGCCCAGCCCCATAGCCTCTCAGCCACTTGCCCTCTTCGCCGTCTCTCCTGCTTGTTCTGCTGGCCCGCAATCGAAGCAGCAGGCAAGCTGCAAAGAGCTCCTTTTCTCCCGCCTCTCAGCTGATCGGCGGGTGGGCGGGGCTTCCAAGGAGGCTTCTGTGTAGGCCGCAGTGAAGCCTGAACTCGAGTAGGGCCCAAGCCAGCCAGGAAGGAGGAGGCAGCCAGAGTGTTCTCTGCAGCAGAAGACCCCTTGCTGCCCTGCTTAACCCAGACCAGCATTTGCCAGGTAGAGTGTGAACTCCTTTTTGTGGTTACCTTTCCCGCCCCGCCCCCCCATATATAGGGATCTGCTTGCCATAGGGCTTGGATATGGGGGGGGAGGGACCGAGAAGTCTCTGAATACTTATTTTGAAACAGCTTGGAAAATTTGCTGACTTAAAAAAACTATCTAAAAAGTCCTATAAGTGGCTTGTTTCATGGCAGAAAATTGCAAAAACTTCTGGAACAGTATTTATTAGTTTTATTTATTCATTCATTCATTTATAAATGCACTTATGTTCAAGTTGTTTTGCAACCCAGAAGGTCTGAGTAAGAACTGTGAAGCATGTGTGGTGCTTTTATTTTATTTTTCTTGTGTGTGAACTGCTCTCCAATAACTTGCAGGGACTTCAGGGTAAATCTGGCCAACATGTGAATGCAGCACCTCCATTCCAGAGGAGATGTGTCTTAAAGGGCTTTAAAAGCCTCCTGTGAAAAACCTCCTGCAATCAAACTTGACTGAATTTGTTCAGAATTCTGAGAAAACAAACATAGGTTCACCCTGCATGGTTGAAAGTCTCCTTTGCTAATCTGCAGCGAGGGGCCCATTTTAATAATTCATCTTTCTAGTGTGTTCTAGGCATTAAAAGTAATACAAATGTATAGTACTCAATGTATATCACTATATATTGTGACGTGTGTGTGTGTATTCAGTGAAATGTATTTGCAGGCAGCATACTTATTTTGGAATATCAGACTTAAATCCTTGGGGGCCTGGGGTGTGCGGAGGCCCTGGACTTTGGGGGGGGGCATTTTAAAATCTTGTCTCTGGGCCCACTCCAACCTTGCTACGCCCCTGACAATAGTGCAATAACATTCTCAAAAACAATGAACACTACTCAGAATTCCTGCAGCAGCATCTTGAACCAACTCGTAGTCTTCAGAGGCAGCCTCACAGAGCGTGTTATATCGTAAACCAGTCTAGATGTAACAAAGGCTGGTGTCCTTGCTCAGGTCTGCCCTACTGAAGAACAGGCACAATTGTCACATCAACCTATGTTAGGTTAACATTCCTGGCCATAGTCAGCACCTCAGAAACAGGTGTAAGGCTTGAAAGCCTTCCCTCCCAGTCTTTTAAACATTTGATTGGATTTGATTGGATCGTTTCTGCTTAGTTAATCAATAATACAGTTATATTGTTATTTTTTAAGAATAGCATTCTTCTGGGATCCAGATTATGCTTGCACGGAGTTCGGTTTTCAACTTTGAAAATCTCTCTCTCTCTCTCTCTCTCTCTCTCTCTCTCTCTCTCTCTCTCACACACACACACACACACACACACACACACACACACACACACACACTTTCCATCGCAATATGCCAACAATAGCCTTTCCCCACAGTTTTTCCTCTAGGTCAAGGAGTGTTTCATGCATACATACCACCTTTCATGCTGAGCAGTGTGGTATTGTGCTTCATCCTTGAAAATGACATGAAAGGAAGGGAATGCTCCATCAACAGAATTAGAGCTGAATATAAGTTTCTAGCAGCCTCGAAAGACAGAAAGGGCAGCTGAAGGAGAAAGTTGACTGAATCTAAGCCTCATGAAAGCTTCATTTCCCTCCCTTCTCTCCAATTCAATATTGGTGAAACTGTCGAAAGTAGAAAGCTCCAATTTGCGTAGTTCCCATTAAAAGGAGAATCATCATGTTTGGCCAATTTTCCTTTCCCGTACAGGTATAGCATGTTTTGCAGGCATCACAGTGGTTTGTATGATTTTTATAAGCCACACACAAGGATTCCTTTTTAATTGCTGTTATGACACCAATTATAGATTCCGTGATTTCCATTGTTTTCTTTATGCACGCATTCTTAATAGTTGGCATTTCTGCATGGGAGTAAGTAGAGCTAGCTGTAAGCCACTGATATAAATTTCACTTAGAACTTAAAGAAAATTGCCAAGTTGCAGTCTTGGCTCCATGGGTGGGCTGAGAAAAAGGAAGTAATAAATAAATGTAGAACAGTCTGCACACCCCTGCTGTTCTAGCCAAGGGAGCAAGAGAAGAACAAAGACAGTCCCCTACTTTCTTGTAGAGTAGTGGTGGTAAACCACTTTGGCAAGTGTGCAAAAAGTTCTTATTGTTTAATGGTTTTAATATGTGTGATGATTTTGGTAGTATATTTAATTTTAATTTGATCCACTTTGAGCTTGTGGAGAGCCAGTACACAACTATAGTAAATGAATAAAAGATTTTAGTTACAGTAGTAACTTTAACGCACTTTGATGCATTTGCAGTGATCAATGCCATAAGATGGGCTTTCCTGTATTTTTCTGAAGGGTGCACAGGTAAAAATGAATTTGTGAGTCTGTGTAAGTCTGAAACTGCTATCTGTTCTGCTACCAGAAGTTCTGCCTCTACATCTACTCCAGGCCTCAGAATTGAGCACAACCAAATTAAGATGCAGAGTTATGCGTACCCATGGTATGCTCATAACTGTTTAGAAAAAGTAAATCCACAGCACTAATAACAGCTATTGTAAGAAATGACACTTTGGGGGAGTAATCAGGATGGACTGCAAACCTCCTTTGTGAAGTGTCAGTGCCACCATAGGGACTCCTGTGTCCTTTGTAAATCACTCATTAATGTATTTTGTGCCATTCAGGCACACATTGGGCTTATTTTGTGCCATTCAGATTAAAATATAAAGCTGTGTGATTTGGAAAGTAGAAAGGAGAGCAGTAATTTCTGTGGTCCCCCCCCCATTTATTTATTTATTTATTTATTTTATTTTTACATTTTCTATCCCGCTCTTCCTCCAAGGAGCCCAGAGCGGTGTACCACATACTTAGGTTTCTCCTCACAACAACAACCCTGTGAAGTAGGTTAGGATGAGAGAGAAGTGACTGGCCAACATTTAAGATGTTGCTGAAATATCAATGGCCTTCAAAGTTTTCTTGATGGTACCAAAGTTGACCGATAGGGCATATTTATAATATATGTTTTAAAATGTTACAAAATAACCTCTTTAGTGTGCAAAAACAAGATGTTAAAATAAACTTGCAGACATTTAAGCAAAGCAAACATTTGGGTGTAAAACACCATCATCAGTGCTCTTTTTGGCATACCAGGGTAATTTTCAAGCACGGCTTTTAGCTCACATCTCCTCTGGAATGGAGGGTGCGTGTTCATATATCAACCAGATTTACCCCAAAGTCCCTGCAAGCTATCAGGGAGCACTTCACACACACTTCGGGTCTGTCATTGCCAGTTAGAGTGTAGTCTGATTTATATCCAGGGTTAAAAAAACTCTTACTCTTTGTGGTGGTTTTTTGGGGGAACTTCAAACTCACAGTAAAGCCTCGCAGTAAGCTCGCTGTAAAGCCTACTGTGTGAAAAACACCCAGCTGGTAACACTTCAAGCTTCACTTAAAAACCGTAGTCAAACCGAAAGTAGAACCAACTGAGAAGGGAGAGGAGCCAACGAGCAAAAAATATATATAAATCCTCCCCTCATTTTCTTTTTACCCTTCTCAGTTGTTTCTACTTTCTGTTTGGCTAGTGTATTTAAGGCTTTAAATGTTACCAGCTGCTATGCCAAAAAGAGCATTTTTGGTGTTTTACACTGAAATGTTTGATTGCATTGCTTACTTGTCTGTAAGTTTGTAAGTTTATTTTTTCATCCTGCTTTTGCCCGTTAAAGAGGCCATTTTGTAACTTTTGTGAAGTGTTGTCATGCACATCTCATTTAGGGATGTGCACGAGTCAGTTCGGAACCTCCTCTGGAAAGCATTGAACCGGTTCAGACACCAGTGTTTGAACCGGCTCAGTGGGGCAGGGAGCAGTTCCCTTAAGAGGCAGTTAAGGAGCTCCTTACCTGCTCATCCCTGCCCAGCTGCTTTTCCGCCAGCAGCTGCTCTTCAAAAGGAGCAGCCACCGCTGCCGGAAAAGAGGTGGGGTGGTGGACGAGCAGGTAAAGAGCCACTTATCTGCTTTTTAAGGGAACTGCTCGTGCCCCACTGGCAGCTGCCCGAACGGCTTGTGTACATCCCTAATTTCATCACTGTTATATTGTTTTAAAATGAAAACTATATCACATTCATTTCCATACTTCTGTCCAGTTTACATTACTTGTAAGAGTGTGTTCAATACCAATCAGTTGAGGGAAAGGTTACACTAGATAAAAGAAATTAAATACTGGCATTGGGCAATGTGCAGTAATTAGTTACAATTGTTTAAAATAAACTTTTTTTTTCATGGAGAATTGATTGTTAAAGATCATTTCTCTCTTCTTTCCTTTGCATTATGTATCATACGCTTATCCCTCTCTTTGTGTCCTCCTGATTGGATTACAGCACTGCACACTTTATCCGTTTTGTCTTGAAAATCAATAACAATAGATGGTTGGTATAGCATAGGGTCACTCACTCTTTCAGCTGTTTAAATGATTGGAAAGAGTAGGTCTCATTTACACTGGTTGTGGATTGCTTCCAGATAAAATGTAAAGTGGTGCTCAAGAAATGTTCTTCCCAAATATTTTGTTCTAAAATGATCTTGAAATGTAGAAGTCAAATTTTATCTTGATCACAATTTAAGATTTTTACTTTGCTACAAAGTCTGGTTCGCTATGAGTCCTGGCTATGTCAAGGATACCTGTTGTACAAGCAGTATCAGAGAATATATTGCCTCTTTGTATTGGTATATTAGCCACCTAATGGCACAGTGGGGAAGTAACTTGCCTAGGGAGCAAGAGGCTGCCGGTTTGAATCCCCGCTGGTATGTTTCCCAGACTATGGGAAACACCTATATCAGGCAGCAGCTATATAGGAAGATGCTGAAAGGCATCATCTCATACTGCATGAGAGATGGCAAAGGAGGTAAACCCCTCCTGTATTCTACCAAAGGAAACTACGTGGCTCTGTGTTCGCCAGGAGTTGACACCAACTCGACGGCACATCTTTTATTGGTATGTTATTGGCATATGACCCCAGTCAAATTGAGCTGCTATTGTGAATTATATGCAAAGCTTCAAATTCTGTTCCATAGCTTGCTCAGACCATGACTGCATGGAGGAGAATAGAGAATTTGATATAATTTTGTAAGCTACCCATCACCTAGAGCAGAATGTTAAGGTACATGTTGAACTAAAGTTTATTTATTTTTAATCATAGTACCTTTCTCTTTTTTGACCTGAATATCTGGGACACTGTAAGGCTAATTGTGAACCCAGACCCAAATAATGATAAGACACCTGTAGTTGGAAGAAACTAGGGCCACTTTATTAAATTATTACAAAACCTGCAATGAGGAATTGAACTAAAGTGTGGGTATCCCCTGTGTGGGTCAATCTCATAAGAGGTATGCCCAAGGAAGGCGAAGGACTGGGCTTTGATTCGGCTCAGTACCAGTCCAAACCTCATCTCGACCATGAGGTTACCCCCATCAAGGGGATGCATACCAGCCAACCCAGGCTGCGAGGCACTGAGCGGCGTTCGCTGGCATGCATCAGAGTGGATCCAGCCTGAGAGTCGCAAGATCACCAAACTTTCCTCCATATTCCCACTCACCACAACAGCCCTCCAGTCCAGCACCATTGCAATTAACGTACCCCGACCTGCACTCAACTGCCACAGAAGCAAGGCAAACCTCAGTTTAGCCCCGCTTAAAGTGCTAAAAGGCATCATGTCAAACTACACAGGAGACGGCAATGGTAAACACCTCCTGTATTCTACCAAAGACCATCACAAGACTCTGTAGTCTCCACGAGTCGCCGCCGACTCAACGGCACACTTTACCATTACCCCACCCTTGAACAAGTTTTCTACGTTTACCCGGAGGAAGACATCATTACCACGGTCCAACAAATGGATGCCATCTGGCCGAAACCAGGAAATGTCCTGAGCCAAAATCTCTGAATGCTGGGTCACACATCTACCCATAGCTACCACAGCACAGCTGATCTCGTGGTTAACCCCATGTCTAGCCTGATTAAAACATCGGATTCTACTATGGCACCACCAATTCAACCCTGGAATCACATTGGACCAAACCAAGACAGGGTCTGGAAACCGAGCTTTCAATCTCTGAAAATCATCTATTGCCTGCAATATGAGAGCTTTGCCATGAAGCAAGCAATGTCATTACCCCCCAAATGAATCACCAACATGTGGGAAGCTCACCTGCTAGAAATATCCTTAAACAGGGCTGGCAAAAACTCGGTCCATGTCATTCCGTGACACCCTAGCCAATCGACTTCGGCCATGCCAGCAAGGCCCGTCTGGGAACACATACTGGTCATGCAAGCTCTTCTACTGGCCCAGAACATGTAACTGTGCCTGTATATCAATACCTGGTAAGGAGTTCGCAGAATTCCTGAAAAATAAAAGAAATATCAATATTGTGAATACCATCATCATTTACGCATTAAAGGGCGATTGTACTGCCAACAAATGCCATCCTATAGCCCTAATATGAGCCTCTGAAATGCTGGCCACAGCCATCGATGATGCCGCTCCTATACGAAAAGAAGTGCCATAATTGGCCAGATCAAGACCGTTTTACAAATTGCTTTCCAGAGCACCGCCCAAAATTGGTAGCATGTCAATGGGGAAGCATCCTCGTGACTAAAGAATGGACCCTGCCCATCACCTTGCACCCTTAGGTAATTGGACAGTGCTTAAAATAGGAATAAGGTGGCCGGGGTACTAACAGAAAATCTAACCACTGATCTTTTTCTGCATTGGTTGGTTTTAGTATGATGAATAGTTATTTCCACTCCTTTCCCCACAAAATGCACGTCCCTTTGAGGCATCCTGCTTAGTTGCTGCTACCAGCTTGCTAACCCACATGGCACCGAAGTAGGCTGTCAAAATAGCAGCTCTAAATAATACTTCAAAATTTTAAAAACATATATTATTCCTCCAGGGCCTTTATAACCCTGAAATCAGATGTTGAATCAGAAACCCACAATGACCTGGCCTCAAATGGCAGAGCTGCCAACCTACCACCAATGGAACATGAGGTCAGACCACGATCTTGCGGGTGCATGCAAAAGTGTAACATATGCTCGACTGGGACCAGCCAAACATCGGTCAAACCTGAAATATTTCTAAGTTGGCAAATGCTTGCACTGCAGCAGTATAGCACTTCCTGGTGCTAGGAGCCAAATAAAGGTGGATTGCCCGCTCAATCTTTAACTCCCAAGGTTCCAAAGGGTCTTCTGAAAAGATGTTGGTATCCTCCCTGGCCAAAGGTGCTAGGTTCGAAATGCAGTTCACCTGCATTTAAGATAAGGCATCAGCAATACTATTATCCAAACCGGGGACATTTCTGGCCATAAACAAAATATTGTTGTGCAAACAATGTAGAGTAAAACACCTAACCAGGTCCATGACCTGAAGGTTTTGTGAAGTCCCTGTATTAATTACATGAACAGTAGCCTGGTTATCGCACCAGAATTGTACCATATGTTTCTTAAATTCAAGAACCCAGATGTGGGCAGCGACGGTGATCAGGAAAAATTCCAAAAATGACATGTTATGTGTTACACGCTGTAGTAAATGGCGGATTTAAGTCCAGCCTTTTTCTCTGAGCAAGGCCATGTGAGGAAAAGAAAAATGCTGATTCATTCCCTCCATGTTTGCTCGACAAAGACTGTTCTTTCGGTAAAACTAAAAGCTTCCTCAGTTGCTGATTCGCTGTCACCACACCCTAACTACACAGTTTAACTCCCCCCTGGATTTGGGTGAGTGTCCAGGGAGACTCTCATCCTCTTTTACCAAGTGGAAAAATACAAAAACCTCCCACATGCAGGCTACACATGCAGCTATGGGGAGAAAACATGGTAGGTTGCTGAACAATTAACCTTGAGGCATGTCTGCATCAGAGTAAAACCCCTTTTTAATGACTTAAAAATCCATTCAGAGGTAGGTGAAACTACAAAGCATAAAAAGAGAAAAAAATATTCAAAAGACTAGAGACTGCTTCGGTCAGAGGCTCTAGCAACTTCCGTTACAGGAAAAAGAAACACTCAGTCCTTTACAAGATTACTTCCTGGCCGCCTTAGGGCAGATGTCTTCCCTTTTGCTTTTGCTTCTCCATGTCCTTTCTTTGGGGCCATAATTAACTATTTTATTCAGGTATGAACGCTCCCATTTGCACATTGTAAATACATGTGAACCTCTTTATCTGTTTGTCTAATAATATTTTTTCTCACTTTAAAAAAATTATATCTATTATTAAGCCAAAATATTTTTCTTCATGTATTTTTTAAGCCAAAATATTTTTCTTCATGTTTATATATAATACTATATAATATAAATTAGCCTTTTACACTTTAACCAGGAAAAGACCCCCCCCCCCTTTTTTAAAAATACCCAGCTTCTGTTAATTGCCAGGGAATTACTTCATTCCCATCTACTTGGCTCAATAGATCAATTCATTCGCTTGTGCCAATTCATTAATTCATTTTGCTCACTCCAATTTGTCCATTTATTCACTTTCCCCAATTTAACAATTTGTTTACTTGTTCCAGTTTAACAATTAATTTATTCACCCCTATTTATCCATCTAAATGCCCATCAATTTATCAAATCTTGTACTTAATCATTTGCTCACTTTAATTCATTATTATTTACTTACTTTAACCATCAATTTTTAAGTAAAGAGATTACTGATAGGAAGAACAAGAAATATAAATGAAACATTCAAACTAGATGGGCTAAAGCCCAGAAGGGACCGTTCTTGTCTTACAAACACTGACTAAGCCCCTGGTCCGGTGAAGTCCATGCTGGGTTTCATATGTAGCAGCAACTTCTCCCTGCAGGCTGCAGCTAAACACTAGCCTGACTTGCCCAACACCATTCGGTCGCAGTTGCAACCGCCTCAATTTCTCTCTTACTCGGCAGTGACTGATTGCTTGACTGCCCACAGAGCAACTGAGGGAGAACATAATAGAGCCGTCTGCTAGGGATGTGCAGACTGGTCCGGTGGTCCGTGTGTTCATGGTCGAACCGAACCACCACCACCCCAGTTCCATTGGACCGGAACCGGACCGCCGGGTCCAGTCCCGCAGGTCCATGAACTTTAATTTTTTTAAAGTCAATTAAGTACCTGAAGCCCCTTTGGGGGGCTTGCTGAAGCCGCGGGGTGTGTGTGTGTCTGCACAGGTTCCCTCTCCCCCCACTGGCCTTCATCATCACCACCGTGGCCGGGTAAGTAATGCCTTTTCGGCCCTTTCGGGCCTCCATAAGATCGAGCAGCCGCCATTTTGGTGGCCACTGCGCTTGCGCAAATGCCCTTGAAAAGGCATTACTTACTCAGCTGCAGCAGTGATGATGAAGGCCGGTGGGGGGAGAGGGAACCCGTGTGGACCCCCCCACGCGCGCACCCGCGCGCAGCTTCAGCCAGCCCCCCGAAGAGGCTACAGGTACTTAACTGACTTAATTTTTTTTTAAAAAAAAAAAAGTTCACAGACTGGTCCGGGACTGGACCGGGGCGGGGGGGGGGGCAATGGGGGGCCGACCGAACTGGCCCAGTTCCATTCAAGACTGGTCCGGCCTCAAACCAAACCGGGCCAGACAGTTCCGTGCACACCCCCTATTGCCTGCTTATTCAGGTACTCCCATAATTTAATTGGTCCGCCTGCAAAAATTACAGGGGACAAAAATGGCAGCCCACATGCCTTCCTCTAGTGCCAGGCCTGCAACTCCATCCCCTACTTGCCTAGCATTGCTGCTAATGTGGCAAAGGGGGTGAGGAGCGGCCTTCCTTTTCTCCCACTTGAAATTACTGGATCTGGTCTTTATCAGGGATGATCAGCTAATGGTCTACAAGCCAAATCAAGCCCATGAGCAATTTTGTCTGGCCCCTTGTGACCTTAGAAAATGTTGATCAAGGTGTGCACAGTTTTGCTTGTAATGAAAAGAATCGCTATATCTTTGTGTGTATTTCATGTGCATTCTATAATGGCAAAGTCTGATGTTGATCAAGAATTAAAGGAATGCTTGGCTAAGAGATGAACTTATATATACAAAATTATCTTAAATTATAGACTGGTAAAGAATCACTAAACTGGTAAAGACCATATATTTTGGTGATTTTTAGCCTACTTTCCAGTAGGTTTATGAGATCACCTGGCATTTTGTGTGTCCGTGTGTCTGTGTGTGTGTGTCCTCCCATCAACTTCGCAATGCCTGACCAATTTGAACCAAATCGGGTACAGTTGTTGGGACACATAGTGACACCTCAGTGGTGTAGTTTGTGATTATGTCATCCACCCCAATTCAAGATGGCGACCACATAAACATTTGAGGTGCAAGTTGGCTAACTTGTGGAGTGTCTAACCATGTTAAACCAAATTATGTCCATTTGTAGTGAGTGACACAGAAGGACATTTCAATGGTGTAGGTTGTGATGATGTCATCCACCCCAATTCAAGATGCATAAACTTTTGAGGCACAAGTGGGCTAATATGTGAACCTACTAAACAATTTGAACCAAATTTGCTAAAGCTGTACGGACGCATAGGGATACTCCAATGGTGTCGCTTACGATTATTTCATCCACCCTGATCGAAGTTGGCAGATTCATGAACATTTGAGGTGCAAGTGTGCTAACTTATGAACTGCCTAACCTATTTGAACCAAATTTGCTACAGCTGTAGGGACACATAGGTATGCCTCAATGGTGTGGTTTGAGATGATGTCATCCTCCCCGAGCTAAGATGGCAGACGTGTGAACTATTGGGGTACAAGTGCACTAACTTGTGGACCTCAATTTGAACCAAATTTAGTCTCATTGTAATGATAGTGAAAGGAAAGAAGACATATTAGTTCTTAATAGAACAACTTGTTCATATTTGAAAAGGCTAAACACCAAAACTGGTAATACTTATTTATTTATTTATCAAATTTGTACACCGCCCCAAACTTTCGTCTCTGGGCGGTTAACAACAGCATAAAAGAAGTTAAAAACATATACAAACACTAAAAACAATGTAACAATTTAAAAATAAACCAGAAATTAAAACCTAAAAATTTAGGAAACTGAGAAAGCTTGGGCGAAAAGATGGGTTTTCAGGTGTTTTTTGAAAATTGCCAGAGATGGGGAGGATTCTATCTCAGCAGGGAGTGCATTCCACAATCTCTGGGCAGCGACCGAAAAGGCCCGTCTCTGTGTAGCCACAAATGAGTTGGCGGTAACTGGAGATGGACCTCCTCAGATGACCTCAATGGGCGGTGGGGCTCACAGTGAAGAAGATGCTCTCTTAGATACCCAGGGCATAATCCATTTAGTGCTTTATAAGTTAAAACTAGCACCTTGTATCTTCTGGAAACCTATTGGCAGCCAGTGTAGCTCCATCAGTAAAGAAATAATGTGGTCTCTCCGATCTGATCCAGAGACCAAACTGGCTGCAGCATTTTGAACCAACTGAAGTTTCCGGACTACGTACAAAGACAGACCATTACAGAAGTCAAGTCTGGAGGTTACCAACAGATGTACCACTGTTTTGAAGTCACTGATCTCGAGAAACGGGTGCAGCTGGCCTATCAGCCGAAGCTGATAGAAAGCACCCCTGGCCACCACCTCAACCTGAGAAACCAGGTGAGAGGTGTGAATCCAGAAGTACTCCCAGACTGTGAACCTGTTCCTTTTGGGGAAGTGTGACCCCATCTAGAACAGGTAGATCATAATTGTTTCTAGAGTTCTGACCCTGCACAATAAGTATCTCCGTCTTATCTGGATTCAGCTTCAGTTTATTCTCCCTCATCCAGCCCATTACTCTTTCCAGGTAGGCATTTAGGGAGGATATGCCAGCTCCTTAATAAGTTGACATGGAGAAGTAGATCTGGGTGTCATCAGCATACTGGTAACACCCAGCTCCAAATCCCCTGATGATCTCTCCCAGCGGTTTCATGTAGGTGTTAAAAAGCATTGGAGAAAGTACGGAGCCTTGAGGGACACCATACTTAAGCTCAGATTTCAAAAAGCAACAATCTCCAATCGACGCCATCTGGAATCTATCCGAGAGGTAGGAGCGGAACCACTGTAAAACAGTGCCTCCCACCCGCAACACCCTCAGATGTTCCAGAAGGATACTGTGGTCGATAGTATCAAAAGCCGCCGAGAGATCCAAAAGGACCAACAGAGTCACACTTCCTCTGTCAGTTCCCAATTGTAGATCATCCATCAGGCCGACCAAGGCAGTTTTTATCAGTTTTTGGTAACATGGAATATCTTTAGCCTTTTAAGATATGAAAAACTCCCGGAATTAAATCTTTTATTACAATTACAAAAAATGATGCTCATTCAATGGAGATGTTATATTATGGTTTTATTACAATGACTGTTGCTAATATTTGAGGCACAAAATTAGTACTCATGAGTGATGTTTTCATATGGGCATGTCTGCATCAGTAACCCCACTTTGGGCCTGTCTTTGTGGGACCTGAAACTCTAGCAGAGTGATGGCAAATCCTTGTGGCATGTGTTACATGAGTTAAGTGCAAAATGTTTAAGCCATGCCACTCTGTACATTATATGTGTCAGTGATTTTGCATCAAGTCTAGTGAGCCGGGAAACAGTAGCACAGTGTAAGAGAGGCAGGGAGGCCATGGGAGGACCCCTTTTCCCTGTCTACATGTGTAATAAACCCCTGCTCCCTCTGCCACTTGAGGCACCCATTCTGTAGATAGGTCACCGAACAGTTTTACTTGGAACGGATTTTAAAATTTGGTTGATTGACCCAAGATGGCAGATGCTAACTTATTTATATTGGTTGAGGGCTGTCTTGCTTAGCTTGCTTCACTCAACCATTTTAGCACCTCATGAATGCAATGAAGTCAGCTGGGGTTAACTTTGTTAAATGGTTGAATTGCCTGATTTCACACCTGCAAATTACAACTTGACATGTCTTTGCTCTATCCATTACCTGTTTGAGGATGCCATGAGTTACAATCTGGAGCCAGGTAACTTTACCAAGTTACTAGGTACATCAGCTGTTCTGGATAAAATGTAACATATAGGGAAGTGTGATAACTGGGACAGAGGTAATTAATCCTGGGCTTGTAAATGTAGTGAATTTCTCCAGACCTTCTTGTCTGTTATTAGGAGCTGCCCAAAACACTGCTGGTTCTCCTGCCTCCACACATTCACCCTTCAAGTTTGACACAATGCCCCCCCTCTTTAACAATCTTTCCTGTTGAGAATACACACCAACCGATCTCTCGCCTCTCAGGCCAACACACCTACTACTCCCATGAAACTAAATCCAACTCTTTCTTCTCTCTGTCTCAACTGCCTTTAATTAAAAAAAATAATAATCTCCCCCTCTGTTCCTGGTTACTAGGGTAACCCTCACATACTCACTCACCAACTCCTATATATGTTCCACCATAATGGGTTTTTTAAAGCCAAATTGATTTTCTGAATGACCCCTGTTAACTTGGCAAAGAGGCACCTTTTGATGTGGTGATTCTATTTATTTAGCAAGGGGAGAGTAACTGGCCCTATTCACCCCCAGCACAGGGCCTCCAGTGACTGTTGCTGGTGTCTATCATGTTTCATTTTAGAATGTGAGCCCTTTGGGGACAGGGAGACTTCTTTCTTTCTTTCTTTCTTTCTTTCTTTCTTTCTTTCTTTCTTTCTTATTTATTTATTTATTTATTTATTTATTTATTTATTTATTTATTTCTCTGTGTAAACATCCCTGATCCATTTTTGGAAGGGCAGTATAGAAATAAAATAAAATAAAATAAAATAAAATAATAATAAACATTTTGTACCCAAAACAGCCTGTTTTGGGTGGGTTTTTTTAGACAAAACAAAACACCCATTTTCCAGATCCAAAAGTTTTGTATACAAAACGAAGCGTCCCTGTTTCGGCTACAAAATGTTTTGTTGTTTCGGAACTCCATTTTGTGGTGCTCTCAGAGTCAGTCTCCATTTTGTATTTGACATCTCTTTGAATTTCCCACCCTTCCAGCCTTCTGATCGGTGACCTAAATCATGGGCTGACCTGCCGACAATTCCCTCCTTGTTCCTCATTGGCTCTTTTGCTTCTTGCCACTCTTTACTGATCCCACATTGGCCAGGGGAAGGATTGCTAACCCATGGGGTGCTGGGTTCTGTTGATTCTGTGGTGTTCTGAGTGTAGATTTTCTGGTAGCATATGAGAGTGGATTCTTGTTTTTCACTGAAAATCTCATATGCTACCAGAGAATCTACAGTGAACACCTCAGAAACAACAAAACCCGGTACCCCACGGGCTTGTGGGTATGGGGGTGGTTGGCACCCTATGTGCACTACACAACCCCTCACTCTGGGCAACCCCAGTGCCCCCAAAGTGGAATTATGGTGCTGCTGAAACCTAAACCTCCATTATTCCTTATGGGAGAAGTCTTAGACACATAAACTTCATCAAATCACAAAAGATCAGCCCTTTGTCCAATTCCTTTGAAATAATTCTGGAAGTTTCCTTCCCCCATTGGGCACTACCACCCACCACACTCCGCTCTGGGTCATCCCTTTCCCCTTTGATTTGAAGCGATACATTTGCTGGAATCTCCATTATTCCCTATGGGAAAATTCTTAAAGATGTGTAAACTTAAAAAATTCACAAAATATCAGCCCTTTGCCTAATTCCTTTGAAATTTGGCTGCTAGCTTCCACCCATTGGACACTACCACCACTACCCACTCTTTTTGCCCTCGGACCCTTTTTAAAAATCCAAATCGATTCAGATTCAAAAAATTTGAATCTGGCTACAAAACAAAACAGGGCTAATTCGGATTCAGAAAATTTGGGTACAAAACAAAACGGGGGTGTTTCGATTCGGATACAAATCGAAACAAGAAAATTCCAAAATGCACACCCCTAATAAACATTCTCATATGCAGAGAGAAGGAGAACCTCTCAGTTTGAATTCAAGTTAACAAGCTTAAGAAGCTTAACTGAAACTTAGACTCAACCCCAAGTCTGAATACACACACACACACACACACACACACACACACACACACACAAAAGCATGCCCCATATGAAAAACAATGTCTATGGCAAAATACCAACACATCCCACATCCCTTCCCAGTTTCTCTTCTATTCCATCCTAATTACAGATGTAATTTAGATTATAATTATAAATCAATACTTCATTATACTACTGCACTAGGCAGCAGATTTATTCTCTTTGTTTTCTAAGATTTTAACTACTAATGAACTAGCCTTTGAGGTCATCAGTCCTTATTTTGGTATTTCAAGGCTAAAAAACAAATCACTGCTGTATTTTAGATAATATATACCATTGCCCAACCATTGCTTGCCACACTCTTTTTTAAGACAAATATGTTAATCTTACTTCACTCATCAGCATTATGTATCATTAATCATAACTTGATTAGAATAAAATTATCCCCCAGTGTCCTGTAAACAGTATTCTTTACAAATTCCTGACACTGTAGTTTTATATGTTGCATGTCACATGTTACTTAAGCAACACTGCATTTAGAAGAACAGAATTCAGCACATAATTTAATAACTTGAATGTAGTATGAAATGCTTGGGAAGTCTTTGGTTGTCTGATCCAAAACAAGAAATAAGTTTACATTTGTTTTTCTTTGAAATAATAACAAGACATTCTGTTTTTCTGTTGAATCTGGCTGACCGAGTAGTTTGAGCTTGCTTTGCTCAAGTGTTGAAGATTTCCTGTCTACTTAGGCAAATAAATAATGGATTAGCTTTGGAAAATCAATTTATAATAAAATAAAATACTATCTCTCTGAATGAAAGCCTTGCTGTGCACAGCTGCTCTTGTGTTAACTATTACTGGCAGGTAATAGTTTTTCCTCAATATTTGACTTACCAAAGAGAGTCATTACCATGTATCAGGTAATAAAGAGTCTGGCTGATACAAAAATCTGTGCAAAATGAATCTGAGCTCTTACGAAAAGCAAGCTAAATGAGAGACTTCTGTGAGCTGCTTTATAAATGTCTGTGTAGCTGATATTTCCAGTTTTATGACTAAAATTGAAAAGATTCCATTTGGATGGAGGAATTGGCATGTAGAAGAACCCAGTTCACTGGAATGTATCTGGGAGCAAAATAGAGCTGTAGCAGCATAGTAGTTAATGCCATGACTTATGAGCTACAAGTCTCCAGTAACTCAGGCGTGCCCTTAACTACTATACTAATAATGTGTCATTGTCCCTGTCATTCACTAACCCATTGTAGTAGTAGCACACAAATCATGCAAAATGAATGTTATTATTTGTTTGACACCTTTAGCAGGAATTCCCACTAAGAGGGGTTAATTGAATTTGTCCTGTAAGTGGCCTGAAAAATCACAGAATAGTGAAATACTTGATACTCTACTAAATGTTTGCATCCAGGTTCTAAACTCTTCCAGAATTCAATGCAAAGCCCTAAAATGCAGAGGTATAAAGGGTGATAATATTGTAATGGCACCCTCGTCTGCTGCAAGAGGGGCTGAAGCATGCCTTGAGAACTTGTCACCATACCCATTACCCCATGTCTCTCAGAGCAGAAAGGCTCCATACAGCACTAAGTTCCCATCAATGAGATATCCACAATCATAATGTGGGGAGACTAAAATTCTACTGGGATTCCCTGATGCAGTCTGAACTACAACAAGAGCCAGTGTGGTATAGTGGTTAGAGTGCTGGACAGGACTAGGACTGGGGAGACCCGAGTTCAAATCCCCATTCAGCCATGAGACTTGCTGGGTGACTCTGGGCCAGTCACTTCTCTCTCAGCCTAACCTACTTCACAGGGTTGTTGTGAGGAGAAACCTACGTATGTAGTACACTGCTCTGAACTCCTTCAAGGAAGAGCGGGGTAATAATAATAATAATAATAATAATAATAATAATAATAATAATAATAATAATAATAAATTAATAAGGAGGAGGAGGAGGAGGAGGAGGACTTGATGTCTGGATAAAACAAACCAGTCAATAACACCTGTCTGACTGTGTAAACAAGAAATAATAATAGAGCAGAAAAATAAGCCACTGCATGGTTAATATTTGCACAATATAACTGGAAAATCAGACATCAACAAGACCTGGCAATGGCTTAAGAATGGCAACTTGAAGAAAGAAACAGAGGGTTTAATACTAGCTGCACAAGAACAAGCACTAAGAACAAATGCAATAAGAGCAAAAGTAGAAAAATCAACAACAAACAGCAAGTGCCGCCTTTGTAAAGAAGCAGATGAAACTGTGGACCACCTAATTGTAAAAAGATCGCACAGACTGACTACAAACAAAGGCATGACAAGGTAGCAGGGATGATACACTGGAACATCTGCAAAAAATACAAGCTACCTGTAGCAAAAATTGGTGGGACTATAAAATTGAAAAAGTTGTCGAAAATGAAAATGTAAAAATATTATGGGACTTCCAACTACAAACAGACAAACATCTGCCACACAATACACCAGATATCACTGTAGTCGAGAAGAAAGAAAAACAAGTCAAAATAATTGACGTAGCAGTACCAAGGGATAGAAGAAAAAGAAATAGAAAAAATCACCAAATACAAAGCTCTACAAATTGAAATTGAAAGGCTGTGGCAGAAAAAGACCAAAATCATCCCAGTGGTAATTGGCGCCCTGGGTGCAGTTCCAAAAGACCTTGAAGGGCACCTCAACACCATAGGGGCCACAGAAATCACCATCAGCCAATTACAAAAAGCAGCTTTACTGGAAACAACCTATATTGTGCGACGATATCTATAACAACAGCAACAACATTGACAATAAAATTCTGGCATCCCAGGTCCTTGGGAAGGACTCGATGTCTGGATAAAACAAACCAGTCAATAACACCTGTCTGACTGTGTAAACAAGAAATAATAATAACAACTAACAGGTATAAAAAGAATCTCTCAAGCGTCAGATGATTTTATGGTCACTGTTATCCCGAAAACCTGGCCCCAAGCCTGATTAGGCAAAAGGAAGAGCAGGATGCTCCAAGGTTATATATGCTGGACTGTCCTGTCGTTGCAAGGAGGGTGCCTGCCTGTTGTCTGGGACCTGAACTGAAGAAAAAGATATGTATCATTTTGAGTAGAGAGGGAAATTGCATCAGCTTTAATCTGGAAAAGAACTGTGCCCCCACTATTGTTTGAGTACATAGGAAGCTGCCTTATTGCGAGTCAAACCATTGGTCCATCTAGCTCAGTACTGTCTACCCAGACTAGTAGCGGCTTCTCCAAGGTTGCAGGCAGGTGTCTCTCTCAGCCTTATCTTGGAGATGCCAGGGAGGGAACTTGGAACCTTCTGCTCTTCCCAGAGCAGCAGCAACTACTACTACTACTAATAGTACTACTACTACTAGTAGTAGTTGTTGTTTTTGCAGGAAAAGGGTGCAAATGCAAGGGAGAAATCCATGGGGCTGCTGTGCCTCCATCTCAAGCCCGTGCCAGCTCACTTAGTCCCCTCCAAGCCTAGTGGAGGCCAACAGCAGCTTGTAAATTATCAGAGCAGTTAGTGGCTGCTTCAAAACTATTGCATTGTTTCCTTGGAAAGAAACTGAAGCTGTATTTGATTTATCTGTCTTACCAAGTATTACCTTCTGAAAAGAAAGTATGAGGATTAGTGTGTTAATCATTTAGATTGCAATGATGACACAAGTTACATCCATCAGTTAATTGAGGCTTTACATTTTCCAGTCTACCACACATGAGTACCTGCTATTGTTGCAAGCCAGTCAATCCCATGAAAGCACAAATTTAATACTGATAACAAGGTGGTAACAACCTGATTGTACATTGTAGATAAGTGTATCATCAACCAGGAAATATTCAGACAAGTATTAGAGATAAGTATTATGCAAAGGCATTATGTCAAATTCTAAACATCATCATTTTAATGACATTTTGAAGGTAAGAACACCTTTCTAAATAGCTGTATAGTTTGTAAACGTTAAAGCCTGCATTTAAACTTGTGCTAAGCAGTGTATGTATATATGTTCATATGAATGTGTGTAGGAATGCATTCATTATCTATCTATCTATGTCTTGAACCATGTCTCCTCACAACCTGTCTCCAGTACTTTATTACCTGTGCCATTCATGTCCTGGCTTCATCAGAACTTGAGGGATTAAAAACTCATGGACCTGGGGTGCAGTCTCTGGCTGAGCCCGTCAGCTCACCCCAGCCCTGCTTCAGTCAACTGACAGCTCTATAAAACCCTCACTGCCTGGGAATCTAAGGAACTCATCAAAACAAAGCAGCCTTGCTGACCTAATTTTACTCAGTCTGGGCTCAATCTGTCTCCCATTGACTTGGGAACATAGGGAACCTGTCATATACTGAGTCAGACCATTGGTTATCTAGCTCAGTATTGTCTTCACAACTGGCAGCAGCTTCTCCAAATTTGCAGGCAGGAATGTCTCTATCTTGGTGGTGCCAGGGAAGGAACCTGGAACCTTCTGCTTTCCCCGTAATTGACTCCTTTGCTATTCAATCCTAGTCCAACCATGACGGCACCTGCTGCTTTGGCCCTCTGCTTGACTCTAAGCAGATACCTGGCCCTGGCTCATCCTTGACTGTCTCTGTTTCTGCCTCTGGCCCTCTACTCCTCAATTGCCCATGCCTGAACCAGAGTTCTCTAGACAAGGCATGACAAATTGATTTAGCAACAATCATGAAAAACATATCAGATTGGGCCAGAAATCTCATGTTGTAGGCCCTGGACCACAGTTGAGGATGTGCTAGGAGTATGGGGACTGAGGTGGCTGAAATTGTGGAAGCTAAGCTTTGTTGTTGCTGATAAGAAGACTGAATACAAGAGATCCGATATGTTGGCTGCTGAGCATATGGAGGCTGCTGCTGCTGGGGGTGAGGGTTTATATCTACTGTATCTGTATCTACTGCCCTGCTGTGCATAAGGGATGCCATCCATTTGCACTTTGTATCCTGCCTAGAGTTCCCATTGGATATACTGGAGGAGTCTATGGCCCATACTGCTGTCCTGAATATCCATGGCCTTGCTGCTGAGGTTCTTGTTGCTGTATATATGGGTTCTTTCCTCCATAAAGCTGAGGTCTCATCTGCCCCATCTGATCCATTGGGCTGGATGGCTGGTAGACATTGCTGCCTCCCCAATGGCTTCTTCCAAGATACACTTTTCCAACTTAATTGATACGCTGTTTCCCCCTCCAAAATCTGGCTGTTTCCTACAATCACAGTTGAAGAATTAGTGAGGTAGAATATTATTTCATTCATAGATGTACTGAATCCTACACAAAATGTTTCATTTGGTAAAATTTAATTAGCAAGCAGGCAATGGAGAGAGCATAATTAAAAATCTTATAAATAAAACAGAATGAGGACATAAAATAAGTTAGGAAGTTATTGTTTTAATTGTTTTAATTCTCTGCCACTGAATTAATTTTCCTTAATGGCATTAAAAAATTTAGGAAGTCATTATAATCCCACATATTTGTAACTTTATAGCAGAAAGCTAATCTTAAAAAAAAAAACACACCTTGATTTATAGAGTATTATAGGAAAAATCATTGAATGTAATAATTTGTGATCTAGAAAGCGGGGGCATGATCCAGCCAAAGTTAAACACATTTCATTTATTTTAATAGAATAATTAGGTGTGGCCTTCAATCTTTCCCATTGAAACAAATTGACTTTAAAAGTTTTGATCCTATGTACTCTTTCAAGTAAGCCCTACTAAACTCAGTGAGATTTACTTCCCAGTAAACACACACATATTAATGTCACGTAGTACTTAAATTCAGCATGACTGCAGTGTGCGTGTGTGTGCTCTATGTAAACAGACTAGAAAAGGAATTTCTTTCTAGTGTTAAATTTTAATAGTCTGAAGGAGACCTATACATGATGATCACTTGCTTTGCAACCGAGAAGCAGCAAGACCTCATATTGCTTTGACATTATTGTAACTGTGTTGCTTTGAGGTGAGCAGAAAGCACAGAGATGATATCAAATCAATATGAATATATTTAAAAGTCTGAAAGAAAATCATACACCAAAAGATAACTTTATGTTTCACAAGGACCCCTGTCTTTGAAATTGTTCAAAGATAAAAGCATGCAAGAAGTCTTTAAGGTCTTCTAGTGCAGATTTCATTGCAAATGAAAGATTCATCTCAGAAGTTGTGTTTCTAGTAAAAGTAGCCTATACTTAATTTTTTGCATGAACCATTGCACTTCTGAAAGCATTTGCATGTAATTTAATTCTTTTGGCAAAACTTTCATCTGAAACAGTTCCTCCTGTCCCCATGCCAGTTTTTTCCATTATAGGATCACAAAGCACACACACACAAACAGAAAGAGGAGGAGGATTCGTACTGGCAGTATTAGAGAACTGTCCAAACTGCATAGAAAATACATTGTATCTTCTTGTGGCTGTGTTTTGATTGATTTCTTGCATGTAGGAAATCAGGCCAAACTTCCCATATGGAGATCATAGGTGGTCTTTGATGAAGAGAAATATGTGGTCCGTAGATAATTGTAGGGACTCAATCCTATAGAATCAAGTTTTTAGGACAATTCTTGTTTTTAGGATATTTATATTAGATTATAATTGTGGCTTTTAAATCTTGACTTTAGCAACAACCATTCTGTTGATGAGGAAATCAATTCAATACACATCAGATATCTTTAAAAATTCATAAACAAAATAATCTGATTTAAAATCTCTCAGATTACCTTAACCATAGAAACATTTGTCCATGAACAGTTTCATGTAGGCAACAGTAAAACTCTCTTTGCACAATCTTCCCTGTACATTAATTAAATGTATTGATGGGTGAAGTGGGACCGGTGGAAATTCTACATACACACAGTTGTATGCACTTAGGAGCCCATTCCATGCAATCAGTTGAACATGCAGAGATCAAGGACATGGTCAGCACACAAAGAAATGTCAGTGCTGCTTCACACAGAAAAGTCAGTGCTCCTTCATTTTCCATGTGTCCAGCGGATCTGTGGAAGGGAACAGGTGAACAGATAAGGAAATATAAAATTGTGTTCTGCTGAGACTCATAATTAATGACTTGCTGTAATGGCCTTTGTGTAGATCTGATAAACAACTGCCACATATGATCCAAAACAGGGGTAGGCAACCATGGCTCTCCAGCTGCTGCTGAGCTACAACTCTCATCACTTCCAGCTGCAATTTATTGCAGTTAGGGATGATGGGAGTTGTAGCTCAGCAGCAGCTGGAGAGCCTAGGTTTCCTACAGCCGCTCTAAAACATAGTCTTCTCATCCTTAAATAATGGTCTCTAAGTTTTGATTTGATGTAGTTATCAATTTGATAAATAAGAGTTCAGCAGTGTTATGATTCAGGTCTTTGTAGTAATTGAACAAATGTCTTGTACTTCAGTTCTCATTGTCCCCAGACCCCAGGCAAAGACGACACCGACACAATTTGTTGGGTGAATTGGTCATAACTTTATTACAAGAATCAACTGTGAGCAAGCGAACTTGACAGTGATGTTCAACCACCCAGACAGTGCGGGGCCTAGCATTGGCCAGGTTTGGACCCCAAGTCCACCCCTGACCATGCTTGGGCGACACACCCTGGCTCAGGAGAGCATCAGGCACTGTCCTGATCCGTCTCCTTTCAACCAACCCCCAATCGAGGGTCTGGAACCTTCTAGGCTTTGCACACCCTGGACCGCGCAGCCCAAGGATCTGCAAAGTCCTGAAGCCGGTTCATGGCAAGTCGTCCTCCCTGGGCCGCACAAGCCACAAGGGAGCGACTGACCAATCACCAATTAACTCGTCCCAAGGGTGCTCACCGAAGTTAAACCCAACTATTTCCCACCAAAACCCGCACTGTCCCTGCCACACAGGGAGGTCAGCCTAGCTTGGCCTTCCTGCCCCACCACTCCCCAACAACTCCCCAAGCCCCCTCTGAATATTGGATAGGTACAAATCGCAGCCCTGAACAGACAGGTGGACCCCGTCAGGCCTAAACAAGTGCGGCAATGAAGCCGACAGGCCGGGCCGTGCCAACACCCAGCCCCCATCCTCAAGAACGAGCCGGCCAATAGCCTTAGACGCCTTACGTTGAGCTCGTTCAACCCCCCTTAGAGAGTGCACCCCGCGCCAAACTCTGCGCTGGAGCCACTCGACCCACACAATCCTCATCCCTGGAAATCTATCCCGCAAGGACCCAAAATCAGAAGAGGCTTGTTGAATGATGGAGAGACCTGATCGCTTGCCCAAGTCGTTCTCACCCAAATGCACGACCAAAATATCCGGACAGGAACACCTATCAACATAATCTAACAGAGTTGGGAGTAACTGTCCCCAAAGCATCCCCCGCATACCCAACCAAGACACTCTGGACTGCTGTCCCAGACCGAGTTGGGTCCCAAAACGTGAGGCGCTGGCCCTCTTGTATGCTCAAAACACCAAGGAATGACCACACAGGAGTACTCTCACAGGAGCCGCCGCCCCGCCAGCACCTCTCACCGGAGCCGCTGCCCCGCCAGCACCTGTTAAAAGAACAAACAGGTAACAAACAGCCGCAACTGTGCCGCTTTAGTGCACATAGCGTAAAAAAGCATCAGACTTCCACCGTCCAATCCTCTGCACATCCCTCGCCTCCAAACCCAGGCCACTGGCTGTAGTAGCCGCCCCAATTCTAAAGGAGTGCAGGCTAAACCTTAAGTCTGACACACCAGCACAGGCCATAGCCTTCCTCAGAACAGCCCATAGCTGATACTGGGTTAAAGGATCCCCCCTCTCATGGACAAATAAACACCCAGATGCCTTGGGACCACCTGCTACATACTGCCGTAAGGCCATCACTGGACACATTCCCGGGTCCGAGGCAGCATGGAGCCTAATCACCTGCCCCTTCCCCTTCTGATCAGTCTTGGAGCTACGGAGTAGCAACGTGACTCCCCTACCCTCAAACGACAAATCCCCAAACTGCAGGCAACGCCCCACAGGCGAATGCCTACCCCGTGGCAAAACTTCACTGGGTCTAAAAGCCCCAAAAAAGTTAACCAAGGAGGCAGCCTTCATTAATGTAGCTTCCCAAGGGGAAGAGCAACAGACAGGTAAATGGCGAATCAGTGCAGCCACCACGTCCAAGGTTAGTGGCCTCCTTCTATCCGGGCCCCTGGGCTGCTGCTGCGCCCACCCCTCCAGCATGCGTTTAACCCTAGGATCACCTGTAGTGTCCTGCACCCCCTGCACTTGAGCCTCGAAGGCCAAAGTGGAGACGTAGCCTCCCATGGTCAAGACCGCCTTACCTGCCCTAAAAAGAGACACCAGGAACTGCATAACATGTTCCACAGGCACAGGCCATGCTTCCACAAGGCCCTCTTGTCTCCTAAACGTAGAGAATGCCCCTACCTTCGCCCGATAACTAACCCTGGTACTGGGCGCCAAGGAGGCATCGATGGCCTGCCGCGCAGCTACGCGCCAAGCCTCCACAGGGCTTCCGGCATGACCTCCGGGTCCCGCATAGCCTCTGGCGCCAGTTCCCGAAACCTGTCCAACTGAAACTGAGACAGGGCATCAGCGATGTCATTCTGAAGCCCTGGAACATGTCGCGCCACAAATAAAATGTTGGCACGTAAACACTGCAAAACAAAAGCTCTAACCAAGCCCATGACCCGAGGGGACCGTGACGTCTGTGAATTGACAACCTGCACTACTGCCTGATTGTTGCACCAAAACTGAACTGTGGAGTTAGAGAACTCCCCAGCCCAAAGGTGCACTGCCACCACAATGGGGAACAGTTCCAAAAAGGTAAGGTCCCTAGTGATACCGGCCCTCTCCCAACCAACCGGCCAACACCCATAACACCAGCGCCCACGAAAATAAACGCCAAACCCCGCTCCCCCAGCCGCGTCTGAATGGACCTGCAGCTCTGCCTCAACTAGCTGCTCTGCCCTCCAGAATGAAACACCATTAAATTGCTCCAAAAACGTGCCCCATACTGCCAAGTCTGCCTTAACCCCCTCCGTAAGCCTTACCCTATGGTGAGGAGCCCGCAAACCGGACATCAGGTCGCAAAGGCGCCTCAAAAATGCCCTCCCGGGTACCACCACCCTGCAGGCGAAATTCAAATGACCTACCACCACCTGCAGCTCCTTAAGGGAAACCTTCCGTGCCACCTGCATGGCCCCAATAAGACCCCGCAGCGTCACCAGCTTCTCCAACGGGAGACGCGAACACCCAACCACCGTATCCAACTCGATACCCAAAAAGGACAGGTGATGTATGAGGCGGTACTCGCCTGGAGCCTTCTTTGGGACAACTCCCAACGGGGAAACCCTCAAATTGTCAAAGGGGGGAAGATCGAAAGGCCCAGCCACCCTCCCGGCAGCCACCTCCTTACCTATCTTCCTGGCCACTACCACCTCCATCCCTTTAACCGATTTAAGGTTATCGGCCATAAAGGCCACCCTATGAGATAACGTCGGAATCCTAAAACCTTCTTTAAACCCTGAACTCAACAAGGCAGCGGCCTCCCGATTAGGGTAGCCTATTAACAGCTGCTCCAAAACATCCAGTCTAACTGGGCTGGGCCCCTTTACCTGAAGGGGGTGCGGGAGGGCCCCCCTTCTTGCCCCCATCGAACCTTGGCTTAGATCCTGCCCCGAAGCCACGAGCCCTGGGGCACGAAGAGCTCGGGTGCTTGGCACCACAGATGCTACACACGTGTCTAAACTTACAGGCCTGTCTTCCACAGCGGCCACTGCGATTATACTCCCAGCAAACGGACTGGGGTTGAACCCACGGCTGGCCCGCAACAGCAGGAAAAGACAGTGCCGCTGCCTTGGATAACAGATGCCCGCTATCTGATCTCTCACCGTCCACTGGCCGTGTCGGCGACATGATGAGAACCCACAGCTCCAAATGAGGCGCATCCCATGGCAGGGATGGATCCAAAGCGGCTCGCATCCTAAAATTCTCATCATATCGGACCCAAGCATTGCCAGCAAAGTCCGACACAGCCCGATGGATAATGTCCATATACTTAACTAACGCCAGGGCTCTGGCCGGCTGTGCCAGAATGACCACCCCCATATAAATCGTAAAACCCGAAAGCCAGTTATTCCAGGATTTCTCAACTGGCTTACGCTTCGTCACAGCGTGGTCTTTACACGACTCACCCTCCTTATGCTTTACCTCGGGTTCCCTAAATAACAAGGAGAATATGTCAACGTATTCCCCTTTCAAAATCTTCTCCTTAGTGGCCAGTAAAAGGTGATCCCCCAAAGGCAACCCCACTGCCCCATACGGAGAATGCTGAGGTGTAGGCATAACCCCCCTAGGATACCAACCTGCACCCTGCATGGGTGGCAACCCAGGTCCACTGGAAGCAGGCACGACCCCTTGCCACACCTGCTCAGCCACCCCTTGCGTACTCGGCCCCACCCCTGGCAAAGGACCCACCAACCCACCTGGGTATGTATGTGTGACCCCCCAGGGGACAGGGCCCCAACCCCCAGCGGCTGGCATCGGCCAGGGAAACCACGGCCACTGGCCGGTACCGCCGTGTGGTGCAACAGATCCAGGCTCACCCGGCTGAGCCACAGCTGACATCTCCACCGCCGCCGAAGACTCCTCCTGCTGCAATGCCCCCGGAACTGCTGCCTCGTCCAAAACTACCACTGGCACATCACTCGGGCCGCTTAGCCTCTCCTCCATGGCCTTCAGTCTGACAGATTAAGAATCAATTAACTGAGTCCTTGCGGCCCCCCTCGTCCGAGTTCTGCCCCCCTTACCAGAAGGCCCTGCCCCCATATCTGATGGCAGGGCCTTGGCCCGCTCCAAAGCCTCCAGCCGCTGTATCATCCCCTTAATGAGGGTCATTTCCCCATCATCCTCATCCAACGATGAAGACTGGGGTGCAGGACGCTTAGGAGGCTTGATCGGCTTCCCCCCGGCTTTCCCTTTTGCCTTCCTGGGAGGCATGACCACTCTACCCTTATTTGATTTTATTACGTACGAAATTGTTCAATACTCCTTCTGTCTCTACTGGTTTGGTTTTTTGTTTTTTTTTAATTAAATTAATAAATTTATTTATATATTTATGTATTTACTTAATTATTTTATATCTATCTATTTATTTTTAATTAGATATATCGACTAATCCAAAACAAGCAGCATTCCCACTGATCACACCCCACAGTGCTAGGCCACACTCCTCCCAGGCAGCCACACCCAGAAGGCCCAACAGAGACAGAGGGAAAAAGCCTTAAGAGCTGTCAATCACCCGGGCCTGTAAGAGCTGTCAATCACCCGGGCCTGTCAGCCCGGCAACAGCCTCCCAGGGAGTCCCTAGCACCCCCTAGTGGGCTCGCAGCCCAAGCAACCAGCAGCCTAGAACAATCCCCCCACCCGGGGGCCCCTCCAGGCCAATCAGCCCAAATACCGGCCGGACCGCCCCCCCACCGAAGGCTAGATCGCCACTGCTGCCCCACGTGGCCGCAGACTCGGCCCAGCACCCACAATGCTGCCGCTGCTGCCGCCGTCAACCCCCGACCCAGCCTACCCACAGGCCGAATCGGCCGAAAAATGCCACCGCGGCCGCAGCCGCCGACCAACAACCCAACCGCCCGGGTCCCCACTCCCCTACGGTCCGAGTCCGGACCGCCTATTAGGGCCGAACGGGGCCCCAGCAAACCACTGAGAGGAGCTCGGGCACAGAGCTCCTCTCTCGTCAAAAACTCAGGCCGAACTGAAAAGGAAGGGCGGGGAGACGCTGATAACGGCCGTCAAGCCCCGCCCCTCCGGCCCGAGAACCAATCAGGCATCTTCCTTGCCTGTTGCCGGGGCTGGGACAAATCACCCTCCCCAGGCAACGGGCCAGAGGAGGGGCATTCTTACAACAATGCAGACTTGCTTAAATTTACACCAGCTCCCATAAGTTCTAGTATTTAGGTTCACTTTTAAAATGAATTCAGGTAGAGTCATTCAAACAAAAACATGTACAAGTGTACAGACATCTGTAGACTCATACAACATAATGTCTGACTAGGTCTTATGAGAACGTCTGTTCCTTTATGAGTATGTCCCTTTAGAGCTGTGTTCCATTGTCAGTCATTGAAGGCCACAACTTCACCAGTGCAAATAGCTGTCAATGTGATTGTTATATTCTGCTGTTGGATTGCTGCCATAGAGTAGTCTGGAAATTGCATGTAATATATATATATAACTCTTTATAAAATGTAGTCTTATTGAGTGGTGTCATTTAACTTGAATTATATTCCTGACACATTTCTTTTTCATTTTCAGCATCCCCATGGGTAGACAAAAATAGAACTCAGAACAAGATTGATCTGTATGATGTTCGTAGAAGACCATGGTAAGCTTCACGGTTATGAGCCAGATGAAATTACCCACATCTTTATGTAGCTCATCATTCCCACCACCCACCCTTGCTTTTTTTTCTTTAAGAAACAGAATACAAATAATATTCTATAAATAATATTAGAGAATTCAAAAAACAAAAAACATTCATAAGAGCCCCTGGTGGCACAGTGGTAAAACTGCCGCCCTGTAACCAGAAGGTTACAAGTTCGATCCTGGCCAGGGTCTCAAGGTTGACTCAGCCTTCCATCCTTCCGAGGTCGGTAAAATGAGTACCCAGAATGTTGGGGGCAATATGCTAAATCATTGTAAACCGCTTAGAGAGCTCCGGCTATAGAGCGGTATATAAATGTAAGTGCTATTGCTATTGCTATTCATTTTATTTATTTATTTTATTTTATTTATCAAATTTCTACACCACCCCAAACTTTCGTCTCTGGGTGGTTAACAATAGCATAAAACAAGTTAAAAACATATACAAAAAACTTGGAACAATTTAACAATTTAAAAATAAACCAGAGATTAAAACCTAAAAATTAAGGAAACTGAGAAAGCTGGGGCGAAAAGTTGGGTTTTCAGGTGTTTTTTGAAAATGGCCAGAGATGGGGAGGATCGTATCTCAGCAGGGAGCGCATTCCACAATCTCGGGGCTGCGACTGAAAAGGCCAGTCTTTGTGGAGCCAACAAATGAGTTGGCGGTAACTGGAAATGGACCTCCTCAGATAACCTCAGTGGGCGTTGGGGCTCATAGTTAAGAAGACGCTGTCTTAGATACCCAGGGTCTAAGCCATTTAGGGCTTTATAAGTTATAACTAGCACTTTGTATTTTGTCCGGAAACCTATTGGCAGCCGGTGTAACTCCATCAGTAAAGAAGTAATGTGGTATCTCTGAGCTGACCCAGAGACCAACCTGGCTGCAGCATTTTGAACCAACTGAAGTTTCCGGACTACATACAAAGGCAGCCCCATGTAGAGCGCATTACAGAAGTCAAGTCTGGAGGTTACCAACAGATGTACCACTGTTTTGAAGTCACTGATCTCGAGAAACGGGTGCAGCTGGAGTATCAGATCTGATAGAAAGCACCCCTGGCCACCACCTCAACCTGAGAAACCAGGTGAGAGGTGTGAATCCAGAAGTACTCCCAGACTGTGAACCTGATACTTTTGGGGAAGTGTGACCCCATCTAGAACAGGTAGATCATAATTGTTTCTAGAGTTCTGACCCTGCACAATAAGTATCTCCGTCTTATCTGGATTTAGCTTCATTTTATTCTCCCTCATCCAGCCCATTACTCTTTCCAGGTAGGCAATTAGGGAGGATATGCCAGCTCCTTAATAAGTTGACATGGAGAAGTAGATCTGGGTGTCATCAGCGTACTGGTAACACCCAGCTCCAAATCCCCTGATGATCTCTCTCAGTGGTTTCATGTAGGTGTTAAAAAGCATTGGAGAAAGTACAGAGCCTTGAGGGACACCATACTTAAGCTCAGATTTCAAAGAGCAACAATCTCCAATCGACACCTTCTGGAATCTATCCGAGAGGTAGGAGCAGAACCACTGTAAAACAGTGCCTCCCACCCGCAACACCCTCAGATGTTCCAGAAGGATACTATGGTCGATAGTATCGAAAGCTGCCAAGAGATCCAAAAGGACCAACAGAGTCACACTTCCTCTGTCAATTCCCGATTGGAGATCATCCATCAGGCTGACCAAGGCAGTTTCCACCCCATAGCCTATCTGAAATCCAGTTTGAAATGGGTCTAGATAATCAGTTTCCTCCAAGACCGCCTAGAGCTAAGAGGCCACCACCCTCTCACTTACCTTGCCCGACCATGGGAAGTTGGAAACAGGCCTATAATTGCTCAATTCTGAGGATCTAATGCAGCCTTCTTTAGAAGTGGTGTAATAATTGCCTCCTTAAGACAAGGAGGTATCCTGCCCCTCCCTCTGAGAACCATTTATGATTTCCACCAGGCCGTCTACAACAGCCTCCCTTCTTGATAGAACAAACCATGTTGGGCAAGGGTCAAGAGAACATGTGGTCGGCATCATCACACCAAGCAGCTTGTCCACATCCTCAGGAGTCACAAACTGAAACCAATCCAGTCGAATCATATAAGAGGAGTTGTTGGGCAACTCCAGTTCAGACATCAAATTAATTGTGGAGACTCCATCTAGGTTGGCCCGAATCCGAGAGATTTTATTTGTGAAGAACTCTTTAAGCACGTTGCAGCGGGTAGCTGATGACTCCAAATTCTGGTTCAAGGGAGGGGGGGCAGATACTATTCCCCTCACAACCCTGAACAACTCCACTGAACATGAACTTGCAAAGGCAATACGGGCAGAAAAGAACCACCTCTTTGCTGCACGTATTGCCTGAACATAGATCTTTAGATGTGCACTATGTCGCAGTCTGCTGGATTCGAGTCAAGTCTTTCTCACTTGCACTCCAGTTGCCTACCTTGCCACTTCAGCCCCCATAGATCTTCCGTATACTAAGGGGCCAATTTTGAAGCGGGCTGAAGGGGATGTTTGGGAGCAATCGTGTCTACTGCCCTGGTGAACAAGTTGTTCCAGTTCTCAACCAGGGCCTCAACAGGATCACCGGCAAAGCCAACATCGAATCCCTCCAAGGCTTCTTGGAAACTTACTGGATCCAATAACCTCTTCGCGCGAACCATTCTAATAGGCCCCTCGCCCTTGCAGAGGTTTGAAGTGGCTGTAAGTCCAACCATAACCCGATGGTGGTCCGTCCATGACAATGGGGAAATCACAGGGGTCCCATCCACAGAACACCACCCTGATCAGAGTAAAAGACCAAATCAAGTGTGTGACCTGCAATATGCGTCGGTCCAGAGGCCACTTGGGATAGGCCCATAGTTGTCATGGCCGCTATGAACTCCTGAGCTACCCCAGACAGATTGGACCCAAAATGAACATTAAAGTCCTCCAGCACCAAGATTCTGGGAGACTCCAACGTGAGTTCCACAACCAAGTTCGTGAGCTCAGTAAGGGATTCCGCTGGGCAGCGGGGCGATTGGTACACCAACAAGCAATTTTAAAATGCTTGCTTTATAAGCTCTTAAGATGCAAAACTTATAAGCCATGGATGGCTTCTAGCTAGGTTCCTGTGTATATATTTTACAGCAAGAGCTATCCCAGTAGTACTGTTCTGACCAAATGTTATTTGATACTAATTGAGATAAACGAATGAAGACCCTCAATATAATTTAAGGTGATATGAGACAATAATCCAAACAAATATGGAAGCAACACTGCCATTTATTACATATTGATTATAAATATGGAAGCATACTGCCATCTCTACTAAGGAAAATATGTAACAAAAATATGTGTATATTATGTGGTTTTCTGCAACAGGCATGTTTTATTTATAAAATGAACAGACAACCTTTCTACTAAAAGTATTTCATGTAAAAATGGATAAAAATCCATTTTCATCCCACCAACATAACTCCAGGTAGTTCTCAGGCTGGCCCAAAGTCTTTTTCAATTAAGCAAAGCTATGGGCTGTGTGCTTTCCTCTCTGTCCAGGTTCATCAGATTGTTAATATTTACTATGTATGGGTCAGTTAGTAGCAGTGTGGCTCAACCTTGAAATTTCCTGGTTTGGAATATGGATTTGCCTAGTTTGTGATGCTTGGATGCAATATGAATCAAATGTTGTTCTCCCTAGAGTCCCAGAGGGAATTCTGAACCATCAGGATGGCACCTCCCACTGGAATAGTAGGCAGGATCCTTCTTCATGAAACTTTTCCAGGGGGATGGGCCACCCACCCTTCCCCATTGGCTCTGTCTTCTGAGCAGGTCGGTAGGGTTCTGCAGCTACTCAGAGCTTTAATCTTCAGTTTCCCTTCTCTTTCTCAGCCCCTCTGCCCCACATGTCCTCTTTACAGGTGAGGGCACCTCAAAGGGACAGGGGGAAGGTTTCTTCTTCAAATGGTAGTGCAGCACTAGCAGCATCTTCTCTTTGGCAATGGTGCCAACACCTCTAGCATCAGCTGTGGAGGACAACAGCATGCCAAGACTTTGAGGGATGGATGGCAAGAAAACTGTTGGTTAAAGCCTTTCTGTGCCAGCCCTGCAACAGGAAAAATGCAGCCATAAAGCCAAATTTCAAAGGATTTACTAATGCCTCCTTGCAGATTCTTTGGGCGACAGAAGTTATCCAGAATTCATTCAGTGGGTTAAGACCTTGGTAAATTAAGAAGTCAGATTACTTTATTACCACAATTAAGGGATTCCCCCCCTTTCCCTTTCCTTTATCAGTTATATTCATACATATAATTGTTATCCTTGATTATGTTATGTGTATTAATGCAGTCTTATGGAAATAAAAAGGTGATACTAATCAGCTTAAAATCTATATATTCTGCACTAATCATCAAAATATGTAATCTAAGTAGAAATGCTATAATCCTTACATTTTTGGTTATAAAAATCTTGCCTGACCTTGCAGACTATGGCATGGAATAGCCACACTAAATGTTGATGGATTCTAATCTGCGAGAAAAAAATGGGGTATAAAACCCATCTGGTCTACCTGGCATATTCAGTGAAAGAGGGGCAATAAAAATAATGTGAATATCCCAATAGAATTGACAGTATAAAAACAAATGAGTCAGTTTTTATTTCCTCTTTGCCACATGGGCATATTTGGTTAATAAGTGGAGTTTTCCAATATCTGTCCTCAAGAACCGCAGATGGGAGAGCATTAAAGCATGCCATCAAAAATGCTCTATGCTGGTTCAAGGTTGTCAGAGTAGTGTGATAACTGGCTGGCTTAAGATAGTTCGAAAACTCACCAGGGCTTCTACTAGTAATGACCGAGCTTAAATCCTTCTGTTGCTCACTATATTGGATACATTGCTTAAGAATTTGTTTAGCATTGTGATATCCCAAGGAGATTAAGAAATTAGAAGAAAACCCATATGTACCAGGTTTATCCTGCAAAAGCCTGCTCCAAGTGGATTGGAAACTGTCAATCAATGTAAGAGGTGCCATCCCAGCTGGGGAAAAATAATTTTTAACTAGAAATTAAACAGAAGGAGCCAAGCCCTGGCCTCTGCCTTAATCAGGCCTGCTTCTAGTCACAGTACATAGGAACATATGAAGCTGCCTATGAATTCAGACCATTGGTCCATCTAGCTCAGTATTGTCTACACAGACTGGCAGTAGCTTCTTCAAGGTTGTAGGCAGGACAGTCTCTTGGCCCTATCTTGACAGTCTCCTGGCCCTATCTTTGAGATTCAGTATAGCATTTGGTACACATCTTGCCACTGAGAACACAGCCTTTAAAAACATTCAGATTATATCTCTTCCAACTGAGTAAAACTGCTATTTGTACATTGCTGAGCACCATAGAACAACTGAGATAGGGCCTTTGCCTTGAACAAAGGATGAAATTATTCCCTCTAAAAAACATTTGAGGATAGCAAGGGTGCTCCTTTGGGCATTAATTGTTACCTGCTGGGCCTTCCAGGAACCAGTGGTCCAGAAGACAACCCCTAAATATTTGTAGTTCATTACGTGTTCTGTTGGATTCTCATTAAATTGTCATTTATGTTCATTCAGCCTTTTGGCAAACACCGTTATCTTGGTCTTGTGAAAAATTATGGTCAAGAGCTCTTCTTTACAATAATGGGCCAAAACCCATAGGGCTCTCCTAGTCCCAGTGGGCATTTGCAAGAGAATAACTGCATCATCAGCATACAACAGAATTTATATAGGTTTGTAAGCAAGTTTAGGGGATGGAGATCAGAACTATCAAGGCAATTTACCAGGGAACTTATATAGAAATTAAACAAAAGGGGAGTAAGAATACACCCCTGCTTCACCCCGCTCTGTGTTATTACAACATCAGACCATTGGCCTTGTGGGTTACATCTAACCCTTAGTGGTAAGTCAGAAGGATTTTCCTGCTAGAGATGAACCCAAACCTCTTTCTAGATCCAAGTCTCCCTCTCCTCAGGAAGCTCCATAAGAGCAAGTAACATAGATAAAAGCTGGTCTAGTTTTTCCTCTGACTCAGATTCTTCACCTGAGACTTCCTCCTCCTTTTCTTCACCTTCTTGCTTCCCTTGAGCTCCAGGCTGGAATTGTGACTCCAAAGGGAGCAAAGATTTTAAAGCCAAACCTACACATCCTGGCAAATATAAGGAGGCCGAACTTCAATATATAGACAGCGTCCCCCTCCCTTCTTACCCAGAAAGGTCAGATGTTTCCCTAGCTTCATATATCAAGGAAAGAGGGAGAGCTTTCCAAGGAAGATATGGAGATCTGTTAAAGCAGATCTGTTTCCCACTGAACTGCTAAATGTCGAACTTTACAGTTTTCTAATGAAGTGGCAGGTATGGAGAATCCAGCAACTGGATGAATGGCCCCAAAAATATATATATTTATATCTCTGCCACCTTGGTTTGGTAGCAGACTTGTCTATGGATGTGGTATAGTTAATATTTTGGCCCACAGCTATCCTAGAGGCAATCCAACATATGCAGAAAATAAAGCTCCTCCTTCTCTGCACATTTGCTCAGGGTTTTACTCAGGTTTTTTGTCATAGTTTACAAGCAGAATGGGGACATGAAAGCAATTCTGAACTTAAAGTGATGGAAAAAAATTGTGAGAGAAAAGCATTTCAGGACAGTGACTCTGAAGTCCATTGTGGTTTGCTTATCCAAGCAGGATTTTCTGCCATCAACCAACTTGTCCAAAGCCTGGCTCCACATTCCAATCCAGGACACCCATCAGAAGTTCCTGTACTTCTTTCACAACTGTCCCCATTGCCAGAACAGAGTTGTGGCCTTTGACTTGATCTTGGTCCCTGGCTGTTTATCAAGATCACAGTGGCACACTTCAGGATGCAAGACATCTGTGTGTATCCATGACATTTTGATCATCTTATGTCCCCCCCCCCCAAAAAAAAAACCCCAACAACAACACACGCTTCACATATATTGAAGCTACACTGGGCAATCATGGGGGGAAAACTCTTTAGCTCTGGTTCATGTCCTGGAACAAAGGGATGGGGAGGAGTACTGGACACTGTTTGGTACAAAATCTTTCTTACAATGGAGTATCAGAGCAAGATTCTGGAACTGGCTGGAATTGTCAGGAGGAAGGACATGGAGGACTTTATGGATCTGGTCCAGTAGTTAGGCATGATGGTCTAGAGCAGGGATTCTCAGCGTTGAGTCCCCAGACGTTATTGGACTTCAACTCCCACAATCCCCAGCCAAAGGTCACTGGGGCTAGGGATTGTGGGAGTTGAAGTCCAATAACATCTGGAGACCCAACATTGAGAATCCCTGGTCTAGAGCCATCATGCTGGTCATCTGGGCATGCGTCCTCTCTCACACCTATAGCAGTAACACCTACCTATATGGGCAGTAACACCTACCTATATGATGTTACTGCCCATATAGGTAGGTGTTACTGCTACCTATATGGTGTTACTGCCCTTTCTGGATCAAATTGCTTTACTCATCTACAGGTGCCATTCTCAAAGGACATCCATCTTTGTTTGGAATGAAAGGAGCTCTACCCAGGCTGTCAATGGAGGTGAGTCTGGTTTTTCCAGACGAGTTGAGCATCAGCATAGACCCAAGTCTGTTTGGATGGGGAGCACAGAAGCCTGGAGAAGCATAAACTGGCTGTAACTGTGAATGTCCCCGTTAGCTCTGTGAGCCTTTCAGGATGTAGTGGCTGCCTCTCACATTCTTTTTCAGATGGCAAAGTTTTAACAAGAGCCTCTGTCAACAGGCAGGGTGGGACAAAGCTGAACTCTCTACAGAAGTGGGGCATGCACTCTGCTGATGTGGACAGATCAGTCAATCAATCACTTTTATTTCAGTCTTAGACCAGCATAAGAGCGATAAAAACACGGTAAGTGACTAACTAGAAGCCTAGAAGTGAGTGACACAATACAAGCAACCGATAAGAAAAAGTAAAACTGTTGTTATGGAATTATAAAAATTATAAAAGACTATAGAAATCAGAAGTAAAAGTGAAATTTAAGACTACAACTGTCCAATACAAAAAGACAAGATCCCAAACTAGGTGGCTGCAATCTAAAGGCTGCAGTTAATAGTAATTAATAACAGTAAAAAGTGATTACAATTTTTTAATTTATATTCATTGTATTTATATTTATATTCAAGAAATTTATATTTGTTTTATTTATATTCAAGAAAATCTCAAGGCCAATCTACAAATGGTTTATAAAAGGCATGAACATAAAAACACTAAAAGACATAAAGGCAAGAAAGGAGAAAGTAAAAATGCATTAAAAGTTATATAAAAGGCATGAAAAAGATATAAAAAGGCATATAAAATCACGCAGGGGCAACTATAGGCATAATAAGAGTTTTGTCAATTAAAGCAAAGTCAGGAGTCGAGAAGCTGAAGAACTGTAGGAGCACAAGGAGCACAGAGCCAAGAAGCGCTCTGCGGCAGAAGGCTGAGGGTGCGCTGAGGTTAGTCCATAAAGTTGGGTCCTGAGCACAAGCTAGAGGTGATCATCCACTGGATTTTAATTGTTGCTGCACAGAACCTGGCAACACTGTAGGTGGTGGAGGGTTGTTATCAGAAAACAGTAGAGAGGTGTAAAATTGGCCTGTATGATCTGGATACTTATGTAATAATGGTAGAATGAAAATTGAGTGAATATCCCTATAATACGAGCACTGAAGTAGGACGTGCTCTATTGTCTCTACTTGCCCAGAGTCACAAGGGCATTGACATTGCAAGAGTTGGCTCTCCCTATATCGTCCATCAAGCATGGCTGAAGGAAGAACATGGTATAGCACCAGCGTGAAGGCCCTCCTGTGCTTTGGGACTTCCAGTTGTTTCAGGTATGCCCCAGGAGAGGCAGAATACCTGAGTCCGCTGATGAGGAAGTTCAGGCCTATAGCAGATTGCCCTGCCTATAGCAGATTGACGCTCTATGTCTGCAATGCAACTTTTTTATGAGAGCCTTGTCCTGATTGTAGCCCATGTTAAATAAGAAGGGGAGAGGGGGTAGGCCCAAAGATGATATTTTAGTCATAATTGATTGTTTCTAGGTGGATTGGAAGTCATTGCTCAAAGTTAGGGGGGCAAGACCAAAGGGAAGAGAGAGAGATAAGCCAATAACTACGTATGGTAATCCAGACTTTAGCCTCCACTTCCATCAAGCCTGTCTCCAGTCACAGGGTAGTGTTAGAGACACATCTTGGAACTTGAAGGGCTCCTCTTAAGAACTTTGATTGCATGATCTCCAGTGGAGTGAAATTGGAGAAGGGACCCAGCTGGGCTCTGTAGAGAAGCTGAACTAGTGGTTTGGCTTCAAACAGTTTGAGCGCTGTGGTTTTATAGTGGTCCCCTCTTGACTGAAGGAACTTAAGGATGGCAGAAGGGGGGTTTTTGGTCATGGCATAAGCTTTCTGGTAGCAAGCATGTATTGTCTCCTTTGCTAAGCAAGGTTTGCCTTTGGATGGGTGACTACATTTCTCTTATGGGATAGTGCTGTAGCTTAGTGAAAGAGCATCTGCATTAGGAAGAGAGCTGGTTTTGTGGTAGCAAGCATGACTCGTCCCCTTAAGCTAAGCAGGGTCCACCCTGGTTGCATATGAAAGGGAGACTAGAAGTGTGTTTGCACTGTAAGATATTCCCCTTAGGGGATGGAGCCGCTCTGGGAAGAGCAGAAGGTTCCAAGTTCCTTTCCTGGCATCTCCAAGATAGGACTGAGAGAGATTCCTGCCTGCAACTTTGAAGAAGCTGCTTCCAGTCTGTGTAGACAATACTGAGTGAGATGGACCCATATACTCAGTATATGGCAGCTTCCTCTGTTCCTTGTTCCTTTGTGCATGTTTGCATGCAGAAGGTCCAAGGTTCACTTCCTGGAGAGCCACTGCCAGTCAGTGTAGACAAGATGGACTGATAGCATAATGCAGTTCCCCATATTCTTATGAGTTTTGTGCAGACAGGCCTGGATAAAGGCCTGAGTAGATGACAAGTGGGGCCCCCGAGAGCATTTTGGATTGTCAAGAAACTGGTTCAATTTCATTTCATTCTCATGTTAGACTTCAGGGGTTTCACCTCAGTTTCTTTATTTTTTTTCTTAAAGGGGGAGGTTTTGTTTAACCTTTCTGTAGTTCATTGTTTTCCCACTTGGAATATAAATTGAATGCTCATCACTCTCATAGGGACCCCATCTGAACTTTTAGCAAACTTGCTTGAAGCAAACTTGCTTCCCTTGAAAACTGTGTTCTTAGTGGTAATTGAATCAGTCAGAAAAGAGGCTTACATCTGTCTGCAGTTGTGCATCATTCACAAGACAAACTAATGCCAAGGCCTGACTCTTTCTTTATTCCAACGATTAATTTGTTTGTTCCACAGGTCCAAGAAGCTTTCACTGCCTGCTTTTTGTCTTAACCATCTCAATTCTCTGGAGTGTAGGTGGCACAGGCTGAATGTTTGGAGCACTCTCAATTTTTATCTAGGGGTGGTAGCTTCTTCGAAATCAGAGTCAGGACAGCTCTCTTGGCAAGAAGGTGTCCACTGCTGTGATCTCCAAGTGGCTTAAGACATGTATTTGCTTGGCCTATTAAAGTTTGGGGAAGCAGCCACTGGCAGGCATAAGATACCCAGTCCTGTCTTGAAGTATTCAGCCTGTGAGGTCTGGTTGGTTCCTTGCAGTGTGTAATGATTTATTGCCGATCCCCCTTTTCTTGGTTGGCTTATTATACTGAAAATCCTGTGTTGCCAGGGGTAATTGTGCCAGCATTGGCTGTGGGGGAGGGACAAGAGAGTGTTGGAGGCAGATGGAGGGACTTTCAAATGTACTTAAGGGGAATCCCTGAGGCAGCCGTTTCCTTTTGCCTCATGGAAAGAGAAGAGGGAAGAAATGCTGCTGTCTGCTGCTGCTGCTGCTGCTGCTAAAGGAGTGAGGTGGACTGCTGTGCTAAGTGATTTTGTATTATTCTGCCGTAGAGAATAATGGGGATTTGAAGGAGACCCATCATTCCCCTTGGGTAGCATCTAGGTACTCCAGAGTACGTTGGGGAGTATGGCCCCATGAGTGCCATACTGCCTTCCAGGTTGAGTGGCAACTCAGCCTGCAAGGCAGTGGGCCACTTTGGGGATTTTTAAGGGTGGTTTTTTTTTAAGCTTTAAGTGAGTCTGTATTTTTGTGCTATAGGGAATAATGTGGATTTGAAGCAGCCCCATTATTCCTCATGGGTAGTGCCTGGTAGGGATGTGCGAATTGATTTGGGTACAAAATGATTTGTAGTCAAATCTACCTGTTTTGGGAGATTTGAGAACAAAGCAAATCACCCCTGTACTAGCTGGCCAGATTTGGGTCCAAAACAAATCACCCAGATTTTGGAACTGAAAAATTTGTAGATTCAGACCTCCATTTTGTGGCAATCTCTCTTGCTGTCTCCATTTTGTGTCAGGATTTTTTTAAAAAATCCCACCCTCCCAAGGTTCAGATTGGTGACTTATAGCGTGCAACAATTGGCTGGTGACCCCCCCCACCGCCCGGTTCTAGATTGGCTCATTTTCATTCAAATCTTGTGTTGCCAGGGCTGACTGACACCACATTGGCTAGGGGAAGAGTCAAGGAAGGGGAAAGGGTGGGGGAGTTTGAAGGAGAGATTTCCAAATGTACTTAAGGAGGCAGCCAGCCACTATTCAGCCTTTCTGCCTCATGGGAGAAGAGAGAGCGAGCCAGAGGAGCTTTGCTTTGCCTTGCCTGCCTGCTGCTTTTTGTTCCTGCTTTCCTTATTGAGGAAAAGAGAAGAGAATTTTTTCACCCCCTTCCTGCTGCTGAGAGAATCACTGCCTGTACCTGCTGTCTGTGCAAATTGATTTGGGTATAAAATGATTTGTAATGAAATCTACCTTTTTCAGGAGATTTGTGGACAAAACAAATTACCCCTGTGCTAGCTGACCAGAGTTGGACCCAAAACAAATCAGGGGTGATTCGATTTGGGTACAAATTGAATCAGAAAAATTGATTTGTGCACAACCCTAGTGCCCAGGTAATCCAGAGTGGATATGGGAGTAGGGCTGTATGGGTGCCAACTATCATCCAAGACACAAGGCAGTGGGACACTTGGGGTTTGGGGGCGGGGTGTTATATGTATTTTAGAATCTCTGATGTTAACTAACTTTTTCTCATAATGAATCCCTATGTAGAAGTAATGTAACATCTGAGAGTCTAAACACATTAGATACTCTGATGTTACATTGCTTCTTCATAGGGATTCATTATGAGAAAAAGTTAGTTAACACCAGATATTCTAAAATACATAAACAAATTCCTAAAAGAATCACCAGGGTGCCCCCTGCCTTGCAGCTTGGGTGGTAGTTGGCACCCATGGTACTCTACCCCCAACCCACTTTCGAGCACCTAGGTACTACCCACAGGAAATAACAGGGCCACTTTGAATCCCCATTATTCCCTATGGCAGGAAAATGCAAAAAACCTTTTTAACCCCCACTTTAAAAATCAGCATTTGCCCGATCGCTTTGCAGTTTGGGTGGTAGGCAGCACTCATCGTGCCCTGCCTTCCAAACCACCTTGCTATCCCCTAGGCCATTAACATCAAATTCAAATTGATTCAAATTCAAATTGAATCAGTCGGATTCTATTCGAACTCGAATCTAATAGCAAAAATTGTTTTGTGCACATGGTGGTGTGTGCTGAGGAAGGGGATAATTAAATTATATTTGGGCAACAATAGTAATGCTAAGAAGCTATTTATGCTAAGCAGAGATTTCCTCTAGGCCTCACAAAATCAGAAGTCTGCTTTTTACTAAGCTTGATGACTAGGCAGATGCCACATTAGTATTTGCTTAACTTTGCAGAGACAGCAGCACAATGTCACAGTAAGAGATGTTTGCTTTGTATCAATCAATATGAAAAGAATGTTTAACGAAAGCAGCTCTTGGCTGAGCATCTGAGTGAATGGCAGAGTGGCAAAGAAGCTCAAAGGGACATGATGAAATGGCAATGACTAAGATAAACCCAAATATTGAATCGAATCTGGGGAGATTCAATTCGAGTTCTATTTTGGTCAGAGTTGCCAGGCTAGATTCATTTCAATGTTTAATCACTCAAATCAACCATTTTCAAGTGGAGTTGATTCAACCGCGGAACAATTTGCACATCCTTAGTAGAAATGGGTATGAAAATGTATCCACTTCCATTCCCAAGAATTTGCTGCATGTTTCTTTTTCTCTGTCCATGTCCTTATCTGCATCTTCATATCTCAATCACTTAATCAATTAATCCTATTGTCCTGTAGTGAGGTATCTGCTATGATTACTAATTATGAAAATAGCTTTGGCAGGAGTGAGGAGGTGATGCTTTTGTGACCAATGCCCACACTCAATTCATATTCCTTTGCTTCTTGTCTGAGTTGAGGTGCAGATTAGTATGATGTCATAACAGTGCTACTTTTCACCCGTAGAGGAAACCATTCACTTCTGCAGTTCCTTGGGAGAAAGGAACTCTTTCCCAGGTGAAATGTACATTTGGCAAACATAATCTTGTCTCTCAGTTTTCAGATGGTACTTTTGCTGCCCAGTTGGATGGACCAACTTGTAGAGGTGTGGGTCATTGATATCGATAGACACTGGTATAGTCATCCCTCACCAATGGCGGTCTTCCCAATTGCGGTTTTGATTGGGAAATTGTAACCAGTCTTGCCAACCGTAACCTGAGTATCTGTGGTTTGCTAAGATTGTTTTAGTTATTGAGAGTGGGGAGGTCAGAGCTTCAATCTACTCATTGCTCACCATGCCGACTCCTCATAATTTAAAGTGATTTTGAGTGGTTTTTGTGGGTTTTTTTTTTTTTTTTAAATGCTGTATTTTGGGGGATTCAGAATTTTCCAGAGGTTCAGTTTGCTCATTGCTCTTGCTTATTCTTGGTAATTTAAAGGGACTCCAGCTGATTTGGGGGCATTTTTTGGTATTTTTTCTTTGGTTTTTTGGTCTTTTTGCAACCACAGTTCTCCTAACCCCTTGATTCCCATTTATTTCAATTGTTCGCCACCTTCGAATTTGCCAATGGCGAGGTTTTGCGAGAACGGAACTCTTGCAGTTGGCAAGGGATGACTGTATATCAAATAGCAAGCCTTTCAGCTTGCCAACTTGATAAAGCATTTGTTCATTCATATAGACCAGGCCTGCACAACATGCGGCCTGGGGGCCGGATGCGGCCCGCGAGGCCCTTTTTCCTGGCCCCCGGGGCTATTTCCCCTTCCTCCCCCTGCTGCTTAACCCCCCCCCCCAATTCCAGCTGCTGTGCGGCTGAGGAGATGGCTGTGGGTGTTCTTCCTTACCCTCCCTTATGGCAGCAGTGGCGCACAGCGGCAGAAACCAGAGCGACACTCGGGCCTGCCATTTGGCCCAGCGTTGCTTCCCAACTACAAAGTGCGCCTGCACAGTTAAGTCTCTCTCTCTCTCTCTCTCTCTCTCTCTCTCTCTCTCTCTCTCTCTCTCTCTCGCCAAGCCTCCTGCTGCATCCTTTCCATCTTTCTTTCCCCTTCTCCCTTCTTTTCCAAAATTATGAGAAGAAGTTCTCTTCCAGGTTTTGTGTGATGATTTGGCAGAGGTGGAAAGGAAGAACAATGCATTTTATTATATATTTTGTACAGATTGTATAATATTTATATTATTACAATGAATTTTAATTCAACTTATTTCATATTAATTTAAATCAATCTTGGTCTGCCAGAACATCAAAAGTTAAATATTGATTAAATTCATTTTTAATTCATTTTTAATTCATTTCTCTTCAATTTGGTTGATTGGTTGATTGATTGATATTAAGTGTTACTCTAATAATCAGCACCCTAGGAATTGACCTCGGCCCCCATGAACCAAGTCACGGTTGGTTTCGGCCCGCCAGGTCATTTGAGTTGTGCAGGCCTGATATAGACTTAATCCATTTAATTCTAGCATTCACTCCAATAAATGAGGTGGGGCCTTGGCCTAGTGGTAGAGCATTTGGTTTGCTTCTGGAAGGTCCCAGGTTCCAACTCCGGCATCTCCAGGTACAGCTGGGAAAGACTCCTGTCTGAAACCTTGAAGAAACCACTGCCAAGCTAGTTGGAGTGATGGTCGGATTTGGTGTAAGGCAGCTTTCTATGTTCCTAAATGAGTTGCTAGTATGGAGCACAACATTGAAATAGAGGAGAGTATGTAGTGTGTGTGAGAGAGAGTGAGCAAGCATATAGTTAACATACATATTAGCGTTGACTGAGCCCCCTCCCTCATATTTTCACAAACAACTATGCTTTCCCCAGAGGTTGCTATTAGGGATGTGCATGGAACCGATTATTGCAGTTTGGCTCAAATCGGGACCAGATTCAATCAAGCTGGGGCCGGTTCTGGTCCAGTGCATGAGTCTGCCAAGCCAGCTTGTGGGTATATTTGTAAAGGACATTCAGGCTAGATTCCCTTTTACAAAAACAGGGGATTCCCTATCATAAGAAGGGTGTGTGGGTGAGTGAAATGCTTTTTTTAAACCTTCAAATGAAGCCCCCGGGGGGGAGAGGCGGAAGTAGCCACGGAGACATTGGAGGTGGTGGCAGAGGCTCCTCCAACCATCCCGACGGCTTCTCAAATGATAGTTCAGGCCAGCTGTGGCTTGGTTCAGACCTCTGTGCACGCGCAGAGGCCCAAACAAAACCATGGACGGTGGGGCAGTGGGAGGAGCCCCCACTGCCACCTCTGATGTCTCCGCTGCTGCAGTGGCCACTTCCATCACCTCCAGGGCTTCATTTAAAGGTTTTTTAAAAGCCTTTCATGTGCCCCCCTTCATAGGTTAGGGATTCCCCTTTAAAAGTATACGCCCCCTCGAGCAGTTTCTTCAAACCAGGGGGTGGTCTAGTTAGAACTTGGACTGCCAGAACCAGGCTGGCTCAATGTCAAGCCTGGCTCGATGCAAGGCAGCTCACACATCCCTAGTTGCCCCAGACCGTGTGAGGGAATGACACAACATCATGATGTCATGTCATTCTCTCAGTGCATTCCTCCAGGAAAAAATGAAGGCCCTCATAGTGGACTTAGGGGATGCCGCGCCACACAATTCCCTGGTGGAGCTTTTGGGGGAAAGTGGCAGTTGCTAGGAGCTGACCGCTAAGAAAAGTAGTCGTGCTGCAAGTGCTTGCTGCTGCCACCACAGCCCACAGAAGTGGAACGTTTATAGTAAAATCAGGAGGATATAATCACTAACAGCAATAAATGCCACTCACTGAAACACACTGAAATGTTTGGGAAAGTGTGTCTCTTATGTGAAAGTTATTTTGCTAACTTTATTTGGGTCAGCACTGATTTACCTGTGAGTTTGTGGTTGAAGTGTGAAGTGTTCGCGTAAATGCTAATCCAATTAAATTTGGCCTGCATTTACTGCAAGGATATAATAGTAACCAGAGTTCTTTTTATTCAGTGCACCTAGTTTTTGACATCAGAACTTTTATAGATCAAATGCCAGCACAGGATTTAATATTTTCCTCCTTTCATATTTATGAATGTATGTATTTATTTCAGGTACATCCAAGGAGCTGCATCTCCCAAAGACATGCTCATTCTAGTTGACGCGTAAGTGCCAAAAATTTAGGGATTCATACAAGAGGGTGGGGATGGTTTTGACCTCTCTTCAGGGGGAGAAAGGGGGGGGGAAAGGTCAGATTTAGTGCTCTATAGATAGCCTGATTTACTTTTATTAATGTGTTTTTTAAATGTTAGGTATTGCTCCCCCACCACCCCCTTAATCCTGGTCAGCTTGTAAATTCTTGAATTTGTCAACTGAATAAGGGACAATTCACATCTTAAACCCAGCCACATGTGTCTTTTCCCCCTCTGGCTTTTTTAAAAACTGAAAGCACTCTCCAAGGCTGTCAGTATCAGCAAAGAAGAAGCGCTAAACTCTTTCTGTTCCAGATTTTTTTCTTTTCAAAAACACCCCAGCTGTTTTTTGTCCCATGGGAGAAAAGGTAAAGGATATCTCTTTCTCCATGGGGCAAAATCCAACTATGGGGTGAGTAGAAGAGGGAAGTCTTATGTAGCCCCACCCATTCCTCTGCTCAAAAGCTGCTTTGGGTTTACAAAACAAAATAAGAGAAAGAAAAAATACATGTCGCTGTGTAACATGTCCCCCGCCCCCCAACCAAATATGTTAGCCATGTGCTTGTGCAGGGTTGCCCAACTTCAGTTTTGGACTACAACTCCCATAATCCCCAGCCACAGTGGCCTATAGCCAGGGATTATGAAAGTTGTAGGCCAGCATCTGCAGAACGACTGAAGTTGTGCAACCCTGGGCTAGTCCATGCAATGAAATGCACAAGAAATGATGGAGACCAAAGTAAAGGATTTGTCAGTGAATTCATGAACACGGTTGAAGTCCTTAGGGAGGAAAGCTCTTTGTGGTCTTGGAATTGTATTCCAAATCTCTTGATCTGGTTGAGCATCACTGAATCTTTGTCTCCTTTCCAACCCTCTTAAGTACTGCTCATACATTATTTATTCTCCAGGCATAGGGATTATTTTATGCAGGATTTGTCTGTGTGTCTGTCTGGAAGAAAAATGTTTTGAATACGAATGAAAATAATTAAATTCTATGTAAGTAAATATTCTTGGTAAAATAGTATTTTTAAAAACTTTTTTTAGAATGTAGGAATACTTATTTTCCCCTATGTTTTACAGTGTTAATGAAATAATATGTGTGATGTGATAAATTTAGAGCTGCCATCTCCCATTGTGTAAGCTAGAGTGTTTCTATTTTGCTAAGAATGTGAGGTTAGATCTCAGCAGTCTATACTCTGAGGGTTGGGCTTTGTGAAAACAGCTTTCTGCGTCTATCCTTGGGACTTTCTTTGTTAAGGCTGATGCCATGGGGCTAGTGAAGAGCTAAGTGTTGATTTACCTCACATATTGCTTTGTACTGGACATGAAAAGATCTATTCATTTGTCCTTTGCCTCCATGGATGGTGGATGTTGCAGTTAGGTTCAGTATGCCCACACTGGAAGGTTTTCATGTGCTCATTTTTAATCAACATTTGCATATTATTTTTCAAATGTGTAAGCCCTTTTATACTTTGCAAAATGCATAGATATCATCATCTGAAGGTAATTACAAGAAGAAAAATAGTACAGAAACAGCAACAACCACAACAGCAACCATAATATTGGGCGCAAGTCACTTCATGAGTGTCACACCCAGCTTCATTGGTTACCGGTCTGCTTCCAGGCTAAATTCAAGGTGCTGGTCTTGACCTTTAAAGCTCTACACAGTTTGTGGCCGGGGTACACATTTGCCCATACAAACCTGCCAGGGCCCTGCCACGAACAGAGATCTGGTTGGTGGGGACTAGGGCCTTTTTGGTTGTGGCCTCTCAGCTTTGAAACACCCTCCCCAAAGATCTTTGCCATGTTCCCCTCCTCACTGTTTTTAAAATAACAATTGAAAACACATCTTTTTAAAGAGGTGTTTTAATGTTTCATCGCTGTTTATATCTGCTAGGTTCTTTAGTTTGAATAGTTCTTAGTTTTTAGCTTTTAAAATAACTTTTAATTTGGCTTTTTAAAAAAATATTGTAATTTTAAATGTGGTTTTTCCTGGTTTTTAACCTGTTTAACTTAAAGTTAGTTAACTTATTAGTCTTATTTTACATTATATATTTTTATTAATGTTGTGAGCCAGCCTGAGCAGTAGTGTACTAGAGGGCAAGGTATAAATATTTCATATAAATAAATAATAGAAACAGTAATTAAAAATATAGCCAAGTATTCTCCATTTAAAAGGCATAGCCCTTTTAAATTAGAATTTAAAAGAGTTCTAAAATTTTAATTCATTTTAGAATTAAAGGGTTTTACTTGGTGTTGAAAGCTTTACAAGGATGTCAGTCGGTGATCTTAATTATGATCCTATTTATGAAGTCAAAGTGGCAAACCCCTTCCCTGAGAGATCGTTCCATGCTGCTGGAGAGCATGTGTGTGTGTGAGTGAGTGAGCAACCAACCACATGAGCAGGCAGTTAGCATGGATTTTCCTATCTAACCATTGTCATCCTGGACAGACAATGTTCAAGTGGCAAAAATCCATGTGTTTTGCCTTGCCCATATGGTTGCAATATTTTCGTGCATGTTATATCCACACGTGATTGTGCTCTGGGGAAGTGGTTTCTCTGTGTGGGTGCCTTTGAAGGAAGCCAGTGTAATAGCTAGAAATGGTGCTCACTCATTTTGTGTCACCACTATTGAGATTTCTTAGTAGCACTTTAAGAAATGGTCTTTGACTTCATACAGCTGCATGCTCAATCCACTGGCCTTCTGTTCATGCTCAGGTTCTTTAATAAACACACACACAACTCTGTGGTCAGAGGGGTTGCATCAACCATTCTAGTTCTGAGAGATAGCTTAGGGGTACCCATTGATTGCCTAAAATACTAGGCCAGTTCAGACATCACAAGGGACCTAGGTTACGTGTATCAGTTGAACCCATGCCACTTTTTTTAAATTAAATTTTTATTAATTTTAACAATATCTTAACAATCACAACATATTGAACAAATATGGACTTCCCGCTCACACCTCCTTGTGAATCACCAACTATAGAATTAACCCTTGCTATAATAATAATTCAAAACATAGATCTAAACCTTACAAACATGATTCTGATCTACCCAACCTGCTAATATTACTAGATTTCAAACCCTGTTATAAAATCAATATTAGGAAAATAATTCTTTAAATATAATAAGAATGGTTTCCAATCTTCTTTAAAGCATTCTAAATTTTTGTCTCTTATCAGTACTGTAAGTTTTGCCATCTCCGCATATTCCAAAATTTTTATCAGCCAATCTTTTTTTGAAGGCAGTTCATTACTCTTCCATTTCTGTGCGTATATTATTCTGGCCGCCGTGGTAGTGTACATAACGAATGTTAAATTAGTTGTAGAAAACTCCTTGCATTATTCCCAGCAGGAAGGATTCTGGCTTCTTAGGAAATGTCATTTTAAATATTTTCTTTAACTCATTATATATCATGTCCCAAAAGGCCTTAGCCTTCCTACAAGTCCACCACATATGAAAAAAGGTTCCTTCAGAGTGTCCACATTTCCAACATTTGTTTGAAACATTTTTATACATTAATGCCAGTTTTTGTGTGTGTCAAATACCACCTATACATCATTTTATAATATATATATTTTTAAAAACATAACATGCAGTGAACTTTAAATCAGTTTTCCATAATTTTTCCCAGGCTGCCATTTCTATATTGCACCCCACATCTTGAGCCCATTTTACCATAGTCATTTTAACCACTTCGTCTCTTGTCTCCTCCAAAAGCAAGAGCTTATACATTTTAGAAACTAATTTTTCATCATTTTCACACAGCTCCTTCTCAAATCTCGACACTGATCCTCAAATCCAACTTTAAGATCCTTCTTATAAACTTCATTTAGCTGATGGTACTGAAACCAATCACTAACCAAATTTTGTACTTCAGTTAAACTTTTTAACTTACAGTCCTTTTCTTGAAAATATAACAGATCCCTATAAGTACCCCATTGCGATTGCATATTTACCTCTTTACGTGCTAAAGCTTCAATCGGAGATACCCATAACGGAGTTTTAGGTTCCAACCATTTTTTATATTTTACCCAAACTCTCATTAAACTCCTTCTTATATAGTGGTTAAGAAAATCTTTACGTACTTTACTTTTGTCATACCACAAATATGAATGCCATCCAAACCTTCTGTCAAATCCTTCCAGATCAAGTAATCTAGAATTCCTTAATGATATCCATTCTTTTAACCACGTCAAACAAACAGCATCAAAATACAACCTTAAGTCTGGTAGGGTAAGATCACCTCTTTCCTTTGCATCTGTTAAATTTTTAAAATTAATTCTTGGTCTTTTCCCTTGCCAAACAAATTTAGTTATGTCCTTCTGCCATTGCTTAAAACAAGTTAAAGTAATAACTATAGGAATAGTCTGAAAAAGAAATAAAATTTTAGGCAAGACATTCATTTTCACCACTGAAATTCTTCCCATTAAAGATAAGTTCATATTAGAACATCTTTGAAAATAAATTTTTACTGTATTCCATATTTTAATATAATTATTTGAGAGCAACAAAGAATTATTGTTTGTCAGCCAAACACCCAGATATTTAATTTTCTTCTCCACTTTCAACTCACTTATTTCAAAGAATCTATCCTTAGATTTCTGATCCATATTTTTAGTCAACACCTTCGTTTTAGTCTTATTTATATAAAACCCAGCCAATTGACCAAATTGTTGTGTTCTTTTTAGAAAATCCATTGGACAAGATTGGAAGACTCTTGGAAAAAATACAACATCATCCGCAAAGGCTCTTAGTTTATACTCTTGTTTCCCAATTTTCGGGCCTTGTATTTAATCATCTTCTCTAATATTTCTACAGAGCACTTCTAAAACTAATATGAAAAGTAATGGGGAAAGTGGACATCCTTGTCTAGTCCCTTTTTGTATTTTACAATTATCTGATAATTCCCCATTTACAATAATCTTAGCATATTGCTCCGAATAAATTGTCTTGATAGCCCTAATAAAATTGTTGCCAACGCCCAAGTTGAACCCATGCCACTAACTGATTTGTTTGTGGTCATCTAATTAAGAACTGAACACTAGGTCTGAAGTTGACTTGTGTTAAGCTTAAACTTAGTTTCATGTTATACCTAAACCCACCTTCAGATTAAACTACAGCTTGTTCCCCCACCCCTCATCCCTCTCTCTCTCAAAACACAACAACAAATATCCCAGAGCAGCTGCAAAACACAGCAGCTCTAAACTGCAAGTATTGTATTGTAATTTTATTTACAGTCATTGACCAAACAGAGAATAAAAACTAGTAAGCATTAAAGTGTGTGTGTGTGTGTGTGTGTGTGTGTGTGTGTATAGATACAATTTAAAATTGGGATGATATCCCATTATACCTTTTAAGAACAATATAACTAAACTTAGCTACAGAAATAGAAATTGAAGCATCTTTATCTGAAAGCAGATGTTTTACAAGGTTATCATCGGATTGATCTACCAGTTTACATATTAAAGGAACAATAAGGCGTTCCCTGGGATAGAAATGGAGATTACAGTGGAGAAGGATATGTGCAACAGTTTCTGTATCTCCTGACCCACAACTACAGTGTCGTTCTTTTAAAGGCACACCCTGAAACCTCCAAGCTAGAATTGCAGATGGAAAGGAATTAACCCTTACTCTCGTGAATATCCATCGAAACTTAGAAAAAGTAATTGTCGACAGATATTTTGCGGGGGAAAGATCCATATTAGTTCTTATAACTCTATAAAACTCTGGAAGCCCAGTTTTCTTGGATCTCAATATCAACAAAGCGTTGTCTCACTACTCTTTTCGCATTCGCTAGACCCAGTTCCAGCAGTTGAGCTGGGTCTAAGCCTAGAGAGGTGAGTTTCGTACTTACTGTAGCACACCATAGTGACTGGGGACTAACTGAGAGAAACTCAGGAGTTAAACCAACTGGTCGCAGATGTATTTTCAACCAGAAATAAATAATCAGAAGCCAGGCCCAAGATTCAATTTTTATAAAGCCAGCCTCTGTCCTTAAAGTCATCTAATTAAGAACTGAACACTAGGTCTGAAGTTGACTTGTGTTAAGCTTAAACCTAGTTTCATGTTATACCTAAACCCACCTTCAGATTAAACTACAGCTTGTTCCCCCACCCCTCATCTCTCTCTCTCTCAAAACACAACAAATATCCCAGAGCAGCTGCAAAACACAGCGGCTCTAAACTGCAAGCATCTCTTAATGATGCCTGCTTGAAACCTCCCCTAATCCACCTAGCAACTTCTTAGTTCATGCCTTAAGTGCCGCAGCGGGAAAATGCTTGACTAACAAGCAGAAGGTTGCTGGTTCGAATCCCCACTGGTATGTTTCCCAGACTATAAGAAATACCTATGTTGGGCAGCAGCGATATAGGAAAATGCTGGAAGGCATCATCTCATACTGTGTGGTTGGAGGCAATGGTAAACCCCTCCTGCATTCTACCAAAAAAACCACAGGGCTCTGTGGGAACCAGGAGTTGAAATCGACTTGGTGGCACCCTTTAAGAAGACTTTGCTTCTTAGGAAACAATGTTGCTGAAAGGATTTGTCTTCGTTTTTGAATTCAGAATCTTTTAGCAAAGGCTCTTCCCAAGTGCATGCATGCACACAAATACAAATAGATTACCCCATTATGATTTTTACACTGCTGGAAAACATCACAGAAGACCAATCAATTAAGTATTCTGCTGATTTATGTGAGGAGCAACCCTCATTTTAAATCCACCCCCCACCAGTTCCCCCATGCAAGGGGATTCAACTCTACTTCTGTCAATTTCTCCTCTGCCCTCCGCTGCATCTGCAGAGTTCTCCCCTCTGTTTCCCCTTCCACCCCTACAACTCTCTTTCCTGTGTGTCCTGGAAGTCCATCTCCCCTTTGCTCAGGTATGCTGTTATGCCAGATTGCCTTTGTTCTGCCTTCTAAAAATGCTCTTTTTTGCCTATCTCCTCTCACAATTTAAACCTAGATTGCCAGTTCGTAGTTAATCCCATCCTTCCATTCAGGGGCATAGCTAGGGGAGAGGGGGGCCTGTGTTCACCTTTCTCACCCGGCGGCTCCTCAGAGTGAGGGAGATAATGAAAAAAATAGGGAGAAGCTGGGGGGGGGCCTCAGGAGCTGGGGACCCCAGGTTCTTTGAACCCATCTGCTCAATTATAACTACGCCCCTGCTTCCATTACTTCACTCCCTTTCTGACTTCTTTGCTTGGACTCCCCCTGCTTGCTCAGATAACCTATTCTAGGATCTTTCTCTTAGCTTCCCCAATTGGCATCAGCAGTGCTTTCTGCTAGTGCCTGAGTGGGTAAGAAATAGTTAATTGTGCTTGGTCAGTGTCTGTGCAGGCAGGGAGAGAACTGCTAGTAGCTTCTCTGTTTTCAAAGGAGCTTGTGCTCGGACCCCACATTCCTTTTCTAATTGGATCTGTGGTCAGAAAGTGGGTGATGAGGTGATTCCTTGCCAGTGGCAGGAGCAGGTGAAAGCAGACTGGGACAGAATCTGGTCACTTCATAAGAGGGGCAGGAAAGGGGACAGGACCCAAGCAAACTGAGATAGAGCTAAACAAACCAAATTTTGAAGGTATTCTGGGGCACCCATTCTGGTTTGTGAAATAAACCTCAGTTATAATAAACCTTGGCTCTTTGTGATATCTGAACTAGCCCAGAGTGCATTTATTGAACCTATGTGTCATGGTTATTACATTTTATTAATTAGACCCATTACCAGGGGTGCTATTTCCCATTTCAGAAGGAGGCAAAATTCTCAGCAAGGTCTAAAGACTCACTCTTGGATGTATTTCAAATTAAATTGTAAAACAAACAAACAAAAACCCTGGTGTACTTTAGGAGCATTTATTGCATTTGCGTTTTTATACTCCTAATAAGCCTAGCAATAATTTTTTGCTTTCTCTTTTTTATGTAAAGGGTTTTCATGCCTGGTTCATAGGTTTGTTTAATTGCTCATAAGAACAGTTGTGCAGCATATAGAATTGAGATGAGGATAAGAATAAACCTACTTAATCAGATAGAGAGTCCATCTAATCTAGCATACTGTTTTCTACCACGGCCACTAAGATACTTCAGGGAAGCTCTCAAGCAGAGCATGAACAACAGATCTTTCCTGTTGTCTTTCATCAGCTGCCTCTGAACTACGAGGATCCATTTAGCCATCAAAGTTAATAGCCATCGATAGGCCAGTCCTCCATGAACTTGTTCAATCCCCTTTTAAAGTGATCCAAGTAGGTGGTCATTATAGTGGAAGCCATAAGTTGTTTTGTGTTGCATGAAGAAATACTTTGTGTTGATAACAAGAAAGAGGCATGACAACTGAATTGTGAATAGATTGGCACAGGTAAAACACCTGGCCACAGCTTTATTAAATAACAGCAAATTAGAAATGTAACAAGGCTTTGTTTGGGTAGCTGGATGGCAATTATTTATCATTTCCCCCTTTCTCCCTGAGCAGATGATCAGACAAGCTTCTACTTTACCTACACATCCCTCTGCTACAAAAACCACCTATCCTAGGAACATAGGAACATAGGAAACTGCCATATACTGAGTCAGACCAGTGGTCTATCTAGCTCAGAATTGTCTTCACAGACTGGCAGCAGCTTCTCCAAGGTTGCAGGCAGGAATCTCTCTCAGCCCTATCTTGGAGAAGCCAGGGAGGGAACTTGAAACCTTCTGCTCTTCCCAGAGCAGCGTCATCCCCTGAGGGGAATATCTTGCAGTGCTCACACATCAAGTCTCCCATTCAGATGCAATCAGGGCAGACCCTGCTTAGCTATGGGGACAAGTAATGCTTGCTACCACAAGACCAGCTCTCCTCTCTGCTGGGAATTACCCAGGAAGTGCCAGGGAACACACCTCCCATGTCCCCCCACCTGTAACAAAGAGCTGTGATTGAAAGAAAAGGGGATTGCGGACAAAGAGGCTTTTGCAACCCCCAACCAGGTAGTTGGGCTTTGCAATGGTCTGTCCTACCTGGGTAGGAGGTCCCTCTCCTGGGTAAGAGAGACCATTGCAAAGCCCAACTACCTAGTTGGGGATTGCACAAGCCTCCTTGTCCGCAATCCCCTTTTCTTTCAATCACAGCTCGTTGTTACGGGTGGGGGGGACATGGGAGGTGTGTTCCCTGGCACCCCCGTTTCCCTCAGTCACCGGATCCAGGGGTGTAGCTATAATTGAGTGAATGGGTTCTTTGAACCTGGGCCCCTCAGCTCCACCCCTCCCTATTTTCTTCATTATCTCCCTCAGTCTGAGGGGCCACCAGGGAAAGGGGTGAACACGGCCCCCTCTCCCCTAGTTACGCTCCTGACCAGATCCATAATTTGTTCATGCTTTACACCCCTGCCTTGGCCCACTCTCTACTTTTTGCCATACAGGTATGCCCACACCCAAAGTTGTGATTAAAAAAAAAGCCAATGAAACATTGAATTTGGAACCATCTTGATGGTGGTGAAAAACATGCCTCTTCACAGCCAGTCTTGGAGGACAAGTACAAATTCCCTCATAGCCCTCATAAACAGTGACTAGCATAGCTCAGGAAGAGTCTTAACAACAGGGAGGATGGGTGAGTGCAGTAACTATCCCACTCGTGCTACTGAAGAAGTTATGTAATGGCAGCCCCACTTATACTGCCATTTTCCTGCCTCTCATGTTCTCTTGTGAGAAGCAGACCTACTCCTGAGTTAACTGTTTCCAGTCTGCAAAAAAACACTCCATCCTTGTTTTCACAGAAAACTCTCTCTCTAAGCATATGCATCAAGAGGGCCACATTCTTTTGTGAGGCCTGAATCTCCTGCTATTCTATTCCCAGATGTGAAGAATAATCACGTGGTCTGAAAATCAGAATGGGAGATGCCCTTCCCTGTCCTCCTGAAATGTGAATTATCTTAGTGTTGCTGAAAGTCTGCTTGCAAGTAGCAGAATGGTAGAAGAAATTGACTCAAGTTAAAGAATAATGATTTAATGGAATATCTAACTGTAGCTTACCTAGCGAGTGCAATGGAAAATGGATGCCCTACTTTAAGGCCAAAGCTATAAAAAGTTTAGTATATAAATCTATAAAAAGGTAAATGTGCACACATCCTTAGAGCACCAAAATAATATGGGAGCTGTCTTTTAAAACCTTGGTTGCTATCTGCATTGATAGAATGATTTGTTGTTGTTGTTTTAACTCTTTTGTAGGAGCGGCAGTGTCAGTGGGTTGACACTGAAGTTAATCCGAACATCCGTCATTGAGATGTTAGAAACCTTGTCTGATGATGATTTTGTAAATGTAGTTTCAGTGAGTATTCCTCTCTTAGGAAGTAATTTTTCTAAACTTTTTCATACACTGCAGTACTAAATGCTTTATTAATGTTAGAAATGATTAGAAATAATATATGTGTAGGAACCTGGTGGTGGGGGGGGGGAAGCAAGATAATACAAATAATGGAGACAGAATCCAAGTATTTGATTTTGTAACGTAATCAAGAGCATGCATGGATTGTAGATTACCAGTATGTTGTGGTCAAAGCGGGGGGTAACATATTCCATTTACCCTGTCTGAAGTGAATTGGTTTAAGTTGATGATGGAGACAATATTTTAATTTCCAGGATACTTTGTGATAACTAATTCTAATTAGCTCCTCATATAAAAGTGGTAGTTGACTGCCCAATTTGGCTAATTTAATGAAATGATAATTATAATCATTTATGTATTGGTTGTATTCATAAATATACATTGTATATAGGGCCATTAATGAGTAGGCATGGGCAAACTGGTCTGAACTTGAACCAGTTTGAATTCAAACTGGGGTGGTTCGATGGTTCAAATTCAAGCCAAACCAGCCATCAAGCCAAACCAGCCATCAAACCAGCCATCATCGAGCTGCAGGTTCAAATTTGAACCAAACTGGGTGTGGTTTGGTTCGAACCTCAAAAAGTGGGTGGGGTGGTAGCTGGCACCCAGGGGTACCTACCGCCCAAACCCCAAAGCAATCGGACACTTGTACGATTTTTTTCATGAATTTTTGAAATTTATTTTTATTTTTTTCTCATAGGGTATAATGGGACCCGAACCAGCCCATTATTCCCATTATTCATGAACCAGCCCATTATTCCTTGTTGTGGAGCACCCATGGATTCCAACAACCATCCAAACCCTGAAGCAATCAGACACTCTTACGATTTTTAATGAATATTTGAAATATTTTTAATTATTTTTCTCATAGGGTATAATGGGACCTGAACCAGCCCATTATCCCCTATTGTGGAGCACCTAGGGACACAAAGGTGGGGTGGTTGGTAGGCATTCAGGGGGGCCTACCACCCACAAAACCCCAAGGCAATCGGACACTCCTCCGATTATTGGAGAATTTTAAAAGTATTTTTGAATTCCTCATAGGGAATAATGAGGATTGCAGCAAATGTATAGCTTCACATCGGGGGGGAAAAGGGTGTCCTAGAGCGGAGTGTGGTGGGTGGTAGTGCTCAAGGGGGGCAAGGAAGCTATCAGAATTATTTGAAAGGAATTGGGCAAAAGGCTGATTTCTAAGTGATTTTTGAAGTTTACGCGTCTTTAAGGTTTTTCTCCATAAAGAAGCATGGAGGTGTCAGCAAATGTATAGCTTCACGTCGGGGGCAAAGGGGTGGCCTAGAGCAGAGTGTGGTGAGTGGTAGTGCCCAAGGGGGGCAAGGAAGCGATCAGAATTATTTGAAAGGAATTGGGCAAAGGGCTGATTTTTAAGTGATTTTTGAAGTTTACGTGTCTTTAAGGTTAGCAAATGAGAGTGGATTCTTGGTTTGTCATTGAAAATCTAATATGCTACCAAAGAATCTACACTCAGAACACCTTAGAAACAACAAAACCCAGTACCCCATGGGTTAGCAACCCATGGGGTGGTTGGTACTCTCTGTGCACTACACCACCACTCACTCTGGGCCCTCCCCAGCACCCCACAAGTGGCTTTAAGGTTTTTCTCCATAGGGAAGAATGGAGGTTTCAGCAGCCCCATAACTGCACTTGGGGGATGCTGGGGTGGCCCAGAGTGAGTGGTGGTGTAGTGCACAGTGGGTGCCAACCATCCCATGGATTGCTAACCCATTGGGTACTTGGTTTTGTTGTTTCTGAGGTGTTCTGAGTGTAAATTCTTTGGTAGCATATAAGATTTTCAATGACAAACCATGAATCCACTCTCATTTGCTAACCCTATGAGAAAAATAATTAAAAATATTTCAAATATTCATAAAAAATCGTAGGAGTGTCCGATTGCTTTGGGGTTTGGGTGGTTGTTGGCATCCATGGGTGCTCCACAATAAGGGATAATGGGCTGGTTCATATCCCATTATACCCTATGAAATTTTCCCCAAAAAAATTCATTAAAAAAAATCATACAAGTGTCCGATTGCTTGGGGGTTTGGGTGGTAGGTACCCCTGGGTGCCAGCTACCACCCCACCCACCTTTGAGGGTTCAAACTGGTTTGAACCAGTTTGAACCAGTTTGAAACGGTTCAAATTTGAAACGAACCGGGCGGGGGGGGGGTCAAGCAAAACCAAAACCGAACCTCCCCCTCCTGCTTTGAACCCGGTTCGAATTCAAACTGAACCGGGCGAACCGGTTTTGTGCACATCCCTATTAATGAGCACAGTTACAAAATATAGTACTGTGATGTATCTAGTTGAGGTCAGTTCTTTGCTTTGTTTGTTGCCTGTAAACAGTGAGTGATTATTTGGGCAGGGATATTAATACAAAGGGAGAACAAAGAGAACATTTTCTCTGAATTAATGAGAAAAGAGCTATCCCCATCACAAACAGACCACTAGGTGTCTTTACATTTTACAACTTCTACAGTCACTCAGTGCCAAACCACATGTAACACAGAAGTTCAATCATGAACTTTATATAATAACTTTAAATAGGCATTAGTGGCACAGAGGTCTCTCAGTGGTGCATTCTTTGCTGCTGGCTGTCCACCTTGCTGCTGGCCGTCCTCTCCATCTCTTTCTTTCAACTTTCCCCAGCATTATGGACTTCTCAAGAGAGCTGGGCGTTCGCATAATGTGTCCGAAGTATAATAGTTTGAGCCTAGTTATTTGTGCCTCGAGTGAAAATTCTGGATTGATCTGTTCTATGATCGATTTGTTTTCCTGGCTGTCCATGGTATCCTCAAAAATCTTCTCCAACACCAAAGTTCAAAAGCATCAATGCTTTTTCCATCTGGTTTCTTCAAAGTCCAGCTTTCGCATCCATAGAGTGTCACAGGAAAAACCATTTACTGAATGATTCTGATCTTTGTAGGTATAGACACGTCGTGGCATCTAAATATCCTTTCCATGGCCTTGGTTGCAACCTTATCAACTGCTAGTCTGCGGCGTATTTCTTGACTTTACTGATGATGATCAAACCTAAAAGGCAGAAGCTATCCACCACTTCAATGTCTTCATTATAAATTCTGAGGCTGGTTGCTGTAGTTATTGTCATTAGTTTAGTCTTCTTTACATTTAGATGTAGTCCCATTTTTTCACTGTGCTCCTTGACTTTCATTATTAAAGCTCCTTGTTCTAGCATGATTTTAAAACCCTCAGAAGTCATTTTACATTACCCTCTGCAGTGAAAATGTGACCTGCTGTACATCCGTATTTTTATTTATTTATTTTTCATCGCTCCTGAGTCATAGTCTTCTTTTAAAGAATCCTTTGCTGTGGAAGTCAGGGAGGGTTTTGTCTCAAAGAATTAATTCTTGAGGGAGGGGAAATCCCACAGATAGGTGCCAGCAGCATATGGCAGCTTTTATAGTGGTTTTACACATAACTCTCACAGAAAAATAAGCTGTCTGTTCATAAACAATTAGAGAAAATTATTCAATGACAAATCAATTTGCATACTATATAGCTTTAGACTTGCATAACTGCATAAATATTATATGGCTGGAGTTGTTATGGGTGACTGACGTTCAGTGCGAATCTCTGTGTGTTGCCCCCCCCCGCCCCTACCCCCTTTGCTCAACAAGAAACAGAGAATCAAGACTTGACTGTGCCAGGAGGTCCTCTTCAGGCAATTGCAACCAAAATAGAATAGCTTGGGCTGAGTCATTTTGGTTGTAGGGTAGCTTTTATTTTTATTTTGCAAGATTGATTGGGAAAATTCAGCATCATCGAATACACGGACAGACAACTTCTTCATCAGTCTTGCTCAGTTATTCTATGTATTTTGTGTACTTGTTTTATCCAGCAAAGGCATTCAAGACTGCCTAGAAAAAATATGTAAAATTCCGAAGACCTTTAACCATTATAACCAAACAGCAATATTAACACAACAACATTAATACAAGTATTATAATAAGAACAATGGTGGAAATAAAACATTCAGCTCTGCTGAAAGGTTTGGTACAACATAATTGTTTGTGGGGGATTTCCCCAGCTGACTATAAATGAGCTTAGAAGATGACTTAGTAGATGACTCCTTATGTGACTCTCCTGGCCAGAGTTACATAAAAAGAGCACCATAAGAAAAAGCTCTTCTTCTTGTGCAGGCCTGCTCAACTTTGCCCCCTCCCATAATCCCCAGCCACAGTGGCCGATAGTCAGAGATTATGGGAGTTGTAGGCCAACATCTGCAGGAGGGCCGAAGTTGAGCATCCCTGTTCTTATGGTTGATGACCAGTGTGTGCATTTTTCCTCCATCCACAGAAACCCAATTCACACAATTATTTCTGATTTTTAAAAAAGGAAGAGGAAAGATAGCATGACTTAGGGAACATACACCTATGGACCTTTGTGATGGACATCTGTCTTATACATTCTATTAAGTGTGTGGTGAAGGAGAAAGATGTGCATATGCTCCTCTGTCATGCACAGTGAATTGCTTCTGGCAATCCTAATCTCCTGCAAAGTAAGGCCATGGAGCAAGGTTACTGCTGAAATTCCTGTGCTGCTGACCTTGACTTGACTTATCTGAGTTAGCAAACAGAAAGATGATCATCACTAAAAATGAATTCCTTCCTTACCACTGGACCCAAGATGCCACCATCTTGAAATCAAGTCAAGTTTTTCTGTATTCCATGTGGTTCAAATAACGTGCATTCAGGTCCTTTCTCAGTGTGCACTTTTGGGGCAAATATGCTGTGATCTTTTGGTCTCCCCCAAACAAGAATAATGGTGGACTGCTTCCTAATCATCTGAGGTTGGGTGGACTAAGAGAATTCATGCCTAATTCTGTACAAAGAAAAACTGAAATCTAGAATCTCTATGCATAATTCAGATTAAGCAAACTTGTACATATATATATATATATATGTACAATACGGCACACAGTAATCTGTGCCTAATAGTTATAGTTTGAGGTTAGAAACTATGAAGGGTCCAAAAGTACTTCCTGGTCCTCTGTCACCCCAGCCGAGCTTCAGATTTTCTCCAGGAATTTACCACAGTTCCATATCTACATTTTCAGGCAAAAGAACAAGAATCCTGCTTTTAAAAGCTTAAATTAAATTAAATTAAATTAAATTAAATTAAATTAAATTAAATTAAAGTTGAGATTCTTAGGGCTTTATACAAAATGTATTTGTAATTGGACAAATACATATATTGTACGAAAATATACATGTCTTGTTCCAATTGTGAACATATGTGGGTTTACATTTACATTTTTCTTGGTAAAATACATAGGGCCTCTCCTTTCCCAATGGTCAATGTATCTAGGTGAGAAAAATGTTACTTCAAATGAACAGTTGTCATTCACTCCTGACCCAATATTTGTACTTTGTGTAAGGCACAAGAGGTCTAAAACAGAAACTCTGGTAGTGGGACCCAAATGCCTTCTGATTAGTGGCGGCACCAGAAAAAGAATGAGGTGGGACACAGAAGGGTCAACGTGTATTTATTGGTGGGTGAAATGTGTCCCATATATTAGATTTCTGAAATAGAAATGGGGGTGGGGTGGGGGTGGAGTGCAAGCCAAGCCAATTTGAGGAAGCCCCCCCCCCGAGCTGCCCTTGCGTAATGTTTTTTACCACTGTGGTAGGTTGCAAGATGAGGATGCAGCTGGACCTTTCTCTGCTGTATTGTAGCACCACCACTATAGATGGCCAGAAGGTGGTACTGCAGCTCCAGTCCCAGCTTTATCAGTTGACACAAGAGACTAATGGAGTCCACCTGATCTTATAAAGTAGCTGGCTCTTGTCCTGACTCTTTTTGTTAGATACTGACTGAGCTGCTGTTGTCCATCCCTGTTTAGTTGGTAGGCCATTTGTTTGTCTCCAAAACTCCAGCCCTAAGCTGTGTCCATGTTTTGTTTTGCTTTTTTAAGTGTCATAAAACGCATTCTTCCCGAGACTGCATTCTAAACTCAGTACTCAATTCCATGCTTTCTCTATACTTGTATTAAATAATGGATTATACAAAACATTGGCCATAGCCCACATTATTTACATAGATATTCCCAACATGTAGAAATGAGCCACAAAGTAATTACATGCCATTCTCTGAGAGTGAAGAGAAGAGAAAAGGTTGTAATATTCATGCTTTTACCAGACTAACTGGGATTTATGCATATCAGTCATCTCTTAAGTGATAGTGATTTCCTCTGCCATGCTAGGTTTAACCAAAATACCTGGAGAACAATGTTGGGGTGAATGGGAGAGTATTAATCACTTCAGTCCTATATATTTTTGTGAGCCCTAGCAGTTTATTTCCAGGGAGGAAAGGGCTGAAGGAGGTATTTAAACCGTGCAAAGACTGTCAAGGATTAATATGTTCTAATTTCCCCTGGAATTTGCAATTCTACTTTCTGAAGTGGTGTGCTTTGTTGCAGAAAGGAAACCCGCTGTTTAAAAGAGCTTAAATATATGCGCAATACAGCTGTTTTCCCACTAATCCGGTTATGTGCTTTGATAGCTGTAAGTGGTAGATGAGAGGGGCTGCAATTCAATCCCAGCATGTTATGATTTAGAGACTTGGTTTCTCATGTTGACAGAGAGAGTATAATTTGTTTATGATTGAGGCTAAATTGTGGTTTCCAGAGAAATACACTTCAATGTTGAGCCTAGACAGGGTAAAAGGAGAAATGTCCACACTTGTAGGAAACGGTCTCAAACTCATGGTCTGTTTAAGATGACTTAGACTTCATGAAATGTTTCTCCATGTTTACAATTTGGAACCAGAAATAAAATATTCAGAAAGTATATGAAAGTAAACTCTTGTGTGCTTTAGGGCAGGGATCCTCAGCGTTGGGCCCCCAGATGTTAGTGGACTTCAACTCCCATAATCCCAAGCCCCAGTGGCCTTCGGTTGGGGATTATGGGAGTTGAAGTCCAATAACATCTGGGGGCCCAACGTTGAGGATCCCTGCTTTAGGGACACTGAAAGTGCATTATTGTGAGTGGCTCCTGGTATTAAGTTCGATGCTGGAAAACAAATTGTGATCCATGATTATGTGCTGCTAGTGTACCTTTTGAAATGGGGCTTGTGTCGGGCAGAGGTAGAAGCTCTGGATGAAGAATCAGTTTGCACATCTCCCCCTGAAACATAGCTTCAGGCACGTGGAAACAAAGTAGAAGTGTTCATGCCTTCCCCCAACACAAAGTAATGCCCAAAGTTACTCTGAGCTGTGTCCATTTTTCTTTTTAACTTGGGCAAGAAGGCTGCATTAGGAGGGGGAAAGTTTGGGAAGTATAATTCCATGAAAACCAACCAACCAGAGTGCTTTGAGTTTTAGAGAGAGAGAGAGAGGTGTCAATTGTTACTAAATCTGTATGTACTAGTGGAGTGTATGTGATGTAGATTATGTGTGTGTCATATAGAACAGAGTAAGCTTTGGCCTTGAAAGCCCTAGATGATCTGAACTTAGGTTACCTTGAGGGCTGCCTGCTCCCATATTAACCTGCCCAAGGCTTTAGGTCAGCCACAGAGTTTCTGCTTTCTGGGCCCATCTTATCCTGGAATATACTCGAAGATCACTAGACAGAGGACTTTCTCGGTGGTTTTTTCAGTGTTGCTCCCCTGCATCTGGTTTTTAGAGGCATCTGTGCCTCTGAGATTGGAATTTAATCCATCAGACCCTCTACCCCATCCTCACAGAATTCTCTCACGTGGGGCAAGAGAGTGTGATTGAGATGCTCAATACCCCTCCTACAGCTCAGTGCCCAGGGCAACTCAGTAGAATACAGCTGGGAAGTAACCTCACAGCCTCAGAGCATGTGGACAGGGCAGTTCTTTCAGCCTTCTGATCCTCCAGCTGAAGGGCAGTTCTAGCTCCTGCCCTGATATTGGCATGAGTTAATATCCATTTCCCTCCCTTTCTAGCCAGTGGGAATGATGGAATATTGTGGGGTGGGGGTGGGGGATACCTGCTAGAAGAATGTTCCATCACTTTAAGTATTAGTTACAAGCCCTACAAATAGTTACTGCTGAATTTTAGAGAGTTCTGTAAGGGCAGGTTGTAGAATGTGAGTCCAGGTTTATGCAAGAAGTATTCTCCTTTTAGATAGTAGTAATGTGTACTATCCCTTAAAGGGGCAGTCTTCTAGCCCGGAGTCTGGCCCATACTCTTTTCTGTCTAACCCAACCTAGCCCATTGCTGGGACTGGTGTGCAGATATCAAGGAGTGCAACATTGTGGGAGGGCTGTTGGCTTCAGAGGGCGCCATTTCAAGGGCCTCAGACTCTTAAGGTGCTGTCTCAGGGTTCTTTCAGCCTCTGGCCCAGTGCTGGAGCCTGGAATGGGGTCTACTTCTGACCCCACCCACTCCGGGTCAGAGTCACTACTCAGGATTGGTCGTCATGACACAACTCTTCATTCCCGTGACACTGCCATTTCCCCCTCATGGAACAATCATGGAAGGCATATCTAACCAGTGAATGTTCACCTTGGTGTTGTTATCTAATCAAATATCTAAACTTGGCTTCATGCTCCATAATATTTGAATTGCAATTTATTTAATGGATTTATATTTGATATGTGATATTTATTATAATGCATGTAAAAATAAGCTCAACTGTGCAAAATGCTTTTAGTCTTATCTTGACATTGCCACATTTCAATAATTCAGAACCTCAATTCTACACATTCTTACTGCAAATAATAGGAATTATTCATTAGATGCAGTCTGCAGGTTTACAACCAACTTCTTTAACTTCTTCTGAAAGAGCTTTCTGGTGTGTTAAAACATGGCCCTCTAATTGGCAATATCAGTTTCTCTGAAGCATTTTGTTTTTAAATGAAGCAAGTTTTCTAGAATAGATTTCCATGCAAAGCTGTATTTGTGTGTTAAACATTTAATGTTTTTTCCCCAAAGCAAGAATGTAAGATTATTCACAGTAATAACACCACCTAGCTTTATTATAGTGCTTCACATACATTATCTCATTAATCCTTAAAGCACCACTGGAAGGTGAGTAGTAGTAGTCCAGTACTGTAGTTGAGGGAGCAAAGAAAGTGGTTTCATGAAGCCCCCTAGTACATTTATTGCAGAAGAAAGATTTCTCTGGAGACTTCCTGATTCATATTACAGTATATACGCTGTAATAGTTTTTATATCAGATCTAACAGTTAAATACATGTATTAAATAAATCTTAATTTAAATATAACATTTTATGTTTCTTTTATCAAAATGTAATACGTTAAATGTTATATTTATACCAAACATACAATAGAAACAATACTCATTCACACTCCATTAATTTAGAATGCCTTAAAACAGCATGTTGGAGTCTGAACTGAATTGACACAGTTCCCACTATTGTACTCTTAGGGTCCTCTGGAAAAATAAATTACAAGTGAATAGCTGCTTAAATGCATATTGGTGACTCCTCCAACTCGTCCTCCTGTTTCTCTTTTTTTCTTTGTTCTTTTTTGAAATATGTAATATTCTCGTTTAGCTACTTTCAAGAATTAACCTTAATATCCTATTACTGAACACACAGACATGCACACACAAAGGGCAACTGCAAAGCTGGATTTAGTAACAAGGAAAAGCCTCTTGGAATTAGATCTGTTTTGCTGCTGCTCATTTAATATGTATAGATACATCTGGGCCACCAAGCTGCTTTAGCCGTGGCAGCAGCAGCAAGACATCAGCAACCCTTGGTAGATTGAAAAATCAGCCACAGCAAAGTCTGATTAGGCTGGCAACAGGCTGGCTATATATTTTTTCTAAATTTCTGTATTCCCAGAATGATAGTTAGATGTAGCAATATGCTCTTTTTGAACTAATTTAAACAGATAGGATTTCCCTTTTTATCTGTGTTATATGCTGGAAGGCATTACAAATCTAAGTACAGTAAACCTTTTGCATTCAGTTGTTCAGGATATCTTACATCTCAGAGGGTTTCTGCACCACTGATGCGTTTAGAATGGCGTGCTCTGCCTGTTATACTGATGTTATATCAAAACCTGTGAAGTTCTTCCAGTACCATTACAAACAAATATGTCCCAATCAAAGCTCTGCTGATACTATGCCAGGACTGTAGACAGATACGAAAGCAAAAGGGAATGGGTACCAAACCACTCTAAAAGGGTGGTTGTTTGGGGGATGATTTTATTCATGTCTCATTTTATAGGTCTATTGAAGCCATGTTGGTACAATAGTTATCAATATGAAAAGTAGTAATTGCCTGAATGTGATAAAAAGAAGAAACTGACATACAAGCCCATGGACCGGGCTTGGTTCGATTCAGTCGTGAGCTGGACTGCCTCCAGTCTGGTTCGCCATCAAGCTGTCAAACCAGCCTGCTTCAAGGCAGACCAGTTTGGGATCAAATGGTTTATGCACACCCCTATTTTGTTAACCTTTATTGAGGTAAATTCTATTGATGGAAAAAGCATGCTATCTGTCTGGGTGCCAAGTCATTGCAAGGTAGCGCCAAAGCAAAGCAAGGATCCGGCAGGGGCATGCTGGCTGTGCAACTTTCACCAGTGGGCGGGCCTATCACAGGGCATGACAGAGCGAGTGGGGCAGGAAAGCCTGTATGAGAGTGTCACTGCCAAGTGACTGGGAGGGTTAGGGATGGAGCAGCCAGCAAAAGCAGCTCAAGATTGGGTTGGCTGGGAAGGCTCTTGCAAGACTGCCAGTAATGCACTGGGCTATTTAAACTGCACAGAGATGGTGCCAAGAAAGAAAAGATGGATGCAGCTGGAGCAACCATTTTGGTTCCTGGGGAGGTGTAGACCATACTGAGCTTGATGGAGCAATCATCTGACTTGATATAAGGCAGATTCCTGTTCTCTTATAAAGAGGTGGAGTGTCTGGTTTCTTAGTAGTGGACAAAATGCAGTCTATATGTGCTTAGATGTCCTGTTTGATCCTTGGCTCAAACTAAGCCACAAGTAAAAAAGTAACAAAACTTTTTCTAGAAACAGTTAAGAGCAGGAGTTGAAATAAACATTTTACATGACTGCCACCTAGTGGCTGAAGTTTGAAAAGCAGTGCTTGTTTGTGACTGATCTAATGGACTTGTAAAGTTGTATTACTAGATTTATTATGTTTTCCTGAGACCTAACTCTGTAGGATCACAGCATTAAGGCCTTTTCTGTTCCAGTTTGTATTGATATATGTGAATCAATTTTGCTCTACAGAAGGACATTTTGGATATCCATATGAGGATGGCGAAAATCAATTTCAGTGTCTCATTTGTATTTTGATAAATTCTTGCATTCAGAGACTAATGGTTGTGTCAAAATATCTGTTACCTCTTTGGATCCATCAGTATAAAAAGCGAATTTCAAACACCTGTTTCACTAAATGCATCATTTGTAAAAATAGGCAGTCTCTAGTCTGAGCGTGTTATGAATTTTGGCAGAACCCTATAGTTTTTTGAATGCATCTCTATAAGTATCAGTTACATAGAATTACCATGGTAGAACAATATGGTTTTGTGCATTATCGGCGCTTGTGGAAAAGTCTGTAAGAACAAGCTAGCTGATAGCAAGAAAGCGAGTTAAGGTATCTTTTGAAAATAAGTTTGAATAACCCAGTCGGTTCCAAAGAGTGCAGGAGATAGACAGCTGAAGGTGGATCACAGGATTTTGGGGTATGCTTGGACAAATCATAATCTCTGTGCTTAAGGTATATCATAGGTTTCCTGAGAAGTAGGAATGTGCAAAAAATGGTCCAATCTGAGCCGGTCCACTGTTGACTAGTGTAGTTAGAGCAGTTTGATCAAAAACTGGACTACCTTTTAGGAAGGGAACATAGGAACATAGGATGCTGCCATATATTGAATCAGACCATTGGTCTGTCTAGCCCATTATTGTCTTCACAGACTGGCAGTGGCATCTCCAAGGTTGCAGGCAGGAATCTCTCTCAGCCCTGTCTTGGAGAGGCCAGGGAGGGAACTTGAAACCTTCTGCTCTTCACAGAGTGGCTCCATCCTCTGAGGGGAATATCTTGCAGTGCTCACACTTCTAGTCTCCCATTCATATGCAACCAGGGTAGACCCTGCTTAGCTAAGGCGACAAGTCATGCTTGCTACCACAAGACCCTCTCTGGTCTGAGTTCAAACCGAACCAAGTTGAAGTGAACCAATTGGTGGTTCAAGGGCCAGTGAGGACAGGTGCGGCAACACTCCCCCCACATGGCGGCTCAGCCCGGCACTTACCTGGCCTCTGCGTGTGCAGAGTCCAGGTGGGTGCCAGAGCTGTATTGCCACCACACAAGCTACTGGAGGGAGCGCTGCCGCACTCAGAAGCTGTCTGGAGCAGTGGTACTGCCATTAAGGACCTACAATCAATCAATCAATCAATCTTTATTATGGTCAAAGACCAGCATAAAATTGCAAGTTTTAAAAAAGTGATACTAAGAGGGCTAATAAAAGGTACAAATTATAAGTTACATGTTAAAAATAAAGGTGATTGTAAGTACAAGGCAAAATATTGTGAATAGGCTGAAATTAAAAATAATTGCAATTTTAAAAGACACAAGCTAAAATAGATAAAAATTACATATATTAATACTAAAAAATCAAAACTTTCTTTAAAAAAAGAATACTGTATCTATTATAGAAAATGCACAGAGAAGATAGAATATAAAATGGTAAAATCCAGTTTAAAAATTAAAATGCAATAAAAAACAATTAAAGCAGTAAAAACTATGAGAGGAGACATGGGCAGGCCAACGTCATCAGGAGTCGGATGAAGGCTAAAAGGGCTCACAGCCTATCATCATCCGATGAATGCCAATCACAGCCGCACAGTATCTGGCACTATATGTGATGGAAGGCTTTGTGTCAGAGAGTTGCCAGAAGCTGTAGAATTGATTCGTACATCCCGGGAACTTGTTTAACCATCTGAGAATGAGAGAAGCATGAATGTCTCTATAAAATGAGCAGTATAGGAGGACATGCTCAGTAGTTTCAATTAGCCCTGAGCCGCAGGGGCATAGTCGCTCAGCAAATGGGATCCTTCTATACCAGCCCTCTAGCACTGCTGAAGGGAGATCATGGCAGCGAGCCAAGGTGAACGCCCTTCTGTGATTTGGGATCTCCAATTGGGTAAGATATGCTGCAGGAGAGGCAGTATATCTAAGTCCCTCACTGATGTAGAATATTGGGACACTACTGAGATCAGTTTGGCACTCAGTGTCCGTAATGTACTGCTTGATGGTTGCTTTTGCCTGATCATAGCCCATATTGAGCAGGGCCAGCGGGGAGAAGCCCAGGGTCGCTAAATTTGCCTTGATTGACTGAGCCCAACTAGATTGGTAGTTATCGTGAAGGGTTAGCAGGGGCAAGACCAAAGCATAGTCTGAGCCAGTAGCAAAGAGTGGCCATCCACACCCTAGCCTCAATCTTGATCTGGCCTGTCTCCAGACGTAGAGTGGCATTGGAGACACTTCTCAGTACATGGAGCGCTGCCCTCAGGAACTTAGATTGTACACGTTACCGAGTCACAACATTGGGGAAAGGACCCAATTGAGCGCCATAGTGGAATTGAGCTAATGACTTGGCTTTAAACAGTTCAAGAGCTGCAGATAGATAGTGGCCTCCTCTAATACGTGTGAACTGAAGGATGGACACGTGTTCTCCATGGGCTTTTCTAGAGCCTCCAGATTGAAAAACTACTTCCAGGTACTTGAAATGAGCCACTTGTTCGATCTTATGACCCTCAATCCTCCAGGAGTGTATCTTGGGTCTCCTAGCAAAAACCATGATTTTAGTTTCGTGATAATTAATTTCCAGGCAGTCTTCCTTGCAGTGCAACGTCAAGGCTCTCAGTGGACTTCTAAGGCCAGTGAGAGTTCTTGAGAGGATGGCTGCATCATCTGCATATAGTAGGATGGCAATATGTCTCCCCGCGAGCTTTGGAGGGTGGAAATCTGTGTTGCTAAGCTGGCCACCATTGAACTGATGTAGAAATTGAATAAGAGAGGGGCCAGATTGCATCCTTGTTTGACGCCCTTCTGTGTTATAACAGCACTGTGTTATAACAGGTGTATATAGCACTGTGTTATAACAGGTGACCAAGTGGGCTACATCTCACCTTTAGTGAAGTGTCTAGATGCAGGGTTTGAAGGAGAAATAGCATACGTCAATAGAAGAGGCCTCCAGCTTCTCCCATAATTTGACATGTAAGATGGAGTTGAATGCTGCCTTAAGATCAATGAAAGCAGCATATAGGGAGGTACCCTGGAGAGAGTATTTCCCGATGAGGTGCTATAGTACTAGGCACTGATCAATGGTGGTGCATCCCTCCTTAAAGCCTGCTTGTTCCTCAGCAAGGGGATTTTCATTCTCCAGCCAATCCCTAAATTTCCCATATAAGTGTCTTGTATAGAGTTTGCTAATAATATTGAGCAGACTGATAGATCTATAATTGGTGGGGTCATCTGTGGATTTCAGAAATAGACACCAGAGCCCATGCTGGAGTGTCCTCAGTGGCACTGGAGGAGCTTCTGCAGTCAGCGGTGGGGTCTTTATATAGGTCATAGAAATGTTTCTCCCAGGTCCCTGGGTGAATATGATAATCCAGCTGATTTGGTCCATAGCTGGGAGAATATTTTATAAGATGCCAAAACATGGCTGAATCTCTGGATCTGGTAGCCTGGATTAGTCCTATCCAGGCCTCTTTCATGGCCTCTACAGAACTTTGTACTGTTTTTTCTGCTGTAGAAGATTCTGTGCGGCCCACAGAAGGACCTACTAAATTAATTTTAAAGGTGCCTCTCACCGCTCCCCGGAGCCACTCTCACTGGTTGAGCTGGTTCAACCAAACCGGTTCACACACCCATGGTTTGGTCCAAATTCAATTCAAATTCAGACTGAACCGCCAAAATAATTCCGTACACACTCCTACCAAGAGGTTAAAATGAAACATATCCAGACATACCAGCTCTCCTTAGAGAAAGCATGGGATACAATGCAGTAAATACACCCTAAAACGTATCATTATATTTAGTTGTGTGTGGGTGCAGAATGTGGTGCTCCTTGCTTGCTTATGAAAACATGGCTAGTGGGATTACTTATTGCTCAGCTGAAGGTTCCTCATGTTTCATGAATCCCCCTGAACTGCCAAGCCACCAGACACACACCACAAGTCTCAGACCAAGGATCCTTTCAGAAACACCTTTCAGGATAACGATGTTAAAGAGACCATGTACAGTTGGTCTGTACAACCTGATTGTTGTAATACCGAAAGTGTCTGACTGTCCCTGTCAGACCACAAAAGTAAAGATTTTATACATGCACACAGGTAACAGAGCAACCAATAGAAATATGCCACCCAAGTAAGTATAAAACATGGTTGCCAAGTTAAAATTTGGGCCAGTTTAGATAATACCTTACTAGCCCATTTGATTAGAAAGGGAATGCATGGAGAGCATGCCCATTGAGACGTCTTCCATGGATGTCCCAGTGCCCTCACAGCACATTTCTTTATAGTGTAGGGGTGGGCTGTTCTTCCCAGTGACCACTTTCTGCAGCCATTGCATAGCCCACTCCATGGGAACATGTCAGGACATCCATGGAAGAAATCCTGATGGGCACGCACTTGGTATGGGCTGGTAAGGTATTGTATGTAGTCGGGTGATGTAACATGTGACAAGGTCCTATTCTTGAACAAAACAATGGAGAATTCAAGACATAGCCTGCTCCAAGTGCTTCTCTAAATGACTATGGCATAATGTCATATTGTCAGTGTGGTGTGGCTGCTGAATTATTTTAGTTGTGATATGATTACAACTGTACTAGAGGAAGGACTAGACAGTGTAGTTTTTATATATTGAAGTCCTTCTGTTAGCTCAGGTTTTTTTTAGCTTATTGCAGCTCAAGTTAATTAAATATAACCCTGAACTGTATTCCCTCCCTACAGCCACAACTGTCAGTAATTCACTGACCTTCAGAACCTTGGATCTATCAACTACATAACACGTCCGCTGGGGGTGATGTTAACCTGATTGTTTTAGCTATCAGAAAACTAGTCTCGTTATTCGTTACATTCCCAAGGAATGTCAATCAACTTATTCCTGACCACCAGATCATGCACGAATTTAATTCAGTGCTACATCGGGCTGCTTGTTCTGAAGGGAGGATTGATATCGTAAATCATGATGCATTTGTTAATACTTTTGCAAAGTGTATATAACTGAAGGCGAAACAATGCATGATACAACAGAACTGAGATTGGCTGTCCCAGTTAAAAGCAGTAAGTGAGTCTCAATTTGTATCAAGTCCATGGCACTGGGGGTGAGTTAATTGTTTTCTAGGCACATCATCCCTGATTTAAATCAACTAAATCAACCCTCTGAAGCTAATTGCTGATCCGAGGGGATGATTTCATTCAGGGAAAGGACATGAGGGGAATGATTAAGCTCCATCTTCCCCAGTTCAGCCCTGATCCCCTGGCTTCCCCCACTCGCCTTCCCCCAGCTTTTCTTAACCAAAGAAAAAGATGGGATAGCTGGTCACAGGGATTTGCATTTCCTCCGTAGTTTTAGCCTCAACACTTGAATTCATGTAGCAGATACAGATCAGGGCACAACCATCTGACTGTGTCTTAGCCCAGTGGGTCTTTTTCTGTCTCTCTTGAACAGCAGCCCATTCCCCCATGCTACACACAAACCGTTTTTGAAGCTGAGGGACATTTCAGGAGTAGCTTGCAGCATAGCACATGGGTCAGTTGTTCAAAGAAATGTCGTCTAAAATTTCAGCGAACTAGCAAATAGCACATGATCTTGAGCAGATCTTTAGGTCCAGCTAGCATACACTTGAGTCACTTATTTGGTTGATATTGTTTCCCTGAGCATTCAAGGTCTCTTCTATATTATCCTGGAAGCTTTTATCTGGTAATGCATTACTAAGTGCCTTTTGGGTTGTTGTTTTTACCTCCTCCCATTTCTCCAGTTCAATGACAACGCACAAAACGTCAGTTGCTTCAATCATCTTGTACAAGCAAACGTAAGAAACAAGAAGAAGCTGAAAGAAGCTGTCTATAAAATCAATGCAAAAGGAATCACTGATTACAAAAAAGGCTTTAGTTATGCCTTTGAACAGCTGCTAAACGTAAGTATTAGGAAGTTGCACTTTCTAAGTTCATCTGGTGGTTCTATGGCGAAGCAGTCTTTTTGGCGGGTAGATGGTCACACTTTGGATACGTTTGGAAGAAAAAGTAGCTCCAGAATGTGCATTAACAACAAGATAAAGATTAATGGTGGCTTCCACATGTACATTTACGACTTCAGCAAAGCAACCTTGCCTTTTCAATTCCCTCTGATTCCAAATTGTTTTAAATAGTTCTAAATGTCTTGTAATAAACATAAGTGCGCAGCACTGTAGTTGGCAGATATTTTAGTCATCCTTATGTGGTGTTAAGAGTTATTTCTTCACATCTAAGAAAATTGCTTTCTAAATATACTGTCAAGCAGAAATAGGTATTTGTAATAAAGCAATTTAAATGGATTGGTGAGTTTAAAAGGGATAAGGTTGCTTGTGAGTCATACTGCTGCCCACTGTTCCTCCCCATATTGACAAAAAGCTCATTTGGAATAATAATCTTTTGCTGTGGCAGTTCAGTTTAATTTTAGTACTGATTGTGGGAGGAGGAAGCTGCCTCCAAGTCACCTTTAGACCTGTTGTGATTTTAAATAAGAAAATCCGGCTGTGTCTTGGATTTTCTTCCTGTTCTCATCTCTTAAAGTGCCACACTCCACCAGAGTGTGAGGCTAATGGTGCTGGTGTTCAGAACAGCTAAGAAATTGAGCCTGCAAGGGTTAAATGTATGTTCTGCACAAGGATTGCCAGGTCTCAGATCTTACCTTGAAGTTGCAGGGTTTTAGTCTCCATCCCACATTCTTGAAGCGGGGGGGGGGGGGGTGAGGGGTCAGAAAGGGGCATGCCTTTCTTTACTTGCCTTGAGAGATTTTGCTGTGTGCTCCACCCCCTCATGTCCATCAAGCTTTACCTCAGAGGCATTAGACATAACCAGGCTTTCCCCCTGACCTGACATCCTCTGCTCAATTACCTGATCTGTTAAGCCCCACCCTTTAGCTCTCATATTCTATCCCCTGATCTCAGGGTCCAGTGCCAAATCTCAGAAGATCTGACAGTTGGCTGTTCCTGGCTGTCTTCCTCAAGTTTGTGTAGATGTGTGAAGGACAAAAGTCATAAGAACAGTATCAGATCCCTCCAACATCTTGTTTCCCACAGTGGCCCACCAGATGCCTCTGAGAAGCCCACAGGCAAGAGGAGAGGGCATGTCCTTTCTCCTGCTGTTGCTCCCCTGCAACTGGTATTGAGAGACATCTTGCTCCTGAGGCTAGGAATGTGCACTGAACCAGGTGGGGGGGTTGTTGGGGGGGGTGCTGCTTTAAGATCAGGGGAGAGTGCACTTACCCCTCCATCCACTCTTCCCCACCAGTGCTCCTTTTTTCTAAAGTCCATCAGGGTGGCAGCGTACCTCCCTGCCGCCCCTGTCTACCTGCTAACTTGGCAAAGAGGCACACTGTAGTAGTGTGAGTAACCAAGCATATATTTGTATGTATAAAATGCAACATCTCCATGTTAAAAAGTACCTGGGTAGAAGTTATTCAGAAAAGCAGGACTATCTTAGACACTACGCAGGCTTACCGTGGTTATCATAGAATATAAGTCTGAAATGCAGAAAGGGGGTTAAATAACATCACTTTTATCAAAATGAGTACATACATATATGATGTATTCCCATATATGATATATTCCCCATTGGGTTAATATGTGCTATTTTTTGTATTATCACTACTACCACCACCACTACTGATGATGATGATGATGATGATAAGTAATGCATATTATTTTATTTTTATTAATGTGTTGTGGTTATTAAAATGTGTTTATCACCTAGCTTTTTATATAGCATTACTTTATTCCTATGTTAATTGAAGCTGTAAAGTGCTTTATTTAACCACAGTTCAGTAGAGTATAAACTTTGCTGTTGCTGTGTGTATAACTCCAAGGCTAAAGACATAAGCAGTGCCCGTTCTTTACAGTATGCATTTTTTATTTCTGAATCTGCTGGTATTAATATAATAGTTAAAACTTCCCTTATTCACTTTCACTTGATAAAGTAATACTTGGGTAATCTTAAATAATATTGATTTACTTTTGGCAGTAGAAGCTGATATCTTGACATTATTATTATTATTATTATTATTATTATTATTATTATTATTAACATTTGTATACCACCCAAACCTTCTTCTCTGGGTGGTTAACAATAGTATAAAACAAGTTAAAATATATACAAAAACTTAAAACGATTTAACAATTTAAAAATCACCACAAACTAAACCTTAAAATTTTGAAGAACAGAAAAAGCTTGGGTGAAGAGGTGGGTTTAAGCATTAAGCATTAGTTCAATAATCGCACCAGTGAATTGACCCTTTAATTTAAAAAATATTGTTAGCAGAATTCAGATATGTGGTAGACCTGTGTAGGATAAAAGTTGCTTCAGATTCAGTTACTCAATACGTAGGTAATTAACATTTTTATTTATTTTATTTTATTTATTTTTTATTTACTAGTAAGTGAGGCCCATCATTGATTGGGCAAAGTCATTTTGCATAGATTACACTGCTAGGAAGGTTCAAGAAGGTTCAGGAAATAAAATCCAGGAGCCCCTTTATATCACAGAGGAAACTGCAAAACTGGAGTGCTTTACCTAACCCAGAATATGGAGTTAGGATCCTTAGCTGAACAATCCACTCTCGTGGCAAGAATGGATGGAGCAGGCGGCCTGGACAGAGTGGCTTATTTACACTTTCAATATTCCTGCACATCATCTGAGAAGCAGGGAGAGTGGCTATTTAAACTTTAAACCTCACCATGCATCAGCTGAGAGGCTTGGGGAAATGCAGAGTTTAAATAACCACTCCCCTCACTTCTCACCTAAGGCACAGGGAGGTTTAAGGAAGCAGTGTAAGAGGCAAGAGTGGATGGAGCAGTCTGCACTTCTCACGCTGCTTCTTTAAATCTCACTCTATGCCAGCTTAGAAGTGGGGAGAGTGGCTTTTTAAAAATAATGTGCTAGCAAAAGGCACATAAAATATCAATTTTGAAATTTATAGGATTTCAACTTCAAACATTATTCATGTTATTGACTGTTTTAATTATTTATTTTTTATTTATTGTTAAAGAATTTATATCACTTTTCATTAAAATAATCTCAAGGTGGTTTACGAAACATTTAAGACAATATAAAGCCATAAAAACTACACAATAAGAATTAAAATGGAATCTAAAAATACAAATCTAATTAAAAGTTAAAAAACATGTACAATATAACCACAAGATACAAAGCAGCAGCAAACAAAACACTCATTTAAAAGCCTGGGTAAAAAGCAAGATTTTATTTTATTGCTTTCTAAAAACTGTGATGGAAACTGGGAGCTGAGGCCCACCGGGAGAGCATTCCAAAGTCTGGGGGCAATGACTGAGAAGGCCTTGTCCCACGTACATGGCAGGCTAGCCTTCCTCATTGTCAGCATATGGAGCAGGGCCCCCTCTGATGATCAAGTGGGCAGAAACCCTTGAGAGCAAACAGTCCTTCAGGTATCCAGGGCCCAAACCATTTGGGATTTTAAAGGTCAAAACCAACACCTTGAATTGGATCCGGAAATTGATTGGCAGCCAATGTAGGTCTTTCAAAATGGGGGGTAATATGGTCCCAGTAGGCAGCTCTGGATAACATCCTAGCTGCCTCATTTTGCACTAGCTGCAGTTTCTGAATATTCTTTGAGGGCAACCCCACATAGAGCGTGTAACAGTATTCCAGCCGTGATGTGACTAAGGCATGGGTAACAGTGGCCAGATCTGCCTTCTCGAGAAAGGGAGGTAGCTGGTGCACTAGCCGAAGCTGTGCAAAGGCATCCCTGGCCACTGCCTCCACCTGAGCTTCCAAAAGCAGAGCCGGCTCTAGCAGTACCCCCAAGCTGCACACTTGCTCTCCCAAGGGGAGTGCAACTCCACCCAAAACTGGTAGAATCTCCTTATCCCAATTGGCTCTCCTACTGATCAACAGTACTTCCGTCGTGCTTGGATTTAATATCAGTTTATTAGCTCACATCCAACCCATCACTGCTTCCAGCCCCTGATTCAGGACTTCCACTGTCTCCCTAGAATGAGGTCACAAGGAGAGAGAGAGCTGAGTGTGACCTGCATATTGCTGACAACCCAGTCCAAATCCCTGGATGACCTCTCCCAGTGGTTTCATGTAGATGTTAAACAGCATGAGGGACAAAAACCAAACCCTGTGGGACCCCACAGGCCAAAAGCTTCTGCTTTTCTTGGGCATTATGTTGTTTTGGAATTATTGATCTGATTGTTGAATGTTAAAAATCTGTTGAGAACAATAACAGTTAAAAATGAGTATAGTCAGAATTTCATCTAAAAAAAAAATTTAACCTATTTCCCAATCATATTCCAGTGTAAAACATATTACATTCGGCTAATTTGAGTGGCAGGATTGTTCATGCAAAATTTGATATTTGTAGGTCATCCGAAAGTATGTTTTTATTTCGCACCAACTAACCAATTCTTCCAAATATATAATATATAGTAAATCTCTTACTATTATATATAAATCTACCCTTCTATTATTTATAAGCCTACCCTTTTTCTAAGGAGTTAGGGTGGCATGCAGGGTTCCCCCACACTTTATCCTCAAAGCTACCTGTGTGAAAGACTAAGTTGGGAGCGGGTGATAGGTGCAGAGTTATGTTATGAAGCTAATTAGCTTCATATCATAGCTGAGAAGCTATTTGAACCAGATTTCCTGGGTCCAGCTCTAATGTTCTAATACGAAATATATTATGGGTATCTAATACCTAATATACTATGCAGATATACTATCTAATATCCAATATACATCAATACCTAAGCTCTCTTCAGATGTTTTAAAACATCTGCAGAGGGCTCTAGAATGATGAAAATGAGGGTCCATTTCTTTCCATGTTACTTCATTGCATTGATTGCCCCTCAGCCCCGATGAAGACAAGACACACTTAGTTGGAATAAAATGAGGCCACTTTATTAATGTACGACAGAGTAAGACCTGCAATGAGGTACCTAACTAACCAAAGTGTGGGTACTCGTTCCATGTGGGGCCGCCTTCTAGGGAGGGCCATCCCAGCCCAGGGTGAAGGGCCAGGTTCTGATTCATTCAGGCACCAGGTCCTGGCTTCCTCTCACTGTCAGGCTTTCCCCCACTAAGGGAGGTTGCAATCCAACCCATCCCCAACTCAAGCCACCAAACTCTGAGCTGGTGAATTGAGCCACCCCCCAAGCGGGGGCCATTACCAACCCTCCGGCCTGCAAAAACACTGAAGGGCTGTTCGTTGTCCCCTCCTCACCCCAAATGACCCTCCCGCTGAACACCGTTAATCAAACTACCTACCCAACACCCACACTTTCCTGCCAAGTGACCAATTCTTTTGGTGCCTACGTATGACCCAAACCTGAAGGACTCAGTGAGAAGTAGGTGAAAAAAGGTCATGTCTAGTGGCAATCTGGTGCAACCCAAAAATTCCTACTTGGTCCCGGCAGGCAACCGGCTATCCCTCACTGAGTACAAGGTGGGTTCTGGAAACATTGTTTCTGGTCCCGCTTATGGTGTAACCTATGTTTTTAATCCTTGAATGTCCCCTTTTACTTCCTATTAGGCTTGCAAAAGGAACTATAGTTGTGCATGTGGAAATGCTTACAGTATGAAAGCCAACACTATTTATACATAGGGGAGTCTCAAAGTAGCTTGTCCTGCTGCTGCTGCTGACAGAAATATTGCTGAATGCATGTGGAAATCATTTCAGCAGGGGAAAGTGCACACTCTGTCATTTTACTGGGGTGGGGGCACAGCTATTGGTACATAAGTGTGCAAGATGCAACATATGAAAAAGCTCTCTTGGAAAGAACAGAAAATGTATTTCTGAAAACGGCATTAAACTGTAGCACATTGGGTTATTTTGTTTAATGAACGATAACTAGAATATGTCCTGTATTTTTTTCAGCACAGTCACAGTATCTTCAGAGCTAACTGCAACAAGATTATAATGTTGTTTACTGATGGTGGTGAAGAAAGAGCACAGGAGATTTTCACGAAATACAATAAGGAACGAAAAGTAAGGTTCACTGCTTGAAGCACTTTATTGCTTGATGCTTGCTAAAGTTATTTTAGAGTATATGACTTAAGTTAAAATTAAATAAGTAAGTAAATTTATTAAGGTCCTTAGACCAGCTTAACATTTAAAATAATACATTAAATAAGATTATACATATTTTTAAAACTAAGGTCAAAGTTGAAAAGGTAGTAACAGCGGGAACAGGTTTAGGACACTGACATAAATTAGTGTTCTCCCAGCAATGTGTATGTGATAGTATAAGCAAACTAAAAGTAATTAAATATGGCATTACAGAAGGGCAAATTGTGGAATGTGGTTTTTCTTTATAAATCAAGAAAAAAATCTAGCACGTCAAACTCTATTTAACATCTTCATAGATGAGTAATTTTCAGGAATTTGATCCAAGGTCTTGTTCACATCAGAAATCACTCTAGTGTCTTACAAACTCTAGTGTGTTCTGAACTGGCGTTGATTATTTCCTTTAGACATTGTAGCTTAGTAGCAAGGTACCTGAGTCATGCAACTTCCTGAATGTCTCATGGATGACTTATTCAATACAGGACTGGCTGATTGTTATTGGCAGCAGTCATGGATACAGTGCAAAGGTGCAGGCTGCTTTGGGAGTTCCATATGCCTTCTGATTACATATAGGCCATATTGATATTGGGAGGGCTCACAGGTCAGTGACAGAGGACATGTTTTCCATACACAAGGTCGATCCCTAGCATTTTCAGCTATAGGATGTCAGATAGTAGGATTTGACAAGCCCTGTACCTGGAACTCTGGAAAGATGCCACAAGTCAAAATCAACAGTACTATGGTCAATAGACCAAATCTCTATATACACCAGCTTAATATTGTTTCCATGCTTGCTCGAACCTGTGTATCCTACACCCGTGTACACTTATGCTTTGAGAGCAAAATGGGGAACTTAATCAGAACCAAATTTGCAAGCACAGTGACATATGGAGCACAATCCAGACAGTGATGAGACATGTTGGAGTATCCCAGAGGAGCAAAGAAACTTGGAGACAAATATTTTTGAAAATCAAGTTTATTTTTGGAGAGCAGAGGCACAAGATGAAGGTATGGTATTTGGTAATCTTGATGGAGTGAAGGAGTGAAGGCAATTCTGAGGGAGAAGGAGAGGGGGAAGACAGAGGTTGGATAGCCTCAATTGCATTTTAGGATGTGGTTAATTGGGTTATCAGATCTTATCTGTTGTCTGATCCGTGCTTGCTCCATCTGGAATTTTTGCTTCATTAAGCTTGCTCCGTGTTTTGCTTCTCCAGATGATTTGAATCAGTTCAGGTTGTATGAATTTGCTGTTTTGGCCAAAATCGGAGCTGTTTCTGTTCCAGGAATAAAATGCTTGTCTAAAGTCTTACTCAGGATGAAATCTAAATTCCAGAATAGAAGGAAAGCTGTCTATTAACAATGTGTCTTTCATAACAGAACAGTCAGTTGCATGGACAGTGGAATCATGTGATCCATAGATGCCAGAAATCCTGTGTTTGCCATTTTCACCTGCAGTGTGAGCCCTGAACGCATGTTATTTCTGCATCCTTTAGAATCCTCCAATTCTGATTCCTACATTTTCAGTTCCTCTATTTCCCCCCCTAACTGAGCTGGAGTATTTAATTATTATGTTTTATTTTTAAAAAATTTGCACACCACCCTTCAGTACATTTTTTTTTCTAGGATGGTTAGCTGGATAGTAAAAACTGTAATTCACAGAAACATCAAATGAGTACAAATCGTAGAACAGCAGACCAAAAGAGGCATTATAAACTTGAGTTTAAGCCAAAAGTGGTTCTGTGAAAACTCCCAATGTGAAATTGAGGGCTCAAAAGTTGCTCTGCAACTGCCCTACCTGCATACCATTTTTCCACCACTGCCACTAGATTTAAAGCTATGGCAGCAATGCATTTCAGCACAGTCCGATATCTGCAGATGTTAGTCTAGTAAAACTGAAAGGTCTTCACCTTCCCAAAATACATCAGAGTGGGCACCAGTCAAGTCTGAGTTCAGTGGGCAATGTCTCCCAACTGGGAAGGCTCTCTCTCCCAGTTGCCCCCCTCTGCCTCCACTCAAATGATGTGGGCACCCAGAGAAAGGCTTTCGAAAGGTGATCATAACTGTGTAAGCACTGGTGAAATATGTTCCCATACACCAGCCCCAGCTAGTAGCCTAGCGACTACCATTTTCAAAGGCAGCCTGCATACAAAGTGTTGCACTACAGGAGAACCTCCATATTGTGGGGTTCCATTCTGCTACCGTGGATATGGAAACTGCGAATATGGAGGCATTGGGATTGCAGGGGTTAGGTTCCTGGAGGTTGGGAAAATGTTACAAAAAGTGGGGGAAATGGCCCTAAAAATGTAGGGAGGGAGTGGCCTACCATGATCCACAGGTCCCCAGCAGCACAGCAATGCACTCCAATAGCAAAAAAATCAGCAAGAAATTTCGGAGGGTTTGTCCTTTTTTTCTGCAAGAGGAGCCATTTTGAGGCTCCTGATCTCAAGATAGCGACCAGAAATGATGTCTGAGGTCATTTATGGCTATTCCTGATGCACAGATGTGCAAAAATCAACTCCTTCATTGCAAATTCTGCCCCCTCCCCCCGTATACCAAGGTCAGGTGCCAATTCCCCAACCACGGATACGTGAAATCTCAGATATGAAGGCAATGATGAATGAGGTTTTCCTGTAGTCTAATCTGGAGGTTACCAGAGCATGGATAACTGTGGACAGGATATCTCATATTCAGAAGGGTTCAGCTGATGGATGGCATTCTATGACACTAATACCACTTGGTCCTCCTTTGATAAAGCTGGAAATACAAACACCTCAGACTGCAAACTTGGATACTTGGGGTGGGGTGGGTGTGGGGCAGCCCCATCCAAAATAGATTGAATATCACTTCCCTAATCAGATGAATCATCTATCAACGGCATCAGTCTTTTGACACTTCAGTGGAATCTCTTGGATGTTTGGAAAAGCCAACACATTTTTTAAAGTTCTGATCTCTGAACAAAAGGCATGAAAAGATACATTGCCACATGTGCTCAATCTAGTCTTTAAAATATGTGCTGATATACCTGCCTTTAGTGCTAGCATAATATTACAGAAAGCAGCACAGCATTGTGATATGTGATCCTGAATAACATCCAATATGCTGCATCCTGAGTGAGCATTACTGCAATACTGTTGCAATCAATGTTAGGAGCAGGTTATTGGCCGCATGGGATATTTTAACTCAAGTAATTATATGTTACGGGAAAACTAGACCTTACCAGCCATGTAAAATTAAATCGAATAGTAGTTATTCAACCTTGTTTAATGATTGAGTTTGCCCACACCATGGACTAAAACTCAGACTTCCACAAAGCCCTCTGTGATACTTTTTTTTTTTAAACAAATGTGGCAGCTTGATTTATTTATCTGTCTTTTCCTCTAACTGAAAAAGTTGTGGAGCATGTTTAGATGTCTTCTATAAATGTCATCTTGCTCTGTGAATGTCCAAATGAATACAGTGAATTACATGAGACAGGAGATTAATTGCATTTATGTCTGTAGCATCTATTTACTGAATACTACTTTTATTTCTCTTGCAAGGGTAAAATGCTTTGCAGATGTTTAACGAAGTTGTGCTTTACCTTTGGAACTGATACTTCCCAAGATAAAAATACTAATGTTTCAGTATACGTTCCAACAGCATATATATGTTTTGATTATGCTTTGTTCTCCATGGGGGGTGGGGATATTTAAGGATATATATACAATGAATGCCAAAATGACACACACATATCCCTTTAGAAATGTGATACTATAGTAGAAAGGGTATAGGTTTTGTAGCTTACTTTTGAATAGAGAGAGAATTTCTACATCCTGTCTACAGTAGGGATGTGTGAAACCTGACCCTTTTATTTTTGCAAATATCTCTTCTTTCCTGCATGTTGGCATTATACGTTCAGCACACTTATCTACAGACTTGGTTTTCACAAAGTGGATCCAATTGTGTATTGCATGCATATTCTTGTATTAGTCTTGTTATAATATACTGTATTAGAATTAATTGCATCACATTCTTCCTTCAAATTCATAAATCAATATAAATTAATGAAGATCTGAACAATGGCTGCATGTCACAGTCACAACTGGATTAATTGAAGTGAAGCTGCCACTTTTTTCATGTGCTTGATAATAGTATTAACAAATCATCTTCTTGTCTGGGACATTTATCCACAATAATAAATGTGTGATTTTTGCTTTAGTAGTAGGAAGTCATGGATACTAGCTGCATCACCAATGGACTGCTCAGTGGATCCTGGGTCCCGCTCCTCTGTACATGAAATCACTCACAGAGGGGTGGGGCCTGAGATCCACAAAGCCCAGGTAAGCTCCCAGGAGCTCATTTTTAGGCAGGCAGGCCTCACTGCTGGATAACGTTCATTTGGCTTTCTTGGAGCTCCAGGGAGCTCATTTTTAGGCAGGCAGGCCTCACTGCTGGATAACGTTCATTTGGCTTCCTCGAAATCAACATTCTTCAGCAGTGAGGGCTGCCTGGAAATGAGCTCTGGAGAGCTAAGAGTGGCAGCCCCCACCGGCCCAAATTTGATTTTTTGGGTGTGTGTGTGTGATTTTTATTAGTGATGCCTCATGGACCAGTACCCAATGCCTCACCGACCGACATCGGTCCATGGACCGGCGGTTGAGAAACACTGCTTAATGTATCTCCTTTGGGAGTCTGTTATAGAGCCCTCACAGCCACCACCTGCTTTTTGCTGAGGCTGAAAAGACCTCAAGCAATGATTGTACATAAATTAGTGCATCAAAGTAAGATTTTAATTGGCAAGGTTATTTTGCAGAAGTTGCATTAATGTTTTGGGCTTCATACCATTCCTGCTTTAGACTGGTGGATTATTTGGGGCACTAGTAATGCCTTTATAAGTTTTTATTCAGGTGTCAGCATATTTGAATCAACAACAAAATAAAAACAAATAACCATTGGACAAGATGAAAAGCTTCTTGCATAAAAGTGTGGTGGATAGAAAAATAACATAAGTATTCAATCACTGGAAAATAACTAGACTGAATAAATACCTGTGGAGAAGGGGAGGCATAAGTTTTTAGAATATGATATAGGAAAAGAAGAATATAGCTCTGGTGGACTTAGATGAGATGCAAAGGTTAATCGAATGACAGTTTAGAGTATCTGATTTATATAACTTTACAAAAACTGTATCAGTAGGACACTCCAAATGCTGGACTTTGGAATTTTTTTGGATTTTCCAAAGTTAACAGACATCAACAAGCAATATTAAATGTTTGAAATAACTGTGGAGAAAGAACATGTTATCTTCCAAATTAAAATTGAACACCTTAAGACATTATAGGTTACTGATTATTATAAAACTTCTTTGGGATCCACTAATTCAGCCATTAACTGTAGTTTTTAATGAATTATTGAATAAGTATCAGGTGCCAGATGAAGACAAGAATTGCTCTTATCCATAGAACAAAAATCCTACTGCGAATTTAGCTCATTTTTTATAGTGCATTGTAGGTGAGGTTTGTCATTCATTGAGCAAAATAAATTTGTGTAGATTACACTGCCAGGAAAGCTCAAGAAATGAAATCTAGGAGATGACCTAATACCACGGGGTAACGTTTGCAGAAACCACGATATTGGAGTGCTTGATCTAACCCCCCAAATGGGATTAGGTTCCTTAGCTAAACAATCCAGTCTCATAGTGAGATTAGATGGAGCAGCCTGTATGAGGGGAGTGGTTATTTAAAATTTAAACCTCCCCGCACATCAGCTGAGAAGCACAGAGAGCTGTAAAATTTAAATAGCCACTCTCCTTGCTTCTTGGCTGATGCGCAGGGGGGTTAAAAGAAGCAGCACTAGGGTGGATGGAAGAGCCTGCACTTCCTGCCTTGCTTCTTTAAATCTCCCTGCATGCCAGCTGGGGAGCGGGGAGAGTAGCTATTTAAACTTTATACCAATTTAGTTACAGGGTAGAAAACCCAAACTAACCACCACCACCCTGCAATAACTAAATTGATATGTTTATTTTTTAAAATTTAAAATCTTTATACCCCAGCCCTCCAGTTCACTAATGCTTGAGGCAGCTCACAACATTAATAAAATAGAGTGTAATACTAGTTAGTTAAAGAAGTTAACAGAAGACTAAAAAACCACATTTAAAATTACAAAAGCTACAAACTGAGAACCATAAAAACTATATGGAGGTCCCCAGCGAATGGGTGAAACTGCTATTCAAGGGGACTAGAGGGTGGGGGGAAAGAAACTGCTGGCCAGGAGGATGGCCAAGTAGCATCCATTGGGCAAGAGGGGCTAGAGGAAAGCCGAGAAGAGAACTAGAGGTGCAGATGTTCTGTGCCCGGTTCAGCTAGGTTTTTTTTTAATTAATGTGCTTGCAAAAGGGAGGTAAAAGAACAGTTTGGAATTTGTAGGATTTCAACTTCAAACATTATTCATTTTATTGACTAATTACTATATGTGCTAAACTTGAATCATAGTAAATTTGAATCTGAGAAAGACCTTCTGCTTCTCTTGGGCATAATGCTGTTTTGGAATTATTGACCTGATTATTGAGTATTAAAAATCAGTTGATAAGAATCACATTTAAAATATGGTGATTATATTCAGAATTTCTTGTAAAACATACAGTTTTTAAAAACTGTTTCCCCAGCATATTCCCATGTAAAAAGTAGAGCATGCAGCTAATTTAAATGGCAGGATTGTTTGTGCAAAATTTGGTATCTTTAGGTAACCAACAAGTATGATATTCATAATTTCTTCTAAAGATATAAAAAGAAATTAATTTTTCACTGAGCATTCTGGTGTAAAAAGTAATTCCAGTGTAAAAATGAATGCATTCAGATCATTTCAGTGGCAGGATTGTGTATGCAACTTTCGGTATCTCTAGGTCATTGGGATTATGAGTTTATTCTGCACAAAACAACCAACCAATTATTCAAAATATAGATTAGATTGGATTGGATATGCTTAATACTTGTTCCTTTGTAATACGAGCATAGCAATGGACAGAAACGTTCTAGACAATATGAAAAACCTCAAATGTAGAACCAGCACCGACTTTGAATAGTAATGCTCATTATCTCATGCAATAGACTTGAAAGCTATGATTGTCATGAAATGTTACGCGCCAGAATTCAGAAGACTGCATATACATGTGTTCAGAGCAATATACTATGTAATCACTTACTGATAACTGCATTAACTTCATATTATTTACAATATAGTTGTGGATAAGATTATAATGTAATGTCTTAAAGTTTCGGTACAATATCATTGTAGTAAAATTGATAGATATTTTGGCCTAGCACCAAATTTCATATCTGTGTTGTACACATTTTATGCTGAACGAATCATTCCCTTCTTTAGGGATATTGTTCTGAACTGTATTAATAATGGTCAATTTATGCATGGTTTACAAATGGATTCTACTATTCTGAAACTCAGAGTAGATTCATAAACTACATTTTGTACCCAGGTAAGGATACCAGAAAATATATATTCTGACTTTAAAACCACATGGAATGCTTGTGGATCAATTGCTGAGAGAATGATAAAACATGTGGACTTTATCAACTGTGAAGGGCACATGTATATACAAGTTAGCATGTGTCCCTTGAAAATAGCGTGACTCTTTCTTAGTTATCACTTCTGAATATTTTAAAGAGGGGAAGTACACTGAAATTCTAAGGCCGGGCTGGACGGGGGGTGGGATACATTGAATGCATGTCCTTCACAGTTGGCAAGGTCTACATGGTTTATAATTCTCTCAGCAATTGTTCCACAAACATTTCATATGTGTTTAAGGTCTAGAAGAAGCTGCAGAACTCCAAAGTATTATTCAATACTAATGTTACTGTGAAAAAACAATGATGGGTTCCCCCCTGAAATTTTTGGATAGCTTGTGTTAGTATCTGAATATTTTATATCTCCTTTCCCCCAAAAAACTGATAAAATTGCATCTTCCAGCAGTGTTTGCATCTCATGTAATGTTGCCTCTTCACTTTTGCTTACATTGTTTGTTGAACCTGACTCCTATTTAACCTCCACGTTGACAAGTTAAAGAAAATAATAAACATTTTGTGCTTCTCTTGAACATCTAGCTCTGAAAAGTGTCCCGTTAAATTACTGGTTTTCTTCTGTTTGAGCAGGCATACAGTTTTAAAGTAGTTTTCTGTCTCTATAGATAACTTGCACCATATATTATTGGATACTGATGTAATCAAATTAACTCAGAGTAGTCTAAAGGATAGTATAGCTGTAGTAGATATAATGACTTTCAAAAAATGACAAAAGACTATCTAATTCAGTTGTTTGCCTCTTTACAGGATCTGTTGCCACTTTACGGTGCCAACCACCCCCATGGGTTGCTAACCCATGGAGTACAGGGGTGGTTGGCACCGTAAAGTGGCAACAGTTGATCATGTAAAGAGGCAAACAATTGAATAACCCATGGAGTACAGGGGTGGTTGGCACTCTCTGTGCACTACACCACCACTCCCTCTGGCCCCCCCAGGACCCCCCCCAAGTGCAGTTATGGGGCTGCTGAAACCTCCATTTTTCCCTATGGAGAAAATCCTTAAAGACGCGTAAACTTCAAAAATCACTTAAAAATCAGCCCTTTGCCCAATTCCTTTGAAATAATTCTGGTAGCTTCCTTTCCCCCCTTGGGCACTACCACCCACCATACTACGCTCTAGGCCACCCCTTTCCCCCTGACGTGAAGCAATACATTTGCTGGAATCCTCATTATTCCCTATAGGGAATTCAAAAATACTTTAAAAATTCACCAATAATCAGAGGAGTGTCTGATTGCTTTGGGATTTGGTGGATGGTAGGCACCTCTGGCCACCCCATTTTTGTGACCCTAGGTGCTCCACATAGGGGATAATGGGCTGTTCGAGTCCCATTATACCCTATGAGAAAAAAATAATATTTTTTCAAAATTTGTTAAAAAATCATACAAGTGTTTGATTGCTTTGGGGCTTGGGTGGTAGGCACTCATAGGTGCCAACTACCACCCCACCCACTTTGGGAGGTTTGAACCAGTTCAAATTCGAACCAAACCGGGGGGGTTTCAAGCAAAACCAAAACTGAACCTCCCCTCCCGGTTTGAACCCAGTTCAAATTCAAACCGAGCAAAATATTGTGGGGTGCAGAAGTGATAAGAAATTTCTTCCCATCCTTGCAGCCCTCCTTCCAAGTTCTGGTTGGGAAAGGAGATTTTTCCCTTTCTTCTCTCATGGTGCGCTGGAGTGGAGTTGGACTAATCATGGAATGGAAGAGGGAAGCTATGCCTGTCAAAAGTGTACAGGTCCAGTATAGTAATTATAATAAAATCTGAGGTCACCGGTTGTTAAAAAGGTGAACAAGCTTGAAGAATGTCAGACAAGCTGCTCAAAAATTATTCATCATAATTGAATTTAAAATTCACCTCATTTGTCCATCACTTTGCAGAAGCACATTTACTCATAAGAATAATTGCCTATCCTGTCTGTTTCTCATGCATACATTTATTTAATTAATAGCTTGTTGTGCATGTAATGTCATAGCATCTGGTAAATGACACAGATTGATTAAACATTTCTCTTTTTAAAGACCCATTAGCAGAAGATGGCCCAGTAGTATGGAATGGGAATACTTGGTGGTCTGAAATAATGTTGAATCCTGCAGATCCTATAGCATTTTAACAATGATTTTATATTCCCTGACCCAACTTTGCAGATATCAATTGCTTAGCTCAGATTATTTGACCCCAGAGAAACCTAAGACAATGTCATAAAATAAAAAAAATTTGTCCAACCGTGAAATGCAATTCAATGTAAGTCAGTATAAAATGATCCACATTGGAGGAACTCCCCCTGCCAACTTCACATATACACTGATATACACAGCTGCCAGTGATTGACCAGAAGAGGGATCTTGGGGTTGTGGTGGACAACTCATTGAAAGGCTTGACTCAGTGTGCAGCAGGTGTGAGAAAGGCAAATTCCATGCGAGGGATATTAGGAAGGGGACTGAAAATAACTGATAGTATTATAATGCCTTTTTATTTATGTATTTATGTATTTATGTATTTATTTATATGCAATATTTATACTCCGCTGTTCCAGTACACTACTGTTTTGGGTGGCTCACAACAATAAAATAGATACAATGTATAAAATTAATAAATTTAATAAAATTAAGTAAACCATTTTAAAAGTCAGGCTAAAACCACAATCAGAATTAAGTTGCAAATTAAAGTTATTTTAAAAGCTAAAAATACACAATTATAAAAACTAAAGAACCTACCAGAAATAACTAAAGATGGAACATTAAAAAGCCTCTTTAAAAAGATGTGGTTTTAGTTTACTTTTTAAAAACACTGAGGGGAGAGAGAATGGCGACGCTCTTCAGGGAGGGGGTTCCAAATCCAAGAGGCCACAACTGAAAAGTCTGTCTATGCCTTTATTCAGATCTATGGAGCAGCCACATTTGGAGTAATGTGAACAGTTCTGGTCACCATATTTCAAAAAGGACATTATAGAACTTTTAAAGGTGCAGAGGAGGGCCACCAAAATTATCAGGAGCCTAGAGCACCTTCCTTATAAGGCAAAAGTCTACAATATCTCGTAGGGATGTGCAGAACTATTCGGGTACAAAATGATTTGTTGCTGAATCTGGCCAATTTAGGTGATTTTTAAACAAAACAAATCACCCCTGTCTTCAATTGCCCAGATTCTAGTACAAAACAAATCACCCCAGATTCGGACCTGAAAAATTCAGAGATTTGGCCCTCCATTTTTTGGCCAAAGTGGGTTGGGTGGTAGTGCCCAATGGGTGGAAGCTACAAAACTTTAAGCTTTTTCCCATAGGGAATAATGCAGATTTCAGCAACCTTATAGCTCCACATGGGGGGCACCAGGGTGGCCCAGAGTGGGTTGTTATGGGTGGTCGTGCCCAATGGGTGCAAGGAAGCTACCACCCATATTTCAAAGGGGCAAAGGGGTGATTTTTAAATTATTTTTGAAATTTACCATCTTTAAACTTTTTCCAATAGAGAATAATAGGGTTTTTAGCAGCCTTAGTTATAACTCACTGGGGGGGGGGACCAGGGTGGCCCAGAGCAGGTTGTGGTGGGTAGTAGTGCCCAATGGGTACAAGGAAGATGTCAAAGGAATTGGGCAAAGGGGTGATTTTTAAAGAATTTTTTGAAGATGGGGCAGATTCTTTGGGGGCAGGAAAGAGGGCAGATTCAGGGCAGAAAAGGGGTTTGGGGGTCAGAAGAGTGGGTCAGGTAGTAGTGCCCCAATGGATGCCTGTTACCATCCAGATTTCAAATAAATTGGTAGAAGGGGTGATTTTTAAGGAATTTCTGAAGTTTGCACGTCTTTAAGCTTTCCCCCATAGGGCATAATGGGAATTTCAGCAGCCCCATAACTCCACTTGGGGGGCACCATAGTGGCCCAGAGCAAGTGGTGGTATAGTACACATAGGGTGCCAACCACCTCCAAACCCACAAGCCCGTAGGGCACTGGGTTTTATTGTTTCTGAGGTGTTCTGAGAGTAGATTCTCTGGTGGCAAATGAGAGTGGATTTGCTACCAGAGAATCTACTCTCAGAACACCTCAGAAACAACAAAACCCAGTACCCCATGGGTAACTTCAGCCAAGCTATATCCACCCAGTTAAGCACTGTTTCATCTGTACTTATCCACTCTAACACATCCAAAGTTTTGGATAGAGCAAGTACAAGAAAATAAACTCTAAAAAAAAAATGTGGTTTCAAAATCCTTGGACCACCTTTTGGGGATGGGGACTTTGTCCACCACAAAACTCTTTAGGCTACGGAATATTGTCAGGAGAGTCATTTGGCAACCCTGTCTACAATATTAGTTGATACGCTTGACAAAATCTGAAATGGAGACAACTAATAAAACTTTGGATATACTTTTGTTGAAAAGTAATTTTGCCTGTCATATTTGTTCTATAAAATGTCATTCTGTTCTCTTCCATTTGGCACAGACAAAGGCTATTTGATACTTTTATTTTGGTTCATGTAACATTCCTAGATGCGTTATTAATGGTGATTGATTTAAAGGTATTGCAAGCAGGTTGAGGCTACAGCTGGTGCAAATAGATTAATCAAAGCTGCAGAGAGTAAACTCTAATTTAGAGAGTACATTATGTTTGTATTGTAATGAATGCTATTCCCCCCACCCCACCCCCCAGAAACATAGCAAGTGCCTCAGAAGAACTGACTAAACGACAGATATGAGTTTACAACTGGGGATTATGTTTAAATTTCTATGGAATGATAGACATTTCAGAACTCCCATTACATGTTGTGGCCCTAATTAAATGTATCCTGATAGTGCATCTCTATGGACAGGATGATGATGATGATGATGATGATTATTATTATTATTATTTTCTTCTACTCTTGGAGAGTTCTTTGATATGACTGTTGTGTTAAATCTAAAGAGTACATCAAACTAAGTTTTTGTGCTCAAATCTGGTGACTAAGCCAAGATTTTATTGGATTGTTTACATGTGATAGACAATATGGAATAGGCTGTTGTAAAATAATTTACTGTCAAAGTAGTTTTTAAAAATGAGTGCATTCCAACGTGTCATGAGCCATGAACCCTCATATACCACATCTTTATCTACCCCAAACCTATCTGCTGTCAGCAATGGAGGCATGGTAGTGGCCACGTTTAGTCCCTACCATTGTTCAATAGGTTCTAGATGCTGCACTCAGCAGTAGGGCCACCAGGAACCAACTGAAATGTGGTTGCTTAGTTCTTGATGGTCCTAGACACTGCCACTCACAGTGCAGTATCTGGGCCTGAACAGAAGCCCTAATTTATTTATTTATTTATTTATTTATTACATTTTATATCCTGCTCTTCCTCCAAGGAGCCCAGAGCGGTGTACTACATACTTAAGTTTCTCCTCACAACAACCCTGTGAAGTAGGCTAGGCTGAGAGAGAAGTGACTGGCCCAGAGTCACCCAGCTAGTATCATGGCTGAATGGGGGATTTGAACTCAGGTCTCCCCAGTCCTAGTCCAGCACTCTAACCACTACACCATTTAGGCTCTCTAATAGAAGTCCCTCCCTAATGTTTTCCTCCTGCTGCCAAGTAACTTTAAGAAAGTGTAGAAACAGTAGCCCTCTTCAGATGTTTTTTGTAAAAAGGAAGCACTGTACTTGCATGCAGCATCCTGAGAGCAGGTCCACAAGCCCCACTCCTGCACCCCAAACAGAAAGAGTCTCTTCAAGCCTAAAGCATTTGTCTCTTCAGACAAATGGTCTTGAGGATGGCAGACAGCATGCACGGCAGCCATTTTTTTTGCCTCCCTACACACACAGGACCAGGCCTGCCCACTCTGGCAGGGGTGAGTCCCTGAGACTGCCGCAGCTGCCACCTCCAGCAACTTCAAGGCACATTTTTACTTCCCTCCTGCCCCAGTTATTTTTCTTCAGCTCTCCCCCCCCCACACACAATCTCCTGCTTTACTGGTAAAGGGGAATCCTTACCGGATTCCACTTTACCAGTGATTTTTGAGCCGGTTTGACACAAACCTCCTCAAGCCGAATGTCTCGAAGGCTAGCCAGCTTGCACACCTCTACTTATGGATGCACTTTTTCTCATCTGATGAGGGCTAGTGGGAGAAAGGGATTGTAAAGTGATCAAAGAGAAGTATTTAGGGCTATCCTGAACCAGGCCCAGACTCCAGAAGTCAGAGATTTGAACTGCTTTGTTTCTGAACTTTGCCCTGATTTCCACTTTAACTTCATCTAAATCTTCAGTAAAGTGTTAGGCCATGGTTTTGACAGCCATTTGGATGCTTTAAGCAACAGCATGGATTTTAGGGGCTGTATATTGCTCCCATTGAAGTGTTCAATAATGTTGTTGCATTTGCAAATGAGGGAAGACTGCTCCCAGAGAAGAGTAGCCAAGGTCAAATGCTACTATGAGAAGTAAAGGTGAATTGATGACAGCAGGAAAATTGGTTAGTTGCCCAGCACCACAAAGCTTGTTGGAGACAGAAGTGGAACTCATTTAATGAATCCAATGTTTCAGCACTTATGAAAAGCAATATTCTTCTAGCAGTGGACTGAAACCATCATGGAAATGTTGCCAATAGTTTTAGTCTAATAATCACATTATAAGGACACATGCAGAACAAAATCCGGACGGTCCCTTCTTCTAAGCAAAAGCAAATTAGGGGGCCAGTTTAGAATGGTGGAAGGGGAAAGGAGTGCTTAACCTTTCTTCAACCTGCCACTTTTCAGCTGCAACTCCCCCTTATCATGCCATTCTTCCTGTTCTGCAACATTCCAGTGTGTGCTTGGCCTTACAAATATGTCCTTGTGTGGATGTTCTTCTGACACATTACAAATAGCAAGATTCCATTCCAAAGGAATTTAGTGTGGTGGCAAGATATGGTCTCAGCACATATGACACACATAGTTGCATCTCCACTCAGAAATCATCCCATGGTAGTATTACAATCCTGTCAGGTGTTTGAATGGGCAGCTTCCCTAAGATGTGCCCTGAGGAGCTAGCTGAAGGACTACAGAACATCCTGGAGCTTTAAAAGCCATTCATCTGGGTATGTCTGAGTAATGCCTGAGTATATCTGAGCTCAGGTATCAATGCACAGGTATCACTGAGCAATAAAAGAGCATATCCATTCAGTAAAAGATTCTCTCTTCCAAAAATGCAAATTGTGACAGAAATATTGGCCAAAATCCTGACTAATGGTGTGTATGTAGAAAAACATTTCACTTTTGTAGCCAAGTTCCACTATGTTGGGAGTTTGCATTCCATTTCCAGACTAACATTGAGCAAGTTTAATGTTGTTCTAACTTAATGGCACAGTGCAAGGATGATATGCATAGAAAGGAGCATCTGTTTGAGTCTAGTCTTCGCACTAATATATGATGTTGACTAGTTGCACAAAGACTGTCCCATAACATCATTGTTCAAGACTGTGGTACAACAGTCATTACACAGACTTGTAGCTCAGCCTTCTATACATCCCAGAGAAAGTCTTCCACTAGCAGTTGCACAACATCACCGAGCACCACAACTTGGTGCACCCCACAGCCTTCTTGCATGAGCTCAACTTTGTTCATTGCGCAAGCACACCATTAGAATGTCAGCCACTGAAGCTTATGAAAAGTTGGCTTAACTCTCATAAATTATTAAATGGAATGGTGTTCCTCTTTTGGATGGAATCATTAAAGAATAGCATGCTATGTATTTAAACCAAAGCCATTTAATTCTTACCTTCAAGGAGTAACTACTTATCTTCAAGGAGTTAACTACTGAAATTTTTTTTAGCAGTTTTAGTGTGCCTTTCTCGTCTGTGGATGAATGCTGCCGCTTCTTTAGGAACAAAATACATCTTTTACTCTGCTTATATTGAATACACAGTGTGTGGGGTGGGGAGGGGGGCGTGTGTGTGTGTGTTCACACAAATACAAACAGACCAAGGAGCTATATGATATTGTTTCATTTTTTGTTTTATTTGTTCTGTTTTTAATATAGTACCTGGGACCACAGTAAATGTCATCATTGTTTCTTATTCCAGAACATACTGTAAAAAATTCTTCTTAACCCTCAAGAACTGGACTTAGATTAAAAGCTATTAATTACCATAGCTTATTGACAGATAGGCTGATTAGCTAGGCTAGCTTCATATTATTAGAAAAATCTGTCTCAGCTTTTCTGCATCAAATTCAACTGAAAGATGGGTTATATTTTGTCAGTTGAGAGGTGTTTTTTTCTTGTTCAGGCTTCAGGCAACCAACCAAGTCTGTATGGAGTTTCATTGGCCCACATCCTGACACACAAGGTTTTTCTGTCAATTGCGGAGGTTGTGATTTTTAGCTATCTCCCTTTTTGCAGCAGCAGCAGCCTGTGGCTCCTGAAACTATTTCCCTGAGGTTTGGAGGTCCCTCACAATGAGGTTTTATTTAACTTATGCCAACACACTGCTGCCTGGCTGATCCTGAATTTCCCCAGCACACAAAACTTGAAGGGTGCAGCGGCAGCATCTTAGTATAGTAGTGATGAAGACCAGGATTTTACTCTTGGCACTGCTTGGGGTGCTGGTTCCTAGAAGTGAATAGTGCCTGAGCCATGGCAGATATGTTGCATGTGTAAAGTTTCAGCCTCTAGGATTTCTGGCTAGACCTCTGCCTGTGGTTGTTGCTGCCAGTTACATTGGACTGAACTGAGCTACACCAATTAGCAAAATGCAGAATAAGATAGGAATTTATGTTTTCATCATAGACAGGGTCCTACAGACAGGGTCCTCACCAGGTCTTCAGTAGTGATACCCCTGACCTGAGTTCTTCATGGATTGCAGAGAATGCAGGGGAGCAGGGGTGGGGAGGTGTCTGTCCTCCCTTTGTGCTGGTTTTGCCAAGAGGCAGCAACACCATGAGAGACTTGTGTGGTTTGTATCTTCTGCAGAAGGCCCATATGAAACGAAACAAGGCCTAGCTCTTTCATCCAGCCTTCTGACACATGGGGAGTGTCATTTGGATCATTGAAAGCAAATTGATATTGTTTCAGGATATTCAGGGTTTCTGCAGAAGGAAGGATCATAAGAAGGACTGCTACCTTTAAGCATAAAGATACTCCTCCTTCTCCTCATCCCACTCTGCCATCCTCTGATCATATAGATCCTATTTGCATGAGTGGATCATTTGCTTTGATCCTAAATGGACCACTTCAATCTTCCAGAAAGGTCTTGTAAATTTGCTTCTCAGTATAAGGGGGAAATGCTTGCTTCATGCATGCACTCAGGATTTTTTCCTGCAGCTATATCATATTAGTCAAATAACCAGCTATTGACACTTGCTGTCAGCATTCGATACGGTTAAATCAGTGCTAAGGGAAATTTAATTATGAGTAAGGACAGTGCCAAACTAGAACATTTGTTCATTCATTTATTAGATCTCTGTACCGCCCAATTTTTATTCATTCATTCATTCATTGCATTTCTATACCGCCCCATACAAAAAAGTCCCTGTGTGGTGCACAATAAAAAAAAAACATTAAAACATTGGCACAATTAAAACATTTTAAAAATAAAGATAAAAAATGCAGGTTTTAGCATTTGTTGATAAATATGATAACCTCTTTTTGCACAAAAGAAATATGTTTCATGTTCAGACTATGAGCTTGCAAAATTTAGCGTGCATTTTGAATATCAAGTGGGTTTTCTGATGAATAGTTCTGATCTGTTCTGTCCTATTAAGAATCTGGATGTAAACAAGCACCATGAACTGGATCATATTTGGAACATTATCAATTACATCAGCTGGGCTGCATAAGAAGCACTGCAGAAGAAGGAATACAGGAAGGACGCCTCCAGATATGAAAACTATTGTCTAAATTAAGTCTTTTGAGTTTAGTGATCTTGATCACATTCACTATGAGGAATATGTACACTAAACATTTTAATGCAACTTGGGAAGTGAATATGCCTGGCTAAATTACGTATTTTGAGTTACTCTTGTTAAGGACACAGGTAGGATACTTACACCATGCTGAGGTTAAATGTTGAGCTTAGAATTAAAAAGAGAAAGAGTCTTATGTCTCCTTAAATCAGATTATTACCATTTTCTCCATATCATTAAATGATGTATTTCAACTCCTGTCTTCTTTTAATCATGTTTGCCTAATGATTGTCTACTTTGGAAATGTGTCCATTATGAAATTAGCCAGCATCTTTGTATCAATGATAATTGCTAGTAAATTAGGGTTTCCTTTTCCTCATCCTCCTAGCAATACCCTTTGACTGTAGAAAAATTTGATTGCCACTAGAAGCTTAGGCAGCAGGAATCAAAGTAATGAGAGTAGGAATAAAGCTGAAAGGAGAAGACATAAAAAGTGCAATTGGTAGGACAAACTGAATGCAAAGAATGAGGGGCGAGGAAACAGCGGAAGCAGCCACTTTGCAGACTCAGGGTGGGGAGAGTTATCTTCTGTTTTCTCTTCAGTATCTGACGGTACACTAAATGTTTCCTGATTGCTTCCTGATTTTCCCTTAACAAAATATTGTGACCTCAACAGGAGTTCTTAACAACAAGGCTAAAATATTACGCATGTTAAGAGAATAATCCAAACTATTAACATTTTTCTTGGTAACTTTCATTACATTAACTCCTACTTCAGAGTTCCTTCTCTCAAATTATTAGTGTGTGTAGGGGGGTAATACAATTGGCACCTGCTGCTATAAAATACAGTATAAGCTGTCCAAATCTTCACTAGATATACCATTACTGCCACACAAAGTATTCTTTCCCTCTGAGTCTCTCGCAAGATGTTGCCGAATGCTTCATTTCAGAAGATCTGTATTGCTCATTTTGTGGAGTACAGAGGAAACGGCCAGAAGGCATTGCCAGCTCAGATGGGTGGAAGTGGTTGTGTTTTTAATCTTCTCATAGTCACAATTTCTTCTGCCATGATTGCCAATTCTTGTGAATTATATTAATAGCACCTGCCATATATGCCCCAAAGTAGTGGATCCATTTCCAAAAGGGAGCATTTCCATTTTGTTTGTGCTCCCAGCATGCCACCCTTATAGTAAGATTATAAAAGCCATAGAGCTTGCATTGTTTTCTTAGAAAAAGTACCGATATGGGACCTAGCTATGAAAACCAATGTGAGCACTAGGTGGCAGTCATTAGATATGGAACAAAATATTAGCAATCTTTCTATGTATCATGCTCATGATATTTTCTGCCTTACAATTGAGAGTTATCAATAAGAATGAAATGTGAAAAATTGTTTGTACAAGATTGGGTAAAGTGAATGTCATTTGAAGAATTACACAATAACTTTGGGATGTATGTTAATTAGTTTAGTAATAAGTATCTGTTCATCAGTTTTTATTGCAATGAAAATTATACTATTGTCAAAGAACTCTTACAGACAATTCATACATGCATGTAGCTCATTTGGCTATCACAGACATAATAAATGGCATAAAGTGTCTCCTTATCTTAAAACTCTTACAAACGGCAGGGGGCTTTCCCACATGCCCAAATTTGTCTTCCCCACCTTTGTTTTGCTTACCAATAGCAACCAGAAAGCTTGTTCATTATTTTGTGATCTTTTAGTTTGTCCTGAGTAGGTGCCCCACTAGGGTAAGTAGCATTGCCCTACTTGGGCACCTGAATATGTGAAGTAAAAAAGTTGTGAAAATGTTGTCTCTGGTGTTTGAGACAATATTAGGTATGGGAATTAACTGTCCCTAAAACTGTTTTATGCCCTGTTGAAGAAATGGCTTCAAGTGTAATTTTAAGCTGGGTAGACAGCACCGGGCAAAGAGTTTTTTGCCCCGTGGATAGGGGCAAACCTTTGCCCTGTAAATGGGGCTGGGGCCATAGCTCAATAGTAGAGAGAATCTGCTCCTGCATGCAGGTGGTCTCCAGTTCAGTCCCTGGCATCTCTAGATCAGGCTGGGACAGACTCCTGCCTGTAACTTTGGACAGCTGCTGCCTGTCAGTGTAGACAGATAGTACTGAGCTAGATGGACCAATGGTCTGACCATTGGTATATAAGGCAGCTTCCCCATACCTGCTGACATGTCCTTATTTCTGGAGCAGAGAGCTGGTCTTGTGGTAGGAAGCATGACTTGTCCCCTTAGCTAAGCAGGGTCCATCCTGTTTGCATACAAATGGGAGACTACATGTATAAACACTGTAAGATATTCCCCTTAGGGGATGGAGCCACTCTGGGAAGAGCACCTAGGTTCCAAGTTCCCTCCCTGGCATCTCCAAGAGAGAGCTGAGAGAGATTCCTGCCTGCAACCTTGGAGAAGTCACTACCAGTCTGTGTAGACAATACTGAGCTAGATGGACCAATGGTCTGTCTCAGTATATGGCAGCTTCCTATGTTCCTAACCTTCTCCCCAAGTCTTGACCTGATTTGTCTCCACCCCATCACTATTTCTTTTTTTAAGAACTAGGGCCTTCAATTCAATAAGGCCTTCAATTGCCTCTCTGCCCAATTGAGGATTACATATTCCCAAAAGACAGCCCATGATGTTCCCTTTCCTCTCGCCTATCTAGCAATACCTCCTTCTGGCATCAGTGAAGTGCTTTAGGAGGAATATGGTTAATAGACAGATGCACACAAGAACTCAGACATCTTGAACTTTGCTTTAGAGATTCTGAGACTACATTTTATTCTGAGTTTTGATGGGTATGTTGCCAGGCTGTCAATGTGAGACAGTGTCACAGTAATGGTTAGAAACTTGATCCCTCTTATCCAGTGTCCTATGTGCTTTCCTTCCTGTGTTCTTCCCTTTATGGGTGATTTCAGCCCCATAATATGGCTGGGGGAAGGATATTCTATTTTAGAGTGGTTTAAAAAGAAAACCAGGATTCTTGATTTCATGACTATAAAAACTGATTTCCATGGTGATTAGAAATCAGTTTTTAATGTTTTTAAATTATCACTTGCCATAATATTATACAATATTATGGCATCCAGAAGGCTGGCTCAAGAGGGGGCAGTACCCCCCCCCCAAATAAAGCCAGTGTCATTTAATTTAATGGGGCTTATTCTCAGATAAGTGGGTAAAGGATTGCAGCCCACCCACCCCCGCCCTCCAAAAAAGTCCTGTGGATGCCCATGATTATACTGCTGTAAATTATTTAGGCAAGAATGCACCATGGAGTTTGTCACCAGTTTGTTTCCTTCAGAAAAAAGCTGGGGTGAAATCAACTGCAGTAGTTGCAGATAAACCTATGTGATAGTGAATACTAGTACAAAGCCACTCTGGGACACTACAAGAATTCATAAATATGATTTAAAGAAGAAAACCTGATGATCCATTGATTAAAGAGCAGATTCCTTTAGGATTGGTTCAGTTGCTTTATTTTAAATATGTTCTATTTTGCAAGTAATGCATATTATATGGGGAATTTATTCAACTCTTCTTTTGGTTCCTCTAGGTCCGTGTATTTACATTTTCAGTTGGTCAACATAATTATGACAAAGGACCCATACAGTGGATGGCCTGTCAAAATAAAGGTATTGTGTGTTTATGTTCCTTTTTTCACAATACAGCTCGCCTCCAATTTGGAGCTGATCAGGAACAAACCTAGAAAAGTGTTCTTCATGAGAATATGATGTATTTAGGAGCTTCCTCCTGTTCCATTCCTTTAAAGTTCCTCCTGTTTGATCTGCCTTGCCACTTAGTGTTGCCTTGAACCCCCTACTATCCTTTTTTTTTGCTGCCTTTTACAGGTGGCAAAAATGAAGAGCACCACACAAGTGAAGTAAAGGGATCTGGGACAAAGACCCAGAATCAAAACACAACAGATCCAGTAACTATGGACACATTGCAATACATTAAAAAATGAAATATAATACAAAAACTGTAATTTCAATCTGTAAATCATGTTTGAATAATCAAATATGAGATAAAAATACTAATCAGAACATGAAATATTACAAAACACACTACACCAGATGTTCCCAAACTGGAGGCCTCTAATTATTACTGAACTACAACTCCCATCATACCCAGCTATAATTTATTGTAGCTGGTAAGAATGGGAGTTGTCGTTCATCAACATCTGGAGGCCTCTAGGTTGGGAACCGCTGCATTACACAATACAATTCATAGTATATATATACCATCATTACATATTCACAGAAACCCACTGAATAACTTTTTTGCAAACTTTTTTGAGTGTCCAAATGTGAATCCCATTCTAATTCTTATAGAAGCAAGTGCTATCTTCAATGCAAGTAGTAAAGCATCATGCTGAAAACTTTTAATCCAAAACACATCAACAGTTTATCGGACATGTTTCAATATCTCCTCATCAAGGGAGTAATTAATGAGTTGGATCTGAAGTCTACAAACTTGCACACTTCCTCTAGTTTTGGTTTACATCATTTGTCACTCCTTACCACAAGTCCTCTTCAGTCTAACAACTTATTTCTTTTCCACTGTCACTTCTAATAAATTACAAAATGGCATATCAACAGGTTCTCGCCACTGTAATGACTATTTTCCCAGACAATATTTTGCCTTTGTTCATTTGGTAAGATTTTATTCCATTCAACTGGTTTTTGAGGTTTTAAATTATTATTGGAATAAACCATATTCTTTAATAAACCATATTCTTTATTCCAATTATTATTGGAATAAACTATAACTGTTTGTGCGCTGTCCTACTGATAGCCTCATTCATGGGCTCCCGAGCTGGGAGGCAGGAAAGGGGCAACTGCGGGTTGTGGAGGCTTGGAAGTCCGCCTCTACTTTTTTTTTTTTTTAAGAAGAGGAGAGCTGGTCCTGTGGTAGGAAGCATGGCTTGTCCCCTTAGCTAAGCAGGGTTTGCCCTGATTGCATATGAATGGGAGACTAAAATTGTGAGCACTACAAGATATTCCCCTTAGGAGATGGAGCCGCTCAGGGAAGAAAAAGAAGGTTCCAAGTTCCCTCCCTGGCATCTCCAAGATAGGGCTGAGAGAGATTCCTGCCTGCAACCTCAGAGAAGCTGCTGCCAGTCTGTGAAGACAATACTGAGCTAGATAGACCAATGGTCTAACTCAGTATATGGCAGCTTCCTATGTTCCTGTGTGTATCTGTAAAATACCACACACAATGAATCTTGATGCAATTATGCCAGAAATCACATCAAGATTGCATTTTTGCATACATCCTCACTGGCAACATATGAAGGCCTGAAAGACATGAAAAAACTGGAGGAGAAGAGCAAACTGTGAGTGCACAATCCCCTTACAAAAATAAACTTGGAACAATGGAGAACTGCCTTATCCTTCTGCTCCATTTCAGAATTCAAAAATCAAGGAGAAACACAGGTGATGAAAATTTTAGAAACACTGCTAAATTTAATTCAAATGTTTATTTATTTTATTTATTTAAAATATTTCTGTCCCACCCAAAACTTGTATCTCTGGGTGGTTTACAATTAAAATCATTTAAAACATTAAATCAATTAACAGATTATTTGATTGAACAGATTAAATGATTAAAATCATTTAAAATATTAAAAACATTTAAAACCAAGTATTAAAATTATTTTAAACTATAAATCTAATTAAAAGCCTGGGTGAATAAATGTGTCTTCAATGCCTTTTTAAAAGTTGCCATAGATGGGGTGGCTCTTATTTCAACAGAGAGCGCATTCCAAAGTTCAGGGGCTGCAACGGAGAAGACCCGTTCCTAGGTAGCCACCAGATGAGTTGGCGGCAGCCGCAGGCGAACCTATCCAGATGATCTTAGCAGGTGGTGGGGCTCATGATGAAGAAGACGTTCTCTTAAATACCCAGGGCCTAAGCTGTTTAGGGCTTTATATGTAATGACCAGCACCTTGTATTTTGCCTGGAAACAAATCAGTAGCCAGTGCAATTCCTTCAACACAGAGGTAAGATGGTCTCTCCTAGATGACCCAGAGACCAACCTGGCTGCCACATTCTGAACCAACTGCAGTTCACGGACTACGTACAAAGGCAGCCCCACATAGAGCATATTGCAGTAATCCAGCCTAGAGGTTACCAGCAGATGTACCACTGTTTTGAGGTGGTTCATCTCAAGAAACGGACACACCTGACGTATCAGCCAAAGCTGATAAAAAGCACCTCTGGCTGCCACCTCAACCTGGGAAACCAGGGAGAGGTTCAGATCCAGAAGCACCCCTAGACTGCATACCTGTTCCTTCTGGGGGAGTGTGGCCCCATACAGAACCGGCAGATCAAAATCATCTTCTGAGTTTTGACCCTGCACAATAAGTAACTCCGTCTTATCTGGATTCAGCCTCAGTTTGTTATCCCTCATCCAGCCCATTACTGCCTCCAGGCGTGCATTTAGGGAGGTTATGCCTTCTCTTGATAATGTTGACATGGAGAAATAGATTTGGGTGTCATCAGCATATTGATAACACCCTGCACCAAAACCCCTGATAGCTCCCAGCGGCTTCATATAGATGTTAAACAACATCAGCAACAATACAGAGCCCTGAGGGACACCATATGAAAGTTCAGATTTTGAAGAATAACAGTCTCCAAGAAACACCATCTGAAATCTGCCCATGAGATAGGAACAGAACCACTGCAACACAGTGCCTCCCACCCCCAATCCCCTCAGACGTTCCAAAAGGATACTATGGTCAATGGGATTGAAAGCCGCCAAGAGATCCAAAAGGACCAATAGAGTCACACTCCCTCTGTCAATTCCCAATTGGAGATCATCCATAAGACTGACCAAGGCAGTCTCCACCCCATAGCCTGCCTGAAAGCCAGTTTGAAGTGGGTCTAGATAATCAGTTTCCTTCAAGACTGCCTGGAGTTAGGAGACCACCACCTTCTCAATCACCATGCCCAAATATGGAAGGTTGGAGACAGGCTTGTAATTATTTAAGTCTGAGGGATCCAAGGCAGGCTTCTTCAGAAGTGGTCTAATGATTGCCTCCTTAAGACAAGGAGGCATCCTGCCCTCCCTCAGAGAAGCATTTATAATCTCTACCAGACCCTCTACAACAGCCTCCCTGCCAGATAGTATAAGCCATGTCAGGCAAGGATCAAGAGGGTAGGTGGTACGCCGCACCATTCCAAGCAACTTGTCCACATACTCAGGAGTCACGAACTGAATCTGATCCAGGATCATCACGTAAGAGGAGCTGCTGGACACCTTGGCATCAGACTCTGTTAACAGTTGTGGAGTTTGAATCCAAGTCAGCCTGAATATGAGAGATTTTGTCCACAAAGAACTCATTAAAAATGCCACAGTGAGTAATTGTTGGTTCAAAGTACTGATTCAAGGGGGAAGGGGTGCACATTAGCCCCTGCATGAGCCTGAACAACTCCGCTGGATGTGAACTTGTGGACACGATACGGGAGGAAAAGAATTGCTTCTTTGACACACATATCAACTGAGCATCTTCAAATGCTCTCTATGTAATAATCTGTTGGATTTTAGTCGAGTCTTCCTCCACTTGCACTCTAGTCGTCTACCTCGCCGCTTCAGCCCCTGTAGTTCTTCCGTATACCAAGGGACCAGTTTCGAAGCGGGCTGGAAAGGATGCTTAGGAGTGATCGTGCCCACTGACGTGGTGAGGATTATTCCAATTCTCCACCAGAGTGTCAACAGGGTCACCAGCAGATCCAACACTAAATTCCTCCAAGCCTTCTTGGAATCCTATTGGATCTAGTAACCTTTTTGAGCGGACCATCCTAATGGGCCCTCTGCCCCTGCGGAGGTGGGACGTGGTCGTGAGTCCAACCTTAACCAGATGGCATGACAATGGGGAAATCACCGGAGCCCCCACCCACGGAACACCACCCTATTCAGAGTGAAAGATCAGATCAAGCGTATGACCAGCAATATGCATAGGTCCACAGACCACTTGGGATAGATAGGCACATAGTTGTCATGGTCGCTATGAACTCTTGAGCTACCCCAGACAGATTGGTCCTGAAATGAACATTGAAGTCCCCCAGCACCACAAGCCTGGGAGACTCCAACGCCAAGCCCAAGACCAAGTCCATCAGCTCAGTTAGGGACTCCATCAGGCAGCGGGGCGATTGGTACACCAACAGAAGTCCCAGTCTGTTCCTGCTCCCCAGCCTAGTTGTGCTAAGGTGGGAAAGACCAAAGCCATTGGCTGTGCCCACATTTTCAAGTATTACCCATTTCAATTGCTCTGAAGTGTGGAGAATATTTCAATAATGCTCAAAATTCTGTTCTGTGCTGTATTTCTGTTCTGTTCTGTATTTCAGGTTACTATTATGAAATTCCTTCCATTGGTGCCATAAGAATTAATACACAGGTATGTTTGCAGCTTTAATCAAACAGCAGTCATACTCGTAAGACAAACACCTTAATAAAAACCAGTAATTATTGCTTGCTGTAAACCAACTCACAGAATTGTTGTTGAACAAGCTGTATGGGTGAAACCTTGTAACAAAATGTTTCCACATGCAAAGCACTTCCTATACATAAAATTAATTCTAAATAAGAACATAAGCAGAGCTCTGCTGCCCAAGAACCCATCTTAGCCATCATCTTGTCTCGAGGTGTGGCCATGATGTAATTACATACTGTTGCCTTCATTATCGCTTGATAGATCTTTTGTCTGTGAATTTCTTTCTTTCTTTCTTTCTTTCTTTCTTTCTTTCTTTCTTTCTTTCTTTCACGTATTTATATACCGCCCACTACTGACGTCTCTAGGCGGTTTACAATAACAAAACAATCCAAAAGATTGAACATTTAAAACATATTTAAAATTTAACATTAAAACAATCCATAAAATTCAACTACTTTTATTGCTTTATAAAAAACCATCTAAGGTAGTGGACATTACCACATGTTGTAGCAATGAATCAACAAATGAAGTATGCATGATGCAGAGTACTTCCTTTTGTTTGTTTATTCATTAAATTAATTAATTGTTGTTTTTACATTTATATCCTGCTCTTCCTCCAAGGAGCACAGAGTGGTGTACAAGGTTATGTTTGTCCTCACAACAACCCTGTGAGGTACTTTAGGCTGAGAGATAGGTGACCAGCCCAGTGAGTTTTGTGGCTAAATGGGAATTTGAATTTGGGTTCTCCCAATCCTAGTCCAGCACTCTAACAACTAAACCATGTTGACTCTCTTGCCCTTGTTTGGACTTTAAAAAATCTTTAGAAACTAACTCACTTGACATTTGTTTTGATTGACAGGAATACTTGGATGTTTTAGGAAGACCAATGGTTCTAGCTGGAGAACGAGCCAAAAAAGTCCAGTGGACCAATGTTTACTTGGATGCACTGGTATGATGTGCACTGGCATGATATGTTAATAGAAAGTATATATTTTACAATAAAATAATTAAAATGTCATTTAGTTTGAATGAATGCATGTAAATGTAACAGTGGAAAAAATAATGCTCGTATTTATGTGGCTGATTTAAAAAAAGCATATTCTACAGCATAGTTTCTCAGTGTGTGGTGCCCCTGAGGTACCACACATGGGGTATTTCAGGGGGTATGGTATGAGAAAGGGGAAATAATCCCAGCGAGGAGGATGGAAAGAAGAGTATCTGCCTTTGCTGCTAGTTACTGCCCAGAATTAGTCAGTTTCTCTCCTTCTCCCTGCCTCCCTCTCACCCTTTCTCCATCTCTCTGTCTTGCTTCCTCCTCCTCTCAAAACAGTGGCAAAAAAAATTGGCACGGGATTTTATATTTCACAGCAATAATTTGGCATGTTTCACTTTGCACACCACTGGGTTCAACCTTCCTAGCTTTGACCAACATAACCACTAGCCCAGGCACATACTCAAGTTGTACGCCCTGATGTAAAAGGTGGCAACCCTAACAACATTCGATTGGACGTATGTCATATCACAGTCCTATATGCACAACCCATCTTCCAACTGTGAATCTAAAATGCACTAGAAAACTGAGGATGTACTTAGAATTTTCAGACGTTATGGGGTACTTGCTACTTAAAAGGATGGCTCAGTATTCAGAAGGCTCTCCATAGGAACATAGGAAGCTGCCTTAAACCGTTATACTCCACTCATGGGCAGTGGCTCTCCAAGGTTTCTGGCAGGAGTCTTTACCAGCCCTATGTAGAGATGCCAGAGACTGAACCTGGGGCTTTCTGCATGCAGAGCAGATGCTCTGACACCGAACTACAACCAGATCCCATCTTAATAAACTGGATAGCAAGACAGATAGCAAAAATAATACTTTTTACCAAGCATTTTGTGTTACAGATAGAGGGGAAAGAGTCAAATGCACTAGTACAAGACAGGAGAGGAATTAGCTCCATTATAGCTCTTCCAAGAAAGATGTGAAGATTATAACATCCTTACCCATAAAAGCCTTGGGCGTGCGTCCGTGCCGCCCGTGTCTTTTTCGCCCGTTCTGGGCATGCGTGGAGATGGGCGGCCATGTTGGACCCGGCCGCCGGTGGGCGACTGGCCCCGATGGCGGCGGCCGCCGCCACGGGAGACCAGAAGGAGCAGAAGCGGCGAGCGGAGAGTGCGGCCGAGGCGGCGGCGGAGCCGCGGCCTCGGCCAAAGGAGTGTGGGCCAAGGAGGCGGTGGCCGTGGCGGGGCGACTGGCTCCGATGGCGGCGGCGGCCGCCACAAGAAACGGCGGGCAGAGAGAGCGCCCGAGGCGGCGGCGGAGGTGTCGGCCCAAGGAGTGCGCCCGAGGCGGGTGAGGCGGCAGCGGGAACCCCCCCCCCACTAGAGCCCGTTATTACAACGGGCTTACACATACTAGTACATTATAAACAGCACCAGTTCTAAGAATGATTCAGGAATTGAGTGAATGGTTATGTGGCACATAAGGCCACAGAGGCAATCAATGGGTAAATTGTTTCCATTTCAGTTATTGCTGTTAAAGGCAGTCCTGTCTTCAGTTCTGGGAAGAAAGTTGACAAGTTGGGGGGGGGGAATAGATAAATGGAAAATAAAGGATCTAGAAGGCAAATCGTAGAAGGGCTACAAGGAGCTATGTTTAGCCTAGAGAAAATAAGAATATCTGGGATTTGACCCTGCTCTGCTTTCCAGTAATGAGAAGGATGTCAGAAAGGAGAATGGCAAGAGTTGTTCCCCTGAGACTAGGAGCAAAACCAGGAGTAATAAATTATTGGAAGACAGGGTTAGATTTAGGTTTAGGAAGAACTTAATTATGAGAGAAGTTCAGCTAGGGAGTTGGTGAGATTTTTGCCCCTTGAGAGTTGGAAAGCCACAGATTGGATGTGAACATAAGAACAGCCCTGCTGGATGAGGCCCAAGGCCTATCTTGTTCAGCATCCTGTTTGACACAATAGCCCACCAGATGCCTCTGGGAAGCCCATAAGCAAGAGGTATGGGCATGCCCTCTCTCCTGCTGTTGCTCGCCTGCAACTAGTATTTAGAGGCATCATGCTGAGGCTGGAAGTGGCCTATAGCCACCAGACTAGTAGCCTTTGATAGGCCCATCCTCCATGAATTTATCTAACCCCCTTTTAAAGCCATCCATGCTGGTGATCATGACCACATTCCATGGCAGAAAATTAGGGAGGAGAGCTGGTCTTGTGGTAGCAAGCATGTCCCTTTTGCTAAGCAGGGGCCACCCTGGTTGAATTTGAATGGCTGACTACATGTGAGTGAGAACTGTAAGAAATTCTCCTTAGGGGATGGGCCCACTATGGGAAGAGTATCTGCATGCTTGCATGCAGAAGGTCCCAAGTTCCCTCCCTGACATCTACAAGATAGGGCTGAGAAAGACTCCTGTCTGCAACCTTGGAGAAGCCGTTGCCAGTCTGGGTAGACAATACTGAGCTAGATGACCAATGTTCTGACTCAGTATGTGGCAGCTACCTCTGTTCCTATGTTCCATAAATTAATTATGCACTGTGTGAAAAAGTACTTCATTTGGTCAGTCCTAAATTTCCCAACCTTCAAGGAATGGCCCCTGGTTCTAGTGTGTGAGAGAGGGAGAAAAATCCTTCTCTGTCCACTCTCTCTACTCCATGCGTAATTTTATACACCTTGATCATGTCTCTCCATAGTCGCCTCTTTTCCAAACTTGAGAGTCCCACATGCTGTAGCCTTGCCTCAAAAGGAAAGTGCTCCAGTCCCCTGATAATCTTGGTTGCCCTCTTCTGCACTTTTTCCAGTTCTACAATGTCCTTCTTAAGATACAGTGACCAGAAGTCTTTAAGGATGAGAGATCTTGGGACAAGGGGATATTCTAGGTCATGGGTAGGCAACATGCAGCTCTCCAGGTGTTGCTGAATTACAACTCCCATCACCCCCACCCACAATTTATTACATCTGGGGATGATGGGACTTGTAGTTCAGCAACATCTGGAGAGTAACACGTTGTCTAATCCTGTACAAGGCTATCCTCCAGCTCTGTCTGATTCTCAAAGGTAATCTAAATCTAGAAGGTAATCCATATAGAAACACACACACACACCATATAGAAACACACACACACACACACAGACACACACACACACACACACACACTAGTGTTCAGCCTCATCATCTGTCAATGCAGTGGTTTAAGCCTGGAGCACATGGTCAGAATACAATAAAGTGCCCTTAAGCAGATGCAGAGTGCATATCTGCACATGCAGAGTCCCAACATATCAGGGATTAGGGGAAAATATTTCTGGATCAGATGACGGTGTTTCCAGCCTGACTTGAGTTCCAGAAGCTCTTTTTCTAGAAATTAAACACTGCTTAGATTTTGGAAAGTATACTAAGCAAAGCATGTTGTTTTCTTCTGTTTTCTGGAGCAAACTGCATTCTGATTGAATTGTTTTGCCAAACAGTGGGGCTAAATGATACAATAAACTTTGTTCTGCACACAAAGACTGGGAACCTATTTTAATTTTATACCTGAACAGGACTGAAGTTGGGCCAAGAATGTTTTGTTTAGCCTTGCTAGTAGAGTGGATAAAATTGTCAAGAGAGCACAACCCAATATTTCCTGGCTGCTTAACTTATCACTGGAAAGATGTTGAACGGAGATCTATGCAGGAAACTACAAAAATCTGGTCATTGCTATCAAAAGCTTTGCCACTTCAAAGATATAAAATTGATATGCGCATTTCAAATGCTTCAGTAGTTTCTGTAAAATATGCATTGTAAGCAGTACACATACATGCCCCACCTTTCTTATCAGGATTTCCATGTATCATTCTTTTTTTAAAAAAAGTGCAACCAGTCTTATTATAAAATATGTGTGTCAAAGTTGGGCAGCCTTTTGTATCTTTATAGCTCTGATGCTCAGAAGTTCATTGACCACTCTTCCTTGATGGTTGATGACGTACTTACTGGAAAAGTCATGGAGAAAGTTCATATCTTCCTGCACATCCTGTTCTTAAATGTCAGGACTAAAGCTGGAACGTGCAAAGAGAAGAGAAGAGTTGTAGTCAAGGCCAATCAGACCAAAAAACTATCATGTAACCATTCCTCTACTTTATATTTAAATGAATCTGCTCTCAGCAATAAAAGGCAAAGAAATTGTTTAAAATACAGTATAGTACTTCCCTCCACTTGCCATTAAAAGCTCATAATCTCCCAGCTTCTGCATTAAACAGATGCTACTGATGGAACTCTGGTTTCCCTTAGAATCACACTGGCCTGGCTCACACAGTTGTTCGGATATAGGTTTAGTGTGGGTTAACAACTTTACTGTAATTGTGTGAACACAAGCAAAGGTGGGAATCTCCACTTCAGTTATGGTGGACCACAAACCACTTTGATGTGGGTTCACACAATAACATGAATGTTGGTAACCCACATTAAATCTAGATTCAAAGAATTGTGTGAACCAGGCCTCTAAGTAGAACTATCATAATGACTGGGTGGGTGGGTTGGGGTGGGAAGGCAGGGCTGGATCTACCCTCCCCCCAGGCAATCCTGGAAGCCCTCTTTGATGCACCATACTCATTGTCCCAGAATCCCAAAATGCACCACACAATGAGCACGGTGAATTGTGGGATTTCCCCAAGCGTTGAGTTCTCTAGGTGCCAAACCCTGTGTATGCTCAGGCTGTGTGAAGCCTGAGCAGACACATGACACTGTACATGGGGTAAAAGTGTGCTCATACTCTTTAACCCGGTAAAAGCCTGGGTACAAAACCTGGGCTTGCAGGGAAGGCACCTCTGGAATTGATCTTGGTGCTGCACAGGGCTGCTCATGTGCATAGCCTTACTATGTTCTTGTATATCCTTATCTCACATCCAATCTGAAACCTTGCTCAAAGCACAGAGTATTTATTGCATGGCACAGCTATCCTTTATCGGTACTAGATAAGTATGCCATAGAAATAGCGCCAGCACTGGGGTTGGAGAATGAAATCAGGAAGCATCCAAGGGAGAAAGTGTTATAATAATGGGTAGCTTCGATTACCTTCACCTAGACTGGGTAAATTCATATTCAGATCATCACGAAGAGGCAAGATTTCTAAATACCTTAAATTACTGTATCTTAGAACAGTTGGTTGGGAAAGTAACCCTGGACATTATCCCAAGTGGTATCCTAAGTACAAGATGTAAGTGCTATTGAACTAATAGAGAACAATGACAATAGTGCTATCAAATTCAAATTCAATATCAAATTCAATATATATGCAAGTGGGAAATAGCCAAGGAAGTCCAACACAAACACATTTGACATCAAAAGAAGAAGCTTTTCAGAAACAGAGGGTGGGCGCAGCAGTGGGACTGGTAAAAAGAAACTGAAAGGGCAAGTCGAGAGGGTAAAATACATTAAAAAAACATGGACAGTAGCTCAGTTAGAATGTATGCCACAGAGGGGGAGAGAGAGAGAGAGTACCAAGTCTAAGAAAACTACTTTTTTCAATTTAAAAAAAATAATGAGAGGCAGGAAAACTGCCCGGGAAGTGGATGGACCATTATATGACAAGAGCGTGAAAGCGTTGCTTAAGGAGGATACAGAAATTTCAGAGAAGCTGAATGAATTCCATTCATAAGTTTTCTATGCATATGAATATGTATATGCATTCTATGCATATGAATATGTACTACAGACATATAGGGCAGATACCTAGAGATGAGCTTATGTTCTAGGGCAGGGTTTCTCAACATTTGGGTCCCCAGATGTTATTGGACTTCAACTCCCATAATCCCCAGCCAAAGGTTACTAGGGCTGGGGATTATGGGAGTTGAAGTCCAATAACATCTGGGGACCCAATGTTGAGAATCCCTGATCTAGGGTGTATCAAAAAAGTAAAAATTAATAGACGCTTCTGTAAACCACCAACTGTATGATAGCTAGAGAACTTCATGGTTTTATTGGAAACATCTTTCATTCCTGAACCCTGGGGTTGTACTGTCTTATGAAACAGCTGGGTTCATATTTATTTTTTTATTTATCAATTATTTATATTCTTATTTAAAGTCTCATTTATATTCTTATTTATATCCATTGGAAGAGGCTCTGTTCTATTGTGAGGATGCTTTCCCGCTCAGATTTTCATTAGTACACTTCACTGCCAGTGCCTAAGAGAAAGATGCTGATTTGGATTTAGTGCCTCTTGGGTGATCTCTTAATGCTTCCGGGAGAAGCAAGCACAGACTTGATTGGTCTCATAGATAATGGACCTCTTTAGGACAAGAGTGCAGCTCTTCATCAGGGAATCTAGTTTTGATTTCAACTAATTGTTTTTGCACCTTTACTAATATTGGTTGGCAATGTTGTGAGGATTTTGATTCTCTTCTGTGAAGAAAAGTGCTCTTGCTGCACTTGAGGGTTCCCCAATGCATAGACAAACTTTCCCCCGGTGATAGAAGAAAATTGAGATCCCTCTTGCATTCTTTAGAGCAGGGGTTCCCAACCTGTGGTACTCCAGATGTTGCTGAACTAGAATTTCCATCATCCCCAGTCACAATAAAGTATAGCTGGGGATGATAGGAGTTGAAGTTGATCAACATCTGGTGTACTACCTGTTGGGACCCCCTGCTTTTAGCATCTGGGTTGCAGGCTTTGTTTTTGTCCCTGCTTGTACTAGGAGGTCCCAGTTTAAATAAATGAAAGTCTGTAATGTGAAGGTGGTTTGGAACTTGAAAGCATGGGATTGAAAATTTCTATAAAAGTTTTTGCATATATGGTTTAATGAGCAAAACCTGATTTTTGCAGGTCATTCTTCATGAAGTTCGTTCAAAAACATTGCATGTACTGTATTATCAAGAAGTCCTTGTGTGTTATCCCCTAATTATAGGTGGCCATTGGATTCTGTTCTTGCCTATAGGTGTGAATATGGAAACCATGAATAACAAAACCTTACCCCTATGGGAATCAATGGGATAGGTTCCTACAAACAAACAAACAAAAGGCCAGGAGGCGTAGGGCTGTGCATGGACCAATATGTGCAGTCAGTTTGAATTCAGACCAAATTGCAGGTATTCGAACTGGTTCAGTCAAACCATTCGAACCGGCCCAGTTTGCTGCAGTTTGTTTCGCTATCGAGTCGGTTCTGTACATTCCTAGGAAGGAGGGAGAAATAAGAGAAATAAAGTTCTGTACCTTGCTTTCCCTCAGTGTGCCCCCAAACCCCAAATTCCTCTGATTCTTTTGTGGAAAAATCACAGGGAATTTTTTTAACAGCCACAAAATGGCTCCGCACTGTAAAATGGCAGCCAGAAATGACAAAAGTCATTTCCAGGTCATTTCCACCCACTCAAAACCACAAATAGGCAAATTTTGCCTATTTTTTATACCGGTAAAGAAACCCGGTCACTAAGACACATCTGCAGATACATGAAACTGCAGTTGTTGAAACTGGATAATAAGGGCCATCTGTATATTTCAATGAATAATTCAATCTTGAATATTTTTTTGCTGTTCTAAAACAAAATATGGACAGATCTCCTTCTGATCATTTTCTAGGAACTTGGTTTGGTCATTTCAGGAACGCTGCCTGTCTTCAACTTGACAAAAGACCAAAACAACAAGCAGGTAAGCCAACCCTTAGCATCATAAAGAAATAAAAGTTGTCCAATCAACAAGCCAAGCAAACTAAAAAATTGGATTCCAACCAATTCAATCCCATTGGCTTTGATGAGTCTAGTTTGTCTTAAATACAAGCACTTAGCTTGACTTCTAACATCTTTCAAATTATGTGAATACAATATGAATTAGAAATTCATACCTGTAATGTGTTTGTTATATCCAGCCAGAAAGTAACTCTGCCTCATTTCAATATCTATTATCCAGTCAGAAATAAGGAAGTGTAGGTCAAGCATTTCATTATTCTTAGGCTGAGTTCAGACGTACAGGATAACCACAGTTTTAGCTGGCCAAGGTTGTAACTGCACTATGCTCAAACATGCAAAACCAATATGTTTCCGGGCAAAATACAAGGTGTTGGTCATAACCTATAAAACCCTCAAAGAAAAAACCCATGGGGTGGTTGGCACCCTATGTGCACTACACCACCACTCGCTCTGGGCCACCCCAGCACCCCCCAAGTGCACTTATGGGGCTGCTGAAAGCTCCATGTATACCCTATGAGGAAAAAGCTTAAAGACACGTAATCTTCAACAATTTACCAAAAATCAGCCCTCTGCCCAAATCCTTTGAAAAAATTCAGGTAGCTTTCTTGCCCCTACATGGCACAACCACCAACCCCACACTGCTCTAGGCCACCCCTTTGTCCCCCACGTGAAGCTATACATTTGCTGACACCAATGCTTCTTTATGGAGAAAAACCTTAAAGACGTGTAAACTTCAACAATTCCCCCAAAATCAGCCCTCTGCCCAATCACTCTGAAATTGGGGTGGTAGCCTCCACCCATTAGGCACTACCACCCCACCCCACTCTTTTTGCCCAGATCCCACGCTATTGGGCAAAGGGCTGATTTGGGGGGAATTTTTGAAGTTTTAGTGTCTTCGGGGCAGATCTGCCCCGAAGACACTAAAACTTCAAAAATTCCCCCCAAATCAGCCCTTTGCCCAATTCCCCTGAAATTTGGATGGTAGCCTCCACCCATTAGGCACTACCACCCCACCCCACTATTTTGCCCCTAGGACCCAAAATTCGAGCAGACGTCACACCAGACCCTTTTGCACTGAAATCAATGGAGGCAAAAAGGCAAGAAATTCAAAGAGATGTCATCCCGAATCACCCGAATTTTTTGGGCACGAATCAGGGGTGATTCGGCTCAGGCCAGAAAAATATCGGGGGGCATCGGGGTGATTCAGTTCAGCCCCGAATCACCCGAAATTGCTCGTTTCGGGCACAGATCGATCTGTGCCCGAAACGTTTTGCACATCCCTAGTTCTAATTCTGATACCTGGAGAAGTGAGTGATAGGACAAGTCCACTTAATTAACAAAAAAAAGAGGTTCAGAGCAAAGAAGACTGTATATAAGCAAATGGCAGTTTTGTTTCCTTACAAACATTTTGTGTGCATCTCTCTGTTAAAATGTGTGGGTATGTTGTTTACTGACTTGATATTTAGCTTAAAACTGTATTAATCTGAATTAATACTAATTTTACAGGCAACAGGTTGCAACAAATGGGTAGAAAGAAACCTCTGTGGTATTTCTCTTGACATCTGACATTTGTGATGACTCATATGTCAGTTTTGATTACCATTCCCCCCTCATTGCTGATGTTCATCATAGCTTATGTATGTAAGGCTTCGACATTGCAAAATTATAGGTGCATCTAAAAACATTCCTGTATGGGTGGGACATGATGAAGTGTTTTATATCTCCTTAACAGTTCAGTCTTACTCATATGGGTATAGTAGCTTGTTTGGTTATAGCCATAATTATGACAGTTAAACATCTAGGAACAGTTTAAGTTTTTAAACAAGTGGGGGCGGGGAGTTCAGATTTGCACATCCACTAATCTTTTAAATCCAAACATCTGAAAACTAACGTTAAAAAAAATCTTATGCCAGAACCAGCTGATACTTGGAGTAATGGGAGTTGACGTGGCTCTAGAAGAAATTAAAAAACTGACCCCACGGTTTACAGTAAGTCTCTTTTTTCCTTGTACTTTTGCCATATTGTCTATTTTTAACTGTGCTGAAGCTTGAACTCTGTTCAGAACTCTCTTCCAGTTTATCTAATATTCCTCTGGCTAGAAATCAAAAGATTATTCCCCTTCTTTCCCCCTGTCATTTCCCCTTTTTTTCTTTTCCGCTGGTGATGCTTCAGGGAGATGTTTCTTTCCCACAGAGCTCATATCCAGAACTGTCCATTAATTGTCTAGTCTGTTGTAGTTGACCTGTATGTTCTGTAGCTCTGAAAGTAGAAGGCCTAACTATACATATTAAGCTACTCACATGCAGTGCACTACATGGCAAACATGATTCCCTGCACTGCAGATATACAGTATGCACCATTTTAATTATGATTCGAGTGAACTTATCTTCAACTTATATACAACTTTACAAACTGGAAAGTACTATTTATGTCATGTATATATGATTTTATTGGGTAGTACCCAGTATTACTTAGCCAATTGCTAAAATGAAATCTATGGGAACAGATTTTAAAACAGATTTCAAAACTCCTCTCCTTTGCATTAGCTCAGTTTTCTAACAATTTCTGCAGCTAGTAGCTGAGAAAATGCATATTCTAGCTATTCTTTGTGTCAGTTCAGACAATACATTCACCAGCATCTCTGCATCATGTTAAGGGTGTGCATGAACCGAGGTTTGAGCATAGGTTCAGCATCGCGGGAAGGGGATCAGTGAGCGTGAGCTTTAAGAAATAGGAGAGCATGTCCTTACCTGTGCTCCACCACCCCATGCAGCATCCTGCTGGGGTGGTGCATATTCCAAGTACTCGTGCGTGGCACCAGCACACTCATGGTGCCTGCACATGCATGAACACCATGTGTGTCATGGCACCACACACAGGTACTTGGGACACGTGCCACCTCAGCAGGAAGCTGCATGGGGTGCCAAGGACCTACTCTCCTCTTTCTTAAAGCTCCTGCTCACTGCTCTGCTCCCCATGGTGCCAAACCAGTTTGGACCTTGTCTGAACTGGTTTGGTGCTGAAGATGTGCTCGAACCTTAGTTTGTGCACAACCTTACATCATGTTTGTGGGAAGAATGTGTGCATTCCAACGTGCTGTTTCGTCACCACATAATCACATGTTTGCTGTTCTGCTGCCCCCTAATCACAGTTCATCCCTCAACTTGTGAATTAAATACTACTTTAAAGTAGTATGTCAGTCATGAGGTATGGGGCAGTTCAGACAAGCTATCCCTATGTATGGGATGGTTCACTGTATTGGGGAGGTGTGTATGCACAGGTTCCTCATCTGCATGATGCTGATTGGTTGGCAGATACGGATTCAAAGCTGACCTAGTATGTTTGAGAAAGGTTATTTGTTCTTTTTTTTTTTTTTTACTTGGTTGGCAGATATGCATTCAAAGCTGGCCTAGTATGTTAGAAAAAGGTTTGTATTTTTTTGATGCCACCATAATGAGCAACACAATATAGTTACTTTTCCCCCCTCCCTAGCTGTGTCCGAATGGCTATTACTTTGCAATTGACCCCAATGGTTATGTACTACTTCATCCAAATCTTCAACCAAAGGTATGTAATATGTTCTGGTTTCTAAATTATTTTAACAATTTATAGTTTGTCACCGGTGGAGGGGGTGGAAGGGGTGGAGGTGTAACTAGACTGGAAGTGTATTTTATATACCAGGAGTAATGGTTTTCAAACTGCGTTCCTAGGCACCTTGAACCTAGTTCATACCCAATTTTAACCATTGTGTTCTCACAAATTGTCACCAGGAACCTGCATGAGATTTTTAACTAATAGTTTTCCATCTGTCTGTGGACTTAGAATCAATCTATATGGAATATTCATATCAAACTGACTATTGAATTCCTCAGGATTCATCAGTATCTTTTTGATGAGATTAAAAATGACAGAAAATCTTCCCTGAAGGACAGTTTGTCCACCAATGTGAGCTTTTCTCCTTAGGCATGTTCAGAGGACAAATGATGATGAGTTGCATCTTTGGGAGGATGATAAACCACCCAGACATGCAGGTTTTGGGCAGTATAGAAATATGTTTCTTCAAATGAATGAATAAATGAATGAGTAAGTTTAATGATGATAATAATTAATAAACAACTTTATTTGTTAGCCGCCCCATAACAAATTGTTCTCTGGGTGGCTCACAACACAGGATGAAAACATTGAGCAAAAACACATAAAACACATGAAATCACCACACACAAAATACGTAACAAAAATAATTAAAAACACTTTGTAAAAGTCAGTTTTAAAAATCAAATTTAAAAATCAAATTTAAAATTCCTGAGTGAAGGGAACAGTATTTATCTGGCATCTAAAAGATCAAAGCGATGATGCCAGGTGAACCTCAATGGGAAGGCTGTTCCATAAATGGGGTGCAACTACCGAAAAGGCCCTCTCCCTAGTAGCCACCTGCCTAATCTCGTTTGGCAGGGGCACTCAGAGAAGATCTTTGAAGAAGATCTTAAGGTCCAAGTCAGAAAATATGAGGCAAGGCGCTCTCTCAGGTAACCCAGTCCCAAGCCATTTAGGCTAGGGATGTGCAAAAAATTTCGGGCACAGAACGATCTGTGCCCAAAATGAACAATTTCGGGTGATTCGGGGCCGAACCGAATCACCCCCGATGTCCCCCAAATTTTTTCGGGCACGAGCTGAATCACCCGAATTTCGGGCACAAAAAATTCGGGTGATTCGGTTCATGGTTGATTTTTGGCGATTTTTTAAAGTTTTAGTGACTTTGGGGCAGTTCGGGGGCATAGCATGGGATTTGGGCAAAAGGAGTGGGGTGGGGTGGTAGTGACTAATGGGTGCAGTCTACCACCTCAATTTCAGGGGGATTGGGCAAAGGGCTGATTTTTGGTAAATTTCTGAAATTTTCATGTCTTTGGGGCAGATTGGGGCATATTGGGGCAGAAAGTGGGGCCTGTGGCAGAATAGTGGGGTGGGGTGGTAGTGCCTAATGGGTGCAGGCTACCACCCCAATTTCAGGGGGTTTGGACAAAGGGGTGATTTTTTGAGAATTTTTGAAGTTTTGGTGACTTTGTTGCAGTTTGGGGGCAGAAAGTGGATCTGCCCCCAAAGAGTGGGGTGGAGTGGTAGTGCCTAATGGGTGGAGGCTACCACACCAATTTCAGGGGGACTGGGCAGAGGGCTGATTTTTTGAGAATTTTTGAAGTTTGGGTGTCTTTGGGGCAGATTGGGGGCAGAAAGTGGATCTGCCCCAAAGGAGTGGGGTGGGCTGCTAGATAGTGTCTAATGGGTGGAGGCTACCACCCATCCCCAATTTAAGAGTGATTGGGCAGGGGGTGAATTTTGGTGAATTTATTTTTATGAGGTTTGTCTTCATAAGGTGAAGTGTGCTAAATTGATTACTTCCTCATATTATTCATAGTAAAGGAAAGTGTGAAAAAGTGAAAGTGGGGTCATGAGAGTTGTTTAATTGAAAAAAATCTCATTTGCTATGATAGAATGAGAATTCACACCTCAGAAGTTTTTTCTGAGGTGTGAATTCTCATTCTATCATAGCAAATGAGATTTTTTTCAATTAAACAACTCTCATGACCCCACTTTCACTTTTTCACACTTTCCTTTACTATGAATAATATGAGGAAGTAATCAATTTAGCACACTTCACCTTATGAAGACAAACCTCATAAAAATAAATTCACCAAAATTCCCCCCTCTGCCCAATCACTCTTAAATTGGGGATGGGTGGTAGCCTCCAGCCATTAGGCACTATCTACCAGCCCAGCCCACTCCTTTGGGGGCAGATCCACTTTCTGCCCCCAATCTGCCCCAAAGACACCCAAACTTCAAAAATTCTCAAAAAATCAGCCCTCTGCCCAGTCCCCCTGAAATTGGTGTGGTAGCCTCCACCCATGAGGCACTACCACCCCACCCCACTATTTTGGGGCAGATCCACTTTCTGCCCCCAAACTGCCCCAAAGTCGCCAAAACTTCAAAAATTCTCAAAAAATCACCCCTTTGTCCAAACCCCCTGAAATTGGGGTGGTAGCCTGCACCCATTAGGCACTACCACCCCACCCCACTATTCTGCCCCAGGCCCCACTTTCTGCCCCAATATGCCCCAATCTGCCCCAAAGACATGAAAATTTCAGAAATTTACCAAAAATCAGCCCTTTGCCCAATCCCCCTGAAATTGGGGTGGTAGCCTGCACCCATTAGGCACTACCACCCCACCCCACTCCTTTTGCCCAAATCCCATGCTATGCCCCCGAACTGCCCCAAAGTCACTAAAACTTTAAAAATTCACAAAAAATCAGGACTTTGCCCAATCCCCCCGAAATTGGGGTGGTAGACTCTACCCATTGGGCACTACCACCCCACCCCAAAATTTTGCCCCTGGGCCCCTTTTTACCCCCCTGAATCGATTCAGATTCGGATTCAGATTAAATCTGAATCCGAACCGAATCAAGGTTGATTCGGGTGACCCAGATTCGGGCACAAAACAGAACGGGGGTGATTCGGCTCGGGTCCGAGCCGAATCACCCGAAAATCCGAATTGCACACCCCTAATTTAGGCTTTAAAGGTTAAACCCAACACTTTGAATTGGGTCCGGAAACAGACTGGGAGCCAATGCCTGTGGGTGTTCTCAGTTGTAGGTATTCTCAGTTTGAGACCCAACATAGTTGATGTGCTGTTTAAACCGATTGTGTACTCTAGAATATGCCCCAGAATCCTTCAGAATGCAGAAATTAGAAATTCCTCAGTGGACAAATATGTTTGCAAATGGTTCTCTAAGAGTAGGGAAATAGAAGGAGCAAACTGCAATAATTATAAGAATTCTGTTTAATGGGAAGATCAGGTGAACTAGTGAAATCCATTTGAGTGATGTTGTATAAAGGTCAAGGGAGCAACAATTTTGTATTTCCTCAGCTTAATGCCAAATAATGATCCCCCCCCCCCCCGTTTCAGATCATCTGGATGAAAGATAATGTAAGAGATGTAATGCATTGTGTCCTTTAATGTGAACTGCCATGATCTTATAAAGTATGCAGCAAAAATGACTGCCACCATGCTGCAAAGCATGATGACAGGTTGGCTCACTGTCTCAGTAACCCAGAATGTTGCTTCACTCCCTTGTGCTCTCCCTCTCTTCCCCAGCAGGTGGAGAGCAATGATTCACTCTGAGTAAATGTGGAAAAAATGGGTTCAGGATAAATTGGTCTGCATTTATTTATTTATTTATTTATTTATTTAACGTATTTGTATACCACCCCAACCCAAGGTCTCAGGGCGGTTCACAACAAAACAAAAACAAAACATGAAAATCAATTAAATGTTAAAAACAGTTTAAAACAAATCAGTAAACAATCTAGAATTTAAAAAGTTAAAAAGCTAAAAGGCCTGGGTAAAAAGATGAGTCTTCAGACACTTTTTTAAAGCCGCTAGAGATAGGGAGACTCTTATTCCCACGGGAAGCATGTTCCAAAGTCTCGGGGCGACAACAGAGACGGCCCGTTGCTGGGTGGCCACCAGATGACATGAAGGCAGCCGCAGATGAGCCTCCCCTGATGTATGCAGTGGACGATGGGGATCATGCATAAGAAGACGCCCTCTTAAGTACCGTGGGTCTAAGCTGTTTAGGGCTTTATAGGTTATAACCAGCACTTTGTATTTTGCCTGGAAGGTTATTGGCAACCAGTGTAACTCCTGTAATATAGGAGTAATATGGTCTCTTGGCTGCCGCATTTTGTACTAATTGTAGTTTCCAGATTAAATACAAAGGCAGCCCCACATAGAGCGCATTGCAGTCATCAAGTCTGGAGGTTACCAGCAAGTGTACTATTGTCCTGAGATCATGAAGCTCAAGAAACGGACGCAGCTGGCTTATCAACTGAAGCTGATAGAAAGTGCTTCTGGCCACTGCCTCAACCTGGGAGACCAGGGACAGGTGTGGATCCAGAAGCACTCCTAGACTGCGTACCTGTTCCTTCTGAGGAAGTGTGACCCCATCTAGAACAAGTAGATCAATATTGCTTCCTGAGTGACGACCCCGCACAATGAGTACCTCTGTCTTGTCTGGATTCAGTCTCAGTTTGTTATCCCTCATCCAGCCCATTACTGCTTCCAAGCAGGCATTCAGGCAGGATATGCCTTCTCCTGATAATGTTGACATGGAGAAATAGATTAGACATTTATTTTTTCATGTACAGTGATTTCATCATTTTTCCTTTTACAATTTTGCTCCGCTTCCCCTGTTTCTGTAATTTTCATTCTTCCCAGGAGACTACTGCTAGTTTTATCGCACCTGGGATAGAGCTCTGGTTGCCATTCACCCCATTTCATTCTGCAGCAATTCTTCAATAAATAGTTATTTAGCAAGTGGCAACTTACAAGGTCTTTGGGACTGGTTATTTACAATGCATTAGAGCTGGTTTTATGTTTAGAGAGATAGATTTTTATGATCAAATGTTTTTGTTTGTTGTTGAGACTTGAGAACATTCTGAGAAGTACAAGTGTGAGTGAAAAATTGGTGAATAATTCCATACTATGGTTCTTGGTGATGTGAAATCTCTTTCAAAGGTGGAAGGTACTAATTTCCTTAGAAAGTGCCAATAATGTTTATTGGGTGACATTTTCCCTCCATGTTTTCTGAACATTGGTTGTAGATAAATTTTCTAAAATACAAGGCACTCTAAAATCTGCTGGTGGATGTTCAGAATGTTCTTCAAACAACAAACACCTATTGTTTTATCAACTATGTGGAATATTTGTATGTTTGTCACAGAACATCCCAATTGAGTATTATGCATAGTTCTGACTGTCATTATTGAGATGCATGTTGTTCAGATGATGTAAGAACTTGCTTCTGAGCTAAGGTACTCTGCAAAGAAAGTTTCCCATTATACTCTGGTTCTTCTTTAACCTACCATTTTAATTTTAGTCAGTAAGTCAAAAATCATCTAACATACTAATCACAACATCTTTATCTTCTCTACCAGAAATTATATTGTAGATGCAAACAAAAAAATAGCTACATACTTACATTTGAAAAGGTGAGAGTGTTCTGCCTCCTTCTGAGTGCCTTCTGAAATCCTTTCTTTCTGAAAATCTCACTCAAAACTGGTACAACACAACAACCCTGTAATTTATAGTCCTGTGTAGTAATCCTTTCTAAATCAACATTAATTCTCGTTATGTCTTGCTGCACCTTCAGCAGGTTCTCTGATAAATTATACCACCAGCTTTTTTAAATCAATGGTTGACATCCAGCAAAGCATTAGGAGGATAGAGTAGAAGCTGCACCCTTGTAGGGAGGGCTACTCTGAGTGTAGCCAAAGGCTTGTTGAGCACCAGAGCATGTATGTAGGAGACTGAGAGAAAATTTTATTGCTCTCCCTTCCCTCCAAAAGTGTTGTTTTACTTCCAGGAATATGTCCCTGTGGGCTACACAGCAGCCACTGTTAATAATAACAACAACAACAACTTTATTTGTTATCATAACACATCAAAAAATACAATACAAAACAATTTTAAAACTTGTTTTTTAAATCAGTTTTAAAAAGCTTGAGTGAACAAAAAGGTCTTCACCTGGCATCTAAAAGAACAAAGTGATGGTGCCAGGTGAACATCACTGGGGAGCAGGGGCACAACTAGGTAATTTTGGAGCCTGGGCCTAAAGGATTTTGGAAGGCCCCCCACTTGAGGGCTTGGGAGTGGGGGTCGGGGCAAGTTAATTTAAAAAAAAAAAAAAATAGTATTTTTTCAACCACTGTTGTAGGCAGGGACAGGGCGGCCAGTGAGGTGTGAGGATACTCAAGGGGAGACCAGGGCAGGGGAGGTGGAGGCAGCGGCATGAGCTCCTTCCCTGAGCCCGCCTGCCTCCCAAATGATAGATTGGGCCATTTTGGGCCCATTTCTGGTATCGCACATGCACACTACTCTACTCTACTCTTCCATATAAAAGCATCATCATGGTTCAAAACCAAAGATAAATCATTTTGTCTGTCTATATCCATTTTGCATTTACATGTCACCATTGGTACACATGTCACAACATGACAAGTTGGCATAGAACTCCCAGCAAACAAATGGTCACCAAATGCTCAGCAACTTGCAAAGCACTAAATACTTTACAAGTGCTAACCAAAAGAGCTTGTAAATGCCAAGCTGATTCCAAATCAAACTGAGGGGAATTCACCCTATTAAAATGAAGAAATAAGAATTAAAGGCATTTTTATTTATTTTTGGTGTAGGATGGTTTAATGACAACTTTCGTCAGTCTTTTTGCAAGTATTACACTGTTGAATTAAAATTTGCAACACACAATCAAATAAATTTAAAACTCCTAAATCCAAATCAAATCTTAGTAAGGATGATATGCCTTAGTTTGTGAATTCAAATTGAAAATGTAATTATTAGGATTTATTTTATGCATAAAATATGATTTAGGGATGTATTTTAAAACTAGAAACTACTACCTGTTAATGGTTATTTTTATTTATATAGCTATATAAAATCTGTTCAATAATACATAGCTAGGATGCTTAACAGCCACAGTCAATAGCCCTCTTCAGATGTTATGATCAATGCATGTACAGATCTGTATGCAAGTACAATTATGTTCAACACACATACAGCAGTGCAATTCCTATTTGTACCAAGGAGGTCAGTACCCAGGTTCACTTTCAAAATGAATGCATGCAGTCATTCACAAAAAAACACGTACATGTGTAGACACACCTGAATGCTTGTACAGTATAATCTCTGAATAGGGCTTAAATGAGAGCCTTTTCCCTGACCTGCAGAGTGTTGCCCTGCAGTCTTTTGACTCAGCCATTGATTAGTCATTGAACTAGTCTGATGCACAAACTGGGTATGGCTTATATTACTTGCATTTCTTACTACACGCAAAGCCACCTGATCCAATGGAGTAGTGTGGAAGAGTTGGATATGCAGAGGCCCTTTTAAAGGCTAATTTTCTGGCAATTGGCTGTTTGAAAGGAAAATACTTTGGGCGGGGGGTGGGGGGGTAGATAAATCTAGTCCTATAAATGGTTACCAAGATTTAAATGTTTTACAAAGGACTCCATGTGTGTAGCCCTGACTGCTGGATTGGACTTAGAAACACACACCACATCTTGTTACACCTGTAGATCCTCATCCAGTGAGGAATGGAAGACTGCCTTAGCATGCATATAGCTCCCAGGTTGATTGGCACTACAACAGTGCTCTGAACAATGCTTGTCTTACATCTGCTCATTAATTGATTTCAACATCCAGTGAAGACAGGGAATGTGGTATTTTTGGATTCATGAAGGTTCAATGAGAATATTGTTTCAATAGGCACAGTATCTTCCTTCTTCACTAATAAGCGGCTTTCTGTTTCTGATCCAAGCCTGTAGCTACCGACTTCAATATTCCAAGGTTGGGGGTAGAGTCTATGCCCATGTCATGGTTGTAATGGCCCTCCTGACAGGGTAGGATGGCTAGCCCTCAAGCTACTCCCTTTTTACAAAAGCGGTCCCCAAACAGCTATGGGAAGGTTTGGGATTAGACACACTAAGCACAGACCAGCAATAATGAAATCAAAGGGTGGTTTATTTTACCCACGCGGTAAGGGCTTGGATTTGAACAGGGGTGAGGGAGACAGACGTTACAACACCACACTTCAAACCAAATATAATAAAGAAGCTAACTAGCAGATCCTTGTTGAAGTTCCACCAGGCAGATTGACTCCTCTTGAGTTAGATTTCCCAGGGACACAGGCACTCCTGGGGCAAGAACCAGCTGATCACTGCAAAGCTATCTCTGCTCTCCAGGGCATGCAAGATTTTGCTTGCAACTTCTTGCTAAAAGCAAACTGAAGAGAGTTGCAATTTTTGGAAAGCATCCAAACTAGAACTTTACACTCAGTCAGTGCAAGGTTTTGTTACAATACCATACATGTTTTGCTGGGCAATGACAGACTGTGCATGGTTCTGAGTTCCAGGACTGCAGTCCCGTCCACCACAGTCTTAAATAGTATGTGATGCAGACAGTTCATGTGTGGCTGCTTGATCTGAGCAATTCTTGCCTCTCAAAAGTTCGCACATACTACTTTCTATAATGCAATGCCTATGACTGACCAATAAACATCTGAACTCATTTGTTGTCTGAAGGAAATAAAAGGGTTGGGGATTGAGTAACACAATTATGCAAGACAAATTCCATGAAAAAGCAAGACATTTTCAGTTAATTAAAATGTAAGCAGATATTATTTCTGTCAGATGGTACAGATTAAGTTCTCATTTCACATGATTAAGCTTTTTTATGTGTTTCTGCCTCCTTGCCCACCTTGCTGTTATGAAACCACCTGTGCTGCAAATACATGCATCCTGATTTGAAATCAATTGAACTACGTCCACTGAGTACATTTGGTTAGGATTAAAGAGCATTTTAAAAGGCCTGTGCTCCTTGTCAAAAACCTTGTCAAAAGTATCGAACACACTTACATTATAATCATAAATCACAAATGACTGTCAATGAAGGTGTGAAAATATAAATCACTGCTGTTTTGTTACTTTAGCACATTGGTGTGGGCATACCCAAAATTAATTTGAGAAAAAGGAGACCCCATGTCCAGGTAACTATGGATGGAGGTGACTGTTAGTGTGTTTAAAAATGCATAGAGCTGCAAAAGAGATTAGAGAGCTTCTATTTAGCTTCCTAGATATAACATAACTAGGCTGTTTGGAAAAAATAAGTAACGTCCAAAGCATGAAGTTTGCAAGATTAGTGTGGATTGTTGTTGCTAGCAACTTAGAACTAAATTTGCTAATAACTAATAATTAAGAATTAAATTTGTTCCTTAGCTATAACTCTCCTTAACTTTTTCAGAGAAATAATAAATCAGGAAGGAGAAAGGGAGATTACTCATTTTGGATGCATTTATTATAAATTTGAAGCCCCTACATAACGTTAATGGACATATTACATACCTGCCAACATGTCCCTATTTTCCCATTCAGGTGAATGATGAATGGGAAAATAGGGATCTGTCAGCAAGTATGATATTATAGAGAGTGCACTGCAAATAAGAATTTGTGCAGTGTTACTTCTATGGGTTCCCAAATGGACATCAGAAAGTGGCGCATATTTAGTTTGAAGCAATGTGTCGTGAAGTGACAGACATCCAGAGTAACACCATGCTGATACAACAGTGTTTTCCATCACAGAAGGTGAGAGTGGGGAATTGTCAGTGATCCTTCCCTTCCTTCTGCAGCTACCTGCACCTCCTGAAAACATCTCTCCAAGAACTGTGGTACTCTCAGGGACATATTTTCAGGATTCACATGTGGCTGCAGAGGAAAGGATAGATTGGCAATAATTGCCCCTTCCCGCAAAGCAAGGGAAACACTCTTGTATCAGCACAGTGTTAGTCTAGATGTCAGCCACAGTAAGGTGCACCACAAACCAGGCAATTTGTACACAAAATACTTCACAAACAGCCACTGAAACTTGTTTTTCAGATTCAGTGTGAAAAGATGTTAGTTTTATGTATAAAATTTCTAAATGTGCACAAACACAAATACCAGCCATTTTTTAAAGTTTAAAGAACACCTTTTGCAAAAGAATGCAACTGTACCTTGCTATACGCAGATCCAGCATCCACAGTTTTGCGTATCTGCATTTGAGTAATTAACAATCGACTTGGGCATTGGGGGGGGGGGCGGCCGGCCAAAAAGGATTTAATTCAATTCTGCATATCCATGGGTCGGGGTGACCGGAAATGACCTCAGAGTTCATTTCTGGACACCATTTTGTGGAGGAAACCCATTTTGTGGCTCATTGGTTTGAAAAACAAAAACAAAAAGCCCCAGTGATTTTTCACATAAACTTTGGGACTGGGGTTTGTGTGTGGGAATCCTTGGACTCTCAAAGGCCTGTGGAGTGTATAGGTAAAAAACACAGCATTTTTGTGTTTGGGGGCACTTTTTGGGTCTAAGAACCCAACCCCCATGATCCCATAGATTCAATGCCTCATTATTCATGGTTTCATTTCCCAAGATAATATGCGGGAATGCAACCCCCGCAGATAATGAGGTACAGCCATACTGAATGATGGTTTACCAATCCCATGTTTATGTTGCTGCACCAGTTCTTTCTCTCCTATCCTTCAAGTCTACCTTGTAAACTAAAATAATAGGCCCTTGCTCACCACAGCCATGCTGCAAGTCAATGCTCTAGCTTGCTTTGGTATTTTCTTGTTAGTGACATACTTTGCTATTAGTGTAGCTCTTGCATGGCAATTATAACCTTCATTGCGCAGTAATGTTTTATACATGGATGTTAGGATTTGGAAAAATGCAGATCACACAGGATTGCTGTATAAAGCCATCTACATTATATGGGAAAAGAACAGTTAATGGAGTCTCACACTTGGTGGAACAGTACATCCTTTGGTTAAGAAAGTGCATGGCTAAGATTCCAGAGACCCAAGATCCTTACCAAGACCCGTGTACAGATTAGTCTTGCAGTCATTGTTGTTTTACAACTTATCCCTTCTTATTAATTACTATCATTATTTTTCCTATAGTGCTTAAAATATAATAAATATATTAAATGGGTTATGGTAAATAAGCTAAAATAATAAGCCCTTGCAATACAATCTTAGACTGTAAGGGTCTCTGAAATTATAAAGTTCATTTAGTTATTTTTGGTCTAACCCAGTGGTTCCCAGCCTGGGGGCCTCCAGATGTTGCTGAACTACAACTGTACAATACATTGTAGCTGGGGTTGATGGGAGTTGTAGTTCAGCAGCATCTGGAGACCCCCAGGTTGGGAACAATTCACTGGAGAAATTCTCTTGCAAAAGTCTCTTGCATTTCATGCTTTTAGATAGATATTATAAGTTGGACCAGTGGTTCCCAACCTGGGGGGCTTCAGATATTGCTGAACTACAACTCCCATCAGCCCCAGCTACAATGTGTTGTACAGTTGTAGTTGCAAGAGAATTTCCCAGTGGATTGTTCCCTAGCATTTTACTAGTGACACAGTTGTTTTCTTTGGAAATACAGCCTAAAAATTATGTATTGTGCTGGTCCACATCATACTTAGTCTGCTGGCCTGACTAGAGGCAATAAGGCTATGTATATGTTATGAACGTGCATGTCCTTTTGCCTTCTTGTCAGGCATCTTTCCATAATTTCGGGGGGGGGGTTCATCTGAACCACTCCTCTACGTGCACTGTAAATGCAGCATGTGTAGAGGGGCAATTCAGATGACCCCCACCCCATGTGATTAATGAGCAATGCCTCAGTGTACCGGGGGGTTGGGGGAGGACTCATGCATGCACTATTTTCATGTGTGATTGGACCAGCAGACAAGTATCGTCCAAACCAAACCCTTGTGTACTTTTATTCGATTAGTTTCATGGGAGTTTTTTCCTCACCTAAGCTTTGAGACTCTTTAACTGCCTAAACTGGACCATCATTAAAAACAAATCACTTTACACAATCAATTGGTTTTCCATTATGGCTTCTTTATCATTTTGTTTTCTTTTGTATCCTTGCTTTATATTTTGGAATGGGACATGGACTGCAATACTGCTTCTGCCATGGCAATCCCTGCATGCGTGTTGCCTGGGTTTGATCCTTCTAAAACCATTCAATTGCATGTAAGAAATTTATTTCTCAAAATGGTCTTTGTTGCTTTTTGTTTTAGAGCTAAGCTTTAATGTGAAATCATCAAAGCTTAAATAACTGTCTTTTTAAAAATGTGTTTCTCATCCATTTCAATATTATGATTATTTTTTCTGAAGTTGATTTATTCAAATTACGTTGATTTATTTGCCCAGATGAATAAGCTCCTTAGCCATTGCATGAAATTATATAGATAAACAATTTTCCTGTATTTTTATTTTACTACCAGTGTTTGAATATGTCCTTCTCTAAGATAAAATATCCTCTTTTTTAACAAAGCAAGTCTTTATTTTAATTTTTAAATTAAAAATAAACATAAACAATGAAATTACTATCTCCCCAGTACCTTATGAAATTGCTCCATAAGAATGTGACTGGTCAGTCTTCCAACATACCTTATTTCAAACCTCAGTGCCCATAGCTATTTATAGATTCTGGCCAGCCACCTCCTTTCTTTGCACATGGTTCTGCTAACATCACTTGGATGTATCTGTGACTGAGCTGTGCTTTAGATGAATCTTCCAAAATCAAGCTTATGAAGTTAAATTATCTCTTGTTTATACCATTAAAATTCCCTCAAAGCAATGAAGGTTTTTAATTAAGGTATGTCAGAATGAAAATTCCGTCTTTCATTATTTAAGAAAATACATATTCACTCTTGCAAGATCCAGTGTAAACTTTCCCAAATGGAGGCCATTTTAAATCTATTCATGTAGTGGCCATTACCAGATAGTTGTTTGTATGTAGTGGCTAACCATGTGGCTCAAATGATTTTCTCCTTACCACTACAGACCTTTTGTGGTCTTTTGAAGTTTCATGGATAAAATTTCGATGTTTGTCAGGTCAGCCTCTCTGAGTGCTTTACAGAGCCATGTTGGTGAGATAGAGAAACAATGATTAAGTATATATTGCTCACTATGTTAAGGATGTGCACAAACTAAGGTTCTTGCACTGGTTTGGCGCCAAACTAGTTTGGATGAGGTCGGCACCATGGTAGTGGGGTAGTGGTGAGTGGAATCTTTAATAAAGAAGTCCGCCACCAAATGCAACTTCCTGCTGCAATGCTGCTGCCCCCAAGAACCCACACACAGTCCTGGCACGCACATGGCATCGGTGCATTCATGGACTCCATGTGCGTGCCAGCAGCATGCACAGGTTCCCACTCGCCACTCCCCTCCCTGCAGTGCCAAACCAATTTGGACCTTGTCTGAACCAATTTGGCACTGGACCAGTGCATGAACCTTGTGAACGTCCCTGCATTCGTGCACATCCCTACACTACGTGTCATAATGTAAACTGTTTTTTAAAATCCTTACATGGAAAGCATTTTCGTGTACCGATCCAAAGTCTAATCAAATTGGAGATGGTTTCGTTGTAATCTTTTAATTTGTTTTTTGTAATAACTCTTACATTTTAAAACATCTAAGGCTAGGATGCGAAAATCAAAGTGAGAAAAATATACATTTCTGCATCAGTGACTTTTGCATCTGGTACTGAGGTAGGGCTGCCCTAAGATCAGCCCATGCCTGGGGTGGGATGCCAGGTGCCACTACCACTGCCTCCCCCTTGCCCGGTGACACATGGCATCTTGCTTCACCAAATGTGAATTTGGCATCTTGCTTCACTCAGCTGTCAGGATACACTCTGTCCAGGGAGAGGCTCTAGCCCACCACTCTTGTCCTCCACTCTTTCTCTTCCTCTTCCCTGTACTTTCCTTTCTTTTTAAAGTCAAGGATCACAGGTGCAGGATGAGGAGCCGTAGCGGCAAATGGTGGCAACAGCCTCTGCTAACCTGCCATCTGAAGCAGGCCCTATTCTAAGGAATTATGACAGGCAGGAAAACTTTTAAAAACAAACAACAACCACCCTACAGAATAATGCATTCTAAATCAATTGTAGTAAAATCATTCCATGCCATCTTAATGTCTTACAGCATTTTATTGTGCCCCTTAGGCTTTGGAGGGTCACCAGAGGATGATCGTTCTGTAACTGTGCAACACTTGCAGAGGATGATTCTCTGTAAATGTGTTTATACAAACAAGGCTAATGGATAAACAGAGGTTACTCTTGGAAACCCAGACCCTCTGAGATAATTATCAGAATTCTGGAAACTTTGTGTGTCCATTCCCCTCCCCTTCCAGATATTTCCTGGAAAAGATAATGGTTTGGAGACTCTGTTCCTTTATTCCTTCCTTAATTGTCTACCCTACAGCTCTCCCTTTTATTTTTCTGAAAGGGAAGTGACATAAATTCTCTCCCGAATGTCATTGTTGAGAAAGAGAGAGATAAATATTAGTCTTCTCTGCCTTAGTTAGAATATAGGTGAGGAAGCAATTGCCTAGGCATGGAGTCCATACCATTGATAGCATATGGTTTAATGGGCCCAAAATAAGTACAATAGGGAGTCAGTGCTGTTTCTCTGCAGTGGTGGCAACACAACTCTGTCAGGATGTAGGCTTCTATAAACTCCCTTGATTGCATTTTCTAAGCTATAAAGGAAGGACGCTCCATTAGAATACATTCTGTAGCCTAGCCTCAACATAATGAGTACCTTATAGTTACCATATCTGAATCTACAAGAAAGGCTGTTTACTTTAAAGGTATTTGCAAAAGTATCTATCCAAGGTAAGTAATTGTTTTAGGTCCCTAATTAGTTTCAATATAGCATTTGAATCATTTTGAGCAATTTAATCCTGAATGAAATATAGGGAGAAATATGTTCATTATTTGCTGGTTTGATACATTCTTCTTCAGAGTCTCAAATCTCAGGAGCCGGTGACTCTGGATTTTCTGGATGCGGAGCTGGAAAATGATATTAAAGTTGAGGTAAATTATACTAATTAATCATTATCTTAATTTGTATCTTGAGTGAGCCTTCACCGGTATTAGGTAAGTAGTTTGTTTTCTGGAGTAGCCGGTTCTCTTAGAGTTGAGACGCTTGTGGGATCAAGTAATAATAGCAATACTGTCTATGTTCTTTGGCCCCATATTAATTAGGGAACAGGACAACATGGCAAGCTGCTATATAAAAGAGATAACCAAAAGCATAAATTATGGTCAAGAAATCAGGAAAATATCTGAAATATTTTGTAGCCAAGAGCTGTAGCAGTAACATGACGAATCTGGGCCATCCTACATGTTATGTTAGGCATGTTGTTGGACCTTGTGTACCTAACTTCTGTTTTCTAAAAACCAGCGATAGGGGGAACTATCAGGGTTGGAGGGAGAGAGGATTTAACCATTTGCTGCTGCCTCAATCTTAGTCCATTTTAGCAGTGCCATGGTTGCTATTTGCCCAGGAAGAGAAGAAACTATGAAAAAACTATTGGGGAAAGAGAAGCTTCCCTGTCAGAACAAATAGAAAACATAGCTGGGAGGTGAGCTAATTGGAGTCCATGACAGAGGGAAATAGTTAAATCCCTTCTCCCCACCTTATTGACTGGGCCTCCCTTTGGCTGCTGTTTAGCAAAACAAAACCAAGAACGCAAGGGCTTATAATATGTTAATCGCCACGTGTGATTAACATATTATAGGCCCTTGCGTTCTTGGTTTTGTGTGTAGTTTATATTAGGGCCAATCAGATAAACTGGATACTTTGACCACCTTAGGACTTATCATACAGAGAACTGGCCCTGTATTAGGGTTCTCTTCTATGCAGTCTCGCGGAAAGCTTCATGTAGTTTAAAGAGCCTAGTTTGAGTTCAGAACCAGAAATGGAACCATGGAATTCTGTCAAGCAAGCAGTACAGGCTTTTTAGTGCTGACCTGAACCCATCTCGCCCCTCGCCCCACTTTAACAGTCTCTTTCAGAAGTGGCAAAAATAAGGTGGTGTCCATTAGGGATGTGCAAACTGGTTCAAATTTGAACCAGTTTGAATTTGAACCAGCTAATTTCAGCAGTTCGAATTTGAACCAAACCGGGCATTGGGTTCGACCTGCCAGTTCAAATTTGAACCGAACTGAGCCTGATTCTATTTGAACTGATTTGAACCAGTTTGAACTGGTTTGAGCCTCCAAAACTGGGTTGAGTGGTAGGTACCCATGGGTGCCAACTAGTATCCAAACCCCAAAGCAATCGGACACTCCTACGGTTTTTAATGATTTTTTTGAAAAAAAGTTTTTTGCCCCTAGGTATTCCACATAGGGAATAATGGGCAATAATAATAAAATTTCAAAAAATCATAGGAGTGTCCAATTGCTTTGCGGTTTAGGTGGTAGTTGGCACCTGTGGGTGCCTACCACCCAACCCAGTTTTGGAGACTCAAACCAGTTTAAACTAGTTCAAAACAGTTTGAAACAGGTTCAAATTTGAACCAAACCAAAGGGGGGTTCGCACAAAACCAAAAATGGACCTCCCCATCCCAGTTTAAACCTGGTTCAAATTTGAACCAAACTGGGCAAACAGGTTTTGTGCACATCGCTAGTGTCCATCAGTTTCAGGGTAAAGGGCTTCATAAAATTCTTTAGAGGTTTCAGGAACTGCACACAATCTTTGTTACTTACTTTGTTTAACAGAAATTGCCACACCTCTACAGCTTGAAACACTGCTGGTATTTCCAGTGCCTGGCTTTCTCTTCTCTGGAAGGTACTGGCATTTTCTGTTGAGGAAGGAAAGAAGGAAGTTTAGACACCACAACCCCTGAAACATTTCAAATATTTGTTCAAGTTTGTCCTGCCCCCAAACATACCCTAGCACCCCAACGTTAATATTCAACTAATGTCCAAGTCAGTACAACTACTTTTGCCTCTAATAGTAATTAATTGAGTTCAGTCTTGACACCTCTGCCTTTAGCAGGCCCATCTTTAAAAACCTGCTACCAGATCCATTATAAAAGTTGCTAAGGATTTAACCCACGGGAATTTATACATGCATTGTGTCACTAAGCTATGGCCTGTGCCTGCTATTAATAAGGAAGTCAGTGCTGCTATTGAAGTGAATAAACAGTGTTGAATTTGGACTGTGACATTTGGATAAACATTTAAAATGTTTTAATTCCATAGATGTTACATATATATTGCATGAAATGACAGTGAATCCTATTAACTATCAACAAAGTTGATAGTTGCAGATGACACAAAACTATTTGGAGTAGTGAAATCCACAACACATTGTGATGAGCTGCAAAAAAGATCTCTCCAAAGTGGGATAATGGGCAACAAAATGACAAAAAAAAGTACCCAGAATGTTGGGGGGCAATATGCTAAATCATTGTAAACCGCTTAGAGAGCTTCCAGCTATAGAGCGATATATAAATGTAAGTGCTATTGCTAAGTGCTAAATGTGGTTCAGTGTAAGCAAGTGTAAAGTGATGCATATTGGGGCAAAAAAAAACCCCAACTTCACATATACACTGATGGGATCTGAGCTGTCTGTGACTGATCAGGAGAGGGGTCTTGGGGTCGTGGTGGTCAGCTCATTGGAACTGTCGAGTCAGTGTGCAACAGCTGTGAAAAAGGCTAATTCATGCTAGGAATAATTAGGAGGGGGATTGAAAATAAAAATGCTAATATTATAATGCCCTTATACAAATCTGTGGTGCAGCCACATCTGGAGTACTACGTACAGTTTTGGTCAGTGTATCTTAAGGGATATTGTAGAACTGGAAAAGGTGCAGAAGAGGGCAACCAAGATGATCAGGGACCTGGAACACCTTCCTTATAAGGCTAGGCTTCAGCATCTAGGGCTCTTTACCTTGGAAAAGAGGCGACTAAGGGGAGACATGATCAAGGTGTATAGAATTATGCTTGGAGTGGAGGGGATGGACAGAGAAATTTTGCTTCTCTCACAACACTAGAACCAGGGGTCACTCCATGAAACTGAAGGTTTGGAAATTTAAGACCAAAAAGAGGAAGTACTTTTTCACACAGCATATAATTAATCTATGAAATTCTTTGCCCATGTGGTGATGGTCACCAGCTTGGATGGCTTTAAAAGTGGCTTAGACAAATTCATGGAGGACAGGTCTATCCATGGCTACTAGTCTGGCGACTGGGCCACCTCCAACCTCAGAGGCACGATGCCTCTCAATACCAGTTGCAGGGGAACAGCAGCAGGAGAGAGGGCATGCACATACCTCTTGCCTGTGGGCTCCACAGAGGCATCTTGTGGGCCGCTGGGTGAAATAGAATGTTGGACTAGATAGGCCTTCGGCCTGATCCAGCAGGGCTGCTCTTATGTCCTTATGTTCTCGGAATTTGTTGAATACCCTTTCTTTCTCTTGACTGTAGATCCGGAAAAAAATGATAGATGCAGAAAGTGGGGATAGGACCTTTAGAACGCTGGTCAAGTCCCAAGATGAGGTAAGATTATAAACATTTGTTTTCTGAAAAGAATATTGAAAAAGCTGCACGCACTTGTGTCTGAACTAGTTGCCTATTGTGTGGTATTGCTAGTATATAGCCTGAAATTATAGTAGAAGATAAACTTCAGACTAGGAATTTGAGGCTTTATGATTGGAAGCTAGAAATTGACATTTGCATATGGAGCAGTGCATTTTAACCCCTCACTGAAGAGTAAGAAAAGGACACCCTCTTCCTTCCTACTGTAGTCTGCTACGATCACATCCATAGATTCCATACTCTGGAGATTCATTGGTCGGGAGAAGGAATTTGTGTTTAATGTGAGTGCTTGTTTTCAGACTGGGTATTGTTTTTTCTGGAAATACGTATATAAAGATCTTACATTTCAAGCAGCACAGGAACTATGTGTTGCAATCCCAGATTTGATCCTGGATGAACAGTCTTGCATGTGTTACAGAGACCTGATCAGCACTGTGGCCTGTGACCTATGATGTTCCGTAGGGTGCTTTCTTGTCTCTCTTGCTATTTAACATTTACATGAAATCTGGGAGAGATCATGCAGAGTTTTGAAGTTAATTGTCATAAACGTCCTGATGATACACAGCTCTATCTCTCTTTTTCATCTCTGTCCAGGGAGGCAGTAGAGGTCTTGAATTATTGTGGTTCTAATCAGGCAGATGCCTGATCCACCAATAGGGTATCAACCTGTTCTGGAAAGGATTGTACTCCCCTTTGAATATCAGGTTCACAGTCTGGGAGAGTGGGAGTGAATTTGACATTGCTCGGGAAAGCTCAGGTGATTACTCTGTCCAGGAGTGATTTAGCTAACTATACGTCAGGGCTGCTCAACTTCGGCCCTCCTGCAGGTGTTGGCCTACAACTCCCATAATCCCTGGATATTGGCCACTGTGGCTGGGGATTCTGTAGGAGCTGTAGTTCAAGAACAGCTGGGGGGCCTAAGTTGAGCAGGCCTGCTATACGTGTTCCTGAGGATAGTGATGTCACACATGTCTTAGTTACTTTTCATTTGGTTTCTCTCAATGCACTCTATGTAGGACTGCCTTGAAGACCATTCAGAAACTTCAGGGGATACAAAATGGTGTTGCATAAGTTCTGACTAGAGCCAGCATGTTGGACCATGTTACTCCCTTATCAACTACACTGGTTTCCTGTCTATTTTTGACTGCAATTTAAAGTGCTGGTTACCACATTTAAAGCTCTAAACAGCTTGGGGCCAACTTACCTAAAGGACCACCTCGTCTCATATGAGATCCATTCAGATTCTCAGGGGAGAGTCTTCTATACATCTTGTTTCTCTACATCGTACATCTCTGTTCTGGATTGTGTTGTGCAGCTATTTTATTTGTTGTGTGTATAAATTGCTTTTAGATTTTTATTATTTTACTTCTCATTGTGTATGCCACTTTGAATATTCATTTTAGAATGACAGAATGTGGTTTATTTTAAAATCACCTTAATAACTTTCTTAGAACTTGGTGAGTTTCAGAATAGCAGCTGACATGATGTGCAGCCTACCGCTTCTGTGACGTTCTGCCCCAGGGCTTCTGTAGACTTTGGAGGCAGCCCTGATGCCTCTTTGAAGCAGCTATTGCAGAAGCTGCATTTCCGGAGGTTTCCCCATCCATGACAATGGGAAAACCTGCAGAAATGCAGCTTCTGCAATTGCTGCTTCAAAACTGCATCGGGGCTGCCTTTGAAATCTGCAGCAGCCCCTTGGGACAGACCATAATGGAAGTGGTAGAGTGCACATCATGTCAGCCAGCATCTTTATATTTTGAGGGAGGTTTTAAATAAAATATAGATTATCTGTGCCAAACTAGATAGTTCACATCAAACTGAGACATTTTAAAACATCACCCTGTTGCAAAACTTTTCAAGAATATTTAAACCAGCTTCTGCTTCACAGAAGTGTGTTCTAGAGAGAACATCAGACACAGTACAAAAGCCCTAAAAGTCAGAATTTTGTTAATTTTTAATGATTAAATTGAATGCATATAAATCTAAGACACTGGCTTGTAGTATGTTTGAACATTATTAGTAACTGCAGTGCCGCAGCTGTATGGTTTTTATCACAGACATCTCTATAAATCTTTGTCTCCAGGTATAATGTTGTTATATGCTACAGCTGGCAAGCAGTTAAAGTTTTAAATGATAAAAACTGAATAACCTAGTCCTTTGGGATCTATTAACTCTGATTAAATCACAAAAGTGTGTCAGGGGATCTTCTAACATTTTCCATCATGTGGCCTCTCATTCATTTATTCTATAATTAAGTGAATTGAAATTTTCACATTAATATTTTGTTCCATAAAGAAACTTAAGAGTGTACTTAAATCAATGCTATGACACATATACTATGTGACATAGGAACATAGGAAGTTGCCAGATACTGAGTCAGACCATTGGTCCATCTAGCTCAGTATTGTCTACACAGACTGGCAGCAGCTTCTCCAAGGTTGCAGGCAGGAATCTCTCCCAGCCCTACTTTGAGATGCCAGGGAGGGAACTTGGAATCTCCTGCATGCAAGTATGCAGATGTTCTTCCCAGAGTGGATCCATCCCCTAAGGGGAATATTTTACAGTGCTCATGCATTTAGTCTCCCATTCATAACCAGGACAGACTCTGCTTAGCAAAGGGAACAAGTCATGCTTGCTACCACAAGACCAGCTTTCCTCTTCAGTAAGACTATTTTGTCTGTGCTTATCGCCAAGAATGCAAAACATCTAGGTGCCTGATTGTCACTGGCACCTTTAAATTAGGGGTGTGCACAGAACCGGCTGGTCAGGTTCAGTTTGAGTCCGAACTAGACTCAAACCTGACTGGAGCAGTTCAGTACAGAACCCCTCCCGGTTCAGTCCAGGGGGTCTGCGAATATTTTTATTTTATTTTTTAAAAATGTTTTCTCCCTTCCAGAGAAGTTCATTGCATGGCGGGGTGTGTGTGTGTCCTACGGAGGTTCCCCCTCCCCCTGCCGGCCTCCAAAATCATCGCCTCTGGCCGTTCCAGCTGGTTTTTCATAGTTCGGGCTTCCATAGTTCTGGGCTTCCATAGTGCGGTGCGGTGCCCAAAATGGTGGCTCCTGTGCACTTGCAAATGGTTTCTGTGAGGCCCTGGGGGGCATTTTGAAGGCTGGGTGGGGACCTCCGCAGAGGTCCCCTCCACCACCCCCGCCACCCCAAGGAACTCCCCCAGACGGGAAAAAAGGTTTTTTTAAAAATCAAAGGGGGGGGAATTCGTGAACTGGCAGGGGCAGGTTGGTCCTGGTCCAGACAGAACCATCCAGTCCAGCCGAACCATCAAACCCCTGAACCATCGAACTGGTTCATACATCCCTACTTTAAATTGCCCTGGTGGCTGGCACCTGAATGTAGGGTGCAGATTTTCACCTGCATTATCTACTCTCAGTCGCATAAGATCTTACTGGATCAGATCCAGGGTCCATTTAGTCCAGCATCTTATTTCCAGCAGTGGCCAAACAGATGTCTCCAAGTAAACTCACAAACATACTGTATCTTAGTCTACATTTAATTTCTAAAATGAGAGTTATGGGTCTGAAACTTGACTACAAATCACAAAACCTGGCTAGGAAAACAACCCTATTCCAGATGTGTGAAAGTCAATTGTGGTACTTCATGCTGAAGAAAAGCGCTCTGTGCTCAAGGAATTTTCCTTTTCATCATCAATTTTTGTATCCTCCATTGAGAAAAGGTATTAGTACAGAGTCCAGCAGAGCTCTTGTAATAATTACCCCCCCACACACACACACCCCTACCCCACCTCTCCAAAGAGATAGAATGGTCTTTTTTCCAATCCTAATTTTTTTCACTCAGCGGGAGAGAGAGAAAAAGAGGAAAGCTACTTTTTCTATTGAGTGGGAAGATCTCTCCTCTTAGTCAAGTGATCTGCATCCATTTCTTTTCTAAGCTGGCCCATAGAGAATCTGGCTAGTTCCCAAGTTTGGGGAAGGGGGGTGGGGGAAGCACCACTGCTCATGGCCAAAAAACTATTATTATTTTTATGTTGTTTGCCACATTGCTTGCTAGCAGTGTTTCTTGACTTGACTAACATTTCCTTGGACAATTCTAGTATCTCCTATATTATTTTCCCCTCAACTATATGATGAATGAAATAACCTCCCTGTTTTAGAGTGGCACTCTGATGTTCTGGGAATACATACTGATTTGAGAAGTACTTTGCTAAAAAGACAAACCACAGCACTGGAACTTGCAGGAACAGCATTGATTTTGCTTAGGCGTTTGTATGGTATTAATCAAATAAGAGGCTTTTAATCTTTTCTTAATTTTCTTGAGATCCTTAAGAAAATTACAGTCTTGCTCAATAATATTTTGCAGCGCTACATTGACAAAGGAAACAGAACATATACGTGGACAGCTGTGAATGGTACCGATTACAGGTGATCAAATAATCAGGTTTCATTGTTGTCTTCAATAGAAAAATGTTCTTATTTCTGTAAACTCATCTGTTTCTTTACATTTATTTATGAGAACTTCCACTAAATGGACTGGAAATAGCATATCTGAAGGGCCAACTTTTCCTGTATGAATTTGTCTGCAGAGGTAATAATCAGAGGTCCTGAATCCAGGTGCCCCTGCCTTTAGCAGTAGGCAGGTGTTTACCAGAAGCATTATATGGGATTACAGGTCCACAGGCTCCAGAAGGAGTTAAATCTTAGAAGCAAGGAAGCCAGCTAATGTTTACAGAACCCTTTCTCCCCTTCTTTCCCTTCTGTAAATGCCCCCACCAACAGGAACCATTCTTCTTTTCCTAGACTCCACCCTCTGAGTCAAATGGTCTGCTCCTCAGGTGACCTGGCCTTGGGTTGCCTTGGAGCAAACCAGGGCAGATATGGTGTCTGAAAGAGTTTGAAGTAGAAGTCCAATCCCATCAGCCTTCTGATTAGTTATATTATTTGATGATAACTGAAATATGAGTTGTGAATTTTATTAGTTAGTGAGTCCATGAACAATTATTGCAAAACTTGCTGTGGTCCATCATTGGCAACTATAGTTTCTGTTATGTTTACCCCCTGGTTTTGTTACCAGAATTATAAACAGGAGATATTTCTGTCAAATTATTGTTGGACTGACATAAACGTTAAACTCCGATTTCTTTCCTAATTGGCCTTTGTAAGCTGGAGAAAGAGCATCTCATGAGGGCTATATTACAGTAGACTCATTTATAAAATTATGGATTTTAATTAGTAGTTTCTGTTCAGTAGGAACTCTGTTTAGCATTTAATAGTAGGGAAGCCTCTTCTGATTTCCCATAAGGATAATTGGAGGAAAGTTGTCTCCAAATAATTAGTAATTATACGGTGTGTACTTCAAATGGCAATGGTGTTGATGAAGATTAGCATGTGTGACTCGATTCCACAGCTAGATCTTTATGTTAATTTCTGCAAGTATCTATTAGAAGTCATAAGTAAGGAGCACATTCATTTTATGCTTTCAAAAACTAGAGGGCTAGAGTAGGTCTCATAATCATCAACATTTAGACAGAGCCTTTGAGGCAAGGGAGCTGAGTTAATAATTTGCAAACAAAATGTGTATTTATATAGCAAGCAGAGTGAGAGGTGTGTGCCCCCCCCGCTTAATTACTCTTTTTAGAAGGCTTCTCAGAGCATAACTGGAATAAAATTAGAGGGGAAGTTAAGTGGTAGGGGCTGTGGATTCATGAAGGAGCTCCCTACTGTTTTCCACATAATTTAAGCACTAGTCAAAAAGCTATTGGCCACACACATGCATTTGAGCTATTTGAATCCTATAATATTGTAAAGCAACTGCATCATGTCCACTAACTGAAGTTTGGTATCTGCCAGTTTTATAAACATTATAAACTTTACACTATGTGTATACCAGTAGAAATGTTCAATTAGTTTTCAGCTCAATATGTTGCATTACATATTTTGTGTGAACAAAAAAGCATGCTGCCAACATTACTAAGGCAACACATACATCATTTTATCTATCTATCTATTGTTAAATTTATATACCACCTTTCATTAAAATAATCACAAGGCGGTTCACATAGAAAAAGTTAACACAAGACTATAAAAATTACACAATTAAAATATGCTAAAATATTAAAACATATCTAATTAATTTTTTAAAATACATACATAAAAATACCATACAATATACAAAGAAGCAGCAACTATAGTAGCCACACTTCTTTCAAGGTGTAAGTTTTCCATTAACATTTCTTCCTCCCCCACTCCCCACTTGCACACATGTTGGATTGTGCTTGTCGACTATCTCTGCAAAATAATGTAATACTCTGTTGCCACAGGACATGAAAGCCAAACAGCAGGGTTTGTTTGTTATCCCAGACTTAATTCGCCCTTTTTCTAGAGTCTTAAAATTGTGTGCACCTTTTCATCTCTCTTGCAGTTCTGATTTTCCGATAGGTATACTCAGTCCAAATTATGAATATTCCATACAAGTCCAAATAGGGTGGAAGGCCCTCCTTTTCCCATCTTTAACAGGAAATTTCATTTGCAGGGTTTAAGATGTTGCAGATCTGAAAGCAAAAAAGAGGTTGAGTGAAGTAGTTGGCTGATGTATTTCATTATACCATTTGTCCATAATTTTGTTATTTGTGCTCAAATGTATATCATATCTGATCTGAGGGAATGTTCGGCAAAGAGAGTTCTGCACCAATTTAAAGTATGGTTTTATTTCCATTGTTTATTCTTGCCTTATTTCTTCTACAGTTTGGCCTTGGTATTGCCATCCTACAGCTTTTACTATATTAAAGCCAACCTTAATGAAGCACTAATTCAGGCTAAATGTAAGTAATTTGAAGGTTCTACAGATTCTGAATGTTACAGTTCAGTATGTAGAATTGCTCCCCCCACCAAAAAATGCAACATTTTGAAAGTCCATGAAACTTGTGAAATTCACTAGTGTTACCATGATGTACCCCCAACTCTGCAGCAATGATTCAAAGTCATTGTGTGAATGTGCAAGGTACAAAAAGTATTCTACACAAGTAGAATATGTTCTGCTACCCTGGTTGCACTAGTAAACCTTTCTCTCCCCCATTTCCTTGCCTATGTACCTACAGAATCATTGTTTTGCGTATCCTCTGTTGCTGTCTTTTTAAGGGTCTGATAGATAGCTGCCAGGTATGGGTTGTGTAGTCTGGACAGAGCTGCTTTGTAAAGTGTGCTGTAGTTGCAATACGTTATGCAGTAGATTCCTGCCCATGACGATTAAAATAAAATTGCTTAGTTTTGGATTGTAGCTGAGCTTTGAGTGTTGCATACTGTGTATGGTATGAGTGGATGCCTCCAGTGTCTAATCTGGATTCCTTTCATGTTTTCCCTACCGTAAGAAGAAACACATTATAACCATAGTTATATTTTCAGCAATTAAGTTTGAATGTGTGTTGCTGACACACCTATGCTGGACATACTTGTTCTTTAGTATGTACCTATACATACTAGATATACTTCTACTTTATTCTTATTCTACACTTAACTCTACTGAGTTCAGATGAAGCTAAATTGTTTGACAACACATGCAGGATTCCCAGCCCTGGGTTTGCCACCTATGTTCCTGCCCCCCACCCCAAAAAAAGGCATGGGAGCATTTGCAAGGAAGAAGTGGAGCAGACATAGTTTCCATAGCAGCAGATGTCGCAGCCTTTTCCTTGCAATCTTTTCCCACCTCCCTCCCTCACTTGCCTCAGACACATGCCTTGGAACTATGGTAAGCAGCTTGTGGGAGGGATTGCAGAGATAGATCAGTGGGAAATATGCAAGGAAAGAACCAAGCAGCTTCTCCCATGCAAATACCCACTCCTGCTTTGTGTTTTCAGCACCACAAACAGTGTTGGGAATCATTGAGGCTATTCACACAATTGTAGAAAATCGGGCTAGCTTCCTGGGTAGCCTCCCGAAAATCGGGTAACCCGCTTAAGTAGCCTGCCCCTAAAACCTTTTAGCAAACCCGGGCTTTTTTTATTGTGAGTAGCTGTGGCGCACCTCTGCACCGTGGTTACTCATGAGTAGACCCCTGGCGGGAGACTGAAAAGCAGCCTCCCAGTTCAGGGGTCTCCCCTGTATGCCCTGCGCACTTGCGCAGGGCATACTGGAGCTTCTGGGGGCCATGCGGCCACCGAATTCCCCAGCCCCTGCCTGCTCTGTCACAGAGCCAGCAATTGTGTGGGCAACCGATCCGGCCACCCTGGGCTCCCACCCTACTCATGTGCAAGGAGAGCGGGCTTAGCCCGCTCTCCCCGCTTAGCTCCCCAAACTGGGTCTCACTATTGTGAGACCCGGCTCTCTGTTTTCTGGCAAATATCTAGTTTCTACCTCTTAGGATTAATTTAAAAAAATAAATGCTTTTATCCATATGAAGGGTATATACATATACCCATAAAATATGATATAGATATAGATATTATATAATATGACTCTATATGTTAGGGCAAGCCTACACAACTTGTGACTTTGCAGTCCCAAGCAGAAGTATTTAGAGGCCCTGAACGGATGTAGTACGACTGATGGACTGCGTTTGACCTGACAAGTACAAGCTACCCAGGCCTACCTTCAGGCTTGAGGTCTAATGTTTGTTTAGCAATCTCCTGTCTTACTGAAGACCTCCTACATTCCCATCTTCTGTATGTCCCTTGTAGTGTTCTGTGCATCCTCGGCATGTTACACACAAGTACACCACACAAGCGAGCAGTTAAATGCACAACATAGCAGACCTAAATAATGTATGGATTGGCTCTGTGTTGCTACCAGATCACAACTAGATTTCAAACTGTTATTTAGAAATGTGATGGATCTGTTTTTAGCAGTGCACCATGTTGCATGATTTATTTCTTAACATTCTGAACTTGGGAGCAATCTGTAAAATTTGAATGAGAGATCAATGCTTCTGGGCTGCATTTGTTAGTAAGTCTCCCTCCAATGAGTCAATATCATCTTTCTATAGACCCTTGAAATAGCCGCAGTTAATAGAAGGTACATTGAAGACATTACTGACAAAAGACATATGTTCAAGTCTTCAAAGATGTTTGTCTTTTTCTCCAGACTACAGCTGAACCAAAAATAAAAAATAAAAAAGAACCTCTGATCTCTCTCTATGCCACAATATTTTTATTCAAGGGGCTGGTTGAATAAAATATTGGTTTGTGACCCCTTTTGCTTTACCCTGTTTTTTCTGTTTCCCTGCTTTCTCTTTCTGATGGATTATCACAGTCCCAAAGGGCAAGTATATTCTTGTTGCTCAATTCCTTCTGTTTACTGCTGTTGATATTTTCCGCTTATATTTCCATTCCTCATGGATGCTGTCCTTTGTATCCTTCATCTCAGGACTTCTCCCATGGCAACTGGGTTTTAAAGAAAAACATATATCTCTCTTATAGTATGCTTTCATATGCTTTTCAATTTATTGTTGGTCTCTTCTTGTTGTTCATCTGACCCTGTCACATGCTGGTTCATGAAGAAGCTCAATTTTATTTTTTCAAACATGTGTGTTTCAAACAACCCTGAAATGAATTTTTTGCTAAGCAAAAATATTTTACTGGTGACAAAATGATAGAAGCACTTTTGGTTTGGGCTTGGCATTCTAATAACCAGAGTTTCCGTTACCAAATGGCCATACTTAATAAGTCAACAGTGTGTCAGCTATAACTTGCACCAATTGTTCCATCTCATATTGCTGCTATTGTATAAGTAAATAAATTCCTTTTGTATGTGGAAATATCAATGTGAGTAATACTGATTAACCCAGGAAAACTCTAGTTGCACCTGGATCCTAGACATTTATGCTGACATTCTTGCCCAGGCTAATGGACATAAAATTGCCACCGTGCTGCCTTCCTAACTTTGTTTTCCAACTCTGTGCATATGTAGCTCTTGGTGCCCTTCATCTTATACACTTAGATGCTTGCAAATTAGGAATGGGCTTCAACACGTTTATAATGTTGAAATCCACTCAATGGTAACTATCTAGTTAGTTATGCTTTTAAAAATGCAGCAAGGCGGCTCAGTGCTATAGAATTCTAATTTAACCTATCTGATGTTGCATTTTCATCTTTATAGTTACTGAAACACTGAAGCTAGACCGCTTTGATGAATTCGGCTACACGTTTTTAGCACCGAGGTTAGTTGTTTTCCTGGTGTGAGCACTGTACCCATTTATGGTTTGATCAACATAGCAACAGTGACGAAAATATGGAAATAGCTAATAAAATATTTGAGGGGATATATTGAGCAGTAGCTGATTTTAGGCCTTACGAGATCAAATTCTGATAAAGACTAAGCTGTACTTTAACTCAGTTCACTCATGCATTATAATATTTCAAAAAGCAAGTATGTGTGTTGATAGATAGATAGATATCCTTTATACTGTAGCACAAGGGACAGTAGAATAATCTCTTTCTAAGGACCAACATCTCTTTCTAAGGACCAGTGTGCTCTGTGTAGGGTTACATTTGTACATACTCTGGAAACTGTCGTTGGTGCAAAATGCATTAGACAGGTTAGTCTCTGGATCATCTCAAAGAGATCATATTACTCCTATCTTAAAAGAATTACACTGCCTATCAATGTGTTTCCAGACAAAATACAAAGTCCTAGTTATAACCTATAAAGCCCAAAGTAGCTTAGATCAAAGGTATTAAAGAGAACACTTACTTCATTATGAGCCTCACCACCTATTGAGATTATCTGAGAAGGTCTGCCTACTTTCTCAGATAATTGAGAAGTTCCCACTGGCTCAGGGGCAGAACCACCATTGTGCAGGGGGGTTCAAAGAACCCAGGCCACTGTGCTCAGGGGCTGCGCCTGGCATTCCAGTCATGCCCCCTGCATCTGCTGTCAGACACAGGGTGTGTGGACCTGTTAGCAAATGGGGCCACGCCTCCCATTTGCAAGTAAATTTTGGCCAGTGTCACTTTTGCAAAATGGCCAGGAGCACCTCTCCATGCTTGCAGAAGCATGGAGACACATTCCTGGCCAGGCTGGGAACCCAGCGCAGGGTTCC